>NC_088341.1:35922500-38322500 GCF_036884655.1 Musa acuminata AAA Group
TAGAGCATGAAAATTAACTGATCCTGTGAAGGACCATAAACCTTCATGTTACTCTTTGGAGACTAGCTCTATTCTCTTCTATCTTGTTCTTGTTTCTGTTGTTGTCATTCCTGCTCTTCTTGCTGCTGTTTGGAAGATTCTGATGGGTGTCTGATTTCTCATGGCAAGACTATCTTTTAATGATGGACAAAAAAAAAAAAAAAGAGAGAGAGACTCTTTTAGCTTCTTAAATTTGAGAATTTGTGGTGTCTGAGCATATCATAAACTGCAGATTTATTAGTAATATTTGGGTTTGGCATCTGCAGAAACCTCTTTCTGGAAGCAAGCAAACTATTCCACCATTTTGATCTATTTTATGGCTGAAGAGATCTTGTAGTTTTGGCATTTGCCATAACTCTGAACTGAAGTAGAACTCAACCATAATCATGCACTTATAATTTCATTTTCACCCTAAAAGAGGTGCACAATCCTCAAATTATCTGAGAGGATCAGATCATGATTACTTAGATCAATTTTGCAGTATCTGGATTTGCATGTCATTGAGCACCTCTCTAAGTATCCCATATCTCAAAGATGATCTCAATCTTGAAGAAGATGTATCCAATTTCAGAACACAATTTAAAGCTCAAATCTGAATCAGTACATTCCAACACTTTATGCTCTAATCTTCCAAAGATGTTAAAGAAGTTCATGTTTTATTCGAAATCGAAAAAGAAAAAAAACAATAGGGATTGAACCCATTACTTGGGATTCCTGACCTAATGATAGTTCAAGTGATCTTCAACTCTTGGCATGAATCAAACTCCTATTTGATGAATTCTATATTCACATTTTAACTCAACAGATTCAACTTTATGATATAAAAGAAGATCCAAAATGTGAGTATAACATGCAGAAACCATGATCCAAACTGGTCCTAAGCTTCCCATCATTCAAAGACAAAGAAGTCCTCCTAATGGACACATCCGTATTCAGCTTGACTTCCTTCCCACTGCAGGCACTCATCACATCTTCTCTCATCTTTGCTCGGCTATCTGCCACACCAGTCAATTAGGCATCAAGATATCATTGCAGTTGCTAATCATGCAGCCAATCGGTCATCGTTTCAGTTCATCATCATACAGCGAGCTGCAGGCCAAGTCAATGGGATTGTCCATCAAGGTAACACCTCAATTATTGGCCATGTGTGCACAAGTGATGGTGCCTTGCACAGCTTCGCGCAAGCAAAAGCTACCACAGTGGCAATAGCACATCCCTTCTGACGAAGGCACCCTTCTTGGAGCTGGTACGCCAACGCCACGGACGGCCAAGAAAAGCACACCAAGGATGAGAGGTGTGGCGGAAGGCTTCCACTGTTGTGCACGCTTAGCCAAGACATTGCGGAGCATTAAACGCAGTGCGTAGTATTCACTGCAGCAATCATGCAATAGGTACCGTAATTAAGACAAACACCTTGTCGATGGGGTTTGCCGCTCCGAAGAAGGAGAGTAGCAGCCTTAATGGAAGGGAGGAAACGCGGACGGAAACAGTGCCCAGTTCCCAGCGGCATGATTTAGCTGACAACAAAAGGAATTTAAACGTGAGGAGCAAGTATAGATGAAGACGACAGATGACTCCCAGGGATGAGGTCATGACCAAGAACCAGAAGCTTGGCCTACCAATTGCGCTCATTCAACAAACACTTGGTGGACGAGACCGATCTCGATCTATTCAGTGTCCTCGAAGACATTGCATGGCCAGATCGATGTGTAAATCGCGTGGTGACACTGACACCTGACGTCGACTGCGCCGATCCGAGCTGGAGGCGTGGAAATTCACGGCCATGCAGTTTCAGATAAGGCTGCGATCGACGAAGAAGTCACGGGGTCGAGCTCGTCAGCATCAGCTCTGGCTTCTCGGACATGTCATCACACGGTCAGCTACAGGAGGCGGGCAGACAGCAGCAAAAGATGGTGGAGATGACAATGGCTGTCGGCGGCAGCCGTCACACACTTGTGCACACGGCGACGGAAGAGAGCGGTCGCATCCGAAGGCTCTCCCAAAGAGTCAAAAGGTCTGCGTGTTCCTACTTGTTGTTTCTTAGCCTCTGTGCTAATGAAGCCACAAATCATAGTTGTGGGTTATGTGAGAGAGATGTTGACCATAATCTTTCCATATAAAGACCATCTGACATTTCCTGATTTAACTTTGTATGTCCCATAAAAGAGGTTGTATTTTCCTAATTATTTATTTTATTATTTTCACCCTACAAAAATTATGAGTTTGAATCACCTTTTTATTTCACATAATATTTATATTATATATTTATTTGGGTTTATATTAAATACTTGAGTCTAAATCGATGTTACGATATAAATAAATAAATATATATATATATATTATGTACTCTTTTTTCGATAAATTAAAACTTTTAGGATAATCGATCGCCTAATCGAGTCATTTGTCATATTTTAAGCATGTTTTAGTCATTATTATAAATATGAATATGTTAATATGAGGTAGTGAAAACTACATGTGCATGAAAATTTTGGCTTGGATCGAACAATACAACTCTTCAATCATCGATGTTAACATTTGAACCTCTTTCAAAGAATAATAACATCTAATTCGTCATAATTTAAATCATTGTTCACGTTGAAAGAAAATTATGCATCAAACATTGAACCTCTGATCACATCAAACTTGGCAATCGACTGCGGTTTGGATCATCGTTCACGTCGGGAAGCTTTCATCCATGGAGGACGAACCTTCGAGCTCCTCCCATCCTTCCCGGAGAAAGTGTCTCTGCAACTTGCGAACGTGACCTCGGTCGACAGCGATGGATCATGGCGAAAGAGATATCGCCATGTTAGAAGTCGCCAGTGTGTGTCACACTCGAGGCAATGGTGCCATTCCCAGCTCTGCAAGCAAAAGCTCGATCCGGTGACAGCGACGTGCCCCCGTGTGACTCGTGCCATTACAAAGATCAATACTTTGTTAGGCAAAGTCGCAGCAAATCCGGAGAGACACTGGTCTGAGAACCCCTGCAACCTTCGGATTCAAGTAATGGGACGACGGGACCGGTGGATTGAGCACAGAGTGGGGCGACAATTGGTCGAACAGGTAGTGGCATGCACGACGCAAACCGATGGCGTAACGAAAACGAAGACCTCGGTGATCAATGATGAGCCGAGGAGAGATGACGGTGAGCTCAGTTCGTAGTTCATCGTATGGGGACATGGATGGCCCGTGGAAAGTCTTTGTCGATCCAACAACGAGGTAGAGAGGAGCATCTCGAAGAAGACCGTGGAAAAGGGTCGAATGGTGGTCTACAGCACGGTGATGGTGACGCTGCGCGTGCTAGTTGGACTCCGAGCTGTAAGTGTGGAAATCCTGGTAAGATCCCAACGAAGCTCGGAGGAAGCATGATCTCATTGTGCGCTTATAGATAAGATGTGATGCGTAGTGCGGCATGTCAGCAAAGGCTGCCGCTGATAAGTCAAACCATCGAGCTCCATACGAGCTACCGCTTCTCACACACCTCCAGTGGACGAGAACGAAAGAGACGATGGATCCAGTTCAGCAGCTACGAAGTGGAAGATCGACATGACCGAGAGCTTGGACCTTCGTCGTCGCGGAAAAGCCAGACAAGAGCGTACCTTTCGATTCAGAGCGCTGTAAAGCGAAGTCGAAATATCTGCAGAGAGACTCTTCCTGGTTCATGAATCCGAAAGAGAAAGGAAAAACGAATCACCTTCACATCGCTTTTGTCTTCTTCTGTTTGCTTCCTTGCGGACGAATTGCAAGTTTCTCTCCATGGAATTTTCTCGTCTTCAAGAAGCCAAATCCTCTGTGAGTTCCTGCAGAAGGTGATGTGGTGTTGATCCAAGAAATGTCTGCAACATATGCGAGGCTGCTACCCATACTTGATTTGACATTCTTTCAGGTTGAAGAAACATGGAAATAGGAAAGAAAAATCCAAGTCTCAGAAGAGATCCTCGCAGCTTTGATATCTTGCGAATCGAGAAGATGTAACATCATTCGTTCTAATTGCCTAAGCGCAAACCGATGACTCGTGGTGTGGGAATAGCTCCGGAGGAGAAACTTCCTCGTCAATAATTTAGATGACTGGCTTGCCGCTATCAAACTCTGCATCATGCGCAGCATTAATGGCACAAAGACATTCTTACTCGTCCTTCTTCCGGCTGTCGCAGGGTGACTTCCTTAGCTTTCACATACTTGGGACTGTCTCGAGAGCACAAACAATGGTGACCGAGAAAGAACTGTTGGGACTGTGGCTTAGCACGTTTCGAGCACCATGATGCTGCACGAAGTTAGGTTGTCAAGACAAGAACAAGTGCACGAGATCAAGTTGCAGACAACTGCAGTGGAATCATGACGGCACCATAGCCCTTTGCTTCTCTTCGAAAGTCAAAGAATGACCAGACTTTCCCATGGTGGTTAAATATCTTAATCTCATTGACAGAGACTAAAGCAAAAGCTATGGAGGTGCAAAGTTAAACTAGGCTACAAAATCTCTGCGATGCCAAACCACTATGTTGGTAGCCTATAAAGATGATTTGAGAGACCTCACCTCTTCTTCTCCGAGTCGACGATTCATGCCAAAACCAATGTGAAGTCTTGGCCTGCTAGCTAAGATTTTGGAAATGGTGGTAACAGATCTATCATCATGTCATGGAAAACGTTCCTGAAAAATGGTATGAGAAGGGCTCCACATCTCACTGTAGAACATGATTTGTATGAATCATGCTGAAGGTTGACCTTTATTTTCTCATGTTTCAGGAAATCCAGAGAACCATATGTGGTTTTTCAGACCGACAAGGTTGCACAGAGAAGACAACCCACCAAGAGAAATCAACATGCAAAAACCACCTACTTCTGAGCAACTAAGAATTCCTTTGATCAAGACCAAACATTAGAAACCAAGTTCTTACACACTGCAAATGCTTACACAGAGAGTGCCAATTTCTCAGTTTGAGACTATTCTTGTTCTTCCGTGGAGACACCGATAACCATAAAGTAATCGAATCTTCGAATCTGTTCACACAAATAGACAAAAGAATTAGAGTCAAGCCAATGTGTTTCGGCTCTACGATCGATACGCTGCTTATAAACACAAGTTCTTAGACATATAAGTTGCCAAGGTTTTCAAGGAGCTCACTATGCTGATTTCACATGCACAAAGAAGAAATGATTAATGGACACCAAACACAAAATACCTTTTTTTCTTCGGTATCGGATGCGGCTAAAACTCTTGCTATTCTAGTTAACTTGGAAAGCATCCTTTTTTTTTCGATGTCTGCTAAGAACTTGGAAGATGATTACCCTTCTCATGTAAATGTATCTGTCTTCTGTAGCTAAGCAAGTATCAAAATCCAAATGGATCACCTCTGTTTCCCTACCAACTTCAAGGCTTGTCATTTTCGGCTTCTTTTTGGCTTTGATTTGGCCATGTGGGCAAATCGCATCACATCATCCTCCTGAATTTCCAATCTCAACCATTGATGCATGTCCCTGACCTCTATAAATTCCCGTTCCCCCTCACTGCAATTTCTTCATTCAAGGCTCTCCTCTCTTCTCTCTTTCTTACATTCCACTCTTGTGCTCCTCTTATCGCTGTAATCTCCCTACTGTGGTGCAGCAATGGCCAGCTCCGAGAGATCGAAAATGGTCTGCACCTCTTCCACCTGCTTGCCGACCTCTTCACCTTCCTGTGACAATAGACAGGACAAATTGGCACGGTCAGACTAACAAAGTTGAGGTGCTACTGCAGGAAAAAGAGGAGAGAGCAATAGAAGTCGGCGTGGTGAAGAGCAGAAGTGATTCCTTGAATAAGGACGTAAACGGAGAGAAGGATGAGCGATATGAATACACACTTGATGGATCAGTGGACGCAAGGGGCAGGCCTGCAGCCAAAGGCAAGACAGGAGGGTGGGTGGCTGGAGCTCTTCTGCTAGGTAATCTATCTTTTCTCATGCTAAAATAATCTTCTGAATACAAGGTGATGACGAACTGTTGAAAATTCGTTGCAATCATGAGCTGACATCCTTCGTCTCCTTCTAGCCATTTTAAATGAGAGATGACGAAGTAAGCTCTGCTAGTTTGGTGCTCTTCCAACTTTGGTTCCACTCACACAAACAAATAAGATATATTCCAAAGAAACAAAAGCATCAGTTTTATTGGATTGGATCTCCATATCCAGGAGGTTGAAAGCATGAAAAGGATCAATATTTACTTTCTGAGGGAAAAGATCTATATCTTTCTCTTGTTTCAGAACAAGAAATTGTTTAGTGACACCTGAATAACACACAAAGAAAAGATCTATATCTTTCTCTTGTTTCAGAACAAGAAATTGTTTGGTGACACCTGAATAGCACACAAAGAAAAGATCTATATCTTTCTCTTGTTCCAGAATAAGAAATTGTTTAGTGACACCTGAATAGCACACAAAGAAAAGATCTATATATCTTTCTCTTGTTCCAGAACAAGAAATTGTTTGGTGACACCTGAATAGCACACAAAGAAAAGATATAATCTTTCTCTTGTTTCAGAACAAGAAATTGTTTAGTGACACCTGAATAGCACACAAAGATATATCAGACCACTATAAAACAACTTTAGAATGTATTCATGATCTTTTAGAAGCTATAACCAGACAACATAGTTTGATTAAAGCTGTGACAATCACCAGTGATGGATCTGTTTTATTCTGATGCCTGTTATTTTGCTGGAAGTTAACAATTCCCTGAAGTTTTTCTTCTGATTGCTAACTTTGGATCTCACTGAAGCTAAACACCAACTGGTCACTGATTAGTTCTAATTCATCTTGATTACCAAGACGATAACTGGCTCAGTTAGAATTCTGAGTGTAAACATATAAGTTCATCTAATCAATTATTAACTTCAGGACCACAGATGTGCATATGCTTCCTAGAGAAACAATAGATGTATTCTTGTCATCCTTCCTTGAGAAAAAGAGGAAATCGATGATGGATCTTTTGATGCCATCAGCGCAAGTAATATCCAGTAAAGATCACTGATAGAGATGCATGTTCTAAAGTGGGTCTCTGTGGTAGTAGAGGAACAATCTTACCAGGATATGATGCTGGCCAGATGATCTTTATAGGTAACTCCTTCACCAACTTCTTCACCAAACAGAAGTTAGACTTTTCCTGTAGACTTGCGTCTGGTAGATTCTTTGCTAGGCCTCCTGAGCTTGAGTTCCACTTGTCAATGAACTCGGCAAACAGGGAAGCATCAACATCACAGGGTCCTTGTCATTGTGCCACAGTCTGCAATCACAGCTGTGAATTCTTGAACCAGAATAGACTGACTTCTTTCTTTTAGATTCAAGAAAGACACATGACTCTGATGGTAAGCATATGTAGATTGTGCTCTTATGATCTAGAAAGAAAAATAATCAAGATCAACATCAATATACTTGGAAGAAACCCCTCAAACCAATGCCAAGGTGGCTAATCGTGACACAAACTTTATGCTCCAAACATCATCGATATATGTTTGAATGACCATTCACATACCGTGATCATAATAATGGTGATGTTGATGCAGTGAACCAGGGATTGGCGACGCTGGCGTTCTTCGGGGTGGGGGTGAACTTGGTGTTGTTCCTAACAAGAGTCCTGCAGCAGAACAACGCGGAAGCAGCTAACAATGTCAGCAAATGGACGGGCACTGTCTACATCTTCTCCCTTGTGGGCGCCTTCCTCAGCGACTCCTACTGGGGAAGATACAAGACCTGTGCCATCTTCCAAGTCATCTTCGTAATTGTGAGTCTGCATGCTTTCTCCTACTCCAAGAGCAATCACCGTGAGCAGCAGGCAGAAACTTACGGATTTGGTTTTGGATGACAGGGGTTGGGGTTGCTGTCACTGTCGACTTACTTGTTTCTTCTGAAACCCTCAGGGTGTGGCCAAGAGCACCTCCTGTGTGGGCCGCACTCGAGCATGGAGCTCGGAGTGTTCTACCTTTCGGTGTATCTCATCGCCCTGGGGAACGGAGGGTACCAGCCCAACATAGCCACCTTCGGGGCAGACCAGTTCGATGAGGAGGACCGCAGTGAGGCACACTCCAAGGTCTCCTTCTTCAGCTACTTCTACTTGGCCCTCAACCTGGGCTCCCTCTTCTCCAACACCTTCTTGGGCTACTTCGAGGACAAGGGCATGTGGGCTCTAGGCTTCTGGGCCTCTGCCGGCTCCGCCCTGGTCGCCCTCGTCCTCTTCCTCTGCGGGACGCCTCGCTACAGGCACTTCAGACCCGTCGGCAACCCCCTCTCCCGGGTGTGCCAGGTCGTCATCGCCGCGTCCAGGAAATGGAGGCTCCATATCCCCCTCGGAGGCTATGATCTGTACGAGGTGGAAGCCAAGGAGGTCTCCGCTGTTGCTGGCAGTAGAAAGATACTCCACACCCATGGCTTCAAGTATGTTTCGTCTCCCTTGTCTTGCGTGCATGGCATGCGCACCGGCTTCCATCTTCGTTGATCTAACTCGAGGTGATCTGCCGTCGTAGGTTCTTGGACCGAGCTGCGATCGTGGATCCGAGCAATGACTTCGTGATCCGAGAAGACATGTCGAGCGCTCGTGATCCGTGGCGCCTCTGCCCCATCACGCAGGTGGAGGAGCTGAAATGCGTGCTGCGGCTCCTCCCCATATGGCTCACCACCATCATCTACTCCGTCGTCTTCACGCAGATGGCCTCCCTGTTCGTGGAGCAAGGCGCGGCCATGAACACCACCGTCGCCGGGTTCCGCATCCCCCCCGCGAGCATGTCAGCCTTCGACATCGTCAGCGTCGCGCTCTTCATCTTCTTCTACCGCAGGCTCCTCAGCCCGTTGGTCTCGAGGCTGCGCAGGAACCCACGAGGGCTGACGGAGTTGCAGAGAATGGGGGTCGGCCTGGTCATAGCCGTCATGGCGATGATCTCCGCCGGGACGGTGGAGGTCTACCGGCTGAAGCACGTCTGCAGCGGCTGCGACGACGACAGCTCGCTGAGCATTCTGTGGCAGATCCCCCAGTACATGCTGATCGGGGCCTCGGAGGTGTTCATGTACGTGGGTCAGCTGGAGTTCTTCAACAGCCAGGCGCCGGACGGGCTGAAGAGCTTCGGCAGCGCGCTCTGCATGACCTCCATCTCCTTCGGCAACTACGTCAGCAGTCTTCTGGTGACCATCGTGATGGAGATCACGGCGAGGGGCGAGCGCCCCGGGTGGATTCCGGTCAACCTCAACAAGGGCCACATGGACAGGTTCTACTTCCTCCTGGCGAGCCTCACCGCCGCAGACCTCGTCGCCTTCGTGGCCTGTGCAAGATGGTACAAGTGCATCAAGTTAGAGGGAAGACACGATGATGATGACAAAGAGAACTCCAACGTCTAATGAACTACGGACACAGTACGGTGTAAGGCTGGTATGGATTAGATGGCAGTCATTTCATCCATCACTTATTCTTTCATTGATGCAAGACATTGGAGCGTGTCAATGGAGATGGATGGATCTGTTAGGGAGGCGAGGAGGAAGAAGATGATCCTAGCGAATGCGATTCCCTAACTTTTGTCTTATGACGCAATAGTGCAAGCATTGTAAATGCTAATATTATCAGCATTATAATAATACATCTACCAAATACGTGATGCACGGATGCAATACAAAATAGCGGCACCACCCTTTGATAACCGCGTGATGCTTACCACCCTCAGCTAGGTCAGAAGCAGCAGGCGGGGCCCGCTGAGAGAGGCGGGTATGGTTTGGTACATTGGGCAAGGAGGCCGAAGGGGCCCATCTTTTCGGATCCAGATCCGAGACCTGTTTCCCGTTAAGTGGCTCGACGACCCGCCTTCCTCCTCCGAGGATGATGCCATCGGCTCCCTCGCGAAGGAGGGCGGGAAACCCTAAAGGAGCTCGCTTTGATCGGGTCGGAGATGGCTTCACGCTTCGTTCTGCAATCTTTTATGGTTAGTGCTTCGAGATTTCGTTCGAGACTCGGTTCCTTTTATCGATGTCGTTCTTTGGTGACGGTTTTTTCTCCTCCGGATGCTGTTTGTTTTCGCACGAGATTTCAACTCGGTGAGGTTCTTCGGGAAACAATGGCGACCAAGAATCGTCTTTTTGTTCTTGCTTTCTTGGTTTGATCGACACTGTCCAAGATAGGCACAAGATTGATTGAGACCGATTGCTCAGACAATCACATTCCCCTGCTTGCACAGCCTCCTTTTCTCCCATCTGGAACTCTCAGTCTGGAACTTTCTTGTAGTTGTTTCATGAAATTTATTGCAGCCTTTCTGGTCTCGTTAAATTATTTAGTCAGAATCATACACAGTTTGCAGATCATAAATAAATTTGTATAATTGAGAGGATCGAGGATTAAACAGAACAAGAAGTCCATCCATCTAAAGAGATGGTTGGTAATAAGAATCAGTTTACTCTGATACAACTTGAGGTTAAGTCCTTGAAAATTTTGGCTACATTAAAAATGAAAAGGTAAATTGGAATGTCTAAAGATAAATTGGAATGCAAGCAAACCAGACAAGATCAGGAAAACAAAAGATTACAACAGGATCAGGTGAGCCATAGGCTTGTTCTTCAGTTCTTCACCTCAAGTTTTGATACAATTTTATGCTAGATTATTGAAACACACATGACACCATCAGTAAATGGGGATGTAGCATTGCTGAAATAAAGATTTCAGGAAGATCACTGAGGCCTCAATCAATCAGCAATTCAATTTACTGAAGTACAACTTGAGTAGGAGTGTCATCTTATCAGAGAGAGAAGAGTGAATAGGACTCCGAGAGAACATTTGCAATCCTGGAGAGGAGGAACTAGAACATCTACCACTTCTAGGTTTTGCAGTTGTTAACCAAAACTAGGTTTTGCAACATGTTGAAGGCTCATACAAAATAACATTGTTGATCATGAGAACTTGACTATACCAGCCTGCTGGAATCCAAAGATGCAGGAAAGACCATATTGCCTGATAGATAAGATATATAAACTGCAGAGATTCAAATGCCCATTCAAGATCTTCTTAGGTCCTCCTATAACCAGCAGTTCAATTCAATCAACTTGGATCCTTCAATACACTTCTCTATCATTTTTTAGATTAAATACAGAGATTCTAGTTGTTACTATTTGGATGGTCTAAACATTTTCATGATTCAAGCTACAATTTCCCAATGCATAGGTTGCACCTTTCACCAAAACATAGTTGACTCAAACCAGAGTTTGAAACCCTTCAATTCTCAAATACAAACTAGTTCAAGAAACCAGCCACCTGCAAAATTCTGTGTGAGATATCAAAGAACCATGTATCCATCTTATCACCTCATGATTTGTAGTTAGTGTTGCAAGTATTTGAAGCTGCAACAGAAGTATAATGGAAACAATCCTCATCCAGAGAACTCAATCATATTGATCATTGTCTGCTGTGGTAAAAACAAAAGAAGATATTAGTGATGAAAGTGAACATACCCAACCAACACCTCCAAGAATTGCTCTATACTTCAGTAGATTTGGAGCTCCGAAAGCTTTTCTTTAGCTCTGCAACCCTCTTCATGCAAGAGGCCTTCGACCTCCCCGGCACCGCTGCAGCTATCTTCTCCCACCTCATCGCGGCATCCTTGGGGAATGCCTTGAGCGCATTGAGGAGCGCAATATCCTCCCCTGAGCTCCAATTTCCGTTCCCTTCGCCATTGTCCTTCTTGGGATCACCATGCTCCATCAAACTCCCATCTTGCGGATGCGACTCTACCTCGACGGCTGCCACTCGTTTATCCACCGGTTTCCTCTGTTTCAAGAACTGCTGATATGGATCCCCAGCTGCGGGCCTCCTCTCCGACAACGATTTTGCGGTGTCTATCACGCTATCCAACCCATGCCGCCCTTGGAAAGCTTCAGCGATCCTCTCCCACCGTCTCGGCTCACCAACCGGATGCTTCGAGACCTGCTTCTTGAGAAGCTCCAAGTCCTCGTCCGTCCACTCCTTCTCTTCTTCCTGTTCTTTCCCCTTGTTGTCGTTCGCTGATCCACCGCCATTGACAAAGATCAGATCTTTATTCCTCTCCGCGGCTGCGGGTTTAGAGATGGTGGCAACCGGCGGAGGAGGCCCGTCGAGCTTCTGGGATCTGGTACGGCGGCCTTGGACCCGCCTCTTAGGTTCGTCGAGATCCGAGTAAGAAGGGGCGGGCTCGGGGTCGGGGAGGGGGTCGCCGTGGCCGACCCGTGCGTCGCCACCCGTCGCGGAGAGAGGTGCGAAGGGGCCGAGGGCAAGGGAGAGGGCGGCCCAGAGGAGGAGGGACGAGAGGATTTGAGAGCCAGAGAGAGAGAGGTAGGCGAGGAGGAGGAGCGCAGCGGCAACCGAGAGGCAAGCGGCGGCGTGGAACTTGCTGACCTTTCGGGTTTCGGCGGGTGCAGCGGCTGAGGAGGCGCCGGAGGAGGAGGAGAAGAGGAACCGTGGCCGCGCCTCTTCTTCGATGTAGTCCATGACGCGGTGTAGTCTGCCTCCGTTAGGTTTTGCCCGTTCATAATAACGGACATCCGAGCGCAGGTGGCAATGCACGTGCTTTGGACGTGACAGTCGATAGAAATTGGGCATAGCAATTTTCCATGCGCATGATATAATGTGCATTTGAACACCCCTGAGAATGTCGGGGGTGAAGTGGCATCTCGGATCGATGAACGCTTTCTTTTAAATCTACAAACGGCCATATCACCATGATAATTTTCAGGGGTGATTCGTGCTGCTGGCACTTCTCACATTTGGCTCGTAAGACAAACTTGGCGCTCATCGGTCCGCCGCTCAAGGTGCGCCACGTGGACTCGGGTGTCCGTCTTCCTCACTTCTGGGTGCAATATGGAGTCCGGGGAGTTAGGGTTTTCGCCTCACCTCTCTCGTTGCGAATCCTGCAGCAGTTTCGGGAACTCCTCTTGGATTGTCCGGCGGAGGTGCGCCACCGACGCGCCAAGTTCTCAATAATAAGATCTTTCTTGATGAAAAATCTTCCTACTCCCAGAAGGAAAAAATGGGTAATATTTGTTTGACATTTGGATAACCAGATCAGCAATCAACGAGATCGGAGGATATGGAGAACGACAGCTATAGCATTTTGCGCTTCATGTTCCCAATTATCGTTTGCCATCGTCGTGATCGATAAGGTATATTTTGGGTCCACCGCTAGATCAGCAAGAGTAGTACTCCCATGCACCGAGCCAGAATCCATATCAAAACGTTCCTCGATACGTCTCATCCCGGAAAGCTCAGGACAACGTCGTTCCGCTCGTCCCGAGACGGCAACCGTACAAAGGTACTATCTCACCCCTCGAGGATCGGTCGCCACGCCAAACCCGCGTACGATCGACCCTTGCACAGTAGTATAAAAACCCCTGGCTGGCATCCGGCCAAGGGAAAAAGAGAGAAAAAGAGAGACAAAAAACCAACCAAGCACTGACTTACTCGTTGAGGGGCCAAAGTCGATAACCACCCGACGATGCCCTTTTGTGCAGGAGAGCGGCCACCACCCGAGCCGTGACCATCCTGATCGAGAGTCACCAACCAGCAACCCGACCGAGAGACGCCAATCAACATTCCGATGCCAGCATCCCGTCCTACGAGCGTGATCGACCTCGGCAACCAGCTCAACCGACCGAAGATTCCCGACATCGACCCGCGAAATAAGCCATGCTGACTCACCAGCCATGACACATCAATTCATCAACATTTTTGGCGCTAGAATGAGGGCCATGTCGTAGGAGCACCCCATAGGAGTTCCCCCCAAGGGAGAACCACCGATCGGCCACCCCCCTTCGGGACTCGGGGATCCGCCCCTCCCTGTCCTCAAAGACGGGGGGATCCCGGCCTCGACACTAGATCGCTACTGGCTCCTGTTTAATGATCCGGGGCTCTCTCCCCCCGGATATACCACAGGACCCTCGGTCGTTTCGCCCGAGGCGTTCCTCAGCTTGCCTAAGCAAGTACAAGCCTTGGCGGGAATGATGCAAACGGTCGTCTCGCTCATGCCACAGATTGTGCAACTAGCGGCTCCCCCAACCGACCCGATGCAGCAAAGGACGAGCAGGGAGCGACTCGGGATGGGAGAAGCCCGAGAGCAGACAATAAACCCGAGAGGCCTACCCGAGCATAGCACACCCGCACCCTACCGGATCGCTCCGCCCCACTCCGAACCTGATACCATATCGTCCGACTCGACAGATGACTCATTTGGGATCCAACTGTCCATGGTCAATCGACACCTGGATGAGTTCCAGCATGAATTCCAAAAGTCGCGGGGTGAGACGGGCGAAGGCAGCTTGGGTGGATCCCCCTTTACTCAGGAAATACAGGATAAGCCTGCACGACTCAACTTCAGTCTACCGGCATTGGAAACGTACGACGGTGGCTCCGACCCCACAGAGCATGTCACCGTGTTTCGGACTCAGATGGCCCTTTACGGCACCTCTGATGCCCTGATGTGTCGGGCATTCCCGACCACCTTCAGAGGACCGGCACGAGCATGGTTCAGCCGACTACGCTCGTTCTCGGTCTCATCCTTTGATCAACTCGCAAGGGAGTTCAAGCAAAACTTCCTGGCCAGCGTGCAACCCAAGCCTTCCATCGCCACCCTGCTCGCGTTATCTTAACGCAAGGACGAATCGCTCTCCTAATTCGTGGCACGCTTTGCCGCTGAAATCCAAGGATTCCCGGACGCTCACCCTTCTTTGATCATGTAGGCATTTCTGATGGGCTTGAGGCCCTCGAGATTCTTTTGGTCGTTGATTGAGAAGCCGCCCACGACCATCCCCGAGATGCTACAATGCGCCAACCAGTACATCGCCGCCGAAGCCCTAATGGTAGGGAGGCGTGAGGACAACAAGAGGTCGAGGATGGAGCAGGCCCGAGAAGCGGCTTCGGCGCCACCATCGCAACCTCGCAGGAGGCCCGATCGGCTCGACCTATTACTCCCGAGCCCCCGCCTCTGCCTCTGAATACGTCCCGTACCGAGATCTTTCTCCATATCAGGGAGAAAGGTCTCTTACGCCAACCCAATCCCCTGAAGGCCACTCACAAGGACCAGTCTAAATATTGCAGGTTCCATCGGGACTACGACCATGACACGGAAGATTGCCACAACCTCCAAAATCAAATCGAGGAACTAATCTGAAGAGGTCATCTCGGGCGCTACCTCAAGGAACCAGGAGAAGCAACTCTGCGCCCCAAGGGACCTGTCGAGAAACAAATCGACGTCATTACCGGAGGACCGACGACCGACGGCAGCAGCTCAACGGTATGGAAGGCTTATGCGCGAAGCACGGTAGAAAAACGCCCCAGACCCGAGTTCGAGCCCGAAATCACTTTCGGAACCAAGGAGGTTGAACGCTCCCATCACGACGACGCTTTGGTGATCCCCATCCGGATCGCCAACGCTCAGGTTAAAAGAGTAATGGTTGACATTGGGAGCTCTACCGACATGCTGTACCTCGACGCCTTCAAGAAGCTCGGCTTGACCAATGAGGACCTCACTCTCATGAACTCAATGCTCACCAGATTCACCGGAGATTCCATCTCCGCGCTCGGGACCACCACACTCCCCGTTACCATTAGGGAAGAGCCGAGAGCCAAGACGACAATGACTACCTTCATGGTAGTCGATCTACCCTCGGCCTACAATGTCACCCTGGCGCGCCACCCAACAACTCACCAGTCCTAAACCTGAGCTCGAAATCAGTCACTCGGCCAACAGGTCCAATCTTTACCCGAGTCACGCAGCTCGGCCCCCGACTTGCAACTTGCCAGTCCTAAACCTGAGCCCAAGATCAGTCACTCGGCCAACAGGTCTAGTCTTTACCCGAGTCGCGCAGCTCGGCCCCCGACTTGCGACTCGCCAATCTGAAACCTAAGCCCGAGATCAGTCACTCGGCCAACAGGTCCAGTCTTTACCCGAGTCGCACAGCTCGGCCCCCGACTTGCAACTCGATAGTTTTAAACCTGAGCCCGAGATTAGTCACTCGGCCAACAGGTCTAGTCTTTACCCAAGTCGCGCAGCTCAGCCCCCGACTTGCAACTTGCTAGTCCTAAACCTGAGCCCGAGATCAGTCACTCAGCCAACAGGTCCAATCTTTACTCGAGTCATGCAGCTCGGCCCCCGACTTGCGACTCGCCAGTCTTAAACCTGAGCCTGAGATCAGTCAATCGGCTAACAGGTCCAGTCTTTACCCGAGTCGTGCAGCTCGATCCCTCGACTTGCGACTCGCCAGTCTTAAACCTGAGCCCGAGTTCAGTCACTCGGCCAACAGGTCCAGTCTTTACCCGCGTCGCGTAGCTCGATCCCCTGACTTACGACTCGCCAGTCTTAAACCTAAGCCCGAGTTCATTCACTCGGCCAACAGGTCCAGTCTTTACCCGAGTCGCGCAGCTCGATCCCCCGACTTGCGACTCGCCAGTCCTAAACCTGAGCCCGATATCAATCACTTGGCCAACAGGTCTAGTCTTTACCCGAGTCGTGCAGCTCGACCCCCGACTTATGACTTGCCAGTCTTAAACCTGAGCATGAGATTAGTCACTCGGCCAACAAGTTCAGTCTTTACCCGAGTCGCGTAGCTCAATCCCCCGACTTGCAACTCGCCAGTCCTAAACCTGAGCCCGAGATCAGTCACTCCACCAACAAGTCCAGTCTTTACCCGAGTCGCGTAGCTTAGCCCCCGACTTGCGACTCGCTAGTCTTAAACCTGAGCCCGAGATCAGTCATTGGGCCAACAGGTCCAGTCTTTACCCGAGTCGTGCAACTCGATCCCCTGACTTGCGACTCGTCAGTCTTAAACCTAAGCCCGAGTTCAGTCACTCGGCCAATAGGTCCAGTCTTTACCCGAGTTGCGCAGCTCGATCCCCTAACTTGCGACTCGCCAGTTCTAAACGTGAGCCCAAGATCAGTCACTCGGCCAATAGGTCCAGTATTTACCTGAGTCACGCAGCTCGATCCCCCGACTTGCGACTCGCCAGTCCTAAACCTGAGCTCGAGATTAGTCACTCAGCCAACAGGTCCAGTCTTTACCCGAGTCACACAGCTCAGCCCCCAACTTGCGACTCGCCAGTCTTAAACTTGAGCCCGAGATCAATCATTCGGCCAACAAGTTCAGTTTTTACCCAAATCCCGCAGCTCGATCCCCCGACTTGCGACTCACCAGTCTTAAACCTGAGCCCGAGATCAGTCACTCGGACAACAGGTCCAGTTTTTACCTAAGTCGCACAGCTCAATCCCTCGACTTGCGACTCGCTAGTCTTAAACCTGAGCCCGAGATCAGTCACTAGGCCAACAGGTCCAGTCTTTACCCAAGTCGCGTAACTCGATCCCCTGACTTGCGACTCGTCGGTCTTAAACCTAAGCCCGAGTTCAGTCACTCGGCCAACAGGTCCAGTCTTTACCCGAGTCGCGCAGCTCGATCCCCCAACTTGCGACTCGCCAGTTCTAAACCTGAGCCCGAGATCAGTCACTCGGCCAACAGGTCCAGTATTTACCCGAGTCGCGCAGCTCGATCCCCCGACTTGCGACTCGCCAGTCACAAACCTGAGCCCGAGACCAGTCACTCGGCCAACAGGTCCAGTCTTTGCCCGAGTCTCACAGCTCGATCCCTCGACCAGCGACTTGCTGGTGTCATCCTATCTAGGCCCAACTACCCGGCCAACAGTTCCAACCCTTCTCAAAGCATAAGGCGCCGCCCGCCGAGCAGCCCCACGACGAGCCAGGCCGACTTCCCCTCACAAGCAATCAATACATCTGCGACACTCCGACCCAGGCGCGCCCTTTCGCAAGGACCCCACGGCATGCCCACATCATCATTTTGATCCTTTACAAATTACAACCTTTTTTAGTACAGATTTAGGGAGCATGTATACTGAAAACTAGTCCACATTGCATTCTGCTGAATTCTAAGAAATATGCTTAAGTTGGACCAGAAATATGGCAGAGGATGATGCTATAATTCTCATGGCATATAGGTCAACCTGGCAGAATTCTCACCCAAGCAGATCTCCTTAGCTACGTGCTATTAGATGAGGACAAAGAGTAAATATCTTTTATCACATTTCACAAATTCCTTCATCCATTTAGTTTGCATCATGCATTAGCTTTACAGGAAAGAGTAATTATCTGTAATATAAGGAGATTCTATGGTGTACATATCCATCACAATCTTTCCTGACATCACTCCACTCAGTTATTTTTCTACTTTTTTTTTTTGAACTCTTCTAAGCATCCAATACTCCGAACGGCGACAAGAATTCCTTATGCAAAGGAGTGGTACAACCAGGCTACTTTTCTGACAATGTATTGCCATTTTTTGACTGGCAATTTATTGATAACTAGGCTTTTGTAATGTTTATCTTTCTTGTCAGTAGCAAAGATTTTTTTTTTTGTTGTTGTCATGTTGTAGTTAAATTTTATCACCTGGTAATCTTAGGATGTGAAATTGTTCTTATTCACTATGATGATGTAGTACCAACCCATGTAAAGACTAAATGAGATTTTGAAACTAAACTCGTTTGGTGATATAATGTGACAATCACTGAATTATGCAAATTTCTCTCTTCATTCAACTCAGTAATAGTATGTTCTGAAGGATCTGCACCAATGGCCACTATATTTATGTAAAAGCCACATCTTTAAGTTTATTATAATGTTGCTAAGGTGAAGCAACATCTTGGTGATTTCCTTTTTGGAAGTGATTCTTGTAAACATATATGCTTTCAGAGAGATAGTGAAAAGCTAGCTAGGTGGAACAATAATGTCATCTGATAGTGTATCCTAAGAAATAAATTGCCAGCTCAACTGGTACATGTTTGATTTACTTTGTTCTGCCTATGTGTTTAAAGATGAATACTGAATTAAGAAGCCTGTGGTGTTCAAAACACAATCCAAAAGCTTATGTGTTCTCCTCCTTACATTGTGCATTTATTCATGTGTTGTTCTTCATTTTCTTTATGATTTTGGAACATGATTCATAGATTCTACATTTATATGTTAATGCTTTTATTTGTGCAGTACAAGCGTTCTAATGCACAACAAACGAAAAGTCGAAACACTAGCTTACAGCTTTGGAGTGATGGGTTTGCTTTAGATTCCTTCAAGCATCATATCTGCTGTGCCTTTACAACTTCCTCTCTTCTCCATCAATATTTACAGAAACTGAGAATTTTCCTTGTTTCCACATGCCGCATATATCAACTCTTTTTCAAGTCCAATCTGTCCTTCACTGGTATTGTGAGCATCAAATGTGCGTCTTACTTTTCTCTCTGTTCTTTGTTTTCTCCAGATTCAACCAGTAAAATTGCTCCCTTTATCAAATTGTTTTGCTGCAGAACGTGTGTATTAGTATTGCCGGTGATGTCTGATTCCCGCCGGCTGAATACGCCAAGGGCTCGCCGCCATTCTGACGACGCCGTCACGTGCCGGTCGACCTCGCCCTCGCCATTATCCTCATGGAATTTGCCGAAAGAAGAGAACAACTCCCGGTCGATACATTGTACCATGTGGGCGAATTGCCCGCTGCAACACTTCCCATCATGGGGAGCGCATCGATGCTTGAGGAGACCAAAGCTCCCATTCCCGGAGATGCCAAGCCTTCAGTCTCAAGGACAGAGATGAGAGAATTACACCGTTGCAAGATCTTCGTGCACGTACTGCAGCTGCATGCTAATGCACTCGAACGGAGATGGGTGAGCGTCAGAACTCGAGAACAGTAAAAGCTTCACGCCGTCCAATGATGGAACAGGGGAGAAGCATCATAGAGGGAACATTTCGGCACCCAGAAGAGAACGTGGAATTCCACCAGCAAATAATGCTCGAATCAGCACGCCGTGAAGTATTTGGTGCCGCTTCGATGTGCGGCATGTGTCGTTCTCGTGCAGATATCAGCGGTGGAAGAGTAGATTTCCAATGGCGATGCGTTCCCGCTCCCCGGCGGGCATAAATAGCCCGGCTCTGATGGCCAACTCCTCAAAGCCCGGCACACGACATGGCCTATTGGATCGAGTGGAGACCGGTGCTGGTGATGCTGGCGGTGGACGTCGTGTTTGCGGTGATGAACACGATGATCAAGAAGGCGATCGACGAGGGGCTGAACAGGCTGGTGCTGATCACGCTCCGGCAGCTGGTCGCCACTCTGTTCATGGCTCCCATCGCCTTCTTCCATGAGAGGTACAGAAAACACCCTCACTGACTCAAACGCTTCTTCTTGAGAGTGCTCATCTTCAGCGGTTGGTGATGGCAGGAAGACGAGGCCGAAGCTGACGATGGAGATCTGTGTGTATCTATTCTTCAGCGCCTTGCTCGGGTAACTCAGTGACTGATCCCTCGTTCAAAGACTGTTTTCACTCGGTAATTTCTACTGCAGGGCGCCTCTGACCCAGTATCTCTTCTACCTTGGAATGCAATACACGTCGGCGACGTTTGCATGTGCTTTCCTCAACATGGCTCCTGTCTTCACCTTCCTCATATCATTAGCCCTGCGGTATTCTTCTGCCTCCGAAGTACAGCAAACAAGAAAATGTATCGAATCCAATGCTTGTGCATGCAGGATGGAGTATCTGAATCTGAAGACCAAACCAGGGATCGCAAAGACGCTCGGAACATTGCTGTGCCTGATAGGCGTGATTGTGCTGACATTGTACAAGGGTGTAGCCTTGAACAGCGACGCATCGCCTCGATCGACGGCACCGGAGCCGCAGCAGTCGTCGCCGGACGCCACGGACTACACCTCAAGGAAATGGCTGATGGGATCCGTTGCGCTGCTTGCTGGTTCTTTCTGCTGGTCCGCTTGGTTCCCTCTCCAGTCCAAGGTCGGCAAGAAGTATCCGGCTCTCTATTCCTGCACTGCGCTAGTGTTCTTCCTCAGCTTCCTGCAGGCGGCTGCCATGAGCGTGGCCGCAGAGAGGAGCCTCTCCGTGTGGCTGTTGCAGAAGAAGATGGAGATCGCCACCGTACTGTTTGCGGTAAGCAACAACCCTTGGCAGCAAAGTATGCCTGCATGCATGCATGAATGATCCTTGATCTCTGCTTGATCCCATGAGCAGTGCCTGCAGAAGGTATTCTCTGGAATCGAACAAAAAGATTAGTCACGAGAAATGATAATGTCAGCACATCGACACATCAGAAGCTGACTTTATGATCAAGAAAGCTAGGGTTTTTCTGGTCTAAGCTAATGAGAAAAGCTTTGCACACGTTCTCCTGCAACGTTGTAAAGCGATGTCGAAGGCATTCTTTGGCAGACAAAACTGACAATGGGAATATATGCTGCCGGTGGAGCTGACTTCACCATGTATGATGCAGCAGCTTCGTGCCTTGAGCTCCTAAGAACCTGTTTCTTCCTGCTGTTTTAGGGGTCCATGGGATCTGGACTCGGCTTCTTGGCCATGTCATGGTGCGTGGAGCAGACAGGGCCGGTGTTCACTGCGGCGTTCACGCCGCTCGTGCAGATCATCGTTGCGGGCATCGACTGCGCCGTCCTCCATGAACAGATCTACCTCGGGAGGTACCCACATGCTGCTGCCACCTTCCTGCTTTCTCTATCAACAGTACTGATACTTTTCTATATGGCAGTGTTCTGGGATCGGGTCTGGTGATCGCCGGCCTCTACTCATTGCTGTGGGGTAAGAACAAGGAACCTGGTATCCGTGAAGCCAAGCCAGCAGAAGGGAATGGGGAGAACCAAGTGCAGATGCAGACAGCGTGAAGAACCAACATCTTCTTCTCTTTAGCTTTCCCAAAAGGCTTACTGTGCGGCTTTTAGCTTGCGATGCATACATAGATGCTTAGAAAAGGAGAGAGGCCGTCTTTTTTGCTTGGATGATGTAAGTTTCTGGCCATGGAGGGGAGGGGGAACAATGTTCAGCTCACACTGCCATGCCCACTGTGCTTCTCTTTTCTTTTGACACTGTAGTTAGCAGAACTATTCATTTCCATTACCATTACTGTATATATATATATATATATATATATATATATATATATATATATATATATATATATATATATATATATATATATATATATATATATATATATATGTGTGTGTGTGTGTGTGTGTGTGTATATATATATGAATGTATATATGTGTATATATATATATACACACATACATATATACATACATATTTATATACATATATATATATATATATATAATTTGAAATTTTCATTTCATTGAATATCTAAAGGAACATATTATTATATATATATATAATGATACTTAAGTTGTAAAAAAAGATAATATATGCATATATAGAGAAAAATATTTGCTTCGAAACACCTTTGCTATGAATCAATTTCTCTTGGTAAGAAGAGATATTATGGAAATTAAAATGTTTATAGTTTTAAATTACTGAAAACTCTAATATTTTGATTTTTCTTTGGAAAATACCAGTGTATTATATTAAGATAAAGTGCACAAAGCACCACAAATGCTTTAATAGGTTTGGGTTCAATCAAATTTCCACCCCGGATTGGGTTCGGTTAACGGACTCAGGAGTCACGTGCAATGCACGTGACGTGATCCCCAGGGTAGCGACGGATATCACTATAAAAGCCCACTTCTCCTCACGGCCTCCGTTTGCGAGAAGAGAGATCGCTGTGGTAGTGACGACGCTCCTACTCTCATCCTCCTCAGCAAAACCGCATCACTGCCATGCCAGGCCCAAAAATGGTGGAAGACGAGACTAAGGACAACGAAAACATCGCATCCCTCAAAGAGGAGCTGCTCAAGGTCCTCCACCTTCCCTTCTCCTTTTACCTCTCTCTCACGTCCTTCCTTTCTCTTTTTGATTTGGAGTGGTATAGGGTTTGTTTGATGCACTGAAATCGAAATTTTTGCTTATTTGGTGCCAATTCTTTAATTCTCATATGTTAGCATTAGCTAGTGATAAAGATGTGATCTTTGATTTTGTTTCAGGAAGAAGCTCCCATCGTTGACGTAGAGGATGAAAAGGATGGCGAGGACGATGACGATGAGGATGACGACGATGAGGTCGGAGGTATATTTTACTTTACTCTTGTTCGCTTTGGCTGCAAATCTCTCTTCTTGATTGGGTTTTAGAGTTTATGCTTATGATTCTATTAGTTTGGAGGGTGAGGAGAGACGGCCGATGAGTTGGATTAGACTTGAGCTCGTCAGGTTATATTGGATATGGAACTCATAGCTCCAATCGCCCAGATCGGAGAATATATAGTTTATCTCGACCAGATTCATTCAGTACATTCTCAGTTTCTTCATATGTTCTGATAAATTATGTGTTCTGGTCATGTTTACTTATTCCAAGATTTAATTTGTGTGGAAGATAGATTAGTTGAATGTGGATTCCTCACCAACTAAAGTTGTTTCTTTTTTATATTTTGATTAACGACTTAATAGTTTTGCAACAAACTGAGATTAATTCTCCAAGGAATAGTTTGTCCATATTAAGTTAATGTTATATGATCTGAGACGTTTAAGCTTTTGGTTGAATTTCCATTTGTTTGGGTGTTTAGTATTTATAATAAAGAGTATGTTTCTTGTACTTTCTTTTGTCCAAATAATTGCTGCGTGACTTCAAATCACAACAATCTGCAGAAATGACTATATAAATAATTGCTAGATGGTTTAGACATTCATCTTCAAATGAAGTCTTATTTTGTAATTAGAAAATCTGCAGTTAGGTTGGTGGCTTTGGTTAAGCTAACAATATGTTTCACAAATGTTCTTCATGAGTCCTTATCGCATCATAAGCAAGGTTTTTAATTTCGAATGATATCGCCCAGTATCGGTCCGCCAGCAAATCGGTACGCGGACCACCCGCTATCGAGCAGTACCGTCGATTGGGGCTGTTTTCGCCCCATTACCACCCGAAATCGGTCAGTGACGGTCAAAGGAAGCAGAGGGAGAAGAAAAGGAAGAATCTGGAGATCTGACACTACTCTTCCTCGACGATCCCGATCTATCGCCGCCCTCCCTCGCAGGACGCCGCAGATGATATGTCACCTCCTCGTCTGAGGCGACGACGCCTCGGCATCGTCGGCGACTTCTCCTCATCCACGTGGGGAGAAGAAGCTTCAGCGACGTCACCAAGGCTTTGCGGGGAGAAGAAACCATTTCTTCTCCCCACGTGGGCAGAAGAAATGACGTAACGTCGTCGAGGCATCATCAGCGACTTCTCGCAAGGAGAAGAAACCACCGAGGCTTCGTAAGGAGAAGAAATTGAGCAGAAGAAATCGTTTATATATATATATATATATATATATAGCGTACTGCTCGGTAGACTCGTATCGTACCATACCGAGCTGAACTCGATACTTCGGTACGATACGAAATTACGAACCTTGATCAAAAGATGAAATGGATGTGACTTATTATTCAATTTTTGGATTTAATTACCTCTTGTTTCCCTCATATTCCATTTTTTGGATTTGTCTTCAAGTCCATATTATCTTGCAGCATAAATCGTTGAACGCTTTTTTAATGTGACGACGCCAGTTAGATGAAGTATATGGTTCATGACAATGTCTTAGATGAACATTTTTCTCTGCATTTGTGATGGCTGTTAGGGTAATTTCTTCCTTCTTTCTATCAGGAGAACAAGGACTTGGTGCCAACGAGAACTCTAAGCAAAGCAGGAGTGAGAAAAAAAGCCGCAAAGCAATGCTGAAGTTAGGGATGAAACCTGTCACCGGTGTCTCCCGAGTTACCATAAAGAGAACAAAAAATGTAAGCCAGCCAGATTTGCTTGCATGCTATTTTGGAAGGATGTACCCTAATAAACTTGTGTTAAGAACTGAACAATGTGCTGGGCAGAGACTAAAACTGGAGAAAAAAATTCATTAATTTCCCATTTGTGATACTGCAATAGATATAAACTGCCATCTGCTTTGCCGTGTCATGCTTTTAACAACTAATAGAATCTTTGGCTTGCTTGGTGTCATCTAGTAATGACCTGGATATAGATTCTTGAGATTATTTGTCAACTAATACTGGGTTCTTGTGTACAATTTGATCTTTTAAATCAAACCCTTTATGCCCTCTTTGTATATGTTGTCATGTGTCTAAGAAATTAATAACTAATCATTAGACTCTTTGTGTTTTCATTGTACATTGCAGATTCTGTTTGTCATATCCAAACCTGATGTTTTCAAGAGTCCAAACTCCGAAACATACGTTATATTTGGTGAGGCGAAGATCGAGGACTTGAGCTCCCAACTGCAAAGCCAAGCTGCTCAGCAATTCAGGATGCCAGATCTCAGCAATGCAATGGCCAAGCCGGATGAATCTGCAGCTGCAGTGGTCGATGAGGACGAGGAGGATGTTGATGAGACTGGAGTCGAGCCTCGTGACATTGAACTTGTTATGACACAAGCTGGTGTGTCCAAGGGGAAGGCTGTTAAAGCACTCAAGGCTCACGATGGGGATATTGTTGGTGCTATCATGGATCTTACTGCCTAACAAATGGTTGTCTGATACAGCTTCAAACTCGATTCTGTTCAATCAGAGTGCGCTCTCATCAAGTTTTCTGATTCATTCGGCTTAAAAGTTGGGATAATGTAAGCTCCATCTTTTTTACTCTCTGCTAGATGTTTTGTCTAAACATCTATCTTATCGAACACAGATTCTCTTGTTGCCTTTCTCATTTTCAACCTGAAGACATTTTGAGGTTTACTTCAAGTTCCAAAGGAAAACTGTCTTGATTCTCTTATGTATGTATGTATGTATGTATGTATGTATGTATGTATGTATGTATGATCATGATGCCATACATACATGCATACATGGTCATGATGCCATAGTTCAAGAACAAGGCCCCTGCACAGCTTGGATCAATCACTCCCAACTCCACACAGCCTTTTAAGCTGAAATGTTGTCTCCTGGATAAAAGTAGTGATCTTTCACTGAGAATACATGTGGGTTTGATAATCCGTCAAAAATCATCAAGTAGTATTCCATGATGACATGACCAAGAAGTTAATGCACTCAGACCCTATACAGAGAGTGTCACAGATTGGTCTAACCGATAACATGAGCTTGTAATCAAGTTTACCTTACACAAAGAGGCTAGTTGATCGATTTAAGTTGGAAAGTTTTGATTGTAGGCGAAGTCTCATGTAGTTCTGAAATGAATTGTAGATGCCAAGGGAAATAACATCAAGCACACGCTATTCGTACGGATGCCATCAGGTCAGGTCGAGGCTTCCCCTTGCAGACGCATCTTCTTCTTGCCATTATTTTCCTCTGCTGCTGCTCTGTGCTCCTTGGCTTCAACCGAACACCTTTTGTATGGCTTAAATCCTGTTTGATGGAACTTGAGCTTTCCATGTGTTATTCTGTCTTTGCTTCTTATACATACTTCTTCCTTTGTGTGACCATGAAGATGATTGAAATCAGTCGCCGAGCATATATTCTTGTTAAGATCAACCAGTAATTTGCTAGTTTCCCCTTTCTTGATTGTAGTTGCTGCAGCTATGTCAAGTGGAGGAGGAAAGCTTTGTGGCAATACTTCTCTTTTGAAGAGTTGTTGGAAGGCAAGCCGACCCTAACAAAAACAAGATTAATTAGAGATGTTATGATGAGTGCGAAGATGTCATAATGAATTCAAAAAGAAAACTTCATATTCTAACATCTTCGGAGACTGCCTTCCATGATTCGTTCATGTGTCCACTACTTCTGAACCTGCATTGATTGGTCTCACAAGCTGCAGAATTGTTGAAATAAGCTTCTTTAGCCTCATCGTTTACTTTCTCATGTTTCCCTGCATTGTCTGTTTCTACTTCGCTGCTGGATGGCGTGTTTGATCCACAAGAGGAACGATCCTGTTTCTTCTTATTCCTTGGGTTATCTGAATCATCAAATCCACTGGCTACTAATGGTTTGAACTTGTTGGACGTACTGTCTTCAAGCTCACTTGAGTTCTTACCTCTTCCACTGTCATGGGAGTCTGATGATGATAATGACAGTGACAACGACTTAGAAGAGTGACGAGGAGGTTTTAGATCCTCATAAAGATTTTGTTTTCCAATTTGCTGGTCTTCTGCCAAAGGTTTCTCGAGGGTGCAACCATGACTATGAAGTTGGGCTGTGTCAGCTGATGGAATGGTGGTTGTGTTCGGAGGAGAAAACGCAAAAGCAGCAGGAGGGAACCAAGGTAAGAGGCCATGAGCTTTCCACCATGCAGCAGCAGCTGCAACTGTGACAGCAGCAATTGCCTCTAGGCCTGGAGCTGGATTTATATGCCTTTCTCCAGCCATGAATACAGGGGTTGACTGAAGGGAGGCCTCCACCTCTGCGGATGGACAGGAAGATGCTGCTAGTCTTGCTGCGGCATGAACCGCTGGATTCTGTAATAATGTAGAAAGAATAAAACTTGAAAATGTGGATGAGATGTTTAGGAATGACCTATAAGCATCTTGACTGCTATGGAAGTGGGTAAAAGGTGCGAAGGCTGGAAATGGGTGATGCATAGAATTAACTCTTGATATGTTCTGGACTGGTATAGCAGATGCTTCAGGGTTCATGGATGAGATATCATTTGCGTGCCCTTCGACTTGGCCAGTTACTGAAGTAGGGTTCTGACCATCTGAATCTTCAGTGTGCATGTTTCTTGCACCATTTCTGCCCATTGTATGCCTTGGTTGGGTTTGATCACCTTTTACAGAATCCTTTGATGTTAAACCGTGAAGCTTTGATGCGCTTTCACCCTTGTCTAGAGCCAAATTGATATGCGGCTTTGTACAGTTTCCTTGGACTCCCTCTGTTTCCTGTCCAATAAAAGCTTTGCCATTTTTCTTTAGCTCCTTGTCCACTTCATGAGGTGCTGAGGATTTGCTGCTTGCAATCTTATCATCCACTTTCTCATCTGTGGGAAGGATTTCCATGTATTTGCTATGGTTCGAAGAGCTCTTGTTTCCAGAAGAGATGGAAGTAGATAAAGCATCTTGAAAGACATTAAGAACTTCTGACTGACTAGGTTCTGAGATCTCTTCATTCTGCAACTTCTGTGTTGCTGTGAATTTCTGGTCAAAGCAGCTAACTAATATAAATTTTTTTGTGAATAGTAGAAAATAGCACAATTCTTGTAGCAGATATGAAAAACAAGTGTGTTCACTTGTATTTATTTACCTCTTGTGGTGCACCACTTTTGATGTCCACTACTTTATTTGCGCCAAGGAGTGACATTGATCTTGATGATTTCCCATTTATTGTTTCACCAGGAGTGAGACAGCATGTGCTCGACTTTCGTGGATATGGACTGCTTGGCTTCCTTTTAGGTCTCGGAGGAGGGATATCGATGTCATGAGATTGTCCTACGGGAATACCTTTCTCAAGAGCTTCCTTTTCAAGCTGTAATTGAACTTTACTTTTAAGCATATACAGTACAATTGGAATTAACTATTTTGAAACAAATTATTAGGTCCCTGCTGATAAAGAGAAAGTTATTCCAAACAGAAATTAGCAACCACAGCTAATACTTGTTCATGCATTACCATCTTTCAGTTCCACGAATTGCACAAAAGTTTTACTAGGGTGCTAAAATAACATTTGATAATTGTTTATTTACCAAATGAACCTCACAACACTTTATCACAGTAGAAACTAAGATTCTTTATATCTATCCGCCCTCCTAGCTAGATCCCTTTAACCATCTAGGTTCACAATGGTTTTGTCCTTTGCTATTCGGCTGCCTTCAATTCATTAAAAATTCATAGGGCTTTAATGCTGACTTAAACAATTACCTCAAATTATTTAAAGCTTTACTCGGCCTTGTAATTCCATGATCGATCACTTCATTTCTGATTCAAAGATAAATCACATAACATAGGTTTCAGATGCTCCAGAAAGAACTCCATTTTGTTGGGCACAAATTTACTAGGTTGAAATACAATGTAGCACTCCTGTACAACATTATTCTAAGATCACGATGTTACCCTCTTTGGTAGCCAAAATTTACTGACGCAACAGAGGAAGGAGAAAATCCTTTCACGACACTATAAAGAGATCCCTTTTGCCTTCTGAAGGAAATTTTTTTCTTGTCTAGGTCACTTATAAGTTGACAGTGATATAAGAAAGAAGACAAAGTTTCTTAATTTTCATCTTGGCTATCTAGTAAAATTGCCAGCTTAGAATCAACCTCAGTCTCTAATGCTTAAGGAAATATCAGTTGAATTGTTATCATGCCAATGTGCAGCAAAGTAGACCTAGTTTAGAATGTCCAACTAATAAAAATACTTCAAAGTCCAAAAGTTTGACCTACCCATGCTTCTGTTTACGCTGGGCCGTGCACCAATATCCTAACAAAGAAGGGTTCTTTCATAGGGATGGCCTACCAACATTTTGTTCTGTCTGCAGTTTTTGTTCCTGATGTGAGGAGAGATTATTGATCCTCATGTTTTCCCCTTTAATCTGTACCCAGATTTATTCTATCTGAATAAAAAAGTTTACACCAGTCTGGATTAATAAAGTCTACATTTAGTATATCAGTCTATGGATCCCGAAAAACCAATTGATTTATGCTATCAAGTCACCAGTATAGGCTAACAATAACACCATGGTCCGTACATTACCATACATGAAAACCTGCCATTTTTGCCACAAATCAGATTCTCTCTAGGCAATGTTAGAAGCACAATGATCTCAATGTCATTTGAGTTCTAGTGTCATACCACACTAAAACTTATTTGTTATTGTCCAAAATATGGTACCTTTACAAAATCATCCAGCCAAATTTGGCAGAAAATTTATCACCTCATAATACCTGCAACGAGCACCTGCTTCAAATCTCTGCTATCCTTACATGTAGCATCCTTCAATGTAGTGTCAAGAATTGATCACATAGATCCTAGATCATAACAACATGAATGTTTCTTCTGGACAGGTTTTGAAAACTAGATCAGTGCAGAATAAGTTATGTTGTCTGATGCCAATCGGGCATATGTTTCATCTGAAGTCACTGCCACTCTTTGAAAAGACATATTCAAGGTCAATCTTGAGTTCAAGTAAGCCTTTGGATTGATTATGGAAAATCAATTTAAATTGTTCGACCAGGTTGATGGAAGCTCAATTCAGAATAAGCAAAAAAAATTAAGTTTAATCACTTTTGTATTATCTCAAACTGAGCCTATTAGGGGCATCATGGCTTTTTCCTACAATTCCTTCCTTACACTGCTCAAGAAACCATGTTTAGTCTGCCATTACACAGAAACTCTAATTTTTTGTGCCAACAAATAAATTGAGCCATATTCAGACGTTTTCACAGAACCCACAATGATAAACTCATATGATCATTTGAATGATGCTTATATAATGTATAGATTCTCTAACCCAGTTTGATGGTACATTTTCACTTTTTCTTTCTAAATAAGAAAATTCATATTACCCATTGAATTACGGTCCATCCTGACTCATCCGTCTCAGGATTTCTTTTCTCTTTTCTGTTGTTACACAAGGCCCGAAATACAGACATCACATGATTAGAGACATTTCAGGTTTATATACCAAATATATTAACAAAAAGACATTCTGCCATTGTCAATGCGGATGAGAATGGTCACCCTATGCCCATTTTTTATGCTTCTCGGGACATATCCATGTATTATAATAAGACTAAATTCCTCATGTAGATTTGTCTTAGTAATCACATTCACTCAGGTGAATTTATGAATAAAAAAAGAAGAGTAAGGTAGATTGCCTCTCTATAAACCCCATACTGGTGGGGTCATGTGCACCGGATTCCTATTCTTTTTATAAAACATCTCTTAACTATTCCTAGCCAAGGCACCAGTAGGAAAAGAAGAATCCTAGAATTTTCTTTTTTTAAGGATAATCTGTTTCCTTATGGTGGTCCCTTTGGGAGGAAGGGAACACAGAAATCCTTATGGAGACATCCAAGCTGCTATCAGATGGTTCACCTATCTGAAGCTAGACATTCTGAAGAGGCACTCCATGTAATTAAATATTTTTAATTCATTAAAGAAACCTATCTTACTTCTCTGGCTGGATGTTTAGATTTATCATCTTTCATCTATCATTCCCAGCCACGTATTCACCCTTCTATTTTTTTTCTAATTTCATCATCTTAATGAAATAAAGATTTACAAGATTTTCTGTTTTTGTCTCGAAAGAGAGGGGGAAAAAAATAAAATGAGTGAAGGGGACAGGTGCTCTCAGTTTAGATCTGGTCTTGGATACCAAGATAGCTCAGTAATAAGAGTATTTTCAAAACTCTACCTTTCAAATCCACACTGTTTGTTGCGGTTCTTAAAAGAGACATTATTTTGAAATTCTCACTCATGCATAGGAGAAATTTAGCAACAACATAGCGACTGATGGATCTAAACCTGATAGGATATGGCAAATTAATTGTGTGAGAATTTAAGAAGACAAGCAGAATATGATATCTCAAGGGCTGTAGATGATGAATATCTTTCGGTGGTTCTCTAGAAATACTTCTGCAGGTGATGGATATTTTGGTAGTGATTCTCTGAATTTATTTCTGCAAGAAACCATTTGTGTCCTTATTTCCATCACTAAAATAATATGCCAGAGTCATATTGTAGTAAAGGCCAAATACAAAATAAACCTTTGTTATCCACCACCGAGCCATGAACTCAGAACCTAATCAAACTCGGTTACAAAGTCTTATGCTGTAAATTATGGTTCATTATAGAAAAACATTTCTTGAGACTATGTTACACACGTGTGACAAATATACAGGCACAATTAGCGAACAAATTGTATCAGTCAGTAAAGATAGCCTCAAAACAATATAAAAAAAGATTCTAATAGTTAATTTCTAGCATCATATGTTTAGTTGGTAGAGCTCCATATCTGAATTTCTACAAAAGAACAACTGACCTTGGTGAAGAACTTTTGTGCATGGCTTCTAATCTGAACAGCTGTCTTTGTACCAATATGGTCTGTCACAAGCATCACAAACTAACAAGATGATAAGTACGATTAAAACAAGTGACTTTACTGTGTTCCGACAAATCAGGAATCTTTACTATCGAACAATTCAGGCGGTACACTGTCTTGCTCAGAAGACTCCTTGTACCAGGACAAGTTCTACCATGTCTGCCAAGAACTCAACTTCTCAAACTAAATCTTTGAGAGAAGTACCTATTTGATTGAAAGAGCATGGTTGACTGGGTTTAAGTAAAGCACGAGTTGAGTTAAATCAACAAACCTTCGATGCGCTGCCAAGCCCTCCCGTACAGCTTCAGAGCTTCGAGAAAGCGGTTGTGCTCCTCCTCGGTCCACTTCTCCCTTTGCTTGGTAATGGTATAAGGCTTCCTCGTCTGCATCGGAACGGAAAACCCTTTTAAGCACCGGAACTAGACCGAGAAACAACAAGTGATGCAGAGGAGGACATGAGACCTTCACGACAACCATCTCGTCTCCGGAAGAATTCCCTTCCATCGCCCTAATCTCAAGTTCAAGTTCAACTAGACGCGGATCAGCTAGACTTCAAGTCGTCGACGAACAGCACAAAACCCCCCTCCACATCTCCAACCAGGCGCTCAATTCGGTGCACGAAGTACCTCATAACCCGCTGGAGTCTGCATCACCATCACCCAACGAGAGACGAGACTCAAGAACCCACAAAATCATAGATCGGTTCCATCCAATCCGTCATAGAAACAAGTAGAACCTGAAAGATCGAAGACCGAAACCCTAAAGAGACTCGAATCCGCCTTACGCGACCAGAGGGAGGCATCACAAGCGCCAGCGACTCATCTTCCTACTGCCTCTTGTACATCTCAGAGCTGAATCGGAGGCGAGATCTGTCAGGAGCAGAGGAAGAAGGGATCGGAGAGGAGGGAGATGCTATTGCTCTTCAAATCGAAGAGGAGAGGAGCTGGACGGCAACGTCGAGCCGGAGAAGGGAGAAGCGGGCGGAGGCGGAGGCGGAGGCGGCCTCAGCTTTCTCGACGCGGGGAGGAAATCTCAGCCACGAACATTTCTTGTGGCTTCCTTCGCCTCCCGCGAGAAATTATTATTATTATTATTATTATTATTAAAAGAGGTGGAGAGCGCCGAGCTTTATATTTTAATTTTAATTTTTAGTTAATTTATTTATTTGAGTCTGGGAGTGGGCGGAGAGAGAGAGATGCCGCCACGTGTAAAGTTGCATCTGCTAGATCCGAGCTCGGGGTGCGCTTTTTGATCCACGAGAGCGAGAGACACAAGTCTTTTCGTACGAACTACGCATATATTTTATATGCGGGATAACAATCTGCTGGCGGTGGGAGATGTGGACGGGCGGATTGACGGTCGCATGGAACCGGCCAACCCGTGAGGACGCTCGCACGGTGGTAACGAGTCGTAGCGTGCGGGGAGAAAGCGCTTCCGCCACGTCGTCTGGTTCTGGGCCCACGGCCAGCGCGACGTGGCGTTTTCCTGCACTTCGCCGCCACTTATCCGCCACGTTTTAGTCCTTCTCTTTGCCTTTCTTTTAATTTTATCGGAAATTACATATTTACCTTATAAATTCTTTTATATATATATATATATATATATATATATATATATATATATATATATATATATATTCAAAGCTATGAGTGGTACATATTTTCACACCCGTGCTAGTTGGAACACAAATGGGACCCGCAGTAGTGGGACCGGGGTCCTCTTTTCTTGGGCCGGGCTTTGCCACGAGGACTGTACCCAACAAAGGGCTGGTCCAGCCCATGGAGTCACGTGCAAAGCCCGTGCAGCCACACTGGCATAGTTCATATATATATATATATATATATATATATATATATATATATATATATATATATATATATATATATATATATATATATATATATATATATATATATATATATAATACAAATTCAGAATTTATTCATCTTTTAGTCTATTTTACTGAATGAGAGTGAAACAATTCTGAATTTACAACCATTTCTTTCTTAGCTTATAAAAAAAAAAAAATCAGAATATTTAAAATGTTTTCATTTAAGAGTATAATATAGATGGTGGAGGTTGGAGAATGAAGTAAGTTGGGTTCTATTATTAGGGAGGAGTCCAAATCAAGAAGTGATAGGAATTGGTTGACACTCTAATAATGGTTGATGTCAACATGTAAGCAACTATTGTTCATATTTGCTTGGAACATTACACACCACTAGGGTTGGAGTAGGTGAGAGGAAATCTCCACCACTACCACCTTCCACTTCAAATCAAAAATTGATTGTGGGTTGGAAATTTCCACTCTCCACTTTGCAAAAGCAAAGGTATATATATATATATACAAAAAAATGATTCTAAAAGGCTATGAGATTGACTACTGATTCACAAATAATAGCAAAAGTAGTGAAATCCACTATATTAATGCAAAATTGTATTCCTTCAAAATTCAATAATTTTCAAATTCATCCCTCCCAAAAAAACATATTTGTACTTATAAATATAGTTTAGTTGGTCTTTAAATCCTCTTTGTGGGTATTTCAACTTTGAATTTTCAGCCTCCTTAGTAATCTTTAAATTATTTATTATTTAAGATAAAGATGTACCAAAGAAATGGAAGGGGTAGAAAAAAAAGGAAAAGGTATGGTGTCAAAAGGTTAAAAAGAAAAATTAAGAAATAAAATGGCCAGTGAGAATAATAAGGATATTGACATAAAATTAACTCTACTAGATCCTGTTGGATGCATGCTAATGGAAATGACATATATATCTATCTCATGGGTCAAAGAATTATTTGGAAATCTTGCAATACTCACTGATTAGAAATGGTGAATATTCCACTAAAGAATTATTGATCAGTGTAAAAGTAAATAAATTAAAGGACTTTTCAAGATGAAAAGAAGGCAAAGTGCTACTCCATGGAGAGAGAGAGAGAGAGAGAGAGAGGTGCACTACCATTCATAGAATAAACTTGTGAAGTTTATCAAAATAGAGGAGAGCTGAAAATATTAGCACAAATATCTCCATTCTAGTCATAAACTATGTTGAATTAAATTTACAATAAAATTCAAAAATCACATAGTTAATATCAATAGGCAGAAGACTGATTCCAACAAGAAAATGTCACCTTCAATAAGCTAAATTTTCATATGGAAGAAAAAGAATATATATATATATATATATATATATATATATATATATATATATATATATATCTTTGGTAAAGCATCAATTGAAATAATGACTTGAAACTGTAAGAAAATTGATGATATCTTTCAGATCAAGATGTAGCCATATAACTCCCAACCCACTGAATTGCTGGGTTTCTTTATGAGGCAGCAGGGAAAATGATTTTGACATTTGTGTTCTCCTCCATAATTATATCCACTCTTTGTCTTATCATCACCTAATAGCAAGTGACATTTGTCAATTAATGGATGCTATTTTTCCCTCTTATCATCACAAAATTTAGTGTATCTTTTGGCATTATAGAAAAAATGTTGGTAATTCTTATGGAATAACATTGGATGCATTTTTTTTAATATATGAAAACTTTGATCACCACCTCCCACTTCAAGATAGACAAACAAGTAGAGAGTAGTATTAGGTCACTGCAAGACACAGATCTGAGAAAAAGGAGTATGAAAACAATGAAGCATTTTCCTTTTTCTAATGGGGTATAATATATGAGAAGAATTAGATGAACCTCATTCTTCTAGGCTGAAGTAATAATATTTTTTTTGTGATTTCATGAAGATATTATTTCATCAGCAAGTCTCCAAAAGGAGACAACTCCTCTCCTCTCCTCTATCTAAACATCTAAATTATGTGGAAAATGTAACATCTTAGTATTATGTCATGTTGTCAACTGTTGGTCATCAGCATGACCTAACAAGAACTCTAGAGACCACTTACTACATGAAGAAGAATCTCCTCCTTTCATGATGGGATGAAAAGGACCACCAACCTGCTTTCTTTGATGTCCACTTTGGACCAACCTTCATCACAGCCAAATCTAAAGGTGACAGACACATGAACACCAATTATATTATTCACCAACCTTCATCACAGCCAAATCTAAAGGTGACAGACACATGAACACCAATTATATTATTCACCAACCAAATCATCATGTTGTGTGCTTGTTAGGTTAGGAGATATTGTGATTTAAGTTGATTGATTAGATGACATCAAGCCTACTTATCTATTAAACATGTTTGCATGGCACAAGATTAATGGCTTCATTTAACTTAACAAGTTGATGATATGAGATAAACAATGTTATCAGATTCTTCACAGGACTTTCAATTCTGTGCTTTGGTTTTTTTTGTTTCTTTTACCTTCAGAAAGCTCACCGTAATTTGATCGAACACATTGTGGCGCAAAATGGGAACAAAACAAAAGCTAAAGAAGACGACACGGAGTGGACAGATCAAAGCAACGAAGGCGCACACGGAATGCCCAGTCCTCACGTCGTTGATGCGATAGCCGAGCACTCGGAGCCATATAAGTCAGCGTCGCGTGCCCACGACCTCCCCCACCACCACCACCACCACCATCACTCATCGCACCCCCTGCAAGTCCCACCGCGAACAATGGGATCCGTGAAGAAGGCGGCGGCGGCGCTGCAACTGAGCCCGGAGGAGGACGAGGAGGCGTGCATGTACGCGGCGCAGCTGGTGAGCAGCTCCGTCCTCCCCATGACCCTCAAGGCCGCCATCGAGCTCCAACTCCTGGAGATCATCGTCGGCGCCGGCCCCGGCGCCAGGCTCGGCCCCGCCGACGTTGCGGCCCAGCTGCCCACCACGAACCCGCAGGCCGCCGCCATGGTGGACCGCATCCTCCGCCTCCTCGCCGCCTACGGCATCGTCAGCTGCGCCGTCGAGGCCGGCCCCGACGGCCGCCCTTGCCGCATGTACGGCGCCGCGCCCGTCTGCAAGTACCTGACCAGGAACGAGGACGGCGTGTCCTTCGCCGCCCTGAGCTTGATGAACCAAGACAAGGTCCTCATGGAGAGCTGGTAATCGACTGCAGGAACAACTCCGGCAACGCCTCTCCCTCGTCCACGGTTGCTAACCGACGGTGGCAATGACGGCAGGTACCACTTGAAGGAGGCGGTGTTGGAGGGCGGCATCCCCTTCAACAGGGCGTACGGGATGACGGCGTTCGAGTACCACGGCACGGATCCGCGGTTCAATAAAGTGTTCAACGAGGGCATGAGAAGCCACTCCATCGTCATCACCAAGAAGTTCCTCCAGGTCTACCGCGGCTTAGACGACGTCAAGGTGCTCGTCGACGTCGGCGGCGGCATCGGCGCCACCCTGCACATGATCACCTCCACGCACCCTCACATCCTGGGCATCAACTACGACCTCCCTCATGTCATCTCCGACGCGCCGCCCTTGCCAGGTCATACAACAAGCTCCACGTCCACGAATCAGGTTAATCTTGTCTAGATCTTGGCTTGGCTTAGATTCTCGGGATCCTTTTGGCTGCAGGCGTGGATCATGTCAGCGGCGACATGTTTGAGAGCGTTCCCGGCGGAGACGCCATTCTTATGAAGGTTGGTCAGATGCTTGGAACTAAAAATGACATGAAGAATCACCTGAAAACTATCAAATGTCGTTCAGATGTGTTCTTCGAGTGTGCACTCAACCAAGAATTCTTTCTATTAATGTTTCCATCAAGAGACCCGTCAACGTACTAGGACTTCGAAGGTCTTGTTCTTAGATTCATGATCACCATGTCTGAAACAGGAGGGTATAATCTAATCATGAGACTGCTCTGTTTCCCACTGCAACCATTCTTGGATTCCAAGTACCTTATTTCACTAGAGCTCTGATAATAACAGGCACAGAAGTGAAGGCAGGGGGGAGAGTCAACGTTGGTCTTGGTCTAATGACTCTAATGAGTAGGGGTGGACTTGGGACTTTTGATTAGAGTGATACATTAGTTTCATTGTCATTAGACAATTGTAGAATCTGAAAAGAAAGAGACTCTCATACAAATAACAAGAATCAAGGAAATTGATACATGTAAAATTGGATGCAAACAGATCAATAATCTTTGCATGCAGAAAACAAATGCATCTAATCATATTTTATGAACTAATATCCAGTTTTTATACTGAAACTGCAGTGGATCCTACATGACTGGAGTGATGAGAGTTGTGCAAAGATATTGAACAACTGTTGGAAGGCTTTGCCAGAGAATGGAAAGGTGATAGCAGTGGAATGTGTTCTTCCAGTAGTCCCAGAGCCAAGTCTCAGAACACAGAGTGTTTGCCATGTAGATCTCATCATGTTGGCTCACAATCCTGGAGGCAAAGAGAGAACTGAAATGGAGTTCCAGGAGTTGGCAAAGCAAGCTGGCTTCTCAGGGTTTAAACCCACTTATGTGTATGCCAATACCTGGGCACTAGAATTCACAAAATAGATGATGAGAAGCCATGCTTGGTTGGAGCCTCATCTTATATGTAACTCAAGAACAAAAATGCTGAGAGAGATGATGGATCTCATCCTCCTGTTGTATGTTCATGCATTCTGTATCCAAGATCTTTGAATGGGATAGACTGCATCATGTTGCCACATTGTCAAAGTTTGCATACATATTATTATTGGAAATTGATCTTGTTTGTTTTGCTGTTTAAAATCCACAAAGAAGAAGAGAACACTCTGCATCCAACATCTTTGAATGGCATAGAGTATAGACTGAATGAAGTTGCCACATTGACAGAGCATGCATCCATATTTTTATTGGAACCTCATCTTGTTTGTTTGATTTAAATACACAAAGAAGAAGAATGAGAAGAATCCTTCCAAGAGCTCAACTGTGCCCTATTTCTGAAGATCTCACAACATGACATCAGATAGATATCATTCTGCTGCCTCAGATGAGATCTTTGTGAAAAAATTAAATAAATATTAAAGAAAAAATGGCATATATATATATATATATGGTAAACTCATATTTGCATATGTCAGAGTAGAGAACCATAGTGAGTGCCCTTGGTTGACACTAATATGCCTGCCATCTGCAAAAGAAGCTTGAGATGTGACCTTTTTCTTGGCATTGAAGGGGCTCATTAAGATCCACCAACCTCATGTGTAGAGGTGTCCAGACACCAAAGGAGATTGTCCATGATGGACTCTCCTGAGCTGTTTTCAGTTGCATGTTCATATCATGCTTGATCAAGGAAGTGAATTGCCTGAAAGATATCCTTGCTCTAAAGCAAACTGCAAGCCTACTGAACAAGGAAAGGATAAAGAGAAAGGTTAAAAAGCAGAAAAGGAAGGTCCTGAACAAGGAAAAAGATGATGATGAAGTCTGAATTGGCTAAGATTTAGATCATTGTTTCTAGTGCAGCAGATAGAAGATTTGGAAGAGGAATGATTCTGATTTCTTGACTCAGCACATGAAACTCTTTGGAATGATCAGCTACAGTTCATCACCAACATTATTGATGAGTGGAATCACTTGGCGCCCTTTCTCCTGAAACACAAAAGACTCGTGATCATCGGGAGGAGAAGATGGTTTCATTCTCATCTGGAGATCATTTACATAGGAGACCAAATCTGTACATAGGACTCTTGATGCACCGGACATACTGTGATTCATCAAAGGGAGAACAAGAGAAGATTAACCCACCCACCGTCCGTGCCCTGACAAGTCTCAGTCGGCAGCCACTGCGTCCTCCTCCCTTTCCTTGGGCAGTAGCTGAGCTCTGCACAGCGGGCAGGTGACCTGTCCGACGTCCACCCACTTATCGATGCAGCCCTTGTGGAAGGCATGGGAGCAGTTGCCGAGCTCCCTGACCTCGTGCCGGGCTTCCAAGGCCCCCAGGCAAACGGAGCAGACGGCGTCGCGTCCGTCGATCCTGAAGCGGGAGAACCTGACGACGGGAAGCCTGGTCTTGATGGCGGAGGGGGGGATGGGAAGGGCCGGGGACGAGGGGGGGAGGAAGTCGGGAATCTGCAGGGGGAAGAGGAAGTGGTCCTCGTGGGACGAGGCGAGGCCGAGGCAGAAGAGGGCCATGGAGACGGCGAGCTTGATGCGGTCGAGGAGGTGGACGACGAGGGCGACGGGCCGAGGGAGGATGACGGTGTAGCAGACGGAGGGGAAGCCCATGGCGGAAAGAGCTGGTGAAGTGGTGGTGGTGGCGGCGGCTGTGGAGGTGGTGGAAGCAAAAGAGAGGTGGGGGTTGAGGGTCATAAATGGTGGGAGGCGGAGGTGGGGGCTCGTCAACGTGCGTGTGGGCTTGCGTGCACGTGCACGTGTGCGTGCGCGCGTGCGTGCGAGGGACATGCCATGTGATGCTTGATGCTGCCCTTTCTCCTGATATGGACAAACCTGGACTACCGCAGGGTGTTGGATTTTGTCTAGATTTCCTGTTCATGTGGCAGAACACTGTTGTCTGATAAGATTCGTATCACCAGATTTACTAATGGTGTTCGAATTTTATGCTCAGCAATTCATTATTATCTATCAAATTTTTGTTTGAATATGTCAGCCATTAGAGATTTAGCTTTGATTATGCTTAATAATATACATCTTTTGGAGGGTGTGTGCTCATGGAAGTTTTTGCTGCTGATAAGAGTCAAAGAATGCATTCACAGAGTGTTATTACTATTATTACATTACAAAAGATGTGATAAAGAGACATGAATCCCAAAACTAACTTACAAAATGTCTGCAAAAGCTACAACATAGACAAATATGATTAAAAGAATGAAAGCAGGAGGGTGGAGAAACTCAAATCTTTGACCACAGATGACCAACACAATGAACACATGATAAAAGATCTCTTTTTGAGTTCTTTGATTTAAGGAAACTTGGGGGAAGTGAAGAAACAAATTGAAGCACACAACAAACTGCTGCAGATCAAGCAAATAACCCTAGCATCACTCACCCAGGAAGGAGACAAGGGAAAAAAGATTTCAAGGCATCTCAGCTGAGTTTGCAATGATTTTTACACCTATATTTAGGGATTTAGGTCTCAATGTGAACAAGAAAAACCAGTTCCTCAAATTGCACATAGCCATATTTCTATGTTACAAGGAATCCTTACAATAAGGGCAAATGATTTAATGCATATCATGAACCGAAATAATGAAACAACTAATCCAGCACCTATGTCGTAAAACAAACTAAATAGCCCTACATCTTAAACCAAAGCATTCCATGATTTTGTAATTATGCTCCGCTTATTTGTTCCAATTTCAAATAGCAACACATCTAATAATTACATAAACCAGAGAAAAATCCAAAAAGAACATCAAATGGGTCAAAAGCCAACTTCTACTGCTACAAGAAGTGATTATAAGCACAGCTTAAATAAAACCTCCAACTAATATGGAACACATGAAATTTATCATGTAATTAAGATAACTGCCACAATAATCTCAGCAAACATTGATAACTGGAGCAATAGATAAGAAAATAGTTGCCAAACTGACATCCTACTGTCAAGGTTCAGTAAATGTCGAACAAGAAACAGAAAATAAGGTGAAAAGAAAAAGTAACTCTGTGACCTTGACATCCAAATAAAGCTTAACAGTCGTAAGCAAGTCTCGGAGGTAACATAGTGAAATGAAAGAAAAGAAAATGACAAGCTGCAGTTCCATAGATCTCATCCTAGAAAAATACTTTGAAGCAGCTGACCTTGAGTACAAGTAGTCTCAACTTCAAGGCAAGTTAATCAAATCTATTAATCCTAAGGCTATGCCAATATTGTAAATTGAAGTGAGGAACTGCTGAATCTCGAGGGAGCGAACCTCTAATCAATCTTGACTGATGAGAAGAGATAGTGAACAAAGTAAAATGACGTCAAGAAACCAATGGTGCCAGTGGATAACATGATAGCAACAGCCATGATCAACGAATAGCCTAGGTAGAGCATTGCTGACACAGGCCCGCTCAGGCTCCTCAGCTGAAACACCAAGTAGTTGATGGAGTACAAAAACACATAAATGGCAACTGAGCCAGATGCAAAGAAGGCTTTCCACCACCACTGCCAATCCTCCACGCAGAGATGCATGTATGTTAGGATAACAGAAACCTCAGCACAGACGGTGACCAGCAAGAGAAGAACTATGAGCAGGAACCCGAACACGTAATAGAACCTCCCAAGCCATATGCTAGATAGAATGAAGAATAACTCGATAAAAAGGGTCCCGAAGGGTAGAGTTCCAGCACCAAGGACAAGCAGCCATGAGGGATACTTCCTCGCAGGGATTTCTCTTGGAATCTGATTTGTTCGCACAGGGAACTGAATGTGCTCAGCCCGAGTGCCCAAGAATCCACCCAAAAGGGTAAGTGGCACCGAGATGCAGAACCACAAGGATAACAGAACAAAGAATAATGAGATTGGGAGAGCTCCTGTACTGCTGCTTCCCCACAGCATGAAGTTCAGAATGCAGAGAATAACAAATGCGATCCCGGGGAAGAAACAAGCAATCGACCACGAAACCGGCCTCCATCCTTCTGAGCCACCTTTAATGGTCCTCCATAGCCTAACACCAACGTATCCAGCAGCAATCCCAAGGAAGAGATAGAGAATGATCATCCCCGTCAAGAGCATGCCTCGTGAGGCAGGAGACATGAAGCCAAGAGCAGCAAACACAATGGTCACAACAGCCATACCGGTAATCTGCACTCCATCACCAACCATTACACAGAGCAGCTTTGAGTTCGTTGGCTCTCTGAAAACATCTCCCACGACAAGTTTCCAGCCGGACAGCTCCTCGTTCATCTGCGCTTGAGACTCTTTATCCAGTTCCTCGTATCTAGTAAGGTCCCTCCTTACAGTCCTCAAAAATATTACAAAGACAATTCCAGCCAAAAAGAATATAACCATCAAAGAGTTCATGATCGAGAACCAGTGAACCCTGGCACCCTCCATCTTGAGATACGCATCCCACCTCGAGGGCCATCTGACATCGCTTTTCACAAATACAACTTCATAAGTGAAAGAGATCTTCTCCTGTTCCCGAATTGCTTGGGATTTCTCAAGCTCCAATGGGCAGTCAACGGGACCAACTTTACTGTAGATGTTCAGCTTCGACATTGCTTCCGGATCGCGCTTCACGCTACATGGAACAACTTCAAACCCGACAATCTCATACCCAGACATCTTCTGTTTTTCAGTCTCTGAAATCACTCCCATCCCTTCTTCCCCTGTGCCAATTATCTCCACACGGCTTCCCTCGTACTCATGGACTAGGACCTTAAACTTCAAGTGATTAATGATGTAGTCTTCGGAACTTCCCGACGGGGTGTAACCAACAGGAAACCCTGTCCATTGAAAGGTGGCACCGTTCTGTTCGGTAAATCTCCTAACGGGAAGGTTGTCAAGAATCATGTTCACCTGATACAGATCGCGAGTCCGCTGCTTAAGCAGCTTCACCTCGCGCTCGTTCAACGGGTTCGTGGTGCAGAGGTAAAAGGATTCATTGACATTGACATGGAACTGGTAAGGGGAGTTGTCGATCTGGTCACCCATGAGAAGCTCGCCCAAATTCTCCGCACTCTTCTTGATCCCGTCCTGCGGTTGGCAGTAGGGCAGGCTGTAGTAGCTAAAAGGGAGCTCGGTCTCGAACGAAGTGAGCGAATTCACTTTCACCGTTATGGTTTCACCTTGAGAATACGTATGCATATAACTCCCGGGCAGGTAAAAGGCATAGCTCGGCCCCAAAATCAACAAAGCGACGAGGATGAAGCAAGAAGACCTCGAAGAGATGGAAAATGGAGCCATCGGATCCCCCCAAATCCCAAACTTTTTTGCGGAAACCTGCGATCAAATCAAAAATGCGATTTTTTACAGCTCACACAGTGGATCTGCAAACCAAAACACCATTTCAAGATTCAAGAAAAACATCACCGATCTAATCCCAAGAAACGAAAACAACATCAAAAGAAATAAAGGAGGTCAAATCAGCACGAGATCGGAAAGCAAACCCTAATTTCCTCGATTGACATCGAGGAGAGACGCGAATGGAACGGATCTCCGGAGAGAAGAAGGAGAGGAAGAAGAACCTTACCGACAGAGTCGCGTCAGAAGAAAGAGTCGATCTGGGGAGCCGGGGGCGTGAAGAGGGGGCGCGGCGCGATCGATGGATCTCCTCGGTGTTCGAGAGAAGGGGAATGCGAGCGGTGGAAGGAAGAAGCGGAACCGAGTTGACCCAAACCGTGAGACATTAAATGGGCCAGTAAACGAGAATAATAATTATAATATAGGCCGTTTACCGCATCTGGACCGTCCATCAAGATCAATCCGTCTAATCTAACCGTTCACGAACACACGTGGAGGGTGGTAAATGAATCTAATCCCCAGCGCAGATCCCACCATGCCATGTTGGCTCGGTGCCGACAAATCAGACTCCAACTCGGACTCGAGTTTATTTCATACAGTGTGAGATTAATTTCCAATCTTTGGAATCTTATGTTATATATTTAATTATTAGCTAAATTAATTATGGGATGAGACCTCATATTTATATCACCCACATGCATAATACATATGTGAACGACCTAACTTACCTTTCTTGAAGTGTCATTTAATATTATAAAGAATAAGAGGAGAAATCTTAATAATATAGAAAAGATCTAAAGCGATATTACATCATGAAAAAAAAATCTTTTTTTATTTTTCTCTATTTTTGTTTTTATTTTTTTTCATTTGATGTCGTCACTTTCCTCTAATATTCTAAATATCTTTTATCATTATCATTATTCTAAATATCAGGATGTTGATGTAATCGTCTTTATCCTATTACGAGATACCAATGCGATATCCTGAGTCGTCGTTGTAATGAAAAATATGATAGTACGATCAATCGATTCGATTCGATCTCGTGTCTAGATATTGGCCACATGTTGGGTGCTAAGATATCGATCATGTGTCTATCACATGATGTCAAGTTTATATGATTTCGAAGGATCAATCACTTTCTTATCCCTATATCAATACCCAATTTTTACTGATCGAGTACATAATTTTTTTTATCTTTAAACATGAAAACTAAATGTTGGGCTTATCGATTGGCATAATCAATTGGCCCTCATATTTATTTTGATTTTCGAACTAAGACGAGCAGCGTAATGAGTTGTTATACACAATTGACATAATATAATTTTAGTTGGGAACAAATCACTATACCCAAATGATAGGACATATAAGATAATCACCAACATCACTAAGGAATAATTAGATCAAATAACTAATAGAAAAATGATCAAAAACTTCTTTTCATCCATTTTACTCATCCAGTAATATAATGTTTATGCTGATGATGGGGGAAGAAGACCTGTCAGGTTTCTATTTGTCTGTATCTAAACAATCATAGTTTAAGCTAAATAGTAAATTAGGTGTTGGTATAGTGATCGACGGTGTCATCATGAGAAAAAGATAATTTTCCTGTGGCCGAATAATGTCCATTATAGTCCTCTATTGTGATGCCATTACATAAGCCATGACACACACTTACGATATGGTCAAACCTTTCGTGTGGTTTCATCAGCATGATTCCATCAATAGTCAATTTGTCGGCAGATTTCTTTGGCGTCATCGAATGCATGCATTGGCTTCTCATGCAAAGAGATGTACGTACGAGTGTGCAGCACATCATAGGACCTCACAGTATCTTCTCCAATCATACCCATTCCTCTCTCTCTCTCTCTCTCTCTCTCTCTCTACATGCTGACCGAGCAAAAGGAAAATAGAGAGCAGGTAGAATTAAGCTGATCTAAATGGATGCTTTCAAGTAAAATGTCAAGAGGATCTGATCCACACGATTGCTTTCTTTCAAGCAACGAATTAAACGAGAGGACAAACACAAAAAATCTTACAAGGTAGAAAAATATGAGGAACAGTACGAGTGGAAGAAACGAAGTGAGGGTGGCCTGCATGCGGTCCCATCGGTTCTTCTCTCCTTTAATACACCCCTTTAATGGAGATTAGCTGGAAGCAAGAGGACCACTTCTTTCTCTCTCTCTCTCCACTTTCCTCATGCCTATCTTTGTTGCTGTTCTTCTTCCTCATCCCATACTCTCTCTCTCTCTCTCTCTCTCTCACAGACACACACACTAGATCCCTAGGTCTCTAGGGTTTATAGAAGACTATTTGTAGTATCAGAGCAGCAGTGGCAAGTTTTTCTTGAGTTCCAATTTCCCTCTGTCTGCTTCTGATCAGGAGCAGAACTCTGCAAGTGATGGCCATCTGCAAAATAGATGAGAGGGGGAGATCGAAAAGTAGATGATGAAAGCAAAAAGAACTCGCACTTTGGAGAAGTGGGGATCGGAGCCAAAGAGCAGAGGCAGTTAACGAGTTGAAGAACCAAGATCTTCCCCTCCATCACTTTCATCATCTCTTTCCGAGGTGATCTCGAGCTGCAAAAGGAAGAGCTTCTGCATGTTGTAGGCGGAGGGTGGGGGGGTAGTGAGTACCCAAGAGCTTCTATGTGATGGCCCATGAGTCCCACTACAATGAATTCCCCATGCAAGGCTTCGAGCACAGCCATGAGTTCTTTGGCATCCAACCCGGGATGGAGATTCTCGGGGTCCCCTCCAAGCATCAAAGCTGGCAGGCGGCTGCTTCGGTGAGTCCATGGCAGGTGGACAACTCCTCCTCCTCCTCCTCTTCTTCCTTGAGGCCTCTGTTCTCCTGTGTCAGAACCCAGCGACCAAGCGGGGGGCCTTCCCTCTCCCTCCTCAACATGAAGCACTCAGCTGCACTAGTAGGTGTGCCTCAACCGCCGGAGCAGTACAGCGCCGCCGGAGACAAGCCGCAGCTGAGAGCAGCGTACCACCTTCAGCAACAGCAGCTAAGGAATTCCAAGTTCCTGGGGCCAGCTCAGGAGCTGCTGAACGAGTTCTGTGGTGTCACAGGGCAGAGCAGTTCCAAGAAGAAGCCTAACAAGACAAACCATGAGGGGGAAGCTGGAAAGCCTTCCCTCTCCTCTCCGTGGCATCAGTCTCTGCGCTCCATGGACCTCGTGGAGCTCCAAAAGATCAAAGCCCAGCTGTTGTCCATGCTCGAGGAGGTGAATTCTTTCTTGGTTTTCATGAAAGCTAGCTTCAAGATATCCTGTGATCATAGTTGAGATGGATGCTTGTAATGATCCAAATCAATAGATCTGGAACCTGATATATCTCCTAGGTTCAATTATGAATGGGTCTGCACCGGCAGTAGGGACAGATTCACAGTTTGGGGCTGCTCCAATTACATCGGGAACCCTCGATTCCCTTCCTTTACATAGATAGACATCTAACCTACCACTGCCCCATCCCCCTCGTTAATGGGATCCCACCATTCCCTTCGTTGGGCCGTCACTGCTCTTGTTATCTCGTTATTGTTTGTAGTACTCCTACCATCGCTCTTCTCTCTCAACCTTAATCTTGACGCATTGATCGTATCAACACAGGTCGACATGCGATACCGGAAGTACTACGAGGAGATGAGGGGGGTGGTGGCGTGGTTTGAGGTGGTGGGTGGGGAAGGAGCCGCGTCGGCGTACGCGGGGTTGGCGTCGAAGGCCATGTCGAGGCACTTCCGGTGTTTGAGGGACGGGATCGTGGGTCAGATTCGTGCGGTGAAGGAGGCGACGGGGGAGAAGGACTCGGCGGCGCCGGGGACGACGCCGGGGGAGACGCCGAGGCTCAGGATGCTGGACCAGAGGATCCGGCGGCAGAAGGCGTTTCAGCAGGGGACGATGGAGCCGCACCCGTGGCGGCCTCAGCGTGGCCTCCCCGACCGCTCCGTCTCCGTTCTTCGTGCCTGGCTCTTCGAGCATTTCCTTCACCCGTACGTAACGTTCTCTGATTGCTTCTGCTGTTCCAGTGATGTGAAACTGCACCAACTCGAAACCTGGATGGATCGTGATGCACCGATCTCTCTCGGACCTCGGATGACACAGCCGAACGCTAATCTACCCTCTTCTTTCAGGTACCCAAACGATGCCGACAAGCACATCCTAGCCCGGCAAACCGGACTGTCGAGAGGCCAGGTAGAGAATCTTATCACGTCGTCATCTTCTTGATCCTTTCACCCGCTGCGTTCTAAGCACGCTTTGCGCCATGCACAGGTCTCCAACTGGTTCATAAACGCAAGAGTGAGGCTATGGAAGCCCATGGTGGAGGAGATGTACCTGGAAGAGACGAAGGAGCTGGAGAACCAGGCCGACCAAGCACCGACTGGCCGTGAACACAACGATCACCCTAACCCTAACCCTAACTCCGGTCTCAGCTTCGACCAGAAACCCCTGCCGGTGCAGCCGCTGGTGGACTCCGAATCGCTCTCCTCCATCATCAACAGCAGCCATCACAGTGACCAAACCCTGCACCAGTACCGACAGCAGCATCACCGGCATGTGAGCGACTTGGGATTCCCCTACAGTAGCAGCAGCAGCAGCACAGGTGTGTCCTTAACGCTGGGTCTTCAGCACCACAGTGGAGGAGGCATGAGTCTATCCTTGTTGCACGACTCCCAGCTGTTCTCTGCAGACCATGTTGACGATGATCAACAGGTCCATTTCTCCATTTCGGATGGGGCGGCAGTGAACCTTCCTTACCGAGACCTGATGGGAGCTCAGCTGCTGCAGGACATGACAAGATAGAGTAGATCGAAATGGAACTGTGAAGGGCTATATAGAGACATACATACCTATCAGATAATTAAGCTTCATACCTGCTTAGTTGCTTTGGCAAGTAGGTCAATTATTCTATGCTTGTTTTGCTGCTCAGCCTCGATCCATTGTTATGATCCATGCATAGGTGCATTCCTCATTGATGAAACAGCAGCCATATTTGCTTCAGACATTAAGCATGAAAGCATCCATGGTTTGGGCTCTCTTCACCAATCTTTGCTCATCTTGATTCCCAAGTGGCCTTCTTCCTTTCCTGCTGAAATATATGGTTTGATGTGGAAAAAGCAACATAAGAAATGGATGGGATTCATTCAACCACTAAGGCATGAACAATATATATTTTCTTTTTTGTTTTTGATTTGTTTTCGTCGACTCATGACAACACCGATGAGGGTGCGGTGTGAGGAACACAATCGATCGGATTTGTAATTAGATAAGAGGTTTGATCATATCAAGAGGCTTAGTCAGAGGTGGTGGTAAGAACATTTGGTAAATTCAAAAGGGCTGAATGCATAAATTATTTTTCGACTTACTAATTATACGCAAGAAAATAGAAGAGATTTCTTGGAATCAAACCATCAACTCATATCCATTGTATCATCTCCATATTTATGTAACAACAATAAAGTCGTAAGTTCCGAAATCTATAAATTGTTATATGCTTAGTTAAATTAAAAATATTTAAAATTTTTATTAAAATCATATCCATCATATAAATTGATTTATTTAAAAATAAAAATCCAAGAAATAGAGATGAGAGATTATTATTGTTATTTTTTTTTTCTTGAACCCACATCTATTTATTTTAATGTTAAAAGATCACTGTCATCTTTTCAATCAATCAAAAGATGTGGATCATATTTAGAAGGCATATTTATTGGAACCAATCAAGAATGGACACTGAAATGGGATGGAAAGGCACTTCACATCCAATTTGCCCCCCTTGCTTGACCAGAGTGCCATGTTAGCCACAATGTCACCCTCATCCCTCCACCAACATACTTACTTGATGTTGATGTGGTGATTGGGTCATTTGCTCTCATATTTATTTCCACATGTTCTCCAAAATACTTGAGATCCTATTTCAAACAATAATCATAGTTTAATATTTAACATAATAAAAAAATATTAAAGAGCAAGACACCTCTAAATATCATTCTATCTCAATTCCAATCTGACTAATAGTCATATATATATATCATCAAACAAAAATTCACTGATTAAACTATTTATTTTTTTTATCATTCTTAATACTATTCTTATAATTGTATTCATGTGTTTTAAATAAATAAATAAATGAATAAATAAATAAGATGCATATAATTAATGACATGTTGATAAACTCGATCCATGGCTTCAATGAATGATGCAGTAGATTTGATGGAATTGACGTCCGATTCCATCTCGAAAACTACGTGGTCGACCATAATTGAGCACATGAGATCTCCATCACAGGGAGGGAGGGAGGGAAGAAGGGAGAGGTGGATTGGCCAATACATTTGGCTGTTTCCGGGGGGAGTGGGGGCTTCGGTGCCGACAAGGAGGAGACAGCTCGTCGGCTTCTCTTCCTCTTGCCGCTGCTTGCCTTGTTGTTGTTAGCCGACGACGGTGGAGAAGACAAAAGAGGAGTGCTGGTCGCAGTGCAGCGACTGAGAAAGCTCACCTACCGACTCTTTTGTCTTTCCTCCGTGCACGCCAGCCCCATCCACCTCCTCCTCCGCCGACGGTGGCGGCGCCGCCCCCACGCCTCCTCCTGCCAGCACCGTGCCCGGAGATCGAGAAGAGATCCTTCGTGAACACACTTGAGGTATGCAATTTTCCATCTTCATTCTTCTTTCAATTGACAGGAATATATGTTTCTATCCCTCATTAGAATGATATAAATTCGATATAAATAACCAAACTTGGTTGCACGAGATGGAACTCAGATGATGAAGCTCTATCTATTGTCCATGTACAATAGAAAGAGCAGAGAAGCAGGAGGAGGAGGGTGTGATAATTTCACCATGGTCATAGTAGTAGTAGCCTTTGTCCGGAGGGTCGAAGCTGGATCAGGCTGTCTCCAAGTCAGCTTCAGGTAATAAATAGGACACCCTCTCTCTGCTGTAAGCATCTGGTCACAGTACACATCTCATGGCACAGGCAACGGGAGAGGAGGCCATCACTTTTGTTGTCAATCAGTACATCACCTGTCCATCTCTGACTCCCATCAGCTGTACCACCGAGGAGACAGTGTTGATGGGGGGAATGTGAAAGCCAGATCATATCATTGCAGCTTTCACAGCTGTTCATGAGGCTGGGAGGAGGAGGAGAGGAGGAGGGAAAGAGGGAGGAGGGGAAAAGAAATCGATCCGGTGTGCCCTTAATTCCTCACTGTGTTGGGGGGGACATGTGAGATGTGTCTCGTTACCGGGGAGAAGAGTGAATATTTCTGGAGATCCTTCTCCTCGAGGTCACATGCAAACCTGCACTGTTGCCTCGAGCTTTCATGACAAAGGGACCTCCATTAGGTGGGTTGCTACTACTACCCATGTTGGCACCAGCGTTCGATAACATGTGTTGGATTCCATGGAACTTTGCATTTGGAGGTAGCCAGCCACAAGAGAAAGAAGAAGAAGAAGAAGTGATTCATGTGCTGGAATCATGTGGAAGCTGTGTTGTGTGTCGATGTTTTGACACGAGAGTGGTGGCAAGTGAGATGTGGCAATCTAAGAGAGCACATCCGGCTTACCCCCTGTCGCCGTGTCTTAAATGCTGCATCTGACCTATTGCATTCTTTGTGCCTCTTTCCATTGATGCAGTCCACGTCAAGTCCTCAGGCATCGAGATAAGGTGAGCCCCCCACCCATCTTGATGGTTACACGCGGGGAGGTGAGATGCTTCTTACGGCATCCACGCCATGCCATGCCACGCCATGCCATGCCATGCCTCGATACCTTTTCGCTGACAGAGAATATGATTAAGATCACAAGCATCAGCGATCGAGTTCTTTGATGGATTGACAAGCAGAATTTAACGTGGCAGATCCAGCCATCTCGAATGGATTCAAGCTGCAAATGGTTAATACACTGGCAATTAAGAGCAGGCGAAAGAACACCGAGAAGGAGACAAACGCAAGCATCTCTCTCTCTCTCTCTCTCTCTCTCTCTCTCTGATGACCAACACTTTTTCTTCTCACTGTTTGTTCTCTCTCTCTTTTTTTGTTTTCGGTCTCGAGATATGAAGAGCGGAAACTAATGAATGAATGAGCACGATTAGTTAGCTGTTGCAAGAAGAAGCATTCTACCTTTCGGATGATTAGTCAAATGGAACATCGATACATCACATGGGATTCTTCTGGTCGTTCTCCACAGGGAGAGGGAGAGGGGAGAGGGGAGAGGGAGATGGAGATGGAGATGGAGATGGGACAGCCCCCACACCATCCCTCCTCCTCCTCCACCTCCTTCTCCTCTCTGTATAAAATGGCCAATCCACCAGCTTTTCCCAGACAGCCACAGAGAGGGAAAAAAGGGGCAAGTGAGTTGCGCACTGCAACCTCTCTGCACCACCCACGTCCTTTGTTAGCTGTAGCGTTCCGTCTCTGCTTTCTTCCACCTCTTTGCTTGACCTACACTGACTGCCGCAGCTCATCGGCTCCTCTGGCTCTTCGATCCTCGACATGGGGTTCCCGGTTGGCTACTCTGAGCTCCCGAAGCTCCTCCTCCACCTGCTCTTCCTCTTCGCCCACCTGAGAAGGCTCATCAACTGGGTCTTCCACTGCCTCGGCCTCGGCGCCCTGCTGGAGTCCGAAGCGCAGTGGCATGACACGGACGCCCACGCCCATTACCACCAGACGGGCCTTTGCTCGCTCCCGGCCGAGCTGATCCAGGAGAGCTCGCCGGCGATCCGGTTCCAGGAGCTGGTCACCGCGCAGCGCGGCCATCGCTGCTTGCCGGAGAGCTGCGCGGTGTGCCTCTACGAGTTCGAAGGCGCCGACGAGGTCCGGCGGATGGGAAACTGCCGCCACGTCTTCCACCGGCACTGCGTCGACCGGTGGCTGCAGCACGGGCAGTGCACCTGCCCTCTGTGCCGAGCGCCGCTTGTCCCCGGGGAGCTGCACGCCGACAGCTCTTTGTCTTACGACGAGGGACACCTGTGCTCCTTCCCGCTGCCGCCGGCGGTGTCTGCGCTGCGTCCCCTTCGGTTGCCTGCTTCCTAGCGATGGAGATCGGCGAGCGAGCAAGCAGTGTACAGAGGTGATGGAAGCTGTGCAAAGCACAAAAGTCGGATGCAATAAGACAGGGAAGAAGACCATCAATCATAGTGTGGGTTGGTTCTTCTCCTTGTACAGTCTTGGTTGGGAATGAGGCTTGGGAGAGCGTGACATGAAGCTTTCTTGAGGGTACTCTTGAGTGTTCCAAAGGAGTTTGGAGCTTGAGAGAGAGAGAGAGAGAGAGAGAAGGGTCTGCAACCTGTTCACTGCAGCACTTCCTTGGTTGGATTGGAGGCTTGAGAGAAGAAGGATCAAAATCCTACTGGTGTGGGTTGATTTTGATGTGTAATATCTGCTCCCTTTCTTCTGACTTGAATTACCAGCAAAATTTTTTGTTGCTGGTTGCTTGTAAGGGTTGTAACTTTGGATTGAATGAGACTGAGAAACTTCTGCTTGGTTTTACGTTTTAGTGTTGTGGCTAATGGATGCCATCATGCTTGAGAACATGCCAAGATAACAGTTAGTTTAACTGGTAAAGACTTTAATAGTTTATCTTAAGAACCTGTCACTTATTCTCAGTATTAAATTGATATGCAACTTAGATCCCTACAGTTCTTAGATCCCTACAGTTTAGAAAGAAGGATGCAATGCAATCCCTACCGTTTAGAAAGAAGGATGCAACAATAATTGACAAAGAAGTAATCTTATTCTCAGTAATAAATTGATTTGCAACTTAGATTCCTACGGTTTAGAAAAAAAAGGATAGAACAATAATTCACAAAAAAGTAATCTTACCGTAAACTTCTACTCACCCTTCGGGTAAATTACCCTTCGGGTAAATTAGAAAGAAGGATGCAACAATAATTCACAAAGAAGTAATCTTACCATAAACTTCTACTAGCTCTTCGGATAAATTAGAAAGAAGGATGAACAATAATTCACAAATAATGAGTAATCTTACCGTAAACTTCTACTCGCCCTTCGGGTAAATTAGAAAGAAGGATGCAACAATAATTCACAAAGAAGTAATCTTACCGTAAATTTCTGCTCGCCCTTCGGGTATATTAGAAAGAATGATGTAACAATAATTCACAAAGAAATAATATTACCGTAAACTTCTGCTCGCCCTTAGGGTAAAGGATTCCTAAGACTCAGATCTGCCATTAAAAAAAAAAAAGTAATCTTATCACAAATATAGTTGACAAAATGTAAAACTCTCAAAGATGGACTAATATCAGTGCTTGAAGTTTTCCAAAATGACTATGATCATATCAAGTATTATTTAGATTGACAATGTAGCACATATAGAACCAACCTTTTCTAGGAAATCTCAAAGGCAAATAGCTATGTCTGTGGTGATGATTGATGCCAACTCTGGTTGGCCTTTCTATCAATCAAGCTTAATATGATGAAAAAAGAAACATGGAGGATGAAACACAACAGGAATGGCATACAGATGCTGAAAGACTTGCAGTTCGCAAACAAGTTTGTGTACAATAAGCAGTTCACAAAGAAATGACATCAAACATTTAGCTTGCAGGTCTAATTCCTATGCATTGATATCCCTGCGAGAAGTCGAGAGTGCACCACAAATTATTCTCAGTGAGCTCCTCTAGCAAGTCCATTCTGGAAGGTGACAACCAAGGAGTATTAGGAGACACACAGATGAAGCCGAGAGTGCACCACAAATTATTCTCAGTGAGCTCCTCTAGCAAGTCCATGCTGGAAGGTGACAACCAAGGAGTATTAGGAGATGCACAGATTATGCATTAGGTATGGATATTCGATGTGAAATAATGCGACCATGCAGCATACCTCGAAGGGTTCTACATCTTCTGAAGGACAAACAACCCAAATCCAATGCCCAGAAAGGTCGCGATTGCAATTCCAAAAATGCCTGCGAGAATCCCAGGGACTATCAAAGAGGTCCAACCTTTGGCGGTTGCCATTCCGCAAGCCGTTGTAGGTCCCCCAACATTGGCATTTGATGCTATCAGAAGCAACTTCTGCTCAAATCCAAGTAGTCTTCCGAGTCCAAGAATTATGGCAAGATGCACCGCTATTTGGACCGAAGCAAATGCAAAGATGCCAGGTGTTGTGTTAATCACATTCCAAATACTACCATTTGCTCCAACAACAGCAAAGAAAACCTATTGTGAGAAAATATAGCTTTAGCTAATCACACCTCAAGGAATAAAAAGATTCCATGCCTGAGTGTGTATCGTTGAATGACAGAATTAGATTGCTTCATACTGGATGGAATTTCATCAAACCTTACACTGACAAAAGAAACAAGGGGCAGAACTGATCAACAGTTTTTGTTGGATTCCAGATCGAATGGCCAACTTCAGATATCATGTCAACTCTTTTTATAGAACATATTTCAGGAATGCTGAAATGAGACTAGCATGATCATGGACTAGAATAATTTTATCTGGTCAGAAGTCCGTCGATAAATCCTTTCGAGAGCTCCAAAAAAAGGTGGAAGATGAATTCCCATATAATTGATCTAGCAATCATGAAGTCGATGAAATGTTCACATCCTTTAACTTCTGTATATAAACTCTTAATGGCATTACCATATTTTTCATCTAAGCATATCTATATTTGGGCTTATGATTGTGCAGAACTCCATGCTAGTCCTGCAATGTTTATTTCAACAGTGCAAAACAATGGCCTAGCTACCGCTGAATACTGTTGCTTGTTAGAACACATCGATGTGGTAATGCAAATTATCAACAAAGGAAACTTCCTAGTTTAACTTGTAAAGCATACAAATCTTGTTAAAGCGAGCATATTGTTGGTTTACATACAGATACTGCACAAATAATTTAAAGCCTGATGACCAGTGGCAAACAACTTATTCTTATGGGAAGCTTACTGGAAACCACAGAATCGCAAGAGGCAGGTACGAAGGAAAGCATCTATAAAGAACCTAGGAAAGAGAGATTTTACCTGCATCAAAATCAAAGCCATAGCTTCACTTGCAGGAGCAAGGCCACTAAATTGTGATGGAAATATGGTTGCCAAGGCCACAACGATTGCCGTTATGCATGGAAGATTTCCACCTTGAATACCATAATATTTGGTTATAAAAGTAGCTGCTTTGCAGATTGCAAAGGAAATAAAGATGGATGTAGCACTTTGTAACACAGGTAGCTTATTTCCTGCCTTTGTTTCGGAGTCCATCCGAGCATCTGCCAAGGTCAAGAATTTTGGATGACAAGCATGCAGAGATTTAAGAATAACTGTCTACAAAAATAGGATTAAAAATGTCCATATTTTTTTAATTGGAATACATTAGTCATGTGAGCTTTGATTGCAATCATTGATGCTGTTGTTCAATTGGCACATATGGGTGTAACTCCTATATGGCTCATCAAAAACTTCAAGGCAATCAAAATTGTGGAAGACCATTAAATCTATATGGTATATGTACTTGAAATTAGTTTGCATTCAAACAAAACCATTATTTAATTCTCTCAGAGCACCTACATACTCAGTATATGGTCTCTTGATTCTAGTACTTTTCGTACAATCTCAACAGAAAAGATCTATTCACAAACACAAAAATTGCATAATAGGAAATCATCCAGATAGTAGACATTAAGAATCACCAGCAAAATAGACTACTTTGTTATTCGTTTGCCATAAAAAGGTTTGTAGAGACTACCATGCAACATTCTTTCATATTTCAAGATTGACTCGTTGAATGAATGCTGAATTTTACAAAACCAGATTCCGTTTCACGTGATATTGAAACGTACTCCCCATTGTTTGTATATGTTCTGATACATAAGACATACAGTTCTTCATAAATCAGATCAAGAGAGAGGAACTTTTCAAATAGGATAGCTATAAGACATTGTTTAGTACTTGCAAGTTGCAACAACCTATAAGCTATATTATTATTCATATTAAACATAGTTGTGTAGCCTACATGTTTGAAACACACTCCAGCTTTCATCTGAACATAACCTCATACTTATTTTGTCTTCTTGTTAGTGAAAATATTTTTCTTTAATGATTGGTTCCTCTTAATTTAGTGAATATATTATACTTTTAAGCACATTTTTCCATTGCAAAAAGTTTGATAGATTTGTGACATTTTAAGTTGTTTAATGCATCAGCAAAATTTATAATAACTTCTCAAAGTCTGTTCCAAACAGTTTATTTGCAAGATATGATGTTCAGGTTGGATCTCACAAAACAATACTACTTGTTAGCATTGTGCTTCTACTTAGAAGCCTAATCAAAGTTATTATCGAATCACATTGTGTCAGCTCACACAAATTTAACTCATGACTGTCAAAATTTGTCAAGATACAAAATTATTTAGGTAGACAGTTAGTTGCACTACATCCATTTTCATAGTGAATAATAAGCTGTATCTGACAGACAACACAAAAGTTAGCAGAGCAATATACAAGATCACCAACGACCAGAAAAATCACAGTGTTCTGCATTTGCATGCGTGAGTGAAAAATATCGTAAGTAATATGTACCCACCATTTACAGTTGTAGAAACTTCTGGAGGTATTCTAGAGGCTAACGCAAACAGAGAGGTAAAATATACTGCACATATAACATTGTCTGCGGCTAGCCCTGCAGCTAGAACTGAAGGGGAAACACCAAGAGCCTCCGAAACAGCAACATAATTGACCGCTGAAACGTTATGCAGATCAATTATAATAGTAAGGTCAAGATTACAAATTAAATCATATATACATGAAATAAATACATAAACAAGAAACTCTAATGTAGATAAAAATTGAAATGAAAACAATCCAGCTAAAAGTGTAAAACAAATGGGACTCAACAAACTTTTATATTACTCAATTGCCAATTAGACTGAAGTGAAAAACCATGATAAGACATCAATAATCATTAAGTAATTTATCGGATCACACAAGTCCAAAGTGTTCCGGGTAGGTCAGTATGAATTTTATGGAAGTACCAAATGCTTTCTTCTTATTTATATATATATGACATCTCAATCCAATGTTTATGGGCCAATAAGGCATTGATATACTTAAACAGTGTCTTGAATTCAGGGCTCCTTTTCATCTTCCGATACATCGCCAAACAAATCATTGCAATATGCGAGGAAAAATAGCTAAAGAACCACAAACACAGAAAAACGCAACATTCTCAATTGATACCTCCGCCAATGTGTCTGCTCATTAAGGCTGCTGCAATCTTCCAACTATCCTGTCCGAGTGATCGCATGGGCACCAGAAGATATGCTACTACGGTGCCAATTGTCGTGGCCACTGTCATACAGCAATTCAGAATCAGAGGACCTCGAACTAAAAGTAGAGGTAAAAGAATGCAACAAACGATAACACAACAGTAATGAAAACAACAAAGTAAACTCGACATATTAGCACTCCAAGTTTCATCATAACATGAAATGCATTAGAACCATATTGATGTTTTATTGAGTATATATAAGATTTCAGATGATAAGAGGAGATCAGTATGCTTGTGAAATTGTTATACCCCTTAGTGTTACTAATCCTAAGAGTGATGATTAACGAATCATTTCAAACAAAGAACACTAGAGAAACAAGATCAAGAACCATCAGGGAACAGAAACGTGCCAGATCCGACCAAGAACGCAAGGAGCAGAGTCCCGGTGGACCTGAGGACACGGCGGAGGTCCGCGTTGAAGAGCAGCAGAGGCACGGCCATCGGGAGCAAGTAGTCCAGCACCACCCGGTAGGCGGACGCATCGGAGGCGATGATGCCGGCGCTGCTCGCCGCTAGCCCGACCAAGGTGCTCACCAGCGCGCCGCTCAACGCGCTCCCTACCTTGGTCTTCTCCGACCTTTAAGAAACCCAAAGAAAACACATCAGAAACAGGGAAAGGGGGAGACGTCTAGCGTGAATTCTCGATCATAGAGGGAGGGAGGAGAGCGCGGTGAGACCAGATGCCGAAGGCGCCGGCGGCGAAGAGGGCGGTCCAGTTGCCCCATTGGTCGTCGGGGGAGATGAGAGGCACCGCGAGGCGGTGGGCGGCGGCGATCGTCGGCCTTCTGTAGATGGTGGTTGAACGTGAGAAGAGCGAGTGGTGATGGCGGCGAGAAGAGAGTGAAGAGGAGGAGCTGTTCCGGTTAGCTGGGAGGTGAACTGGGCAGATGGCGGTCCGGGCCGTGGAAGCTGCAGGCGAAGAGGAGGGGCGAAGGGAGAGGAGAGAAGACAGCGCGACCGCCATCACCGAGAGAGAGAGAGAGAGAGAGAGAGAGAGAGAGAGAGAAGAGAGAGAGAGGAACAATCGACGGTCGAGTGAGATGAGAGCTGCTTTTTGAAACATTTTTCAAAAAAATAAATGTTTCCAGATTACTTGTAATGTTTTCACAAAAAATATATTCTGAGAAACACTCTTGGAAATAACAATTCCAGAAAACGCTTCCGTGATTTGTGGATTCGCCACATGTTACTGTTACTTTAAAAATGATTCAAAAAACAAGTTAATTTGGAAATACTTTTAAATAGAACAAGTGCGCGGCACATGGGAACTCCTGACGCGGAGGAGATGTTGGAAGCCGCAGTTATAATAATGCTAAGAAATATAAGCTAAATAAATCAAAGCACATCCCAAGAAGACTTATAATTACCATGATTTGAAATAATACCACTCCAAAAGTAGTTCTACAATAGCAATTCTCTAGATTGAAACTTAGCTGAAAGAATAAACTTAATGTTAGTAGACAAACATGATTTGATTTTGGCAGCATATTAGCCACTATAATCCCAAGGGGAAAGAGGACAAAAAAAATCCCCCAAACAAATAGACCATGTTTTCTTCATCACTTCTGTGAATTTTCTTGATTAAAGTGACAAGGATTTCACAGAAAAATCAGAATCAGGAGTTCAATTTCATGTTCTTTAGCATGCTCATGAGAAGGGGTAGTTTATTGGGAGCCCTCTGCTTGTAGTCCCTTTGCAAAGCCTCTGCAGCTAGAGTTTGTACATCAGACATCTCTTTCTCTTCCTTGTTCCGTCCTTTTGTTAGCTGACGGATCGCAACACTACACTGGAGAAATTTGGATTGCACATCAATATGATTGTTGCAAGAGATTTGTAAGTTACTCGGGATATCTTACCGAACATACGCCATAGAGAGCTCTAGTGTTCTTTCCCCCGGTTAAGGCAACCGTTGATGCATAGTATTTTTTAGCTGTCTGAAGATTTTCTAAACCACCAATGGTGTAAAGTACCTGTTGAATCAAAGTATCGAGAATAAGAAACTACCACATGCCCTTATGCTAGAACTTGAAAACAAAAATGTTGTCATCAAGACAGATAGTAGTAGGCCACTTGCCTCTGCATAAGCTAGATGATATGGAGGAACTGTTGGTTGAGATAGTATCAGCTCCTCATAACAAAAGGCTGCTTGCTTATACCTAATCAGAGAACGAAGATATGCACATCTTAATGAAAAGAAACACGCTTTAATGTTATTACAAGAGTGACAGTTGAGATGCCTTACATCTGTAGAGACACATAGATTTCAGCCAGTTCTCTCCAAGCATCATGATCTGCCATGAATCTGATATAAGATTTAACAATAATCAATTCATTGAAAATATTTTTATCACAATGTAACAGAAAAGGATAGCGATAGAAGATGCCTGGAAACAGTCCTTACATTTCTAGGTACTTGTTGAGGAATTTGACAGCAGCTGATAAATCTCCTTGTGCTTTTGCCATAGCAACCTTTCTCTTGTGAATTATCTGCATGGTTGGTGTCGGTCTTAGACTTTCTATGCATCACTTTTCAAGAAATAATAACAAATATATGCCAGCTAAAGAGAGAAAATATAAGAAAAAACCAACTAACTAAGATACATCTTGAATTTATGAAACCACTGAGATAAACCCCCAAGGAAAATTAGCGATATTGATGTCCTCTAATTCTACTTAAACTTGAGTAAATGAATTCAACCTCATTGATTGACTGCCAATCGACCAATTATAATCACCATTTAAACTTTTGGATCTATAAACATAAACAGAATTACTTCTGTACATTCAGAAACGATTGAAGAAGAACAGCCAGAGACTACCTGATCGAGTGGGCTATCGCCTAGAAGACGTGCATAAACCTTTTCTGCTTCAGCCCATGCTCCTTTGGACTCGAGCAGCATCCCTTCTACTCTGCCTGAGAATAATTGTATCAAAGGTTAAGTAGAAGTAACTTGTACAAGCCTCTGCAAGAAATCAACACATGCACTGTATAAAACCTAAAAAACAAAAAGTAGATTGCATGGTATTCTGATATAGGTAAATCATTTTTTATAGAAGACAAAAAAATGTTAACACTAAAAATTATCACCAATTCTTATGCTTCCAGGGAATTGTTTTGAGAGAACTGCAATGCAATCCTGCAAACAATAAGACAAAATATGATAAACAAACAATCTTGAAATGCATTTAAAAGTAACATGCTGATTTCTTAGACCATATGCAAAATAAATGGTCAAGTTTCAAAGAGAAGGGGATTATAACATATTCCACTGTGACTCCGGCCAATGTTAATCCTTGCAAACAAATATCTAATAGTGAAATTTTACTATACATGTATTTCTGATCCAGTTAATTTTTTAATGAGCTATTCACTAGAAAAGAACTGGAAGGTGTAAGAATTTATTGCTCAGCAGTGAATAACACAATCAGCATGGATTAACCATTTGAGCATAAAGGAGAAAATAAGTCGTTGAGCATACAATGAGAAATTGTTGCAACAATTATGTCTTTATATGTAAAAGGAAATTCAGAAAAAAGATAAAACAAAAGACAGTAAGATAGATAGGTTGAGGGAGAGAGAGAGAGATCTTTACCTTTGCAACATCATACTGCTGGCAATCCATAGCAGCAAAGGCCACCTGCTCATAAAGAGTCCATTCTGCATCAAAGAAAACAAGTATTGGATTCCTCTATTGCTCATAATGACTACATCTATTTTATTTGCATCCGTACATTTATGCATGTGGTACATGTATGAGTGTAACAATTGCAATAAAGAGATAACAGCAAGCAGTGATCATTGTAAAGAAGGAATTTGATCGTCAGTTTATGTAACTGCCTTTAGTTGAAAAGTATAATACAATAAGGAGACAGTAATCTTATATGATCATACCACAGACTAATTTTTCCAACAATTATTTCTAGTTGAAATTGAAAACTCATTTTTGTATCCAGACTTTAAAAGAGTATCCTAAGGAAGCATGGCTACATTTCAGTTTATGCAGCTCAATACAGGAAGGACATCAAGATCAATGGAGGGAACAAAACCAAAACCATTTTTCACTGAGAATGCATCAATATTATTTTCATCCAAAATTTCCCTATTTAATGAACATATATTTCCGTGTGATTTTCTTAATTTTTTCATCAAAAAATGTGAGAACAGTTATAAAAATAAAATCTGGAGTGAGTCTATGACCACACCCTCTAGATTATGGATGAAGTCACGCAAGAAGTCCCTCGACCAAACAGCATCTACATCCCTTTTACACCTGTTGTGCTTCAAAGAGTACGTCTCTATTCATCTTTTTTCCTCAATCTACACTGACATGACCATCTCAATATAGCAATACACAGTCATGGCTGCAAAAAATTAAACCCTAATTATATTTTACTGTGAAACTAACGATGAAATCAGAATATAATCAATTCTTCACGACCTGGTAGCACATTGTATGCCTTCAAAGATTTTCTTGGTCTACTTAATTTTTAATTATAACTTGACACCAAAAATGACAAAAAATTCCCTAAAGGCAGCATACAGTATGCATAACACCATAAGCGAATCTGCATCTTGAACAGTCATTTCTTAGTTGGGCCTAAGACCACTAATGATACCATAGTTATCATCACCTGAATTCAAAACCACGAGGCCTATGTCTCTGTAGCTCAGTAAAAAGGGTTGACACCGAATATGCAATTATTTGTGAGTAACACAGAGATTCATCTAACTTTGCCAGGAATTATCATTCTCATAGATGTTTGCTAGGTAAAAATTCAATTAATGCGAGTGACATGCAAGAGGATAATATTCTTGTACATGAAATCCAACTCGATATATCAGCAAACTTACAGAAGCTTTACTTACGGACCCTGACTTTGGTAGGCTTTGTTCCATAGATATTTGGTTTTGTTGGCCAACTAACATAAGTTTACTAGTTCTATAAATTGAAAATAAATTTCAAACGCTCAATAAGTTGTCCGGTTGGAGCCTAATTTCCTCAGCATTAGCCAATTCAATTATGGAGGAAAATGCCACTCGCTTATAAGACTTGTTTATGACATTAGTAGGACTTCCCCGATGATACTAATATAACAAAGAAGTACTGGTTGTAATAGTTCTCCTATGAGCTCGATAGCTCCTTAAATACCAATTATACTCTGTAAATATAAATGGCATCTTCCAATGGCTATATTTTAACATGACAATTGTTCCATTAAGTCCTTTCTGCAGATCGACTGGATCTACCATCTGAATTCAATAAATATATTACTTGCCGCATTCTCAAGTCTTTATTTGACCTAGTGTGAATCTGCTTATTTTCTTGTAATGTCAGTCTGATCACACGCAACAAAATCCTTCATAGGTGATAGGTTTTGCTGCATGGGATCCATCGCTTGTCCTGATAGAAACACCAATAAAGGTCTCAAAAGGAGCAGGATGCAGGCACCTAATGCTCGAGCAATGATTTATACCATGGTTAGCAGTTCCACAAACAGATTAACTTTTCCATAGAGATGATCCATGAGCAATTTTGAAGAGATCGCCAAATATGAACCGACAGAAGATATATAGTGACAGAACCAACCTTCCGCGCCAAGCTTGGATCGGGCCCTGTGGTCGTTCAAGATCGACAGGCCGTGCTTGAGGACCTTGTTGGATCGCCGGGCCTTGAGCTTGCGCACGAGGCAGAGGTACTCCCACGCCCCCCCGCCGCCGTTCTCGACCTGGCTCTCGAGCCGCTCCATCCGCGCTGCCTCCGACGCCCCCACCATCGGCCTGCGCTTGCCGGCGAAAACCTCCTTGCGGGCGAGATGTAGAAGGAAGAGAGAGGAAACAGAGCAACGCCGGCCGCCGTGATTCCAATAGCGATCGTCCTCGAAAGCAATGGGAGATCCAAGGAAAACGTACCCCAGAACGGATCCTCTCCATCACGTGTCGGATCCAATAGCTCCTCTCCACAGCCCAGCCGTCCACAGTGGGATCCACGTGCAACAATGATACCAATGGAGGGTTGCGATAGAAGAGTGAGCGGATGGAGGGTGGAGATCGAGAGAGGTTAATCATCGGACAGGTTCGATTTGGAGAGGATCACATAAACCTTCGTCGAAGGCGGATCCGATGACATGACTGGAGTTGGGTTATTGGACTTGGGGCTCGATCTATGCTCGCAACACATGAGATATGAATTCGGGTGCAAATGAGTCCAATCCATCTGAAAACAGTTCGAATTTATTCGTTAATATTAATGGTGTTTAATTAATTAATTATTTTTCTTAACCTTGATTGCTTGTATTGGAGACCGAGGCAGAAAAAATAATAGATTAAAAATAAAATGAAATAACAAAAAATAGAAATCTTAAATCAATTAAATGGAATCCGGACCCGATTAGAGCGGGTCGCGTATGATAAATCCGACCCGCTGACATCCGCTATCGCATCAAGTCAGCGTGAGACTGACGTGGCACGCGCGCCACTGTTACTTGGTACACCAAGCGTCACAGCATCACACAAAGGGAGTGCTTCGCGCACTGGCAGAAACGCCCGTCATCTCCTCGCATAATATTTATATGCGGATAAGGTCGATCCTTCGATTCCAACCGTTCGATGATCTCGCATAGGGATCGCATCCGGACGTACGCCGTCGGATGTTATCGTTGGTTAAATGACGTTAATACCCTTGCCCTCGGTTTCTTGTGCCTCCCTCACGCCTCTCGCATGTGATCAGTTGCTAATCCAACCCGACCCTCACACTCTCTCTCTCTCTCCCTCCCTTCCTCACCCCACCCACCCACCCCCGCCCCCGGGGAGACTACGGTAGATCTCAGATCGGAACTCTCATTGATCGTTTCTCTCGGGTTAATATACGCGGTCGCGAGGACGGAGGAAGCTCGAATCGGTTCCTTTCTTGCTCAATTCAGCCAGGTACAGCTCTCCTGACTTCTTTTCCGGGGATTTTCCCCTCTTTTCGATGTTATTAATGTGGTGCTGGATTTTATGAGTTCCTGTTGGTGGATCTGCACGCTGAGATGAGTAGGATTCATTTCCGGTTCTATATTTCCGTAGTTTACTTTGTAGTTCGTCTCATCGGATTAGGGCTTAGTTTTTTCTTAATGTAAGGTTTAGGGATTTGTTATGCTCTGTAAGTAATTGGTGATGTTACACGCTTCGGAACAATAAATTAGGTCGTTTGCGAGATCGGAAACGATTGGATGCCAGGAAACATGACACTTGGACTATGCGCGTGTTGCTTCTATCCAGGAGGTGGAGATTTTTCACTTGGACTATTCAAATCTGGGACACTTAATTATTGCTAAAATGGAGGGACAGCCTTTTTCATGAATCCTCTGTAAATGCTTCCAGCATTTTGATGAATAATGTAGCCTGAGAAGTTTATGAAAGGCGTGATGATTTGCATATAGTAATGGTTAGGTTAAGACTTGAGAATAGCAAGAAACGAAGACTTGGATATCTTAAATTATCTTCAAAGATGTTCTATTTCTTCAAAAATTATTATTAACATCTGTATCGTGATCCCATTTGCTGCATTTATTACTTCTCTTTGGTCGGTAATGCCTGAATTATCCAGGACAAATCTGAAGCACCAAGTCTATTGTGTTGGCTTGTTTCAAAAACACTTAGCTGACTGATTTGTGGCAACCTTCCTATATACAAAATAGTTCAATTAATTATTGCATCAGTCATATAATTTCATGTCACAGCATTGGTGGTGTAGATTATATAACTTCTGCCGATGGTTATCTATGCGAAGCCAGCATTACTAACAGGTTAGGGACTACTCTCATCTAACACAAAACTGTTTGAGGATCACAATGAATAAAGGTACAAGGTTTAGATTGCCCATTGAGATAAATTTCAATTATCATCGGTCTCACTGCACATTTGTTTTATGAAATAGTACATACTGTATTTTCTTGTTTCGTTCTAATGATCTTTTATTCCTTCTATTGGATTTCTTGCCTTCTGTTTCTTATTTGGCATTTGGTGAAACACCAGACTTAGATGCCAAATGCATGATCACCTTGTTGGTTCTAGTCCATGAAGGCTGCAAATAGAGTGCATGTTAGTGCTTAATTATCAAGGTTAAAAACCTTGTGGTACACGGACTGCAGCTTTTCTTGTAGGCATGTAATGGATTATTTGTTATCGCCTATTTTATTTATCATGCTGAAGTTAAAAGGTGATAAGTTGTAGGATTTCTCTTAATTGTTTAGTTATCATTGCAAAGGACAAAGGGTTTGGAAGATCAAAATTTGATGTAGATGTCAATGAGCTTGTGTTACCTTCTTTAATGCATTGATTGGTTGGCTTATTCTTAATCGTCTTCTTGGCCTGTATATAATTGGGGCTTTACATGCTCCTATCTTTTGTATGCATTCTTTTATAGATTGTATGTGTTTCTTAAAGATTTATGACGTTGTAGTGTCAATATCATTGCTGAATCTATTAGTAACTTTGATTGAACTCAAGATCTGAAAATTTGGTCTACGATCATTGTCGGGGATTATGGCTAGTGATTAGGAACAAATGGAACTGGAGTAAGGATGGGGAGGAAGGCATTGAAACTTGCCATTGGTTGCAATATCCTAAAATTTTCATTTCCATCTCAAGAAATATAAGATAATTACTTAGCTAATTTGGTTCGATTGATTAAGAGGATTTTTCTTTTTTGTTTTCATGTAAAAATAAGGAAGTGAGAAATGACTACTGTTTATCATTCCTTTTTTTAAACAGGGAAGCATGAATTACAGCTGTGGAAGACATTAATCATATGTACTGGAAACATTTAAAGTCTCTGATGTCAAGTTCCTCTTGGAGTTTTGGCAGCAATACATATGGGTGTATGCATCTGTAGCTAGGATCTGCAAATTGATCATTGTCAAGTAGTTCTTGTCGGGAATCTGGCTTAATAGGTGAAAACAGCACATGCATTTTAACTTAATTGCTTCTTTGATTTCATTCTTGCAACTGAATTCTTCGACTTGCAACTGAGGTAATTGCTTATTATGACAACAAACTTAACACGTCAAAGGATACAGGATACTACCATTTTTCTGTACCTTCTTATGGATTCTGGGCTCAAGATTCTTTCATGGAAGCATGAGATATGACACATATATTTAAAGTGTGGTAAATCCTGAGTCTTTTTTGAGATAATATTAATTATAGTGCTTTTGTGGAAATACTGATTGGATAATTTCTACACCTTTTGCATCCACTATTTCCTTCTTTTGTATATTTTTTTCAATAAAATCATTTAGTTTTGATTCTGATATAATAAATGTTTTTCCTTTTCTGCAGTGAGAAGGTCTTATGATCTGTTTCATCGAGTACTTTTGTCCTTCCACTAAGGCTGTTGTGGTTGGTATTTTGCAGTCCTGGTGTTTTTAATATGGGTGAGCATTTGTGCTGTGACAATTTGGGGAAAAGAGCCATCAGAAATGCGTTAGCTAGAACTTATCATTTCTCTCTCCTCCTTTCTCCTGTTGTTTCCTTTTGGGATTGCATTTTTCGTAAAATCAGATATTCCTTCAGACCGGAATGGGTGTAGGTTTGTGGTATTAACCTTTCAAGTAGTCTTTATATTTCTGGCAAAGAATAGTTGGGAAGATTTTTGAAATTTTAGGTCGAAGCTCTAGAGTGGTTTCAGAAGTCATCTTGTCTGGGTATTAGTCATTTGAATAAATAAGCTGAAATTGACATCTTAGAGGGATAATTAGTCAATGGAGAAAGTAAAATGTGGTCAGGTAAGTCCAGTCTTGAAGAAAGGAAAAAAGAAGCAGGCCAAGGGTGAGTTGGATCGCCTGAAGCAGGCTGAGAAGAAAAAGAGGCGCTTAGAGAAAGCACTTGCAACCTCTGCAGCCATACGTTCTGAATTGGAGAAGAAAAAACAGAAGAAGATAGAAGAACAGCAAAGGTTGGATGCAGAAGGTGCTGCAATCGCTGAGTCAGTTGCTCTTCATGTCCTTGTAGGGGAGGACACAGATGAATCCTGTCATTTCATGGTGAAGGATGCTAGTGAACATAGCCCATGGGAGTATTCACATAGTATTGATCATTTAATGGGTTATCAAGGCTTAGCAAAATATTCTTCTGGCAATGGACTGGGGTGGGCAACCGAAGCACATGTCCCTGCATGGAAGTGTAACAATTGGGGGATCGGACTGCCATTGCCATCTCAATTTCACCTGAAAGATTTTCGCTCATCAGCTTATGATGAAGCTGGTCGAGGAGCAGATATCTCTGCAGGATTAGAGGCTGCACAGGCTGTTGCATCACTGCAGATTGCAGAAGATTCACATGGTGCTCGATTTGATGGTCAGGGAGCGGCAACTGTTGTTATTAATAAACTGCTGGGAGGCAGCAATACTGGTGACAAATTCAACATTTACAGGAAGATATAACATAATTCTGATAAGCTTGTAAATAGCTATAACAAATTTCCCCTCGCTCTAGTGAGACTGCATATTTCTGTTGAGTTTTGTTCTATATCTTGCAAAATGTTTGTATTGTGATAATGTGTTTGAAAGAGGCTCTCATTTTTATGCAGTTTGGTAATAACTATATGTATATTGTTACTTGTTCATGATGGTATTGTTGATCTTGTCCATATGGTGAAAATGATATCATGTATTTGGAATTTTGGGAAATATGCATAACTGGAAGATTGAACGGTACATATGTTATATTTTTCTTTTTTCCAACTCTGTAATCGTTCATTTCATATTAATGATAACCTTTCTTTCTTGATTGCTATAGTTTTCTTTTTTTTCCACTCTATAATAGTTTTATAGAAGTTCATGATGTATTCCTTATATATTGTAATGTACGGAGTGTATTCATTATATATTCCAATGTTCGGAATGTATCATTTGAATGTATGACTTAAATGTATGATTGAGAAAAAAATCTTTCTCAAAACTTGTATAATTGTTGATATCATCCAGAGTCTTCTTATTTCAAGCAAGACTTCTTTTTTCTTATTATAACATTTTTTTACTTTCGATTTCTGCTTTCAGCTTTTTGGTTCTATGCGTTGCTTCGAAGACGAGGATGCATGACTTCTTCTCGTCCCCTTCTCGTTAATCGTCGAACTTACTAATACTATGATCGACCTTTTAACGATAGTCCATTGTCTTTCATCATCCTCTTGATTGCATCATTAGTACTCATGATCGAGAGGACTCAAAAGAGGAAGGAAGAGATCGTCTTTTTGTGCACTTCTCAAGTAAGTATCTTCTAATAGATCAAATCTTCACCATCTATGCGTTGAAATCAGATCATTAGTTAGTTTTAGATTTTCCTTATTGGATCACATAGTATGTCTCTCTCCTCTATATTTGATAATATGTCTCTCTCCTCTGTATCTGATGCTCTAATTATTATTTCGTCATAATACAATAGTTAATTTTAACTTACAAGGCTTATGCCTATCAATACAATAATTCTAATTCCCTTCAAGCTCTCTAAAGACGACAATTATGCATCATGCACAATTCACCAATATTCTTTTTGGATATGATGTATTAAACTACAATAACGACTCTATAAATTTAGCTTCATCTCCCAATCCACTCCTATAATATACTATAATAAAATTAGTGCTACTTACTTATGTGCTAACCCGGTGTTTCACTCATGTATGAAACACATTGTCACTTACTTCTACTCACTTCTACTTTATTAGAGATCAAGTTGTCAGATGTCAAGTACGTGTTTTTTAATCTATACTTCTAACTATCCAACAGATTCCCTCACGAAGCTTCTCATTCGTAGGATATTTCAGTTGTATTGAATTAAGGTTTATATTTTGTATGAAAGTTAAATTTAACAGGGGTACGATAGATAAATATGGAATAATAATTTTACATTCAATATATACTCTAATCCTCGATCAATATATAATTTAAGAATTAATTATATATTTAAATATATCATTTGAAAGCCTGATTTGAGTAAAAAAAATCTTTCCCTTAAAATCTATATAAATAATAACATCTCTTTCGTATCAAAATTTTTAATTCTTCATAGTTCACTTCACTTCGATGATAACCTCTGAAATTGCATTTGCGAATACTTTTTCATCCCTAATCAATTTCCAGGGAAATATAATCATGCAAATTAGCTCTCTACAAGTGCTGTGGGACAGATGGTTGCTTGCTAAATGCCTTCTCCATCCTCCAAGGAAAACAAGCAGCAGCAAACGTTAAAGCTGTGAATTCGACAGACATCGTTGTAGGGAGTTCAGTAGCTACTAAGCATGCCTTGAGATCATATCACCTTCCTTGAGCCTGAGACAGCCATTCCAAAGTGGTGCTAAAAAGAGTTCCAAAACTATCTTTGGACATCGACAGAAGATATAATTCAAGGTTGTTTGACAGACCATTTGATGAACACTAAGGTGGTGCCCTCTTTGTTGAGATGGATTGAATCCTTTTGGCTGGGAGAAAAACTTGGGTGGTCTAAAGATCATGGACACCTAAACCTTAGTAGATTTTGGTAGGGGTCACAGCATCCTTTCATTGGCAATGAACTCAATTTTAGCAAGCACATCTTTAGGGCCTTGGTGAACAATATTATTAAAAAAATAGAAAGATAAAACATAAAAAAAGGAAATGAGATCACCTTTTCTCTTACCCTCAGAAGAACTTAGAACCTCACCATTTATAATGAAAGCAGAAGGAGATGATGGAAATGGTTCAATTTGAATCCAGTATAGTATGATCCAAGTGCATGTCCCCTCTCCTTTACATAGGCCATTGCTGTAGGCCTCCCTCCACAAGGGTGATGATGATATCTTTGACCTGAAATGAATACCAAATCACACCTTGGCTTAACATTATCCATATTTTCATCATTCTTAAAATAAATTTACTTGGTTTTTTTCTTTCTTTCTTTTGGGACAGACAATAACATAAATCCAATATTAGTCACAGTTAATTGTCACAGTTTACCATAAAAAGGAAACAAAAGATGTCAACATTTTCCACAATTTAATAGCATTTGGGCATGTTTTTATTATGATTATTATGATTATTTATTTTTAAATTTTGGAAAAAAAATCTTTAAGTTTCTTTCTTTTGTTATGATAAAAAATAGATTTATTAGAACTCAATGATCAAAGAACACTAAAAATATCACTCTCGAGGATGGCACAGCAGCCTTAGGAGGAGGTAAGAATTTGGGTTGGTTTCAGGGACTTGAAGGTGGAACAGATAACGGGGGCGCAGTACACCCCGTCCCGTTAGAGACAGGAAACAAAGCGATCATACTTAAATAACATGTGGAGCCCACAAAAAGATGACGACATGTTGCGCTTTTTAGCCATAATATGTAGTTTTCTGTTTCGATCGGTTCAGCAAATCCCCGTTCTCGTTGAATAGTAACGCAGAGAGGGCCTTCTGGGTATAAATTGGGGTCACACGTCTCCTCCTCTCTCATATATAGCAGAGAGACCACAAGACGGAGACCTCTCTCTCTCTCCTCTCTCTCTCAGCCCTTTTCCCTACCATCTCTCTCTCCTCCCCCCCCCTCTCTCTCTCTCTCTCTCTGAGAAGAAGAAGAAGAAATCGATCACTTTTTCCCCAATACCTTCTCGTACGCCCGCACCGATCCCCGTGCGATCGTCGGAATCGATCCAGGCAACTCCCTCCCCGCCTCCGATCCTTTCTTTAGGCACCTAGATTAGGGTTTTGACATCGATTTCAAGTACTCGTACGATTCGTGGTAACCCTAAGCTCATTTTCTGTGATATCCGCGCTCATTGGAATTTATATATTTGGTAGCTCGGATTCTCTCCTGATGGATTATTCTTCCCTGTTTCTGATCTGATCGTCGAGATCTTTGGATTACGGTGTTTTGGTTGTTGCCTCTTGTTGTTTGATGTTAGTTGTGGTGATGTTTTGGTGCTAAACCTCCCTCTCTGTTGGCTGACGATGATTTCCTTTCGTCAATTTTGGACAGGGAGCTGTACAGAACCTAATACACGTTTCCAGGATATTTTAGCGCTCTGACAATCTGTTTTTTCATTCTTTGAGTTGGCGTTGCTGGCTTCTTCTGTAACGGACTTAGCTGACCTGTAGATGTATGGAATCTGGATTAGTTGATGTGTTGTAGGAGGATAAGGTAGTTGGTGGTGTGACATATGATTCAAGGAGCCCAACATTTTTAGTTGATAAGATTCCTTGTACGTTCAATTTCTGGGAATGAGTCTGGAGAATGAAGACCGGTTATTGCTTGAAAGAAAAACTGGATCTCAAAAGTGAGCGCCTTCATCTGAGATCTTTGTTTTCCTGTTGTTATGTGTTGGTATTGTTCTCTGGCTGCTTATATATTTGCGTTCTTGTACGGTGTCTCAGGAAGTCTAAGATATTATATGCAAGAGACGAACTTTTGTCTTTTAGCAACTTGGATATTTGCAAAAAATTGCCCAGAGGAATCGATGCTTCGATTTTGAGGTACTACCTGGTGAAAGCCTATATCAAGTTTTTGTTTAGCTCTCTGTCATTTCACCGGTCTTGTAGAATTTTTTTTTGCTTCACTCCCTGGTATTACTCAATGCAGTGAATTGGATGAAGCATCGGTCATTGAGAGGCAAAGAGGTTTTGGAGGCTTAACTTTCCAGAGCACAAAGCGGAGTGATTATGGATCATCACCGCCGAATAGGTTAGAAGGTGCAAGTAGTTATTTTCGAGGAAGCTCTGGAAGGTGGGATGCACGGTCTTCTGGATCGGACACTAGAGATGGAGACCTCCCATCTAATCATGAAGCATCCATGCAAGGTTTGTATTTGCTTTTTCTGCAAAATGTTCTAGTGTTATTATGTTTTAGGATAATAAATTTATGTTTTGACAGTTGCAATGGTTTACTATTCCGCATTGTCATTATTTTAATAGATTGCTTGTTCTAAGCTTAAGAAATGTTTTCATTCGCCAACATTAAATGTAGCTCCTACAAAAGATAAAATGAGGTTCCCATATTAGAAGGTAATATCCGTTGTCATTGTCTGCTGGTATATTGCTTGTTCTAAACTTAAGAAATGTTTTCATTAGCTAACATTAAATGTAGCTCTTGCAAAAGATAAAATGAGGTTCCCATTTTAGAAGGTAATATACATGCCTTCTAAAATGTAACCTGTAGAATATCCTAATTGTACAGTGTAAGTCCATCAAGATTAGCGATGCTATGAGAACTGGAGGGATACCCATGAAAACTTGCCTAAAAGAAAGTTTTATTGCTCTTATTGTAGCTAGCAATATTGTACTTCCTGGAGTTTAATAATGGGAGAAGATCCATGTCGCCGACACCAAATTGTTGGGAAATTATGACTACTTATTGTTGCACATGTCTTGGACTTAAGATTGGAATCATGCATCATGTGGTATTCCTTGTAATTGTGGTGCAAGTTTGGGTTTGTTTTTGCATTGCATATTTCAAATATAAAAATTTGGAATGTGGTGAGTTTGAGTTCATTTTGGGTTAGGACGAGTTTGATATCAAGTCTGATGTAGGACAAGATCGTGACAAGCATAGATTGTATATGTTTTGTCTGAAAATACACAAAGGAAAAGAGAGAGGGAGGAAAGATAAGAGAACTACTGGGCTCTTTTCTAAAGAGTAACTCTTAGAGATGAAGATTTCACACTTTGACATGTAACGATGGAATCATACTACAAAAAAAAAAAGATTGTGGCCTTACATTACTCGCATATAATGTGAGAAATAAAGCTATTCATTCATTTAACTGATAATTACAATATTGTGTAGGACAATAGGTTTGTTACCAAATTTATCCTAGAATAAGTACACGATGAGAAAGGGAAATATATTTTTATTTAAGAATGGAGGAAGAGAAAGATAATTATCGTAAAAGATAATAGGAAAAGAGAATAACTAATAGATTGCCATGTCTCAAATCTGGATGACGAAATTGAATCATTCGAAAAGTGCCTCACACCATTTACACAGTGTGGGAAAAAAAAATTCAATTCTCTATCATTCTGTGATGTTCAGTTACAATCCCTTCCCATTTTTGTGGACCCCCAAGTACAAAAAGAAAAGGAATATAAAAAAGATTATATATATATATATATATATATATATATATTCAAACAATCTTCCTTTTTGATAACATATTTGGTTGATAAACTTTCCTTTTCTATGGATTCTTCAAGAAGAAATTTCTTTGCAAGGAAGATATCTTAATGAAATTCATGGCTTATGCCTTACATTTTTCTTTAGAATCTTCAATCTGAGTTTAAGATTTGTCTTTTTTTCCTTCTTTTCTTTTGGCTTCATCTTTTTTCTCTCCCTGCACAATCTTATAACTAATGTAAGATTGTAGTAGGTTTTATCATATCATATAGCTTATGACATATGTATAAGACCTAAACTAATAAAATTATTCAATGGAAAATTAAATCACAATGGCCTAGTATTATATACTGTTGCTGCAAAGGAACTCTTCCTGAGGTGAAAAAATTGAAATTTTACTGACAATAATTATAAAATATCTTGGATAAAATAGATCGTCTAATACTCTAATGTTGCAGTATGAGTTTTGATACCAAATTTGATATGGGATAAGTTTGTAATGAGTAAAGAAAGTAGACATTTTTTTGGTAAAGTGGGATAAAAGAGAGAGGAAGTGAAGAATCATAAATCTTAATTGAAAAATAGCTATTAGACTCACTTGGACTTAAGTTTTAACTCCTAGGGATGAAAGTATTGTGCCTCTGGACTTCTCACATGAGGATGATTGAATGATGCCATTGGAAAAAAAAAAGTGGCCTCATGCCACTGACATATAATGTGGGAAAAAGCATTTTATTTCATTTAATCATTTTGCGACCTTCGGTTACAATTCCTTTCTCCTTTATAGATACACAAAGTATATGATGAAAAGGAAAATACAAAAATAAGGAATAATATGGTAGAAAAACTACATTTTGTGAATCAGAATATGTCAGTCATATCATCTTTATTTCTGTGGGAAGATATCTTTACATATTTGTCTTGGCAAACTATCTTTTTTGTTGATAAAATATTTGATTGATAGGTTTCCTTATTTGTAATTCTTCAATCAAGAAGAAACTACTTTTAAAAGATGAAATATATAATCATATCGGAGACTTATGTATTTCATTTTTATTTAGAATCTTCAAGCAAACCTAAAATTTCTCCTTCCTTTTTTCATTTGATATTATTTTTTTTATTTTTCTTGGACAATCTTCTAAACTAACATATGATTATGGATGATGTTGGCATTTGTCAACTTATAATATTTTAAAAAAACCTTCTAATTAATTTTTTTTTCAAATGAGAAATAAATAGAAATGATTCCTCAGAATCATTTAAAAAATTCAGTTTTACCATTTGCTTTGGGTAAACAAATGCCAAGATGCAAAATTTCTTGCTTCTGAAGTCGTGCGATCCTGGAGCAATCTCATGATGTCAGTGGAGCTTTAATGGCAGAATTTCACTGCCCATTAGTGTGTCGTGATGCTTGTGTTGACTGGCAAACATGTTTTGTGTTCTAATGAATCATGGTCTGTTTCTGTAATTGACATCTTTACCATATAGGTGTTTAGAACTGAGGTAGTTCTGTTACTTAAATGATGTATCTTTAAATTACAGATTCTGGTAGGCGTTACGGACAGCAACAGCAATCTCGACATTTATCTCAAAATCTTGAGCATGATGGACTTCTGGGAAGTGGTGCATTTCCAAGACCTTCAGGTTATGCTGGATCCTCGGGACAAAAAGCTAGAGCAACCAGCCAGTTTCAGCTTAATAGGACTTCTGAACCTTATCAGCCCCCACGACCTTATAAGGTTTGGCTTTTGAGACTATAAATACAAACTAGATTCCATCAAAAAATTTATTTTTCATATTTTTTTACTTTGATTTCAACTTTAGTATCTTTGACCTCATCCTGTTGAGTTCTGATCCTCTATTTAAACATCCACAGAGATCTTGTTTTGATAGAGGTCAGATCTTATAAATATCTATAGAGAAATTTTTTTTATGAAAATGCCATCTTTAACTTCAGGCTTTACCCTTTCAACGGAAGGATGATAAAGATTCATGTAATGATGAAACATTTGGTTCGACTAATTATTCAAGCGAGGACAGAGCGGAAGAAGAACGGAGAAGAAGAGGTATTTTGTTATAATGATGGAACATTGGTCTATTGTGACTCATTACAGCTCCAATATTATTTTCTTTTCTTTTCTGGTTTACTTTTCTTCATTATATTGCCAATGCAGCATCCTTCGAGTTGATGAGAAAGGAACAACAGAAAGCACTGCAAGAGAAGCCAAAACAGATTCCTGATAATCACAAAGAAAATCTTGATGCTGATATTATTGCATTACTTCAGAACTCGGTTGATAGGAACAGTAAAATGAGTAAAACTGACATGCCGGATGATTCTTCACTGCCACAAAACGATTCTTCTAGGGTTTCTTCTACTATGAATGCTCCCCTATCTCGGCCACTTGTACCACCTGGTTTTTCCAGCACAGCATTAGACAAAAACCTTCCTGTTCAGTCTTCAAGCACTCAGTTTGCGTCAGAGGTACCAATATATAACTCTATATTGAGTAATTGCTATTTGCTAATCAGAAAATGTTGTATTTTTTTTTGTAGGAACAGATAATACTGACAAGTAGATGGTTTAGATCTATCTAGCTATCATATTGACTTAGAAACTGTATTTTTGGAATATGTTCCTCTCAACTATTAGATGGTTCTTTGGTATTCTTGTTCATCATATTATCAAAAGTTCAGAACTAGTAATTATTTTGATGTAGTTGCTTGAAAAATATCATAACTAGTAGTTTTGTCGCAGCTAACAATATTAGGGTTTTTCGGATCTTCTAAATAGCTGTATTTCCATGCAGGTTTTTTTTGTTTCTTGCTGATGATTCTTCTGAATTATTATTTATGGTTGCCATTATTTCTGAAAAATAAAAAGGACCTAAAGAGGAAACTTTCATCATAGTCACAAGAGTTAACATCACTGTTTAAAACCTCAATTTAAAAACTAGCAGTGACGATCTAGTAATTAACATTATGGTTGAACAGTGATAATCCATAAACTCTTATTAACAAGAATTAACATCATTGTCAAATAATGGCAATCCAGAATACTAATAATGAGATCAAGATAAGGGAAAACTAGCTGTAAGAGTGAGATTAACAGTGTAGAGTGAGCCTATACCAACAGAACAAGTGCAGAGGCAGAGGAAAGCAGAGGTGTGGTGGAGTCTGTATCTGCAGCATACAGAGTAGAGCAAAGGGCACTTGGTTGGGTGTGGTTGTGTTTTGGGCATCGAAGAAGACATAGGGAGCTGGTGGAGGAGAGGAGAGGTGTGGTATAAAAATGTCAGAGAAGCAGAGAGAGAGCTAAGTTTTATTCACAGTTATCAGGGGTGTGGTTGGTTCATGGCTGCTGGAGAAGACATAGATAAGCAGATAAAGGGAGGTTGGTTCATGGCTGTCAGCAAAGAAAATAGAGTGCCACTGCCAGGGTTTAGTCACACATGATGGTTGTCTCAGACCACGATAGTGGGGTAGGCAGGGGGGGTGGTGTGTGGCTGAGTGATGGTAATAAGTGGTTTGAAATGAGGAACATATTAAATTTTTTTTGCTTCATTGGCACTCTGTCATGTTAGTTTATCATCAAGAAATGAGTGAGTAATCTGTGTAAGATGTTTCCGCAACAAGTCATGCTTTTGGGCTTAATAATATGCAACATAATAACTAAATTTAATATTCATGTAATGATGTAAAAGTTAACTCAGTGCTTGATTGTGTTATGCTATCAGTTATCACTATGTATGGCCTTACAGCCAATGCATTCTTTGGAATCTCAGGGTAGCTTTTCTGGTAGTCTGGATGACCTTCCTCCAGATGGCACCGATAATGATCCCGAGAAAAGGCACCAATCAGCTGTATGCCTGGACAACAGCATGCTAAAAACTGGCTCCATGTCTGATCTTGTTGTGAATGTCGATGAAAAGCTTGCAATTCCATCATCGGCTCTCAAAGTTAAGCTCCCAATGGATGCTGAAAACATATCCTGTTCAACCTCCGGTTCTCCAAAAGTGAATAAGATTTGGGAAGAAGTAATAGAGAATGATGTTTCCAACACTAAAGAAGAGAAGTTTGAGGTTACAAGCCCACTTATGCAGGATAGTTCAGTGTCAATTCTGGAAAAGTTGCTTGGTGGTTCTGTGGTAAAAACTTCTGGTAGTTCACCAACTTCCTCTGCGGTATGTAATCATCTTTAAGAACATCTAGTTTGATGCCCACTCTCAGTTTTTGTCATTTGTCATGCTTGTATGAAATCATTCAATAATGTTAATATTTTTTCAAGGTTAATTTTGTGTTTATCTCTTGCTTTGGCATATCTTTATATATGCAGTAGATTTTTAGTAGAGCTTATGCTCATGAAGTTGATACTTTCTTTCTATGTCATAATTCCAGTATCTAAAATTTATTCGAGTGAGAAAAAATTTTAAATTAGTTAATTTTCTTGATAATGTCTTATCAAGGATTAAAAAAAAAAGGACACATGCCTGCTTTTTGTATGACAGCCAGATGAACTATAGAGTAATGACATTAATGCATTAGGGGCGAGGACTGTGCAGCAACATGTTTGTAGAAACTGGTTTATGGGAGAACTATAGGCATGCACAATTTTATGTATTTAGACTTAAAGGTTAGTCCGATAATATAACTCTTGTGCTTTAGATGCATTCCCTTGATCAAGATTTTAAAGCATGATGCTGCAGCTTAAATTTTTATATCCAGATGTGACCATGACCTGGCTTATGATACTGTTGGCAGAGGTGGTCTGGTGGCAAGGCCTGATCATCTTGAGAGCTAATATAACAAGGTTCATTGGAAGGGATCTACGAAACTTCTGTTTGAAAATGCTTTGAGCAAAAATTTTCTTAGTAATATTGAAGAACAACAAGGCCTGTGTGGAATACTTGGGTTTCTTTCTATTCATAAATAAAGTAAAAGCTTGGAGATCAGATAACACATTCTTGGAAAATATGTTTCTACTTTTCATTTGTAAATGTTTTGCATAGTTTCTGTCATTTTCAATAGTAGACTTCCATGTTCTTGGGAGCAATTTTCTACTCAAGTCAACTCTAAGACCTTTTGATGGTCCCACGTAACTTATTGTCCTCTTTCCTCTCAAATTCTGAGTAGTTAAAATTGTGACCACTAAACTTGTTTTAACCAAGAACTAACTAAATCAAATATTACTTCTCATATTTAAATTCCAAAAATGGAGGCAAAATCAAAATTTCCCTGAATTTAATCGTTGCATCTCATTGAAACGAAGGAATTAACTATCGGTTTCATGTGTGTTCCGGCAAAAGATCGATACAAGTTAAAATCAAAAGAAAAAAAATGGTAGCTTCTTGTCTCGATTTGTGAGCTCTATTTGGCTTCTTGTGGATAGCTAATACATAAATCTGCATGTTTCAGTTACCCCTTCTAGTCTTTTGAATTGTCAGAGTTCCAGTGTTTCTGCATTCATATATGCTTATGTGTTTTTTTCACGACAATATGTATGTTTGTCTGCATGTGTGTATGTATATGAAAATGAGAATCTTGACAAATTATTACTTATATATGCCTGATAAAAAGCTTCGATGACCAACTTGTTGTGATATTTTTCCAGAATCAGGGTTTTAAAACGGATGAAGAACCATGGGTTCCTGCAATTTCCGAATCTTCCAAATTTGCTAGTTGGTTTCTTGAAGAAGGTAGGAGAACTTTTTGTGTTTGTGCCTTGTAGGAGAACTTTTTTACCACTTGAAAGGCAATTTAATATTTTCTGATATGCTCACAGAAAACAAGCATGTAGAAGACTTTTCATCAAAGGACTTGCTCTCTTTAATTGTGAACAACGAGAAAGTTAACTCATCATCTTCCATAATTTTCTGTGACAAGGCAATTGAGCATATGGCACCAAGCTTACCTATAAAAATTAGTGATACCACAGAGAAACTTGATGCATCCTCCGCAACTTCTTTGATGGTTGGGATCCCTGAGCAGTATCATCAAGGTGTTAAGCCAGATTTAAGTCCTGCTGTGCTGACATGTGAGGACCTTGAGCAGTCCTTCATGGCCAACATTACAGGTCGTTCAAGTCCACAGCATGCTGTTCAAGGACCTCGGAAGACTACAGATGGAAAAATGGAACAGAAACTGGATATTGATGATCATGCATCACAACATCTTCTTTCTCTATTACAGAAGGGGACAAAGAAAGAGAAGGCAGCATCAGTAACACCTGATGGTCTAGATGCTGAATTCTTTGACAAATTTTCCATAACTGATGCTAATTCTGGTTTCAAACTTCGGATTGCTGAGAAGGCTACTTCTTGCAACTCTGAACCAGCACCCAGCTCAGAGAAGACCCTGACACTCGAAGCATTATTTGGGGCAGCATTTATGAATGAGCTCCAATCGGCTCAAGTTCCTGTCTCCGTGCAGAGAGTTACAGATGGTGGGATTAACACTACAGAAGTTCCAACATCACTTAGATTGCCATTTCAAAATTCTGATGCTGGTTTCTTTCCTTCTAGTTCTGGTGACTATAAACAGAACAAACCTGCTCATGAGATGGACATGGTATCTACAAACCAAATTCAAGATGCAAATGTTCATCACACTATGGGTCCTTCCAAAGAGCATGAAAACTCTCTTATTGAGGACTCAAAACATGTTGCTTCTGGTTTTGAAGAAAGAGCTTTGCAAATTCACTTGCCTGATGAGGATAATCTGATTACTACTAGTGATTCTTTGGACTCTGTAGCTTCTGGCCCTTCACCCTTTCCAAATGCTACTAGAAGTGAGGAGCTATTATCTGAAAACAGTGTGGAACATCTCAATTACAAATTGCTTAATGCTATTACAAGAGATGCAGAACGAATTCCATCGTCTAGTCTGGATGGCTTACCTCCTTTTCGCACCCCACATGACCTGGTTGGTTCTGATAGTTTTTATCATCATTTACAGGGAAGAACATCTCCTCAGTTACCTCATATCATCAATCATGCTAGGCCTCTGCACCCGGGGCTGGATCATCTCACAAATAGGAATCAGCAGATGAAGTTTATTGGTCCTGAAGGCATCCATCATGATCCTCGTCGAAATTTACTTGAAAACGTTGTTCCACTTAATACTTCCAATTATGCTAGTGGCCCACACGTTGAACCTCCTGACTATCATTTGATGTTACAGCAAATGCCAATTCCAGGAAGCTACCCACAACAGTTACCTCTTCCAGGTTTTCCAAGAGGTGTACCATTACCTCATCACCTAAATCACATGCAAGGGTACATACCTGAGATGAACAATGTACACAATATTTCGTTACATCAGCAGCACCCAACTTATGGCAGCCTTGGAATGGGAATGCCAGGTAAATTCCTACTATTTCCCTTGTGCTTCATGTGGTTTGCTTGATTGGTGCTTTAGGTTCACTCTTGTTTGGAACCTTGAATGGTCATGAGGCTGTAACAGAACTGTCAACTTGTTGCTTATATCCGACTTTAGAACTGTTGGGACACTAAAGAGTTTGGCAATACCACATTTTGTGGCCGATAATTTACTTGCCGCTGGGCATAAGTGTAGGCAAATTCACTCGTAGAATTATAGACATTGCTAGGCTGCAATTAGTTTCTGCTTGGCCTAAATGGTAGAATTCCTAGTATTTAGTTGGCCATCTTGTCTTTGTGGTTGTCCTAAAATTTGGTTTAGCTTTTCTAGTTGGCCTCTGTTGCTTTTTTTCTTTAAGAAATTACCATTCAATTTTTTTTCTTCCATTTTTAAAATATTTTTTACAATATGCAGGATCTCTCATTGGAGGTGGTGGAGGCAATCATCCGGAAGCGTTACAAAGGCTGATTGATATGGAGCTGAGAGCTAATGCAAAGCAGGTGCACCCTGCATCAGCTGGTCACATTCCTGGTATATATGGTCCAGAATTCGACAGGAGCTTCCGGTACAGATGACTCTAAAAGACCTCTGATTTCATCTGATCAGAAGGTTGTGGAATACCTGACCTTTTATAGTTTGGTAAGGTGAATTTAATTTTCTTTTTTGTGCTGATCGTGTTTGGCAACTTGTAGGGTATCATTTCAAATATCTACCCTCACAGGAGAAGGAAGAAAAAGAAAAAGAAGACGGAAACAGTCCCAAGGGAATGATAGAAGATTGATGGTGATCCAAATGAGAGGGACTCGCACGTATATAGACAAGCCTGAGTTCTTTTCTGTTGTCAATATTCCATCCAAATGGAACAAACATTAAGCTTCTTCTCTTAGCACTTGTCTAATTATGTCATTTGGAGAAAGTTATGGAAACACCTCAGTACAAGAACATGGTAGGGTTTGCATGATATGATGCTGCTGTCCTAAACCTCTTCTGGAGATATTACTTGCTGATCTCTATGTATTCTACGCGTACCTGTTTTATCTTACTATATTTTGTTGTCTGTATCATGCTTGGACGCCTTCTCTCTACATCCTGGTGTCTGGCTTGGAATGCTGATAGTAATTCCCAACAGTTTGATGGGTAATATGTTTAAGCTGATAGTACTTGTCATTTTCACCTGGGTTACTTGTGGTCTCAGAGATGGCCCTTCATGCTGTGGAAACAAAGGTATGGTCTCCAGTTTCCTTCTTCCATGAGATGGGGGTGCCTGTGTCTGCAATTCTTTCCTCCTCTTTTGTGGAATCTTTGACTATAATTATTATCTATGCTAGATGATAAAATTATATGTCTAAGTAGAACTCTATATAGAATGGTGCAGTTCTTCCTCATATCCTTTATTGTATGATGTCATTCAGCAATTCTTTGGTTGGTAGGTGTGTTCTCTCATCCTCCATGTTATTCCACGGTTAGTAGCTATCAACCTTGTCTTTTTAATGAATCTTTTGTTCTTATCGCTATCAGATGTAACGCCAACCTTACTTAGTCTATAGTTTATTGGTGGCACATAAATATACCTTGCAACTTGTTAAATTCTTATATTTCCCTCTTTAAGTTTTTGCAACTTAAAAATATTTTTTTTTCCAAAAATATGTAGAGATATGTTCGAACAACTATCGAGTAGTATTAAGTAGATTCCCATAGTACGATTAGAATATTTATTCGGAGACAATTGAGATCGTTCAACCAGGTGTTTGAGTCTCTAAAATGCACTTCAAAGAGATGGAGAACAGATGTATCCACCGTCATTCTTATGTCATTATTAATCATATCAAAGATGATGTACAAACACTAATGTCAATCTAATATATATATATATATATATATATATATATATATATATATATATATATATATATATATATATATATATATATATATATATATATATATATATATATATATTGGGGAGCAATATGCGAAGAACTCTCATCCGCAGAGAAGTATTCCGTGCGGAGGTCCGCAGCAAATGATTGCGGCCCCTCTTCACTGCCAACAAACCAGCGACTCTATTCGGATCGCACTGCCACTTGTCCACCTCCACCGCCAACCAGTCCACCGCCACCGCCCTCTCCTTGCACCTCTCCCATTAGCAGCCATCGACACAGTAGAAGCCGACGCCCTTCTTCCCCTCCTTACCTTCTCTCGCTACGCCTCCCTCGATCCCTATTTCTTTTTATGGTGTTTGTTCACGCCAAGGCAATCCGAGGCAGCAGAGAAGCATCACCGAAATCCGCCGCCTTCTTGCCCCCCGACCTCCCCTCCCCCTCCATGGCCCTCCCGGGCGCCGCCGGCCCCCTCGCCGCCTCCTCCGCCCCCGCTGCCGCTGCTGCCGAGGACCCCAGCAAGAAGATCCGCAAGCCCTACACCATCACCAAGTCGCGCGAGAGCTGGACCGAGCAGGAGCACGACAAGTTCCTCGAAGCCCTCCACCTGTAAGAATAGCCCCACCACCCCTTTGATCTTGAACTTGTGGCGCTTCTCTAGTTCGAGCGGGCGATCGGGTTGTCGTGGGTTACTTAGGGCTAAACTTGGTTTCTTGCAATTCTATATGTCCGGGTTTCTCACCCGTAAAGTTCTTGCGTCACTGGTGGCATACCTGTCACTTTTTCCCTCTCGAAAATTGGTGTCTTTGGATCGCGAATCCCCTTCTGCTTATGATGACCATTGTTCTAGGAGAAGATTGAGTTGCAAGAGTTTGTCCATAAGGATGGGATTTTGGGTTTTGTCGGTGATCTCTCTTCGACTACTGTCTGGTCACGCAACTGGATATATGATTGGGGGTTTAGTTGTTGTGGATGCTTCAGTGATCTTGTTTAAGTTTTTATCTTCGTTTTTACCTTTAAGTGTTTGAATAAGAAATTTCCAATTCTTAGTGCAGTTTAAAAGTCTTTCATGCTTTAACTGTAGAATCTAGTAGAGGAGAATTTTCTAATTTTACAAGTCTTTTATGCTTTAACTGGTAGAGGCCTTTGCTTTCCTCTGTGGGTATCTCTAAATTGGATTGTGAGCCTTGGAATTGTCTCTTGTTTGGTATGTTGTTTTCTGTCCATTGTTTCTTGACACAGTTAAATGTGTCTGGACACGGAAGACGAGTCTTGGAGCTATTAGTTGTGGCATAATCTTGGAACGATTACAAAGTTCTGCTTCTGTCATTAGAACCTCTACTCCCTATTCATCTTTGAGCTTTGGTTTCTTGATGTTGGAAAAAAAATCTCTGTGCTTATTTTGAAATAGTGCCCAAAGTAAAGTAAAGGAATAATTTATGACCAAAATTCATTGACCTTGAGTATATCAGCCTTTGTAAGAGGTTGGGTAGAATCAGAGCAATTTGGGTGTAGAAGAGAGTTTTTGTGGATCATTAGTTATTAACTCTTTTGACCTTTCAAATATCATTTTACTGAGCAACAATCACACATCTCGTTGCATTGATTCTACGAAGGATATCTGCAAGTAAGGCTATACCAATATAGAAGATTTTATGTTTTAGTGGATCATTAGTTATTAACTCTTTTGACTTTTTAAATATCATTTTACTGAGCAACAATCACACATCTCGTTGCATTGATTCTACGAAGGATATCTGCAAGTAAGGCTATACCAATATAGAAGATTTTATGTTTTAGTGGATCATTAGTTATTAACTCTTTTGACCTTGCAAATATCATTTTACTGAGCAACAATCACACATCTCGTTGCATTGATTCTACGAAGGATATCTGCAAGTAAGGCTATACCAATATAGAAGATTTTATGTTTTAGTGGATCATTAGTTATTAACTCTTTTGACCTTTCAAATATCATTTTACTGAGCAACAATCACACATCTCGTTGCATTGATTCTACGAAGGATATCTGCAAGTAAGGCTATACCAATATAGAAGATTTTATGTTTTAGTGGATCATTAGTTATTAACTCTTTTGACCTTTCAAATATCATTTTACTGAGCAACAATCACACATCTCGTTGCATTGATTCTTTGAAGGATATCTGCACGTAAGGCTATACCAATATAGAAGATTTTACTGAGCACCTCATGCTCTCCCATTGATCCCAATAGATCCTAACATCATGATATAGACAAAATTTGTTGGTCTTCCTCCATGGTGTTTAATTATGCTGTAATAAGATTTAGATTTTCTCAGTAATTGTCTATCAACTGCACCAAATGGTTGTCTTGTCTACAGTTAAATCTATTTGTCATTCAGTGACGAAAGCAAGGGCAAGCCTTGGCATCACGATAAGCTTGCTCCTTTACAATTTGGATGACCAGGATTTCGGACATGAAACAGCCCCTCTATTTACAGGCATAATGATGCATATAATGACTTCCCCAACCCTGCATTGGCGGGAACATGATATACTGAGTCATTCAATGATGAAGCCAGACATGAACCACCAGCCTCACAATTTCTTTTTTGAAAATCTCTTGAGATGATATTTAGTGCTACGGTTCACAAAAAGGCATTCATCATATTCGGAGGCCTACTTACTTTGGTATAATATAAATTACCTAAATACATGTCATAGTACTTAATAGCCACATTCTGTTTATAGGTTTTAAATTATGATGCTTTGACCGATAGACAAATATCTTAAATTTGAGATTGATAATCCAACATGCCTTAAAAGATGTACACTAGAGATTCAATAGCTTTGTGTAAATGACAAGCTAACTGCTACTAACAAAACTATCTGCTCCAGACAGTTTGAGACAGTCCATTTGTTATTATGTATTATATATTGCAGCTTTTGGTCATGTCTTATTGCAGTGCATATGCAAATGTTGTTAGTAGTACAATGGTGTACATTGTTTGGGCATTATGTATCGTAACATCTTTGATGTGCAAAAGTGGCACGTGATCTTTAGTTTATGACGATTTATATGTACAACAATGAACTATAAGCTCTAGAGACATAATAATATTTATTTTCTGGCTTTTTGCAGATTTGATCGTGATTGGAAAAAGATAGAAGCATTTGTTGGTTCAAAGACAGTTATTCAGGTAATTTGCAGATAGGTTGTAGTTCTATTAAGAAATATATGAAAGAACTAAGAACAGGGAGAGAACACACACGAAATTTCAACCAACTCTTGTATGCGAACTTCTGCCTATCTATTCATTTATTTTCTATGGATTCTATATCATCAAGGGGTGTATCTTTAATACTTAATAGATAGGAAAATATGCTAGACTTTGGAAGTATTGGCTCATTGAATAATGTTTTTGATTTGGCCTGTTTGTCCATGCTTGTCTTTGGGTTTTCTCATATCATCTTCTCTTGACTTGGAAACTCTGGAATCAATTGTTTGACGAGGATCTAGATTCTAGAATAATAAAAACATGACTTGTATGGTCATCTAGATGCTTCAACCTTTCCTTTTGACTCTTGGTTAGCTTTACAAACATGAGTGTAAACTTTAGGTTTGTATGAAGTTGATGTTCTGGAGTAACATTTTCCTCTATCAATAAGAAGCATCTGGAAATTGCACATAGCCAGGACTCAAATCCTGGATTCGATATTGGTCTATCCGACCAGTATAGTATTGGTATAACAATCCATATTGCCTGGTATCTCCCGGAAAATAAAAATAAAAATCATATTGATTGGTGCCAGATCATATGGTTCAAGACCAGTCATTGGTCAAATCAGCAAATACACATCACACTAGCAGGTATTTGAATTGCCTCAGAGTCCAGATATAACTGTAAAATAAGATGTGATTTTAATCTCATTTTTGAAATTGTTCTTAGATTTCCACATTTCAAGGCACCGCTAAGAAGCCCCCTGTTTTGACATTGAGGGCCTGTCAAATTATGATAAGCTGACAATTGTTTGTCGCAAGTCATGCACAGAAGCAGATTCTAAAAAAATGACCTTGCAGATTAGGAGTCATGCACAGAAGTACTTTCTGAAGATTCAGAAGAACGGTGCAAGTGAACATGTGCCTCCACCTCGACCCAAGAGGAAAGCAGCACATCCATATCCACAGAAAGCCCCTAAATATGGTTAGTCTCGTTCAATGATTATCATCTGCTTTCATGTTGTAATCGAACTGATAGGTTTTCTGGGAACTGCAGCTCTACAGATATCTCAAGGCACCACTCCACACCAGGCTTCCTGTTTGCTTGAACCACATTCTGCTTTTGGAATAGATACATCTTCCATGTCTAGAAACTCTAACACAAATGAAGCAGTTCCTTCTGGGCTTAACAGTTCTCTCCATCCTGTTAGTGCATCTCATCTGACATCAGGTTTGGTACTTTCTCTTGAGTAGTTCGATCTTTTCTTTTTCCAGAAGTGCCTCCTAAGTTCTTAGATGTCCAGATGATATGGGGCATGCTGGAAACTTGGTGGTGAAAAATTGCTGTTCTAGCAGCACAATAAGTCCTGTAACCTGGCCAACTTGTGAAATGGCTGACCATGAAAATCATGCCACAGCTCTTCGTGGTGAGTTCTCATTGCACATAAATAATAGCTAGAACAATTGCCTTTTTAAATTGATCAGAAAGAGATTATATGTGTTCTGTCTCATCAGAGCACTTAAATTGCAAGAAAAAGTTGGTGCTATAAAATAAAAAAGAACACAATGATGTTTGATGAAGCTTGTAAAAGAATGCCATATCATCCTAGAGATCATGGCAGGAAACTACTGCTCAGAAAATACAGTTATATTAATAAACTATTTAGTTATTTGTACCAAATGTGAGGGATCTGCCCTTTTCTTATTTCAAATCTTTGTTCAAGAACAAAATGCTGCAGCAAATTTTTGAAAATTGTTACTTGTTGTGTTTTTATATTTGTGTGAACCTTGCTCAGTCTTTTGATTACTGACCTTCTGTTTGGTGGTTTCTGCAGTTATGCCAGACTTTGCTCAGGTGTACAGCTTTCTCGGAAGTGTCTTTGACCCCAGCACTACTGGTCATCTGCAAAAACTGAAAGAGATGGATCCAATTGATGTTGAAACAGTATGCTATATTCAAACCAGTACTTATTACAATTTTTTCATATATTGAAGAAAATTTAATGCTTCGTTGTTTGATGTAGGAAACTATTTTATCCAAATGAAATGGTTGTTATTCTTGTTTAGCTGGCAATGAATTTTCTTCTATATTATTGTCTTATGAATTACACAACCGTAATTGTGTTCTGATGAAAAACATTTGCTATTGCTGAACTGTAAGTGGGTTTTATGTTTGGTTATCTCTTCTTGGAAAGTGTAGATCATGTAATTGTGTGCTTGTGTATAATTTTTAGTTGTTTCAGCTTGTTTATGATTCACTTGGTTGTAAGAAGAACTGCAACATACTTTTCTTTCTTTGTATGATAACTTTGTTTGTGTTTCTAAACCAGTAACTATTTTATGAACTTGTGATCAAAGAAAGACGTCCTTCATTTTGTGCTACTGATGAATAGTAGCACAGGTTTGTTTTATTTTACAGCATGTGTTGGTGTCATTGTTCATGCAGCATATGTTTGCTGAGCATGTGAAGTACAATTATGGGGCAGCGGTGCAGGCCTGTAAACCATTCATGCTGCATTTGCACAATCCAGGTCAATGCCAGGATGTGCCGTTTCAATAATGGTGTCAATGGTACAGAATGAGCTTTTGGTATGTGCCTTGGAACGCATTGAGCATGAATTGTACCATTTAATGAATAGAAGCCAAATGGCACCTTATACTTGGATTTTAATAACTTAAGATAACAAAGGAATTGTTCTTTGTAAATATGCCAAAATGGGACTATAGATGATCATTGATAAAGATCTATTTTGGGAAAGCTTTTCTGCAAGGACATTGGAGTTTAACTGGGATGCATCTACTTCAGCATTTGAATTAAAGGGCATTAGCAGCCAAATTGACATAAGAAAGAAAACCGCATGTATAAAGCATTTAAAAATACTTGGAGGTTTATGTATGCTGGATACAGCATCAGACTACTGTTTACATTTGTTATACGCTTGAAAGAAAACTTCCAATTTCCATTTGGACCATGATTACCCTCGAGTTGGAATGACATCCATCAGACTGCTTTCTTGTTATTGTTCATACTTCATAGGATCTAACAATTTGGAATGACATCCGTTTGGATCTGAGTCTGATGTAGGTACTGATAAAGATCTATTTTCTTGCTCTTTATATATCTTTACCAGTGATGCTTATAAGTAATTTCTTGTCTTATCACATGTCAGTTCTTTTCTACGTTGTCATGGCAGAGTTTCATCTTTGTTATTATGTATCTGGCACTATTTACTCTTTGTGTTGGTAGCTGTTAAAATTATATGGCAAATTTTGAAAATTACACCACCAATGTCCTGCTGTTTTGAGCTTCTAGATCAGAAAAAAGAGAATTCCATAGGATTCAAACTACATATCTGTACTTAAAACTTCGTACGTAATTGAATGAATTGGAGCTTTTCTTGTGATAGGGATTAGAGACAGGGATAGTACTAACGGTACTAGACAGGATTATGTTATTTGCTCTCTTTCAAAACTCTTAATTCTGATACTGGAGAAGCGTACCCTTTCTGTTGTTCTGAATTCATTATTCAAGTTGTTATATGTATGAAAAATTTATCAGAGCATGCTCATGTAGAATACTTTGTCATTTTCTTTTTATCTGTTACAGGTAACTAGTGTCTGGTTTATACATGTGCTTCTGAATTTACCTTCAAAGAAGTAATCTTTTGTACCATCAATATGCAGGTATTGTTGTTGATGGGGAATTTATCTATCAATCTGACCAGCCCTGACTTTGAAGCGCATGTGAGTGTCACTGTCATCTACCCATTAACTTTGGGAGTTTCTCAGAATTTGCTGACAAGTTGGTTTTGGTCCCTTGATTCACTTATCTGGTCTGTTTTATTTGACATTCTGACCATCGATTGAATATCCTTCATCGATATCATAGTTCTGCAAATGCTCTATTTATAAGTTTAGAACTTCATGTAGCAATGACCACATTCATTGTCTAGATACTACTGATGAACTTTAATTTAAATTTTTTTTACGGGGTCTGAATTTTATACACTAGCCACGATGATCAATGGAAACATGCTTAATTTTTATTCTCTTGTTACCAGAAATAGTTGGTTAACTTGAATACGTTTACCTTCATGCAGAGAAAATTACTTGCATCATTCAGTGGTGGCACAGAGGACTTGGATTCTGGTATTGCTAACAACCTCACTTGTGAAACTGTTGCTCCATTATGTAAGTTCATGTCTTTAAAACTTTTAGCCATAAATCATATTGAATTTCACTATAATCAACCAACTTCACACTTGAAATTTCAGGGTGAAAGGTGAATGAATGGTAATTATGCAGTCTCGAAAGCTATGGATTGTACATCAATCATTTTTCCAAGGCTGTGAAGGTTAAACCGATGATTATATCAAGTGAAGCGATTGTACCACTACTGGTATTAGCTTTTGCTGATACAGAAGCCTTGATATCAAAAGAATGAGGGGTAGTCAGATTTTTTTTTAATGCTTCAACCGATCTTGGCCAGTTATTAATAATCCGATTTGCCGGGATAGAGTGTTGTTTGTGTATATAACATTTTGTTAGATCCATGGTAGCTTTTTTATGATTTGCTAGGTTTGGGAGTAATAAGGTGATTCCTTCATGTATCTATATATCCTGGTTTGTTTTTCCCAGCTTGAAGGATCTGTGACCTTGGAGCATTGAGATGCTAAAATTATTTGCCTAATATATCATGAATAAAGGCAAGTTATTATGGAATGTGGGACACCTTTAATATGTCCTTCATAAGCTTGAAGGATCTGTGACATTTGATGGTTACGGTGGATGCATAAATTTGTAGGATTTTGTTTGTGGGATTTGGTTTTATCGTGAATATTAGAAATAAGTATTGCAACGACTCTCGTCGTCACTATTGACGTCTATTTTAAATAAGTATTGCTCCTTTAGTGGAAAGGGACATAAGGAGGAGGGTGGGAAAGACCCACCATGAGTGTCTCCTTTGCCTCAGCCTTCTACCCCTCTGTTGAGTTTGATGATAGAGCCTTCTTAATGGCTCGACAATGACAAAGGTGACGATAAGATCAAGGGCAGGGGACCTCGCAATGGAGCAAAGACAATAACCGATGGGGTGGAGATCGAAACAAACTAAAAATATACTATTATAAGAATTTTTTATTTAGGAAATTTATCCAAATTTGTTTATATAGTTAGAAGAGTGAATTTCGGGATAAAGCCCCCAACTTTAAAAATATTTCGCATAGCACCACAACTTTAAAAAATTATACAAAATTATTTTTTAAAAAATAATCATTTTGCCCCTAACCTCGTGAGATCCATTGTCGCCTCCGCCAACCTTGCACTGCGCTCACTGTGCTCACTCGTGGCCCTCGCGCGAGAGCTATTAACGACGATGGTTGCTCTTGCGCCCCCTCTTAACTTGTGCAAAGTTAGTGAGTGAGGTATGCAGTGGTGGGGCTAGTGGATTCGATAGAGGCCCTTGTACGAAGGCTATAGGTCAAATGATGGCAGGGGTAAAATAATCATTTTACGTAGTTAGTAGTGTTGCAAACTTTTCAAAGTTAAAACATTATGTAAATTTTTTTTGAAGTTACTAGCTTTCTTCAAAAATTCACCCTAGTTAGAATTATATTTCTAAATTAAAAAGAAAAGGATCATAACTAAAATGGGCTAATTATATATTAACCTTTAGAATTAAACCTCATTAGCATCATGATCATTGGTTTTACTAACGAAAGTACGAAAATAATGGGTAAAAAGGTGATTTCAATGTTTCAGTTGGTGACGATAGATGACGTCGATTGTGACGGACGATGACATCGCTGAAGGCTGTGGGTGACTGTTATGGATGAGAAGAGCAATGACGAAAGATGAGAGTCGCTCTACGTTTACGTCAACGTCGACGTAAATACAAAGCGACATTTACCTCTTGCTATCGCTCTCTTTATCCATAATAGCCACCCATAGCCCCCAGCGGCACTATCGTCTGTCACCATCGATGTCATCCGTCAGTATTAATTAGAATATTAAAATTATTTTTTTTGATAAAAATCGAGAATAAATAAAACTAGATATTTTATTTTTTTATAATTATAAAAAAATAAATATAAAATTTCCAAATCTAAAACTTGAGATGCTATGAATGTCTAATAATAAAGGGATTTATCCCCTAAAATGCACTCGCAAATGTCTGGGCATGGGGATGAGTTACCGGACTGCTCCACTCCATCCAACCTTCATCTCTCATCTCAATAAACCAAAAGAACCGCTTCATTTTGAAGTCTTAACTTCTTTTGTACGCTTGAATCTGTAGAATTCCCACCGCAAGCCCTAAATCTCTCCTCCCCCTCTCCCGCGATCCACCGGTCTTCTCCCGTCGCTCGTTCCTGCGGTGGCCGCGGAGCCCCCCTGCCCGTGCGGACTTGGGGATCTAATTGTTCTCCATCAGATCTCCTTTCTTTTGCAATTATAATTACAACGAGAGTCGGAAGGCCGAGTCTCGAAGAGGGGAAGGGAGAAAGGAGCAAAGCGATGGTGCGCGACAGGGACGAACCCCCGGCCGTCCGCGTCTACACCGTCTGCGACGAATCCAGGTTCGGAAACAGTCCTTCGTCTCCGAATCATCACGCCCATTATACCCTACTCCTCGTTCGGTTCTCTTTTCTTTTCTTTAACTGTTCGTCTCTTGGGTGGAACGAGTTGATAATTCTGATGGTATGTCTTCTATTTTGTTCTGTCTCCTTGAGTTGTCTATCGTGAATTTGCAGATATCTGATCGTGAGAAACGTGCCGGCTTTAGGCTGTGGTGATGACCTGTCCAGGTTGTTTGGATCGTATGGCGAGATAGAAGAGTACAGCCATTTTCCTGACCCTGCTCTTTTTCTTTTTGAATGATTATGGACCCCGTGATGTTCTCAGTTTGTGTCTCTCCCTTGCAACATCGATAGGGATCACTAACTGTTACGTAGAATTGTTCGATGATGATCACTTGGTCTAGATGCACCATTGAAGATGATGATTCTTAAAAGATTGATTGGGTGATCACGAATTCCGAAAGCTTAAAGTATTAGAAAAGGACCCAATATACACTTTAAGTAAATTGGTATAGGCTTGCCGCGACCGTTTGAAGATTCTCTTAAAGATAAATATCATCTCAAAGCTATTGATTGCGTAACCATAGATCCCAAAAGCTTAAGCTATAGAAAGAGCCCGATGTATACTTTAACAATGATGTTTGCCATGACGCAAACCATTTGAACTCCTTAGAAGGTTTCTACCCGAATTTGTAAAATTATCCAAGAGTTTCGTTAGATCATTTAAACTTCGAGAAGGAACCAGAAATGAGATTAGTCATTCCAAATAAAAAAAAAAGGTTTGGGCCAATGATTTTGACAAATTTTATTTGTTAATTCAGTTCAATATATTTTTAATCTTTAATAGTTGAAAAGTTAAATTTAAATTTATGAGCAGATATTTTAAACTTTTTAGTTACCTTTTTTACTGTTGATTATCTAAGTATGGCATAAAATCTAAATTTCATATTTGTTCTACTTCATGATTTGATGCATATGATATTATTATATTATGTACTATCTCATAACGTAGGTTTTCACTTTTTTACTTGAATTATATTATTTTATGTTCATGTGTAATATGTAGATTATCTTGCACGATATTGTCTACTAGGTTTCTTTTAGATGGCCAAAATCTGATATGCCAATTATTTTGGGACTATTGGTTTGACTATGGCGGTTCTTAAATTGCCTCAGCTGATTATTTAAACCATACATAACTCAGGTTCGAATGGTCCAACTAACATCTTGATGGGCCCTTTCCGGATTGAAGAGATGCGGTGATCCTATCTACTGTCCTTGATGAACTTCAAGCATTTTAGGATGAATTTTTGTGAGTCAGCAAGTTTTAAAAGAAACGTAAGATACCTTAACTTAATGTTATAGTACCTGAAATAATATTCATTACGTAAGTTCTATAGGCAGCCAAGAAAAATTATTAGCATGGACTATTTGTTTCTTCTCATGTAAATATTGTAATTACCAATAGGAAAAAGAACAGTGTGGAGTTTGGGATATATTTTTGGACCCCGAATTTTCTCCTTTTTTTTATTCATAGAATCTTTCTTTGATGTTTTAAATTAAACAACTAAAGATCCTATGTGTGTGTGTGTGTGTGTGTTGAAGATATAAACATATTTGTCGTGAAATGCTGCCCTTTTGCATTATTTTTAGCTTATTTTTTATTAACTTTCAGGTGTAAACCCATGGATGCAGAAGATTGTGATCCTTTCACTGATGTTTATTGGATCAAATTCTCACAGGTCAGCAATGCAAGGTAATAAACAAATGTTTTGAGTGTTCTTATTAACAACGAAGCTTACCTTTTTCTTGGAAATGATATATCTTTCCATTTTCAATGTGTCACTGTACTTCTGATTACATAGATCACCAATTCATTCTTTGACAATTTTCAGACAAGTGCATCTTCCAATTATTTTTAATCCCTGCAGTCGTTTAAAACTAGTGGAGGAAATAGACTGGGTGTTGACTGTAAAGTTGTAGACCTGATAAAATTTGGTAAATATATGAGTATTTCATAGCATATATTGTTTGAAGTTTCCAGGAGGGTTTTTTGCAACAGGTTAGTGACCCTTTTGTAAAGTGCCTTGTGCACATATTTTGCATGTCTATTCTGTAATAAAAATATATATGGAAGAAAAAAAATCATAGATCTGGTACCTGAACTCATAACAAGTTTAGGCAACTCACTTCTTTTGATAGTTTTGACTTGCATCAACAAAAATGTTCTTTTAGCAAGATCATGCTTATACACAGCACAAGGTGAAGAGTGCTTCAGAGGAGCAGTCAAACAACTAGTATTTTATTGTCGTTGTGGAATATTTTTTCTTTAGTCATTGTGAATTTAAGCATTGAAAGAAAGAACTACTTGGGGAATTTTCTTTCAGTTAAATGTTTTCCAGAATCTCATACTGTTACTCTTTAAAATTTCTTAACACAGGATTAATTGCATATAACCTAAAGTAGATAAAGGTTACATCTACAGCTATACATATGGATAGAGACAGATTTCAATGAATTTGCTCATTGTGAATTCAAATTGGCAACTCTGTGTAGCAATCCACTTGCATATAAGTTGAGATAGTGATTGGAATAAATTTGCTCATTGTAAATCCAAACTTGAAAAGACGTGACAAGAAAAAACTGCTTTATCTCTTATACTGCTACTTCATGCTGTTATGTTTTTGTAATTTTTTTTCTCTTCATTGCTACAGGTTTGCAAAGCGGAAACTGGATGAATCCGTATTTCTAGGTAACCTTTTGAAGGTGTCATATGCACCTCAGTTTGAGAGTGTTTTGGATGTCAAGGAGAAACTTGAGGGCAGGACAAAGGAAGTTCTTGGGCGAATAAAATGTGGGTTTCTTTTATATCGAAGTATCTTAGTAACGATTTAAAATTGTTGCATTTGCTTCATTAATAGTTTCTTCGAAGTGTTTTATTGCTTGGACTTGCATTCTATGCTTTGTTAGCTGCAAATGTAAGAACAGAAGGATCAAAGTCTCAAATTTCCAGTAACTCCAACATTATCGGGTCTTCTTGCCAACATTGGCTTGATCCTGCTCCATCGGCATCAAGTAATTCAGAGCTGCAGGGAAGGCAAAGGTATGCGAGTTATTCAGAGTAGGAACAATTAGTGTTTGCAGTAGCAAGTTATCATGATGAAGGGAAATGACAGAAGGCTCTTCTTTCCTCTTAAGGACAGATCATAGTTTTCTTTTCTTCTTTTGATTGGTTGCTTGTATATGACCGTTTGATTTTTTCTTTTTGGTTCCTGATGTATTCTATCTTCAGAGAATTTGCTAGAGGGGGCCAAATATCTCATGTCGGCGATGCTCCTCTAAGCCATGTTTCCTCTAACAAGGTATGTTTTATCTTTTGGCAAACCACCATTTGCACCGCTGTGTAGTATTCTAATATTGATATGCGGACCAAGTGTTTTACATTCATCTCAGTTTTAATTGCCATTTCCCATCTAGCATAAGACAGATAAACAGAGAGTGCAGTGTTTTCCTTGGTTACATGTCCTTGTTATATCCGATGTCGCACACCGGTCCTACTAATGTTTTATTACGACCTGCGAGTATCATATTTTGATTTCATTGCAGGAATACTTTCCAACACCATCTATGAACGAGACTGTTAGGTTGGTCAGAGAGAAGCTTGATAAGGTTAATGTACTTTCACTTTCTGTTTTGACTGATTTCTTGAAGCCTATTCTAATCCCAATGACACTTCAGATACAATCTCGCAGCGGGAATACAGATACTGCATCAGCATCCAAAAGAGCAAAGGTAGACAACAGAAGAAGAATATAATGTACAGAGCCCACTGATCGTATGCCGCCAAGTCATCTTCTTAAAGGCCTGGTTGCTTATTTTACTGTTTGTTCAATGTAGGAGATCCATCACCTCCTTGTGTGATGGTAATTTTTTTTGGATCACTATTTTGGGGATTGTCCCTAATATCTGGTAAAAAAACAAAAAGAAAATATATCATGAGGGCTTTGTTGGAAATTTTAATGGATCAAGAGGGATTATTAGTATTTAGTTAGAATGCAACAAAGCCTTTGATTCCTTCATTATAAATCATTATATATATATGAGACTTGTGGGATGTAGTTTAGGAAGCGGAGGAGCTTGAAAGATGCAAGAACTGTCCACTTGAGGAGCTCCTTCAAAGTTCAAAGATCCAAGAACTCTCCACCAGAGGAGCTCCTCCGTATATCCAATCTTCTTCTCCAGTGGCTCGTCCTCGGCGGCCACATGACTTCCCCCCGCCCGTCTCCCTCCTCTGCGTCCTCTTCCTCCTCGGATACTGTTGCGACCGAGGTAAGTTCGGCCGCGCCGACGCATGGACTCCGTCGGAATCGGCAGAGGAGCCTTCGCCCTAGGGTTCCTGGCGCCGGAGCTTCCTCCTCTGTTGTCCAGGACTGCGAGACCCACGCCGAGTCTTCCTTTCCGCGTCGTCCCAAGCGCCGCATCGACGGCGACGCGGAGGCCGTCTGCAGCTCCTCGGAAGAAAGAATAGAAGAAGCCGCCTGGTCCCTCTTGTTCCTCGCCGACGCCTTCTGGTCAAGATCCGAGGCTGAGGACGATGGCCAGCTGGCGGCGTCCAGCGACAGGCAGAAGAGGGTGCGCACGGATGCCATTGCCGCCGATCGCGATGCGAGGCGCTTCCAATGCCCCCACTGCGACCGCGTCTTCTTATCTGGCCAGGGCCTCGGCGGCCACATAAGAATTCACCGGCCCACCTCTGCCGCGTGCTCCATTGCTGACTCCCCTGCTGCTCCTCCTCCTCCTCCTCCTCCTCGCAGTGTGTCTTCCTTCGCCTCCAACCACGGCCGCACCGACCTCAATCGCCCCTCCAAGCGGTCGCCGTCGTCGTCGTCGGAGGAGGCATGAGAGTCCAACCACACAGCGTCATCGAAGATTCTCGAGAACACCACACCACCAAGATTCACGTAAAGATCTCATCTTTCCCACTTGGCCGCATGGAAACCGAATCCAACTCCATTGATCTTGCAGTCAAGTCCCCGTTTTGATGCAATTGGATCATCAGAAACAATTGCACACTGTAACACCACATGAAGAAGCAACATAAAGAACGACTCCTATCTATCCATGGCGGCATACAACAATTGCACATAACTTTGTGACATGGTATGAATTCAAATGCTGTTCTATCTTTAGCAATGACACAATGGGTAGAATCTTCTCTTGGCTTCCACGTTGACTTGACTTTTGCTTCGGGATGGTTGACTTGCAGCCGCCAAGGGTCAAACAACTACCCTTCCTGCTTCTACTTAAAGCTTCGGAACAAACGTAATATATATATATATATATATATATATATATATATATATATATATATATATATATATATATATATATATATATATATATATAATGTTTTTACATTATGTTTCTTATAATGCTTTTTAGTATAAAAACACTGTAATACAATATTTTTGTTATCGACAATGCTAAAAAAAATTATGATATAATGTTTTTATATTATATTTTAATATATATTTTTTGATATTATTGAAAACACATTGTAACATAGTGTAAAAATATTGTACTAACTGATTTACCATATGGATGGACTCGTAGGAAAAAGAAGAAAAATGAAGGAAAAAATATAGGAAAAATGTACTTCAAGTATTAAGTAAACAATGTATATTGTTTGGGAATTTTGAAAAGGGGTTGTTTCTCGAAAAATAAAAAAAACTTAAAAATAAAGATTTTTTTAAAAAAAGAATGCACCCTATTTTTTTTTTATTTAGTGGATCCAATTTTTATATTTTTTTAATAATCAAATTTGAAATGTGCTTTCCATATTCTTTTGTTCTTATTTATTTATTTTTTTATTTCTTATTAGATTAATATCATTGTTATAATTAATAATAATAATTAAAACTCATAACCCATCTCAATTACATTATTTATTTATCTTAGAAGAAATGGATATTAGTCAATTAATTTTAATCATATCATATGGCCGTCGCCACCACTGTCTTAGGGTTAACGGATCGTCGCCGCAGTTACGGTCCGAGTCCGAACCGAGACCCGAGTCAACAAACGACACATGGGTTGCACCGAACCAAGTTTGGTCTACGAGCCAAGGCGTCAGGGTTCAAAACCCTAAACCCGCTTCCCCGCGATGGAAGAGGAAGAGCGGCTCCGCCTCCTTCCGGCCTGAGTAGCCCCGACCATGGCGCCGATCCTCTCCGGTTCCTAGCGGTCGAAGGATGCTCGTACTCTCCCGCGGCCTCCCCGTCCGCCGCTGCCGCTATCTACCCCTCCGCAGCCCGTACCGGAACCTCCCCTTCTCCGCCCACTCCGGCGAATCACTTGGCGCCTCCGACCTCGCTCCCATCCCCAGGATCATCGCCAAACGCAGGTGGGACGACCCGCGTCTCGCTGCCATCTTCTCATCTGCTTCGGCTCCCAACAGCGTCTGCAGAATCCTCTGGGAGCTGCAGGAGGACCCCAGGTCGGCCTTTCACTTCTTTATCTGGGCCGGGAAGCAGAGTGGCTTCTGCCACACCGTCGAGACCCGGTGCGTTGCCGTCCACGTCCTCTTTAGGGGCCGGTGGTATTCCGAGGCCCAGAAGGTCCTTAAAGATATTGCCTTGTCAACGCGGGTGTCGGAAGGATCGGAGAGCATTGTCGATGTTCTGCGAACGACTGCAAGGGGTTACGGGACTCTGGGGTATGGAGTGTTTGATGCACTCTTTGGGGTTTTGACTGATCTGGGGATGCTCGATGAGGCCAGTGATTGCTTCTATAGGATGAGAGCCTTTAGGGTTCTGCCAAAGTTGCGATCCTGCAACAATTTGCTTCAGCGGCTTGTGAGGACAGGCAGAGGCGAGTTGTCAAAGAGGTTCTTCAATGATATTGTCAGCTCAAATATGGCTCCTACAGTTTTCACTTTCAATATTATGATTGATTTCTTGTGCAAGGAGGGTGATTTGACTGCGGCAAGGGCGTTATTCCAGAAGATGAAAGAAATGGGTTGCTTGCCGGACGTGATCACATATAACTCGCTCATTGATGGGCATGGGAAGTGTGGGGAATTGGAGAAAGCTGAGCAAATTCTGGGGGAGATGAAAGATTCCGGCTGTGAGCCTGATGTGATTACTTATAATGCTCTCGTCGACTGTTTCTGTAAGTTTGGGAAGCTGCTGAAGGCTTTTGAGTTTCTTAGTGAGATGAAGAGGAAAGATATTGTGCCCAATGTGGTCACATTCAGCACATTCATTGATGCCTTCTGCAAGGAAGGCATGATGCAAGAAGCACTTAAATTCTTTGTTGATATGAGAGTTAGAGGCATAAGGCCAAATGAATTTACTTATACTTCTCTAATCGACGGAAACTTCAAGGCCGGAAATCTTAAGGAAGCCCAGTCGTTGGTCGTTGAGATGGTGAATGAGGGGGTGGAGTTAAATGTTGTGACTTACACAGCTTTGGTGGATGGCCTCTGTAAAGAGGGGAAGGTTCTCGAAGCAGAAGGGATTTTTCGGGCTATGGTGAGAGCAGGTGTGGTGCCCAACCAATTGATGTATACCTCTCTGGTGCATGGGCATTTCAAGAATAAGAACAAGGAGAAGGCAATGGATTTACTGTCTGAAATGAGGGATAAGGGCATTGAACCTGATATCTCGCTCTATGGTACCATCATTTGGGGTCTTTGTAACGATAGAAAGATTGATGAAGCTAAGACTTTGCTGAAGGAGATGGATTATCTTGGCTTAAAACCTAATCATGTGATCTACACAACAATAATGAACGCTTGCTTTAAAGCAGGAAAAGCCTCGGAGGCCCTTGATGTGCTTCACAAAATGCATGATTCGGGTGTACTCCCTAGCATTGTTACATATTGTGCATTAGTTGATGGGTTATGCAAAGAAGGATCGATTCATGAAGCAAGGTGCCATTTTGAAAGAATGAAATCATTAGGCTTGCAACCTAATATCTTGGTGTACACAGCGCTTATTGATGGCCTTTGCAAAACAGGTTTCTTGGAAGAAGCTTCTGAAGTCTTTGAAACAATGGTGGGGAAGGGTGTAGCTCCAGACAAATTTGCGTACACATCTCTAATGAATGGGTATTTGAAGAGGGGCAATCTTCAGAAAGCGTTTGCTCTCAAAAGCAAAATGATAGAGAATGGCCTTGAGCTTGACCTTCATGCATATACATCTCTTATATGGGGATTTTGTGACACTGGTCAAATGGAGGAAGCTAGAAACACACTAGCAGAGATGATCAACAATAATATTATTCCTGATGAAGCAGTTTATAATTGTCTCATAAGCAAGTATCATAGGTTGGGAAATATGGATGAGGTTCAGAGTTTGCAAATTGACATGAGAAGAAGAGGTATCATTCCTAGCACGATGGATGATACTGCCTCTGATAAGATCTGATTAGTTGTGCTTGGATTATTACAACTGCAATGTATTTTTTTTCACTCATGGAGTCCGAGCTTCAAAGGAACCAGAGCTTCTGATGGTTTTGCTTTAAGAATATATTATTATCATATGATTTGAGGCCTGGAACTGATTCCTATGTTTATGGACTCCTGAAAATTGGTGGATATGAGCTGTTACATGATATAAGGGTAATGCTCACAACATCTTATCTCAACCACTTAAACTTGTTTCTGTAAAATCACATGAATTGCATATTCATATTCTAGGGCATGAATTGAAGCTTTTATGATTATTTGGTCTCGATTAAATGCATACCTTGACAAATTCTCTATATAACACATACTCCTACAAGAAAGTAAACAATTTTAGTTACTGATACTGTTTTAATTTTTTTATTTTCAGCACCGAAGTGTCCATTTTATCGACAAAGCCAGTCGGCTGTCATGGAAAAGTAAGTTGAGTTCACTAAGTTTTTCCTTTTTTTTTTGGTATCTTTAAATGTATCATCGTCACTGATTTTGTGTTCTACTTGTGAGGTTATCTACAATAATTTTCTTATGTTCTACTATTCCCAAAGATATTTGCGGAGTTCTATCTCCTGTTGTAGTTGTAGTAACTTCAAAGAGATTTTATTGATCATGAGATTTCCGTCGGCCATTCAAGAGGAACTTGTGCGCTTTTTAATTCTGGTTAGCAAGTGTTTGTGCGCTGCCAATAGATTTCACATGGTTTTTGGCCTCTAAGAAGAGGTCAACATTTGTCTAAGCACGATGGATCGGCTAAATAATATTACTTTCTTTTTTGGGTGTTTTCTCTAATACATAAATTGGTACTTTGTAGAAACAAGAAATAGGAAGTCAATGAAAATAGAACTGGATTTTGCATATAAAGAAGTATGAGGCCAAATGAATTATAAGTCTGTGTTTTGTGTATATAGGATACCTGGCTTTCTGTGTGAAGAATTGTATGGGCAGAAAATTTGGTAAATAATGTGAGGAGAAACTTTTGGATTTTTATGAGATTGTTTTCAAAAAATTGTCACAAGATTTTATTACCAGCACTGCACATTGTTCAGACATAGTTATTTGCATTTGCAATACTGTAGCATTATCATGGTTGCTAAGTATAGTTTATGATAATGAAAGAAAGGAAGCAGCAGTTTGTGACGTATTCTGTGCGTGGATAACACAGCTCAGACATGGTTTGGAAGGTGTGTTTTTGGGGGGCATCTTCATCTGCTATGAAGTGGCAGCTGAACTGACTTCTATAGGATTAATTTTATTGTAGTGTAAGGACAAAAGTTATAAACTAGACCACAGATCAGAAGTCAGAAGCGGCAATGCTGGATGTGTTTCGACCGTGGATATTATGGTTTAGATATGTCTTTCAGAGGTGTGTTTTATGGGGTTGGTGTGATGTGCAATGAAGTGACATCTGAACTCTGTACATATACATGATTAATGATAAACAAAAAAAGTAACTAGGCATATTCTTGTATCATGATCGTTGGAGCCCTTGATCAATGAAATAAGTCATGGTATCACCAGCCAGCAATGTCCAATGATAACAACCATGCTTGCAGTCATTTTATCAATGTAACCAAAATCCTGATCCGTTATTCAAATTTCCACAGATTGTATAAGTATCTATCTGAAACTAATCAAGACCTGCAATATTATTTCATAATATAACTGCAATGAGAATTATATGCCCTTTGTGTTGAATTATATTCCTACTCAATCTCAATTTGAAGTTCTAATTTGGTTGAACATTTTGTTACTGAATTCATTTTAACTGTTTTATTGCTAGTTGAATCTTGAATTTTATATCGCTGAATACATAGTTTGCTTAGGTGTATTGATCATGTTTAGCTTTCTGTGATTTTTGTATGCTAATAAATGCAATGTTTCTTTTTCAGGGTGTATCTACAGGGATAATAACAAAGTTCTATAACCACGTTGATGGGTGGCTGATATTTAGCCATTAATCCGAGCATTCATTTTTCCAGTGCTAGAGTAAAATCAGTTCAGTAACAGTTTTGGGGCCATTTGGATCTGCGCTTGTTATTCCTATACTTAGTATGCTGGTGTACAGAACAGATATCTGAACATCTGAATAATGAGATTAGAAGAGAAATTTATGGATAGAAAAATTGATGAAATCAATTACATTTTTGCACTCGGGAAAGGTTTTTTTCTCTTGGAACCAACTGCTATATTCTGTTTGGACTCGGCTTCTTTCAGCTGTGCTCTGAGAATTATTTGCAGCAGCAGATGGGCTTTGTCTGGAGGTGGTGTTAGTTTCTCGGCACGAAGGAGTATGTGATGTATGTCTAACACCTTGGATCATGCATGTTAAAGGAGTTTTCTCCAAAGGATGCATTAAGGAAGACATTCTACATGAACGATCTTACAATTTCATTGAGTCGATGAAATGTGTTAATTGTTTGTGTAAAAGGGCATCGAGGACTGCTGAATTTTACATGTGCTGCTGATTTTTCGAGCTGCGACTTGCCTGCATGCATTCATGTTTTTTGGTCCGAAGCAATAAAAGAGACTGCAAAATATGCTATTTGGAAAAGCTGAAAGAAGTATGAATTGAATTGCCTATTCTTGTATTCGTCGTCAGTCACCATCGTTCGGTGATATTGCTGGTGCTTTCTTTCGAAGAGTATGTTCACTTTCACAGTATTTTTCTTGTATTCTGTGCTAATTTCTTGTACAAAAAATTGAGTTTTACCTTAATCTGATGAAGAACAGCATATCATTGATTTTCAATACATGAAACTTTTTTTTTTGCGCTTATTATATTACCTCCCTCTATAGCTTTTGAAATAGTGTTGATGAGATTTTATTATCTTTGCATCAATAAGTTTGTGAGTGCCTTAACCATCCAATCTATTGGACATCAATGACTTATACATTTTGAACTAATTGTTCAGATTTATCGAGTTAACAAGTCAATTATTTCATATATGATTGTGTGTTTGAGTTGAGGATTTCTGTCTACAGGTCTTTTTTAATATTTCATTTGTTGAAGTTAATTATTGTTTGTGTAAACAACTTTAAGCCGTGACCTCGGGACCGACGCGGCTTGGTTCGGGTCCGGATGATGGGGGATCTCCCTGGGACGTTCCTCGAGACTACCGAGGTGGTCGATTGCGTTGGTTCGATCAGGACGGGGTCGCCGTTTCCTCCGGGAAGGGACTCCTCGTCTGCGCGTTTAGTGGGAGACCTTCGCATTCGCACCTGCACAACGGTCGGGTCGGGGAGCTCGGCCCGACCCCTCCGACGATCAAGTTAGTGGATGGTGAAAGGGGTTTCTTTAGCTAAGTTGTCTCTTCGTCCCCCCCTTTCCTCGGAGCCCGAGGGTTTTTATAGTGAGGATTACCGTTGCCTGATGTGCCTGCTTGTAGGGGACATGCTCGTAGATGTTTAATGTGCCTCGATCGACGTACCGATCCGTTTGACCAGGTGGTGTCAGGTCGATCGAGGCGTCATCTGGGGCAGCTGACGTCAACCCGAGTCTTATCGCCATTATTATCCTCATCAATTATCATATCCTTTTTCTAATATTTTATTTGTTAACTTTGATCGACTCCCATTACCTTCTTCTTTCTTAAGCAGGCTATCAGTCACTGAGAAGCTGTGTCATTTCTTCACCAAACTTACTGATGACCGGTCGTGCAAAGTTGGCTCCTCCTTCAGCTTACAACACTACACTATGGACAAAGAATCGAGCAGCTACAGTGATCTCCATCTACACTCGATCGATAGATACAACCCTTCGACTCCATCAACCGCCAAGGCCAAAAATGGAGTCAAAGAAGCAGATCTATGGCCATGCCTAAAGGTAGCCCGACTCCGGCGAAGTACTGAACACAGGCTTATCCTTGTCCACCGCGTTGCTCTCCGCTCCGAAGCTACTGCTCTTCCTCCTGGGCTTCGCCTCCCCGAGCATGGTGAGCACGTCCCTCATCGACGGCCGCTCCTTCGGAAGCTTCGCTGTGCACAGCACCGCGATCCGCAGCACCAACACCATCTCCTCCTGCACATGCTTGCAGTGCCCTCCCACCCCGGCGTCGAGCACCGCTTCCAACCCCCGGTCGCTCCTCAGCCTGCCACGGACCCATCCGACCACGTCTTGGCACTCCCCGAACTCCCGCTCGATCGGCCTCCTCCCGGTGACCAGCTCCATCAGAACCACCCCGAAGCTGTAGATGTCGCTCTTCTCGTCCACCTTCAGCGTGTAGCCGTACTCTGTCACAGATTGAATTGGAGTTCAGATGCTGATGCAGGATGATTCAGTGAGAAGGTGATGGAGTGAGGAGCGAAGAGCTCACCGGGAGCGATGTAGCCGTAGGATCCGGCGACCATCGACACCGTCTCGTTCTAACTCACCATCATCCTGGCGAGCCCGAAGTCGGCGATCCGCACCTCGAGGTTGCCGTCCAGTAATATGTTGTTGGACTTGATGTCGCGGTGAATTACGGGAGGGTGGCAGTCGTGGTGGAGGTAGGCGAGGCCCTGGGCGATGCCGGCGGCCACGTTGTAGCGCGACACCCAGTCCGGCAGTAGCCGGCTGGCCTGTGGCCCGTGCAGCGCCTCCCACAGGCTTCCGTTGGGCATGTACTCGTACAGGATCATGGCGTCGGTGTCGTTGTGCATGTAGCCGAGAATGCGCACGATGTTGCGGTGCCTCAGTTTCCCCACCACGCTCACTTCTCCGGCGATGTCGGCCCCCGGGTTCGAGTTCCCGGCCTCGGGGACGATGTCGGGCGACCTGGCCCGCCACAGCTTCTTGACTGCCACCAGCACGCGCGGCCTTGGCAGTTCGACCTTGTAGACGATCCCGGTGGCGCCCATCCCGATCACGTTGGCCTCCTTCACGCAAGCGAGTATGTCGTTGCTCGTGAAGCTGAGCCGCTGGAACGCGGTAAGCCTCCATGGCCACGCGCCGCTCTCCTCGTCCAAGGGCTCCTCGCAGCAGCAGCCGCCGCCGCTGACGTACCACTTCCTGTAGAGATGATGAGCTCCCAAGAGAAGGATGCAGAAGGCGAGGATCGCCGAGATCCCCGTCATCCACCCGGCAACAATGTGCTTCAGGTGAGGACTCTTTCCTCTCCGGAGCCACGACCGGCCGGCCCCTGAGCCACATGGCGGTAGTACTCCCCCGCAGAGGCCCGAATTGCCGGCGAGATCGTCGGGATTTATCGTCCTCAGTATCCCGTTCGCCGGCACAGGGCCCGAGAGATTGTTGTAGGACAGATTCAATGTCTCCAGCGCCGGCGAGTTCCCGACGTTCGCCGGGATGGAGCCCGTGAGGAGATTGTTGGACAGATCGAGGATGGCGAGCGCCGGCATCATCGCGACCGCCACCGGGATCTCCCCAGTCAACCGGTTGCCATGCAGGTCCAGGCTGACGAGCCTCTGGCACGAGGCGAGGCTCGCCGGGATGCCGCTGGTGAGGCGGTTGTTCGACAAGTCGAGTGCGGCCAGTGTCGGGCAGTCCTGGAACTGGTCAGGGATGTCGCTGGTGAGCAGGTTGTCGGACGCCATGAAGCTCTGCAAGGTGGGGATGGAGAAGATGGTGGAGGGGAGAGACGACCGGAGGTGATTGTGCGAGAGGTCAATGAAGGAGAGCGACGTCGACGAGGCGAGGTCGCTCGGAATCTCGCCCTCGAGATCGTTGCTCGCCAATTCCAACCTCTGCAGCTTTGGCAGCTTCCCCAGCCCGCCCGGCATCGTGCCGTTGAGCCTGTTGTTCTGCACCCTCACGCGAACCAGCGACTTGCACGTCGAGAGGCCGACCGGTATCGGCCCGGAAAAGGCATTGTTGAAGAGGATGAGCTTGGTGAGGTTGTGGCCGTCGCACAGGCTGGCCGGGATCTCCCCGGAGAGCGAGTTCGACGACACGTCGAGCCACTGCAACGGCGTGACGCGGCCGAGATTGGTCGGCAGGGGACCCGTGAGCGAGTTGTTCCAGAGCTCGAGTACCTCCAACCGAGGTAAGTCTCCGATGCCCGGCGGCACCGGGCCGTGCAGCCTATTGCACATGAGATTGAGGAGCTGCAGATTCGTCAGATGGGCCAATTCCGGCGGTAAAGGGCCGGAGACCCTGTTGTCGGACACGTCGAGCATCACCAACGCCGACATGTTGCCGATCTCCTTCGGGATGTCGCCTTCCAAGTTGTTCTTGTACAAGAACAAAGTGGTCAGCTGCTGCAGCCGCCCCAGTTCCGGCGGTATGGCGCCGTCGAGATCGCCAACGGCCAAGTCAAGATACTCGAGGCTCGACAGGTTGCCAAACTCGGCCGGAATGCTCCCCTCGAGCTCGTTGTACCCAATTATGAGCTTCTCCAACGAGGAGAGCTCGCCGAGCTCCACCGGGATTCTTCCGGTGAGGTTGTTGCCCGAGAGGCCAAGGAACCTGAGCTTCTGCAGGCTCCTGTAGGATGCCGGAATCGATCCCTGGAAGAAGCTCCCCCGGAAATCAATGACCTCAAGGGACGTGGCATTGGAGAGATCCTCCGGCAGCGGGCCGACGAAGTTGTTGGCCGACGCGTTCACGGTCATCAATGCAGGGGACGAACCTAGGCCGGTCGGGAACCGGCCGACGAAGGCGTTCACGCTGACGTCGAGCTCCTCGAGCGACGAGAGGCCTGACAGCGAGCCGGGGAGGGAGGAGGAGAAGGCATTGCAGCAGAGTTTGAGGCTGGTGAGGTGGCGGAGACGTCGGATGTCGTCGGCGATCAGGCCGCTGAGGTTGAGGTGCGAGAGGTCCAACCTCTCGACGAAGCCCAAGGAGTCGCAGGCGACGCCGGTCCAGTTGCAGTGTGTGGAACCTGCGGCGTCTGCCGGAGCCTTCCAGTCATGGAGGGCATTCAGTGGATCGACGAGGCCGGACTTGATCGAGAGCAGAGCAGAGATCTCATCGTCTGCAGCGCCAGCATCACTGGCATTGGCAATGCAGGAGAAGAACGCAAAGAAGAAGAAGAGAAATCTTAGTGGCTGCATTCTGGTCTTCTCTTCCTCATTAGCTGTGTCTCATTTCCTTGGCCTACCTCCTGCGACAAACAGACGAGGAAGATGAAAAGCCGGAAGAGAAGGTAAGCTTCATCGGCAATAAGCTTCTTCTTTAATACCTGCTCTTCTCTCTCTCTCAGTGTGCTTTGTTTAATGCTTTTGTTAGCTCGTGAGATCTCGAGTTCTGCAACAGCTAATGAACAGAGTTAAACGACTACAAACTTTGGACACACTCAAAGAGACATGGATTAATGGAGAACATACTCCGACATCAAACATGGAGAGGGCATGCATGCTAAAGCCTATCATGCAAGTATATGTTTAATCTCTTCTGCTGTGTGAGGTAAGGCTGACACTAATCTATTTTTATCTTTGTTGTCAAGAAACATATATAATACCATTTCCTTTTTAGTTTGAGGAGATAAAAAGGAAGGATATGTTGTGGTAAACAACCTGGAGCCGTGGCCTCGGGATCGATGCGGCTCGGTTCGAGTCCGGAAGGCGGGATCTTCCCGGTGCGGCCCTCGGGTTCGCCGAGGTGGTCGGCTACGGCGGTCCGATCAGGACGGGGTCAACCGTCTCCGCCGGGATGGGCCTCCTCGGCTTGGCACGCGCTCCGTCTGCGGTCCTGCACACAGGTCGGGTCGGGAGACGCGACCCGACCCCTCCGAAGATCAAGTCAGTAAATGGTGGAGGGGGTGGGAAGAAGAAGAGTTTGAGGTGTCTCCCTGGTGTGTTCTTTTCTCCTCCGTCCCCTTCGGTCCCCCTCTGCTCGTTCAGAGCGCGAGGGTATTTATAGGGAAGCTTGCTGTTGTTTGATGTGCCCGCTTGCAAGGGCAGACGGTGGCGTCTGATATTGGTTTGGCGTGGCGTGAAGAGCCGAGCCTGAGTGGGCGTTAATGCACCTCAGGCTGTGTTTCAGTCCGTTTGACCGGGTGCCATTGCGTCGTCCGAGACATGAGGCGTCATCTGACGTCAGCCGAGTCTTATCATAATTACTATCCTCATCAGGATGGATTCATGAAATCACGTAGTGGCCCAGTTAGTGTTCTAAGGTAAATTTCATATATAATGCTTACTAAACTTTCCTGTTTGTTCTCAGCTATAAACTTAAGAATAATAGTGACATGTAAAAGTAGTCCAAATTCAAAGTAATTTAGAATCGATTCGACTTTCCTAAAACCTAAATCGATCGAGCGCTGACCTGACTTGAAATTTTCAATCAGTAGGTTTTGAGCTTCGTCCCTTCGATGTTTAAGTTAAATGACCGTTCAATGCTAAGTAATTAACCTCTATCGTATTGATAGATAATTTTGAGTTATAAATGAAGGAGACTTAGTTCCAATCATTCATGGTGTTCTAAGACCAGCTTTTCATTACCTTTTTATTTATTTACCTTGATAATTTCCCAACCTGGGAGAACATGTTCTTTCTCATGACTACAGTATGATCATCAACTGTTCTGCTCTCAGTAATTGGCACTTACCTTTATTCAGGCACTGAATTGTCTGTTTCATCTCTGATTCCAGTTGCAGGGAATGAGAGAATCGAGAGCTCCCATGACCTTTGTCCCTACTGCAAGTCAAAAGCCACACAACCCTTTGGGTTCAGCTTTGCTGTCGGGGGAACTGTCTTCTGAGAACTGTGTGTCAGATCAACCAAACCCTAATATCATATCAACCCTCAGGTAGAAGGGTTACCGAGCTAAAGACAATGAACAGTTCTGCATGGAAGATGACATGGGAATCTCTCCATGTTATGTCGTGCTGCCGTGAGAAGGATAACACCTCATCCCTGTGTTATTTTATGGGCTGAGCAAGGTGGTGGGAAGTTCGACTTGGCCATTGGCAGCAGGGAAAGGGAGGGGGTGGAAGAGAAGAGGCATCAATGTGCAATCATGGAGAGGTGTCCACCCACTGCACTACCTACGGTCACATGCAACAACACATGGTCAGGGTTGGCATCCAAATGGGTGAGGGGAAGGGGGAGGCCATGTGAGCCTCTCCTCCTCTGCATCTTCTTCCCCATGCTGGTGGCCATTATTGAGCATCATCATCCTCCTATCTCTTTGTTGGCCATGTGAGTTTTCGCATGGAGCACAGCCATGAGAGTTTGCTTTTCCAGCCCACTTAAGCTTCAGTGTTTGAGCAATTTGGCAAGTACTGATGATAATAATTGTTGGTTAATTAGCTGTGGAAAAGGAGAGAGAGAGAGAGAGAGAGAGAGATTCACTTCTCCTTCTCTACAAATCTATATCTTGAAGACCATCTGTTTATGTTGTAGAAGAAATCTCAAGAACTTGTCAAAAGTAATACAAAAAAAAAAGATATTTTGGCAGAGATATCAACATGTTTCTGTGGGAGTTTGTGCATATCTCCAGCTGATGGTGTCCTCAGCTGAAGAGATCTTTACCCACTCCAAGCCCTTTCTTTTTCACTCAATGATGTCTCAATTACAGTGGACTGGGAATTGGTGGAGGATACATGGATGAATGAGGTTTCTAATTATAGGATAAGTCTACGCACCAAGCTGGCAGCTGCCGGCAATATAGAACTTGGGTGATTTTTAAAGAAAAACTCTCTTTTTTAGTTTTTGTTGCCATAGGTGTTTCATGTTTTATTTTTTTTCTCAAATAGTACTTATTATGATCATTTAAATTCTCTTCCATTTCTTTCACCAATTGCCTTCCTTCATCGTGCCTTGACCCCTTGCTCCCACCATGAGGCCCCGACCACTTCTATGCGATGCTTTTCTTGCCTTTTGCGCCCGTCACTTTTATTCTTATATCTTTCTCGCTTGTCACTCCCACCTCCTTGATCTTTTCTTGCTCATTATGCTTGTTACCTTTGTCTTTTACTCATCACCATATAGCCTCACTCCGTCACCTTTGTTGATGTCTTCCTCACAAAGAGACAATGATATGTATTAGAAGGATAAAAAAGGATGAGGCGTTACGGTGATAGGCAAGGGGCAAAGGCCACAAAGATGATAAGACTTTGTAGTGAAAGTATGGGGTCGAGGCAATGGACATAATAAATAGAGAAAACATTGCACAGAATCGATACGATGAGAATAAGGGATAGAGGCGATGAGCACGATGAGTAAGGAAGTGGCAAAGGTGACGAGTGTGACGCATGAAAAAGGAAAAAAAAATCATGATATCATATAACAAATACTAGAAAATAATAATAATAATAATAATAATAATAATAATAATAATAATAATAATAATAATAATAATAATAATAATAATAATAATAATAATAATAATAATAATAGAGATGTCTTCTCAAAAGATTTAAAATAATGGGAAAAAAATAAGTAGCTTTTCAGAAAAATCGGCCTGGCACGTGTTCCAATGTGCGATGGCAATTGGCCGCAAGAGTACGGTGCAGCTTCCCTATCTTCGTGTTTCGGGTGAGTCAAGCGACAGGTTTCCTCCCCCAAGAAATTCTGTGGAGCCCACACCGCACCGATGGGCTACGTTAGTTTCTGTGGAGACAGGCCCCTGTTCCGTACCTTCGCTGAGACGGGAAATCTTCCTCTCACGTGGAACGCAAAATGACTTCAAACCCCAAGCCCTAAGGTGTGCGGTCGACGGATCCATCGGCGCGTATTCGTCAATTGGAAGCCCTCGCCCCACTTCATATCACAAGAAATGGCGCCCTCTCTCCGATTTGGTCGCCTCGGTTCACGAAGCCGCTGCAGCTCTCGCGCGATCACCGACTCGAGCTCCATCGCGCAAGGTCTGCATCGTTTCCTCTATGATCCGATTGAAATTTATGTCTCTTTTCCCCCTATATGGATTGTGTTAAACATCCTACTTCCGGCGGTGGGGCTTGGCCATGATTCGTGTTCATCTTCTCGTCGTTCGATTGCTTTTGACAAACAAGAGGAGACGGGAAGCAAAAGAAGATTTGGGTACCACTATATTCGTCAACTAAGTCTTTGCTTTCAAGGTTCGGTGAAATGGGTATTCTCGATTCTTGGATTCCGTCGATTGCCGTATCTTCTTGAATTTGTTCGAAGGTTCTTAAGATGAAATCGACTACAAGGTTCAAGATGTGAGACCCAATTCTTACCCTACGAACGAAAGCGTGTATTCTTCTTCCAAGGATTTGGGAGAAGTGTCACTGAAGCGCTTACGGTGCAAAAGCTGATCTCGTCGGTCGCAATGAGAACGGTGATGGTGTGGCGATGAAACCGAACCTTCTTCTTGTGTTGCCATATCTAATTCCCAAAAGTCGGTAACACTTGTTATTGTGAGGATGTGATTGTATTTGTTTAGTACCATGTTCTGTTCATACGCTATCATGAAAACATCTAGCTAGAAGGTTGACTAGATATAGTTGACCTTATATACTAACGATAGACGTAGATGCACCCGAAGAGACTCTTTATTCCTGGGAAACATATATGTTCTCTGATTAACAATGGTCATGTTTTCTTTCTTTAAGTTAACTTGGAATAATGTATTATGTTAGAAATATCTGTCAGGGACGGGCCAACTTTATGCTTTCGCATATTGTAATTGCCAAAGATATAACAATTTTTCATCAGATGTTTCTCTAGTAATGAGAATGTGTATTCTTGTGTTTGTGTATGTTGCATTACATGCTTTTAAATATGCACACCTACCAAATTGTCAAGTTAAATTTGCCCGATGAGGGAACCTATGGCGAAGCAGGATTAGATCATTATCCTTGAATTCTGTATTTCACGTTTTTTTGTTTGAACAATGTCGTATTTCGTGTTAAGTTGACATGTAAGTTAGATAATTGGAGCAGGAAACCATAGGTGTAGGACGGAGTGCAAAATGAATTCTAAAGGGACTTTTTAGCATGAAATGGATTTGATAAATTTTCATATAATTCTATATGCCACCAGACTCCATATGAACATTTTAACATGCTAGTGAGAAACAATTAAGGTTTAGTTTAGACTTCTCTTTTTTCTTATTCTCCATGGACTATTTTAATCGACTTTTCAAGGAGCTTTTGTTCTCTTGATTCAGGATTGCAAATGCCAAGGAATGTCTCCATTTAAGTCGATTTGCTCCTTTCAGTTTGTAACTACATGTCTTGTTCATTGGATATTAAATGTACCAATATAAGTATTTTGCTATGAACTATTTTTCTATAATTGCTATATGAATATCTACTAAACTTGCAAGTTGATTCACTAATCCACCCTTATTAGATTTTAGGTAAATTTAGAAAGTAATAATTTTGGTGGCTCAAATATGGAAATCAGAATATATGGATAATTTAACACTTGAATTACTTCATGAACATGGGCATGCATGTTGGTAGTCCAATAGCAGACACGAGAATATTGATCATATGTTTCACATTGTATCTTTTAGCTTTCTACTCCGTGTGTTTCCTCAAATAATAAAATAGGGAAAAGAAGAGAGGTCAGATGCATGTGTGGATTATGGGCATCTTGTATCAGTCTTTTCATGGACATAAACCTTCACCTGTCACACTTATATTCTGAGGCGCCGACTTCTCTAGTGGCATAAGACTAATGGATAAATCTCCCATTAAATATGTTGTACAGATGTCTGATGTTGGAAAATAAGTTGTAGCTAGGCTTGCGGTTTCCAAAGGCTTTCCTCGAGTGAAAGGGTAAATTTGTTTTGCTCATTGTTTTACTTTCATCTTGGGCACTTTGTTTGGCGCTAGTATTTAAAAGCTTGTACCCACAAACACTAACTCGGATATATTTGGAGATGCAAGACCTCCTTGTTTTGCCAGAAAATCCAACAGGTAACTTACAAATGACATAGTTAAAAACTTCATTTCAGTTGACCAAAGCAAGCAGCTGGATTTAGCCAGAAATGACATGATCAGACAGGAACCAGGCAATAAGATTGTAAAGGAGAGAGATCATCGGGGTAGTGATTTAGTGCTGGCTATTGGCGTGACTTTATCTACTTGTGTTACTAGCAGCAAGTCAAGTAAAAGACAATGCATGTTACACATGAAAACCTTGTTGAATCTCAAGATTCAACTCAAAATTGTGTGTTAGTGTTGCAGGATGAGGATATTAAATGGAAGGGAGTTGGAACAACTTGAAAATCTTGATAAGATCAAAGAAAAAAGAAGTCTGTCCTCTCGCGTGGAGAAAATTGGATTTGATTGTGAACAGGCGTCAAATGGCATGGCTTCTTCTTTGTTTACAGTTAGTTCATCAGTTCAGAGTCAATTTAATCAGGTGAACTCTTGCATAAAGTGAATTTTCTTTGTTTATTCAGACATTCTGCTAGCTTTTTGTTACATCAAAGCATTACTCAGTAGTCAACTTTCTTTACAAGATTCTCTTTGCTTTGATGCATATTGTATTAGTTAAAAGGAAGCGTTATATATGTTTTATATGTTATTGCATTATCATGATTGATTTATTAATGTGGAACTTGTTCTTTGAACTTGGGAATCAATTAAAATGTTGCTTAAAATAACTTCTTCTAAGCATATGTACTTTAATTGCAAATCTATCCGCTAAGAAAATTGAGTACCAAATAGCTGCCTTTCTATTTCCTCAAAAAGATCTGTCAATGTAGTTTTGGAAGTCAATGAAGTAATTAATGAGCTTGATCTGTTTCTGATTTTTACAAAGTGGATAATTCAACACTTCAATGTGTCATACTTGTGTTCAACAGATTCTTTGTAAATGTTATTTGCCAGACTGTGTCCAATAATTAAATTAGCAAAACTTATCTTTGTCCATGCAGTTATATGACAAACTTCTTTGGTAAACAACAAATTTTATGCTTCTGTATGTTTTTAGATAGAATATTTTTCTTATTGTCGAGCTCTGTATTTGTATCTGAAGCTTGCTTAGCATCAAAGCTTGAACTTGTCTCTTCTTTGAATAAAAAGGGTATACCTAGAAGCTTTTTGAATACATTATATGAGCAATGAAATATCTTTGAAATGTGTCTATTAATTAGAGAATTTTTACAAACTTTGTTGAATTAACAAATTAAAAAGAGTTCCTAAATGACAGTATTCAAGACGTAATCTTCTTTTTAGTGTATTGCAAATTCTTCAGCTTTTTCCGTTGGGTCAGTGAGATGATAGACGTGCTTGATTGGAAGTACCTAAGCTAGAGAAGTTGATGTAACTTAATCTTATTACTTGGTTGCAGGCAGCAGGCATAAGCTATAAGCCTGAAATTGATATGAAGGCAAAGCCTAAATCAGGTATTATCTATATTCCTGCAAACTTCTGAATCAATTATTCATAGTGCTTGGCCTAATAGCATATCCCTCATTACAACTTTATTGTTATCATGATTTCCTTTGTTGCATATGAGATGTAGGACACATGAAACAACAAAAGATGCTGCCAAATCAGAGCTGTACAAATTCATTACATGATTTTGAATGCTTAAAAGCCACATTTCATCATGTAACAAATGCAATGCAAGAATCAACAGTGACAAATTTAGGACCAGGCTCAGAACCAATCGAAAAAAGCACCTAAATAACAAAGACAGGCTAATAAAATAGTTATCTCCTTGAGGGGAGAAGTGATTGTTGGACTCTGAGGTCATATATTATATTGTATAGTTTTTTGGTTGTCTAAGCTTGCATTACTGCTTCAACAAAATGCAGAGAATAGAAAGAAAAAGTAGTTTATTTGGACCATAAGATGGATGCATAAGCCGCTGGCTTTTTAGTTGCAAACCATCATCTGTGGCATCCAAATAGCTTGAAACAAAGCTGAGTGATATCAGATGAGAATAGGATGGTTCCTATTATCTATAACCAAGTTTATACTCAGAATATCTCCATTTTTGTTGCTGGGTATACATGAAGTACCAACTTATTCTTAGGAGAAAACACTGAGATCTTATTTCTTGTTCTGTTTAGCAAGATGGAATAGTCCTATCAATATAATGGAAACTAGCAATGTGACTGTGATGTGCAGCATCTTCTTTCCTGTGTTTTTGAGTGTCAGATTTTTCATTTGTCATCACCAATAAATTTGCTAGTCATTTCTTTCATATGCTAACTGCCTATTGGACAGTAGAGAATTTTCTTGTAGAAAGGTATACTATTTTACAGACATTGGTTATGCTAAACCAGAAAGTGTGTCAGAGGAAGAATAGTATGGTTTTTAATTAACAAGATTCTGCAGTGGCAATCATGCCATACTTTTATAGATTTCACATAACAAGCGTACTAAGGGGTTCATTATCACCATATTCAAGTATTGCTTTGCCAAAGTTGTGAGAAATCCTTTATACTTTGAGATCATCATCTGTGCAACTTTTCTTTCCCTTCCATCATCTGTACAGGCAACACAGTGTTGTGCTGCCTGCAACACATCATCTGCCAAATCCACTGGACATTTACTAACCGTGCCTGAAATATAACTCTTCTTTCTTCACCATGCTTGACAAGCAACAGGATTTGAACCTGATGACCTTTATATGGTGGTAATGGTCCCTGATACTACCTGCATTTTTTTCTTTGCCTCACACGTGGCTGCTCAATTAGGTGGTGATAAAATACATGGCCTTAATTGTGGAGGGCATGATCACCTCCAGCTCTTAGGAGACCCACACTAGTCTTCTCTAATGATGTCAATAAGAAGGCTAATACCTTCTCCTTGAAGCCTGCCACTGTTAGTTCATGCACATGACCGTCCCACTCCATTTCTGGTTCCTACTTTTCAGCTTAAGGTGCAATTCCAGCCAATCCAACAGTGGCATCAGACACATCATGCAGGGCAAATGATCACCACCACGCTGCTGCTCCACCCCATCTGCTCTTAAGCGCCTCCTCTTCATGCAGTCTTCGAGTCTAAGCCAAATGGAGAAGGCTCAGCATGGAACAAGGCTTTTGGAAGAGCTCGATCTCCTCGAGAAGCCCAAGGTCTCGGAGCCGGCGAGCCGAAGGAATGTGTTCTGCTTCTGGAAGTGGAAGGTGCTCCGATTCCTCGACGGCTTTCGGAGGCGGGGATCGCACTGCGTGGTCTGCCTCCAGGTCCATCAGATCGACGGCTTGCCGTCGGCCATGGACGGCCGGGTCCTGGTCGTGGGCTGGAAGACCAAGGGGTGCAAGGGGGAGCACACTCTCCCGGTTCATGTTTGCGGAGGAGTTGCCGGCTTCGATGAGATCTTCCTGCACTACTGCATCAGCGACGTGCAGTCGATGCTGGGGAGCTTCACCGTTTGGGCCTCTTTGGTCGATGCCGCCGACTGCGATCTGGGTACTTTTCATGTGGATTTGAGCGAGTTCGCTACTGCTACCGAGAATTCGAACTCCGCGTTCGCCGGGAAGACGATGAGCTTCGTTCTCGGAGGCGTGGCGGGTGGTGGAGCACTGAGGCTGAGCGTGTACTGCAGGACGTTGGAGGACGAAGCCGGTGATCGAATCGGTATCCATTCGCGTACGGCAAGTCTTTCATTTCATGCGGTTCTCACGACCTGATGCTACGTCTTCCGTGACTCATGCAGGCCAAAAGCAGGCGAAGAGCAAATGCTTCTCGTGCCTCCCTGATCTCGGTGGTTGCATCAGGAGCTCCCCGATGACCTTCTGCGCGCGCAGGATCCCCTCCCTCCGCTCCGACCACGGCTTCATCACCTTCGAGAACTTGATCGCGGGGTGTCCTCCGATCAACGACGAGGACGGAGGCTTCATAACGATCGAGAAGGGCGGCGTCGGCTCGCGGTCGAGGCGGCCTCCCTCGGACCACCTGGCGAACACCGACGATGACGAAAGCGGCGGGCCCGAGGATGAGCAGCCATGCCTCATGACAGAACTCAACGAGGAACTCGACGACGACGACGACGACGACGACGACGAAGGGGTAGAGAACGAGTTTCTTAAGATGTTGGAGGCGAATGACGAGCCATGGAAGAAGGAAGCTGGAAAGAGCTTGAGCTTAAGCTTGGATCTGAGCGCAGACTTAGACTTGGATTCGTTGATAAAGGAAGCGGAGATGGAGCTGAAGAAGGCGGCACAGGCGTGGAACAGCGGAACCGGGGCAGCTCTGCTGCTGGAGAAGGAAGAGCACGAGGAGCTGATGAGGAGATGGGGATCGAACGAGCACCGTTCTTCTCCAGGCTGCTCCGGGCTTCATGCCTTCGGTAGTCCTCTCTAGTCTGAGATGATGTAATCTTAATCATATGTTGCTCGACAATCACAACGTAATTGTTATTCTACTCCTCAAGTTAATGTCACGTGCTTGTCACGTGGACCGAATGTAGACTGTACATCTGCATCTCCTGCGATACGCACAATAATTTTCTGTTTGACTTCCGTTAGTGCCAAAGCGAGGACCACCGTCTTTTTACAGTTGTGCCACTATCTCGAAACCATCTCGCGTTTACGTTGGTACGTCACTGTTGCGCCACCTCCCGCCCAGTATATTCTCCGCACCTCGATCTCCCTCCCCCATACTCGCATGGATTCTCCCACCATCGCCCTCCTCCTCCTCCTCGCATTCGCCGCCTCGCTTCCGTCCACGGAGGCGGCTGCATCTGGCCGGCCTTCGGAGATGGCGGCGAGACGCATCCCCACCACCCTCGATGGCCCGTTCCGGCCGGTCACCCGCCGCCTCGACCCTTCCCTCCGCCGCGGCAGCGACGACCTTCCCATTGATCATCCCCGCCTCGCCAGGAAGGTCAGGCCTCCCTTCCCCGAGCAGATCGCCCTCGCCGCCTCCTACTCTCCCTCCTCCATCTGGGTATCCTGGATCACCGGTACGGAGCCCGTCGAGGTTGGCCCATGCCGATTTTTGGGTGTTCGGTGGGATCGGGTCTGGGGTTGATGTCTCGAATCGTGTTTTGAGGCGCAGGGGATGCGCAGATTGGGACGAATGTGACTCCGGCGGACCCGTCGACGGTGGCCAGCGAGGTGTGGTACGGGGAGGAGAGCGGGAAGTATTCGTTCCTGGAGAGAGGGACGGCCACCGTCTACAGCCAGCTGTATCCCTTCAAGGGCCTCTTGAACTACACCTCCGGCGTCATCCACCATGTGAGGCTCCAAGGTGATTCGTCCTCTGCTTCGTTCTGCCTTGTGAAGATTGTTCTTGATTCTGCTACTCTATATCTTAGCTCAGGTGAATCTAAATTTGCACACATAAATTTCGTGGCTTAGAGAATCACAAATGCCAGTATCAATATTATCTTTGTGACTTCTCCAAGGTGATGCTGTCAAGAATCACGATGTTGCTTGTGACAGCATTGGTGATACTGTAATCATGATGGGTTTTAGAACTTGGTCTTCTGGAGTAGCTCTGTAAGAAGTCGTCATGTCAGCTAGAATTCTTCTATTCAACGACTGCAAGCATAGTGTATTAATTTTCGATATGACTTCCAAACCCAGTGTGTATGTTTTATGTGTACATAGTCTCTTATATACCTTCTGGTACTGACAGCATTTCATTTTCTTTAATTTTTAGAACCTTCCTTGTTGCTGACTAATAGGTCTTTACTGTCCCAGAAGTACACCATGCAATATATTTGATAGCTCACAATTTTGTTCTTACCCGTATCCTCTTTCAAGTTCTTTTATCTGCTTGTTAGAATTGGGTATGATATCTCATTCTTAAGTTTCTTCTGAAGTAACAGGAAGATCTTGTAGTCCACATAGAAAATCTTTAGCTTAGAATGTTTACCATATTGGAAAATGGTATGGTATTGAGAAACAATATAATGGGGGTTTGCCACTTCAATATAATAAAGGGTTGTTTAGTTTTTTGTGCTAGCTGGTATTCTAAAGTCTACAATTGCTTTTTTTTTTATGAGGATTCCTCACATTATACAATAAGAGATATCAATTATAAAGATGATTATTCATGTTCAGTTAGTAATTCCATAAAAGGGATTTTCTCACCATTATCAAATATTTGTTTCAAAATTTTGAGACAGGTTTTAAACTGGCTAATAAGTTTGGTGAACATGTAAAGATGGATGTGTGTAAATACTAAAGGGTTCTATCGCTCTATGAGAACCGAATCCATTAAAGTACATGAGTAGCAACACTGGCGGATAGACCTGTGGAAAATCAGCTGATGTTTGTCTGTCATAACCAGTAAATATAAGGAAAGCCACGATATGTAGATGTCTCTGGACTTGTCTTAAAAAGAAAATAAGAAGGGGAAGTTATAAGAGAGCTTGAGCAGAAAATGTAGGTCATTTTTACTTGCACAAAATCTTTGAAGAAGATGCTGCTGGTATTGGCTAGCTGTTGCTGGATCTGGTGTCTCTGTTCTTAGTTATTCTTGTGTTATCATCTAACATTATTCTTTTCTATATTACGATAGTTGTGTGGATAGATGTTGAGAACTTTTACTTTCTGAAATTGTCTTTTCTGTATTATGGTAGTTCTGTGGATACTGCTGCTTGAAATCATAAATTGGTATATTTAGTTCTACAGAATCATCGTTTAAGATGTGTCCTGCATTAATAATGATAAATTTAATTATGCTTCCTCTCAAGAATGGAAATCACGTCAAAGGGATGAAAGTATGATGAATGAGAAACCTGTTATATGGCTCTTAAATCTTGACAAATAATTTTCAATTTCTCAAATAATATTAAGTTTTTAACTTTTCAAAGTAAACTTATACCTCTTGATAATGAATATATTGAGTCTGTTCACCTTGATATTGATGCTGGTAGGATAACAAATTCTACCACTTTGGTAATAGACACCTTGATATTAATTCTGGTAGGATAAGCACTTCTACCACTTCAGTAATATGAAAAGAAGTGGCATGAGGTAGTCCTGTTTCATGCTGTAGCAACTTATAAGGTGGAGGGTTTATTTCTAACTTTGTGCATTAGAGGTAAATAAAACTGATAAACAGCCTCTGTTCTACTTTTTGGTAAAGAAATACTCTCCAATAATTGATTCTTTTAAATGATATTGTTTATCTTGAATCTATGTGCAATGTACACTACCAAAGTGAGCTCTTGAAACATTGCATGATAATCAATAATTTTGGATTGTTTTGGAGGATCTCTTCAAGGTTGTAAAATCTATTTTTTCTTTTATTTCATGTAGGCCTCAAAACAGCAACAAGGTATTATTATAAATGTGGTGACAGCTCCTTGATGGCCTTGAGCAAAGAGCATAGTTTTGTAACATTACCCTCATGTGGCCCAAGATATCCTCATCGAATAGCAGTTATTGGAGATCTCGGTCTGACAAGCAACTCAACAAGTACCATAGATCATTTATCTAAGAATGATCCTTCAATGATTTTAATGGTAGGAGACTTAAGCTATGCAAATCAATACTTGACCACAGGGGGCAAAGGAGCTCCTTGCTTCTCGTGTGCATTCCCTGATGCACCCATTAGAGAAACATACCAACCTCGCTGGGATGCATGGGGGAGGTACCAATTAACTTGATAATTTTTAGTTTTCATTTTCTGAATATTTTTAACTGTTTTAGTGGATCCTGCTTCCACTTATTTTAATTGAGGTGATATGCTTTGTTTCACACCTATTTGTTCAACTTTTTCGTTGTCACCGACTGCAGATATCTGTTTGAAGGTGAAGCAAAGTCATTGTGAAAATTTGTTTTGCATAATGCTACCCAATCTAAGTTGAAATCAATTAAATCCAATGCATAATTTCTTAGAGTTTGTCATAGGTAAAATCGTCTCTCTAACTGTGCATTGCAATTCAATTTGCATCAACTGCATGCACAAACTATAGACTGGATGAATAGTGATAGAGAGGACTTATACATGTGGATAAAATGAAATTTATACTAGAGTCAATGGGTACAGTCACAAGAAGTTCGAGTCATTATGGGAGGGAGGAGAATGTTGATAGATAAATTGATAGTATTTCAAAGGTAGCTGGCTCTAGGCCTATAGTTCCAAACTAAAGTGAGTTGGTAGAATATTGTGTCTAACACTCTACCATCACTTCTAAGAATGTGAATAAAACAGGGTTTGATACATCCATCACCACTAAAATGACTAGTAAAGAGAAATTAAAAGAGAGAAAAGTTGGTTCTGCTATTGTTTGAACTTTGAAACCTTATAAAAATGGCCCTTTTACCTTTATTTGATAAGTTTCAGAGAAGTAATCTATATCAATTCAAACCATTGTTGATATTTGCTCTATCTCAACCGTGCCTTTTGTGGTTTGGTGCTTGCACTGCAATGTCAGTCAAACTATCATATAGCAGCTATTATTGTTTAAGAACTCATTTCTTTTAATCTCTTAGTATGTACTTGCACTGTAGCAATGTATGTTGCTCTAATAATTTGTTCATTGCATGTTTTTCTTGCTGTTGATGTGGCAAAAAAAGATTTCTTCTCAGAGATTTTGTCCCTAGTAAGCCCAGGAAAACAATTATGTTATATTAGATTATTGCTACAAGTATTATTCAAGAAGCTAACATCCATACTTGTGTAGGTTTATGGAACCTGTTATATCAAAGATTCCCATGATGGTGATTGAAGGGAACCATGAAATTGAGCCACAAGTTGACGGGTTGACTTTTAAATCTTACTTGGCACGGTTTGCCGTTCCATCACAAGAGTGTGGCTCCAATAGCAACTTCTATTATTCATTCAATGCCGGTGGAGTCCATTTTATAATGTTGGGCGCTTATGTTGACTACAACATGACAGGTGGCTGATTTGTCACTTTGATGCCAAATTATCAGTCCACCTCTGTTACTTTGACAACCAAGTTTTGTTTTTTCTCTATTATCTACTGATGTTTAATTTCATTCTGTCACGGGAAATTGTTCTGTTGCTATGGTCCATAATCATCACACTGACTTACTGCAGGTGCTCAATATGCTTGGCTTAGAACAGACCTGCACCATGTCAATCGCCAAGTCACCCCATGGGTTATTGCTGCTTGGCATCCGCCTTGGTATAATAGTTACTCCTCTCACTATCAAGAATTTGAATGCATGAGGCAAGAAATGGAAGGACTCCTATACAACTATGGTGTAGATATAGTCTTTTCTGGGCATGTAAGTAGCCAATCAGCTTTGTTTTGGACTATAACTATGGTCTCACTAGATATTATCAGATAGTAGTTCTTTTTATTGTGGCTTTTGGGAACCTTGTATCTTATGCAATTAGTTAATGCAAGTGAAGCATCTATGTGTTTATCATTTCTTAAAAAGTCTCTAGGCAGTAAATAAAACTTGTACCATATGGCGTCATACAAAATACTGTCTATTGTCAATTGATAGGGAACAAATTCAGCTATCTAGTTCCGCATGGTAATAACATAGCTTAATTGCAGATATAGACACATTATTAGCAGCATAGATTTGTTAATTGAGCACAAAAATTGCAGAGAAGATGAGAATGTAGGAATAGGAAGTGCATTTAAGAGTGCAGAATGGCTTTTAGGAGCACAGAATGCATTTTATGCTATTTTATAAGTCACTTTTGTCAGATAATGGCAATGAAAAGAAGTCACTGTGCTCAATTATGAGGCAAGTTTGCTTTGTAGGGATCCGTTCTCTCAGGTTCATCATGCAAACTTCTCTTATAATAATGATATATATCATATCAATTGCACTCTTCGTTTTAGTTCACATTATCTATGCACACATCATATTCAAGCATATGTAACTTGAAAACTTTGCACAATGTTTTGTTTGGAACAATCGGGGAGCTTGCCAGTTGCTAAGGTTATTGCTTCGCATTCCAGTTGGCATAGCTGAGATCAACACACATGCACATTATGTCGATTGTACGTATAATGGTATTAGTAGGTTTTCCCTTATTAGAAAAGATAGTTATATTGTTTTTGCTTATGACGGCATGACTGTGGAGCAAAAAATATACTTTTGCTGGATCTGCACCCACCTCCAACTAATATCCACAAATGGCTTGTTTTTTATAATATATAACATGATCATATGCATAGATAGTTTTCGTAGTTGTTGGTTTTACATATGACCACATAATTGTTTCTCCATGGGCAAAAAAAGAATGAATAAATAAAAAAGAAGACATGTATGAATGGTTGACCTTTTCTTCTTCATGTCCAACAGGTCCATGCTTACGAAAGGATGAATCGAGTATTTAACTATGCATTGGATCCATGCGGCCCAGTTTATATAACCGTAGGTGATGGTGGCAACATTGAGAAAGTCGATGTTGAGTTTGCAGATGATAATGGAAAGTGCCCTTCAGAAAGCGATAACATTCCAGAATACGGAGGTGTCTGCCACCTGAATTTTACCTCAGGCCCTGCAAAGGGAAAATTCTGCTGGGAAACCCAGCCGGAATGGAGTGCATTTAGAGAAAGCAGTTTTGGTCATGGAATCCTGGAGGTTTGAATTCGTACTTCCTCATAAACTTATCAATCTATCATGTCCTATAAATTGTCATTAGAAGCACCACTTGTTTGATGAAACTAATCCTTTTTTGAACCTTGGAGCCTTGGACAGCAGCAGTCATCAACTTTCTTCTTGAATTTTGATCAGATGTTTGTGTGTTCTTTTCGTTTCACAGGTTATAAATTCGACTTATGCCTTGTGGACTTGGCATCGAAATCAGGATGCCTACAAGGAAAGCAGAAAAGGAGATCAAATATATATAGTGCGACAACCGGAGCTTTGTTTCATGAAAAGCGCAAAGATTACTAGTGAAAACTGATAAGCTCGACAGCCAATAACATGCAAGGAATTATGAAGTTGACTATGATTTCAGTCGAAACCATGAGACCACTCAGTATAATCTTTGCTTGATCTTACTATCTGCAGCAGTAGTTTTGCTACACATGACAGAATCCAATCTGTCTATCAGTGTCTGAACAATGATATATATAGCATGTAGTATGTTGTAGGATTCTGTTTTCTTTTCTACCAAAAAGTTCCAGAATGGATTGAGATCTTGAGACTTGCAGCAATCCTATCTATTAATCTGCATGATGTGATAAGCTTATCAAGGTGCAATGTGCGTGGTAATTAAATTCAAGGACGGTAAGCAGACGGTCGGTGTTCGCAACGAGCCGTTAGCGAGGCGTCCGTTCGGGCGACTTTGCGTGTTGACCGATGGATGGTAAGCTTACCTTCGGGTCATTGGTACGCGTCTTTTGCTTTTATAAAGAGTGTCCGTTCCACTGCGGTGAATGTAAGAAAGCAGGACTCGAGCGATTTGACGCCAAAAATATTTTTTTGGGGCCGCTTTGCTTGCTGACGGTCTTACGGTAAGCGTACGAGGTGGTGGCGACATCCTACGAAGCGCCTTGTATATTTATTTACACAAGCATAATAATAGCCGATCTAATTTCATAATTAATTATCAATGAAATTGCCTTAATTATATAAATAAATAAATAAAGGAAAATAATATATACTAAAATAATAAAATTAACCAAATAATTACTATGCAAATATGAAAATATTCATGGAAGTGATGCCGATGGTAAATCTAGTCATCAAGATACGTGTGATAAGATAAAAGGAAATAATATCTGAAAAAAGTATTTCTAAAACTATATACTCGTAAATTTATTTTCTTGCATCGATCTTTGGGCGTTAAGGATTTGCTCACCGATAGCGAGAATAAAAGACACCGACTCGACTGATTTGATTGCTAACTTATGGATGATGCACTGTAAGCTTCTCTCTCTCTCTCTCTCTCTCAGGTGATCCAAAAAGGTCAGTTAACCGCCATGTGAGAATAAGAAACCCAGAATTGACAGATTGGAGGCCAAAAAATTAAATTTCGGGCTTCTTTGCAAACAAACGGATTGGAGGTAACCTCACTGCAGGTGTTCTTACCTTTCCGCTATCTTCCTACGCTCACCATACGGTGAGCATAAGAAACCCCAAGTGGAGCAATTTGAAGCCGAAAAATAAAATTTCGGGCCACTTTTACCTGCCGACGGATGCGCGGTAACCGTACAAGGAGGTACTGTTAAACCAACCTTTCTCTTCTGACACGGCGGCTGTCAAATGCCTGAAGAGGAGGAAATAGAGCAAATTTGTAGTGAATAATTTGTGCAGAGATTCTTACTACAGCTTTGTTTGTTCTGAATTTTTTTTTCCGTAAACTTAATATAGTTTATGTCATAGTTTCGAACACCGATCCATATTTATCGAATTGAATTAAAAACGAATGAATGGCAGTAAAAAAAAAATCAGAAGCGAAGTGAAAACATAATTATTAGTGTTTTCGCAATACCTCACCGACTGACGCATCAGATGGTAAGCTCACCATCGGTGCAGGCACCAACCTCGTTCTTACGGTTCCGCGAGTGGCATTCTGCACCCGACGTTTGTTTCCTTTAAAGATTCCGCTCACCGTTGGTGAATGTAAGAAACGTGGTCTCCAGTGATTTGAGGCCAAAAAGAATTTTTTGTGGCCACTTCGCTTGCTGACGGCCGTACGGTAAGTGTACCGTTCGGTGGCAGCACCCACCTCGTTCATCGGGTTCCGCTCACCGCCCACGAAAAAGGTACACGAGTGACTTTATCAATCGACGGATGGAAGGTAAGCTTACCGAGTGGCATTCAGCACCCCACGTTTGTTTCCTTTAAAGATTCCGCTCACCCTCGGTGTAGGTAAGAAACGTGGTCTCGAGTGATTTGAGGCCAAAAAGAATTTTTTGTGGCCACTTCGCTTGCTGACGGCCGCACGGTAAGCGTACCGTTCGGTGGCAGCACCCAACGCTGCTTTCGTATGGCCAATACGATTACGGAACTAATTAACTGAATAATTCATCTAACTTCGTATAGATAGTAAGATTAACAAATTAATTACTACGTCCTATCAAATACTTATGGATTAGAATTATAGTGTTCTGAGGGGTTATAATAATTACCAAATCGCATTAATATTTAAAATTGTATCATCCCAGTGCATTACTGTACGAACATAAATCTCACCGACTAAGCATTACCGTAACGAAACATGGTAAAAACATATTACACAAATACTATGAAAAATACATGTTGAGACGACTTTATGAATGTCTAACTAATAATAAACTGATGCTGATGATAGAAGAGTGCAATAAGATTAAAGCAGGAATACATTTGAATTAATATAATTTTGATGAAAAAAAGGACAGTATTTATTTCTAAAACTAAAATGGTGAGATTAAGACAATAGTGAGTGAAGGTTTGAGTTCATACATAAGAAAGTCTTACTTATAGGCAGCAATGATCATGAAAGAAAATGGACATTTCAAAACATCTCATGAGATTTACCTATGCATATTTATCACTTCATACAAATACAAAATCATCAGAACACTTGAGAATACAGCGTTTGTGTGCATAAGGAAATTTAACCATTTCGAGCCGAAAGCATTTGCTCTAAACTTTACCATGGATGCTGCCTCTTTAACACCTTGTGGATGGATGAAGGGGAAGAAGGGAAGAAGGGAAGAAAGAAGTTCTGAAGGGCTCAAAATGACATGAGCTTGGGGCCATTATCGGGCATTCCCATCCCGGCAGCTAAATCAGCATCGAGTTGAGTGTGAGGTGCAGGTCCTGACATTTGCTTCACACTGGAAAACCATGAATGAGATTTATAAGATTAAGCAGGAAATTGAAATTGAAGTTCAAGAAGCCACTAAAGCACCTAGATCAACTTCACGTTTTTTTTTGGCTGATTTTGTTTCTCATAATCACCTAACCTGAACCCTTTCTTATTGCGAGTAACTTGTTATCTGATGCTAGCTACATAGGTAAGACAAAGCGCCTCAGAGAAAATAAAGCTCGAGCAATTATATAACTGTAGACTCGTCAAAATATTTTACAGGGCATGAATATGCTTAGACTTGGTATTTGGGAACTATAAATTAAGCTCTGCATATGGTTGCAAGTGAAGTTTTTTCTGACTACCTCCACATCAGATTACAAATAAACCACTCTCCAACCAAATAAATGCTACATTACTATGTTATGTAGAACATTGTGATTTTGCACTGACATCAACAGGTCGTTGAACTTTAATGATTTTGAACTCTCATGCAAATTCAAGAGCATATAAGCAGTCGTCTATAGAAAAGCCACCTATCGCATTTCTGTAACTATCCCAGCAAATAAGATCTAGGTGCTATATTTATAATTCAAGCAATCTCCATATAATATCTTAGGTGCTAAACGACTTCCCAAATTTCTCATGAATATCATCCATATTATTTCACTCATTTCCTAAATTTCACCCTTAGTACTCATCAACCGGACACCCACTGGGCTGGGAGGTCCTGAAAAATCCATTGCATGTTCCCTTGATATCAAAGGTCTAAAAACTCTTCTACTTGGCATAGGCCATGTCTTGTCTTCTGAAAAAAAGCACAATACATTCATCACGCAGTTCCAATTATCTTAGGTCTAAGATGAATCATTTTGTAGCTTCTTTGGTTCATGTCCATTTATTTTTATTTTAGGTTCCTGATTTGAGTAAGATTTAGAATTATGAGTATTTGAATGTTAATACACCAAAAACAATTTATGGAAGACCTCGATATCTCTCTTTAGACGTGATCTTATGTGATAAAACTTTTAAGAAAAGAATAGCCTTATTCCATATGAGAATGACACGGTGTCCAGGAATGGGTAGAGAACTTACTTTGATGAAGCGCTGGAACAGATTAGAGAAAGGAAGTATTTGTGAGAAATTCAAATTTTCTTTCAACATCAATTGAAGTTTGTAGACACTAAACTCTTTCTCATTACGTCTAAAGCTATCTCCCACTCGCTCGGCAACTATTTCCTCTCATTAAACTAGTGCTTCCATTTTTATGTTTGTAAATGTGTAAAACAACAATCCCACGCTATTTATACTCTAAGAAGATAGATCAAACTCAAATTTGTGGATCTCAATTATCTAATTAGTTTTTGCCCTATGGATCCAATGAGGAGTTGCACTAACACAGGTTTTCTCACAGCACACAAACCTACATTCTTCATGGCTATCCTCCTTCTTAGATTCATTAAATACTAAATGCAGCTGTTTTTCCTATTGTAAGATACACATCATCAACTAAACCTCGTTTCACTTCTTGAAGCACTTCCAAAATCAACAAGGCTATTATGAGATAAAATTATTACTTGCACATCGTCAAGGGTTCACACAGAGCCAATGACAAGCACCATCCTCATAGGTTTCATCCCACAAAATATGACCTAAATTCCTAAGCAACGCACCTCACGGCAACATGGATATGATCAGTCGATACTTTCCATGAAAGAATAAGCTGCCAGTTGTTTCTTAAAGAATATAATTCAGCTAGATGCCACAACAAATTCTCAACCATGGCATAAAGAGTCCGAAAAAGACACCATGCTTCGGAGAGCTCCGCTACAGGGACTGCTATTTGATGAGCACACACACTATAAAATCATCCATTTCGTTAGCTCATATACCTCATAAAAAACCAGAATCTCAACTGTTTTTTGGGATCAGATAATCACCACAATAAACAAAAAGAATAAAAAAAATCAAATCTTTAGAACAAGCACCAGAAGAAGGAGCAAGAATTAGTGTCCGGGCATACCGTTTCTTGTGGCGCTTCGAGCGGAAATGCTCGTCCCGTACATCCTCGCTAGCAAAGTATCGGCTGCAACACCAGAAACAATAGCAATCCATAACGACCTCTAGAGAAAAGAAAACCGTTGAAAGCAAATCTTCTCTAGAGTGCAATCAAGTATTACTCGCAGTGAAGACAGTAGAACTGGCCCATCCCGGGAAGGTCCTCGTCGAGCGGCAGGGGTTTCGCCGCCGCGGCCGCCTCCTCCGCCTGCTTCAGTATTTCGTTATATACCTCATCGTCGCGTGGTCATCAGGAATCAAATCGGTCAAGGAGGCAAAACATACTAATGACAAAAAGAAAAAAAAAAGTAATTCGAACGGAAGACAGCAAAAAGGATATCTTTGAGGAGGAACTTGGATCGGCGAGCAGTTTTGTGTGAGAAGCGGCGCTTCTTCACCTTCCTGCTCGGGCACTTCCCTCCCATCTCTCCCTCCTCGTCCTCCTCCTCTTTCTTCTCTCCTATCTCGTGCTCGGGAGCGTCAAGAGGCGAAAGGGCAACTGCGGGAACCCTAATTGGGGTTAGACGGCGCGGTGCATCGTTTGCATATATACCCTTCAAGTTAAAGCTAATTGTTTTTATACTAAGTAGGCCAATTTTGGGCCGAAATTGGGCTGACAAATGTTAAACCCAACTCAGTCGAACTCGATCCCATTACCAATTCATACGAAGGGACGCGGGTATACGAAGACAAAGATTCCACTTGGATCCATCGCAGGAAGCTGCGAGGACAGTTCACCGAAATTACAAAATTATTCTGTTTGAAATAATAATAACTATAATAACAATTATATTATTGTTGGTGGTGGCGTTATTGCTGTCTTTTTCTTGGGCGTAGCACGCGGCTGTCACGCGTCTGACATCATCCAAGAGGTGATTTCGACGAACACTTGCAGGCGTCATCACGGAGTCCCATGTCGAAGCAATTGCTTCCATGTGAAGGTGTGAGGGGCGATTTGGTCATTTCGGTAGAAACTTCGTGTCTCCTATCCACCGCCACGTTTGCAGGTCCGTCAACGACGACCGTTGACACAAAGCTCACTGAGGGGGCCCGGTGAAGATCCCGCCGTTCGTGTTCGAGATTGGCGGATGATGAACGGTCCTGATGGGTCGATTGGACCGACCTTGTCCTGGCGACGCGAGGGGTTCAAATCACCTGTATGAATTGCGGCAGGATCCAGCTTTCCTTGGCCGCGGCCAGTGTGGCGCCCACCGTGAAAGATAAAGTGGGACCGTCTAGACTGCGAGCAGGGAAGCTGGATCCTGACGTCGGGGCAAAAGCGATCCACGACCACCAGGCGCACGTGTGGGGTCCATCGACTCGTGACTCCCCGGCCCTCATGCCTCCGAAGCTTTATTTATGTCTCCCCATTTCCGCTCCACTTCGAGCCCTCGACTCGCCTCACAGGACTCGGAGCTTGAGAGAGAGCTACGGGCTTGCGATCATGAGCAAGGTAATTCTGACGAGCTTAATTCTCCTTGCGCATCTTTTATGAAATTACTGGCGAGATGTTATCTCTAACATTCTTCGCAGCAGAAAAATAACAGTGGCGGCGACAAGAAGAATTCTGCTACCGGACACTCCGATCAGGGAAAGAAGGACGATGGCGCGATCACCGTGGTTTACAAGGTGGGAATGTACTGCGAGGGCTGCGTCGACAAGGTCGTCAGATCCGTCAAGGAATTCCCAGGTAGTAAGTGGTTCCCCACGGGTTTCAAGTCACATCCTCCGGTCCATGCATCAGCGACGCCTGATCCTTCTTACCGGACTGTGATTTAGGGGTGCAAGAGGTGAAACCCGAGCTGGAGAGCAGCAAGCTGACGGTGGTGGGGAAGATGGATCCCTGGAAGCTCCGGGATCGCGTGGAGGCGAAGACGAAAAAGAAGGTGGACCTCGTCTCCCCCATCAAGAACCCCGACGCCGCAGCTGATCAAAAGCCTGTCAATGAAAAGGCCAAAGAGTTATATGTATGTCGTCTTCCACGCAAAAAACTCAGTTTATCACGTGCCCTTTCGGTCTACACAAAGATCTATGCATTTCTTGATTGTTTTGTGCAGCTTAAGGCCACGACGGTGGTGTTCAAGATTTCACTATATTGCCACTGCCGAGGCTGCATTAGAGGAATCGTGAACACCATCCGGAGGATCGAAGGTAGAGTTTCTTTGTCACTTCTAATATGGAAGGTCGTCCTAGATCTTGATTAATGTTCTTTGACCGAGTCGTCTCCCCACATCTTTGGATAATGACTTTGGTGTACTCCCTTAGGAGTGCATGACGTCTCCATCGACGCCCAGAATGAACTGGTCACCGTCACTGGGACCATGGACGCGAAGGCGGTGACGAAGATCTCGAGTCACAACATGGTGCGGGAGGTGAAGGCGGTGCAGCCGAAGGAAGGAGGAGAAGGCGTCAGCGACGGGGAGAACAAGGAGCATGCCGCAACGGCAGCGGCGGCAGCAGCTGCGGTGCAGGCGGTGGCGGAGGCAGGTAGGATGGATTACTTCGAGTGGCACTATCGCCGGATGCATCACGCGCCGCAACTGTTCAGCGACGAGAACCCCAACGCTTGCTCCATCTCGTGAAACGCCAGCGACTCAAGTGAAGAACTCAGGCGAAGAATGGCAGGTGAAATGGAACGAATGAAAGAAAACATAAAGAGTTGTAAGATGCTTGAAGTCTCTTGTATGGTGGCAATGGGGGATTGACGTCAAGAGCAGAAGCTTTTTCTTCTGCTTTCTGAATGGATACTATGCATGGGGCGTGCAAAAGAACAGACTGTTTGATGACACATGAATGAATGCAGCATTCCCACACCCTAGTCAACAACACTTCACTGTCACTTTCCTTATAATCATCTCACATTTGTCTGCTGGCTAATGAGATGTCTCGCATTTATAATTTCCAGTGGCCCTACATCATCAGTACCATGTTGATTGATCCAGGGAAGAAGGCATAGTTAATGCAGGCCAGTGATTCTTTTCTACGCTGCTGATGCATGGAATGTGTGTCCCGGTGGCATGCCGACTGTGTGCAATATAAATTGACCTCATCAAGTCTTCCAGATTAAAGCGTTGGAGATCAAATGGAAAGTACTGCTATAACTTCACCGACATGTGGACATCTCCTACACTAAATGCTATGATCAGTGTGTCCTCGATGGGACCGTGCAGGCAGGTTTCAGACTTTACCTTCGTGGAAGAGACAGAAGCTGATCTGATGAACAGTGAATGGTGTTCAGAACGCTCGGTCAAAGAGATAGAATAAAATATTAGATTAAACCCCAGCAAAGAAAACATGCGAGTGTTGGAAGTTGATACGATGAAGATGATGATGAATGGTGGACGCGTTTATATGAAGGGGGATGGGATGGTTGACCCGAAGGTCATCGTGAAACCTCGCACGCATGGATTATAGTTTGGGTAGATCACACACCTGCGGTCAAGTCAATTCGTCCTTTTTCTGCCCCTCCTTCACATCCTCCGGCACCCCGGCACACGGTAGCCGAAGCCTTGCCCTTAGGGCACGGTAAGCTCCTCTGCAGAACCTTAGCTGCACGCTTCAGGACACTGTTGCTCCTCACCAACATAGCTTCGTGTTTAGAGAGAGATTGTCATCGAGATATCTTTATGCTGGCTCGTCTGTCCTCGATAAAGGCTGCAGATCAGTACATGCTTTTCTTTTACGTGGAAAGAATTCTAATCATGGATCGACTTGGCTAAGCTTTTCTTGTGACCGGAAGGAAGTGAGCATGACCTAAGCTGCATGAAGACGAGTCTCTGATATGCCATTCTCACCTGGAATCTGTGCATGTGTTTCCTGCATATGAGAAGAAGCTTCAAGCCGGTGCATGTTGGAGACGGTCCGATACTTAGTTGCCATGTTGTCTCGAAGCCAGGAAGAGCCGTGGAGGACCAGATGCATTTGTCTAGCTGACAGAAGATACGGAATGATGAGGTATATATGGAATGAAAATTTTATATTTTTTATATATTTTAAATCTTAAATAATTTATGGTTTAAGAATCAATAATAGATTTAAGTATATAATTTAAATGCATGATTTAAGTGTACGATTGAAATATTATATATATATATATAATCTTAATGAATGAAAATATTTCTTTCATAATAAATTCTTGGATTCTTCGTGTATCAAAGTTGCTTCAAACAAGGTTCTCTCTTCCTAATCATCCGACGTGATCGATTCTTGCTATCCTAGATAATAATTCTCTCTACCCATCGACACTATCTCCTCTTATTTGTTTCCTTTTCTAATCCAACATTAAACTCAATGTCTATTCCATTACTCTTGATCTTCCCGATCTACTCTAATCGACGAACACATGCCATCACCATCATTGCTCTACTTTGTTTGGCAATCCTACTCAAATACCGAACAACCAAAGAAGATTTATCAGTGCTAAAGAAGCTTTCTTTGCTTGACGATCTTCCTCTCTCTATTGTAAAAACCCCAACCACCTCTTTTTGTGACTTCATTGTAGCCACCGACCTCCTGTTATCATTGTCGTAAGAAGGGGCCTTTCTCGTACCTTCCTAATCTATTTCCTCCTAGGATTAACATGATCTTTATGGATCTGATCATAGTCTCTTGCATTCATATGCTAAGCCTTTTATCTACTTTGATGAAAACAACGTAAGAGAAAAATATTATTAATGATTATATGTAAAATCTAAAAGTTCTTATAGATGATTTGACTTTAATAATTCATCTCCTAAGTGATAAAAAAATTATTTTTTATTTTTTTCTCAATAGCCTAGGAGACAAATATAAGGAATTGTCAATAACAATTCGAGCATGTAACTCACTAATATCAATTAAAGATCTATATGACATGTTGATTGATCTTGAAATATATCTCAAACAAGAAGAGATGAAGAGGAGACCAACTATTATAGCTCAATTTAATCAAAAAATCAAAAGAAAAGATAATCAAAGTAATAAAAACTTCAATAAATAATCGAACAATATGCCTTCTAAATATAATAGGTAATACACAAAGCCATTATCTTTCGTTACATAATCAACTCTCTAACACTTCAATCCAAATAATTCAAAAAATTATTTCAATAATAATCACCACAATTATTAATAATTCTAACATCCTAACAATAATAATCAGTAAAAAGTCATATGCCAACTTTATGATAAAATTTGGACATGCAACAAAAGTTTATCGATCTCGACCCAAACCTACTACTACACCCTATTGGAAATCTGAGGCAGCATCACACAACAAAAGAACATAAAACAAAATCTCATGTTTTGTTTTTTTAGTTTAACTAGAGGTTAATTTTATAGAGACATTTAGTCTAATTATTAAACCGATGATAATTCGACTTATCACTATCACTCAAGGCCAACATGTATATTAATTATATGTTAACAACACTTTCTTATAAAAGGAGATATGTCTTTATGCAACAACCCCTTGGTTTCATCAATCCTTAATATCTAAATTATTTTTGTAAACTATAAAAAAAATATTTATGGATTTCGCTAAGCTCCAAGAGCCTAGTATACCAAACTTGGCTCTTGTTTTATATCAATCGGCTTCGTCTACTCTAAATCTAACACCTCTTTATTTTTACAATAATAAAAGAGATGTATTGTATATCTACTAACCTATGTTGATGATATTATCATCACATGTAATAATTTTTAAAGATTAAATATTTTTTTTAAATATTTGATAAATCAATTCTCCATAAAAGACCTAGGAACCTCAACCTATTTTTTGAGAGTGGAAGATACATTCATGTTTTCTTGAATTTTACTATCTAAAGGAAATACATTGGAGATCTATTATCAAAGATAAAAATGTAGAATGTTAAAGAAGTGATCACCCCACTCTTCACCACTAAGTTACTCAAATTATATGATGATAACGATTCTACATAATACTGATAAGTATTTTATTCCTTATAGTATTTATCTTTTTTATATATCATTTGTAGTCAATAAATTATCATAAATTCATGTATTAGTCCACCGTTGAAGTTGAATATTAAGTCATCGCTACCACTATTACAAAACATAATTTGGCCATCAATTTGCTATATGAACTTACGATCATTTCATAATTCACTCCTGTAATATGTTATAATAATATCGCTACCACTTACTTATATTCTAACTCAATATTTTATTCTTACATGAAATACATTGTCATCGATTTCTATTTCATTAAAAATTAAGTTATTTCTCGTGTCAATATTTTTGATTAATTAGCAAACTCTCTTTGTATGAATATACATTAATTCGATGAAAAAAAATTCATTTCACAAATAAATTATTTAATTTTTTATTCACCAAGCCACTGTCTCGTGATTGATGGGCTTCGTGTACCACGGCCACCGCGGTGCAGCGGATCGGCGCGCGCCCAGCGATCTTGACTGAGACATTGCGAATCGATCGATCTGAATCCGACGGCAGAGGAGGATTTGTGGATTCGTGCAATCTATCAAAAGCCCCTCCGCTGCTTCGAAATCTTATCGGTTCGAGAGCCCAAAAACCCTCTGGGAGGCGTGGGAGATGGAGCTCCTTCCTCTGCGAGCTCCACCAGCTCCTTGGAAGGCCGGAGGAGGTAATGAATACTCATACTGATCCCAGCTTCTAATATCTTAGAGAAGGGTTTCGCCTGCCTAATCTCTGACATGGAAGACTGCTTGCTACTTCCTCTGATCTTGGTTTTCTCCATTCCTAGCCATCGATAGATAGCTGCAGATGTTTGGTTGGTTTCAGGGAGGACTGCCTATCTTGTGTCAGAATTAATCGAGGGATATTTCTTGCCGTAGAAATGTAATTCCGGTAGCCTTTAGGGCTTTTGATTTCGATGAGTTAGTTCAAGTAGTATTCAGGCGAAATTTTCAGAGAAGATGCTTGAAGTTGTCCCGCTCTTGTGTTCTTCTTACAATTTATGGATTCTCCTTTTACTTTCGACGCAAATTTCTGACAGAATTGAAGCTACTAAAAGGGGACAAGTTTTTTGAATGTGTCAAGCTAGTAGAAGTTGAAGGCAAGGATGTCAGACAAATTTGACTCTTCTGTTTGGTTCACTTGAGGTTTAGATGTTTTGGCAATCCCTGCCTGCACTCAATGACTGAGCAATCCGTTCTTCACTACCAGTGGAGAACAGGAATCGAATATAACCCTCAAGTTTGATCCCCGAACCAAATCCGATGACTCTTGTATACCTACTATGACCGAGCTCTCAAGAAACTCTCATCATCCGGTGATGGCATATATAGAGCCAGCTGCTCCTAGAGCACACTCCCTATCGTTGTCGTGGCCTTTTTCCATGGAAAGAATAATTCCCTATATAAACGATTTGCCAACCGAGAAGAGCTAGCCAATTAAGAAATCTACAAGTAGAAAATTTGGTAAACTCTGTATGTGTGTGTGTGTGTGTGTGAGAGAGAGAGAGAGAGAGAGAGAGAGAGAGAGAGAGAGCACCCAAAGTGTTGCTTGTGATGTAGTCATTGTGCTACAAACTTGGCCCTCATTTCTTTTGCTTTATGTTTTAGGTATTACTTAAGACATTTCTTTCCCTTTTGACAAAAGAACGAAAGATATTTGTTCCATGTATCTTTGAGTTTTTTTTTTTTTTGTCGTTACGTGTTTCTTCTTAGACTTGTAATTTTTGGGCTTATGGACTTGTTTAAATTAAGTTGGAGTAATACATGGATATACATTTGTCCACGTTTCTGTAATCCCAAATATCTTCAAATAAATTTTGAAGATCCTGTCTTCGTTTGTGAAACGATATATGAATATACATGTTATGGTGACAGGAGATTTCTCGTAATATGACACCATTGCGATGCTTAGACGTTCAAATTCCAGAGCAGCCTCCGGGTGTTAACTTGATTCATGCCAACATGGAATATGACAATGCATATCTTGCTCATGTTTCTCGATTATATATCACTGTATCATTTCAAATGCTGGAGTACTGTCTGAAATCTCTATAGCTTCACTTTGCAAGGTCCGAAATGCAAGCGATGTCCACGTCGCTAGCTTGATTAAATTCAACTCACATGGAAGAGGTCGAAAGAGTTGCTTTGCGGTATCTGCATTACCTGAAACTGCTGCATCGGTGGTATTTGCTGCCATGGCTGTGGGTGCTGCAGCATCACTCCTTGCCAGAACAACCAAAGCTTCCGACACTGCCAAAGTATGTTCTTTAATTGCTTACACAAAAGCTTAGATCCTAATCTTTACAACTCGATGTCACCCTAACTGCATGTTTAACTAGGCAGAGCACTTGAAAACTTGTGAAGATTGTGGTGGTTCCGGAATCTGCACAGGGTGTAACGGAGAGGGGTTTATCCTCAAGAAGATGTCTGAGGAAAGTGCTGAAAGGGCCAGATTGGCTGCAAAGAACATGGCCACTCGTTACACCGCAGGGTATGTTTGAACTTTGGTTTCATGCTTAAGACGATCTCTTGAACGTTACTCACCTTTGGTTCTTCAGACTTCCAAAGAAGTGGAGTTATTGCTCAAGGTGTTTGTCTTCTCGGTCTTGTGCTACTTGTGGAGGGACAGGGAGAATTAGCTGGTAAGGTATTTTGCAATTGTCTGGTGCATTGAAAAGAAATCTAATGTGATGCTTGACCCTTGGAAGGTCGAAGTCGCAAATATCAATCGATGATGCATCTGACTTTGCTGCTCTTTTATGTTTGAATTGCAGAAAAAGACCGGTCGAAAGACGTAATGGTGCTGCATAACTTATTGCAAGTGGCACATCATCAATGCTTATCTCTGTGTCAGCACGAAGATTTCGACCAGTCGTCATGCTGTCATCCTACAATTGCGACTTGTTTGTCTTATAACTAACAGACTGTAATCATGACCTAATATTCTGTTTTTTTCATAATGAATGAGGTTCAACTTGGTTTTATTTAAATCAGTCTTGCTTGTGCACATGCTCAAGCGTGCCGTTAGCGCTTCGATTGTGGTCGCTTGTAAACTCATTACGATATAGTTTTGTTCAGTAATTATGCAATCTGATTTCCAATCTTGTGATCACATATTTTTGCTGTTAGTTTCATCATCTTTGTGACTAGTTTAGACTTGTGGTTTTTTGCACAGACAAAAGCATGCATGAGTCATGGAGCTGCATGCCATGATAGTGGAAGCTCGGCCTCAAATGGATCATCAAACCCTCTAATTCTACATTTCTAGCTTGGAAATATCACAAGAACTTTACCCTTTTATGCTGCAACAGCTACACTATGGTGTCACTAAGTATATTTATTCCTTGTATCATAGATTAAGAAACACTAATCTTGTATGCTCATCTCTTAAGCTTAAGTTTAATTTGGAGAATACCTGCCTTTGGTATGATTCATTCAACAAGTTTCCTTCTCCAAAACCTATTCTTGTGTTTCTGCTTGTATGACAAACTTCTGCAGGGTTAGAACTCATCTCTCATAAGGAAACTAAGGATTGGGCACAAGACATACAAAACTCTAAACCATGTTCGGGCATAAATTTCTCTTATAATATGGATCGTGATTCCTAACTTGAATATGTTTGTGAGCAGGTGACATCTTGAATATGTTCGACAAGGTCTCTTTGACGCTCAATGATTTGAAATATTTAAACTCATATTTTACAAGGAGTGTTAGGGCCTACTTGGCAAGGTCTCTTCGACATGCGCAATCGATTGTTGTCGTATCCATTCTAAAGAAAAAAAAAATAATCACGAGGAAAAAAAGAATTATTCCTCCTTTGTCTACTTAAATCTATGACCTTCTTATACTCCAAAGCTCAAAGAAAGAACAGGACATGCGCAATCGATTGTTTGTCGTATCCATTCTAACGAAAGAAGAATTAATCATGACCTTTTATACTTAAATCTATGACCTTCTTATACTCTGAAAGCTCAAAGAAAGAACAGGAAAATACAATCATGACCTTTTTATACTTAAATCTATGACCTTCTTATACTCCAAAGCTCAAAGAAAGAACAGGAAAATGCAATGCAGATGAATTCAGCATCATGCAGAATGGCCAAAATAAACTGCACATAACGAATATGATTGATATGAATTACCACATGTTCTTGCGTCTCAAACTGTCTACGAGCATGAGAAAGGAAAGCGGCAAAGGTAGGATCTCCTGAAACATACATGTGCACGAGATCGTACTGTATGTGTTGCACAGAAAAGAAAAGCTCGAGGAGGAACATTATGCAGAGACCTCTGAGCAAGAATGTCCTTCAAAGGCTGGTCCACTGCAGAAATAATTAGGAGGGGATGTTGGTCTCTGCAAGCCCCACTCCGTGTGAGGAAAGCTGCAAGGAGTCTCAATGGCCGAGACTCTTACTCTCCTCATGTCCTACATTTCTTGGTTCCTTTCCGATCCATGAGATCTTACTGCCATCTCATGTTCTTACTAACTTCACAAGGGTAAGTTTGAGCCTCATCCAAACACACACATCTATCACCATCATACTCTACTTTCACCATATGCATAAGAGAGAGAAATAGAAGCAAAATGGGATTCATCACTCACAACAATCATCTTCTTCTTCTTCTTCTTCTTCTTCTTTTTTCTCAGGATATATATATAAATAAATAAAAGAAATATCAAGTAACACTTACTGTGAGATGAATATAGAAGAGAATGACAGGAAAGTCCAACAAAAAGGGAGCTCAGGTGACATTTAGTGTCACACTAGCAATACATTTGTTGCTAGGAACTCTTAGCGAGTGTCACACAGAGCTCAACACTCGTAAGGTTTTGACAAGCTTGCACCGAATTGATGCAGCTATTTTCATACCATCTGATTCACTTTTGAGGTGCTCTTTGGATTCTTCTACTTCAAAGTATCATCAATGGAAAATAAATCTTTGTTCCGTTATATCATCGAAGGGAACAAAAAAGATACAAAAGAAAGGGGGGTGTATATGAGCTAATGCAAGAAGAAGATCTTCCATACAAGCTAGAAGAGCTCTTATCATTTTATGGTGGATTCCATAGGACTTGTCCATCTTTTATCTTGATCTTTTGAGTGGGAATCTTTATCTGGTTCAGCATCAAACATCATGAGCGCATGTTGAGGTGTAGAGTTGGAGAATAAGATTGCATATATCATTTATGAATTATAGAAAGAAACCGGAGAAGTAAAGATCTCAATCATTTACTCTTTGGAACCCTCCACTAGAAAAGAGAAAGAAATAGGGAGACTATCCATCAAATACACAACAAGAAATCACCAGATAAAACCTCATGGGGTGTAAACTGTCCAGAGAAGGGAAGATCGAGAGAGCCGTTCGATGCCTGCCTCGCTAATAAAACCGGGAAGGGATCGAAAGAAAGAGATATTACCTCACATCCGAGACGAGCGTAGAAGGCAGCGGACACCAGAATGAGATAGCCATTTGTTTGCCGATGCAGCATCATCAAGATTCTCATGTAGAACCACCGTAGCTGTCTAATCCATGTGAATCTTGATGATGCCCCACCCACAAACACCGACTCTTGGAACCCAACCCATCCCATCCGTGCGCGACTTCCCACCCTAAATCCATGGGAAGATGAGGATGGAGGAGAGAAGTCATATACCCTCTTCTGTTTCCGTTTCGTTTTCTATCCTGTGGAAACAAAATGGAGAGACTGAGATGCACGATCAAATGAACACCGGGACGCACAGTCAAGGGATCTTGCAGCCACCAGGAATCGAGATCTAGGTTTCTTTATGGAAGACGAAGTTTGGACTGGAGATCTTTCTAGGTTTGGTTCCTCGGGGAAGAAGATGGCAAGGGCCAGAAGATACAGGCTACTGGATCGGAAGGTGAGCATCCACCGGAGAGAAAGAGACTGAGAGGAGGGATCTGCGGAACAAGAGGCTATGCGGTTGTGAAGATTGAGAGATAAAGAGCACTATTTATAGCCAAAAGATTGTGATAGAGAAAAGTCATACAAAATTAGGATAGAGAAAAAAAATGAAATACCATAATTTATAGACAACCAATAATATTATTCGAAATATGATCGACTCTACAGTAATGATATCACATAAAAGATGTTATATGATATCGAAAAGTATCGTTGCATTGAGCAAAAAAAAAAAAATGTCGATTATAATTTTCTATAATTTTTTTTGTTTAGTAGTTTTTATATTGTAAGAAAATTCAATTAATAGCTAGTGATGCTGTGTTTCGATGTTAATAGAATCGTGAAATAACAAGATATGATCATGGCAAAGGAAAGTCAATGTATCAAACAAGCATGTCATCGTTATTATGACTTAGGGTTTGGATTCATTTTGTGGCGAGGATACTGGTTGGCACAGACAGCAAGAAATGCTTTCATGTGCACTCCAAAGCAATTTTACTGGTGAGAGATGTTTTTATTGGCTGAAAGAGTCACTGAACTCTAATTCGAAGCTTGACAGTAATGCCTGATCTCTTTCCCAATAGGTGTGAGAAGAATGAGGGAAAGCGAGAGAGAGTGTGTGTGTGTGAGAGAGAGAGAGAGAGAGAGAGAGAGAGAGAGAGAGTGCACCACGCGGAGGCGGCAACTCCTGCTCCGCTGAGCTAAAGGGTCGATTGAATCAGTACAATGCAACACCAGAGAGAGAGAGAGAGAGAGAGAGAAGAGAGAGAGAGAGCGAGTGCAGGTCCTGCTCTGGTGAGCAAGAAGGGACGAATCAGTATGCAACAGCAGGGCAGGTATCAAAAGAAGAGATTCACGAACAGCAGTGGCCCTCCGATCCAGCAAGCATGCAGTCAGCAGCAGCAGCAGCACACCAATTCGATCGGCAGAATTCAACAGCCATCTACATTATTGCAGTCCTCCTTGCGAGTACTGACGGGATGAACAGTTGGGAGCCGATCAAACATGTAGTCTTATGCTAAATCTCCATCGAGATGGCAAAACTGATATGAGCTCTACGGAGCCCTGGGCATGCGGGCAACGTGATCCATGGTGGAGCATCTCAATTATCAGCTGTCTCTCCCGGGAAGAATACATCCATGAGATCCTGAGTTGGCACATAAAAGATCGTAAGGATCAATCGTCCGCGAGCCGTGCGAGGGTCGCATTCTTCCTTCCATCTTTAAGCTGAGTTCCTCGAAACGATCGTTCGGTAACCCTCTCCTTCATCAGCCAGCTTCTGATGCATCGAAACGATTCCCCGGTCAACTTTAGATAATCTTTGACAGTACGGAAAGATTCTTCGATCCGCAATCTAAGGTCTCATCCGGCATATCTATACGCAAACTAGTGGTGGCTTTTGCTTTCCTTGTACCATCCTTAAATGGGGACGAAAGGGCATGGATAATATGATTCATTAGTGTTACAGCTTAGTTTAAGTTTCAGCTCTCGAATCCAAGTATGCCAACTTCATCCTGTGGTCCTTTTCGTGTATGGCTTCTATTGTTTTAGGTAGACATAGTTCGTCTTTGCTGAGTTGGTATTATAGGCTGGAAGAGTTTGTGGGCTGATCGATGCATTGGGAGCACATGCCCGTGTTGTGATCCTTGTACTTATGATTTCAAACATCAGATTGGCAAGATGAATGGGTTAGGACGATGCGTTCTGTGAGGGCAACATACCGTATGATGGTCCCGAGAAATCTAGCCAATTACATTTCATGAATGTGACAGACACTGAGGATAGTTTTGGATGGACGTATGATTCCTCCCATGATTTGCTCTGCATTGACAGAACGTTTGATAACGACGACGACAATGACTCGCACAATAATCACAGTGACGACGACGACGATAATGACTCACACAATAATCACGACGACAATGACAATGACTTGCACAGTAATCACAACGACGACGACCTCGACGTTGCACGATAATGATCACAAGCGTGGGCCAATATACACAGGGAATTGTTACTCCCTCATCGTCACTGTTACTTGCAGTGACTGGTCATAAAATTCACTGTAAATTCATTCCACAGATTCAGAATGAACGACTGAATCACTCGAGCCATTTATGCATCACGAATGGTGATGATGCATGGGTGTTCTAAACCACCACCTATCAGCATCGGATGAACTTTCTTGGTATATTATTATTATTATTATATTACGACACTGGAGCAGTGAAGGGAGGGAGCTTCGACGATGGATTCAGCAACATCATGTGGGCGACAAGCCACCGAGTACCATGAAACATTTTTCTACGTCTCTCGAGAACCTTGTACTACTAAAACTATATCGTGGAGGCACGGTCTCCATCACCAGTGCAGCTCTCTCGTCTTTGGAGGCTTGCCACCGATGCGCTGCTGAGCCACTGGCCTAGCCGTGTCCTCGGTTTTATATTGCCTGGCTCCGTGGTGGTGAGAGAACAGGAGGTGGGAGTCGCTGCTGTGGGTAGGAGACGAGGGAGGTGATGCGGAAGCAGTGGGTGTCCCATGTATGCCCCCTGTGCCATGTTCTCATGGCTGTTTTAGCAATTGTTGGCCCCTAGTTTTCCCAGAATCCATCTTGGAATTTGTTGGCCAGTATCTTTCAGGCTCAACTACACACATTTCATTGTGTCATTCCAGATGTACATATATCAAAACATTCTTCCGTGAAGAAAAAAAATCTACCTGATCTTTGCTAGTCACTAATCCACTTTCTATTTGTGCACATCTCATCAGACTGCAACAGATTATAATTAAACAAAGCAACGAGAGAAAACTGAGCATCTTTTGCCTTTTTCCTTTGATTTTTTGAAGATGACAACCAAGAAAAACTGGTGTTTAATGAGCCTTTGTAACATTCTAGAGAGAGAAAATAACATGCTTCGTACCACGAAAGCTTGCAAGATTCTACAGCATGTCTTCCTCGAGGCCTTGCAACTTTTGGTAGCTCTTTTACAACAACATCTTCCGAGCAATGACAGTTGCAATCCACAAAGCAGTCTAAATTTATAGGAGAAACATCCGCTAGAGTGTCTTCCATTTCTGGTCTCCTCATACTTACTCCGCATTTGCTATAAACTTATCACTCGTTACGGTGAGAAAACCAAGCCATCATCAGAGTGGGAGACCTTTGGTTGGTGGATTGGCAGGAGATTTTTTCTGGGGCTTCTCCACCACAATCGCTTGTGCCGCAAGGACCATTCCAGCCACTGATGCACAGCATTCTGAAGTGCACGCCCAGTCACCTTTGCAGGGTCGATCACACCAGCTTCCACCAATTCTCATAATTGTCCGTCGTTGCATTGTTAACCACTCTCCTGCCTGCTGTCCTTCATCTTCTCCCTCCACTACGGCATTTCATTCAATCCAGGCTGCAGGCGCCACCAGTGCCTGCTCATTGCGATTTAAAGAACGAATAAATTCCATAAGCAATTTCACGATGCAAATCTGATGAATATACCTTTTGTAGAAGATGAACATTTAGATGGTATCTCTGCCATTGAATATGAATAGCAAAATTGTAACAGCAATCAACATCACAAACAAGCATCGAAACAAGAGAATGTTATTTGTCATGGAACCAAGACACTAAGATGACAACAAACATGACACGACTCGGAAATTGGCATATGAACATATTCATATCTTTTCCTTCAACAAATAATGATGTAGATATTCAGAACCTAACCAAAATTGCCAAATAACATCCATAACCATATTGTTACAGCCGTACATCGGGCACTAGACATGATAAATTGATAGGCACGTACAGCAGCTAACCAGTATTAGATATTCCACCATGAAAAGTTCTGTTATATGGTTTGTGCAATCACTTTTATCTTAACTATATTTGTATATCCTAAAATTTAGATTTGGAAGGTGCTTGAACCTATGTTTATGTCAATATTAGAAGATTCAGGTGTCACAACAGACCCACATAAGACAGGTATTACACAACAATATATGGCTTGACACCGACATGGGAACAGAGAGGGATTACATACACCTGCAATTTTAAGGACAAACAACACTCACAAATGAATTTATAAAGGCCATACGTGAATCTATTTGATTGGATAGCTCACCTTCTGTACGATATCAACACCCAGAAGCTCATCATGATCTTCCAGCTTTTCCTTGACTGTAGGAAGAGTAGCTGAGAGGTGAACATAGGCAGCGCCTCCGCCTCTATAGTTGCAAAAGTGGCATTCTTTGCATGCTCCATCCTAAGTTTAGGGCCCTCGAGCTCAGTCTCTGTTGCAGCACCTACTTTTGTGACAGCCACTCTGCCTTTTGCGATTCGTTCAGCTAGCTTCTCAGAATCATAGACTGAATCTGTCTCAGCAAGCTCCTTCTTTAACTGAGCAATTCTGACCTGGATCTCATCATTGGTTGCAGCATCAGAAATTGTTGTTGTAGAGGTCTGTGAGACAGTAAATATTCCTGCTGTGCCAAGCTGCCCAACAGATACATTCTCGATCTATAAGCCAAGATCTTTGGCCTGGATTTCAGCCCCGTGCCAACAGAAAACAAATAGAAGACAAGCTAAGTAGAAGAGTTATGATTGATGAAAATTTTCTATTAATGCAGCCACACACAATTGATTGAAATGGGACAACTGGTTACTACTCAATTATTCAAGTGCTAATAATTTCTTAGGACAACAAAATCCAGCATACACAACAGGCAAGACCAAAATTCACAAATTTCAGGCCACAGAATGCCATGCCTGTCACAATTACAGGGTTGCAGAAAAATTGCGAATGCCATATCTTCTGAGTTGCACAGAAAACTAGCTATGATTCATGGGATTGCTAATGCAGGCACTGGTTTTGTGATTTGTACTTCTAATGGTTGTCCTTTTGTTGCAGGGAATGCCAATATGAGGGCTGCTTTATTTTGGAAGCCGAAGCAGGGGCCTTATTGTATGAAATCAAGTCAAGCATATCTATCTAGATGAAGTTGGACCCTCAAATTATGATCTTTTTGAAGGAAGGTGGAGCCTCCTTGGAGACACTATATTAACAGCAATTGTTTATACTATCTTACACATACCTTTAGGGAGAGAAATCAAGCGGTGAACTGGTATGATAATGATCTACAGGTGCTGCCTCTTTCTCTATAAAGACTAAGGTTCCTGGTTGTTACTGCTTCTTTTCAATACACGCTAATTTTCCTCGCTGCTACGACTGAAACTATTCATGTTCACTTTTATTTTTAATTGAAGCTTTCTGTAAAAAAAAACTTTTAGAAACAAATGACTCTTATATTGGGACTAGAAGCAATGCCATTAACCAATGGAAAATGTAAAAAATTTCACAAGAAATAGACTAGTAATGATCCACCTGTCAAATTTGCAATATCCTGAAGGATAGCCTTTCTCCTGTCACCAAAACAGGAGATTTTATTGCTGCAACATTGAGAATGCTCTGCCAACTTGTTCACAACAAGAGTAGCCAAACCCCTAGCAGTTACATCCTCAGCAATAATGAGGAGAAGAGCTCCCAGCTGTGTCATCTTCTCTGAAAAAGGGATGATTTCCTTTATTGTTGAAATCTTCTGATCGGTCACTGAAATCTTGGCATTTTCAAATTCCAAGATCAACTTCTCAAGATTTGCGACAAATTGTGGGGAAATGTAACCTCTGTCAGATTGAAAACATTATCATTCTTACATTAATTCACAAAGAGATCAAAGAGCGACAATTTGAAACGTGTATACAATGACAGTTGCACAATGATATAACAGAGAAGTGAAAGTCTGGTATTGCTGCAGCTACTAAGATTTTTATTTCTTTTTTCAATTGATGTTACTTAATATCATCTGACACACATAATAATATGTATACTAATGAGAGTTTCCAGGTACATAAACAAACAAGTTTACCTTTGATGTCACCACGCCCATTTACGGGCCTTGCTTTCTTCTCAAGCTCTTCAACTAGCTTCTGTCAATCCCCTTCTTGACAGAAGCAGGATGTTCACCAGAAGTAACACCTAGCAGACCCAACTTACCGGTCTCGCGAGTAAGGACAGATGCAGTTGTCGTCCCATCACCTGTGGAGTCATTGGTCTAACTTGCCACCTTCAACATACAAAATAAAGAACAGATGAAGATCTGCTCGTTTTTAGGATCAGCCAGCTCAATAGCCTGGGCAATTGTGACTCCACCATTAACTACCTTGGAGTTCCCAACCTCATCCAACACCTCCCTTCATTTTCGACACAACATACTGTACCAAAAGAACAACCAACCAGATAATGTAACGAGAAGGGAAAGATTCGACAGCTTTCTAAACTAATACATGACAAAATGTAGCATTGTATTATTACTGACATAGAAAGGGCCCTGCAGCAGAAGGGAAAATGCACAAAAAGGCCAACAATTACCAGAACATACGAGGAGATAAAGACGAAACGAAGGTACCCCTGGGGCCGAGGGTGACTCCCACGGCGTCCGCGAGCTTCTCAATGCCTGCCTGGAGGAAAGACCACGAGCTCTGGCCGAAAGCGATCTCCTTGGCCCTGTCTCGCACCACCATCGGCCTGTAGCTACCGCCGCTCGCCCTCCTCCTCAAGCCCGAACGCTGCACCTCCCAAGACCAAATCCCAATCACAAAACAGCCATCACACGAGCCACAACAGGAAACGACAAATAGGGCGATCACAGAAACAGTAGACCCACCCAGAAAAAACATGACCAAGGCGGAAGCAAAAGGCAGAAAGGGATCCGTCGAGGGGAGCCTAGGGAGGAAGCGATCGAGATCGCATTTGCCGCTGCCACTTCGCCGGAGAAGGGTTCGGAAGCGTATCGTCGCGCGATCGGAACGAGATGTGGTGGAGGAGATCGAGGACGTTCCAGGAGGAGGAAGACCGAAGAGCACGATCACGCGGGAGTTCGGTTTAGGGTTTGGCGCGCCGGCGGAGAGATGGGAGCGAGGCCGGCTAGCGGAGGCCGAGAAGGCGTGTTGCACGTGAGATCAACGGAACGGGTTCCCATCGTATGTCGTCATGATGACGTCAAAACTCTGAACCGGACCGGTCAGCGGATCGATTGGCAAACCGACTTCCTTTATCTTCCGGCCCGAGTGGTCGGCTCTGCTACCGGTCCGAAGCCATTAACGCTGCTTTCTCGCGGGCATATGCGAATCTTGACGCCTGATGCTGAGGACTCGAGTTTACTTCGATGTCTCATCGCACTTGCAGTGGAAGTTTCAGAGAGGAGAACAAAGAAACAACGTAATCTTCATTAACACCTTGACATCATAGCGAGTACAAAACGACGCGATCACTCGCCCTGGAGCATCCCCTCTGATGGCCTTTAAGCAGGTGTTTCGGAGTAGGTAATATGCTTAGGGCTTAACATTCTAATAGAAAGAACGGTAGAGCAACAAAGGACGATAATGGTGGCAGTGGCAGCACGCGTGCAAGTAATTAGACAGGCATGGTCCTGTTCAATACTCCCGCGGCCTGCTCGTCACCTTCGTTCTCGCCGGACATCTCCTCCAGCGACCTCCCCTTCGACTCCGGAACCAGGAAGGTGAAGAGTAAGCCCAAGAGGTTGCAGCCGGCGAGGAGGAAGAGCGAGTTCCTTACTCCGATGCCCGCAGGGTACCCGTGGTCGGCCTTGGCCGGGTTCTGGTTCTGCGCCAGGTAGAGGAACCCGAAAGAGCCGATGATGGCGCCGAGCTTCCCGGAGGCCGCAGAGATACCGTGGCAGGTCGAGCGGAGCCGCGCGGGGAAGATCTCCGCTGGCACGATGAACGTGGTGCTGTTGGGCCCGAAGTTGGCGAAGAAGAAGGTGAAGGCGTACATGACGACGAAGCCGATCTGGTGACCCTTGGTGGTCCAGTGGTGGTACGGGATGGCGAGGCCCAGCATGAAGATCGTCATCATGGCGAACCCAAGGAGTTGGATCGTGAACCGGCCGATGATGTCGATCAGCGCGACGGTAAACCAGTAGCCGGGCACGGTGCCGCAGAGCGCGATGATGCTCTGCGCCCGGGCGATTCGGAAGACCTCCTCGAGCGCGTTCATGGTGGCGGCCTTGGGAATCCACCCGATGGCGGTGAAGATGTCCTTCTGGAAGAGGTTCTGGCTGTAGAAGGCGATGTCGAGGAGGAACCAGGTGGTGGCGGTGCCAAGCAAGTGGAGGCCGTGGCGGCGGAGGAACTCCTTGGAGAAGAGGCCGAAGGCGTTCGACGGCGCGTTGGCGATTTGCTCCACTTTCGACTGCTCCTCCTCGATCTCCACCTGCAAGACCTTGGACATGTCCGACGCCGCCAGCTTCGCGTTCTGCGCCACGAGGGCGGTGTACCGCGCCGTCTCCGGCATCTTCATCCGCCAGTAGTAGGTCAGCGCCGCCGGCAGGGACCCGAACATGAGAATTATGCGCCAGACGTAGTCGGCCTGGGGGACGGTGGAGCCAACGGGGTCGATGGCGTAGGGCGGAGCCTGGTACCTGTTCTTGAACGCGGAGGAAATCACGATGGCCACCATGCCGCCGGCGAGGATGCCGACGCCCTGCATGGCGAAGACGGCGGCGATGAACGCCCCGCGGGTCTTTTTATTAGCGTACTCCGACATGATCGTGGCGGAGAGAGGGTAGTCGCCGCCGATACCGAAGCCGAGCCAGAAGCGGAAGAAGCAGAGGGTGGCCATGACGCCCTTGGAGTCGTGGCCGAAAGAGAGACCGGAGGCGATGGAGCAGATGACCATGATCATGAGGGTCATGCCGTAGACGCGCTTGCGGCCCATCTTATCACCGAGCCAACCAAAGAAGAGCTGGCCGGAGAGGGTCCCAACGAAGGCGACGCCATTAACGGCGGCGGAGGCCTGGGGCGGGAGTGACCCGGGGGTGGGGGACCCGTCGACGTGGTAGTAGATGCGGCCGAGGAGCTTGGTGACGAGTGAGATGCAGAAGAGGTCGTAGGCGTCTGTGAAGAAGCCCATGCCCGCGATGACGATCGCCGTGAAGTGGTACCATTGCGTCTTCGCGACGTCGAGCGCGTTCAAGACCTGGAGTTGCTGCGACATGCTCGCCTTGTTCTCCTCCTCTCCTCCCTGTGAACTCATCAGGTTTAGACGATGAATCCAAAACTACAAGTCGGCATTTTTGCTTAAAATAAAGATATTGTTGGAATCCAAAACCGGAACAAATCGTCAAATCGTTTGATGGAGAACTAAAAAGGAAGGAACCAGATCCGGAAAGAAGACAGCTAATGCAGAACAATAACAGACAAGAAAAGAAGAAGAAGAAGAAGAAACCCTAACACAAAAAGCGCCGGTTCACGTACCACTTAGCGGGAGATAGCAACCGAAGAGACCGAGCGACGCGAAGGCGAGCAGGCAAGACGCGGGCTGGCGAGCATTTATAGTGGAGGACGCGGAAGGACACCAGCGTTGGGGATGCAAGAATCTTGGAGAAGAATATTCTTGGGATTTCGACGGGTCAAAAGGACGGTCAAATGCAAGATTATTTGTGATTCATGTGGTATTTTACTTGCTGCTATGTACAGATTTCAATTGCCATGTTGGTGCCCCCCTCTTAACTGGCCTTCTACTTTTATGCAGTAATCTTCCACTGTTCATTGACCATATATATATATATATATATATATATATATGATATGTGAAGTTATCATGTTGGTGGAAAGTCTAAAGAGGAGGAAAGCAGAGGAGCGTTGGGTTCAAAAAGCCGGCTTACCTCCTTTAATTCCTGGCCTTGGAAAGTGGCACACTACATTTTGCTCCGTTGACTGGGAAGAGGAAGAGGAAGAGGAAGAGGCAAAGTGCAAATTAACCACGCAATTAACAATGATACAGTAGAATGTGTAGGACTTGCGATTTTGGGAAAAGGGGAAGCTTACAGGTTTTTATTTTCCTTTGTGTATCTTATAATTAGTGGCAAAGAAACAAAGATAATTTCCTATCAGAGATATCTTTTCAAAGATAATTATTGTTGTTGTTATAGATAAATAATGATCTCCATGATAAATATAAATGAAGTGTGAAATCTTATAAAAATATTTTTATTTAATTTACATATTCATGTTTGAACCATTGACGAGAAGTTTTCTAAGGTTGTAAGAGATTTATTTAATAAGACTATTTTTTGAATCTAACAAGTTAATTGAGTAAATAAGATATATTTGGATCATTTCGTCGGTTGGCCATTGGTACGATCTTTGGGCTCATGAGGAATTATTCGTTTTTTACGATGGACGTACTCTTTAAGAGTATGTGAGCTCTAAAAGACACCTTTGAGGATAAGGGAGACATGACGAACTTATGAGCTCTTGGTTCACGTACTCTTCGACCAATGTGAGACTAAATGGTCTTATCAATGTTTTCTCTCGTAAGGGAGCCAAAGGCTCATAGCCGAGGTATAAGCCTCGGGTCCTCATTATAGTACCAAAATATTGGTGAATCTTTACGTCGTGGCCAAGGAGTCAACATGACTTGGTCTGATCCCGAATATGCAAAGTTGCCCACACGATGACTCGGGTGGTAGAAGTTAGTCAACATGGCTTTTTCCTCGACGAACTTCACAACATCAAATAAATGCAAGTCTTTCATAGCACAAGTTCTATTCTATATATTGCTTTTTCCTTGAGATTATATTGAAATTACTCGATGTTAGATATTTGGATTGGCATAATATCCTCCACTCAGGTACCTAATATCCTTATTTATAATGTTTTTGATATTGGATTGGATTAATAGTATGCCAAAGCTTTTAACTCTTTGGTTTATTTGTTCGGAGGAGGAAAGACGGAAGGAATATCCGGAATCTACATAATAAATTTTTATACCAACTCTATGAAAACTCTTGTAAATTGTGTGAATTAAAATGAATGAAATAACATTGGATTGGATGTTGTTCAAAAGATGAACAATTTGTTATTATTGTCACAAATTGTGACCATAGAAGCATTTCATTTACAGATATGTTCAAGCACAAGAGTTTCAAGATGCAAAAATAGATTGCAATGTCTATTATCAGATCAACTGATTAGTAGAATTATCTGGGAGAAATGAGAATGTCAGATATATTAATCTTGAAGCATCCATTTACCCAGTTAGTCCCCCTTTCGAGCTGTATATAAAAGGAGTTCGCTGTGTAAACAACAATACTAGAAGTCAAAGCATATATGACATGAGAACTAAGAAAATGGCTCACCGATCGATTGTATGGAGAGAACACACCAACAAGTGCAATAAGATGAATATTGTATTAGATTCTATTAACAAGAATTTGCATCTTAGTATGAGTTCTTACAACATGAAACTGCTACAACATTGAAGCACACAAAAGCGAAGATTTTTTAAGCTTTGATGCAAAGTCTAAACTCCTTAATCTTTGATTCTATGGAAAAATAACTATTACAAAATCAAGATAAAGCAAAGACAACACAACCATGTGATATTTACTGTGTTCCAAACTCGGAAATCCCTAACTTATAGGAGAGATCAAAGATTTTATTTAAAAATAACTATCAACAGATTAATATTTTAAAATTATATAATATTATTACAAATATTTATAACGATCATTCTAATACTCATATTTTAACTTCTCAATAAGGGATATCATTGTTCACAAAACTCAAGGAATTATTGACGACACTTATATAAGGGTACGTAAAGCAAAGTAACTAAAAATAACATGCCTAAACAGTATTACTGGAGATACCCACTTAAAACTCAATAATTGCCTTACTTACCAATATGAAATGGGTAATCTTATTTCTGGAACATAGATGAGAGGCAGAAGAAGAAGAAGAAGAAGAAGAAGAAGAAGAAGGAAACAAGAGATCTATGTAGCCATTTAGTTTCTAATTAAATATATAATACGAATTAATTCGGAATCCGAAATCCGTAATCCGAAACCCGCCCACTGCATCTATATACGTCTACGCGCTCTCCTCTCCCACTCCCACTCTGTGTCCGCCTTCGTTTCCTCTCTCCTCTCTTCAAGAAACAACCATCGTTTTCCGTCGTACATGGATCCCGTCGACCTCGTTCCGTCAGGCTACAGGTTCGTTCCCACGGCGGAGGAACTCGTGGTCGACTACCTCGCCAACTGGGTCGCCGGCACACCCCTCCCTGGCCGCGCTGTCGCCTTCGCCGACGTCTACGGCACCGAGCCGTGGAATCTTCTCGGCAGCGATCGGCAGGAGGGTTATTTTTTTGCGGAGCGCCAGCCCAAGGCCAGCGGCTGCTCCCGCGTCGATCGAACGGCCGGCACCGGTTCTTGGCTTCTGAACAGAAGGCAAGAACCCGTCAAGTCCATCGTCGACGGGCGCGAGATCGTGGTGGGAAGAAGGAGCTACCTTTCCTTCAAGGACGGCCGGCGGAAGAACTCCGGGTGGGTAATGTATGAATACGAGATGTGTTCATCCACCTTCGAGACACGAGTTCTCTGTCACGTGAAGAAGACTTCGTATCAACCCATCTCCGGCGGCAAGTTCATGAAATCGGTTGAGTCCACGTTCACCGAGGCCGCGACGGAGACGCTCACCGGCGGCAGCAGTTTCGTTGGGCAGAAGAGAAATAGAGAGGAATCTTCTACTCTCTCATCAGCAGCACCCAAGAAGCCATGCCGGGGGTTGGTTGCACATTCCAACGGAGCATTCCAGTCCGACGTCTCACCACCTCCGACCGCGGTGGTGCAACAGCTCTTATTGGCTCCCGTCGTGACAACCCTGGAGAGTCGTCTTCCCTCCATCGACTCCGTGGCACCGAACGAAGCCGGAGTCCCAGCCGCCACCCCATCGTCAACGGACGTTGGTGGAGGTGACCTCGGGATAACTGCGGAAGAACTCGAAGCATTTGACCTCGGGATAACTGCGGAGGAGCTCGAAGCATTCTTGGCTTCGTCTTCGTCGTCGGTCGATCTTGGCGGTGAGCAGCACTGCACCGACGATGCTTTCTTTACCAGAGAGGTTGATGCTCTCTTGATGTCCGATGCCACCGACACAGTCTCGACTACCATCCCCAAGGCCTCGCCGTCAGGCCACGTCGATGTTCTCTTGATGCCCGATGACACTCGGATAGATTTGACCACGGTCGCAGAGGCTTCCTCGTCGATCGACTTCGTCGTGTGTGAGCAGATGCACTGCACCGACGGTCCCTTCTTCATGAGCCTGGAAGAGGTCCATGCCTTCTTGATGTCCGATGACACCTTCATTGCCTCGACTACGATCCCAGGGGCCTCGCCGTCATCCTCAACCGGCCTTGCCGCGGTGCAAACGGAGTTGCAAGCCTGCTTGATGTCTGATTCGACCACGGTCGAAAAGGCTTCGACGTCATCGTCGGACGACGGCTTGCTGCAAGGGATTGAAGCCTTCATGAAGTTCGATGACACCCCAATGGATTCGACTATGATGTCGTGGTTGGAGCAGTAGCTTTGTTTGTATGGAAAATACTGTTTGTTCATGTATATCATAATAATGGAAGGAAAAGAAAACATATGTTCATGTAAAAATTGGCCAATAACACGATTCATTTTTCATCCCAACCCATGTATTGTTGTCTCCTTTGATGCGATGTTGGTCTCCATAGGATGGTATAACGAATGAACCAGCAATCTGAGAGAGAGAGGTCACACAGTTTTCTCCCAATGCATCAGCCTTTCATGAAGTCTGAGGTGTCACTCTACGTTGGCCTAGAAGTCCTGATGCCGCGTGGATGTTGCCAAAATGCGGCATATCATCTAACACCACACAAAGTGTTAGTGTAAACACCTTTTTCTTAGCCGTGACCCGCGGGGTCGTCGCGGCTTGGTTCGGGGGTCCGAATGGCGGTGATCTCCCTGGGGCGTTCCTCGTCTGCACTGAGGCGGTCGGGTGCGGTCCCCGATCGGGGGCGGCGCGGTAGCTTCCTCCGGGTGGGGACTTCTCGGCTTCGTACCTGCACAGAGGTCGGGTCGAGATGCTCAGCCCGACCCCTCCGATGATCAAATTAGCTCAAGTCTTGGGGTTTTTTTCCTCAGAAAAGTCCCCCCTTTCTCGACCTCTCGCTATGGGACGTTTATAGGGGAACTCGGCATTACCGGGCACGCCATCACATCGGTCAGGGTCGTATCTCTGATGGCGTCCGACATCGCCGAGGATGTTGCGTGGGAGACTGGGGGATCGCAGGGTATGGGCGAGCTTCAACCGTTACCTGCTTTTGTCTCGTCCGACTGTGCTGGGTCAACCGAGGGGGCTGCGGGCTCAGTGAGGCTGGCGTCCGGACGCAGACCGTCGCCTTTATGGCCCCCCCCTGGGGCACCGAGCCTGTCCACGTGCGGGGGGCGTCGCCAGGAGTGGGGTCTGCCATTTTTTGTCATATCATATCCCCCCCCTAAAGGAAGCCATGGCTCGGCGTTGGATAGAGGGGATTCGAGGCGTGGCTTTGATCGGCAAATGGTGGTTCTCTCCGCGATTCGTGATTGAGGCACATGTCCGGGGCGAATAGGCCGCGCGGCAGAGGTGCTTTGGGTGGCATGAGGCCGGGGAGCACGTCTCGGGCGGGCTAGCCGCGCCGAGGAGGTGGTCTCGGGGACATGCGGCCAAGGAGCACGTCTCGGGCGGGCTGGCCGCGCCGAGGAGGTGGTCTCGGGGACATGCGGCCGAGGAGCACGTCTCGGGCGGGCTGGCCGCGCCGAGGAGGTGGTCTCGGGGACATGCGGTCGAGGAGCACGTCTCGGGCGGGCTGGCCGCGCCGAAGAGGTGGTCTCGAGGGCATGCGGCCGAGGAGCACGTCTCGGGCGGGCTGGCCGCGCCGAGGAGGTGGTCTCGGGGACATGCGGCCGAGGAGCACGTCTCGGGCGGGCTGGCGGAAAGATCGCCGTTCCTTTTCGGCGTCGAGGAGTCGCAGCGGCCGTTCTCCATTCCTTCCCTGTAGCGGCCTTGGGTCCGCATTTATGATAGGGTGTTCGTTGGCCTTCTCTGACATGACGCGATGAGTGAGTGTGTGGATGAGCTGTCGGCCGCTATGGGGAGACGGAGGGACGTCTCTTTTGGCGGGATTTTTCCTAGATAAATGGCGCACTCTGTCCGTTTCACGATTCTTGCTGCTGAGTCCCGGACCTCGTCGTCCCTTCTGTCATCGCACCCTCTCCTCTCCTACGCCGTCATTCTCCAGTTTCTCCCTCGTCGTCTCCCTTGTTCGTCTTAAAGCCGGTAAGGATGTCCCTCTCGCCTGTCTCTTCGCCTTTGTCCCTTGACAGAGTCCGGGAGGGCGTGCCTCCGTCCCCCCCAGACGAGGAGGCGGCACGAGCCCTCGAGGCTCTAATGTGGCCGCACGACCTCGACTCGGTGGTGAGCGGGTCGTCACTGGAAAAGCTCCGGGAGCGTTATCACATCCCGGAGGAGTTTGTCCTGGTTGCACCTGATCCGGGGCAGCGGTCGTACGACCCGATCCCTCGAGGTTTCGCGCTGACCCAAGATGCCATAGAGGCCGGGTTGCGCCTCCCCCTTCACCCCACCATTGTCTCCTGTCTTTCTTTGTGGCGGATTTCGCCTTCCTAGGTGGCGCCTAACTCATGGCGCTACCTAGTAGCGTTCTTAGGGGAATGTTATTATGCTAACATCACCCCTACCCGAAACCTCTTTCTCTCTTGTTTCCGCCTTCTCAAGGGGCCGGGGGGCTATTTCGTGTCAGCCCGGGTTGGCTTTCGCGTCGGGGGAGCCCCTTCGAACAACAAAGGGTGGAAGGGGCGGTTTTTCTATGTTAGCTGGTCGAAGGATTGGGGCTTCGGAGTTCGGTGGGCAGTGAGGGTGATAGATAACACGGTCCCACATTTGAACGACGAGGAGCGTCGGGACCTGAAGAGGCTTCGGGAAATCCTTCCCGGTTCTCAGGCCATCCGAGCTATGACCGAGGAGTGGCTGGCCGAGGCGGGTCTTAGCCCGGCTTTTGGGGGTATGTTTATAGCGGGTGTTCCCCGTGTCTTGTTTGTTTCCACAGTTGGTGATGGCTTGCTTGTTTCCTATGCAGGAATGAAGCTTCTATCACTCCGCGGCGGTCGCTCATCGTCGGTTTCTTCCTCACGCCCGTACGCTGCTTCCTCTCCGTGCCCTTCCGCCGACCCGATGCCCGGCTCGGCGGACGCTCCATTAGAGATTCCGGAGGGGCGCCCGTCAAAGAAGGCGAAGACAGCTGGTCCCGGGAGAGCCGAGGCGGGGGCTGCCTCCTTGAGAACCATGGGCGCAAAGCGGACTGTCCGGGACGACGGGCCTTCCCGAGTTGATGGGCCCAGTCAAGGGGTGGCCGGGAAGAGGTCAAGCCCGCCTATGGTGGGCGACCTATGCGGGCTACGCACGGGGGCCGACGAGCCCCTATGGTCGTTAGTGATGGGCGAGCTTCCACCGGGGGAGGCCTCCGACCCACTAGTCGCCCGCTGGAAGGGGCTGTCCCGAGGGGACAAGGTGTGTGCCGGGGGAGATCCCTCGGCCGCCTTTCTCCGAGGTGTGCTCCACCCCGACCTGGCTCGGGACCTGTACACCCTGCCTTCGGAGGCCATGCTCAGCAAGGCGGGGTGGTTTCTGACACTGGTAAGTGTTTTGTTAACTCCGGGCGTCTTCGTGACTGTGTGTCGACCAACTCTTTTTCTGTGGCAGGGCCTCCACTAGTCGACGGCGCTGATGGACCGAGTGCGTGATGCCGGCCAGGTAATCTGGAACCTCAGCGAGTGCAACTCCGAGTTGTGCCACCAGCTAGAGGAAGTTCGGGCCGGGTCGGGCCCAGAAGCGGTGGCGGCCGCGGAGAAGCGCGCAACTGACTCCGAGGAGGAGGTGGCGCGCCTGAAGGCGGAGCTCGAGCAGTCGGGCAATTCGGTCAAGGAACTCCAAGAGTTTCTTCGTTTGGATCGGGCCGAGCTTCGCCTATTGAAGTCGGAGGCGCTTGGCCTTACCAAGAGGGTGGAGAAGGCCGAGGCTAAAGCCCACGCTGCTGTCGATGCGCTTGCCGAGGAGATTCGCCTTCGCCCGTTAAAGGACAGAGAGGCGATCGAAGCTTATAAGAAGTCCGAGAACTTCGAGCTCGGACTGACCCGAATGGGGCGAGTATCCTACGAGTATGGATACAGAATCGCCCTAGGTCGCTTTGGCTCATGCCCTCCCGGCTCCGAGGTGGAAAGAGATCCGTTCGCCTCTCATCTCGTGGACCAGGAGGTGGACATGCCGGAGGACGTGCCATTCGACGACCGCCCAGAGACTCCAGGAGAGTGATGAGTTTGGTTTTTGTATGTCGGAGTCGGGGTTAAGGGTGTGATGGGTCGGTCTGTTCCTTGTGGTCGAGTCCCTGTACCCCTTTTGAAATAAAGTGACCTTTTCTTCCAAATTCTGGGTTTTCGTAATGTCTGCATCTTCAGACGAAGTATTTTCTAAGGTTCTGTATGTTCCAAGTCCTGGGTACAGGGTCGCCATCCATAGTAGCGAGTCGGAACGTCCCCGGTCGGGGTACTTCGATGACTCGATAGGGTCCTTCCCACTTCGGGGCCAGTTTCCCCCTCACTCGGGTCGGGTGGCTGACCTCAATTTTGCGCAGGACCAGGTCCTCTAGCTTTATCGGTCGAGGTCGTACCATCCGGTTGTAGACCCTCGCTACGGTTCTTTTGTAAGAGAGGGTTTTTCAGTGCGCGTCGGCCCGTCTCTCTTCGAACAGGTCCAGGTTGGATCGGAGCCCTTCACCCGAGGCATCTTCGCTGTAGCCCGCCGTCCGCGGAGTCGGGACAGCCACCTCGGGGGGTAGTACGGCCTCGGTTCCGAATGTGAGGCTGTAGGGAGACTCCCCCGTCGGGGTTTTAGGGGTAGTGCGCAACGCCCACAGGACGCTTGGGAGCTCGTCGATCCAAGCCGACCGGGCAGCGGATACCCTTCTCTTGAGACCGTTGATGATGGATCGGTTGGTTACTTCAGCCAGTCCGTTCGCCTGGGGGTAGGCCACCGAGCTGAACCTCAGCTGAATCTTGTGTTTAGCGCAAAACTCTTGGAATTTCCCGCTGGCGAACTGAGGCTCATTGTCGGTGACGATGGACTGGGGCAGACCAAACCGAGTTACGAGGTTTCTCCATACGAACTTCTCCACTTGTGACTCCGTGATGGTTGCTAGGGGCTCGGCCTCGACCCACCTGGTAAAGTAGTCCACACCCACGATGATGTATTTCCGCTGCCCGGAGGCGGGCGGGAGAGGTCCGAGTATGTCCAGTCCCCACTGCGCGAATGGCCAGGCACAGTCGACGGGGGTGAACAAGACCGCCGGCCGTCGGGCGATGCGGGCTTGCTCCTGGCATGAGCTGCATCGCCGCACGAAAGCTTTCGCGTCCTAGCGCATGGTCGGCCAGTAGTACCCCTGTCGGAGTATCTTGTGCGCCAGGGCTCGTTCGCCTATATGTTCCCCGCAGGCACCTTCATGCATGTCGGACAGAACTGTCCGGGCTTCGTTCGGCTCTAGGCAGCGTAGCAAGGGGCGTGAGAAAGACCGCTTGTACAACCGTCCTGCTTTTTCAGAATACCATGCCTGCGTCCAACGCAAGCGTCGAGCCGCTGTTTCATCGTCGGGGAGGGTCCCGTCCCGCTTGAAGCGTAGCATCTCCTGTACCCAAGTGGCCGGCCCGCCGTCCGTGACCGTAGTGACGATCTCAATGGCTCGGTGAGGGAGCTCTTCGGTCTCGGGCTGAGCACGGGGGGTCGAACCGGATGCCAGCTTTGCCAGAGTGTCGGTTCGCTGGTTCTCGCTCCTGGGAACATTCGACAATTCAAAATGGGCGAACCTGGTGGCAAGGTTTTTTACCTATGCCAGATATTTCGCCATGGTCAGGTCCCGGGCTTCGTATCCGCCGTCAAGCTGTTTAGCCACCAGCTGTGAATCGGTGACGACGCGTATGTCGGTCACGCGCATTTCCAGCGCCAATTGGAGTCCCGCTAGGAGGGCTTCGTATTCTGCTTCGTTATTGGTGGCTCTGAACCCGAAGCGGAAAGAACGCTCAATCGAGCGGCCGTCAGGTGTCACCAGCACCAGCCCTGCGCCGGCGCCCTTCGCGTTGGCCGACCCGTCTACGTGGAGGGTCCACGTCTCACGCGGTGGCTCGAGTTCTTCGCCTGTGCTCGGGTTCAGCTCCGCGATAAAGTCTGGCACGGACTGGGCTTTAACGACGGTCCGAGGTATGTACCGTATGTCGTGCTCGCCTAGCTCCACCGCCCATTTGAGGAGACGCCCTGCAACGTCGAATTTAGACAAAACAAGCTGAAGCGGCCGATCGGTTATTACCTCTATCGGGTGGGCCTGGAAATAAGGGCGGAGCTTTCGTGCTGACAGGACGAGCGCCAGTGCCAGCTTTTCGATTGGCGGGTAGCGTCCCTCTGGTCCGCTTAGCATGTGGCTGACATAGTAGACCGGTAGTTGGTCGCCGGAGTTTTCCTTGACCAGAACCGAGCTGGCCGCGTGCTGAGAGGCGGCGAGGTAGAGGCTCAATTTCTCCCCTGGGGAGACTGACACGAGTCGGGGGAGGTTGGCCAGGTGTTGCTTCATCTGCTCGAAGGCCCTTTCACATTCCGCCGTCCATTGGAAGTTTTTTGGATCCTTCAAGGCCTTGAAGAAGGGGAGGCAGCGATCTCCCGATCGGGAAAGGAAGCATGATAGGGCGACTAACCTCCCGTTAAGGCGTTGCAGGTCTCTGATCGTCCGAGGGGGCTGCATGTCAATGATAGCCTGGACCTTTTCCGGGTTGGCGTCAATCCCTCTCTCGTGTATGATGAATCCGAGGAATTTCCCCGAGGTTACGCCGAAGGCGCACTTGGCAGGGTTGAGGCGTAGGCCGAACCTTCGCAGGGTGTCGAATATTTCAGCCAAGTCGGAGGAATGAGTCTCGGTTGTTCTGCTTTTCATGATCATGTCGTCGACATATATCTCCACGTTTCGTCCAATCTGATGGGCGAACATCCTGTTCACCGTCCTCTGGTATGTGGCCCCGGCGTTTTTCAGCCCGAACGGCATGACTTTGTAAAAGTATACCCCTTGCTCGGTGAGGAAGGCTGTGTGTTCTTGGTCTTCGGGCGCCATCCTGATTTGGTTGTACCCCGAGAAGGCATCCATAAACGAGAGACGGGCGTGGCCGGCTATGGCGTCGACTAGCTGGTCGATCTTCGGTAGGGGATAGCAGTCTTTCGGACAAGCATTGTTGAGACTGGTATAGTCAATGCACATCCGCCAGCTTCCATTAGGCTTTTTGACAAGGACTACATTGGAGAGCCACTGTGGGTACCTGGCTTCTTATATGAAACCGGCCGCCAGAAGTCGGTTTACCTCTTCTCGAATGGCAAGTTGCCGATCTGGGGCCTACCGCCTGGGCCTTTGTTTCACCGGGCGGGCATCGGACGAGATGTTTAGGTGGTGCAACGCGACTTCTGGGTGGACTCCTACTAGGTCCGATGGCGTCCAAGCGAAGATGTCGGCGTTGGCTTGCAGAAGGCTGACGAGCTGCTGTTACTCCGCTTCGGGTAGTTCCGACCCGATCTTGATTGTTTGGTCGGGCCTGCCTTTGATTAGCGGTAAGTCGACGGTGGATTCCCTTGGTTCGGGGCGGGGAGCCAGCTTTTTTCCCTCTCGGGGGTCTTCGAGCGGGGATTGGACCCTTGCTCTTTTATTCAGCGTCATAGCAGTCAAGTAGCAGCGCCTGGACTCCCAGGAGTTTCCAGCTACTTCCCCGACCCCATCGTGGGTCGGGAATTTGATGGTCTGGTAGTAAGTCGAGATGACGGCTCGGATCTTGTTGAGGGTTGGTCGTCCGAGGATGGCGTTATACGCCGTGGGGAGGTCGACCACCAGGAAGGAAGTCATCACCGTTTTTGTTTTTGGGGAAACTCCCAAAGTTAGGGGCAGGGTGACAGCCCCTAGTGACGAGATTGAGGCACCGGTAAACCCCGTGAGCGTCGAGCATGCCGGCTTCATGTTCTCCCTGACCAGGCCGAGCTTCTGGAAGGCATCCCAATAAAGTATGTCGGCCGAGCTCCCAGTGTCGACCATGATTCTTCTTACTTGCGCGTTGACGATTCTGGCTGATATCACCAGCCCGTCATCATGTTCGGCTAGCTCAGGTTCCCCGGTCGGGAAAGTGACTTCGGGCCCTTCTTCGTGTTTGGAAGCCTCGGCCAGGGAGGCCCTGGCGTATGCCTTTCCGCCCGCCACGGAGCTCCCTCCGGCCACGGGTCCGTCGGTTATGACGTCTATGTGTCGCTCGATGGGACCCTCCGGGCGTGGTGAGAGCTCCTTCTCTGGCCGGAGATACGGGCCGAGGTGCCCACGGCGGATGAGCTCCTCAATTTGCCTTTTTAACTCTCGACACTGTTCGGTGTCGTGACCGGGCTGTCGGTGAAAACGATAGTATTTGGAGCGGTCCGCGAGTTCGCGCGGGCTATTCATCGGGTGAGGATCTTTGAGAAGGCCTTTCTCCTTGATGTGGAGAAATATTTCGGTCCGGGAGGAGTTCAGGCCTGGGGGAGGAGACCTGGGTACCGCATCGTCGAGTCCGCCAGCCCTACGCCGGGAGGTAGCGGGCTGTTGCTGCCGGGGCTGCTCTGGCTTAACCCTCTTGCGCTCGTCGCGCCTTCCGACCACCCATGCTTCAGCAGCGACGAACTGGTTTGCGCGTTGTAACATTTCGGGTACCGAAGTGGGGGGTCGCTCCACCAGAGACCAAAAGAATCGGGTAGGCCGCAGGCCCATCATGAATGCCTGCATCATCAAAGAGGGGTGAGCATCAGACAGCCCACGAATTTGTATGGTGAAGCGGTCCACGAAGTGAGAAAGGGGCTCGTCATCCCTCTGGTTGAGCCCGAGGAGCATTGCCACCGAAGGCCTCGGCTTGGCGTGAGCCAGAAAGTTAAGTTCGAAATCCTTGGCCAACTGGTCGAAAGAGGCGATGGACGCGGTCTTCAGATTGCTGTACCACGCCCGGGCTGGGCCTCGCAGGGTTGTCGGGAAAGCCCGGCACATCAGGGCGTCGGACGTCCCATACAACGCCATCTGGGCGCGGAAAGCGGCTACGTGGTCAGCCGGGTCGGTGGCGCCATCGTAGGCGTCTAATGAAGGGAGCCGAAAATGCGGCGGGATCGCTTGCTCTTGAATCTCGGGGGTGAAAGGGGACCCCTAGTGTTGCTCGGCCCCCGAGTCTCCCTTGGTCCTGCGAATCTCTCGCTGCACCTCGTCCAGTCGGTGACCTACGAGGCGCAGCTGGGCCCACAGGCCCTCCGTCGAGTCTAAAAGCGGGGCCTCGGGCGTCGGGTGCGTCGCTGGATCCCCCGCTCCTCCGCTCCCGGGTTGGGTCGACTGGCCCAGAGGTGAAGCGGGAGACTCGGGAAGCGGTGCGTGGGTCTGGGCGGCGGACCGTTGCCGTTGGGGAGGTAGGGTTGAGTGTGAAGGCGTCGGATGAGAGACCAGCGGGATGATGGTCTGCATCACTCCCGTAAGAGCCCGGACCTGGTGTGTGAGGTCGTAGAAGGCTTCGGGTGGCACAGGTGACGGGCCACCGGGATTGCCGATGGGCGGCGATAGACCCAGGTCGTTGAACAGTCGCCAGTAGCGTTCCGAGATCGCGGCGAGGCGCTCGTCTCGAACCCCCTCCTGCAGGGGATGTTCTCCCGCCGCGTCGGTCGGGTGCGACCTGTCGGCCGGGGGCTCGGCGGAGCGGGCCTGTTGATCGCTCGACATTCGGACGGGCCCTCCTTCTAGCGCCATTATGTTAGTGTAAACACCTTTTTCTTAGCCGTGACCCGCGGGGTCATCGCGGCTTGGTTCGGGGGTCCGAATGGCGGTGATCTCCCTGGGGCGTTCCTCGTCTGCACTGAGGCGGTCGGGTGCGGTCCCTGATCGGGGGCGGCGCGGTAGCTTCCTCCGGGTGGGGACTTCTCGGCTTCGTACCTGCACAGAGGTCGGGTCGAGATGCTCAGCCCGACCCCTCCGACGATCAAATTAGCTCAAGTCTTGGGGTTTTTTTCCTCAGAAAAGTCCCCCCTTTCTCGACCTCTCGCTAGGGGATGTTTATAGGATTAATAGTCCCCCCTTTCGTACCTAATATCGTTATTTATAATATTTTTGATATTAGATTGGATTAATAGTATGTCAAAGCTTTTAACTTTTTGGTTTATTTGTTCGGAGGAGGAAAGACAGAAGGAATATCATTGAAAATTTTTATAATAAATTTTTATACCAACTCTATGGAAACTCTTGAAAATTGTGTGAATTAAAATGAATGAAATAACATTGGATTGGATGTTGTTCAAAAGATGAACAATTTGTTATTATCGTCACAAATTGTGACAATAGAAGCATTTCATTTATAAATATGTTCAAGCACAAGAGTTTCAAGATGCAAAAATAGATTGCAATGTCTATTATCAGATCAACTGATTGGTAGAATTATCTGGGAGAAATGAGAAGGTCAGATATATTAATCTTGTAGCATCCATTTACCCAGTTAGTCCTCCTTTCGAGCTGTATATAAAAGGAGTTCGCTGTGTAAACAGCAATACTAGAAGTCAGAGTATATATGACATGAGAACTAAGAAAATGGCTCACCGATCGATTGTATGGATAAAACACACCAACAAGTGCAATAAGATGAATATTATATTAGATTCTATTAACAAGAATTTGCATCTTAGTATGAGTTCTTACAACATGAAACTGCTACAACATTGAAGCACACAAAAGCGAAGATTTTTTAAGCTTTGATGCAAAGTCTAAACTCCCTAATCTTTGATGCAAAGTCTAAGCTTTGATGCAAAGACAACACAACCATGTGATATTTACCGTGTTTCAGAAATCCCTAACTTATAGGAGAGATCAAAGATTTTATTTAAAAATAACTATCAACAGATTAATATTTTAAAATTATATAATATTATTACAAATATTTATAACGATCATTCTAATACTCATATTTTAACTTCTCAATAAGGGATATCATTGTTCACAAAACTCAAGGAATTATTGACGACACTTATATAAGGGTACGTAAAGCAAAGTAACTAAAAATAACATGCCTAAACAGTATTACTGGAGATACCCACTTAAAACTCAATAATTGCCTTACTTACCAATATGAAATGGGTAATCTTATTTCTGGAACATAGATGAGAGGCAGAAGAAGAAGAAGAAGAAGAAGAAGAAGAAGAAGAAGAAGGAAACAAGAGATCTATGTAGCCATTTAGTTTCTAATTAAATATATAATACGAATTAATTCGGAATCCGAAATCCGTAATCCGAAACCCGCCCACTGCATCTATATACGTCTACGCGCTCTCCTCTCCCACTCCCACTCTGTGTCTCCGCCTTCGTTTCCTCTCTCCTCTCTTCAAGAAACAACCATCGTTTTCCGTCGTACATGGATCCCGTCGACCTCGTTCCGTCAGGCTACAGGTTCGTTCCCACGGCGGAGGAACTCGTGGTCGACTACCTCGCCAACTGGGTCGCCGGCAAACCCCTCCCTGGCCGCGCTGTCGCCTTCGCCGACGTCTACGGCACCGAGCCGTGGAATCTTCTCGGCAGCGATCGGCAGGAGGGTTATTTTTTTGCGGAGCGCCAGCCCAAGGCCAGCGGCTGCTCCCGCGTCGATCGAACGGCCGGCACCGGTTCTTGGCTTCTGAACAGAAGGCAAGAACCCGTCAAGTCCATCGTCGACGGGCGCGAGATCGTGGTGGGAAGAAGGAGCTACCTTTCCTTCAAGGACGGCCGGCGGAAGAACTCCGGGTGGGTAATGTATGAATACGAGATGTGTTCATCCACCTTCGAGACACGAGTTCTCTGTCACGTGAAGAAGACCTCGTATCAACCCATCTCCGGCGGCAAGTTCATGAAATCGGTTGAGTCCACGTTCACGGAGGCCGCGACGGAGACGCTCACCGGCGGCAGCAGTTTCGTTGGGCAGAAGAGAAATAGAGAGGAATCTTCTACTCTCTCATCAGCAGCACCCAAGAAGCCATGCCGGGGGTTGGTTGCACATCCCAACGGAGCATTCCAGTCCGACCTCTCACCACCTCCGACCGCGGTGGTGCAACAGCTCTTATTGGCTCCCGTCGTGACAACCCTGGAGAGTCGTCTTCCCTCCATCGACTCCGTGGCACCGAACGAAGCCGGAGTCCCAGCCGCCACCCCATCGTCAACGGACGTTGGTGGAGGTGACGTCGGGATAACTGCGGAAGAACTCGAAGCATTTGACCTCGGGATAACTGCGGAGGAGCTCGAAGCATTCTTGGCTTTGCCTTCGTCGTCGGTCGATCTTGGCGGTGAGCAGCACTGCACCGACGATGCTTTCTTTACCAGAGAGGTTGATGCTCTCTTGATGTCCGATGCCACCGACACAGTCTCGACTACCATCCCCAAGGCCTCGCCGTCAGGCCACGTCGATGTTCTCTTGATGCCCGATGACACTCGGATAGATTCGACCACGGTCGCAGAGGCTTCCTCGTCGATCGACTTCGTCGTGTGTGAGCAGATGTACTGCACCGATGGTCCCTTCTTCTCGAGCCTGGAAGAGGTCCATGACTTCTTGATGTCCGATGACACCTTCATTGCCTCGACTACGATCCCAGGGGCCTCGCCGTCATCCTCAACCGGCCTTGCCGCGGTGCAAACGGAGTTGCAAGCCTGCTTGATGTCTGATTCGACCACGGTCGAAAAGGCTTCGACGTCATCGTCGGACGACGGCTTGCTGCAAGGGATTGAAGCCTTCATGAAGTTCGATGACACCCCAATGGATTCGACTATGATGTCGTGGTTGGAGCAGTAGCTTTGTTTGTATGGAAAATACTGTTTGTTCATGTATATCATAATAATGGAAGGAAAAGAAAACATATGTTCATGTAAAAATTGGCCAATAACACGATTCATTTTTCATCCCAACCCATGTATTGTTGTCTCCTTTGATGCGATGTTGGTCTCCATAGGATGGTATACCGAATGAACCAGCAATCTGAGAGAGAGAGAGGTCACAGTGTTCTCCCAATGCATCAGCCTTTCATGAAATCTGAGGTGTCACTCTACGTTGGCCTAGTAAGTCCTGATGCCGCGTGGATGGTGCCAAAATGCGGCATATCATCTAACACCACACAAAGCAATTTAAATGCCAAGCAAATGAGTAATACAAAGATAATAAGAAATAACACCAGTTGTAACCTAAAAGAACACCAAAAAGATTATAAAATATATATAAAAAAGGATAAATAAACACCTAACATTTCACGACAGAACCAGTCAATAATTTTGCACAATTACTTGTTTATGAGTGAAATAACATTTCATCAAACACTTAGGAATACGAATGTATCATCTCTTACAATGTCACGGCACATCATATGAGACCGGATCGTCTTGTGGTCCGACCCGAGTTAGGTTGCCTCAACCTCGTCATCGATTTTGATCGAGAAAAATCCAGTGGAATTACGAGTTCACATACGTTTCTACCCTTTTTATACCTATTACAACGACGTGCAGGGTCCCACTCAAATCGTCCAGTCATCAAATGAGTAGTTGACGATAACAGACCCAACTGGATAGAGTTTCACCCATTACGGATCTATCTCTCTCTCGAAAAATCCAATGGAATTATGGGTCAACAGAGACTGCTACCCTTGACATACCTGGGATGGAAGGAATCCGGGTCCCAGAAAGTCATCCAGTAGTCTGATGAGTAGTTGTTGACATCAGACGCAACTCGCGATAGAGTTTGAACTAGACCCGAACTCCCTCTCTCTCTCTCGCTCTCTCTCTCGATCCCTCGATCGAGAACAGCCAGCCATTTGCGGCGCTGGCCACCGCACCTGGAAATGGCGAAGCGGCTGCTCCTTCACCTTGGTACGCTCTTCTTCTCGCGTTCTCTTCGTTGTTCTCCGGCTGCCTCTTGGTTTCTTTCAAACCTGAGATCAGGAAAGGGGTTTTATAGTTATTGGGGGATATCTTACTCCCTTCGCTGTCACTTTCTGGTGCAAAGACGATTTCTTTATTGGTAATCCCCAATTGCGCGTCCGATTCAAGGTGAACTAAAGATGAAAGAAAATTGGTGTTTTTACCGCTTATTCCCCCGATTCGTTTACAATTTTGACCGTGCGGATGCCAAGTTTCTTTGGTGCTCCCCTTTTGCTTCTCGCGTGCTTATTTTGTGTTCCTTCTTGGTAATTTTAGCTTTCTTTTTTCGGCGAGATATGCATTGAGATTTAGGGCTTCAATTAGCTTTAATTGTAGTCCGATTCTTGATGATGACGATGGTAAAACTTGCAATTTTTATTAGACGAAAAAGAAAAAGATTTTGCTTACAAGGCCTCAAGAACTCTCTGATTTCTTCTAAATTTGATTTTTTTCATGGAAATGAAAAGGAGATCATAATTGAAGAAGAACTCCAATGTCCACCTTCGCTACCATGAGTGATCTGCATCTAATTGTATTTTCTTTCTTGCTCATCTACATGGTGGAAATACCAATGAGAAAAAAGGGTTTCAAATATTGTAAATGAGTCTTTATTAGGTGCTTCGTCTTGTTCATGTAAAGATTTGATCTTTTTATCTGGTCCCTTTCTTCTCTGTAATTTCTTTTCCCTTCCAGATTCTAGCATACGCTCTATGAGAAAACAGGATTCGTACCTGCAACTTGTATCTGGTGTTCTAAACCGATGCCTTTCGCAACACTCCGAAGAGGAGGAATCGGAGAAAGTGCGGAATACTAACTTAAGTAAGGCTGAAACTTTACCGCATATTAAAGATGCCCAGCATGACGAGCCTGGTAGCTATGATAGTGGTAGAGATAGTTCTGATGATGATGATGGATGGAAGCGGAAACTTGAAGTTGCTTGGCTCTCCAAAGCTCTTGATCCAGCGTTGCAGTTGTATAAGTGGGCATCTTCTGCAGGTTCTTTTATTTTTTGCTTGATTTCTTATCTTCAATTTGTGCCGTTAGATCTCTGACTTTCAGAATAGTCAACTAAAGTTTTTGTTGATAATTTGCTGTCTCCTCTACTCTTAAAATCTCTGTAGTGTTCTTTATGTTTTGCCAGAAATGACTTTTATAATTTGCAATTTTATAATCAACTGCAGGTATTTATCCAAAATTTTTTGCTTGTTAGTTCATTGCCAGTATTTACATATTCAGACATCAGACTAAGGATCTGAAGGATTCTTTATAACAATGGTGCTTGACTTGCAGCAGGTAGCAACGAGAAGCAGAGTACACCCTTTGGCACTAGGTCTTTCAGTGAGATTCTTATGAGTATTCAGCGAAGTAAAGTTGGCATTCAGGACTGGAGCCTCAGCGACTTAACAGTTGGTCTTTATCTTATTTACCTCAGCCAAGCTTCGTCTAAGAAGATTGAGGAGTTCAAGGGTGTTCAGATCTTTTCAGATGCTATAGTAATTTCTTGCCTATTCTCTCACCAAAAGATGTCATTGACAATTGACACTATATACTTTTTTTTTTTAATGAAAGCACTGAAATCAGAATTATTGAAGCAAATGGCGGCGTTTTTATAATTGGAGATGTACTTTTCCTATATTATTTCCTGGAAGACCTTATCCTTGTTTGCTGTTTGAAGCCAGTACCAACCAGACAAGGCTTTATGTCTATGACCAAGTTAAAATGTCGACTGCAGTAGAGTTTTTTTGAAAAAACTTGGAAGTCTTAATACAGGAGTTTGCATTTTTACAATCCAAACTCATTTTGGATGCTTCTATCTGCTGGCATCCTTTACAAGTTGGACAGATTATGTTATCTGTTTTGACATTGATATATTTTTTTTTGCTATCTTTTCTTTTTTCATATTGACACTTTTTTTTGCCACTTTACTAAAGGAAATTCATAGGTAGCATAAGTGAACTTAAGCAGAGTCCTTTTAGTAGGAGGTGAGTTTGGATGTTTATTGTGGCAGTCTCAGAACTCATGACATCCCCTAGAATAGTCAATATGAGAGCGTAAGTTATTGATACATCAGAAGAATACTTTCTAGAGGAGTATGATATCTATTCCCTGAACATTGTCTTTGGGGGCCTAGACAAGTATCAATAAGTAGGAATGTAGGATTTTTGAGAACTTTGCTCTTGTCAATGCCCTTTAAGCATTCTCTGAACGTGTCCAACTTAGATGAAAGACCCAAATATTTATAAGTATTTAACAAGTGACTTCTGTGTCAGGCTAAGGATTTAGCTTTCTCCAGTAGATAATCTGGAGATATTACATCTTTTTTACCTACATTCTTTTGCAGAGAATATGGTGCTGCCCTCTATGCATCTTCACCATGGTGCCAGTTTAATGTCCCTGGATTGTTGTTGGGAACTAGCTTTTTAAGTAAATGTTTTCTTGAAATTATTAGTTATCTAATTCATGTCAGTTAGAATTTTTTATTCACTATCTCCATCACCTCACAACATGAAATTTCTGTTTGTACAAGGATTCATCGGAGTATACTTCTGTGTGATAACATGAATATGTGTATCTTCTTTCACGTTGAGAGATCATTGACTTATCCAGGGTTCTTAAATGTTTTTTTTTCTCAACTTGATTAAAAACATGTATGTTTATTCTGTGGGTTATGGATGTATTTTATAGAACTTCTAGTAAACTCAACCTAAATTTTGTCTAATTTCTTATATTCTAGTGACCTATGAACTCGTGTTTAATTGAAAAATTCAATTGGTGAACCCTAGAAGCTCTTGTGTGTCTAAGTAACTATAACTGAGCTCTTCTTTTAGAGAATATTTGTAGGCATTTTTATAATGATTCTGACTTCCACAATCTGGCATTTCCCAGGTTCAAGAGCTTATCTATTATCTTGAGCTAGCAAAGGGTTCTTATAAAGACAATGCTACTGCTCTTGCACGGCATAGCATGCTTCGAGAGAGGAACATTGTGAAGTTCATTAAAACTTCAAGTCTACTGAGGCCTGGTTACTACATTGGAATCGACACACGCAACAAACAGGTTATTTTTGGGATTCGTGGAACTCATAATGTCTATGACCTTATTACTGATATAGTTTCTTCAAGCAATCAAGAAGTGTCATTTGAAGGTTTCTCCACCCACTTTGGAACAGCTGAAGCTGCTCGTTGGTATCTTCATCACGAGTTAGGCACTGTTCAAAAACTGCTGGGAAAGCACAAGGTGGGTAAAAGATTTGCTATAATTACCGTATAAGTTGCTTTATATGTTTAATTCTGTTTATTTCCTTTATGTTAGTTGCTTCTGCTAACTCTGTAACTACTTTCGTCACTGGCAATATTTTTTGTTTCCACAGGATTATAAGTTAAGGCTGGTTGGGCATTCCCTTGGTGGTGCATCAGCTGCTTTACTTGCAATAATGTTGCGGAAACAATCAGCGGACAAGTTGGGATTTGATCCTGACATAGTATCTGCTGTTGGATTTGGAACTCCACCTTGTGTCTCAAAAGAACTGGCTGAAAGCTGTGCCAGCTATGTTACTACAGTTGTGTTACAGGTTAGCATTAGACAACAACACTTGTATGTTGTGTAATTTTGTTGATGTTGTAGTTTCCTGTTGATGCATGGCCCTCTTTTTGTTTACTCCTTTTCTCCTTTCTTTTGCAGGATGATATAATTCCTAGGTTGAGTATAGTTTCATTGACAAGATTGCGAAATGAAATTCTGGAAGCCGATTGGTAAGTATCACAAAGTATTGGCATTGTTTTAAGACTTTTAAACATCAGACCACATTCTTATTTGTGTCATCAGGCCACAAGGGATAATGACTGTGAGATATTGGGTATTGGAGTCATTGCTGGGTTGGGCTGAGTCAAATCTGCTCCCCACTGTTTTTAATCCCCTCCAATTGCAGAAAAGACATCCTCTTGAATCAATGTCTTTTTGTTAATTGTTGTGGCTCACAAAGTAGATTTTGAATGTTGTCTTTGAGAAGTCGCTTATATGATATATATGCCAAAAAAATGTGTTGCTTGTGGAATGCACTGAATCGCTGTTTATACTTTATAGAATATACAAGTAATGTTAAGTTCTGCATGAGGTTCTCTTATTTTCTTCAATTTTTTAGCTTATTGTTCTGATGTGCTTATCTGTTTTAGTTATTTCATAACAATTTCAGGATGAGCGTCCTAGGGAAGGAAGACTGGAAAGGGATTGTAGACTTGGTTACAAATGCTAAACAAGTTGTCTCTTCAGTGCAAGATGTGGCTAGGAAAGTTACTTATTTTGCTAAGCTTAGGAACACATCAAATTCTTCTGGTATGCTTCTCAAGGATATTGTGATCTTGGCACTGTGCTAAAAATCTCACTGATATCATATCAAAATATCTACATAAATTGCATGGAATTTTGTTCTATGAAGAGCTATTTCAACTCTGCCTAGTAAAAAATCTTTCTAATTGGTCATTTTAGCTAAATTCTATGATTAACTTTTAGATGCAACTTCTGGAAGAGTTTTCTTAAATTGATATATGTAGGCAATAGCGGTTGATCTAAATAATTATTAATACCTTAGATGTGCATTTTCCACATTTGAGACTTTTTATTGTATGCATGTTAGGGAAATGCCATAGCCAATATATGTCATGTAATAACCAACAGAAACTTTTATAGCAGTAGAATTTTATGAATTTAGAATGGTCACTAGTAGTGTAGGATTAAAAGTAGTGTGTCTTTCATATAACTGGGTTAGGAACCACTAACAATGTGGAATACGTAATGTGAAGATCTGACCTTGACTATGCTGAAATGATCTTGATGGTTAATTTTTGGTGATTTTGATTGCATTTGTCAAATCATTTATGTTTCCACCATATGTTTCATTGATGACCATTTGTTGGATACCCTGGCCATTTTGGTCTATTCTCTCTCTCTCTCTCTCTCACCCCCTGCACGTCTCCCGCCCCCCCTCCCGCACCCCAAAAACCCCATTTTCTTTCTATGGTTACCTTATTCATCTAAAGTCTCCTCCAACAGCATCAGACGCTTTTGATGCATGCTGCAGCTGAGGTATGTTCCAGCTGGTTACATTATTCATCTAAAGTCTCCTCCAACAGCATCATACCTTATTCATCTAAAGTCTCCTCCAGCTTAGATAACTGTGACATTCTGAGGAATTGATCAATTGGCTCTATATGGAGGCCTTTTTAATCACACTCCACTCCTGATCTACTTATTGATCTTGAAGATATGTTTCAGTTGTTGCTGCTCGGCCATGACTCTTAAGCTTTATTAGGTTAAATCATCAAAATTTACCAAGGTTGGATCTGTTAAGATAGTTCATTGTTAGCATGTAATATCCTGTTTCCAGGCACAACCTGGGGACTTCAGTGTTTATTTCAGTTGTTTCTTGGCTTTTGCAAACATACAGTATTTGATCTGTCAATGAATGACCGGTGAAACATCCTTTGACACATGACACCTTTATGAGCTAGATTTCTAGGACAACATCTCTACAGTCTATGCAAACTGGTGAAATCTTATGCACTACTTGTCTCCACAATAACGACAACAACAACAAAGTCATAAAATTTTAACTATTTGGGGTTGGCTACATGGATCATCTTCATGAGCTACATAAATCATTGCATCTGTGTCCTCCCAGCCTATGAGCTTGATGGCAGACTAATCATTTCTTCATATGGAATCATTGTGTCTGTAATTCTGTGTGACAAGTAATTTATAAATGAGTATGCTGTATATATCTTTACGGTAAGGATGCATGAAGAGACCTATGAATATGTGGATTATGATGCGGCTTTCTCTTGTTGTAGAAGCAATCCAAGGAAAAGATTCTGTTGCTTCAATGAAGTTCAACACAGATGCCCGAGCAATTGTTGAACAACAGGAAGCTCTTCCGGAGGAGCTCTTTGTACCAGGAACCATTTATTACCTCAAGCGTAATGTTGATGATATTGATGGCTGCAAGAAAAGTGAATCATATTCACTTTGGGAGAGGCATCCAGATCAAAATTTCCGTAGGATAATGATTTCTGGCAATTTGATCTCTGACCATAGATGCGATAGCCATTATTTTGCCCTAAGGGACGTGCTCAAAAGCCTGCCAATCTCTAGTGATTGAAACATGTTCTGCCTTTTGGCAGAAATCTAAAGATATGATTGGGCTGAGGTACACAAAAGGGCTCCTTTGATATCCAAGCCATACATTTTTGACCATTATGTAATTAGATTCTTGATCTCCATGCTGAATTTTTTTAGTGTATGGAATCCCCAAATAACTTATGATTTCAGTGTATCGGCATTGTTTTCCATGTATAGATGGCAGAAATAAATTTGTAGAAATTTGCTTTTATGCATTTTATCTGGTTTTGGCAAGCCTTTTTTTTTTCAGATATGGTTACAACAATGATAAATAAGTATTTGGTTGTATGAAGAATTCATGTCAGTAGTTTTGTTGTATGATCTGGTCACCAGGCAACGCAATCAAGGTATTCAATGCATATTCGCGATCCTTTTTAGAGTTATTTATCATTTTTTTCGGTGCTTTCGAGTGTTTTCTCATATGTAATTGATCTCATATTTACTTTTGACAGGGTTTTGATTTGCTATTTTTTTCTTTATAAAATGTGAAATGTTTTTTTTTTTTTTTTTTTTTGTGCGGAGTATTGGGTTGGATGGAGTTATGGTTATTTGCACATTTTTAATGTATCCGTTTTGTATTTATGAAAGTGAACATTGAGGAATCCTTTTGTATGGTATGTGATCCTATACTCAGTTTAACAGTACAAAAATGGTAGTTACCTTAGGTTGGTGGTTGTCCCAATTTTAATTTTTCTTACGCTTTTTGTGGGGTGATGATAGTGAATTTATCTACCTATTTATTTTTCTAAATTCTTTTCTTTGTGTATTCATTTGTATGATGTGAGTTAATAATATATGTAATTCAGGTCTAATTGGAATTATTTAAGTCATGAGATATTTTTGTATTATCCGAGCAACGAATAAGTTGATTAGTTTCAAAAACGAACAACGAATAAGTCTTGACGTCTTTAAATATCGTCTCTCTTCCGGCTTTACATTTAGTCTCACTCCGAGTTCTCTACCTCAACAAACAAACAAGCAAGCATACGACTGACATCCTCGTCGTGCATCTCTCCCACCTTCGAAGGGGCTTTTTCTACTGCAGGCATCGACGCTATATGCTTCGTCGAGGGGTCCAGCGCTTGGAAGAACTGTCTCCGACTCACTCGCTACGTCCGGTTCTGATCCACATACGAACACCACGATCGATTGGACGTGACAGCTAACCCATTGCCTCATGTCCTGTATCCATCAGTCACCGCTGGTCTTCTGGCCATCGTTGGCCCCCGTGCATGGCAATTCTTGGAGAAAGATGCATGGCGGTGTCTGCATGAAGTCGCACCACCTGTTCTGCATCGACTACTAGTTCATGCATTAACCCTCGCCCGGAGGAACTGATCTCATGCTCGGACGTTCATGACAACGACGAGAGAGGGATTGTCGCAGAAAGACAAAGCCTAAAGCCTGGAATCTGGTCATCATGTGGAAAGAAACATCCATGGTGGCGCCCCCTCACGTGACCTCGCTGTCGGTTTGACCAGTCTCATGAGGGTACTTTCACGAGGTTTCTCTTCCTGCAACTGTTCCAAGAAATGGCAACGACGATTGCACAGGAATTCGAGTTCACGCACGCTCTCTCGGCATCCGGATCCTGTTCTTCCACGGCAGATTCAGGGTCGCGTTCGAGGTGCACAGAACCAAGCAAATCATTGATGATTAATAACGATGATGATGAGCTCTAATTATCTGGGCATCTCCTCCTAATGATACGAACTGCGCGCCTAATCGTGAGCTCCAAAGGGCAGGCGTTGGATTCTTTACTACCGTCTCTTCTTGGGCTTGTCTCCCCTGTTCCCAACCCTCCACCCCCACTAACCCTGGTTTCTCACGCCGTTGCCGCGAGAGCCCTGTGGCTGCCATCATTCACTGTCCTCCATTGCCGCACCACACGCTTGCGACGTGGTGGGGCTTCGATTTGACAGGTTCCGGTGATCTCATCCTTGTGCCCTTGTGTTGGGCGCATGCGGGGTGAATCCCCAGGCTTCCAGCACTGTCTCCTGCTCTCTCTCTCTCTCTCTCTCTCCATGCATATTACCCATAGAGCCTTGAACAAATGCCAAATCGTCTTTCTCCGACTGGAAGTAGTATTAAATTACATAGCAGAACGAGTTGTGGCCACGAAGATGTTTTCACTAGTAATGGTGCGTGTCATTGTAGAAACATGAAAGAAATGTGGGCTTTGGCTGTACCTTTTCTTCTGGAGATCTTACAATAATACCACGCGAACCATTGGCATTACTGTTCATAGTGAGCCTTCAAGAAGTAATCCTTTGGAGATCAAAGAACAAAGGCCCATTGTTAAGGTCGAGTCGTATCTCACAGCCTAACATGAAAGGCAAAGGTAGAGGCATGCTTTCTTTCTCACCTCTCTCCACGGCAGGCATCTCCAGAGAAACAGTTCTCTTTCTCCGAGTGCTGTTGGTGTGCTTCCTCTGCTCGCATGCAGTCTGGCCAGATGGCTTGGCCTTCACTCGGAAAAAAGAAATGGTATTGTGTTGGCCGTCACAGAATCAGCCATACCTCCATGGCTCAGTGGCAAACAAGCTTGGATGAGCAGAACAATGGCAACCATAATATAATGAGCTGCAGGTAGATGATAATGCCATGACGACAGACGTGAATAATTATTATATGTCCTGATAATTATTTCAAAGCAAAATCGGCATATCCTATCATCCCTCTCATCAATTCCTGATGAGAGTCTCCTGTTTGATGACAGGAAAAGAAAGATCAGGTGTGGTCATAATCGGTAGCTTCACGATCGAGCTGAACATGGTAAATCAAGGAACCGAAAGATTTCAAGAACCAGTATCGCTTGCCACAAAATGAGTCCAAGAAATGATAGGACGCTGTGAGGAATGCACAATGCACTGTTCGGAATGTAATGTCACTGCAGTTCTCTCATGTTCATGTCTTTTGGCTGTGTTCATCACAAGAGTCTTTGGCTATAGATCACGAGTAACACGACCGAAGGTAAACATTGCCTTTCGGCCGTGAGCAGAAGAAACGAGAAGAATTGGTGCCGAAGCAAACCGGAACGGGGTGGGTCATCTCGAGCCACTTCTGTCGTCTAAGGAATCGAAAGGGAGACGAGACGAAACGAAGGCCCAGCCGTAGTATAATAATGGCTGTTGCTGGCCATTAACCAGACCGACGCAAATAACCTATTTGGTATTGTAGTGTGATCCGCTCCGCTCTTTTCTGGTGCTTATAAGAAGCTGGCGATCCTCCGCGGAGGCTGAGATCAAAGCGATCGGCAGCTCCATCGTCATCATCATCGTCACAAATCATCATCATCATCATCCGAGATGACAGGGTTCGGCTCTCCCTGCGGCGCCTGCAAGTTCCTGAGGAGGAAGTGCGTGAGAGGGTGCGTGTTCGCCCCCTACTTCTGCCATGAACAAGGAGCCGCGCACTTCGCCGCCATCCACAAGGTGTTCGGGGCGAGCAACGCGTCCAAGCTCCTCCTGCAACTGCCGGTCTCCGACCGGCCCGAGGCGGCGCTCACCATCTCCTACGAGGCCCAAGCCCGGCTGCAGGACCCCGTCTACGGTTGCGTCTCCCACATCTTCGCTCTCCAGCAACAGGTGAGCAACAGCACTCGGAATTGCCGCTGCTTCCTCCTCGACACAAATCGTGATCCTCTGTTTCGTCTCGTAGATTCTGACTCTGGAAGCACAGTTAGCTTCTTTGAAGGCTCAAACTGCCCGAGGCTTCGGCAACGAAGACGAGTTCAGTGAGAAGCTCCCACGTCACCGACAAGGGGATAGCTTTCTTCGACCTTTGGGATCAGACGCCGCCACGAATCCCCAACTCATGCCGTACCCCAACGACGCGGTTCTGTCTTCTCAACAGTGTCACCATCACCACTCCTCGTACGTGACCGACGACGGCTCCTCCTGCGCCATGGCCAACTCGCTCGACGTGCAGGATAACGCATGGAGGCCGGCGTGTCATGACATGGAGGAGCTTCTCCAGTCGGTGGCATTTGGTCACCTGAATTGTGCATGAGCAGAAGCATCAGCAGCAGAAGAAGAAGGAGACCCTCGATCGTCGGCATCCATCCACACAAATTTTGTGCCTCGAAACTCTCCACGAGTTCGCTGCAGCAGCATTTCTTGGTCCTATCTATGTACATGTGAGACCTGACGAGGAGGCATGGCGATGCACTCTTCAAGCTCATGTTGTCTTCGTAATGGAGAGCCATGGAGCTCCAAGTTATTTGAATACTGCATGCAGAACAGAACAAACAAGGAATCTACCGAAGACGACAAGCATCAAATGCTCATAATGGTGGAAATGAGTTCCAAGTTCTATGGCACTTTTATTGCTAGATTAAATTAGACTTGGTAGATTCATTCACAAGCTTGAAATACTCATTTCTTTTGAAGCTCTCTTCTAAGGGGTCTGCCATCAATCAATATTAAGATCAATACAAAATTATTAGTCCATCTAACTCGTCAATTAATTAGACATAATTAAAATAGATAAATAAAAATTTTAATTATTAAAAATAATTATCCTAATTGGCTTTGAGATGTAGTTTGGTGGGGATATATAATCAACATCCATCACTGTCTACCTATTAACAAAAAAAGAAAGAAGAGAAACAAGTAGATGATACCATAGAGGATAATCCACATATATGAAATCTACATCCTATAAGAATTGATATTTGATAAAAATAAATTTATCATTTAATTATTACATTAATTTTTATACATAAGCAATCAAAGAAACTCACAATATCACTGAGAGAAAGTTGGTGGGGGGGCAGATAATTAACATACCTACATTTTAATAAAACAATATCAAAGAGAATTAAGATAATAAATAGATGACACTACAGAGGATGATCTACATTTACCTCCTAAAAAATTGATGTTGACATAATGACATTTGTTGTTCAATTATTTGCATTAACTTATATATATGTTAGACCCACTATGTGGTGTAGTTATTAGCATCAAATTTATCATATCTTGCAGCTACATGTAAGATTTGGATGCACAAACTTCACCATTCAAAAAGATAGAAGATATGATGATTACTTTAAGAGTTAGTATTCTCAATAGTTTTTTTTTTTTTAAATGTATGTGGAGCTGAAAACCCAAGTGATGCAAAAAGTTAGCCTCAACTATATCTATAATCACTAATCTAATAAAATGATGTGAAATAGAATGTCTTGGATTTCTTTTAATCATGATCGGTCATGTTTTTGACGGCATTCATTGGATTTGCCCCTCTTGTCTTCTTCATTCATTGCTAGTGATGATCTCATTGATCCCTTTCTTGATATTCGATGGCTCCATATACGATGACTTCTTTATTTGTCATAACTTCGTCAAATGTAAAGGTTCCTTCATTTGTTATGGCGTTGTTGGCTTTTGAAATCTTAGTAGCTTCCTTAGATCCATCGCGCACCTCGTGCCAGAATCTTGACGGTGTCCGTCTTTTTTGTGACTTCTAAGGTATATTTCTGATAAGTGACATTCACAAAAATAGTTATTTCTTATATATATATATATATATATATATATATATGAGATTCTAAAGGGAAAATGATTTTGATGTGTTTTAATTAAAAAAAGAAAAAAAATGGAACTCAAGTTTTAATTGGGATTTTAATTGGGATATATATATGTGTATATATATATATATATATATATATATATATATATATATATATATATATATATATATATATATATGTATATATAGTAAATTTTTTAAAAAAATTAATTTTGAGATATTCCTATCCATTCTTATGCAAAGAGACTATTTGTCGGACCTACTACGACCTTTGTCCGTGGCCGCCTTCATCTTCATCTTAGCCGAGGGGTGTTAGGAATGGGTTTTGCAGTTCTTGGGGGGTATCTTACTCCATCCGCAATCACTTTCTGGGATTTCTTTAGTGTTAATTCCCAATTGCGCGTCCAATTCAAGGTGAACGAAAGATGAAAAGAAATTTTGTTCTTTTTACCGCTTATTGCCCCCATTCGCTTACAATTTTGACCGTGCTGATGCCAAGTTTCTTTACTGCTTCCCTTTTGCTTATCGCATGCTAATTGTGCCTTCCCTCTTTGTAGTTTTAGCTTTCTTTTTTCAGCGAACAATGGATTGAGTTTTAGGGCTTCAATTTGTTCTTGAAATAACATTATCCTTTTCTTGTATTGTTTTGTGGAAGAACTTATCCTTGTTAACTGTCAACCAGGCAACGCTTTATGTCTATGATCAAGTTAAAATGCTGACCAGAGTATATTTTTTTTAGTAGAAAAATGTTGTGTTGGATACTGGAGTTTGCATTTTACAATTCAAACTAATTTTGGATGCTCAGTTGAACGGAGTATGCTCTGTGTTATGACATCGATTTGTTTTGCTATCTTTCGGTTTCATATTGACCATTTTTTGCCCACTTTACTAAAGAAAATTCATATTGAGTGGAGCCAACTAGGAAAGGACTATTTGAGAATAGGGCAAAAGGCCACCTCATGGCAGGCTGCACCATTGAGCTCGGCCGCAAGTCAGGACAGTAGTATCATGGAAATGGGAGTATGTTATTATGATTTATAGGGCTAGATGAACTTACTACCGATAATTTGGACTCAAGCATTGTTGTATCATTGGGCCAATAATTTTATTAGGCTGGGAGGTGGTGACGGGTCCATCATAATGTTTATGTAACTACTTGATGATCAGCAAGTTTTCAATGGCCTGTTACGAAGTACATGCATATATCATAGCATTTGATCTTGTATGGAATGTTTATAAATAATTTGGAGAAACTTTATGGAATGTATGCTTGTTTTGGGTCCCTAAAATTTGATCTAGTATGGGCAATTCATCTCCCACATTGCATTTGGCAGCTCGCTTGCCAAGACGGCAAGGCATAGCGTGCTTCACAGTGCTATATTCGTCGAGACTTTGTGTTGTTTGTATGCCAATTTCTCATTCTGCTTCGACATTGATAGAGTGTGCCTCTTGATTTGACTACAATCTTTTTACTCATGTTCTTAGATTGGTTAGCAGTCTTTGCTACTAACTGGTCTACATTTTGATGCAGAACTCTAACAAAATTAAAAAGGTCAATTGCCCAGTTTTTGTAATTCATGTAAGTGCTTTGTCTTAAATACATGCGTTTTGTCCTGCAAACAGCCAGTGGCTTGATTCTTTCTATTGAGAAGAATTTAAAGGCTTCTTTTTTTTTTTTGTGAAGCAGTAGTATTTGAATCCTCAACAACTCTGCTGTAGGTTGATGTTTTTCCACTGCATTAGAACTTTGAACTTGCAAATTGGCCTTATTTTCTAAACCAGTGGTTCAAAGAAAAAATATCTGTTTTTCTATAAACGTAACATTGAACAGTCTCAGTTTCTTTTATTTATCGATTCTTTTCAGCTGCTACGCTAAACTTCTGCATTCAGTGATTAGTTTGGAATATGGTGTCAATTTCCTCGTGCACTTTCATGAATTTAAAGTGCTATTTAACTTGTGCATTACGCTCACCAAAGTGAACACTGTAGACCTTGCTGGAACTCATTCGGTACTACAGTACTGCTGCCTAGAGACTTCGCTTATTCACCATCATATTCCAAAGTTTTGGTTTAAGATTTTCCTTATTTATGATTATTGCTGCGGAAGGTATAAGAATTCAGAATTATTAGCAGAAATCAGTCAACGACCACTTCTCGGAAGGCGATAGCTAGCATGTGAACTGAAACTACACTTTTCTCTGTGTTTCCTTCTTCTGCCTCTCATCGATTTTTCAGAAATAAGATGATATTTGACTGATCCTGTTGTCTCCTTCCGAGTCATATCAAACCCCTAGGATTTCCAAGGACTGGATTACCCATTTCATAGTGGTAAGTAAGGCATTCATTTTGGAACTGATGTCAATCTTTTCAGAGGCAGCTGCAGTGACACATAAATGTATCCTCAAACATCTCTCAGCCAATGTTAGTGATCATTGAGCTTCTACCCGGGTATCTCCATTAATACTGTTTAGGCCTGTTATTTTTACTTACTTTGTTTTACGTTCCATTATGTACATGTTGTCAATTTCTGCTGTATATTGTCAGTAATTCCTTGAGTTTTGTGAGCAATGATATCCCTTATTGAGAAGTTCAAATACGAGTATCAGAATGATCATTATAAATATTCCTGATAACGTTATGCGACTGGTTCCAATCCTTTACCATTAGATAATTTTAAAATGTTGATTTGCTGATGGTTGTTTTCAAATATAATCTTTGATCTCTCCTATAAATTAGGGATTCCTGAGTTTGGACCACGTCAGAGATAACTTTCACATGGTTTATGTGGTAGTGTTTCCGTATTTTACCCTTGCTTCATCTTGATTTGTCAATAGTTCTTTTTTAGAGAATCAAAATCTATAAAAGATTAGGGAGTTTAGACTTTGCACCATGTCAAGGCTTAAAAAATCTTTGCTTTGGTGTGCTTCCTGTTGTAAGAACTCTTACTAAGATCTTGATTCTTGTTAATATAATCTAGTACTTTTGTCTCATGACTAATACAATATTCATCTTATTGCACTTGTTGGTTTGTTTTATCCATACAATCGAGGAGCCCTTTTCACAGTTCTCATATCATATATGCTCTGACTTCTGGTATTGCTGCTTACACAGCGAACTCCTTTTATATGCAGCTCGAAGGGACTAACTGAGTAAGTGGATGCTTCAAGATTAATATCTGACCATTCAGTTGATCTGATAGTAGATATTGCAATCTGTTTTTGCATCTTGAAACTCTTGTGCTTGAATATATTTGTAAATGAAATGCTTCTATTGTCATTTAGTTGTTCTGAGTTGATTTGTGGTTTTTGAATAATGGCAAACATTAAGGTGGTACTATAGTTCAACAATTTCCATGGACTTCGTATTAAAATTTATCATGTGGGTAGCAGATATTCCTCCTCTATACATAGATATGAACAAATAAAACAAAGAGTTAAAAGCTTTGTCATACTTACATGATTTAACTTTATCTGTACCATTAATCTAATCCAATACCAAATACACTATAAATGAGGATATTAGGTACCTGAGTGGAGGACATTATGGCAATCCAAAAATTGAACATTGAGTAATTTCAAGATGAATATCAGGAAAAAAGCAATATATAGAACAAGGTCTGCCGTACTGAAGCGTACCGCCCGTACCGGGCGGTATGTACCGGTCCAACAAGTTATCGGTACGTGGACCGCTCGGTACCGCTACAGTGCTACAGTACTATACTGTAGCACTGCTATAGTATGAAAAAAAATAAAAAATTATTCGGTACACCAGGGCATACCGCTCGGTACATCGGTACCGTACCGTATCGAGCCCGGGTCGAAACGCCGGTACGGTACGGTACAACGAACCTTGATATAGAATAGAACTTGTGCCTTGTGAAGTCAGCCAAGGAGAAAGCCAAGAGGGCTACAATATTTGATTCTGTTATAGTTATATTCCCATACAAAATAAAGATTTAGTTGGCATTTATCAACACGTCAGCATTTTCTCCATTCATGTAGATCTAGATACGATTAAGTAAATGTAAGTGCAATATAATTTGAGAGACAATTCAGTTTTTAGATCTCCTAGTCTTACCGATCTACGATGTGTCATCTGAGAGCTTGAGGGTGTCTCTATGAAATTAAAGCTTGCTGTCTCTGACCAAAGCCATAAAAATGAAAAGGTGTCCTAAATGGTGCATATTTCCTTTTGAAGCATATTTCTCATGCTTGTGCCAAAAATTGATTTTATAAAGTAAGATATATAAACTCCATGGTTTTCCTTTTGAATCATATTTCCTTACGTTTAATTTTCATCTGTCATTAAAATACTATTATCATGAAGACATTCTCTTAATATGGAGTCTCTTGAAGTTCAAGAGGAGTCTGGATGGAAATATATCCATGGAGATATCTTCCGATTTATGAAGAAACAAGTCTTTGTTTTCAGCTATCGTTGGTTCTGGAACTCAGCTCTTAGTGCTGTAAGAGCTCTCACTAAACTCTTCTAGTGCTGATTTCTGTTAATATCATCTGATACTTCTGTCTCATGACCATTACAATATTCATCGTCCTTCTTGCACTTTTTGGTGTGTTTTATCCATACATCGGGGAGTCCTTTTCACAGCTCTTGTTGTCATAAATACTCTGACTTCTGGTTTCGTTGGTTACATAACGACCTCCTTTTATATGCAGCTTGAAGGTAAAAGGTTATTTCAGCATTAATTTCTAGTCACCACTTGTGGTCTCCATGGGTTGATTCTATTTGCCTCTCTTTTACCGTAGGCGAGGAATTTGTTGTTGAAAACTACAAATTCTTGATTAATCTAATTCCAAGAAACTGTTCAGCCTTGAAAAATCATAATTTTTTTAAAATAATAATATTTTGAAGCATTAATTAAGATCTTATAGTGAGGTATGATTACATACATCAAGGATTGTTGTACCATCTGAAACAGTGTGGTTTGGGCGTTGTGTATACGTCCAAGCATGGACCGATACACGGGCTGTCCAAATTAAAATATTAAAAAATTAAAAAGGGGTGGATCCGAGTTCATTTATTAGAAAAAACAAAAGGCAGATTAGGGCTCTTGATGCTGCCGCTGCTTCCTAGGTATCGCTGCACTTCTTCTCTTCCTTATTTTTTCTTCGTCTTCTTCCTTCTTCCTCCTCTATTCCTCCATCAGACCTTCCACTTCAACCTCATTTTCTTCCTTATCGAATCACCAGTATGCATCAATGTACCATGTGTTGGTACACCGGTCCGGGGCGGCACACCGGTGTGGACCGATAAGTTAAACCTTGGTATACATTTGATATATTTTAAGATTTATGACTTTGGGAAGATCTCACCAGAGAATTAACCTCGCATCTCATCACTTGTAATGTCACATTTTTAGACACATCAGATGTTCGAAGAGACTTGTATCGATCGATAAAGATTATATGAGTCCACTATAATTAACTTGAGTTTAAGAATCAACATTGGTTTATAAAGATTCAGATGATTTTACTATGATTGATCCGTCAAGTTAATGAGACAATTAACTCATCGAGTTAGTTCTGATAAATGGCACTAAAAAATTATCTAAGAAATATTGGTTAATGCTAAATTCAGTTTTGAAGACCCTGATGGTTCTAAAAGATAAAATATGAGTAGCACAAGTGTTAACTAAAGTAATCAGATTCTTCCATGTAGCAGATTGGATTGATGCAGAATAATCACTGAGAAAGTTTATTTGACATCCATGAAACTTCTTATTTATGTTCTTGTGACCATCGCTGCTAACCACAGTGAAACATAATTTTGTGGAAGTTTCTCTAAATAAAGATGCTGAAACACTTTCGAGCTTGAAATTTTGATTACAGCTTCACAGCAGATACTTCAAATGTGTTTAACGGCAGCTAATACTTCAAGATTGAGCAGAGTGATATCAGCAGAGAAATAGGATGGCTGGATCCAAGCAGCACTCATCAACAAGAAGGCAGCAGTATAGGGTAGCAAGGCTGCGAAACAAAACATTCTAGTTAGTGGAGAAGTCAACATTCTAGTTAGTGGAGAAGTCATCAAAAAACCGTAGTAAGTGATCTCCATTTGACAAAAGAAATAAAAGTAGGCTGTTTATTTTGTGATCTCGTTTTTCTTTCAGATTTATTGATGAACATTGATTTCTTTCAATTTAATTTTCGTTGTTTAAGAAGCTAGTTAGGGAAAAAATTGTCCTTAGTAAAACCTGTGGGCATATGTTTCCGCTCTTCCCTAATTTTAAAGAAAGAAAAGTTTTGACTTTTCCCATTAAGAAAATTGAGTTTTTGCTTTAAGGTATACTCTGTAAGTGAATCAGTATTTGTATTCTTGTCAAACGAGTGCAAGATCTTGATGAATAAAATATTTTTACCTCCAAATTTATATAAAATTAACCTTTAAGTGAGAAAATAACTTTTCACTGAAAAATAAAAAATTCTTGCTGAAGAGTTTTACTGGCAATGGAAGCTCTTGTTGCTACAATCAATATTGGAGATGCACCATCACAACACCATTGTGCAGTTTCAGTGTAATTAACCAGTTTCTATGCTGAATTCACCCTTTTTTTCTTTGTGAAATGAAATCTGACATTGGTTGTGAACCAAAAATACACTATATACCTTGTTGCTGAATTATTTCTTGAATGTAAGCTATGTGAGTTCGGTCACCAAAATTATCTTGATTACCATAGTATCAAAAGTGGAAGAATAATTGTGATGGTTCATAAGGCTCGATGAGCCCACAATCATTAACTTGATGTTAATCATTTAAGGTCACCTAATTTCATGGCTTTCAAATTTTTGGATCCGTAGTTTTATTTAGTTGAATCATAATAATTGGTATTAAACCTAGTATTATACATATTGAGAAAGATTCGAAGTAGTTGCAACTGTAGCCTTAACAACACTATTATGGATTGAATTTAGCTGATGTTTTTCCATTGTATCAGAAACTTCGAAATTACTTCGAACAGTCGACTATCAGTTTCTTAAAGATATTGATTCCTATCAGATGCTATGCTTAATTTCTGCATTCAGTGATCAGTCTGGCATATGTTGTCAATTCCATCATTCACTTTCATGAATTCAAAGTGTCATTTGACTTCTTCTTTGCACTCACCAAAGTGAATACCGTAGACTTTGTTGGATAAGAAATTTTTTATTGGAATTGATCTGATTTTACGATAGTGTTGTTTACAGACTCTGCTTATATACTAATAATTTATGATTGTTGTTATCGCTTTAGTGAAGACATACATAGGGAGGCTACTGCCACCACAAGCACCACATTCACGACCAACTGTTGCTGTGGGATTAGACGCAGGAAACCTAATTGCTGGAGGTACCCATGGGGAAGATGTCTAATGGTGCAGTGCTCCAAGGGATGTGCATACCTGTGCAACTGATGTTGTAGAGATTGGCATTGATGGTGGCCTCCTCTGTACAGACTTGCTCTAACTTCCAAACCTATCTATTGTATCGAAATGTCAACAGGGACAATCGAGCTATCGTTTGCTTGAGCATCGAGAGAATAGATTCTAGTTTTTTTAACTGAAACTACACTGATGATCTCCATGCTGTAGAAATCTCAATTTGGTGGTGTTGTATAGTTATTGCCCATTTGACAGTGGTGTGTAGATGTTGCTAAATATATGATCAGTGAGTGAGTTAGCACTAGTGGAGTGTAGATGTTGCTAAATATATGATCAGTGAGTGAATTAGCAGTGTCAAGGTTTGTGTGTACCACAGGAATTAGCACTGTAAATGCAGTAGTTGCATCTCATTTCTATTCTTTTGCTCTTTGGTTGATCATTCATGGTTCAAGTCAAATGAATGAGCATTCAATTACACTAATGAAAACTAGTTATCTTTTTGGATGCATAAAAAGAACATCATCAGTTCCCAATTGTGCCTCATGTTTTTATATTTCCAGATCAAATACCAATCATCTAAACCAGCAATTTCGAACTTTGAGAGAAGTTGATGATAGAGGATGGTGGGCTAATAGGATGCTTGCCCACTACGGTATTTTGATGCATTGGGAGAACACTGTGACCTCTCTCTCTCTATCAGATTGCTGGTTCATTCGTTATACCATCCTATGGAGACCAACATCGCATCAAAGGAGACAACAATACATGGGTTGGGATGAAAAATGAATCGTGTTATTGGCCAATTTTTACATGAACATATGTTTTCTTTTCCTTCCATTATTATGATATACATGAACAAACAGTATTTTCCATACAAACAAAGCTACTGCTCCAACCACGACATCATAGTCGAATCCATTGGGGTGTCATCGAACTTCATGAAGGCTTCAATCCCTTGCAGCAAGCCGTCGTCCGACGATGACGTCGAAGCCTTTTCGACCGTGGTCGAATCAGACATCAAGCAGGCTTGCAACTCCGTTTGCACCGCGGCAAGGCCGGTTGAGGATGACGGCGAGGCCCCTGGGATCGTAGTCGAGGCAATGAAGGTGTCATCGGACATCAAGAAGGCATGGACCTCTTCCAGGCTCATGAAGAAGGGACCGTCGGTGCAGTGCATCTGCTCACATACGACGAAGTCGATCGACGAGGAAACCTCTGCGACCGTGGTCGAATCAATCCGAGTGTCATCGGGCATCAAGAGAACATCGACGAGCCCTGACGGCAAGGCCTTGGGGATGGTAGTCGAGGCTGTGTCGGTGGCATCGGACATCAGGAGAGCATCGACCTCTCTGGTAAAGAAAGCATCGTCGGTGCAGTGCTGCTCACTGCCAAGATCGACCGACGACGAAGACGAAGCCAAGAATGCTTCGAGCTTCTCCGCAGTTATCCCGAGGTCAAATGCTTCGAGTTCTTCCGCAGTTATCCCGAGGTCGTCTCCACCAACGTCCGTTGACGATGGGGTGGCGGCTGGGACTCCGGCTTCGTTCGGTGCCACGGAGTCGATGGAGGGAAGACGACTCTCCAGGGTTGTCACGACGGGAGCCAATAAGAGCTGTTGCACCACCGCGGTCGGAGGTGGTGAGACGTCGGACTGGAATGCTCCGTTGGAATGTGCAACCAACCCCCGGCATGGCTTCTTGGGTGCTGCTGATGAGAGAGTAGAAGATTCCTCTCTATTTCTCTTCTGCCCAACGAAACTGCTGCCGCCGGTGAGCGTCTCCGTCGCGGCCTCCGTGAACGTGGACTCAACCGATTTCATGAACTTGCCGCCGGAGATGGGTTGATACGAGGTCTTCTTCACGTGACAGAGAACTCGTGTCTCGAAGGTGGATGAACACATCTCGTATTCATACATTACCCACCCGGAGTTCTTCCGCCGGCCGTCCTTGAAGGAAAGGTAGCTCCTTCTTCCCACCACGATCTCGCGCCCGTCGACGATGGACTTGACGGGTTCTTGCCTTCTGTTCAGAAGCCAAGAACCGGTGCCGGCCGTTCGATCGACGCGGGAGCAGCCGCTGGCCTTGGGCTGGCGCTCCGCAAAAAAATAACCCTCCTGCCGATCGCTGCCGAGAAGATTCCACGGCTCGGTGCCGTAGACGTCGGCGAAGGCGACAGCGCGGCCAGGGAGGGGTGTGCCGGCGACCCAGTTGGCGAGGTAGTCGACCACGAGTTCCTCCGCCGTGGGAACGAACCTGTAGCCTGACGGAACGAGGTCGACGGGATCCATGTACGACGGAAAGCGATGGTTGTTTCTTGAAGAGAGGAGAGAGGAAACGAAGGCGGACACAGAGTGGGAGTGGGAGAGGAGAGCGCGTAGACGTATATAGATGCAGTGGGCGGGTTTCGGATTTCGGATTTCGGATTCCGAATTAATTCGTATTATATATTTAATTAGAAACTAAATGGCTACATAGATCTATTGTTTCCTTCTTCTTCTTCTTCTTCTTCTTCTTCTGTCTCTCATCGATGTTCCAGAAATAAGATTGATATATGGCTTATCATCCTCTTGTCTCCTTCCGAGTCATATCTAAACCCCTTAGATTTCCAAGGACAGGATTACCCATTTCATATTGGTAAGTAAGGCAATGATTTTTGAACTGATATCAATCTTTTTATTGGCGACTGAAGTGACACATAAATGTATCCTCAAACATCTGTTAGTGATCATTGAGCTTTTAAGTGGGAATCTCCAGTAGTAATACTGTTTAGGCCTGTTATTTTTAGTTACTTTGTTTTACGTTCCCTTATTTTATCCTTTATAGATATCGACAAATAAACCAAAGAGTTAAAAGCTTCGGCATACTTACATGATTTAACCTCACCCATACTATTAATATGATCCAATACCAAAAACACTATAAACGAGGATATTAGGTAACTTAGTGGAGGGCACTATGGTTATCCAAAAATATTTATTAAGTTTTCAGTTTTCAATAATTTTTTAAAAAAATTTTAACTTTTCCTATTAAGAAAATCGACTTTTTGCTTTAAAGTATACTATGTAAGCGAATCACCATTTATATATTTCTATCAAACAAGTACAAGATCTTGATTAATAATATATCTTCAAATTTATATAAAATTAACCTTTAAATGAGAAAATAACTGTTTTCACTAAAAAATATAAAATTCTTGCTGAGGAATTTTACTAACATTGTTTTTTTTAAATTAAATTTATGTTGTTTTAAAAGCTAGTTAGGGAAAATTTTGTCCTTATTAAAACTTGTGGGCATAAGTTTCTGGTCTTCTCTAATTTTAAAAAAAGAAAAAAGTTTTGACTTTTCCTAATAAGAAAATTGACTTTTTGCTCTGAAGTATACTCTGTAAGTGAATCACCATTTATATATTCCTGTCAAACAAGTATAAGATCTTGATGAATAACATACCTTCAAATTTTTATAAAATTAATTTTTAAATGATAAAAAAATTGTTTTCACTGAAAAATAAAAAATTCTTATTGAGGAGTTTTACTAACATTGTTTTCTTTCAATTAAATTTTCATTGTTTTAAAAGCTAGTTAGGGAAAAATTTGTCCTAATTAAAACTTGTGGGCATAAGTTTCTTTTCTTCTCTAAATTAAAAGAAAATTTAACTTTTCTTGTTAAGAAAATCGACTTTCTACTCTAAAGTATACTCTATAAGTGAATAACCATTTATATATTCCTGTCAAATAAATACAAGATCGAATAACAAACCATCAAATTTAAATAGAATTAACCTTTAAATGAGAAAATAATTTTTGCACTGAAAAAAGAAAAATCTTGCTGAAGAGTTTTAATGGAAGCTCTTGTTGCTCCAATCAATATTGGAGATGCAATATATTTTGTTGCTAAAGGCAAACTATTGATGAAAAGAAATATATTTTATAGCTATATCTTGATAAATAAGTAGCAAAAAAGAATATTTAATTTTTCCCCCAATCCTTGAAGTCGTCTACATTAGGAACTGACCAAATAGGTTACATGTTAAGATGCAAAATAAGATGCGAAACGGATCATCCATCCTAATATGTATTGGTATTTATCTTGAAGTTGTTCTCTTGCTATCAAGTGATGAGGGGCAAGCTATTATATCTAATTACTTTCATCGATAGTCTTTCATTAATAATACAAAAATAAATTTTTTTTGTCTTTGATTTTAAGATTTTTAAAATCATTCACTATACAATGCAAAAGAATAAAATGAATTAGAATTATAATAAGATGCATTTTGAGTTTTTGAGGACCGAATAAGAAATGATTCAAATGGTTCACAAAAAATCATACAAACAAGAAGCTTTATTTTATATAAGATGCAAATCATGTTTAATTTTCACTGCTCCACTTAATCTTTATTCATCAGTTAAAGATAATATATCTCTTATGTTGGCTACTTTTATCACACAAAAAAAAAAAGATAAATAAAGAAACATAAGGTTTTGGTTACATAGTATTAGAAAAAATCTTTAAGAGCAAAAATCAAGAAGCCATGAATACTTATCACTAATCATTCTTCCAAGAAAGCCAATGCAAAATAATAAATTTGTAATGAGATACATTTTAAGTTTATAAGAATAGTTTTGAATAAGGAATGATTCAAACGATTTTCAAAAACTCATACAAACAAGAAGTTTTTTTATATAAGATGTAAATCATGTTTAATTATCACTCTTCCACTTAATCTTTATTCATCAGTTAAAGATAATATACCTCTAATGTTGGCTACTTTTATCACAAAAAAAAAAACAGATAAACAAAGAAACACAAGGTTTTGGTTACAAAGGATTAGAAAAAATCTTTAAGAGCAAAAATCAAGAAGCCATGAATACTTGATCACTAATCATTTTTCCAAGAAAGCCAATACAAAAGAATAAATTTGTAATGAGATACATTTTAAGTTTTTGAGAAACGTTTTGAATAAGGAATGATTCAAACGATTTTCCAAAACTCACACAAACAAGAAGTTTTTTATATAAGATGTAAATCATGTTTAATTATCACTGTTCCACTTAATCTTTGTTCGTCAGTTAAAGATAATATTCCTCTAATGTTGGCTACTTTTATCACATAAAAAAAAAGATAAACAAAGAAACACAAAGTTTTAGTTACATAGTAGTAGTACAAATATTTAAGAGCAAAAATCAAAAAGTCGTGAACACTTGGTCGCTAATTATTCTTCCAAAAAAATCAATGCAAAAGAATAAAGTTGTAATGAGATGAATTTTGAGTTTTTGAGGACCGTTTTGAATAAGGAATGATTCAAACGGTTCTAAAAAACTCACACAAACTAGAAGCTTTTTTATATAAGATGCAAATCATGTTTAATTTTTACTATTCCACTTAATCTTTGTTCGTTAGTCAAAGATAATATTCCTCTAATGTTGACTACTTTTATCATTAAAAAAAATAGATAAACAAAGAAACACAAGGTTTTGGTTACAGAGTATTAGAACAAATCTTTAAGAGCAAAAATCAAAAAGCCATGTACACTTGATAACTAATAATTCTTCCAAGAAAAGCCAATGCAAAATTATAAAGTTGTAATTAGATGCATTTTACATTTTTGAGAACCTTTTTGAATAAGGAATGATTCAAACAGTTCTCAAAAACTCACACAAATATGAAGATTTTTTATATAAGATAAAAAAACATGTTTAATTTTTACTATTCCAGTTAATCTTTGTTCGTCAGTTAGATAATATTCCTCTAATGTTGGATACATTTATCAAAAAAAAAAAAGATAAACAAATAAACACAAGGTTTTGGTTACAAAGTCTTTAAGAGTAAAAATCAAGAAGCCATGAATACTTGATCACTAATCATTCTTCCAAGAAAAGCCAATGCAAAAGAATAAAATTATACTGAGATGCATTTTAAGTATTTGAGAGCCGTTTTGAATCAGGAATGATTCAAATGGTTTTCAAAAACTCATACAAAGAAGAAATTTTTTTTATATACGATGCAAATTATGTTTAATTTTCACTGTTTCACTTAATCTTTATTCGTTAGTTAAAGATAATATTCCTCTAATGTTGGCTACTTTTATCACACAAAAAAAACAGATAAACAAAAAAACACAAAGTTTTGGTTACAGAGTATTAGAACAAATTTTTAAGAGCAAAAATCAAGAAGTCATAAATACTTGATCACTAATCATTCTTCTAAGAAGAGCCAATGCAAAAGAATAAAGTTGAAATAAGATGAATTTTGAGTTTTTGAGGACCGTTTAGAATAACGAATGATTCAAACGGTTCTAAAAAACTCACACAAACCAAAAGCTTTTTTTATATAAGATGTAAATCATGTTTAATTTTCACTCTTCTACTTAATCTTTGTTCGTCAGTTAAAGATAATATTCCTCTAATATTAGCTACTTTTATAATAAAGAAAACAAATAAACAAAAAACACAAGGTTTCGGTTACTAAGTATTAGAATAAATCTTTAAGAGCAAAAATCAAGAAGCCATGAACACTTCACTAATCATTCTTCCAAGAAAGACAATGCAAAAAAATAAAGTTGTAATGAGATGCATTTTAAGTTTTTGAGGACCGTTTTGAATAAGAAATGATTTTAACGGTTCTAAAAAACTCACACAAAAAGAAGCTTTTTTATATAAGATGCAAATCATGTTTAATTTTCACTATTCTGCTTAATCTTTGTTCTTCAGTTAAAAATAATATTTCTCTAATGTTGGCTACTTTTATCATAAAAAAAATAGATAAACAAAGAAATAAAATGTTTTGGTTATAGAGTATTAGAACAAATTTTTAAGATGCAAATCATATTTAATTTTTATTGTTTCACTTAACCTTTGTTCATCAGTTAAAGATAATATTCCTCTAATGTTAGCTACTTTTATCACAAAAGAAAACAGATAAACAAAAAACACAAGATTATAGTTACTAAGTATTAGAATAAATCTTTAAAAGCAAAAATCAAGAAGCCATGAACACTTGATCACTAATCATTCTTCCACGAAAGCCAATGCAAAAAATTAAATTTGTAATGAGATGCATTTTGAGTTTTTGAGAACCGTTTTGAATAAGGAATGATTCAAATGGTTCTCAAAAACTCACACAAACAAAAAGCATTTTTATATAAGATGCAAATCATGTTTAATTTTTATTGTTCCACTTAATCTTTGTTCGTTGGTTAAAGATAATATTCCTCTAATGTTAGCTACTTTTATCTTAAAAAAAATAGATAAACAAATAAACACAAGGTTTTGGTTATAGAGTATTAGAACAAATCTTTAAGATAAAAAATCAAGAGGTCATGAACACTTGATCACTAATCGTTCTTCTAATAAAAGCCAATGCAAAATAATAAAGTTGCAATGAGATGCATTTTACATTTTTTATAACCGTTTTGAACAAGGAATGATTTAAACGATTCTGAAAAACTCACACAAACAAGAAGATTTTTTATATAACATGAAAATCATGTTTAATTGTCACTGTTCTACTTAATCTTTGTTCGTCAGTTAAAGATAATATTCCTCTAATGTTGGCTAATTTTATCATAAAAATAAATAAATAAACAAAAAAACAAGGTTTTGGTTATAGAGTATTAGAACAAATCTTTAAGAGCAAAAATCAAGAAGACATGAACACTTGATCACTAATCATCCTTTCAAAAAAAGCCAATGCAAAAGAATAAAGATGTAATGAGATGCATTTTATGTTTTTGAGGACCGTTTTGAATAAGGAATGATTTAAATGATTCTCAAAAACTCACACAAACAAGAAGATTTTTTTATATAAGATGCAAATCATGTTTAATTTTCACTGTTCCACTTAATCTTTGTTCATCAGTTAAAGATAATATTCCTCTAATGTTGGCTACTTTTATCACAAAAAAATATATATAAATAAAGAAACTGAAGGTTTTGTTTACAGAGTATTAGAACAATTTTTTAGGAGCAAAAATCAAGAAGTCATAATCACTAATCATTCTTTCAAGAAAAGCTAATGCAAAAGAATAAAATTGTAATAAGATGCATATTAAGTTTTTAAGAACCGTTTTGAATTATGAATGATTCAAACGATGCTCAAAAACTCATACAAACAAGAAGCTTTTTTATATAAGATGCAAATCATGTTTAATTTTTACTATTCCACTTAATCTTTATTTATCAGTTAAAGATCATATTCCTCTATTGTTGGCTACTTTTATCACTAAAAAAAATAGATAAACAAAGAAACGCAAGGTTTTGGTTACAGAGTATTAGAACAAATCTTTAAGAGTAAAAATCAAGAAGCCATGAACACTTAATCACTAATCATTCTTCCAAGAAAAGCCAATGCAAAAGAATAAAGTTGTAATGAGATAAATTTTGAGTTTTTGAGTATCGTTTTGAATAAGGAATGATTCAAACGGTTCTACAAAACTCACACAAACCAAAAGCTTTTTTATATAAAATGCAAATAATGTTTAATTTTTACTATTCCACTTAATCTTTGTTCGTCAATTAAATATAATATTCCTCTAATGTTAACTACTTTTATCACAAAAAAAAATAGATAAACAAAAAATATAAGGTTTTGGTTATAGAAGTTTAGAACAAATCTTTAAGAGCAAAAATCAAGAAGCCATGAACATCACTAATCATTCTTCCAAGAAAAGCCAATGCAAAAGAATAAAGTTGTTGAGAAGTTTATAAGATGCATTTTAAGTTTTTTAGAACCATTTTGAATAATGAATGATTAAAATAGTTCTAAAACACTCATACAAACAAGAAGTTTTTTTATATAAGATGCAAATTATGTTTCATTTTCATTGTTCCACTTAATCTTTGTTCATCAATCAAAGATAATATTCCTCTAATGTTGACTACTTTTATAAAAAAAAAAACTAATAAATAAAGAAACACAAGGTTTTGGTTACATAGTATTAGAATAATTCTTTAAGAGCAAAAATCAAGAAGCCATAAACACTTGATCGCTAATCATTCTTCGAAGAAAAGCTAATGCAAAAAAATAAAGTTGTAATGAGATGCATTTTGAGTTTTTGAGGACCGGTTTAAATAAAGAATGATTCAAACGGTTCTCAAAAACTCGTACAAATAAGAAGCTTTTTGTATAAGATGCAAATAATATTTATTTTTCACTATTCCACTTAATCTTTGTTCGTCCGTTAAAGATAATATTCCTCTAATGTTGGCTACTTTTATCATTAAAAAAATAGATAAATAAAGAAACACAAGGTTTCGTTTATAGAGTAATAGAACAAATTTTTAAGAGCAAAAATCAAGAAGTCATGTACACTTGATCACTAGTCATTCTTCCGAGAAAAGCCAATTCTCTTGGGTGGTGGAGCTACATGTTGAGGTGGTGCTATCACATAAGACCCCTGGTAGTATCCTATAACAACAAGAACATTATTTCATACATGAGGAAAGACAACTCTATGGGGGTGTCACAACGGGAGTCGATAAAGGTTGTTGCACCATCGTGGTTGGAGGTGGTGAGATGTCGGACTACAATGCTCCGCTGGAATGTGCAACCAACCCTCGGCATGGCTTCTTCGGAGTTGCTGATGAGAGAGTAGAATATTTCTCTCTAGTTCTCTTCTGCCTAACGAAATTGTCGTCGATGAGCGTCTCTGTCGTGGCCTCCGTGAACGCAGACTCAACTGTTTTCATGAACTTGCCTCCAAAGATAAGTTGATGCCAGCTCTTCTTCATGTGACAGAGAACTTTGTAAGAAATCTTTGATACCAAAATGTGTTTCTAAATCATTATAATAGAAACACAATAAAAATTGATACAGAAACAAAATAGTATACCTCCAGCCATTGTTGTCAAGAATTTCTGCAAAGATTTCATCTTTAACTTTGGCACATCTCGGCACAGAACTCTCGCTTTAGATGGTGTAAGAAATCCTTTTGCTTCAAAGAGATGTTGAGCCTAGGAACCAAAATCCTTGTTTATATAGATGTTCTCCCATCAAGAATATTTATTATCACCAACTCATAACGTTCAAGAATAAATTCAAATTTATAACGTTTGGACCATAATGAAGAATTTTAATGATATTAAATATTTAATTTAATAATAATAATTTTATTTATAATGAATAAAAAACTGAAATCATTTAGACCATAATAAATGAAGAAATTCATGATAATGAATTATGAATCAAAATGAGAACTATTACATAATTATTAAATAAGATATTTAATAATAATGGTTACATTCTCTCACTTGGTCCATGCGTTTAGCTTAATAATTTGAATTAATCTTTCTTGAACAACTTTCTTAATAAATAAATACATGAATCATAGCGATAAGTCCTCTAAGAGCAAGTATTATCATCCATATATTACGATGTATTTAGTTTCTTAATCTTAATGTGGTAATATTACTTAATGAATAAACCTTATGTTTTTTCTTGGTTCAGTAACAATATATTTTCTTAAAATAATATGCACATGAATGAGAAAATATCATAATATATAAAAGTTTCAATATCATTACAAAGTAGAACCAATTCTCATTTTCTCTACATGATCCATAAATTTCAGAGGTGGCATGTCTTTAGTCAAAGGATCAGTAATCATCTATTCAGTACTAATATACTCTGATACCAAATGTAATGTGGAAGGGTGTTCAGAATATAGTGTACTAGGAAAGATTCTGACATATTAATCTCAAGTTTTTAAGTTAAGTCGTAATATCTCGCATTTGTATTATATGTTCATGCACACCCTTTATGTCGGTGAGTCTAAGGGATGAAAATTTCATTATAAGGGTACTTGCTAGTGCTTTTTCTGAAGTGATGAATTGCTCATCAAAAGCTTGATCACTAGTCATTCTTTCGAGAAAAGTCAATTCTCTTGGGTGGTGGAGCTACATGTTGAGGTGGTGCTATCACAGAAGACCCTTGGTAGTATCCTATAACAACAAGAACATTATTTCATACATGAGGAAAGACAACTCTTTGGGGGTGTCACAACGGGAGTCGATAAAGGTTGTTGCACCACCGTGGTTGGAGGTGGTGAGATGTCGGACTGCAATGCTCCGCTGGAATGTGCAACCAACCCTCGGCATGGCTTCTTCGGAGCTGCTGATGAGAGAGTACAATATTTCTCTCTATTTCTCTTCTGCCTAACGAAATTGTCGTTGATGAGCGTCTCTGTCGTGGCCTCCGTGAACGCAGACTCAACTGTTTTCATGAACTTGCCTCCAAAGATGGGTTGATGCCAGCTCTTCTTCATGTGACAGAGAACTTTGTAAGAAATCTTTGATACCAAAATTGGTTTCTAAACCATTATAATAGAAACACAATAAAAATTGATACAGAAATGAAATAGTATACCTCCGGCCATTGTTGTCAAGAATTTCTTCTTTAACTTTGGCACATCTCGGCACAGAACTCTCGCTTTAGATGGTGTAAGAAATCCTTTTGCTTCAAAGAGATGTTGAGCCCAAGGACTAAAATCCTTGTTTATATAGATGTTCTCCCATCAAGAATATTTATTATCACCAACTCATACAAGAATTAATTCAAATTTATAACGTTTGCACCATAATAAAGAATTTTAATGATATTAAATATTTAATTTAATAATAATAATTTTATTTATAATGAATAAAAAACTAAAATCATTTAGACCATAATAAATGAAGAAATTCATGATAATGAATTATAAATCATAATGAGAACAATTACATAATTATTAAATAAGATATTTAATAATAATGGTTACATTCTCTCACTTGATCCATGCGTCTAGCTTAATAATTTGAATTAATCTTTTTTAACAACTTTCTTAATAAATAAATACATGAATCATAGCGATAAGTCCTCTAAGAGCAAGTATTATCATCCATATATTACGATGTATTTAGTTTCTTAATCTTAATGTGGTAATATTACTTAATGAATAAACCTTATGTTTATTCTTGGTTCGGTAACAATATATTTTCTTAAAATAATGTGCACATGAATGAGAAAATATCATTATATATAAAAGTTTCAATATCATTACAAAATGGAACCAAGTCCCATTTTCTCTACATGATCCTTGAATTTCAAAGGTGGCATGTCTTTAGTCAAAGAATCAGTAATCATCTATTCAGTGCTAATATGCTCTGATACCAAATGTAATATGGAAGGGTGTTCAGAATATATTCTGAATTATTAATCTCGAGTATAGTCGTAATATCTCGCATTTGTATTATATGTTCATGCACACCCTTTATGTCGGTGAGTCTAAGGGATGAAAATTTCATTATAAGGGTACTTGCTAGTGCTTTTTCTGAAGTGATGAATTGCTCATCAAAAGCTTGATCACTAGTCATTCTTCCGAGAAAAGCCAATTCTCTTGGGTGGTGGAGCTACATGTTGAGGTGGTGCTATCACAGAAGACCCTTGGTAGTATCCTATAACAACAAGAACATTATTTCATACATGAGGAAAGACAACTCTCTGGGGGTGTCACAACGGGAGTCGATAAAGGTTGTTGCACCACCGTGGTTGGAGGTGGTGAGATGTCGGACTGCAATGCTCCGCTGGAATGTGCAACCAACCCTCGGCATGGCTTCTTCGGAACTGCTGATGAGAGAGTAGAATATTTCTCTCTATTTCTCTTCTGCCTAACGAAATTTTCATTGATGAGCGTCTCTATCGTGGCCTCCGTGAACGCAGACTCAATTGTTTTCATGAACTTGCCTCCAAAGATGAGTTGATGCCAGCTCTTCTTCATGTGACAGAGAACTTTGTAAGAAATCTTTGATACCAAAATGTGTTTCTAAACCATTATAATAGAAATACAATAAAAATTGATACAGAAATGAAATAGTATACCTCCAGCCATTGTTGTCAAGAATTTCTTCTTGAACTTTGGCACATCTCGGCATAGAACTCTCGCTTTAGATTGTGTAAGAAATCTTTTTGCTTCTAAGAGATGTTGAGCCCAGGGACTAAAATCCTTGTTTTTATAGATGTTCTCCCATCAAGAATATTTATTATCACCAACTCATACAAGAATTAATTCAAATTTATAACGTTTGCACCATAATAAAGAATTTTAATGATATTAAATATTTAATTTAATAATAATAATTTTATTTATAATGAATAAAAAACTGAAATCATTTAGACCATAATAAATGAAGAAATTCATGATAATGAATTATAAATCATAATGAGAACAATTACATAATTATTAAATAAGATATTTAATAATAATGGTTACATTCTCTCACTTGATCCATGCGTCTAGCTTAATAATTTGAATTAATCTTTTTTAACATCTTTCTTAATAAATAAATACATGAATCATAGCGATAAGTCCTCTAAGAGCAAATATTATCATCCATATATTACGATATATTTAGTTTCTTAATCTTAATGTGGTAATATTACTTAATGAATAAACCTTATGTTTATTCTTGGTTCGGTAACAATATATTTTCTTAAAATAATGTGCACATGAATGAGAAAATATCATAATATATAAAAGTTTTAATATCATTATAAAATGGAACCAAGTCCCATTTTCTCTACATGATCCTTGAATTTCAAAGGTGGCATGTCTTTAGTCAAAGGATCAGTAATCATCTATTCAGTGCTAATATGCTCTGATACCAAATGTAATGTGGAAGGGTGTTCAGAATATATTCTGACTTATTAATCTCGAGTTTAGTCGTAATATCTCACATTTGTATTATATGTTCACGCACACCCTTTATGTCGGTGAGTGTAAGGGATGAAAATTTCATTATAAGGGTACTTACTAGTGCTTTTTCTGAAGTGATGAATTGCTCATCAAAAGCTTGATCACTAGTCATTCTTCCGAGAAAAGCCAATTCTCTTGGGTGATGGAGCTACATGTTGAGGTGGTGCTATCACAGAAGACCCTTGGTAGTATCCTATAACAACAAGAACATTATTTCATACATGAGGAAAGACAACTCTCTGGGGGCGTCACAACGGGAGTCGATAAAGGTTGTTGCACCACCGTGGTTGGAGGTGGTGAGATGTCGGACTGCAATGCTCCGCTGGAATGTGCAACCAACCCTCGGCATGGCTTCTTCGGAGCTGCTGATGAGAGAGTACAATATTTCTCTCTATTTCTCTTCTGCCTAACGAAATTTTCGTTGATGAGCGTCTCTGTCGTGGCCTCCGTGAACGCAGACTCAACTGTTTTCATGAACTTGCCTCCAAAGATGGGTTGATGCCAGCTCTTCTTCATGTGACAGAGAACTTTGTAAGAAATCTTTGATACCAAAATGTGTTTCTAAACCATTATAATAGAAACAAAATAAAAATTGATACAGAAATGAAATAGTATACCTCCGGCCATTGTTATCAAGAATTTCTTCTTGAACTTTGGCACATCTCTGCACAGAATTCTCGCTTTAGATGGTGTAAGAAATCCTTTTGCTTCAAAGAGATGTTGAGCCCAAGGACCAAAATACTTGTTTATATAGATGTTCTCCCATCAAGAATATTTATTATCACCAACTCATTCACGAATTAATTCAAATTTATAACGTTTAGACCATAATAAAGAATTTTAATGATATTAAATATTTAATTTAAGAATAATAATTTTATTTATAATGAATAAAAAACTGAAATCATTTAGACCATAATAAATGAATAAATTCATGATAATGAATTATAAATCATAATGAGAACAATTACATAATTATTAAATAAGATATTTAATAATAATGGTTAAATTCTCTCACTTGATCCATGCGTCTAGCTTAATAATTTGAATTAATCTTTTTTAGCAACTTTCTTAATAAATAAATACATGAATCATAGCGATAAGTCCTCTAAGAGCAAGTATTATCATCCATATATTACGATGTATTTAGTTTCTTAATCTTAATGCGGTAATATTTCTTAATGAATAAACCTTATGTTTATTCTTGGTTCGGTAACAATATATTTTCTTAAAATGATATGCACATGAATGAAAAAATATCATAATATATAAAAGTTTCAATATCATTACAAAATGGAACCAAGTCCCATTTTCTCTACATAATCCTTGAATTTCAAAGGTGGCATGTCTTTAGTCAACGGATCAGTAATCATCTATTCAGTGCTAATATGCCCTGATACCTAATGTAATGTGGAAGGGTGTTCAGAATATATTCTGACTTATTAATCAAGAGTTGAGTCGTAATATCTTGCATTTGTATTATATGTTCACTCACACCCTTTATGTCGGTGAGTCTAAGGGATTAAAATTTCATTATAAGGGTACTTGGTAGTGCTTTTTCTGAAGTTATGAATTGCTCATCAAAAGCTTGATCACTAGTCATTCTTCCGAGAAAAGCCAATTCTCTTGGGTGGTGGAGCTACATGTTGAGGTGGTTCTATCACAGAAGACCCTTGGTAGTATCCTATAACGACAAGAACATTATTTCATACATGAGGAAAGACAACTCTCTAGGGGTGTCACAACGGGAGTCGATAAAGGTTGTTGCACCACCGTGGTTGGAGGTGGTGAGATGTCGGACTGCAATGCTCCGCTGGAATGTGCAACCAACCCTCGGCATGGCTTCTTCGGAGCTGCTGATGAGAGAGTAGAATATTTCTCTCTATTTCTCTTCTGCCTAACGAAATTGTCGTTGATGAGCGTCTCTGTCGTGGCCTCCGTGAACGCAGACTCAATTATTTTCATGAACTTGCCTCCAAAGATGGGTTGATGCTAGCTCTTCTTCATGTGACAGAAAACTTTGTAAGAAATCTTTGATACCAAAATGTGTTTCTAAACCATTATAATAGAAACACAATAAAAATTGATACAGAAATGAAATAGTATACCTCCAGCCATTGTTGTCAAGAATTTCTTTTTGAACTTTGGCACATCTCGGCACAGAACTCTCGCTTTAGATGATGTAAGAAATCCTTTTGCTTCAAAGAGATGTTGAGCCCAGAGACCAAAATCCTTGTTTATATAGATGTTCTCGCATCAAGAATATTTATTATCACCAACTCATTCAAGAATTAATTCAAATGTATAACGTTTGCACCATAATAAAGAATTTTAATGATATTAAATATTTAATTTAATAATAATAATTTTATTTATAATGAATAAAAAACTGAAATCATTTAGACCATAATAAATGAAGAAATTCATGATAATGAATTATAAATCATAATGAGAACAATTACATAATTATTAAATAAGATATTTAATAATAATGGTTAAATTCTCTCACTTGATCCATGCGTCTTGCTTAATAATTTGAATTAATCTTTTTTAGCAACTTTCTTAATAAATAAATACATGAATCATAGCGATAAGTCCTCTAAGAGCAAGTATTATCATCCATATATTACGATGTATTTAGTTTCTTAATCTTAATGCGGTAATATTTTTAATGAATAAACCTTATGTTTATTCTTGGTTCGGTAACAATATATTTTCTTAAAATAATGTGCACATGAATGAGAAAATATCATAATATATAAAAGTTTCAATATCATTACAAAATGGAACCAAGTCCCATTTTCTCTACATGATCCTTGAATTTCAAAGGTGGCATGTCTTTAGTCAAAGGATCAGTAATCATCTATTCAGTGCTAATATGCTCTGATACCAAATGTAATGTGGAAGGGTGTTCAAAATATATTCTGACTTATTAATCTCGAGTTTAGTCGTAATATCTCGCATTTGTATTATATGTTCACGCACACCCTTTATGTCGGTGAGTCTAAGGGATGAAAATTTCATTATAAGGGTACTTGCTAGTGCTTTTTCCGAAGTGATGAATTGCTTATCAAAAGCTTGTAGCAAGTCTCGGACTTTTCATGCTGGTCAACAGAACCTTGTATACCAGCAATTATGTTAGTTTTGATAAAAATCACGCTAAGCCGATTGGATCGCTCCCATCGCTCATATAACGTGACATCAGTTGGAATGCTAGTATTAGTGACTGTAGGTGGTTCGTCTTTCTTAATAGTATAATCAATATCTATCCACCCTAAATAGAGGAGAACCCTCTCCTTCCATATCTTATGGTTATCACCATTATGTTTGGGAATATCACATCGAATATCAGAGAAATTAACAGTTTGAGAAACTGTATAAAATCAAACATGCTTATGTCAAAATTTAAAGCTTAATAGTCTAAATTGTATGTTTTACCAATGTGAAACAAACCAAAAAATATGAATTTCATGATATAAAAATTGCCTGTGAACTAAATTCTTAATTCAAATAGATTCAAATGGTCTTTATGATAAAACTATCAAATTATATTCTAATTCATAATCCCTATGGGTAAATTATGAAAATAATATGATATTTTATCCGGATTAATTATATTAATATAATAAAAAAATCCTATGGGATAATAATTATTATATGAAATATAATCAGTTACGATATGATGTCTAATTACCTATGTGATCCTTATTTTAACTTTATATATAATTTTAATTAATTAAGGATGCTTTGACTAATTATTAATTAATTAAGATTATATGGATCACTAGACATTTTAGACATATAAAATTGACTTATAAGCATGATTAGATATAATCAAATATAGCATTTTATTGTCTAAAATTATTAAAAATATCATATCATCATAATTTCAATATGAAATATATCAAGAAGTTTAAAAAATAAAATAAAATAAAGTCATATTCATGGTAGAAAAATAACTATTTCATATCAAGGCAGAGGTCAATCGGCTCTAATACCAAATATAAGAAATCTTTAATACTAAAATATATTTCTTAATCATTATAATAGAAACACAATAAAAAATTGATGTGGAAACGAAATAACGTATCTCCAGCCATTGTTGTTAAGAATTTCTGTAAAATTTTCTTTTTGAACTTTGGTACTTCTTGGACCAGAACTCTCACTTTAGATTTTTCAATTTTATATTTATTATTATCAGTCATCTTTGAAAAGCAGTAAATGACCACTCTATATAGCCTCTCCAAGAAGCCATCAGTCAACTATAAAAAGATGAAAACCCTTCAAATATTTCTTAATTAATTTGATTTGAAGAAACTATTCAATCATATCAAAATAATGAAAATGATAGAAGATAATAATAGTTTGAAGCATTAATTAAGATCTTACGGTGAGGATTGTGTGGCATAGACCGATATGTTTCGAATGAAAATGCTGGTAGGTGTAGTCATTGACTATTGTGTTTATTCCCATCTCGAGAAACTCACATGAAAATGCTGCTAGGAGTTGATGATTCATTTTGTATTGTTATACTGTCATATATTGGAATAATGTTAGTCATCAATATGTTCATCTTGCAGTCTTACCATACAGGTATATACGGTACATAAATCAACAAGAACTTGTCAGATAGAATGTTTCTCATGAAGAAATGGAGATGCAAAGATTTATTTAGCTCATGAAGATTAGTACATAGGACTTTTACCAGTTCATATACACTGGAGAGATGTTTGCTCCAGAAAGACGGATCATGAAAGCATCATATGATTGGAGAAACTGAAGGATGTTTCACCAATCATTCATTCATAGAGAATGATCATGTATCTTTGCAGAAAACAAGTAACTAAAGTGAACACAGCTGCAGGTTCTTCTCTAAGCTGGTAGCAAGATGTACATCCTCAGCTGCAGTGTGTCTGTTTATGATGCTTTTGGAGGAGACTTTGGGTGACTATTGGTAACTATAGGACTTCAAAAGTTTATGATGATTGTGTCAAAGTCGCATGAAACAACTAAAACAGATTAGCATATCAGAACAATAAGCTAAAAAATTGAAGAAACGGAGAACCTCATGTAGAACTTAACATTACTTGTATGTTCTATCACACAGCAATTTAGTGCACTCCACAAGCAACACATCCTTTTGGCATATACATCATATAACTGACTTCTCAAAGACTCGGCCATTGAAAATTTTGATCCTCAATAATTAACAAGAAGGCATGAATTCATATAAGTGACATCTCAAAGACACATACAAATTTTAGGTATAGTTCACCAGAAAATCTGTAAAATACATCCATAACCCACAGAATAAACATACATGTTTTTAATCAAGTCAAGAAAAAAAAACATTTACGAACCCTGGATAAGTCAAATGATCTCTCAACCTGAAAGAAGATGCATAAATTCATGTCATCACATGGAAGTACATCACTGAATGAAATGTTAAAACGAACCACAAGTTCCATGTTGTGGGGTGAGGGAGATAGTGAATGCAGAACTCTGATTGCCATGATGAATTCGATAACTAATAATCTAAAGAAATAAAAACATTTACTTAATAAGCTAGTTCCTAACAATGCTCCAGCAAAATAAATCTGGCACTACAGTGAAGATGCACATAGGGCCACTCTAGCTGTCTGCTTGAAAGTATTCGGCTATATGGGTGTTGCAGCACTATGTTCTCTGCAAACGAATGCAATTAAAAAAGATGTAATATCTCCAGATTATCGACTGCAGAAAACCAAATTCTTAGCTTGGGAGGAAAAATTCATTTCTCTCAAGAAATAAAATCAAGAGCGGGAAAATATGCCAAAAGGTCTTGCAAAGGATAATCTTTTTGCAGAATAGGTTCTCAAAAAGGGCAAATTAAATTGAAAGAAAATAAGTTTAATCAGTAAATCTGCATAAAAAATGAGATCGCAAAATAAATTGGTTGCATTTGTGTCTTTTGAGAAATGGAGTTCACTTACTATGATTTTTGTGATGATTTTGCCTCTTTTCATATTGATGAGTGTTGCTGTGATCCATCTATCCTATTTGTCTGATAATATTGCTACTCAATCTTGAAGTATATGCTAAGAAGCTACCCAAGCTTGACAGTGTACTTCCGGATCTTTATTTTAGAGAAACATCTACATAAGTATGATTCATTGTGGTTGGTAGTGAGAGTCCCAACGAAGAACATTAATAAGAAGTTGCATGGATGTCAAAGAAACTTTCTCAAATATCATTCTGCATCAATCCAGACTGCTACTTTGAAGAATCTCTTTGATAAACAAATTTGTGACTCATATTTGATCGTTTAGAACCATTAGGATTTTCAAAACTGAAATTAACATTATTGAACAATTTTTAGTACCATTTATCTCGACTAATTAACTGTGTCATTAACTAACTGATAGATCAACTATAGTAGAATCATTTAGACATTATTTAACTAACTGTCTCATTAAACTAAACTCTTAGTAAACTCGACTTACCAAAGCGATGGTGTGGTAAGAATCGAAAAGAAATCACTTGGCATTGTGGAAAGGTCCGACCTTGATGACATACAGGGACCTATTATTGGTTCCATCAGCTCCAGCCCTCTGCTGAAGATGGCACTGTGAAGCACTTGGCCTCGGAAGCATAATGCAATGCCAACGGATTGCCAATACAACACCAAATCTTGTACCTTTCATCAGCTCCCACCCTCAAAAGCCACAACACCAGCGCAGATACCTCCATCTTCAAGATCCTCGAACCTAAAATCCAACAAGGGAAGCTCCAAATCAGCTGTAAAATTCATGCATTTCGCTGTCAGAAGAGACCTTTCGAACCAAAAATGCTCACCTTTGTTTCCGAGTCGAGTAAGACCGAACGGGGCGATGGGATTCAAAGAAGATGAAGGCACTTTGTCTTCTCGCCCCTCGCCTCTCTGCTCCCTTCTCCTCTTCCTCGTTCATTTCCTCTCTTCTCCTCTTCAAGAAACAACCGTCGTCCATGGAGCCCGTCGACCTTGTTCCGAGAGGCTACAGGGGCACACCCTTCACTGTCCACGCTGAGCGATACTTATTTACGGACGGCTCGCGCGTGGATCGACATCGGTTCTTAGACTCTGGACAAAAAGCAAGAACTAGTCAACAAAACCGTCGACAGGCGCGAGATGGTGGCGAGGTGAAAGAGCAGCCTTTCCTTCAACGACTACCGGCAGAAGAACTCCGGGTGGACGATGTACGAATATGAGATGTGTTCTTCCGGCTTATTTGACATTTGTTTTGATGGTGGTTTATAAGGTGGACTCAACTGTTTTGATGGTGGTGCCGTCGGAGATGGCCTGATGCAAGATCTTCATAGAACTCGTCTCTCGAAGCCGAAGAACAGATCTCATGTTCGTCCATCGTCCACCCTCTTTCGCCGACCGTCGTTAAAGTAAAGTCTGCTCTTTCGCCCCCACCCACGATCTCACGGCAGCCGACGGTTTTGTCGCCGACTTCTTGCTCTTTTACAAAGTGAAGAACCCATTCGTAACCTTAGGGTTTGGAAATCCTAAGAGACTCGGTTTTTCCTGGGCCGCGATGGGCTGCCGGGACGGACTCAACCCAAGTTCTTGCTTTTCGAACGTGGACTAACCGTTTTGATAGAACCGGTGCCCGGTGCCGGCCTTTCGATCCACGCGCGAGCCATAGCTGTTCTCGAACTTGCTCTCGACAAAGAATCCCTCCTGCCGATCGTTGCCAATAAGATTCAACGGCTCGGTGCCGTAGACCGAAAGAGTGGCCAGGGAAGGAGGGGGTGTGCCGGCGATCCAGTTGGTGAGGTAGTCAACCACGAGTTCCTCCGTCGTAGGAAGGAACCCGTCCAATTTGGATGGTAAACCGATATGCGGAGACTTTCCTGCTACGGATAGTCTGAATTATAATAATAAAAAATAGGTCCCAATTCATTTCAATATTAAATAATAATAATAATAATAATAATAATAATAATAATAATAATTCCTTTACAAAAACATGTGGGCATATAAATTTGTCCTTAGCAAAACCCGTGGGTATATAAATTATCCTTAGCAAAGATTTGCTTATAAATTTCACAACGTAGCATATTACAGTGATAGAAATGATATCAAGCCATCTACTTTCTGTTTGATTGTCTAATCATAAATATTTATTAGCACAAGTTAAATGAGCATAATTATTTTCACATATGATCGTTTGAAGCAAAATTAAAATTATCTATAACGATCAACTAGCGATATGCTTTTCAATGGTCTGAATTATAATAATAATAATAATAATAATAATAATTCCTTTGCAAAAACCTGTGGGCATATAAATTGTCCTTAGCAAAGATTTGCTTATAAATTTCACAACGTAGCATATTACAATGATAGAAATGATATCAAGCCATCTACTTTCTGCTTGATTGTCTAATCATAAATATTTATAAGCACAAGTTAAATGAGCATAATTATTTTCACATATGATCATTTGAAGTAAAATTAAAATTATCTATAACGATCAACTAGCGATATGCTTTTCAATGATCTGAATAATAATAATAATAATAATAATAATAATAATAATAATAATAATTCCTTAGCAAAACCTGTGGGCATATAAATTGTCCTTAGCAAAGATTTGCTTATAAATTTCACAACGTAGCATATTAAGCCATCTACTTTCTAATCATAAATATTTATTAGCACAAGTTAAATGAGCATAATTATTTTCACATATGATCGCTTGAAGCAAAATTAAAATTATCTATAACGTTCAACCAGTTTGCAATTTGTTTTGTATCAGAGATTAACTGTTCTAATATTTTTTTCAATTTCGTGTTTATTATTGCTAGTCATCTTTGAAAAACAGTAAATGATCATTCTATATAACCTCTCCAAGAAGCCGTCAGTCAACTATAAAAAGATGAAAACCCTTCAAATATTTCTTAATTAATTTGATTTGAAGAAATTATTCAATTATATCAAAATCATGAAAATGATAGAAGATAATAATAGATTGAAGCATTAATTAAGATCTTATGGTGAGGATTTTGTGGCATAGACCGATATACAAAGACTATATGTTTCGAATGGTTTGAATTATAATAATAAAAAATAAAAAAATAATGGGTCACAATTTATTTCAGAATTAAATTTAAAAAAAAGCGAAGGTTAGGGCTCAAATCCCATGCCAAGCAGTGGCGTTACCTCTTCGCCACTTTAATGCTGCCTCTTCATCGTTTTTATAATTTTTTTCTTAACATAAATTAATTACTATAAATAATATATTATTTTATTATTAACTTTTATGTTTGTATATTATAGTTTTAAAAATAATTAAATTTAATTTTCTTAATCATGTGGATAAGTTAGGTTATACTAATTGATTATACTAATCAATTAGATTATTAATTGATTTATTTTCTAATAAGTGATGTGATTTTTAGAAAGTAAATGATATGCATTCCATTTTTATATGTGAATCGTTATAAATAAATATTATATTTTTGTCTTTGTGTAAAAGTAAAATAAAAATTAAATTTTAAAAAAAAATTAAATTATTACTTACCTTTTTTGGAAGATCTCATCTTCTCTTATATAAAGGGGCTCCTTCTCTCTCACTCCACACCAAGCCTGAAAATAAGAGGATTGACGAGAGAAGAGAACTTCTCGATTAGATGATCTCGAGGAAAAGATAAAGGAGAGGTTAGATCATTTCTTTTCTAATAAATATTGATTTATAATTTAAAATCTTGATATTGTGATTGTTAGATGCATAATAATGTTTTAATTTTAAAATTTTATAATTAATAAATAATGATAATTGATTTGTGATGTTAGAATGATTATTTGATTTATATTGATTTCTTAAGCTTAAGTAAATTTTAATATTGATTTATTTATTAAAATTCTTATTTTTATATTAATATAATAGTTTAAATTTATTTAATTAGATATATCTGTGTTTTAAGAATTATGTATGAAATTTTATGATTTAATTTGTTTTAAATTTAAGATCATGAATTTATTGGTCAGGCATGACCCATCCCATGTGGCCAAGTATGATCCAGTCCATGTGACCATGTATATTCCAACCCATGTGTGGTAAGGTACGACCCAACCCATATTGCCAAGCATGACCCAGCCAATATGGCTAAGTACGATCCAACCTATGTGGTCATGTACGTCCCAACCCATGTGACAAGGTACGATCCAACCTATGTGGCCAGGTATGACCTAACCCATTTGGTAAGGTATAACCCAATCATGTAGTCAAACATGTGCAAGCTCATATGACTAGGTACGACCCAATCCATGTGGCCAGAACAACTCCAACTCAGGTGTCTAGGCTTGACCTAACCCACGAGCCAAGCATGGCCCAGTTCAGTGGTAAGGCTCAGCCCAACTTATGAGTGAGGCTTATCCTAGTCTATGAAGTTAAGCCTACCCAACTATGCGATTGGCGTTGGACACATCGTCGCTCATCTATTTAGTCTGTTGTACCTCAACTCAACCTATTACTTGAACAAGCATGTGCAACGCAAATGACTCATCCAAGACTCAGGTGGGTTGGTTTAGTTTGGGCTAGCACTATATAACATAATCCAATTTCCTTTTCCTTTATTGGTTTGAGCTCATCAATTAACTAAATCAAACATGGGTTAATGCGAGATCTTCCTGACGTGATGGAGAAGTCGTCTCTTGAAGTCAGAGGAACACATCTCGTACTCATAAATCATCCACCCGGAGTTCTTCCACCGGCCATCGTTGAAGGAAATGAAGCTCTTTCATCCCACCACCATCTCGCGCTCGACAATGGACTTAGATAGGTTCTTGTTTTTTTTTAGAGTCCAAGAATCGATGCCGACCTTTCGATCCACGCGCGAGTCACCGTTGTTCTTGGGCTTGCGCTTTATAAAGAAATAACCCTCATGCCGATCGCTGTCGAGAAGATTCCACGGTTCAGTGCCGTAGAGTCCGTGAAGGCGATAGTGTAGCCAGGGAGGGATGTGCTAGTGACCCAATGGGCGAGGTAGTCGACCACAAGTTCTTCCGCCATGGGAAGTAACCTGTAGCCTCTCGGAATGAGTTCGACAGGCTCCATGGATGACGGAAGACGGTAGTTGTTTTTCGAAGATGAGAGGAAATAAAGGAGAAGGGAGGAGAGGTGAGAAGACACTGAGTGAGAGTGAGAGTGAGAGTGGCAGAGGAGAGCGATACACGTATACGTATACAGAGGCAGGCAGTGGGTGGGTTTCGGATTCCATATTTCGGATTCCAAATTAATTAGATTAACTTGTATTATATATTTAATTAGAAATTAAGGTGCCTACATACATCTCGCAATCAATGTTAATGATCATACAACTTGTAACTTGCGGTATTGCTTCTCACTTAGATCATTGTCATATATATCATTATAGATCATTATCATTATCAAGGATATGCAACTTTTAAAAAGCAAATAACAAGTAAAATTGCACATAGCAATACGTGGAGACAACATTATGTACCACATGCAAATGCAACCTTTATTTTGAAATTAAATTGCAATGTCTGCTGTATTAGATCAATTGAATGGGAGGAGAAATGAGAATATCATATACTAATGTTTTGGAGTCGCTACTTAAGAAGCAATACGGCAGGTAAGTTGTATGATCACTAACATTGATTGAGAGATGTATCTAGGCACCTTAATTTCTAATTAAATATATAATATAAGTTAATCTAATTAATTTGGAATCCGGAATCTGTAATCCGAAACCCGCCCACTGCCTCTATATATGTATATGCGTATCGCCCTCCTCTTCCACTCTCACTCTCTCTTCTCGCGTCTCCTCCCTTCTCCTCCATTTCCTATCATCTTCAAGAAACAACCATCGTTTTTTGTCATCCATGGAGCCCGTCGACCTCATTCCAAGAGGCTACAGGTTCCTTCCCAGAACTCATGGTCGACTACCTTGCCAAATGGGTCGTTGGCACACCCCTCCCTGGTTGCACTGTTGCCTTCGCCGACGTCTACGGCACCGAGTCATGGAATCTTCTCGGTAGCGATCGACAGGAGAGCTATTTCTTTACGGAGCGCAAGCCCAAGAACAACGGCAACTCGCGTGTGGATCAAAAGGTTGGCATCAGTTCTTGGACTATAAACAAAAAACAAGAACCCATCTAAGTCCATCGTTGACGGGTGCTCGATGGTGGTGGGATGAAAGAGCTTCCTTTCTTCAACGAGGACCGCTGGGAGAACTCTGGGTGGACGATGTACGAGTACAAGATGTGTTCCTCTAGCTTCGAGAGACAAATTCTCCGTCACGTCAGAAAGAGCTCGCATCAACCCATCTATGGTGACATGGAGGCTGCGACGGAGATGGTCACTAGCGGCAACAGTTTGGTTGGGCATAAGAGAAATAGAGAGGAATCTTCTACACTCTCATCAGCAGCACCGAAGAAGCCGTGCCGGGGGTTGGTTGCACATTCCATCGGAGCATTGCAGTCCGACATCTCACCACCTCTGATCGCGGTGGTGCAACAGCCCTTATTGGCAGCAACATCACATCGGCGAAGCGGTGATGAATCAGCACTACTGCAACGGTGAATCTACGAAGAGGTAGCACCGCTGCACCATCGCAGCGGCAAAGAGGCAATGCGACGCGACGCCATCGTACGCTAGAAGAGCCCTAATCCGAAATGAACTGGGATCCACCCCCTTTTTATTTATTTATTATTTTAATTCGGACAGCCCGAAAAGGGGCGGTCTGTGTATCGATCTATGCCTGCCTATATGTACTACACAAACTACACCATTTTGGGTGGTACAATAATCAAATTGTATCATTTTGAGTGGTACAACAATCGTTGATGTCTGCAATCATACCTCATTATAAGATCCTAATTAATGCTTTAAATTATTATTATTTTAAAAAAATTCATATTTTGCAAGGCTAATATTAATTATTAAAAGACAACAAAAGCTATAGAAAGGACTCATCGATGCATGGATGATAGAACATATCAAAAAGTGCAAGGACGATGAATATCATAATAGTCATGAGACAGAAATATCATATGATATTAACAGAAATCAGCACTAGAAGAGTTTAGTGAGAGCTCTAACGGCACCAAGAGCTGAGTTCCAGAATCAAGGATAGCCGAAAACAAAAACTTGTTTCTTCATAAATCAAAAGATATCTCCATATCAAGAAAAAATTAAACGTAAAGAAATATGTTTCAAAAGGAAAACCATCGAGTTTATATATCTTATTTTAAAAAATTATTTTTTAGCAAACGAATGAGAAATATGCTTCAAAAGAAAATAAGCACCATTTAGGACATCTTTTCCATTTTACGGCTTTGGTTAGAGACAGGAAACTTTAATTTCATATATACACCACACTCGAGCTCCCAGATAACACATCATACATAAGTAAGACAAGAAGATCTAAAAGCTGAATTATCTATCAAATTATTTTGTATAGGATGATAACCATAAGAGAATCAAATATTGTAGCCTTCTTGGCTTTGTCTTTGGCTGACTTCATAAAGTCAAATAAATGTAAGTCTTTCATAGCACAAGTTTTATTCTATATGTTGCTTTTTCCTTGAGATTCATACTGAAATTACTCATGCTAAAATTTTGGATTGCCATATTTATATTGTTTTTGGTATTGATCAGATTAATGGTACAGTATACCAAATCTTTTAACTCTTTTAACTCAATGAATTACTGACAATATATAGCAGAAATTGACAACATGTACATAAGGGAACGCAAAACAAAGTAACTAAAAATAACTGGCCTAAATGGTATTAATGGAGATACTATGAAATGGTCAATTTCTGCTTTTTGCATAACTAAAAACATGTACATAACCAAGAAATGGTCGTTGACTGATTTGTGCTAATAATTCTGAATTCTTTATACCTTCCCGCAGCAATAATCATAAATAAGGAAAATCTTAAACCAAAACTTTGCAATATTATGGTAAATAAGCGAAGTCTCTAGGCAGCAGTACTGTAGTACCGAATGAGTTCCAGCAAGGTCTACAGTGTACACTTTGGTGAGCTTAATGCATAAGTTAAACAGCACTTTAAATTCATGAAAGTGCACGAGAAAATTGACACCATATTCCAAACTAATCACTGACTGCAGAAGTTTAGCATAGCAGCTGAAAAGAATCGATAAATAAAAGAAACTGAGATTGTTCAATGTTGCGTTTATAGAAAAACAGATCTTTTTCTTTTTTCTTTGAACTACTGGTATAGAAAATAAAGCCAATTTGCAAGTTCAAAGTTCTAATGCAGTGGAAAAACATCAACCTACAGCAGAGTTGTTGAGGATTCAAATACTACTACTTCAAAAAAAAAAAAAAAAGCCTTTAAATTCCTCTCGATAGAAAGAATCAAACCACTGGTTGTTTGCAGGACAAAACGCATATATTTAAAACAAAGCACTTACATGAATTACAAAAACTGGGCACTTGACCTTTTAAATTTTATGAATGATCTGCTTCAAAGATAGACTAATGTAGCTAAAATTTCTAACAAATCCAAGAAGATGAGTAAAAAGATTGTAGTCAAAGCAAGAGGCGGACTTCATAAATGTGGAAGCAGAACGAGAAACTGACATGGCAAACCACACGAAGTCCTGAAGATATGGCACTGCGAAGCACTTCGCCAAATGCAATGCAGATATCACCATCTTCGTAATCGTCCAATACGCTATCAGGCAATCAAGCAGAAAGCAGATGGTCAATATCCTTTCTTCAAAAGATATGTCAATCTTTTTCCATGTAACAGAATATAAAAACTCTACATCCAATTCCTTATCCTCCAAGATATCCACAATAATGTTGGACATTGATCTATATAACCCTATCATCATTGTAAAGAATATTCAAGTGGATGTGTTTAAAGAACAAGTGATTGTCTTTGCCCGAATCAGTATTGTCCCTCTAAGTCTTGCCCAAGAATCACCATAGAGGCATATCATCATAATACATTTCAAAGTAGTAGTCCCTTGATACAGCATGTCTGAACTTTGCAACATCTTCCTTTGATAAGTTTTTCTCACAAAGAGACTTTAACTGCTTTTCCTCCAGAAAATTGAACTCATATGGAGCATCGACCCGATCACCATTTAGTACTTCCCCAAGAGCTTCTTTTCAGTAACACGATCTAAATAAGCAGAGTTAGTATTGCTAACAGACTTATGCAGCTTAGTAGTCAATGGAGCAGTAAGGGTAGTCGATGGAACAGTAAGGATAGTCAAAGGAACCTGGTGAGCAAAATGGCAAGTCATAGTCAGCATGTCTCACTGCAGATGCAAAAGGGAAAGGACTGTCATATTTAAGAGACACTGAAATGTTAAGTATATAATAAATATCCTAAAACAAGAGCATCACTAAGAAGGGTCAATGAGAGGATCAAAGGCAGCAGAATAATAGGACATGGTAATATTTAAGGCTATAAACAAGCGAGTTGAAAATAACCCTCACGATCCACAACAAGCAGCATAAACATAGTCATGTCAAAATGATAAAGAACTAAAACCACTACAACATGGATTTTTTAAGACTTGACATGGTGTAAGGTCTAAAATCCCTGATCTTTTATAGATTTTGGTTTGCTATAAAAGAAATATTGACAAATCAAGATAAAACAATGGTAAAGGATTGGAAACACTACCCTTTGATGTGAACCAAACTTAGGAATCCCCCATTTATGGGAGAGATCGGAGATTATATTTAAAAACAACTATCAGATAAAGGATCATGCATCTTGGATCAGAGATTATATTTAAAAACAACTATCAGGAAATCAACATAAATTTATCTAATGTTAAAGGATGATGCATCTTGGATGGATAATCTGTTTTGCATCTTATTTTACATCTTATCATGCAACCTACTTGGTCAGTTCACATTGTAGAGCTTTTATGTAGAAGAGGAACTTTGATTTGTAAAACATATTATATTTTGAAGAGTTCGCTTGAGTTGAAGTTGCTCAATCCTAAACAGACTATAAATGACCTTTATTTTGTCTTCCAGTGCAATTTATTCATTAAACTATAAGAAATTGATCTAATGTTGTCTTCTAGTGCATTTACTAAAAATACTTACTATGTTGCATTGATATAATTGTTAGCTAAACACCAATTCCTGTTATTTTTATGTTGTGTTATATGTTGCTCTTTTGGTTGCATAATACTAACAGATGACTTCGGGGATCGGAATGTTTTCACTTGAGCAACTTTAACTCAAGTGAACTCTTCAAAATATAATATGTTTTACAAATCAAAATTCCTCTTCTACATAAAAGCTCTACAATGTGAATTGACCAAGTAGGTTGCATGATAAGATGTAAAACAAGATGCAAAACAGATTATCCATCCAAGATGCATCATCTTTTACCATTAGATAAATTTATGTTGATTTCCTGATAGTTGTTTTTAAATATAATCTCTGATCCAAGATGCATGATCCTTTACCATTAGATAAATTTATGTTGATTTCCTAATAGTTATTTTTAAATATAATCTCTGATCTCTCCCATAAATGGAAGATTCCTAACTTTGGTTCACATCAAAGGGTAGTGTTTCCAATCCTTTCCAAGATGATATCGTTGCTGTCGTTGCAATACGATAGGTTGTAAAATTTATAGGCAAATTTTTATTCTTGCGAATATCAAAGAGGCATACAAAGTAGATGAATATGTAGAACATATTTGCATGATAGTAGCATATAAAGTAGATGAATATGTAGAACATTATTTGCATGATAGTAGCATATAAAGTAGATGAATATGTAGAACATACTTGATAAAGTTCCTTGGAGTTGCAAATTACTTGGAGTTCCTCTTCGAGAAACAACCATCGATGTAGCCCATCGACAAGAGGCTACAGGTTCCTACCCACGGCGGAGGAACTCGTGGTCGACTACCTCGGTAACTGGGTCGCCGACACACCCCTCCCTTCGTGGTCGCGTGGAGCCGACACACCCCTCCCTTCGTGGTCGCGTGGAATCTTCTCGGCAGCGATCGGAGGGATTCTTTACGGAGCGCAAGCTCGAGAACAGTGACTGGCTCGCGCATGGATCGAAAGGCCGGCACCGATTCTTTCAAAATTGTTGAGTTACGAATGGGTTATTCCACTCAAGAAGTCGGCGAGAAAACCATCAGCTGCCGCGAGATCGTGGGTGGGGGCGAAAGAGCTGACTTACTTTCCTTTACCGACGGCCGACCGACGAAAGAGGGTGGACGATGGACGAGACGAGATGTGTTCTTCCGGCTTCGAGAGATGAGTTCTCTGAAGATCTTGCATCAGGCTATCTCCGACGGCACCACCATCAAAACAGTTGAGTCCACCTTATAGACCACCGTCAAAACAAATGTCAAATAAGCCGGAATAACACATCTCGTATTCGTACATCGTCCACCCGGAGTTCTTCGGCTGGTAGTCGTTGAAGGAAAGGCTGCTCTTTCACCTCACCACCATCTCCCGCCCGGCGACGGTTTTGTTGACTAGTTCTTGCTTTTTGTCCAGAGTCTAAGAACCGGTGCCGGCCTTTCGATCCACGCGCGAGCCGTCCGCAAAGAAGTATCCCTCCTGCCCTGGCCGCGCTTTCGCCGTCGCCAACATCTACGGCACCGAGCCGTGGAATCTTCTTGGCAGCGATCAGCAAGAGAGATCCGAGAATAGCGACGGCTCGCGCATGGATCGAAAGGCCGGAACCGGTTCTATCAAAACGTTTGAGTCCACGTTCCAAAAGCAAGAACTTGGGTCTAGTCCATCCCGGCAGCCCATCTCGGCCCGGAAGAACCGAGCCTTTTAGGTTTTTCAAACCCTAAGGTTACGAATGGGTTCCTCCACTCTGTAAAACAGCAAGAAGTCGGCGAGAAAACTGTCGGCTGCCGTGAGATCGTGGGTGAGGCGAAAGAGCTGACTTTCCTTTAACGATGGCCGGCGAAAGAGGGTGGACGATGGACGAGATGAGATGTGTTCTTCCGGCTTCGAGAGACGAGTTCTATGAAGATCTTGCATCAGGCCATCTCCGACGGCACCACCATCAAAACAGTTGAGTCCACCTTATAAACCACCATCAAAACAAATGCCAAATAAGTCGGAAGAGCACATCTCATATTCGTACATTGTCCACCCGGAATTCTTCTGCCGGTAGTCGTTGAAGGAAAGGCTGCTCTTTCACCTCATCATCATCTCGCGCCTGGCGACGGTTTTGTTGACTAGTTCTTGCTTTTTGTCCAGAGTCTAAGAACCGGTGCCGGCCTTTCGATCCACGCGCGCAAAGAAGTATCCCTCCTGTCGATCGCTCGGTCCTGTAGACGTCAGCGAAGGCGACAGCGTGGACAGACTTCATGGACGACGGTTGTTTCTTGAAGAGGAGAGGAGAGGAAATGAACGAAGAGGCGGAGAAGGGAGCAGAGAGGCGAGGGGCGAGAAGATAAAGTGCCTTCATCTTCTTTGAATCCCATCGCCCCGTTCGGTCTTGTTCGACTCAGAAACAAAGATTTCACCTTTGTTTGCATGAATTTTACGGCTGATTTGGAGCTTTCCTTGATGGATTTTAGGTTCGATCTTGAAGATGGAGGTATCTGCGCTGGTGTTGGCTTGTGGCGTGAGGGTGGGAGCTGATGGAAGGTACAAGATTTGGTGTTGTATTGGCAATCCGTTGGCATTGCATTCGGCAGCATGCTTCCGAGGCCAAGTGCTTCACAGTGCCGTCTTCACCAGAGGGTTGGAACTGATGGAACCAATAATAGGTCCCTGTATGCCATCAAGGTCGGACCTTTCCACGACCCCAAGTGATTTCTTTTCGATTCTTACCACACCATCGCTTTGGTAAGTCGAGTTTACTAAGAGTTGAGTTTAATGAGACAGTTAGTTAAATAATGTCTAAATGATTCTTCTATAGTTGATCTATCAGTTAGTTAATGAGACAGTTAATTAGTCGAGATAAATGGTACTAAAAATTGTTCAATAATGTTAATTTCAGTTTTGAAAATCCTAATGGTTCTAAACTATCAAATATGAGTCGCAAACGTGTTTATCAAAGAGATTCTTCAAAGTAGCAGTCTGGATTGATGCATAATGATATTTGAGAAAGTTTCTTTGACATCCATGCAACTTCTTATTAATGTTCTTCGTTGGGACTCTCACTACCAACCACAATGAATCATAATTATGTAGAAGTTTCTCTAAACTAAAGATCCGGAAGTACACTGTCAAGCTTGGGTAGCTTCTTAGCATATACTTCAAGATTGAGTAGCGATATTATCAGACAAATAGAATGGATGGATCACAGCGACACTCATCAATATGAAAAGAGGCAAAATCATCACAAAAACCATAGTAAGTGAACTCTATTTCTCAAAAGACACAAATGCAACCAATTTATTTTGCGATCTCATTTTTTATGCAGATTTACTGATTAAACTTATTTTCTTTCAATTTAATTTGCCCTGTTTGAGAACCTATTCTGGAAAAAGATTATCCTTTGCAAGACCTTTTGGCATATTTTCCCACTCTTGATTTTATTTCTTGAGAGAATTGATTTTTTCCTTCCAAGCTAAGAATTTGGTTTTCTGCAGTTGATAATCTGGAGATATTACATCTTTTTTAATTGCATTCTTTTGCAGAGAACATAGTGCTCCAACACCCATATAGCCGAATACTTACAAGCAGACAGCTAGAGTGGCCCTCTGTGCATCTTCACTGTAGTGCCAGATTTATTTTGCTGGAGCGTTGTTAGGAACTATCTTATTAAGTAAATGTTTTTATTTCTTTAGATTATTAGTTATCGAATTCATCATGGCAAATCAGAGTTTTGCATTCACTATCTCCCTCACCTCGCAACATGGAACTTGTGATTCGTTTAACATTTCATTCAGTGATGTACTTCCATGTGATGACATGAATTTATGCATCTTCTTTCAGGTTGAGAGATCATTTGACTTATCCGGGGTTCGTAAATTTTTTTTTTTCTCGACTTGATTAAAAACATGTATGTTTATTCTGTGGATTATGGATGTATTTTACAGATTTTCTGGTGAACTAGACCTAAAGTTTGTCTGTTTTTGCGAAGTCACTTATATGAATTCATGCCTTCTTGTTAATTATTGTGGATCAAAATTTTGAATGGCCGAGTCTTTGAGAAGTCAGTTATATGATGTATATGCGAAAAGGATGTGTTGCTTGTGGAGTACACTAAATTGCTGTGTGATAGATCATACCAAGTAATGTTAAGTTCTACATGAGGTTCTCTGTTTCTTCAATTTTTTAGCTTATTGTTCTGATATGCTAATCTGTTTTAGTTGTTTCATACGACTTTGACACATTCATCATAAACTTTTTAAGTTGTATAGTTACCAATAGTCATCTAAATTCTCCTCCAAAAGCATCATAAACTGACACACACTGCAGCTGAGGATGTACATCTTGCTACCAGCTTAGATAAGAACCTGCAGCTGTGTTCACTTTAGTTACGTGTTTTCTGCAAAGATACATGATCATTCTCTATGAATGAATGATTGGTGAAACATCCTTCAGTTTCTCCAATCATATGATGCTTTCATGATCTATCTTTCTGGAGCAAACATCTCTACAGTGTATATGAACTAGTAAAAGTCCTATGTACTAATCTTCATGAGCTAAATAATTCTTTGCATCTCCATCCTTCCAGCGATCTGATCTTTGACTAATAATTTCTTCATGAGAATCATTCTATCTGACAAGTTCTTGTTGATTTTTGTACCGTATATACCTGTATGGTAAGACTGCAAGAAGAACATATTGATGACTAACATTATTCCAATATATGACAGTTTAACAATACAAAATGAATCATAAACACCTAGCAGCATTTTCATGTGAGTTTCTCGATATGGGAATAAATACAATAGTCAATGACTAAAATTTGGTAGGATGTTGACAATTACTCCATGAACGTATTACACCGAGTTTAGACCGTTTTACATTCACATCCAAATCAACTTTAAGAGCAGAAATGAAGAAGTCATGAACACTTGATCACTAATCATCAAAGGGTAGTGTTTCCAATCCTTTACCATTGTTTTATCTTGATTTGTCAATATTTCTATTATAGCAAACCAAAATCTATAAAAGATCAGGGATTTTAGACCTTGCACCATGTCAAGTCTTAAAAAATCCATTTTGTAGTGGTTTTAGTTCTTTACCATTTTGACATGACTATGTTTATGCTGCTTGTTGTGGATCGTGAGGGTTATTTTCAACTCGCTTGTTTATAGCCTTAAATATTACCATGTCCTATTATTCTGCTGCCTTTGATCCTCTCATTGACCCTTCTTAGTGATGCTCTTGTTTTAGGATATTTATTATATACTTAACATTTCAGTGTCTCTTAAATATGACAGTCCTTTCCCTTTTGCATCTGCAGTGAGACATGCTGACTATGACTTGCCATTTTGCTCACCAGGTTCCTTTGACTATCCTTACTGTTCCATCGACTACCCTTACTGCTCCATTGACTACTAAGCTGCATAAGTCTGTTAGCAATACTAACTCTGCTTATTTAGATCGTGTTACTGAAAAGAAGCTCTTGGGGAAGTACTAAATGGTGATCGGGTCGATGCTCCATATGAGTTCAATTTTCTGGAGGAAAAGCAGTTAAAGTCTCTTTGTGAGAAAAACTTATCAAAGGAAGATGTTGCAAAGTTCAGACATGCTGTATCAAGGGACTACTACTTTGAAATGTATTATGATGATATGCCTCTATGGTGATTCTTGGGCAAGACTTAGAGGGACAATACTGATTCGGGCAAAGACAATCACTTGTTCTTTAAACACATCCACTTGAATATTCTTTACAATGATGATAGGGTTATATAGATCAATGTCCAACATTATTGTGGATATCTTGGAGGATAAGGAATTGGATGTAGAGTTTTTATATTCTGTTACATGGAAAAAGATTGACATATCTTTTGAAGAAAGGATATTGACCATCTGCTTTCTGCTTGATTGCCTGATAGCGTATTGGACGATTACGAAGATGGTGATATCTGCATTGCATTTGGCGAAGTGCTTCGCAGTGCCATATCTTCAGGACTTCGTGTGGTTTGCCATGTCAGTTTCTCGTTCTGCTTCCACATTTACGAAGTCCGCCTCTTGCTTTGACTACAATCTTTTTACTCATCTTCTTGGATTTGTTAGAAATTTTAGCTACATTAGTCTATCTTTGAAGCAGATCATTCATAAAATTTAAAAGGTCAAGTGCCCAGTTTTTGTAATTCATGTAAGTGCTTTGTTTTAAATATATGCGTTTTGTCCTGCAAACAACCAGTGGTTTGATTCTTTCTCTCGAGAGGAATTTAAAGGATTTTTTTTTTTTTATGTTTTTGAAGTAGTAGTATTTGAATCCTCAACAACTCTGCTGTAGGTTGATGTTTTTCCACTGCATTAGAACTTTGAACTTGCAAATTGGCTTTATTTTCTATACCAGTAGTTCAAAGAAAAAAGAAAAAGATCTGTTTTTCTATAAACGCAACATTGAACAGTCTCAGTTTCTTTTATTTATCGATTCTTTTCAGCTGCTATGCTAAACTTCTGCAGTCAGTGATTAGTTTGGATTATGGTGTCAATTTTCTCGTGCACTTTCATGAATTTAAAGTGCTGTTTAACTTATGCATTAAGCTCACCAAAGTGTACACTGTAGACCTTGCTGGAACTCATTCGGTACTACAGTACTGCTGCCTAGGGACTTCGCTTATTTACCGTAATATTGCAAAGTTTTGGTTTAAGTTTTTCCTTATTTATGATTATTGCTGCGGAAGGTATAAAGAATTCAGAATTATTAGCACAAATAAGTCAACGACCACTTCTTGGTTATGTACATGTTTTTAGTTGTGCACAAAGCAGAAATTGACCATTTCATAGTATCTCCATTAATACTATTTAGGCCAGTTATTTTTAGTTACTTTGTTTTACGTTCCCTTATGTTCATGTTGTCAATTTCTGCTGTATATTGTTAGTAATTCCTTGAGTTAAAAGAGTTCAAAGATTTGGCATACTGTACCATTAATCTGATCAATACCAAAAACACTATAAATATGGCAATCCAAAAATTTATCATGAGTAATTTCAGTATGAATCTCAAGGAAAAAGCAACATATAGAATAAAACTTGTGCTATGAAAGACTTACATTTATTTGACTTTATGAAGTCAGCCAAAGACAAAGCCAAGAAGGCTACAATATTTGATTCTCTTATGGTTATCATCCTATACAAAATAATTCAGCTTTTATATCTTCTTGTCTTACTTATGTATGATGTGTTATCTGGGAGCTCGAGTGTGGTGTATATATGAAATTAAAGTTTCCTGTCTCTAACCAAAGCCGTAAAATGGAAAAGATGTCCTAAATGGTGCTTATTTTCTTTTGAAGCATATTTCTCATTCGTATGCTAAAAAATGATTTTGTAAAATAAGATATATAAACTCGATGGTTTTCCTTTTGAAACATATTTCTTTACGTTTAATTTTTTCTTGATATGGAGATGTCTTTTGATTTCTGAAGAAACAAGTCTTTGTTTTCGGCTATCCTTGATTCTGGAACTCAGCTCTTGGTGCTGTTAGAGCTCTCACTAAACTCTTCTAGTGCTGATTTCTGTTAATATCATCTGATATTTCTGTCTCATGACTATTATGATATTCATCGTCCTTGCACTTTTTGATATGTTCTATCATCCATGCATCGATGAGTCCTTTTTATAGCTTTTGCTGTCTTTTAATAATTAATATTAGCCTTGCAAAATATGATTTTTTTTAAAATAATAATAATTTAAAGCATTAATTAGGATCTTATAATGAGGTATGATTGCAGACATCAACGATTGTTGTACCGCCCAAAATGATACAATTTGATTATTATACCGCCCAAAATGGTGTAGTTTGTGTAGTACATATAGGCAGGTATAGATCGATACACAGACCGCCCCTTTTCGGGTTGTCCGAATTAAAATAATAAATAAATAAATAAAAAGGGGGTGGATCCCAGTTCATTTCGGATTAGGGCTCTTCTAGCGTACGATGGCGTCGCGTCGCATTGCCTCTTTGCCGCTGCGATGGTGCAGCGGCACTACCTCTTCGTAGATTCACCGCTGTAGTAGTGCTGATTCATCACCGCTTCGCCGATGTGATGTTGCTGCCAATAAGGGCTATTGCACCATCGCGGTCGGAGGTGGTGAGACGTCGGACTGCAATGCTCTGATGGAATGTGCAACCATCCCCCGGCACAGCTTCTTTGGTGCTGCTGATGAGAGTGTAGAAGATTCCTCTCTATTTCTCTTATGCCCAACCAAACTGCTGCCCGCTGGTGACCATCTCCATCGTAGCCTCCATGTCGCCATAGATGGGTTGATGCAAGCTCTTTCTGACGTGACGGAGAATTCGTCTCTCGACGCTAGAGGAACACATCTCATACTCGTACATCGTCCGCCTAGAGTTCTCCCAACGGTCCTCGTTGAAGAAAGGAAGCTCTTTCATCCCACCACCATCGAGCACCCGTCGACGATGGACTTAGATGAGTTCTTGTTTTTTGTTTAGAGTCCAAGAACCGATGCCAACCTTTTGATCCACACGCGAGTCGCCATTGTTCTTGGGCGTGCGCTCCGTAAAGAAATAGCTCTCCTGTCGATCGCTGCTGAGAAGATTCTACGACTCGGTGCCGTAGACGTCGGCGAAGGCGATAGTGCAACCAGGGAGGGGTGTGCCAACGACCCAGTTGCAAGGTAGTCGACCATGAGTTATGGGAAGGAACTTGTAGCCTCTCGGAATGAGGTCAACGGGCTCCATGGATGACAGAAGACGATGGTTATTTCTCGAAGATGATAGGAAATGGAGGATAAGGGAGGAGAGGCGAGAAGAGAGAGTGAGAGTGGAAGAGGAGGGCGATACGCATATACATATATAGAGGCAGTGGGCGGGTTTCGGATTACAGATTCCGGATTCCAAATTAATTAGATTAACTCATATTATATATTTAATTAGAAATTAAGGTGCCTAGATACATCTCTCAATCAATGTTAGTGATCATACAACTTACCTGCCGTATTGCTTCTTAAGTAGCGACTCCAAAACATTAGTATATGATATTCTCATTTCTCCTCCCATTCAATTGATCTAATACAACAGACATTGCAATTTAATTTCAAAATAAAGGTTGCATTTGCATGTGGTACATAATGTTGTCTCCACGTATTGCTATGTGCAATTTTACTTGTTATTTGCTTTTGAAAAGTTGCATATCCTTGATAATGATAATGATCTATATGATCTATAATGATATATATGACAATGATCTAAGTGAGAAGCAATACCGCAAGTTACAAGTTGTATGATCATTAACATTGATTGAGAGATGTATGTAGGCACCTTAATTCCTAATTAAATATATAATACAAGTTAATCTAATTAATTTGGAATCCGAAATATGGAATCCGAAACCCACCCACTGCCTGCCTCTGTATACGTATACGTGTATCGCTCTCCTCTGCCACTCTCACTCTCACTCAGTGTCTTCTCGCCTCTCCTCCCTTCTCCTTTATTTCCTCTCCTCTTCGAAAAACAACTATCGTCTTCCGTCATCCATGGAGCCTGTCGACCTCATTCCGAGAGGCTACAGGTTACTTCCCATGGCGGAAGAACTTGTGGTCGACTACCTCGCCCATTGGGTCACTAGCACACCCCTCCCTGGCTGCACTATCGCCTTCACGGACTCTACGGCACTGAACCGGGGAATCTTCTCGACAGCGATCGGCATGAGGGCTATTTCTTTATAAAGCGCAAGCCTAAGAACAACGGTGACTCGCGCGTGGATCGAAAGGTCGGCATCGATTCTTGGACTCTAAAAAAAAACAAGAACCTGTCTAAGTCCATTGTCGGGCGCGAGATGGTGGTGAGATGAAAGGGCTTCATTTCATTCAACGATGGCCGGTGGAAGAACTCCGGGTGGATGATTTATGAGTACAAGATGTGTTCCTCTGACTTCAAGAGACGACTTCTCCATCACGTCAGGAATACCTCGCATTAACCCATGTTTGATTTAGTTAATTGATGAGCTCAAACCAATAAAGGAAAAGAAAATTGGATTATGTCATATAGTGCTAGCCCAAACTAAACCAACCCACCTGAGTCTTGGATGAGTCATTTGCGTTGCACATGCTTGTTCAAGTAATAGGTTGAGTTGAGGTACAACAGGCTAAATAGATGAGCGACGATGTGTCCAACGCCAATCGCATAGTTGGGTAGGCTTAACTTCATAGACTAGGATAAGCCTCACTCATAAGTTGGGCTGAGCCTTACCACTGAACTGGGCCATGCTTGGCTCGTGGGTTAGGTCAAGCCTAGACACCTGAGTTGGAGTTGTTCTGGCCACATGGACTGGGTCGTACCTAGTCATATGAGCTTGCACATGTTTGACTACATGATTGGGTTATACCTTACCAAATGGGTTGGGTCATACCTGGCCACATAGGTTGGATCGTACATTGTCACATGAGTTGGGACGTACATGACCACATAGGTTGGATCGTACTTAGCCATATTGGCTGGGTCATGCTTGGCAATATGGGTTGGGTCATACCTTACCATACATGGGTTGAAATATACATGGTCACATGGACTGGATCGTACTTGGCCACATGGGATGGATCATGCCTTACCAATAAATTCATGATCTTAAATTTAAAACTAATTAAATCATAAAAATTCATACATAATTCTTAAAACATAGATATATCTAATTAAATAAATTAAACTATTATATTAATCTAAAAATAAGAATTTTAATAATTAAATCAATATTTAAATTCACTTAAGCTTAAGAAATCAATATAAATCAAATAATTATTCTAACATCACAAATCAATTATCATTATTTATTAATTATAAAATTTCGAAATTAAAACATTATTATGCATCTAACAATCACAATATCAAGATTTTAAAATATAAATCAATGTTTATTAGAAAAGATATGATCTTACCTCTCCTTGACTATCTTTTCCTCGAAATCATCTCATCGAGAAGTTCTCTCGTCAATCCTCTCATTTTCAGGCTTGGTGTGGGGTGAGAGAGGAGGAGCCCCCTTTATATAGGAGAAGATGAGATCTTCTTAAAAAGATAAGTAATAATTTAATTTTTATTTTAAATTTAATTTTTATTTTACTTTTACACAAAGATAAAATTATAATATTTATTTATAACGATTCACATATAAAAATGGAATGCATATCATTTACTTCCTAAAAATCACATCACTTATTAGGAAATAAATCAATTAATAATCTAATTGATTAGTATAATTCCTAACTTATCTACATGATTAAGGAAATTAAATTAAATTAAATTATTTTTAAAAGTATAATATACAAACATAAAAGTTAATAATAAAGTAATATATTATTTATAGTAATTAATTTATATTAAAAAATTTATAAAAATAATGAAGAGGCAGCATTAAAGTGGCGAAGAGGCAACGCTATTGCTTGGCATGGCATTAATTAATTTATCATTTCTATCGCTGTAATATGCTACGTTGTGAAATTTTTAAGCAAATCTTTGCTACGGATAATTTATATGCCCACAGGTTTTGCTAAGGACAAATTTGTATGCCCACAGGATTTTTGCAAAGGAATTATTATTATTATTATTATTATTATTATTATTATTATTATTGTTATTTAATATCAAAATGGGTTGGGACCTATTTTTTATTATTATAATTCAAACTATCCGTAGCAGGGAAGTCTCCGCATATCGGTTTACCATCCAAATTGGACGGGTTCCTTCCCACGACAGAGGAACTCGTGATCGACTACCTCACCAACTGGATCGCCAGCACACCCCCTCCTTCCCTGGCCACGCTTTCGGTCTATGGCACCGAGCCGTTGAATCTTATTGGCAACGATCGGCAGGAGGGATTGTTTGTGGAGCGCAAGTTCGAGAACAGCCATGGCTCGCGCATGGATCGAAAGGCCGGCACCGGTTCTATCAAAACGGTTGAGTCCACGTTCAAAAAGCAAGAAGTTGGGTTGAGTCCGTCCCGGCAGCCCATCGCTGCCCAGGAAAAACCAAGCCTCTTAGGGTTTTCAAACCCTAAGGTTACGAATGGGTTCTTCACTCTGTAAAACAGCAAGAAGTCGGCGAGAAAACCGTCGGCTGCCGCGAGATCGTGGGTGGGGCGAAAGAGCTGACTTTCCTTTAACGACGGCCGGCGAAAGAGAGTGGACGATGGACGAACATGAGATCTGTTCTTCGGCTTCGAGAGACGAGTTCTATGAAGATCTTGCATCAGGCTATCTCCGACGGCACCACCATCGAAACAGTTGAGTCCACTTTATAAACCACCATCGAAACAAATGTCAAATAAGCCGGAAGAACACATCTCATATTCGTACATCGTCCACCCGGAGTTCTTCTGCCGGTAGTCGTTGAAGGAAAAGGCTGCTCTTTCACCTCACCACCATCTCACGCCTGGTGACGGTTTTGTTGACTAGTTCTTGCTTTCTGTCCAGAGTCTAAGAACTGGTGCCGGCCTTTCGATCCACGCGCGAGTTGGGCTTGCGCTCCGCAAAGAAGTATCCCTCGGTCCTGTAAACGTCAGCGAAGGCGACTACCGATGACGGTAGTCGACCACGAGTTCCTCCGCCGTGGGAAGGAACACGGTTGTTTCTTGAAGAGGAGATGTTTCTTGAAGCGGAGAGGAGAGGAAATGAACGAGGGGAGGAGAGAGGCGAGGGGCGAGAAGACAAAGTGCCTTCTTTGAATCCCATCGCCCCGTTCGGTCTTGCTCGACTCAGAAACAAAGGTGAGCATTTTCGGTTTGGAAGGCCTCTTCTGTCAGCGAAATGCATGAATTTTACGGCTGATTTGGAGCTTTCCTTGATGGATTTTAGGTTCGAGGATCTTGAAGATGGAGGTATCTGCGCTGGTGTTGGCTTGTGGCATGAGGGTGGGAGCTGATGGAAGATACAAGATTTGGTGTTGTATTGGCAATCCGTTGGCACTGCATTCGGCAGCATGCTTCCGAGGCCAAGTGCTTCGCAGTGCCGTCCTCAGCAGAGGGCTGGAGCTGATGGAACCAATAATAGGTCCCTGTATGGCATAAAGGTCCGACCTTTCCACAACGCCAAGTGATTTCTTTTCGATTCTTACCACACCATCGCTTCGGTAAGTCGAGTTTACTAAGAGTTGAGTTTAATGAGACAGTTAGTTAAATAATGTCTAAATGATTTTACTATAGTTGATCTATCAGTTAGTTAATGAGACAGTTAATTAGTCAAGATAAATGGTACTAAAAATTGTTAAATAATGTTAATTTCAGTTTTGAAAATCCTAATGGTTCTAAACGATCAAATATGAGTCACAAACGTGTTTATCAAATAGCAGTCTGGATTGATGCATAATGATATTTGAGAAAGTTTCTTTGACATCCATGCAACTTCTTATTAATGTTCTTCGTTGGGACTCTCACTACCAACCACAATGAATCATACTTATGTAGATGTTTCTCTAAAATAAAGATCCGGAAGTACACTGTCAAGCTTGGGTAGCTTCTTAGCATATACTTCAAGATTGAGTTGTGATATTAGCAGATAAATAGAGGATGGATGGATCACAGCAACACTCATCAATATGAAAGCAGCAGCAAGACTGCAAAATAAAAGAGGCAAAATCATCACAAAAACCATAGTAAGCGAACTCCATTTCTCAAAAGACACAAATGCAACCAATTTATTTTGCGATCTCATTTTTTTTATGCAGATTTACTGATTAAACTTATTTTCTTTCAATTTAATTTGCCCTGTTTGAGAACCTATTCTGGAAAAAGATTATCCTTTGCAAGACCTTTTGGCATATTTTCCCACTCTTGATTTTATTTCTTGAGAGAATTGATTTTTTCCTCCCAAGCTAAGAATTTGGTTTTCTGCAGTCGATAATCTGGAGATATTACATCTTTTTTAATTGCATTAGTTTGCAGAGAACATAGTGCTGCAACACCCATATAGCCGAATACTTACAAGCAGACAGCTAGAGTGGCCCTATGTGCATCTTCACTGTAGTGCCAGATTTATTTTGCTGGAGCATTGTTAGGAACTAGCTTATTAAGTAAATGTTTTTATTTCTTTAGATTATTAGTTATCGGATTCATCATGGCAATCAGAGTTCTGCATTCACTATCTCCCTCACCCCACAACATGGAACTTGTGGTTCGTTTTAACATTTCATTCAGTGATGTACTTCCATGTGATGACATGAATTTATGCATCTTCTTTCAGGTTGAGAGATCATTTGACTTATCCAGCTAGGGTTCGTAAATGTTTTTTTTCCTTGACTTGATTTAAAACATGTATGTTTATTCTGTGGGTTATGGATGTATTTTACAGATTTTCTGGTGAACTATACCCAAAGTTTGTATGTATCTTTGAGATGTCACTTATATGAATTCATGCCTTCTTGTTAATTATTGAGGATCAAAATTTTCAATGGCCGAGTCTTTGAGAAGTCAGTTATATGATGTATATGCCAAAAGGATGTGTTGCTTGTGGAGTGCACTAAATTGCTGTGTGATAGAACATACAAGTAATGTTAAGGTTCTCCGTTTCTTCAATTTTTTAGCTTATTGTTCTGATATGCTAATCTGTTTTAGTTGTTTCATACGACTTTGACACAATCATCATAAACTTTTTAAGTTGTATAGTTACCAATAGTCATCTAAATTCTCCTCCAAAAGCATCATAAACTGACACACACTGCAGCTGAGGATGTACATCTTGCTACCAGCTTAGATAAGAACCTGCAGCTGTGTTCACTTTAGTTACTTGTTTTCTGCAAATATACATGATCATTCTCTATGAATGAATGATTGGTGAAACATCCTTCAGTTTCTCCATTCATATGATGCTTTCATGATCCATCTTTCTGGAGCAAACATCTCTCCATTGTATATGAACTGGTATAAGTCCAATGTACAAATCTTCATGAGCTAAATAAATCTTGCATCTCCATTTCTTCATGAGAAACATTCTATCTGACAAGTTCTTGTTGATTTATGTACCGCATATACCTGTATGGTAAGACTGCAAGAAGAACATATTGATGACTAACATTATTCCAATATGTGACAGTTTAACAATACAAAATGAATCATCAACACCTAGCAGCATTTTCGTGTGAGTTTCTCGATATGGGAATAAACACAATAGTCAATGACTACAATTTGGTAGGATGTTGACAATCACTCCATGAACGTATTACACCGACCATTTTACATTCACATCCAAATCAACTTCCATGATTAAGGATGATAAAAGTGTACATTCGATACACTAAAGAACCATTATCTTGATAGTACATCACTGGAATCACATTGTTTGATCCTTCTGGATGTCGAACTATAACTTTGAAAGAGATCAGCAACTTGCAGTGCCATCGGTAACAAGTTCAAATTCGGTACATTGACCGAACAGTGTTGAATAGATCAATTCTCATTGTGAGAAAAATAAAAATCAAAGCCAAGTGATGGAGAGAGCTAACCAAGCCACTGTTCAGCACGGCGTTCACCACCACCTCCGACAGCATGACGGATGCTAATCTTCTCACGTGCATACTTCTCCTGAAGATATTCAAATGCATTCATGTCAAGTTTACCGGTCACGGACTTCCCTTGTTTTCTTCTGATATGTTGTTCCCTAATTGAAGCCCATAGCTTCTCAATCGCATCTCTTTGTCGAGCCGTGAACTTGTCTATGTTGTCAAAAGCATGCTTAACCAGTATATCAATAACAGTTTGAGCCCTGAGAAAACCAAAGGCATGACATCAGTGCACAACGTTGAATGCTTGTATAGAAGCAATAAAAGCACAAACAGTGTATCATGTGACAAATTTCGATGATCTTACCATGGCACTTTATAACGACGTGCAGCTATTTCCAAACATAATAGTAAAACCTCTCTTTGAGATTTGATAAATCTCTTAGGTTCTTCTGCTTCTTCTTCCTTTTGGTTTGAAGTTGTCACATCCTTTCCTCTCGCTCTTTCGTCTTTCTTGGATTTGCTTGGAAGCAAAACATCTAACCCAAATGGATCAGAAACATGGATCTTCGTTTCGGACAAAGTAGCTGATGTAGTAGTACCCAGTTCAGCAGTGTCTTTGCCTACTGCTTTGTTTTCAGCTAGTGCCAGTGCTGCAGCTTCTTCTTTGTCATCATCTACTGTAGCATGAGGGAGGCTAGATATTGCATCTTTGATCTTTCCTGCTGCTTTTGAGTACTAAAGAATAACAATTGTCAGTTACAAAGTAGGTACAAAAACTATAAAGAAAAAGATTGCTATAACAATTCATTATGTTTATACTATATCATCACCAAAACCATTTAATAAACATATCTTGATGTTTATTATCGATATAATTGCAAGCATTAAGTTACTGCAATTGTCAGGAAACACATTTCTGCAGGGTTCCAAAGCAAACAATCACTAATTAGTAAAAACATGTTAACATGTTACTGCTAAAAGGTCTAATAGCCCATCAGAAGAATTATATGATATTTTATGAGTTCAAAAATGCATACCACAAAGCTGTCATCGGTATAAAGATCATTTGCAACCACCGCCTGCAAAGTCCACGTTGCCAGCTGATTTTTCTGCTCTTTACTAAAACACTGCATCTCATGAGAAAATCAAGAATAGGTAAGGACAATCTTTTTTCAACAGTATATCAACTGAATCAGAGAGAATGTATTTTGGAACAAGGAAACATTAGGTAGAGTAGAAAAATGGTTTTAGAATAAACACAAGATTCCGTCAAAGTTCTGAAGCATCAAAAGCTCTCTACATTCTGTCAAATACTACTGACATGTTGAAAGCCCATCCTGCAGATATTACCACAATCAAGCGGATAAAGATATGTAAAGACTCTGAAAAGCTAACCTCTGCAACATCTTGAACTGCTGAAAATAAGGCTTGATAATCCATTCTCAGTGAAGGCTCATTACAAACTGATGGCGAAGCCATTGCAGCTTCCAGAATATCAAAAAACTGATTGCTAGTTCCTGACTTGACACTTCCAGCTTGGATTAGTTGCACAGCAAGTTTTGATGCTTTGCTGAACTTTGCAGGATTCTTTATGTGTGATGCTATCTTTTGCATTGCTTCTATAACTTGTGCCTCTGTAGCATCAACACTTGTTCTGAACCTTAGGCGCTTCTGAGGTGCTGCAAAAGTATGTCAAGTTGTTTAGTTTTACAAAATGCAACAAATTGAAATCCTAAAAATAGTCCCAGTGCAAAAGAAGATAATTACCATAACCACAACCATCAAGCCTTAACCCAACTAATTGGGTGGCTTTTAGTGATTCTCATTCATCAATCCTTCCTAGTAAGGCAGCAAAAGAGAATATTACATGAAACTAACCAAATTTTTTAAAAATATCATGTTTCTAGCACAAACATGGTCTAGTATTCACAAATATTCATAAGACACAACTCAAAATTCCAAGAGACTTCTAGTACCTTAACTTGGATCTGCTTGAGATGTAACTAAACCATATATAAGAAGAAAGTTAGAAATATATGCTCAGAACCTAGAACATTTATCTTTGCAAGTAGTATGAAGCTCTATGTGTTTGACCCAAAAAAGCAAGTCACATTACAGATTTTACTGCAACAGCAACTGCATGAAAAAATTTTACCTAGCTTTATTCAGAGTTATCCAGATGATTCCACTTGGTTTGCTACAAGGAAGCTGCTTAGTCAAGTTCCACAGTTAGTTGAAGATTCTTCATAAAGTACTAAAATAATAAGGGTCGATATCACTAATATTAAGAAGTTCAAGAGTCTCAGAAGAAGCAGGTATATGTATTCATTTGAGGTTGTATCTTTCCATAAAATTTTATAATTTGGAAACACACTTGTACTTATGTCGAAGAGTTTTCATAGAAACTAAGACAAGCCTTACAACAGCCAAATAGCTTAGGAAACGAAGAGGGGAAGATTAGTAATTTCAGTTAAAATCCTTATTAGTTTCATATCAATTTCAAGCAAAAAGCTGAACTATAATTGTCATATCATATGAGCATACTCCATCTCATCTTTTAGAGTCACCACTGCAGACTTTCTTTAAATTGTTCCAATATTTCAGTCACAAAAACAAAAATCTCATCCAGCAAGCAGTCAAAAAAGTAATCAAATATTAATTTAACCACTCAGATACATCTTGCAATACATGTCCAGATATCATACCACCGAGGAAGGTCCAACACATTCAAGTCAAAATAAGATCTTAGCTACGCCCGCTACAATTTTAGCGCAAATGAACTAAGCTGGAAGAGGGAGAGGGGGGAAAGGGATAAGAGACAAGGAAATTAAGTCAGAAAGACCAAAGACGACAGTGAAAACCAGTGAACAGCAGACCTAAAGAAAGCTTCAAGTTGGAGGTCATAAAGAAAGTTATGAATACCTCTACCAAAGGAAATCCTACCACGAACCCTAAGGACGCACCAAGAACAATTACAACTATAATTAGACATAATAAACACAACCAAGTAAGACAAAGAGACGACTCAGACCCACATATAGAAAGGCACATAAAAGATGCTATCTTTATCAACCAGAATCGCGCACCAGCGTCTTGAGGGTCCGAGGGCTTGTCTCGCTTGAGGGCGCTCTTGAGGATGGGCGCCGGAGCCGGCGGCGGGGGCGAATCCCTCTTGGAAGAGGAGGCCGCAGGCTGCTCCGGGAGCTGCGGCGGGGACGCCGTAGAGGGAGGAGGCAAGCCCTGGAACAGGTCGTCCGCCATTGATAGAGAGATTGGGGGAGAAGCACGCGTGCGAAGCCCTCTATGAAAGCTAGTTTGTTCCTTTCAACATAATAATCCCCGTACTATGCAATATTTGTATACCTTCCTAACATTTTTATATTTACATATAAGTCCCGTCCAATATGAGATTTGCATTTTTATTTTTATTTTTATTTTACTGTATTAGATGCTTGTATTGTTTTGGATAAATTTTCAAAAAAATCCTAAATTTCATTTTTTTTTCCATAGCAACCCTTTTTTTTATCTTTTATTTTTTAAAAATAAAATAAAATTATTATGACATTCGTCCTATCGATCTTCGCTTATCTCATCGCCCTATCGATTATTGCTTTTGTCCCTCGCCTTCACCTCGTTCCGAGGTCTCGTCACCTTCATATTGTCCTCTTTTCCCTAACCTCGATGAAGGTGATTGTTAATAGTCATATAAAAATAGAGATTTTGTTACATCCTAAAATAACCATCATATAATTCTTATTCTCCAACATCTAATGCTTAGCATCGATGTGTTCGATCAAAAGATGAGTAAGCATCTTGTTGATATTTCAACTGGCATACTTCAACTCATCGAGACAAGCGAAGACGATCGAAGGAAGGGTCGCTTCATCGAGGACATTATTCTTGATGAGGAGTCTATAGTCATGGAAATTGAGATCTAACTTATTTGTGAGAGCGTTGAAGGTGCTCTACATCTGTGGTTTATCGATAAATGTGACAATATCATCGTAACATCAGTTATCTAATTCAATAACCTTGAAGCGGGTGACAATGACAAATTGAAGGAGCTTGCGGCATAATGCATACCCCCACAAAGTAAGAATGCCCGAAGAAATTGAAGAGATATGGTGTTATGTGCTTGAGTTTGGAAACGATGGACACCCACCAAATTCCTCAACCGACCTAGCCTTTTCGATGATCGACGAGACGAATGTTAATGATAATTTTATTTTTTTAAAAAAATAAAGACATTAAGTAGAAATAAAGTAAAAAGATATATTTTGCCCGAAAAAAGTGAAAACTGAAAGAAATATATTTTTAAAATTTGCTCTAATGTTTCTCAAATATGTATATTGATACTTGTACCTATATACACTAAAAGAATTACATTTGAATGAATACATATGTCCGTATATATATGTATATATATGTTTATTTATATTTAAATGAATATGAATGTTCACATAAGGCGTTTGAACAGCTACTTGTCGACATCTTTGCGTCTATCTCGCTTCAAGAGGCGCGAAGAGACTTACAGGTCGCATTAAGATCCGTGCTTGATACTACGAACGGTGAGATTTCGATCCCTCTATGCCATATAAGTTCGACAATGCTTTTTTGTACATAAATACACATACACAAACGTTTTCATTTAACTTCTGTCGGTAATGCATCAATTGTCAAGATTCACGCTGTCATGATAGGGAACTCAGATCCTCTTTACGTCGCACATCCAAGGCGCTTCAAGATATGCGCAGTCTTGCAGGTTGCATCAAGATCCACGATATTCATCAAAACCGTAGAAAAGAAAGCATCGCTTGACACTACGAATGGTGAGATTTCGATCCCTATCGTATAAGTTCGACAATGCTTTTTTATACATAAATACACATACACAAACGTTTTCATTTAACTTCCGTCACGCATCAATTGTCAAGATTCACGCTATCATGATAGGGAACTCGGATCCTCTTTGCGCCGCACATCCAAGGCGCTTCAAGATACGCGCAGTCTTACAGGTTGCATCAAGATCCGCGATATTCATCAAAACCGTAGAAAAGAAAGCATCGTTCTCTCTCCCTCCCGATCCGACGCCGTGCGCAAAAGAAACCCGACGCCAGATTTGGGCTACGCGATCGGAGTAAGGTTGTTATGTTGCAGCCGATTCTTTCTCCTTATTTTGATGTGTTGATGGATCGATATGCTTTTGGATCGACGAACCGGCCTAGGGCTTCTGATTGTTGCTGAAAGATCCCAAGAGTTATCCTGCATTCTTCAATTTAATCTTGTTAGACAGTGTTACTTTATGCCGACAGGTACGGGAAAGATGTATCAGGATTTTATCAAGTTGTAATGATTCGATTGTGTTTCCGATTCATTTATATTCGTTGCTACAGATTTCTGTATTGGGTTTGATTTGATGTGCTCGTTAAATTCATTTTATCTAGTGGCTTAGATTGTATTATTTGTCGTACGATTATGTACATTAAATCCATCAATGCAACTGCACTGAAACTTAACAAAATTGACAGAGAAAAGAATTTTGAAGAAGGCAGAGGAAGTAGAAATTTCTAAGTTTTTTTTTTCCTTAAGAGAAGGTTAGTTCTGATCTTTCCCTTACCCTGGAAATGATGGACATGAGAATGATAGGAACGTAGGTCTTTCTTTATCATGCTTTGTCTTTTTATTTGTGAAAACGTGTTAGGATGTTGCTTATAGTGAGTTCAAGAAAGAGGAAAAGTCTCCTAAAGCTAACTGACTGAAAGACTCAATTGCAATAGAAGTACTGAGATAATCTAGCCATAACCTCTTGGTTAGTGTAAAAGGTCACATAGTAGTAGGAGTTGTGGGAGACAGGGTGATGTTGTTCCCATATAAAATCTTAGCAAGAAAGACAACTAGACCTCTCATAGGTAAACAACTTGCTTAACCTAATCATAGTAGGACCCTTTGAGACCAGATAGACATTTTATAGGTTATAATTTATGGTGGTTAGTTTATGATTTTGCATTTTATTCACAGGAAATAAACTGGTATTTTGAACTGACAAATAGTATTACTTTTCTGCCAAAAATTCCCTCCTAAATGGAGTAGCTTTTCAGCCAAGCATCCCTTCTGTTAACACCTCAAGTGAGCTAAGTTTCATTGATCCTCTGACTCCTAAAGTGGATCCATATAACACCTGTTGATATTTGGCCATTTAGAACTCTTGACCAAAAAGTTGATAAACCTATTTGTCTATCAGAAGTTTCACTTAAACAGGAACTAGTCACTATCAAAATGCCTGCCTGACACTAACAAAACCTAATTAAAAGTGATCCGTTTGCAACTAAAGTCACATTACAGCTAAGTTCTTCTGAACCGTGAGGGCAAGTTGGCCACATCTAGGCCCAAAATGTTTCTTTGCTGCATTAGATAGATTTTCTGTTATCTTTTCTTTTTATGATAATTTGCTTTCCATTGAGATACATTTTCTACTAAGAAGCTTGTGGTTAGACTTTCTAGCACAAGCTATTTTATTTTTCAGCATTTTTTCAATTACTTGTAGAAGTTTTCATGTGACAATTGTTCTAGAAACTTCCTCTGTTGTACCAGTTATTAACTGTACTTATGAACTTGTTTGTATATATATCTTAGTTGTGGTCATGCTGCATTAGCTAGTTGGCAAAACAAGAAGTGATATGTTGGTTGCTACTCATTTTCCACTCTCTTACAGATTGTGTCTGTTTTAAGAATACAATGGAGAAGATTTCTGTAGGTGAAATTTGGTTAAATGTCATACATGCCGAACTGAATCCATGCACGAAAGCAAGACCAGTAGGATGTTTCATACCTTCTGGGTTTGCTAGTAATGACAAAATGCTGAATATCAAGCCCCATGGGTCCCAACTGTTGTTTGTTCATTGCTGGCGTGTCTTGGCTCATGGAAGGGCATCTGGCTGGAAGACTATTGCATGACCTGCTATCATGCCAGTTGAGCATTCATCCATGTCAGGCTCATGGAGTGATAGTATTTATGGGATATCCACATAGTCTTATGCTGGAAAATAGGAAAAGGTATGGTCTTTACTTATTATCTGAGTTTGACTTTGTCTAATGCATCTTGGCAATGTCACTAGATGGTATCAAAGAACTTTTAGGTCTTCTCTCCATGTGAGCCAACATGTGCGATATGGTGTACCTCTTTCATGCCTAGCTGGTTCACCTCACATTAGTCCAACATTGTGATCTCAAAGGACGATTTTGAGCTACTCTTCATAATGAAGATTTCATGAATTTGAGTGGGATAAATTGTCAAATCCCAGTTAGTTCTGAAAAACCAATTGATTTGGTATATATGACACTAGCAGCCTAATGCTAATAATCAGGAATTAAGCATTTTTAGTCATGTTGGCTAAGGATCACTTCAAACAAGTTATTGGCTTATGAATTATGATGCGACTTAAATTGACACCTTATATGTGACATTTGATTGTCAAGTTTTGGGTTCAGGAAAGAAGTTTGGTTGTCAAACCAAAGATTGGTAATATGTGATTTCTCATGAGATAAAATCTTTTTTTTTAGCAAACTTGGTTACAGGCCACTGCATTTGTTCAGATGGGTTGGATTTTTGCCTTAAATGAAGCAGGTCTAATTATCTAGTTTGATGCTCTAGAAGTTGGACTATAATTATTGGAACTTATCTTAGTTTTCCTCAAATCAAAATTATCTCAATGTTAGTTTCTTTATGCTCTCTTTATCGTGTATTTCATATGGTAACCTCTATTTGTTAGCTCCAGCTACATGTCGTGTGGCGAATAATCATTCAAGATGTGGATCAGAAGTAGAGTGAGATTTCATCCAGATCAGTTAGGGACTGAATCTACCCCATCTTTAGCTATATCTGTAAGTGGAAAAAAAAAGTTTCAATTGAATCAAATAAAATGGCTTGTGTTGGAGTTTGTTACTGGCTGGTCGAATATGGAGCTAGCCCTGACTTATTAAATGGTCAGCCCCCCCTTGGCCCTTAAACACTTGAGGCTCTTAATTTTTTGAGAAGTCCAAATTATCCTCTTTTTTTTCTGATCAAATAATTTAGAAAAGTGAGCACAGATCCCTTGTGTTCTAAACCTCCTTTTGTTGGTTGATATATCCCACTCTTCATGTGTTCTTGATCAAATAATTTGGAAATTGAAGGCAAATTTACTTTATGTGTGTTTAGAATCTTTAGATAAATATACATAAGAATATTTAGTACTAGCAAATGAAAAATGTCTAATATTTGGGTCCTCTGAGGAGATGCTTCACTTTTTTATGCTCCATATTAACTCAATGAGTTGATTTGTTTTGACCTTACATATGTTTATATACTTATATGCATATTACATTTAAGTGAATGAACAATGACTGAACTCTGGCCTATGAGGTGCCATGAATTGAGGCACATGGAGAAGCTTTATTCTTTAGCAATCTGGCAATTAGCAAAATGGACTAAACCCATAAAACGCACCATAATTTTTTTGTTTTTGAGATATAGGAATTCTATTTGCCCTGATTTTATAGTAACTTCATTTTGCTATCTCTTCATGCCTTAAAACTCGTAACATGCTGAATTCATCAACCACAAGCATTGACATGGAGTTACTCCTGATGATCTCATATTCTGATGTGTAGCATAATTTATTCCCCCGTTTTTGTTATTTTCCAAAAAATATTTACTAAAATCATTATAAGTCTGAACTTCTTAGTATTTGACACCAAAAGCACGAGACTTAATTCAGTACTGATAAGATTTTTGGAATGTAGGCTCCAATTACTGCCTGAAAACAAAAGCAAATGCAATAGGCACTATGCTCTAGCAATTGTAAGATTAGTTATTTGATGACTTTACCAAATATAGGCATCTCAAGCATGTCTTTATATGCCTTTAACTAGATTTTATACTGGAAATAGGAAATGGATCTCTTTAATTAAAGCATATCTTTAATTATCAGATGGAACCAGAAAGGGAATCTTGGAAATTCTTTTCTGCTCATGGTGTGAAAATTTAGTCTTTGTATATTTTGCACAGGCGCCAGTGCAATGTCTTCACAGATCTGTATGTGGATGTGTGTGAGGATATGTGCTTTTCTGTCTGATGGTTTCCTTTTGTCTTTCTACCTTGGTTGCAACATATATAGCCCACCAAGGCTGGACACACCTAACAGCCAAAGGCAGTTGATCTTGCAGACTGGGTATATTATAATTATGAAATGAAGAACTTTACAAGCCATATCAGTTGGATTGTTTTTCTCAAGCAGTCTTTTAGGCTTCTGGTTGATGAAGAAATTGAAGTATTGTAAGACCTTCAAAATGGAAGTAGTTCATCTTTGGATGGTCAAGTTAGTTCTTGTTCTGACCTAAGGAGTCCTTTTTCTCCATCTCCATATTCCCTGTATCTCATGCAGCTCGTGCTCTTTCACCTTGATGATCAACTATATCAAAATTCTTCCCCTTGGTGTTTGAGCTTCACTTTTTTCTGCTAGTTCACTAAATAGTTTTCTCTTGATGTCTAGACCAAACACGTGACAACTTCTGATATGCTTCAATGCTCTTTTACAGTTGACGATGTCATACATGAAGTGATTGAGGGTCACAATGGTATGTTGGTACATATGGTATTGTGGTTTTACATGTATTTTCCCTTGTTCCTTTCCTCCATATCCTCCAACCCCTTTTTCAATCATGGCCGTTATACATCAACCTTTTTATGTTTGGTTTCAGGGAAATGATATGGATTCATCAAAGGGCATTTTTACTGGAACAATTCAGGAAGATGGTAAATAGTTTAAAACTCATGAATTACCGTAATCCTTATATCTGGACTGCTGAACTTATTGAGCTTTCTGGTATCAGGTTTTCGAGACCAAATCGAGTCGTAGAATGGCCACCCCTGTGGCGTCCTTTATGACCCTCTTCTTACTTGCTTATTCTTGAGAAAGGAGCAGTCATAGTGTTCTTTAGATTTTTATCATTTCAAGATATCAGAGCGCATGCTTTTGGTTCTGCCTATGTTCTAATGCTGGTGCTTTGTGCAATGTCTTCCCTGAAGGCATGTTTTCAATATATAAGATTTTAGGTGCTCTTGGCTAGTCTTTCTGAAACGCAGACAGTTCATGGATTGTGATTACTGTTAGTTGTATTTGTTAAGGAACTGTGTGCTTCTTTGTTGTCACATGATAAGTGAACTTTCGAAATGTAAATTGCAACTTTCTCTCACTTTGCAAACTTGCAACCATCTCTCTCTCTATCAATAATATATGCATCTTTCCAAGGGAGGGGTAGGACATCTGAATCCTGGAGCACCACCAGGTCAGTAAAAAAGGGGTACATAAATGATTTGTTGTACGGAGTTCTTAAACTGTGCAGTGACAATGTCATTTAACCTTGTACTTTCTTTTGTGATGCATCCTTGCAGGGGTACATACCATGAACTGGATAGCTTGCTGCTTGGATAAGGGACAAATGTTTCGGTTCTTTTCATCACCCTTCATCATTTCTGATGCTGCCAACTCATGTGACCCTGAGCTACCAGTGGCAAACATGTGTTCTACCTTAAGACCTGAGAAACTTTGGTTTAGGTATGATTGATCTCATACAGTAAAAAAAGTTGGGTCTTCGGTACATGCATGGGAAAGATTGATTTTAAAACAAGGGTTTACATCTCACAAGATTTAGTGTGTATCATCTTTTGGTTCACATCTGCCCTTTTCATGTGCTCCTTACCTGTACTCCACATAAACTACTGCTCTTGCCTGGCCCAGGTTGGAAGGTCACGCACACACCACCATCATTTATGTTTGACAAATGTAGGTTATCCATTTCATGAAAGCTGTGCCACTATTTTGTTAATCTATCATTCTTAGTATTTTATTGCTAGAACAGTGCAATTGGATTCTTTATAGCATAGCATGACAGGATCTCATTAGGTGGGGAGCCGTTGTACTTGCAAATTGTGCCCTGGACCACCATTTTGGGACTCTTAAAAGTTGATACTATTATATTAGGTAATCATGAAACCCTTACTTGTTTCATGTAATTTGATAAATTAGGAGGTAGGTTATCTCTCCAGCTTTGTTTTAGGAAGTTTAATCTTCCCTATAGTTGGTAAGTCACATAAAAATTGGATCATAGGAATCATTCATAAGAGAAATTTTTTATTCGAATTCCGAAGTCACTCATGTTCTTTCTTATCGGGCATGAAGGAGTGAAATTATTCATAGACTGCTATGGCTATAATGTACAGTTTTGCTTTCATTAATTAGAGTAGCTTCTATTACAGAACACAATATGGTTGGCAAGTTGGTTAAGGGGTACTTTTTTAATGGCTCATGTCTAGGGGTTCCAGCCTGATGTGATGCAGCACTTTGGTCAAGAGTCTGGAATGTGAAGGTGAGGTGCTTCAGATTTTGGATGTATTTAATTAATGAAATTTCATCACCCAACATTTCTTTCTGTGATCCATGAAAGACTAGCAAATGATAGTTTTGCAGTTTGGTCTCAATCTAGTCCAAAATTCTGCTGGAGACACTTCCAGCTCTGCATCCTGATACACTAGAAGAATTATATATGTAGACATATCCACATACACACACACACACCTAGCTTCTCATAGGCGGCTTTGACCCATCAAGCTCGTTCACCCCTTTTGCTTATAAAAGGTAGAAAGAAACATGCAAGAGAAACAATAAAGATAGCACTGACCAATTTGTTCATGTTGCAGTCGTAAAGTAGTTGTAGATTTATAGTCTTTTTGTTTAGCTGGGTAAGATGGTGGATGCTGATCTTTCTTGGATCTCATATAAATGGAACCAAAGGAAGCTATTGAAATGAATTTACATGTTCGTGTTCAAGTTTGTAGACCAAGCATCACTTTTGTGATTTTGCAGATGTTTTTGCCTGACTGGATCAAGGTTCTGATGTAGCTTCAGAGAGGCTCTTGGTTTCATTGACCAAGCCATCTGTCAAACTGAGGTTGCTTTCCACTTGTCTCTTGTCAGTGGTCAGCTCAAAAGCAGATGCTTCGATAGAGGTTGACTTATTGCTTGGATAGTTATTAAGTTTTCTGAAAATAATATTTTTGGTTAAGTTAAGAACATTTAAATTTCTATTTATATTAATGTTTCATCTTTTCTGGTAATAGTTGTGGTACATATTTGCATCAATTTAAATGATTTTTTTTGTCATTCTATCTTTTCTATCAACAGAGAAGATAAGTTGTCTAACTGAGCTGCAGGTTTAGTAGCACTGTAGATGTAAATAAGATTGCAGATGACAAATCTGAGCTTGACATATGGTCCTACTGCATTGGAAACTCTAATTTTCATCTCTCTCTTTCTCTCTCTACTGCGTCACCTATTTCAGTACCAAACCAATCACTGCTTACACCTAAAGAAGCAATGGATTAGAAAAGTCTTCCCTCTTATATCAATCAGGTCATGCCCATCTGCTTGCATTCCTAAGTTTGAACAAAGAGGATGGAAGAGAATGCATCTTCTACCCTAAACATTATAATAAACATATTCCTCAGCTCTTTATCTCTCCATCGTGGACCAGTGCACATCATATCTCCTCTTTCCTTCCGCCTTCCCCTATTCTCTTCCCTCTTCCCTCTTCAATCCTTCTCTGTTTTGGAGATTGCAGCAACTGAGTGCGAGCAGAAGAAGAGGAACAAAGCTCTGTAAGAATAAGAAGGAACGAGAGACAGAGAAGCTGGCGGCTAATCCTTGGTGGGCGGGGCAGCCGGGCCTTCCCGGAGGAGAGATGGGATCCTCCGATCCCAAGAGCCACGAGCAGGAGATGGGGGTGAAGGAATCCGACACCACCGGGAGCGGCGGCGGAGGCAGCGGTGCCGCCGAGGACGAGAAGGACAACGACAGCGAGCCGAGGGAGGGTGCGATCGTCGCCAGCACCCGTCGCCCCCGTGGCCGCCCCCCGGGGTCCAAGAACAAACCCAAGCCCCCCATCTTCGTCACCCGCGACAGCCCCAACGCCCTCCGTAGCCACGTCATGGAGGTCGCGGGCGGCGCCGACATCGCCGAGTCCATCGCCCACTTCGCCCGCCGCAAGCAGCGCGGCGTCTGCGTGCTCAGCGGCTCCGGCACGGTCGCCAACGTCACGCTCCGCCAGCCCGCCTCGCCCGGCGCGGTCGTCGCCCTCCACGGCCGCTTCGAGATCCTGTCCCTCACCGGCACCTTCCTCCCCGGCCCCTCTCCGCCCGGGACCACCGGACTGACGGTTTACCTGGCCGGTGGGCAGGGCCAGGTGGTGGGCGGCAGCGTCGTGGGGTCGCTCATCGCCGCGGGGACGGTGATGGTCCTAGCTTCCACGTTCGCCAACGCTACCTACGAGAGGTTGCCGCTCGAGGAAGCTGAGGAGAGCGTCGGTGGCGGCCTCCCGGTGCAGCTGCATGGTGGGGTGGCGTCACTGATGCCCGGGGCCGGAGGGCTGCCGGACCCCTCGGCGCTGCCCATCTACAACTTGCCGCCGAATCTGGCACATAACGGCGGCGGCCAGATGGGGCACGACGCCTTCGAATGGGCTCATGCGCGGGCTCCATTCTAACAGGAGAAGCATCACAAGAGTACGTAGCCTCTTTACGTAGAAGTCAATGGAGCTCACACTGGTTGAGCTCTCAGTTATTTCTGCCTACCATGTAGTTGTAGCAGTAGCAGTAGCAGCAGTGTGTTGTCTTTGGACTCCTGACAAATTAAACCACTAATAAACAGTATGATGATGATGTTATTACGATTACAAGTAGTGATTCCTTGTGATGGTTCATTGGATTATGATTACAAGCACATGAATTCTTCTGCACCCTATAGAATTGGTCATATAGTTTCATTCGAGTCAATCCATTGCTAGCCTTCTGGTACTGATGATTGCTATGAGCTAAGCCTTCATTCATCAAAGAAGCTGATGCCAAAAAAGTAGGCATAATTATCATGGCATATTAATTCCACTTCTTTGATCATCCATCAAGTAGTGATGCCAATATTCCACCTATGTCGATTGATTTCGGATTTCTTCTTCCTCCTCTCAACCCCCATCATGTTAGTCTCCCAAGTGCTTTCTCCATTGAAGACCAGTGTACACCCAGGAAGAACTAAGGCACACGATGGACATGAAATGAACATTAATCTGCTGTGGTAGAAGGCCAAGTCTTCCTCTGACAAACATCAACCGGATCTCACAATCTATTCCTCGAACCACCTATGTTTTTGTTCACTGACTTGATGATTAGTTTATCATGGTAGTGCTAGCAATGAAACTTGATACAATTTAATAATGTTGATATCATCCCAGCTAATCTCTACCATTTTCATTATGATGAGTTTGTTCTTCCTTCTTAATCCGAGGTTTCGACTACAGATCCATCAGTAGTAGCTTTTGATTCAAACCACTCTTTTGCTTGTGTCGATCACTATAAACTACTTGAAAGTACTAAGAGTAGACCTAATTTTCAGCAGGTTAGGTTAACATTTGCATCTTAGAACTGTTGATCGCCGTGCCACTACCTGTTTAATTACTGTCATAGTTCTCAACTCCAGAGATTTCGTTGACAAACCGCAGCTGAAGAAAAGTCTTTGGCATCAAGATGACATGACCAGGCAACTCGACAGTGTCTCCACGATCACAAAATGCTGTAGCAACAGTTCCTCGTGATTTCAGTTTGTTCAAACTTTGATGATGGTTTTCTGATTTGATTCGTAACATCTAAATCTTCCTGTAACGAAGAGGAACAGGAAGCAGAAAAAGATTTGACTCGGAATTGAAACCAAGGAAAGCCTAATAGCTAAGCAAAGGAAAAGATTGCATGTGGAGATCATGTCACTGTCTTTCTCTTTCAAGATCTTGTTTGTGGATGGATAGACTAGACATCACTTCACAATTGTCGCATGGCATTGCATCAAAGTCCATCCATGGCTCGTATATATGATGTAAGGACTCGATCCAATAAAGACTAGATTGAAACAGCCAACATCAGTCATGATGAAATCGTAAGCTGCTGCTTTCAAGTCTCATGCAATAGCCGCAGTTAAAGACTCGTTTAGTTTAGTTAGATTGACTGCTACTTTGTCGTTTATTTTCCCAACATCATACTCATATTCACACTGATTTGGTCGAAACAGTGAGGTGTTTGGATGAGATGCCGACGTTATAAACATAGTTTTATGGAGAGGAAGTTTGATCTGAACAGGTTTTAACCATGGCAAGAGCTTCCTCGTTTGGTGATGATGGATGAACTTGGCACTGAGGTTGAGAGAGAATCCACTGATCAACATGCACAAACAATTGCTGTCAGTGGCAACAGGAAGGGGGACCATGCATAGTAAGATCAAGCGAGATTTGAAGTTAAATATGTCTGCTTCATGGCCATATTCCTTTGGTAGTTTGATTACGATCGTTGATGGAGCATCATCTGCTCCATGAAAGTAGACCACTTTAAGGTGTCATTCATTGTTTAGTGAGTGCAAACAAACATTTCCAGATCTCAAAGCCATGCTATGTATGCCCTCCTCCTGTCTTCTCATTTGAAGTAAACCCAGGATAATATTCTCACAAACCTTGTGGTTTAGTTCGATAGGATAATAGACAGAGAGAATCTGCAAGATCATGAGGATTGGTAAAGTTTATTTGTAATCAAACAGTGGAGTCGAAGACTGATGCGAAACCAAGGGAAAGAAAAGTCCAGTTAATGCGCTTCTTTTGACTAGCTAATCTTGCTTGCCTGCATGAGAACAAGAAGATGGTCCTCACCTCTCGATTGCACATAGTTTGACCAGGAAAGTGTAGCACTGACGACAAAAGGTGGACAGGATGTTTCATGCAGAAATTTCTACCGCGAATGATAAGCTGTGTTTCACGTGTCCTAACGTAGGTCAAAGAAGATGGTCACAGTCATCTCCTCTTACCACAAGTCGAAAGATGCGCATCCATACGTGAAGGATACAAACTGAGATAAAGTTAGAGGAAGAGAAGAAACATCCAAGACGAACAAAAAAAAAAAAAAAGAGATCAACAATTAAAAATGTTGTCACTTTTCGTATTAACAAAAGTATAATGATTTTATCAACTCAAGATTAAAACATGAAAAATAATACCAATAAGAAATACACAATCAATCAACCATGCAAACATCTTATAAGGTCCGTGATTCGCTTACCAATACGAATAGTAGTCTAAGAGGTAACTTAAGTTGGTTATCAACCATCTTCCATATGAAATATTCATAAGAATATTCTCGATAGTCCAATGATAACTTCGGTTGGATATTAACTGTATTCTCTAGGAATATTTATTGGAATATTTTTGAAAATCTAGGGGACAACTCGAGTCGGTTATAAACCGTCTCCTCTATAGAATATTCATAAAAATATTTTTGAAAGTCTAAGGATAGCTCATGTCGATTACAATCCGTCTCTCTCGTAAAATCTTTATAAAATATTTTATTTCTTCAAGGTCAGGTATAAAAACATATCCTCTAACTTTAGATAACGGGACACAAATCGAAAACTTAGATAAGTTGAGCTCAAGGTTAACTTAATCGTCGGAGGGACTAGCTCAGGTAGCCTCTCTTGACTTCGATCTTTGTGCAGGTTAGGTCAAGAGAAAGCTCTTTTCATCTTGAACAACTTCGTGCGTACGGATCAGGGCTATATTGTACTAACAAAAATGTCACCGATATTTTTTCCTAATAATATCATATTTTGATAATAAATTAGATGAAATAAGTTGTCTAAAATCTTATTCGACTAGTAAATTAGTGTACACATCCGATCTGATCCAAATCAAATCAAATTTAAACCAAAACAAGCTCGATCCTTCATGAGAGCGGGAGCTTGACATACCCAAAGGCCACGAATCGTTACGCTTCCCAATTAGGCCGGAGCTTATTGAACCGACATAAACCGGCCCGCCCAGCTTGCTGCGCCGCATCTAGATGGGTTCGGTCTGCCCACATTTGAGCCGCTCAATAGCAGAACCGGCTTGGATCGGGATGAGTCTTGGGCTGGTCCAATTGAATCGGGCCTTCATGGGCTGCCAATGTGGCCTCGCGTGGGAAGCTTATCGGGACGACACGTGGAAGAGAAAAAGGCCCTCGTAGGATGCGCACGGCTACCCCGACGTCACCCCGTCCGTCGCTTAACTCCAAAGTCAAACAGCCAACTCCCGACACCGCAGCGTGCGAAGGCAGAAGATGACGACAGCCCCCACCATAAACAAAAGATTAGTGTCTAATGACTCCACTAATCACTTTCTCTCCTCGCGTCCCCGTGTTTAACCCACCACGAACCCGTCTGCTTACCGCCAGCCGTCCCTCCCCCACCCTCTCGGGCCCACCGGGGTGGAGCTCACGCGGTTTCCCGGCGGGCCCCCCGCGGGCGCACGTGGGGTGAGCTGCGCGAGCGACGAAACGAACAGCTGAGAAAACGCTTTCACCGATATCATGTCAAGTCGTCGAGGCACACGTGATGTTGGCGTGTAAAGTTACTTAATTACCCTCACCCTTCTACACCATTTACTATCGCGGAGTCGAACAATCTTGACCGTTCGTTTCGCGTTGGATGCGTTGAAGAGGAATCTGCAATGGGAGAGTGGCGGGTAGGTAAAGTGGTAAATAGATGCAGATTTGGAGTCAAGAGTTTGGTGCCGTGTTTGACCTTCGTAGCTTTTTATTTTTATTTTTTTCTGCAGGAAATTGAAGATTCTTTTTCTTTAAAATGGTTCGGCTCATTCAACCCCCACTTTAACCTCGCCTTCTTCTCCGCACTGCCCCCGTCTCTCTCGCTCCGTCTCTCCCAACTCCAATTCCCCTCCGTAGGGGATTCGGCTCTCGAATCCCAGTGATTTTTCTCGGTGATTAGGCGATTCTTGTCGGGAATTTTGGTCTCGCGGTGGCAAATTCACGTTCGACGACGGGATTTGAGCTGTTCTTGCCGGAACTGTGGTACGTGATTGGGGGGATTTGGGGGACTTGGGGGTAGATTTTGGGAAAGTCTTCCTCTTTCTTATCGGGAAGGGGAAGAGATGAGGGGGATTCATAGTAGCGTGGAGACCGTGAATGCCGCGGCGGCGGCCATCGTCTCTGCTGAAAGCCGGGTTCAGCAGGTCGCCGTTCCGGTTAGTTGTCATTCTCTCTTCCTTGTTCTTGTGCCCTAAGTTTTTAATTTGGTTGTTAATGTTGTTAAATTTTTTTCACCTTAATCAGTTCAGATCTACAAGAAATTGTTGTATGGAACGGTTTTTTTTGGGGTGTATAATTGCTAGGGTACCTTAAAGGAGGAATTTTTCGGATCAGCTTAATTTGGCAGGGAGCTTATAACTGCTCAGGGATTTGATTATGCTAGATTTCAATTGCTTCTTCGTAGGATTTCGTTGTTTAGAGGTTGTATAATTTTTAGTCAACTGTTTATGAACTGATATCAGTGATCGGAGATGAATATAGAGTGTGTCTAATATGTAGATTATGTGGCCTTTTGTAAGGATGCCTTAAGCTTGATACTTATGTAAATGCTTATCATCAAAAAGGTCTTGTTCCATTAAATTGATCTAAACAATCGACTATGCTCTCTAATACTGAGAACAGGATCTCGGGGTTTATAAATTCGAACACTAGGAGGAGATGGTGAACCATATCTTCACTTTTCGAGATACTGCTTCAGAAAATAGCTTATCTTGTAGGTTTGATGACAGTTAAGATAACACTTATTGTATTTTTTTCCAATCAGCACAACACTTTACTACTCAAGTTAATTAAGCAAGGATTTTAATATTTTGATTATTTAAATGACAGGAAATGGTTAGTGCACCTTGTTCTTTATTATTTTTCTTATGGTTGTTTACCGGTATGTTTTCATACTAAATGTGTTTCACTTCACCAAGGTTTTTGTTTTGGCTTGTGTTTTGTGCCTCTCTCTTGGGTGCAAGAACTTTGCATCTTATTACGTCTGAACCCTTAAACAATTGGAATGAAGCAATTGAAGGATCATGAAAAACAATATGTTAGCAAAGGGATATAACATGGAGGAACATAATCAATCATTTTGATGCAAATACCTGGGCACTGCCTTTACAAGGATGAGTACCCCCAGACCTCTTCAAGAAGAGGAGGGAAGCCAACCTCTGAACTAGTCAAACATGGAAAAGTTTGTGTCACCAATGTGTCCAAGCCTTGCAAAGTTTCTATATGTTCATTGTAACTGGGCTTCCATATCGAATTTCAGAAGCATATGATTTGTTATTCTCTTTATATTAGAATAATAATAATGTCTTTCATGTTTGCTATACGTAATTACTATTTAGCATCAAGATTAGACTACATGCATTGGGTCTTCCTAAATCTCGCATAAACGGAAGCCTCACCACTAGGCAGCCCTTTTTAACTTTTAGCATCATAAATTATGAGATAGCTGGCCTCTGCCCATTACTGGGTGGGTTAATATGAATGGATTAATGGCACAACATCTTAAAATATTTAGGTCTGTGTTATCCTGCGAATTATGTTGAGTCACTCTGTCTCTGCAATCTGCGAGGAACTTCTATTTGTTCCATCTGCATGTTAAAGTTCATGGGCTTTTCAGACTATGCTAGTAATGCTATACAAATATATACTTTTTTGGATTCCATCAATATTAATTTGTCTTTTAACTGCCAGAGGAAAAGATGGACTGCCTGGCTCAGTGTGTATTGGTGCTTTGGTTGTCATGGAAATGGCAGGCGCATCAGCCACGCAGTCCTTGTTCCTGAACCAGCATTTTCTGTGTCAGATGCCTCTGCACGTAGTAATCCAAGCCATCCACCTGAAGTGAGACTTCCATTTATTGCACCTCCTTCTTCTCCAGCATCCTTTCTGCCATCAGGTATCCCATCTGCAACACAATCACCTGCAGGTCCTGTATCTCTTTCTGCTTTGTCACGAAGTTCCTATTCTCCAAGTGGCCCAGCTTCCATCTTTGCTATTGGGCCCTATGCAAATGAGACCCAATTAGTTTCACCCCCTGTCTTTTCCACCTTCACAACTGAACCGTCGACTGCTCCACTTACTCCCCCACCGGAACCTTTCCATCTCACAACCCCTTCATCGCCTGAGGTACCATTTGCCAAACTGTTGACTTCTTCCATCGATGCTAACTGTAAGAAGAGTGAAGTGTATGAGTTTCAATCCTACCAGTTTTATCCTGGAAGCCCAATAGGTTGCCTCATATCACCAAGTTCGGCTTGCTCGGGTACTTCATCGCCTTTCCCTGATCCTGAATTCTATTCCTCTGCTGCTGGCTCCTTCCAATCATTCCTTATTGGTGAACCACCAAAAATCTTAAGTGCTGAAGGAATTGCTGCACGGAAACTTATACCCCGACATGCTCGAAATGATGGATCACTTTTGGATGGTCAGATATCAGCAGCTGCATCAGTAGTGGACCCTGCTATTGTGCCTAAGATTAATGAACACACAATGGATCACAGGGTATCATTTGAGTTAACTGCAGAAGAGTTTGCACGGCGCTTGGAAAAGAAAGTAGCAATGTCAGGTGAAGGTAAATCAGAAATATTGACTGCAAGAAATGACAAAGCCAATCCTTCTTTTGGAACCGATAACAGCAGCAGAATCAGCATTGATGATACCTACCATGACTTGCCCGAGAAAGCTCAGCCTTTTGTTACTCCAGCTAAAGAATTCAAATTTGATAATTCAGATGGTGTTGCTTCAGAGCCTAATGTTGGTTCAGACTGGTGGGCCAATGAGAAGGTCGCTGGCACGGCAACTGAACATCGGAAGAGCTGGGCATTTTTCCCAATGATACAACCAGGGGTAAGCTGATTGGTAATTTTGCTTTGCTTCATGTACATCAGGGAAGGATCGTCAACTGTTAATTAGGTCCATTATCAGTCACGAGAGACAGACATGTTGGGGATCATGATCCACCTGTGAATATCTTTGTTTGGGTAAACAGTGAAGCATGATAATTGGCTATATGAACTTGATTTCGAGACAATACTGATGGTCTTATCTCACCTGCATCGGACAGAAATAAAGAGAGGATTTCACGCTCTTGATCTGTATTAACCGTTGTTACACTTAAATAGTCTACTTGCCTTCTTGCTGACTAATAATCAGAAACAAAAGTCCTTTGTAACATATTTCATGAACTCATATAGTATGTTCAAAACCTTTTTCTAAGTGCCTTTATGTATCTGATCCAATTTATCTTCAGTGATATGTCTTGCTATCCTCAGGTTCATGCCCCTTCCAATGTAACTTTGAGGTCTTCATCTTCCGAGTATGCTTACCTGGACACATTCACTGCAATTCAACGCATTCGAGTGCTTTTAGATTATCTAAATATATTTATTTGTAGGTTTAAAACATAAAGAGACAGCATGCAATGTGGTATTCTTATGGTATTTGGTCGTGTAGCCTATATTTGTTGACCTCTTGGTTGATTTGTAGTTGTGATGAGAACAGGAACTCCATCCCAGTTTTACATCAAGGAAAACAATTAAGCATGTCTCTGTCTTCATCTTTTAGGGGAGAATTGACTTCTCCCCATGTTTTCTAGCCCTCCAAATCTTCAACATAATCCATGAACACCATCATATCCATGTCCAACCACAGTGTTTGGATTAATGCTCATTGAGAACTACAAAAACATCATCAACAAGTATGTCAGGCAATCCAATTAGCCTTTTCCTAGCTAATCTTCTCCTCTGTGGTTGGACATGCCTTTCACATTCATTCTGTTGCCTCAGAAAGCATTTGCCACAATGGTAGCATCGGAAACAAGGGAGTGGTTGTCCACTAAGAGCTGCAAAGTTCTCACTGGATGCTGAAGGGAGAGTCCACCTGAAGTTGGGAAGATGAGTGGTTATGGGGTCATTATCTTTCGATGGTTCCTCTGTCACAGCCACACCTATCAATTCCAACTCACAAACTTCATGTGGCGCTCCACAGCAACTGGTCACACGATTGGTCCATTGCTGTTGTTGCTGCTCGGCATCTGCATTTAGTGCCAGTGATAGCGTTGGAGCTTGTGGCCATGACATCATTTGTAGCTCCCACCATGATATTTAACTCCGAAAGCTGCTGTTCTGCAGCTGTCTGTTGGATTGTTGGTAGAATTAAGCTTTTAGCTTAATGGTGAAAGGTCGACAGTCGGTGAAACAAGTTTGACTCTCCAGCTGCAAGCCAGCAAGAAACAGTAGCACAAACGAAGGATGGATGAAATGATTTGGAGTCTAATTTGCCTCGTCCCAAGGCATTCACTCTCTTCCTAGTTAATGCTCATCAGAATCTGGAGCAATCTTCTCTGACTCTTTTGTTTCTCCAGCATATTTATTGGCCACCGAATTCATCTCTGTTGGAAATGTGTGTTTCTGGACTGCATTGCAGCAATCAGATGCCACACAATTCCCTTTAATCTCTACCTCTCTCTCTTCATCTTCTCTCTCTGTCTGATGTGAGATGTGCTGCCAAGTTGCCAATTATTGTATAAGAGATTGCCGTGCTCTCCGGCAAACTACCGGTGTTGTTCCAGTCCACTTCCCACTCATGCAGCTTCTGAAGCGAAGGGCAAGTTGTCTGTGGTTGGATCTAAGATGCAATTTTGCTCCTGGCTCACCAAGATTCAGCAACATGATGCCATCATCATCCATGCCATTACAATAAGACCAGTAGAACAAGTGTGAGAGAGCTGTGCATGTTTTAGATTGGAGAAGTATGCGTTTCTTGCACCTTTCGTGACTCACACGACCAGAAAGAGAGCCACTTGGTTGGCCATGAATCTATCCTGCTCTGGTGCCCAGAAATGTCCTAAGATCATCTCAATCCAAAGTATGGCTTATGCTTATCTGGCTTCGATCTTAAATCAAAACACTTGGAATAAGAAGGCCTAAACAAATCCAAGTCAATTGCTTCTCAATCATGTAAGCATTAGCAGCAGCTCAGCTGTATCCTTCTTCAGAACTGTGGAAACAGGAGGGGGGGTGAGAGAGACAGGGGCAGAGGGAGACGCTTTTAATGAATGCTGAGATATGTGGATGTCTGCTTACACTTCCACCACTACTACCAGTCCCCACTGTTCTCAGCACTAGCAGTTTTTAGTAGTTGGAAACCAGCAAACCACAAACAGCACACCACACACTGTCTCCACTCCTTCAATTAAGTACACGGCAAAGAGAAAGCAAGCAGAGCAGGAAATTAGAAGGCTGTGGAGGAGTCCAGTCTAGCAGGCTGATCTTGTCATCAACAATCCTTGGTTTCCTTCAAAGCTAACCCTCTCTCTCTCTCTCTCTCTCTCTTGTGGAGGAGGCAGCAGCCTCACCACTTGTCTTTTTGAGGCTTTAACTCCTATTAACGAAGCTTAGGTAACAGTCAAGTGTTCACTGCTCTCTCTCTCTCTCGCTCGGCCCATCTACAAAGTATGCCTTTCTTGATCGTTGGTCTCCCTAGCGTTTCTGTTGTGGTTCTGTATGAGCTGTGTGGAAGTGAGGTTGGAAATGGAAGGACAGGCCGGACTTGCTCTCGGTTACTGTTCATGGTGGTCACATAAATACAAAGCCTGGTCACAATCCACTCACTCTATATATATATATCGACAGCCCTCCCTCTTTCTTCCCACTCTCTTCTTCTAATTCTCTTCTCCGTCTTTGTTTTCTCTCTTTCGTCTGTGTTGGAAATCTTGAGACGTGGGGATGGATGCTGTGGAGGATCAGAACATTCATAGCGTGAGCAGTGACAACAGCCACAGCAATGGCCGGTTCGCCACCGCCATCGTCAAAGGCAAGAGGACGAAGCGGCAGAGGGCGGCCGCAGCAACCGCCGTGTCCCCGGCTTCGTCTACCTCGTCCGCTGAGCTCTCCAGCAGCGTTACAGAGGAAGAGGAGGACATGGCCAATTGCCTTATCCTCCTCGCTCAGGGCCGTTCGTTAGTTGCAGGTGCAGAGAATGAAACCGCGGTGGAGAACGCCAGCCAGGCCGAGAAGTCCACCGTTCGCAAGCTCACCGAGACGGCCACGACCACGAACGGGAAGCCCGGCGTCTATGTGTATCAGTGCAAGACCTGCGACAAATGCTTTCCTTCCTTCCAAGCGCTCGGCGGGCACCGCACGAGCCACAAGAAGCCGAAGCTGGCACCGGTGGACGACGGAGACGGCCCACAAATAACCATGAATTCTCCGATCGCAAAGCCTTCCGTGGCGTCACACATCATCAACATCAACAAGCCCAGGGTGCACGAGTGCTCGATCTGTGGAGCGGAGTTCTCCTCGGGGCAGGCTCTCGGCGGCCACATGCGGCGGCACCGCCCCATAACCGAGTCATCGGAGGCCAAGAAGGAGAAGAACGTCCTCCCCTTGGATCTCAATCTCCCCGCTCCATCAGATGATGACTCCCAAGACCTACCCAAGTTGCCACCTCCAGCCGCGGCCTTCCCCTTTGAAACTCAGCAGCCGCTTGTTTTCTCAGCCTCGGCTTTGGTGGATTGCCATTACTGAGCAATCAATACATGGAAGCAAACCTCTCCTCCTCCTTTCTTGTCTTCATTTCTTTGTTCTGAACTATGGCATATCAAATGAATTGTATTTAACTGAACATATATAATTGATTCTTTGCATTCGTCTTTGATGTGATGAGAGAAGGAAGGAAGCCACTGAGCTGATGAAAGCTGAGTGAGTGCAAAGGGTACTCTTTGAGTTTTAGTAGCTTTCCTCTCTCTCTCTCTCTCGTGTAGTTGTGACACAGTGTACACTTGCAGAAGAAACAAGTAAAAGCAAAACCAGGGGAAGTTGTGTGGGAATGCATGGGAGAGTTAGATTGGCTTTTGGTTTCTCCACCACCAAGGAAAAGTTATGGATCAGGTTCTCATCTATCTCACTGAGATTTGAGAGTTCTCTGCAAGCCAACAGCTAGCCAACCTCCCCTCATATCAAATGCCAAAGGAATAAAAACAAAGAGTTGTGGAAAAGACAAGTAGGTGACTCCCCTTCCCTACCAAGGAAACAATCACGCACTTGCGCCAGATAGAAGTGCAAGTATCCACAGGCTGCTGCTGATGCTTATCTCCTCAACACATCACTGCCCACATCACATGTTAGGGAGTGTCAAACCTTAATCAGCACTCTCATGCCGAAGGTTGAGATTGCACCATCACATAGCAAAGAGTTGGGGACAGTACTTGAGGAGCAAGTCAGCGGAAGCACCTCCATATAATAATTAATCCAAGAACTTTGATGCTTAATGTTGGCGTCAGTTGAGTGCACGTTATAGCAGTGCAGCACAAGCAGAAGAAGGTGGAGACTTTGCTTGAAGCGACCAAAAACATGGAGGAAGATGAAGAGGAAGACGAGGAGAAGAAGAAGAAGCTTGACATCGTCACATGGAGGTGGGGGGGGGGCGGTTAGCTTCTCTTCATAATTCATTCTCTACTTTAATGCTCTAAGCTAAGTGGGTTGCCTTCTCTTCTTTGATTATTTGGTGGCTGTGTTGCTTGCATGTGGTCTGCTAACGCACTCTTTTAGGAGTGGAGTTCTCTGCATTCAGTGCAGTGAATGATATATCTTGTGATATCAACTTGAAGACCACACAATCTTCTGTAGGCTTTTAATGCATAATGGTATGTTCAGTGGCAAGCAACCGAATGTACATGAACGGATGTGAATGCTGAGATCAACCGAAGCTTGGTCCAACCTTTTCTAGCTTTACCTCTCGCCGGAGCTGCATGAACAGTGGCTGGCGTGTCATAGTTGACCAATGGGGATTGGGGTGGATTGGGATCAGAGTGGGCATCGTTGACATCACCAACTTTCAATGATTTGGACTCACATGGAATTGAATGGTATGCCGACAGATGAGCTCTGGGATTAGGTCAGCAAAGGCCAACAATGTGTACTTGGACTGATCGATATACCCACCATGCTGTTGTTCTTGCAGGTCAAACCCATGGTTTTTAGAAGCCTTACCTTCTCTGATTTGGACTCGTCAGGAGAGGAGAGCAATGACCACAAGAAATCTCACTGCTCTTCCCAAAGATTTTGTTTCCGAGAAGTGGATGGAGTCCAGAAGCGAATCAACGTTTTGGTCAAAGGTAATGTTCTAAAACCAGCTTCTTTCTGTCTTCTTTCTCAGCCTAGCTTTTACTTCATGTCTCAATCGTATATCTGATTTCTTACATAGTAAAACCATGTGAGACGATGGATTCAGTAATAGAATAGAGCTCTTCAGTGGACTCCAATGGTGTGGATCATGTTAGTAGTTGGTGGACTCTGTAATGAGGTCAGCTCTTGCAGCCCATCACCCACTCGAGGAAATGTCAAAGTGATCTGCACCTGACAAGGCTTAGTAGTTGTCTTCAGAAGAAGAAAAAGAAAGAAGATAATCTTTCTTATGAGTCTACTTTTAAGCTTTAGATTAAGCTTAAACTCTGGAGAGAGAGTCCAAAGCCAGAGTAGAGTGTAGGCATGAGATGCTACAGGAATCCTCAACTGCATCTGTGATCATGAGCTTAGTACTTTAATCTGTGACCTTTGGCCATGGCTCCAAAGTACAAGACACTGCACACCTAATAAACCGTGAAACAAAGTAGATGTCTACAGTGGCACAGCTCATCCTCTTGGTAGACTCCTGTGCCAAGTCCAAAGCAAAAACCAAGCAGCAGCAGCAGCAGCCTGTGACCTTCCCTGGAAAGGGAGCTTCCACTTTCCTCCTCTGAGAGAAATAAGCCCACTTCATGTTGCTGCTGCTGCTTGTTTTACTCATGGCTTACCTCATGGAAGGCACCAAGAAATCTGCACATTTCATCAAAAATGAACTTGACTATTAGATGAACTATGAGCCTCCCATGCTCCATTAATCATCAACTGTAGCACTCAAGACAATCACACAATGCAAGAACAGTGATGCATGAGCTTCACATGATGATGTAGTCCACAAGACTTTTACCAAAAGAAGATGTAGGTGTTAACACTAGAAAAGAAAAAGAGTTCCCTGTGGGTGTTCATCTCATGGCCTCCTCTGGTCAAAATTCTGTTTTCACTACATTGGTGTGTGGGTCTCTCTCTCTCTCTCTCTGATCCTTTCTGTAGGTGGAAGTACAGGTCTGGTCCAACTGCAGATCAATTCTGCAATATTCATCTCAGTACTTCTAATTGTCCAGTGAGATTAAACAAGAAATACCAAGGAAAATTTGTCTTGACAGTGATTTCCAAAGCCAAAAAACAATCAGTCTGTTTTCTGATTTCTTGATTATTGTTGTTTGGTTCTCTGAAACAAGGAACCAAAAACTCATCTTTCTTGATTGACTTAGGTATCTGTAAGAGTCTGAAACATCAGCAGATTTGTCCTCAGTAGTGCAAGCAATCAAAGCTGTCCAAATTCTATTTCTTCTGATAAGAATTGGTCACCGGTAAGAGGAAAAAGTGAGCCTAAATCACTTGGCCGACTGCTCACACCATCCTCTCAAAGCAAAACGCCATTAAAAGCGGGTAAAGGCTGTTAAAGCCTAAAGAGACAGGTGATCTAAAGAAACAATCCTGCATTTAATGAGGCGTGGGGAGCAATGCTCCTCCTCCTCCTCCTCCTCCTCGAATAATTGCCAAAGCTAAAGCTTACGGGGAGAGGCGAAGACAGTAAGAGCGGCCAAATCATCCATCAACACCACCTCCGCGTGTCCGCTACGGTGCCAATGAGTGCGTTGCCACTCAAGTCCTTTTCCGCTTGCTTTCCTTTTAGCTTTTCCTTTCGTTGTTTGCAGGAGCAGATGAGGCACTGCTGCTGCCTCTCTTTGCTTCACATGAGTACAAGAATTCCACTCGCTCTTCCTGTTGATGTTAATGATTAAGAGAGAAAATTAGTAGCATTTCTTTAAGACCACTTTGATGAACAGTTGGTCAAACACTGATGAAAAGTTGATGGCATCAAACCTTTCTAGCATTATTCTATCATCTATATGTATCATCATATGTCTATAATGAATGCCCATCAAGAATACAAAGAGGGGGTGGAAGTAATAAACTTGATATTATAAATTTTATTTGTACAAATATATATATATATATATATATATATGTATATATGTGTGTGTACATTTTTACTTGTAATTATTACCATATTATCATTTATATGTGAGGTAATTGCAGCATGCACTGTTATGGAGTAGATGGTTGTGGGAGATGTACTCCATATGATGGTGATGGAGCCCTTCACAATGGCTTCTTTGTCTGCTGGACTCCATACTCCACAAGGAGATGACACTGGCAACAGTCATCCGCCCCTTCCAGTGTTGCGCACGTCGTGCAGCATCCCACCTGTGTTGACAGCGAGCGGCTGCCCACCACCTCCTCCTCCTCCTCCTCCTCCTCCTCTTCCTCTTCTCCTCGGCAGTAGCTCATGTATGCCTCAATAATTGCCGCATCATTTCTCCCCTCTTAATTAGTTGTCCGCTTCTTCATCGTTGTTGGACACCACTTGCTCGGCATTCTCCTCCTCCCTCCTCCTTTTGGTAGGAATTGCTAGCCACCTCCGATCACCTCTTTGAATTCCTTCGAATCCAGAAGCATGATGAGAAAAAAGCTTCCTTTTTTGACATAAACCAAGCCTCGAGCTGAAGATAGGAGATGGATGCGAGGATGAGAAGATATGCGCCGCAAACCAGCCCGGAGAGGACCAAAGTGTGGACCGAGCCGCCTCCCAAGCACCCACTGCAGCAGCAGCAGCAGCAGCAAGGGAGAAAAGTTCCGGTGGTGTATTACCTCTGCAGGAATCGACATCTGGAACACCCGCACTTCATCGAAGTCCCCCTCTCCTCTCCCGAAGGACTCTACCTCAGAGGTAGATGACTTGATCTTGAGTAACAAAAAAGAGTCTCTTTTTAGTCTGTGTTGTGTTTGATTCGTTGTGGATCTTCCTTCTTTTTATCTCCCTTCTTCGTTGGGTTGGTGTAGATGTGATTGATAGGCTTAATGTGCTGAGAGGCAGGAAAATGGCCGCCATGTACTCCTGGTCTTGCAAGAGGTAATCTTGGACGAACTTGAGATTGGAAGAACCCTAGATTCTTGGTTTTTTGGTTGACTGATGATGTAATGGTAATGCAGGAGCTACAAGAATGGATTCGTGTGGCATGACCTTTCCGAGGACGATTTGATCCTGCCGGCGCAGGGCAATGAGTTTGTGCTCAAAGGTTCGGAGCTCTTGGATCAAACCCCTCCAGGTACATTGGGGATTCACATCCCTCCTTAATCATTGCTAGTTGAGTGTGGGAAACAAAATTATATGATCAGATTGAATGATGCTTTGGTTGGATATAGATCGGAACAATAACGGCACAAGCAATGTGAAGGTCCAGAATCCGAAACACCCTCTGCAAGACTCACCACCAGTTTGTTTTAAAGGCCAAGAAGGTTCTTGTTCTTCCTCTTCGGCAACAGTGGTAATTAAGGAGGCAAAACTTCCCCTGACGTCGACAATGCAACCAAATCCTCCTCCTGCAATGCAAGAAGATGAGCTGTCACCCTCTACTCGTAGATCGGGCTCCTCAGGGAACTTTTCGCCGGAGCCTTGTGGTAGAACTGCCCCATCGTCGGCACTGGGTTCCCCTGACCCAGCGGACTACAGGATCTGCAAGCCCATCGGAGCTCAGGATGCCTCGACTCAAACTGATGATGGTGGAGGAAGGAGGACTTGTGGAACAAACACACGAGTTGTCGGTGTCTCCACCGATGATAGGCCTCCACATCTTGAATACAGCGAGAGCCAAAACGAGCAGACAATGTGCGTAAAGGAGGAGACTGAGATCGTTAAAGTAGAGCGATCACCACCGCCAACATTTTCAAGTATTCCTTTTTCTTGTGGGAAGATGAATACGCTGGAGTCCTTGATCAGAGATGAAGTAAACAAAAGGAACAACTTCAGGGTTGTGGAGGAGGAGGATGTTTTCCTGCCAACTGGGCCAAAATTTAAAGCCACAAATATGCTCATGAACGTGATAACATGTGGGTCAATCTCTGTGAAAGACCACTATGGCTTCGGATTTGTGCCAACCTATAGGCCAAGGTTCACTGATATGAAGTTCAGCTCACCAATGTTTTCCAATCCAATAGTTTTGGGGGAAATTAACTGCTTGCCAGAGAGCCAAAGAGGAATGGGCTTAAAGATGAAAAAGAAGGAATATATCAATGGGAGCATGATTGAACCAAACAAGTACAAGGAAGAAACAGGGGAAGGAGTTGCTGATCTAAAACAGTCATCTTTATTTGATGAGGACAGGTAGTGCAGAATTTTAATGCTTAAGTTAATTTTTGGTATAGAATTATTTCTATGAAGTACTAATATTCTTCACATAGCCCAATTGATTGGCTCTCATTTACATAAATTTGAATTGTCTGAAAATCACCACATAATTATGTTTACTGGGGAAGTCTCTCCGCGTTTGCTGAATAGAATGTCTCATCCTCACTTGATGATAGTGTTATCTGTACCGTCATATCGTATTCGTATTCTTTCTCTTACTTTTTGCAGCTTGGAAATTTAATTGATTATCAGGTATCAAAGGAGAAAAAGGAAAGTTTATAGAAGAAAATTTTTCCTTTTCTTGATTAGCTACACTAATAAAGATGTTGAAAATACTTAACCTTCTTTTAAGTTTATCAAAGTATATTTTTATCAGCTCCCTGCCTATTTTTTTACATAAAACATGGGGTGTGCCTCTTGGAGAACATATCAACCTTTCTTCCTATAGTATGTATAACTAACTTTATTTTTAGAAATTGAATTGTAACGGACCTCCTCAAACATCGAATATCTTTAGAGACATTAAAAGACCTCTTAAGTGATGGTAAAGCAAGGACTTGAGTATGTTGGATCTTCCTGGAATGAGCGGTAACCAAATATTTCTTGATGTATAATGCAGCACAGATTTTCTTTTCCACAAATTCCGCACAGCACACCCTATATTTCTCTTCCTTCAGCAAGTGTACTGAAGCTTTTTTTTTTCTTTTCCAGCTGCTTAACCTAGATAATATTTTCTTGGGGAATATAAATCACTCACTTGAGTTAAATTGTTTAATATGAATTGTGGATGAAATCATTACATTAGAATGGAAATGTCTAGGGGTGATATATTTCATGTGGCACTGAATGTTTGCTATATATGTGATAGATGATCATAACAAAATACAGAGTTGTGTTGTTTCTGCAATTATCTTTCTTAAGAGTTGAAGAAAATTCAGAAATTTTGCAATGGTAGAGAGGAAGGATATAATTGTCCCTCGATGAATGGATGAAGGATCCAAGATTTTTGGTCCCAATGAGTTCATTTGGATTTCTGTCAACATACTATTGACATAGGTCCATGCCCACTGATAGTGTGTTGATTTATAGTTACAAGGTGCAGGATCACCATATTCCCATTTTTCCTTTCATTTCTGCACTTGTACCATGACCTGGAACATTCCAATGTTTAAGTGATTGTGCTGATACACCATTCTTTCTTATGTTTTCTCATGCCGATAAGCATAAAACCTGTAGTGTAATGTTTTGACTGTGCCATTACCATGTTAGGATGTCATTGTTATAGTGTGTACAGGACAATATGGCATCGAGGTGAATTTGAGTTTTGACCATGCCATAACTGGCTGATTTGTCATCACCATTAGCATACATATAAAAACTTTGACCTTTTTTGTTTTCTAATCGATATTTCCTTGTGAATCAGTCTTCCTATTTTCACTTCTGTTTTTGTCATTTTCGTAATTTCAGTTTTCAGTGGTTCTTGGTGCCATAGCCTTTTTGGTTTTGATATTTCTTGTATGCTGACAGAAATATTGATGATGCAGGAGCTTCAACATTCCTTTCATGAAAAAGGACAAAGAAAAGGCAGTGGATTCAGCTCAATCGAAGTGTCTCCCTAGGACTATCAAAATTACATCCAGCAAACATTCCAGAAATGACCAGAATGAAACAATGATGTCCCCAGTTTCAGATAAAAGGAATTCTTCTGCTGGACCAGATATATTCAAATCTTCACCAATCAGTTCGTCAAATGGTGGAAGTAAAAGAATAGTAGATGATTCTTCAGTCAAAGGATTATCCATGAGGTTAGAATCTTTCAGAGAAGAAAAAGAGAAGGTGATCAAGATCGAAGAAAGTTGAGTTATATTGCCTACATCACCTGAAACTGAATTATAAAGGTTATTGGTATTTTGCCCCTAAAAGTTTGTTTCACTTTATTCTTTCAGGCTTACTTCTGGAGCTCGGGTTATAATCCAGTCTAGATCTCGATGTGATGATAGTGAAGGTAGCTCTGATTGATTACAGTTACCCAGTGTTCCCACATCATGTCTTTCATTTCACTTTCAGCTGCTTTCTTCACAGCTGCGCTTGAAGGGGATGTCTGTCAGCAACGTTTAAAGTGCCCGTGAGTGCCATTGGTTCAGTTTTTCGACTTGTTCTATTAGTTCTAAGTTGTTCTCTCTAGCAACCCTTGAAAGAACCTTTTAGGTTTCCTACCTGCAAAAAAAGTGCCATTGTTTTATTAATATCTTGGGGCTGTTAAGCCATCCTGAAGTTGAATTGTTACTTTGAAAAGAAATGTTGTCTTCCTTGCACTATGTAAGCTAAGTCTTCTCAGTTTTTATGGCCTAATAACAAGCCTGCATGACATTGTATCTACAATCTATAGATGAAGGAGAGCTGTGCATAGCAATTAGCTACTTTTGACAAGAAACCCTGTATATGATATGTCGCCTTGTGATGTAGAACATATTTCCATTTGATTGGAACACTATGAAGTTCTGGGTGTAATATTCTCGTTGGCTATGTGAAGTTTTGTTCAGATTGACTATTATATTTCAGAACATTCTAGAATCTAGCTTGACATGTGCCAAAGGTGAACTATGATGGTTGAAATATTGTTTTCCAACGGTATATGTAGGCATTTTTTTTTCATAATGATGCCGTGGATGTCTGATGTCGGTCATGAAACGCTGTTTTCATCGTTGAAATACCCATTTTCTTCAACTTATTGGTATCTTGTGAAATAAATAAACAAGTTTGATAGCATTTTCTTCTGCCTCTCTCTTGTTGGCTTCAGTCAATCTTGTGAGTTGTAATGGTGCAGCTGCATTGATGATGGGTTTACAATGTCCTCTTATGTTGCAAGAAAAATATTTGGAATAATGCCTTATACTGGTGGCTTTCCCAAATAAATTGTCTCAGGTCCCAAACTCATCATACCTTTATAATGCATTCATACCTTGATGGGATCATTGTGTTGCTCACTATGTTGAACCCTCACACCCATGTTAGGGTTCCTTCTGATTGGGAAAATGGCCTGCAACTATATCAGAAGAAACTATTCCAAACTTAGTCATAACTTCAACTAATTCTTTTGATATAGTTGAAGCTTTGAGTATCATCCACCACCTGTTAAAATTGGATGAAGCCAGGACAGGATCAAACACAAGAACAGGTTTGGTTTTTGATGCTGTGTGTGTGCAAAAGTGACTGATAAATCTTGCATTATCTTTGCAGAAACATGCAGAGTCATGGATGATGGCTCCTCTTTGATTCACCCATCAACATCTTTCAGTCCATCAAGTGTGAGCTTGAATTAAGATAAGATCAAGCTTAGAGAAGTCAATGTATCAGTACATCTTTCTTAAGAGAAGCTTAAGGGGTTAAGAAATCCAAATTATCTGACTTACTTGATTCTAGATTTTTGATCAATGTCATTGCATCTAAAAGCTTAGGTAAGGAGAGGAGACATGATATGTTGATTTATGGACTCTAACACTTGATTATGTCTGTGTCATCAAATTGGAAGTTGTTCTTCTTAGAGGGACAACCATCCTTTTCTCTCATATGCAAGGAAAAATACCATAGTTAAAAGACAAGACAGAGGCTCAGATCCTTGTTTGCAAGCTTCCAAGCAGTAGAAGTGGACAGCAGTAGCAGACAAATACTAAGGCAAACCTCAAACTAAATCTCAGCAGAAAAGCAACACTAAGCATGTCTCTTCTTCCCTTTTCTTCTTACAGCAGCAGTTTTCCCCTAAGCGAAAGCTCAAAGGATTCGAGTGAGCATAATGTAAGGCTGCTGCTCTTTCATGGTAGCACAAAGGAGCTGCTCATCAGACACTCTCTGAGGTTGTTGATGGCAGGAGTGGCTGCTTCAGAGAGGAAGCCTTGAAGGAAGCAGCAGCTCTGACAGCATCGTGCTCGGGGTTGGAGGAGGCAGCGATGGCCGCTTCCATGGCAGCAAAGCCTCTTTCTTCACTCTTCCCCCATAGCACCAGATAGAGCCCAGCTATGATGAAGATGGCTCCAATTATGCTGCAAGAATGGTTGAATCTCATTACACAAAGTGGAAGCTTAGAATGGGCACAGAGATTAGACAGACGAAAGAGAGGAATGGAGTACCCGCCGAGGTAGAACTCCTCGCCCAAGGCGATGGCGGCCATGATGGCGACGACCAGAGTCTGGACCGGCTGGTAGACGGCCACGAACACGGGGCCGCCCCTGTCGATGCACCAGATTTGCACCGCGAAGGCGATGCCGGACGCCACAAATCCCTGCATTCATATCCGATTCGTTAGTAGCATGAAACTTGGTCGAACACCTTCGCTGCATTGGCCCGTCTATTTGTTGCCATCAGCGAATGTGACGAATCATCAAGTATGTCGAGCTGCTCTCTGCTCCATTTCCTGTGTCTGCTAAACCATTACAGGCATGATGAGAGGACCTTTGTCTCCCTCTCTCGATTCATATAATGATTTCTACATGGAACCTACAGAACTCTCTGCAACGATGAACAGAGGGTGCTGTTGTTGCTTCGTGCATTACGCTGCGCATGCATGCATGCATTATTGAAAACCTAAAAAGAGCCGAAAAGACTGGGGAGGGAGCAGCCTACCGCGTACAGAATGGTGAAGAACTCGCCGCCAGAGTGGAACTTCCAGGCCTCGGCATCCCGCTCGATGAAGGCGGCGATGACCAAGAACTGGATCACCCCGAAGAAGCATGTGTAGGAGGTGACGGACAGCCGGGCCGGGTACTTCTTCAGCAACGGCGCCTGGAGCACGAGCCAGCCCGACCAGGAGAGGCAGTGGCCGATGAGGTACAAGCAGCCCAGCGTCCAGTCCTTGCCCATGGTTGGCGCCATGAGCTGGTCTGCTCCGTTGAGGGCGCGCGAGGGGCCGAAGATGGTCGGGCCTTTGTACAAGGTGATGACGGTGGCGCCGCCGACGCAGGCCAAGGTTCCCATCAGCTTCGCGATCCCGTCGCGCCGGTCGATCCGCACCTTCTCTATCCTGTTCATCAGCACCTCACGCCATCATATATACCGTGGGTGAGGACCGCAAAGGTGACTGAATCTTGCCTGAGAACGGCGGCCATGAGGAAGGTGATGGCCGGGACAGAGTTCTGGATGGCGGAGGCGAAGGTCGGTGAGGTGTACTCGAGGCCGAGTAGATAGAAACCCTGGTTCGCGGTAATACTACCATGAAAACAACACAGAGAATTCAAGATTGCTTCGAAGCAAGGGCTGTAGATGTAGACATGACAGATGGATCTTACCCACACAAAGCTAGGAGGAAGAACTGGACGGTGAAGGAGAGAGTCATAGCCGGCCTGTCCTTCCTGCACAGCAAACACCATGGTCAAATGACGTATCCTTCTGATACCTACTCATGGACATCGCAAGTCTTCTTACTTCTCCAGGAAGTAGGCAAACGGGACGAGGAGGATCAAGGCGATGATGTTGCGGTAGACGGGGAAGACCACCTTACTGATCCCCATATTAAGGGCCGCCCGGGAGACGACATGGAAGCCGGCGTAGCCAAACTGCAGGGCCAGCATGGCCACGTGCAGCTGCACCCTCTCCGGCACGCCACATACTTTCCTCGCGTCCACGTCCGCCATCTCAGCCACCACCTGAGACGAAGGAATGAAGAGGTGGAGCGAGCGGTGCGAAGAGTAGAGCAGCGGTGAGGGGGGTTTATATACAAGTGGAGAGGAGGGAGGAGGGTACAGATCGGTGTGGTGGTGTCGCCTTAGAGAGGCTCTAAAAAGAAGCTACATATACTGATGTTGTCTTCGGGTTGTCTCCCACCTTCTCTCTCCTCCATCCACACTGGAATCTGCGGCGAGGCGCTTTGTAACGCTTGCCATGGATTCCTGTGGGTTTGGGAACTCTCAACGGCAACATCTCTCTCTCTCTCTCTCTCTCTCTCTGTATAGTGTTTACTGTGCTGATTCAGTCAACCCTGGGTGGGGCAAGATGATGATGATGATAACACCATCTCTCTTTGGTCGACCTGAATCCGGCGAGCTCAACTTTTAGCACTGCGTTCCACTCGCCTGCCACTCCCAAAGTCCTCCTGCAATGCAATCCAGGCGTGCAGCCCTTTTCCTCGCAGCAGACCCTTCAGGTTCCTCCCTCTTCCTCCTTTAAAGAAACATCCTGCCCTCCCCCTCCCGGACAAGCCATCATTCCATCACCGTCACAGCTCTCCTCTTCGCCATGGCACCTGAATCGGGCGATGCGCCTCCCTCTGTTGCCACCTTGCCCTTGCTCTCCCTTCGCAAAGCAGTCCATGCTCGCTACCTGGTGCAGGCTGCTAAGGAGAAGCTTTTTGCCTTGTGTGCTTCTGCTAGTTCCAACTGGTGGTCTGCTATGTTGTTGTCTATACGTTGCCGTCATCGATGGCATCTACTACAGTGTCTCATCTTCTCTTCGGTGTAGCTTCGTGGTCACATCGCTTGCTTTCCCCACAAGATCAGTGTGCTGCAACTTCACATTTCTTAAGCTGCATGCCGGCAAGAATCTTTAGCAGTGGCTGCGTAAGGAATTCTGATCGAGAAGTAGAATCTTAATTTCCAGAGTTATTTATGTAAACTAAGCATGTTGATCGTGGTTCGATTCGAAATCAGGATCTAATCAATCAGAATTAGATTGAATCCGGTCAACGATTCCATAGTTTTGAATCAAATCCGAACCAATAGTTCCAAAACTACTAAATGTAAATAAATTACATGATATAATGGTTAGTATTTTAAATTTAAAATTTAATGACATGAGTTTGAATCGATAATTTGATTTTTAAAACTAATAAGGGACAATTTGATCGGTCGTTATTAGTACGGCTCGTAGGCTTGCGAGAAATTATTTACTTTGAGCGACGTACTCGTACGATTTTATCCTTTCGAAATATGTGAGCTCTAAAAAATATCTCAAAGGATAAGGAAGACCTAAATCGCATCCGTTTGAACACTCCTATAATAGAATATCCAAACAAGTTTTTTTAAGAATAAATCAAGTGTTGCTTTATCTTAATATATAATCAGAAAAATATTTGTATTTAGACTTAAATGATTTTGTTTTTGAAAGAATAAGATGAGAATAACTTTTAATTTAAATTAAATTTCAAAAGACAGACATCTTTTCCTTCCCAAATACCACATTTGGAACATCCTTGTATCGACTGGACGTGGAATGCACTACAGGGTACGTGATATGACCCTTGCTTGCCCACTTCCTGAGGCAAACAAAATCTCTCACTGATCCTGTGGAAAGAGAGAGAGAGAGAGAGAGAGAGGGAAGGCACGCCTCGTCCTTGTCTTCCACCCTCAACGCATGCTCTCAGCGACTTTGAGACATGAAGTGACTGCAAATGCTCACTCGGCCGTCCTTGGAACCCTGGAGATGTTACAGCATCTGCCTTTGTTTCCTCTCCTCATCGAGAGCATGGAAGTTCTTGTTCCCAAGATTAGGTTATCGGTTCATCGTCAACCTCCAGCAACAAACTGAAGTCAGATTTAAGACACAAATGATATTTGCCGGTATCTATTCTCTTGGTAAGTGAAATGGTCAAATGAAGATGGTCTAAGCAGTATCTCCGGGTAATGTACGTGCATGTCGTCCGACAAATCACGTCCCATGTCGCTTCATGAACTGATGGGAAATTGCTGCGTTCTTTTCGGTGACTCGGCAGCAAGTCCAAAGCAGATGCATGGATTTCCAGCCTGCACAGATGCACTATCTCATCGTCTCTCCCCTCCCCTTCTCTTCCCTAGAAGAACACACACACATCACTCTCTCTCTTTCTCTCTCTGCAAAGGCTTGCTTTAGTGCGCCTGCCTGAACTCCATACCATCGATTCCACCACCCACCGAATAAATGGGAAGCAAAAGCCGGCACATCCCACTTAGGATGACTGATTGAGAAGATGGCATCCGCCGGAGAGGGAGGCTCAGATTCCTCGTCGGTCATGAGCCACGAATGGTTGCTCCGGGGCGGGTGGTATTGGAGGAGCTTCATGATTCCTATTCGTATCAGAAGTAGTCAGATTGGAATGATGTCGGAATCCTCCCTTGGGACCAGTCCGTCCTTTGAGTTGATGGTTTCATGTCACGGGGAGCACAATGCTGGTACTGGCAAGTCTCAGACCAGCACTGATGGGTAGTGTCTGCCGGCGTGGGGCTCGGAGAGGAACCAAGCGATCGATGGGGTGCCCGAGGAGAGCTTGGACTCTTAGTTGTCACCTCGCTCCAGCTCCTCCTCCGACCAAATTCTTATAGCTAGAATCCAATTCCTCTGCCGTTGATATTTGAGGGTCGGGTGGTGGAAGACTCCCTTCCTCTGCCGTTGATATTTGATGGGGGCAGGGAAGAAGCAGGCGTGTCCAAATGCACCATCTATTCTGTGGGCGCAGCCGCAAGTGGCCGTAGTCAACGCCCACCATAGATAAGCTCACGTTCGATGACCGCCGATTCACCCAGGGAACGCAAAAACGAGATATTTCGGTGGCCGAGCTTAATCACCCCCGCAGATTTCTCAGGGGGTGACGTGCTCTCAGTTTGGGCCTCTTCCAAGTGGGTCCCACCTAAAAATCTACAATTAACTAATGGAAAATGTCTACCGACATTTTAGACAATTATATACATTTTAGAAACCTGGCAAATGTATATTGACTGCATACATTTATATGCAATTTAGAGAACCAAACTTCATATTGGATGATCCAATATGACAGGCCTTAATGCCTGTGGAACAGGACAGGCTGGATCTCGTAAATCCCTTATCGGATTCGGGTGCAAATCCTGTCACATGCAGTGTGGATTAGAATTGGGCTGGGCCGATTGATTTGATGGGTGGACTCAAATCAGGCCCAATAACCTTATCGGTCCACTACATTTTGACCCGACTTCATTGACTTACATATCCCCTACTCCAATAAATTCAGATGTTGATGGCCGAGTTGACATATAAACTGATGGATTGCCACAGATTTCGAACATGAAATTGAGCTGCTTGCCAATCGATCGAGATGAATATGATCGGTCAACTGACTGCCAATTAAATTTGGAATTAACATTGCTAACACTGGAAGCATATACAGATGCTAATAATGTTAGGGAAAACTTGAGTTCATAGTAGTTTGAAGAGACAGAGTAAAAAGCTACAGAGGATGCGCAGGAGATTAAAAACTCGGCGAGGGGGAGCAGAGAGGGGTGTCGGTGCCTTCAACGTCGATGTCATGGCGTCTGCTGGTGTTGTTGACCTGAGGGGTCTCTTCACGCAGCGTTTACAGTACGGAGAACACCGGATGCTCTTCCGGGCATTTGATTGGCCGGGTGAAGTGGGCGCCGATGATGATGGTGATGATTGATGGCACCTGAAGGAAGAACCAGCCGACAGCCTCCTCAGTTCTGTAAACCACCTTTGGGATGCAGTAAGAAGAAGAAGCGACGACGACGGTGGTCTGGGTAATTTTTTTTTCTTTTCTTTTTAATATTATATGGAGTCTTTTCATTTTTTTATTACCTGAATTTATTTTTTTTGATAAAAAATAAAGGATCAATATCCTAATTGATCCATTTTATAATATTTTTATTTTATATTATAATATTTTTATTATTAAAATATTATAATATAGCATAAAAATATTATAATTAATTATAAAATTATTTTTTTATAGTTAGTTTTCTTTTAGTATCCCGATCTCTATACTTTTAAAAGTTACATTTAGATTTCTATATTTACGAAAATAAAACGGAGATCTCTATACAAGATTAAAAAGATAAATTTATATTATTAAAAATTAATAAATAAATTTTGTTGAAGTAATAAGTTAAAGAATTTAATTTCGTAAGTATAGGAATCGTAATACAATATGTAAAAGTATAGAGATGGAGACGGTAAAAATAACTAATTACATGAGATAATATATAATTAACTCAAAATATTATAATATAATATTTTTTATATAGATTTATAAACATTATGTTTATAGTATTTTTGTTATAGTATTTTCTATTACTGAAAACACTATAATATATTATACCATGTTTTTTTTATTGCTGAAAACACTGTAATATTATATGAAAATGCTATAAATACTATATATATATATATATATATATATATATATATATATATATATATATAAAATTGATTTTAAGTCGATCTTGAAGACGATGTTGAGGACAAAAAAGGGAAGTGAAGTCGTTCCCCATATGCATAGAAATGGAGACCTCCAACGTTAAACTGGATGGAGGTGGAGAAGAAGAAGAAGAAGAGGAGGAGGAAGGCTGACGTCCCCACGGCTACCTGCGTCCTCCAAACAAGCACGCACTGTCGGCAGAAGGAAGCCAAGCAACGGGCCTTTTCCCAACGTCAAGTCGCCCAACGGCACTCTCCCCCTCCTCTGTCCTCACGTCGGGCTTTGCATGGGATTCGCTACACGTGAAGGTAAACAGTCTTCCCATGATTACCTCACCTACTCCTCCACTGCTCACCCAACATCTCACCGTAATCGCATTTCTTTCCTTTGGATCATCGATCCATCGTTCCCCGTCGTCTGTCTCATAAATAAATCATGCCCATGAACTGTTCGTCAGAATGCCAAGTCTAAACTACTATGATGTTGTCCTTTGATTGGCAGCTTAAAGGTCCTCGCTAATAAGAGCGTCCTTTTGCTTGTAATCATGCTCCATATGAACCTCTAGCTTCTTGAGGTCTGACAGACAAAAGTGAAACCAGTACAAGGAATTAGTTGGCACAAAACCTAATTAATTGATCTGCCTCACATCACTCACATCGCACTCGTTCGGACTTTACAGTAGAAAGTATGGGCTCCAAATGCTTCTAGCCTTAGTTAATTTGCATGCTGTAGAGTGGCCATGCAGTTTGCTGATGTTCTTCTTCTTTAGCTCAGCGAAATGGTTCACATAGATTCGGACATGACAACCAATGAAGAAGAAAGATATGCCTTCCTGAATGTCGAACAGTGTACAAATATATTAGACTGCTGGAGAAACACCAGCAGATGAGCTGCTGCTATGCTAATCTTTTGTTGTGGCAGTGCAACCAAATGAATCCGATCTCCTTCCTCAAATCAGTACAAGGCAAGAGAGAAAAATGGGGTGAGGGTGTGTGTGATGGGTCAAGGAGGGCAGACATCAATGATTGGACTGGAGCCAAGATGCATGAAAATGGGAGGACTTCTCCACAAGCTTACAACCCAGTGCTGAGCAGCTGCAGGTACGAAACACTACCTTTTCCTTTCACCATCCATCCTTGGCCTCCTCTCGCCAGCGAAGTTACAAACGAGAGTGATGGGGGGAGTAGTAGGAGCACAATAGTGGTACTCCCTCTTTAACTGCATCGTTCACCAAACTCCCCTCGGAGCCCTTAGATCTCATTTACTCTCTTCGTTTCTGCCCAACCCATTAAGTTCTTTGTCCCAACCTCCTCCTGCACATTGCCACTCCCCCTCCCATTATTGCTCTTCTTCCGGTGGGAGCTGCAAGCCTTCTATTTATTTCATCTGTGGTGCCACACCTTTCCTGCACATCAGCATTAATCACAGTGCCTCCAACCATGGATCTCTTTCTACCCTGCCTTCTTTTTGTTATGCTGCATTGGAGCAATGCTCAACCTTCCCCTGGTTACTACCCGAGCTACAGGTTCAGGCCTCTGAGAGGCTTCGACCGTGGCTTTAACAACCTCTGGGGTCCTGAGCACCAATCGGTCTCAGGAGACCAGTCGTCGGTGACAATTTGGCTCGACAGGAACTCGGGTCTCTTTACTTGCTTGCTTTCATGCTTTGCGTCTTTCTCTGATATCTCCATCGCTAATGGCCTGCTGCTCAAATGCCTGACAGGAAGTGGATTCAAATCGATTCGCCCATTCCGAAATGGGTATTTTGGCGCATCAATCAAGCTCCAACCTGGCTACACGGCAGGAGTGATCACTGCTTTTTATGTGAGGAACCTCGATCTCTTTCGCCCAAGAGTTCGCCTTTCTTAACTCTGCTTCTGGCTCGATGATGTTGGATATATCTTGCGAATCTCGATCAGGCATTTGCCAAACTTTTTTTTGATACTTGTGGCGATTCGTAGCGTAGATTTAGGAACCAGGAAGCGTTTAATGGATCGGCAAATGCCTTGCAGCTATCGAACAACCAAGCGCATCCTGGGTTCCATGATGAGGTGGATATCGAGTTCCTCGGAACCACGCCTGGGAAGCCATACACACTGCAAACAAACGTGTACGTGAGAGGAAGCGGCGATGGAAACATCATCGGCAGGGAGATGAAGTTCCACCTATGGTTTGATCCAACTGCTGGATTCCATAACTACGGCATACTTTGGAATCCAAATGAGATCATGTAAGTAACCGAAGCTTTAACTGGAGCCCATTCTATTTTCCTTTATATTGTGTTGCCTTTGATTCGACTTTTGCACGGTCATCACTGAATTGGACAAGGCTGAAGCCAAAGAGAAAGAGGCTCTCTTTCTAAAGAACTAGTAGAGAGAGGAGGGGGGAATAAAGTAGGCAGCCATCATAATACCTAAACAGCAGACAAGAGTGTGATACAGACTTACATGGAGTCCTCCTAACTATTTAACTTGTGTTAGCATCCATTTTTGAACTACCTAAGATTAAAGGTCCTGTAGGCAAAGAAATTGCAGCCATCATAATTGTTAGAACAGTGAAGACAAAAGCAGATTACAATATGGTATAGGTAGAACAGGTAAGCTTCAAAGTAGTGATTCTAGCTATTTATGTTTCGTGTTGGTTTTGCTTCATGTGTTGGCACAACCATCTATGAACTAAACAAGGTTGAAGACAAAGACAAAAGGTCCTTTTTCTAGAGAAACTATAGTAAAGAGAAGGATACAAGATAGACAGACATCAAAATAGTTCAGTCAAGATAAAAAAAAAAAAACATACAGGCAAATTTTGCGAGGTTAATGTGTTGTTGAGGAGGTTAAAAAGCCATCTTTCAAAGTAAAAAACTACAGGAAGTAGGAGAAAGTTAAAAAGAAGGCATCCACCATACTACTTCAGTCAAGGTGAGGTCATAAAGTGGAAGGAATAACCCAAATGTCCAATGTAGCAATACCTTTTCCTACTTGTTTTCAGCAATGTTTGCTACATTACACCTCAGTCATTGGATTGTGTCAATCACTGTGGCAGGAAGGAAGTACATGGTGTAGCCATCCATGATACTTGCAGATGAGAACAGTAGGCATGCAATTTCATGGGTTTTTCTAGTCAACTTGCAGATTTAGGAAAGAGGAGGAGTGCCTCTACCACCTATCAAACAAAAACAGAGTGCTTATGGGTCCCAGCACTCCTGTAGTGGACTCCAATGCTGCACAAGAACCTCTATGGACCATTGCGGTTGGTGCTCCACGCTTGACTTCAATTTGTGATGCATGCCAATCCCCTTTGTGGTAGGGTGTCAAGTTCAAGAAATGGCCACACAGCCCAGTACTCAATTTAGCTTGTTGGATATGCAGAATCATTTTCATTCAACTAGTGTTACCTACTACACTACTAGTAATGGATGGAGAAGAATATTTCTCTACACTCACAGTTGATGTAGGAGTCCACAGTAATGTTATGTAGTCAACTTGTTCAACAGTAGTGATATAGTACTTCTGGTGGAGAAAATTTGATGGAGATTTAACTAAGAAATTATTTTTTATAAATGGATGGTTTTCATCCCTGGGCATTTGGGAACATTCAGGAGGTACATGATTTTGTACTCGAATATAATTTATTTATATTTTTTTCTCATTTAATCAAGTTTATTAGTTTATGTAGAATTTTGATGTAATTGATCCCAAATAGTTAGGATCTTACGGTTTATCGTCGTTAGTCTTTAGAAATATCAAAAGAGTTATTAATTTTAGAAATTACCAATATTTTTGTCTTCAAGCTTTCACACTTTGTTTAGGTAATTTTAGGAAGTGTAAGTTATTCATGAAAATTTATCCTCTTGTTATTATGAATCAAATAAAAATAAAATTATATGTATGCACAAACTTTAGCTTGAAAACAGTAATTAAGGACACTGTCATTAATGGTGTTTTGGATTCTCATATAAATAAAACATTAATTACACTGCTGGATATTAATCACAGAGAGAGAGAGAGAGAGAGAGATTTAAGACATAAATTAGATAAACAAATATTTTTAGGGATGATTAATTAATTAAGGGTATTAGGCAGTCAACAGGATAAGTAAGTAATTGTGAAGGGGTGACTCGGAGAGCAAAAGGTAAGTCATGCATGACTGACTGTGTGTGCAGATTCTTCGTGGACGACGTACCGATACGGCAATACCCGAGGAAGAGCGCCGGCACGTTCCCGCAGCGGCCGATGTGGCTCTACGGCTCCATATGGGACGCGTCGTCGTGGGCGACCGAGGACGGCAAGTACCGGGCGGACTACCGGTACCAGCCGTTCGTGGCGCGGTTCACCCGGTTCATCGTCCGCGGATGCGCGCCGTCGGCGCCGCCGCGCTGCCGCCCCGCGCCCTCCTCCAGCTACGGCGCCGGGCTCAGCCGCCGGCAGTTCGCCGCCATGGGATGGGCGCAGAGGCACTTCATGGTCTACAACTACTGCAGGGATCCCAAGCGGGACCATTCGCTGACGCCCGAGTGCCGCAGCTGAATGGGGTGGGGGGGGACTCTGTTCCCCAGGGGAAAGGGTCTGTTTGTGTTACGTAGTCGTTCTCGATGACACTTGTGGAAGAGGGGGAAATGTGTGTGGCCTTTACGAGGTTGGAGGTGGTTCCGAAAACGATGGTGTTTGCATCATTCCAGTTTGTACGAGGACAAATAAAGGGAATCAGATGGAGTAAGCTGTCTACACGTCGATCGATTCTTTTAGGATTATTCGATGAAATCATATTTAATTTCATATTGGTTAAAATATTCAAAGATTAAAGTTTAATATAATAAAAATAGGGTTTACAATTTAGAGTCTCTTTTTATTTTTTATTTTTACTATTGACAACCTATTTATCATTCATAATCTCTTAAAAAATTAATAAATTATTATTATTATTATTATTTATAACCTTTAAATTTTAATTTTATCCCCCCTTTTTTTTTCTTATCCATATCATTTTTTGTCGCGTCGCCCCACTTAACATCATTATCTTTCAAGGAGGAAGATAAAGAAGAGGAAGGAAAAAATGGATATTTATATTTATTTATAAAAGAATAATTTTAATATATTAAAAAAAATTAAATAAAATTTATAAATAATAAAGAGGAGATTGTAAATAGTAATCTTCTAAAAAAATTAGATTACAATCCATCCATCCGAAAAGGATAAAACCATATAGAATCCATCAATTCCTTTTGTATGTTTCATAATATTAATATACATAAATATTTATTGTCAATCTTATCAGAAGGCATCCACCATGATTTCTTTAACAAAAGATCACATATTCTTAGAGGACACACCCATTTTCTTAATATTTTTCACTTGAAACAATGCCCTAACTTCAAAATCAAATGTATCTTGGAACTGAATTTTCAACAATGAAATAATTATGTAACTTAGAGCTCTGGTTTACTGTTGGATGATGTTGCTGAGAGATTGATAACACAGTTGATAAGGTAAAATGCTTATGGAAATAGATGATTGGCTTACCCCTTTAAATGCCATAAATAGATATCTATGACTTGTATTGAACACCTGTGCAAGGAGCCAAAGGAGAAAGGCAAAGACATAAAGCCATTCCTGCTGTTCTTTTCTCCTCTTTCTGTCAGACACAGAGAGAGATTGAATAAAGAACCCAAAGACAGCTCCAAGATCATAAAGCTTCTTGGTTACAATGATGATGTTACTGGGCGTTAATGTGCCAATTGGGGCCATGTAGTAGTAACCCGTGCATGATGCTGTTTGACAGGCTAAAAATGGCTCTTGTGGCTACATCTTTGGAGTACTGTCAGTAGTAGCCTTAAGAGAATGGTACATTTGCTTTGGGCTTCTCAAATAATGATGCATTTGCTTCTAATCTCTATACCTTCACCGAATCACTTTCTTTGTATCGATAGTAGCTGAATCATCTTCTGGTTGTCTTTGTTTTTTAGTCGAGAATTTTCTCGCCGGTGGAAAAGATGTTCCAAACCAGGGTGCCAATAATGTACAAGACGACAGATACCTTGAAAACATCATCCCAAGAACCTGCCAATTTATAAGATTCAAAGAAAGAAAAATAATTTGAAAAAGAAACTTAAAAGTTGAAAGTTCGATAAGTTATAATGGAAATGAAGAGAATAAACTTTCATCAAAAAAAAGGGAAAAAAAAAGAAGAAGAATAAATGATTACCTCGTTGTAGGATGAATCCAGTTACAGCAGTACCAAAAACTCCTGCAAGAACTCCTGCTGTGTTTGATAGTCCCAACAAAACTCCCTATGTTTTCCAAAGATATATAAGTATATGTGTTGCAAGAAATAAAAGTAGCTTACCAGATAGATAAGCATTTTAACATGTCTATAAACCTTAGTTGGCTAGTGCTATGTGGTCTCCTCAGGGTTTTTCCTATTAGGCACAGAATCAAATTCATTTTTTGATAAGCAAAGAATTAATCACATAGCTTTTTCTTATCATTTATGCCATAGAAGTGGGACACGGTATATTTCTGGTCCATTATTTCACAACAACGTTGACTTTCCAAGATGATCATTTAATCTTCCATAACTCTTTAGTAAATGCCTCAGTGATGATAAAGCAGAACATACCGCATAACGTGGCCCAATGTCTTGGTGATTGGAATATAGACCGGACTGGGAAAAGGCATCACTACCCTGAAAAGGAAAGAGAGAGTGACATGATTAATACAGGTTGACACAGTAAGAAACTTAGTAAAGAGTACATAAAAGGTGATATTGTGCATTTTAACATAGTTAAGACCGGCTGGGACTTGCAATGTGTCAGCCAGTCGTGATGTCTGGTTCTTACACCCAATCAAATTTTTCTAGTGGACATTCAATATTGCAGAAAGAAAATGGATGGGGAAGGAAAAGCCAATAGTGTTTTAGAGTAAATAAGATGCAAAGATGGAGTAAAAGTATAGTAATTCAGATCTTTTTCATTTTGAAACAAGCGTGGCGTATTCTTCACCTGGCTCCATTTACCAATAGAAAGAGTAACTTGAATTAAGTTAAGATTTCTTTTCTTTTTTGTAATGAAACAGACCTGACTGCATGCCATGCATAACACAGCTAAGGCTGGAGTGCGCACATGGCTCAACTGTGTGAGAAAGAAAGCAGGCCCAAGAAAGCCAATTGACTGCATTATCTGCAAGATGTACAAAAGAATCATTAAATGAACCTGTGTATAGTACTGGATCTGCAAACTTATCTCAACAGCCCTTCTTTTGACAAGTAAGATCTCATCAAGAAAGAAGTTTCTTAAGATACATAGATGAAACATTATAGAGCCACTGTGGACAGAAAGTAAAACATGGTAAAGAGTGACAAAGGGAAGAAGGAGAGAGACCGAGGGATTGGCAAGAAGAAGAATCATCGTAGTGCTTCAACAAAAACCATGAGATGATTAAGAGGATTTGTTGCAGAGTAAATTATGAATGGAGCAGAACAATGATATTCTGCATTCGGGTCAGATAGTCAAGGTGAGTACTTACTTTACGGACAGTGGTTATAGAAAGTCCTTTGGCCACAAGAGTATCTGCAATCCATCCTCCTATATTTGCAAACACAGCCATGGTTAACCATGGCAAGACACAGAAGAGACCAGATTCTGTGAGATTAAATTTCAACACCTGCAGAAAACCAATCAAATACCCGATACATCAGATGCAAGTTATAATATATTGATAAACCATAAGTGGTTAAGCAGTTGATATGAGAAAGTATTTAAATAGTCATCGTCATCTAAGCTCTGTACTATGATCATGCATGAGCAAGAAATATCTTAATATGGTAAAAATCACAGTTATCATCTTCAAAGATAACAAATGCTGATACTGCACCTTAAATATCATATTCACTATCAAACTTAATAGGCATGTACAGGTGCATTTTTGGATTTTTACCAACATTAAAGTAAGAGTTAAGAGACTTGGCATTTTTGATAGGTTTCATTTCAATACAGTTCCTCGTGCATTTTGTTTTGAAGCATTATGGAGTCCTCTATAAGATAACAGAGAGAAGATGTGTGATAGTGATTAGCACGAAGCAAATTGACAGCTAGAAGCCTACAACTACCATTGAAAAAAAAGAATTTCTTTTGGCTTTTGGAAGGTATTCAGCATGTAAAAATGAGATAAAATAACAAGCCTTTGGTTCTAGCTTTTGTGTTCAGGTAAAAATTGTAATATTCATCAATAGCTCATGCCCATTTTTAAAGAAATTGTCACACACTCCAGAATACATTGATTGTGAGAATATCCTATCAACAATTCCAGTATGCAAACTGTGTAATCAAGACAATTGGCATGTGTTGAGAAGAAAAGAAACTAAGAGTACCTGATTATAGTATGTAGGCATCCAGGTTAAGAGAATAAAGGTGCCCCAGTTATGACAGAAATGGGATATTATCAGAGCCCAGACTGGAGCCTTTGACAGGATTAATCTCCATGGAATGGAAGTAACAGGCTCCTTTGATACACTTCCCCCTAGAATAAGCTTCTTTTCTTCTGCACTAAGTGCTGGATCTTCTTTTGGAGAGCTATACGCCTGAGGGGAGACGAAAGAAACAAATGAGAGAAGGAAACAAACATGATAAACTGACGTCACCAAGGAAACATGGATACACTCAGTAAGCTACTAATAGGTCACCATATCAACTAGAAATACATTTTCATAGAGTCATATTTTGTGTGCCTACATATAATTGCAAATACTAGCTTCAAATACGTATGTACATGTCGTCTTTTTTCCTTTTTCTTTTTGTTAGATTCATTTGGCATGTAGCACATGTACATAGTCATACAATATGCACATGCGGAGTAACACATTGTATATTGTGTGGTCCCAAAATTAACATCATCAATTTTGCTCTATATATTAAATTAGTAAAAGTACATACAGCAGATGTTATACATCATTTCATCAACTTGAAATAAGTCCAGAATGATTTCCATCATAACAAATCACCACAACTACCAGAAACCCTCCTAAATCCAGACCACGTGGAATGAACAGAAAGGGAATGGAATAAAAGTGGAAGAACATAGCTTACTTTGCTTTGCCACAGTGTAAACCAAACACTTCCAAGGGATCCAAATGCGTAGAAAACCGAAGGCCAGCCAAATTTGTGAATTAAAATCGGTGAAAAAGCCAAGCCAGTGACAGAGCCAAGATACATTCCACTGTATACCAGTGCAAGAGATCTGCTTCTCTCAGATACAGGGATCCATTTGGAGAGTATATTATTCATAGCAGGCATAGCAACACCCTGTGAAGATAATAAGAGAGACTTTCATATAGATGACAATGGCTCTAAAGAAAGAAGAAAAATATAGACAGCAAATCAGAATTATTGAGATTCGAATGCAAACAAAGACTAACTAGTAATGAAGTCTCAAATTACTCCAAGTTCATTCTCACACTGGACTTGCATTCTGTGCTATGTCATTATCTGCTCCTTTCTGACAAAACTCTAGATCCTCCAAACTTGCAGTTATTCTTACTTTCATGCCATCCATCGCTTATACAAATGATACATTCCAATAGATGGGTTCCAGAATATCAAAACGTGCACTGAGCTTACAGTACAATAATAAATTAATGATGGTATTGTAAAAAACATTGTTCATGCAATGTGACTGAGATTGAATAACAATCTCAGTATCCTAGTCATGGAAAGATACGTAGCCACATTGAAATAAATAGCACTATTGATGTAGACAATTCTTAGTGTCCAGCTAATTGCAATTTATTATAACAATGACATAATCTTTTTCCAAGTTAATAACCACAAACTTTTATGGTAGTGAAGCAGCTCTATTCAGCAGGCCAGCAAAAACTAGAAAGTCAATACTACTTAGCAAGACATACAGCGGCTCATTGTTATTGCAGCCATACCTTGTTTCTTGCAACCAGGAACCAAGAGAATCAAGGACTGAAGCTGTGACTGCAGCTTATAATGATCTGGAAACTTACTCTTTTTAGTCATTTTTAAATTATTAATTTTGCTCCTTTCTTTATTTGAATGAATGTAGTAATAATCATCCAGCCATGCACATGGATTGCCATGATAGTCAAAGATCCAATATTAACAGTCCCGCTGGTACAGTATTGCGTGTAAAATAAAGTGTTAAGATGGCCTAAGCTAGTTTAGCTCAAAGGCTGGATAAATCCAGAGTGAGGTATGGGCTGTTAGCAGTTTAATCAACAACAAGACCATCCTCTGAAAATGCAGACCTAGAGTATGAAGTTCATGCACATGGCTTGTGACATGAACTGACAGGTAAAGAAGATCATCACAGTGCAATTTTCCTGTCATAAGCATAAAAAATAGTCCTTCCAAGAGCAACGGAAAAGTAAATGGCATTATATAAGAAACTGACCTCACCAATCCCCATAAAAGCACGCATAACTAGTAAAAATGGGAGTCCAATCTTAGCAGCAATTGGAGTAAGAATTGTTGCCATTGACCACCAGACAACACCAAAGCCCAATACCAGTTTACCGCCAATCTTATCTGCCCAGATACCTCCAACAATCTGCAGATTTCAAAAAGCACATGTCTCATCAACAACACATGGAAAACATCAATGTAACATGGTTGGATTAGGCACTAATGTTACTCTGGATGTTACAACATACTCAACCGTATTCCAGATAACTATGCCAACAAAGAATAAATATGAAACAGTTTGCATTATCACAACACACCTGGGTGAGTAGATAGCCCCAGAAAAAAGATGACTGAATTAGGCCCATAGTTGCTGGATTCCAATTAAATTCTGCTGCCATTGGAAGGATAGCAATGCTCATATTTACCTGATTTAAACTCAGATTAATAAACACAAAATGATCATAATCAGTACCTATATGCATCAAGAGAACAGTATGTGATTACAATGGAAGGTCAGAATTTTGTTGGTAGAAATAGAAAAATAACATACTCGGTCCATATTACAAAGTAGAAATGAAAAGAAGCATAGTAGCACAATCAACCATCGCTTAGGAAACTGCTCCCACCAAGGAGACACTTCTGTCGTATTTGCACCAATCAAAATGGCTTCACTAGGCATTTCTGAAGAATTTAACGAATCAAGCTGTGTTTCTGGTACTTCATACTGCTCAGATTTAAAGTTTGCACATGTTCTAATTGGCAAATGATACACAGTTTGATCATGAGGAACATCTGAAATTCCAGAACTATCCAATTTTCTCCTCTGCAGCCTGGGGAAACCATCTGAAGAAAGAAAGCAATTTGTTCTCGCAGGAGATCTCTGCTTGAGATTGATATTGCTTGGCCTTAGACTTGAACAATTCCCTAAGAATCTTGCTTGGGGGTGTTCCAATTCTCCAAGGAAACTGTCTCTCTTCATCATGGCGTTTTTGTCTGAAGTACTAGACAAATAATAACTTTCTCTTCGGCTGAACAAGACAAAATTTCCAACCCAAGCAGCTCGTTCGCCGCGAAACTTGAAATGAATCTTTTTATCATGTGCACTAGTACACTCTGCTTGATACACTTTTCCTGCAGAATAGGAGGCAATTTTTTTGTTATTCCTTCCTAAAAAGTTTACTTTACGTGAGCAAAAAACAATCCTAGTGTATTTTTCTTTATCTAAATCGAGTGAAAATTAGCATGCAATTCTTACCGCAAAAGTCATATAAGTTCGATATTATGAGGCCAACATTTATATCACTTTTGCTCCTCCCATTACAATATGTTTTTTTTCTCAATCGACCCAAAACATTTAATCAGCACCAGATAAAACATCTGCTTTGCTGAACTCTTCAGGTTATGGAAACATTAAATTTAAGGTTGAATTAGGAACATCACTTTCCGATTCCAATACTTTGTTCAAACGAAGTGCCTAGCATTAAAATGATGGCGCATGTCAGTGAATCACGTTGGTGTTGGTAATGATACTTGAAAGCACGACACACAATAAAAGCGGCCTCTTTGCTCGAACTGTCAAACAAATAACACTAAAAACTACAACCCTTCCATGAGTAGCAACAACGATTCTACCAAAAAACAAGATTTTGAACTTGCATTGCTCAACAAATCAAGTCTACGCAAGCAAAAACACGTATCCCGCAAAACTTTGGTTCCACCAGTACTTAGCATCATCTTCAGAGTAAAATTGCAAGCATCACAAGTCGGGAAACACCGTACAGCACACTTCTTCGAAGTAGAAATAGAAACGGGGTCACGAATCATACTTCGTACAAGAAAACGAAAAAGGACCTGGTACTAAAGGGGAGGCGAATCCTCTGCCGGAGACCAGAGTTCCCATCGCCATTCCGACCCGATTCGAGCTCTCAAACAGTGGGCGGAAATCCCAAACCAGGTGCCACGCAAGAGATCTAGGTAAAAGGTACCGAGACCAAAGAAGAAATCGACCGCATCAACGAAAAGAAGAAGAAGGAAGGAAGGAAAGAAAGACGACGAGCAGAAGTTTCGATTCCGTCGATGTGGAAAAGGGCGAGAGGATAAGTGGGAGTGATTGGCTTCAGAAGCGGGAAATAAAGAGGAGGAGGAGCGACCGCCGACGTGTTTCTACCTTTTATGGACTATCCCACTTCCGGCTTGCTTTCTGCCACGCGGCGCCCTTTGGTTCTCGGATAAGGTTTGATCGTCCGATTGATCGATCATGGACCGTTGGATCGGAGGCAGCACGAGGATGGATGGAATCCAGTTTCGTGACGGGATCCGCCGATGCCAACCACTCGTCGTGTGGATCAAGAAGCAATTCTGACCGTCCGATCCGCGAACTTTTCCCCGATTCTTAATGAAATGAAATGAAACGAAACGAAACGTATTCAATTCAGTTTTAGTACATGCACAGTATTGTTGCAGACTACTGAGGAGCTTGTGTTGTTGTTCTACGACTCAATCGTTCTTGAAGGACGACGACAGCGATCGGATGTCGCCGTCGTTCCCGCCGAGCTTCGTGTACTTGTCCTTCCTTGTGAGGGCGGTGCACTCGAAGCCGAGCGCCCCGGCGATCACCTTCTGCACGTGGTTCGCCACCTCCACCGGGCTCCTCCCGCCCTTGCACGTCTGCTCCTCCCGCAGCGGCTCCAGGAAGGTCACCTCGTACGTCGGCCTCGGGTTCATGAAGAAGAAGTAGGGGTCCATGAACTTGAATCCCCTCACCGTTGTCGCGTGGAACATGCTGAGCCTTGTGTTGATCGCCACCGGCACGATCCTGTCGCTCAGCTCAGCGAACAGCGAGCTGAACCGCAGCAGGAACGGCTCTCGGCAGGTGGTCCCCTCGGGGCAGATGACGAGGTCGCCCTCCTTGAGGAGAGCTGCGATGCGGGCGGCGTCGACGGCGCGGTCGCGGGAGAGGGCGATGGCGGGGATGGGGGATAGGGTGGTGGAGAAGCGGCTGACGCTGTAGGTGACGCAGGAGACGAGGCGGCCGAGGGCGACGCTGACGAGGATGGGGTCGAGGGCGGTGCGGTGATTGCAGACGAAGAGGGAACCGGGGGAGCCCGGGGAGGGCGGCGGGGGCGGGGAGCCGCGGATGGAGAGGCGGATGCCAGTGCGGCGGTAGGTGTGGCGGACGAAGGGGCCGGGAACGAGAAGGTTGAAGAAGACGCGGAACAGCGCGAGGGCGAAGCCGAGGGGGAGCCAGAGCAGGACGAGGAGGGCGACGGGGGGGTCGGGCCTCTGGACCAGGCGGCCGTCGTGGAAGACGATGAGCGAGTCGAGCTGCTCCGGCGGGACACGAGCGGCCTTCGGGTCCGGGGGAACCATGTAAGCTTCCTGCACGCACAAATGAGGAGCTCCCTCAAACATTGGCAGCGCTATATAGGCTTGTCACAAAGTGTTCGACGTAAAGCACGGTGTTTCGAACTTACGCTCGAAACACAGCGAATTGTTTTCCACACGATGTTTCTGCTGTGAACACAATATATCATAAAAGCTGTTAATTTTCGTAAATATAAACAAAACTACTGTTTTTGTTTTTACAATTCAATGCCTAATTTCTTCCAAATCCAATTTCTGCTTTAATTTTAAGTGATCAAAACCACTCGGAGAGGGAAGTTTGGATTACAATAAAGCACGATTTGGTTCCTTTAAAGCATGGCATCTTCTTAATCATTTTTAGAAACAGGAAGCATTTCTAAATAATAATAAATTAGAAAAAATCTTCCCCAATTAGTTTGATCTTTCTCCCCAAATTAGTTTTATCTAATTTGAGAAAATAAATGTGAAAATGAGATCAGTTAATACAGTTGCAAAAGCAGTTAAAGAGCAAGAAACTCCCAACGCCGTTAATAAAGTTACGGAACGAATTAGACCGACCTTGCAGAGAGCCATGAAGTCGTGGTCGGACTCCCGGTCGCCGAGGCCCAAGTCCGGCGGCGCCGCCCCGAACTCCCTCTCCACCGCCTCCTTCTTCCGCGGACCCACGAGCACGCCGCCCTCCGCCACCCTCCCCGTGGCTCTCCCCGTCCTCTCGTCCACCTCCAATTCCGTCCCCAGCACCTTGTCCGCCCCCAGACACTCCCTCGCGAACGCCTCCACCATCACCCTAGGGTTCGCCGTCACCAGCACCCGCCGCCGCCCGCACGCCCGGAACGCCCGCCAGCTGTCCGCCCGCACGTCAGCCGCGTAGAACCGCGGCAGCACCGCCCGCGCCGCCAGCTCCACGTCCCGGGCCCGCAGCCCCGCCACCGCCACGTAGATGAGCATCTGGATGCCGGCCGCCTCGGAGAAGAGCTTGTACACGAGGAGGATCAGCGGCGAGAGGAGGAGCAGGGCGGCGCCGCGGAGGAGGCTGCCGGCCTCCACCGCGAGAAGGAAGAAGTAAGGGAAGGAGCTCCGGGAGACGAGAAGGGTACCGTCAAGGTCGGCCGCGGCGACGTGCCCCTCGCGGCCAGAAAGATCGCACCGTGACACATAGGGGAAGCTCTTGCGACCCTCCGCAGGCATGGCGGAAATGGAATATGGGGTGTCTTGTGCGTGAGGGCAGTGTATAAAGGTGAGGCTCGCATGAAGCTTGTGAGAGGTTGGTGTTAGTTGAGAATCAATCCTTTACTTTCTTTGTTAGATAAGCAGCAGCAGATATGGTGGATGATGCTGATTAGTATACCATCTTTCTTTGTGTTATACATGTAATCAACATCAGCAATCCAAATCCCCTTCTTGACATATTAGATCAAAACAGGCTTGAGCATATCTTGAGAATGGAGTTGTAGATAAGAGTTTGGAGAGTTGTACGACCCACAATAAATCAAGCTAGAAACTTGATGATTCTAGTTGGAGTAGTTGATTGGTTTAATGCATTCTTCTTGCTGAGTCTACATCAGTAGACAGCAGTAGTTGTGATGGATGAACCAACTTGAGCTTTCAGCTTACTTTTCCTTCCTTTATTTAATTAGATCATAATTGTATTAAATAGTATTATAATAATGGCTTCATGCATAAGACTGCAACGTCGATACCTTCATACGTAATTGTGGAGCAGCAGCTAAAAGTTCACTGCTGCATTTATGATGTTGCCGCAATCGAAGCAGAAGGGATTGGTTTCTGCACCTGAGATGCCGGCAGTGCAGTAGACCGAGGCAAACATCGAGCCAGCCGGCGTAAGGCCCATGCAATCCCATGGGTGCCAACCGTGGTGGAGCAGCGAGGAGAGGGCAAGGCAGAGGAGGAAGAAGAAGGTGGCCGGTTTAATAGGCAGATTCAATGGGTAATAGAACGAGAAAACCGGACCGGAACATGGTTCGGAAAATTCAACCAAGAACCGGTTCAAAGCCGGTCTATCGTACCATTTGACGGGCGGTTCGAGAGAGCTATGGAAACTGGAACCGACCGACGTCGAGGCAATCGTTCGTCGTCGTCTCCGTCTCCTTTTTCCTCCTGCGTATCTCCGTCGTCGTCGTCTTCTACTCCGCCGCCGTTTTCCTACCGCAGCGTTGAAGGTCTACAAGACTTCCATGTGAGTAGTAGACAAAACCCCTATTCGAAGAAATTGCAGGCATCAAACAAGCCCGTGGTGAAAGATCTTTGTATGCCCATTAATTGTTTGCTATATTGCCTCTTTGATGTGAGTAGTAGACAAACACCTATCATATCCGAAGAAATTGCAGGCATCAAACAAGCCCGTGGTGAAAGATCTTTGTATGCCCATTAATTGTTTGCTATATTGCCTCTTTGATGTGAGTAGTAGACAAACCCCTATCCGAAGAAATTGCAGGCATCAAACAAGGCCGTGGTGAAAGATCTTTGTAGGCCCATTAATTGTTTGCTATATTGCCTCTTTGATGTGAGTAAGTAGACAAACACCTATCATATCCGAAGAAATTGCAGGCATCAAACAAGGCCGTGGTGAAAGATCTTTGTATGCCCATTAATTGTTTGCAATATTGCCTCTTTGATATGAGTAGTAGACAAAACCCCTATCGGAAGAAACCGCAGGCATCAAACAAGCCTGTGGTGAAAGATCTTTGTATGCCCATTAGTTGTTTGATATATTGCCTCTTCGATGTCCGGTAAAGAGGCTCAACGTTCTTCCAAATAATTCGGGTATATCCTTTGACACGTAGAGGTCAGTTCAAGAGTAATTGAAATTGACTCATCTTGAGTTGAACCCAAATGTTACACTCGGGTCAACCAAGCCGATGATTTAACCTAACATCCACCCAAATCCCTCCCACGCGACCGCTGGCGAAGGAAACCTAGCTATCCTTCGTCTGCTCGTCTGCGTCCCTGCCGCCGCCTCAGAAACGCTTCCCGGAGAAGCCGTCGCCCTTCAGCAATGCCGGTATGTCTCTCCTCTCTATGCCGGCGACCCGCTTCCCGCCTCTCTTTCCCTCTCGCTGTCTTTCTCCTCCTCCTCCTCCTCCTTCACCGTCGTCCCCGCCGAGCCTCCCCGATAGCCCCCCTCGTCTTTCCTCGCTTTCCCTCCTCCTCCTCCTTCTCCTCCTCCTCCTTTCCGTGCTTTTCCCCATCCCCACTTTCCTTCCCTCCTGCTGTCGCTATCCCTCCTCCTCTGTCGCCGTCGCCCCCTGCCGAGAGTCCCCGACAGCCCCCCTTCCCCTTCCGCTTCCTTACTACTCTGCCGTAACGCCGCCGCCCACATCCGAACCTTCCCCCCCTCTCTCTCCTCTTTCGTGCTTCTACCCCCGCCACCCTCTGCTGCAATCAGACCATTGTTGGGATCCTCACGCCCTTTCTCTGGTTCTCCCCAGCAGAGCCGCCGAGCCTCCTTGCTCTGCTTTGGCCTTCGATAGCGCATCTCCTGCTTCTGACCTTACAGTTCCTCAGTTTTTTTTTTTTTTTCTTCTCCCCGACAGCTCCATTCGACCTTACCTCCTCTTGAATTTAATAGTAAAGTTAATTATTAATTATAATAGTTCTTATTTGTTAATAATAACTTATGAATTGTATAAAATGATTGAATTTATCACTGCCAGTATTTTGGAGTGTTGCTGCAGCTTTAGGATCTTGAATCATGACAAATATAGTTTTAGGGTTATTATTCTTTCCATTAGATTTGGGCAATGTAGTACTTTAGTGTTTTATAGATGGTTAAAATAATTTAATTTGATGTTTTAGTGACGATGTTTTGAACATAAAATACTATGAAACTCATGTATTACCTAATTTTTTTTATAGTGATTATTTCCTCCTTAATTATATCTTTTATAATTTTTATTTCAGTGGGCGCTTCATTTCGCTCCTCAGTCATTTTTGAACATTGGCGTTTTTTAATACCTAGCATCTTTGACAACATCGGGGTTTTTATTTGCAAGCTATAGCACTTTATCATTTAAAATGACCTGAAGTCCAGATAGAGCAACCACAGAACTGAATCGTCATGCGCAAAATGGTTATGCTCATTAATTACATGGTGATCTGTGGAATTGACAAATTTGCAATTTGGCCTATGTAGATGGGCAGGACAAAAAAGCAGGGTGTCTTACGAGCCAACCAAGCAATATATCAAGGGGCAACACTTCGTGAGGAGAACACTGGTGTAAAACAAGTGGACGTGAGTTCTATCTTGAGGATGCAGCATCTTCAGCGTTTGGCAACATGGGCTAGTAAAGAAGCTAGAGTGGCTCCTCTTGCTGCATTTTTGGGAGAACGGTTGGCTTCTAAGGCAGAAGCTTCAGGGATTCCTCTGGACCCATCAACTCTTCTTTGTGAGAGGTAATCCTCCCCCCCTATCGGTATTACATGCCTATGGAAGATCTTGTGTTGGAAATAAAAGTAGTTAATTAATATATTGGCAAATATGTACTTTTGGGGAGATACAAATGAATGTGAGGCTTTAGAGGGGTTAAGATTATTATTATTTTATTGTACTCACATATAATGAATTAGCATTGCCAATCACCTACTTTGCAGGTTTAATCAAAGTAAACTGCTAGTTTAAATGAACATTAGTCTCATGAAACATTTAAGTATGATGAGATTGCATCTTCTATTCCCTTTTGTATAAATCATGTAATCAAAACTTTCTTTTAAAATGATGGAGCCTTTTTTCATGGATGTCATATGAGCTTATGTCAAATACAAGCTAAACTATGGGTTCTGCATATATTTTATTTATTTGAGGTCAGTGATTTAAAAAGCGCTAAGCGTCAAAAGGCACCAAGGTCTAAAAACGCCCGAGGCACTAGGCGCTCACCCAAGCTAAGCGAGGCGCTAAAATATAAAAATATATAATATAATTAATAAATATAATTATTTAAATAAAAATATAATATTAAATTAAAAAATCTTATAAAATTATAATATCACGTTAACAAAAAATCTCAAAATTCAAAACAATAACAATAATTTCAAATAAATAAAAATTAGTAGTATTAAAATTAAAATTATATTTTATTAATCTAATAAATAAAAAAAATATTGTTACTAGTGTATAGGTAATAGTATACTATTAATATACTATTAACAGTATACTATCGAGTTGATGTGAGAAGAGGTAGCAGCGAGCAACGGCAATGGGAGTGGGAGTGGGAATGGGAGAGGCGAGTGGCGACAGTGGCAGCGAGAAGCGGCAGCGGGAGAGGGAGCGGCGAGCGACAACAGTGGCAACTGCTGCGGTAGTAGAGAGCAGCGGGAGCAGGAGCGACGAGCGGTGATAGTGACAGCGGCGGCGAGCAGTGACAGCGGGAGCGGGAGCCACAAGCGGCGATAGTGACAGCGGTAGCAGCGGGAGCGGCGACAATGGCAGCGGTAGCAACGAGCAGCGGGAGCGACAGTGACGAGTAGGGTTAGGGTTGGGAAGTCGCGAGAGGAAGGCTGATATCGGTGCTTTAGTTGGTTCGATTGAACCAACTAAAGCACCGAAGACCGAATCATACCTAAAATGCTGGTTCGGTCGCCTGGTTTAACCCGGGTGCTTGCTCGAAGCGCCCAATGCCTGGGCTTGGGCGAGTGCCCAGGCGACGCCTCTTTGAAGCGCGCTGCCTGGAAATGAAGCGAGGCGTTCGGGCCTCACCTCGCCCGAGTGCCTATTGAAATCACTGTTTGAGGTAGCATTTCACTAGAATTTAGTGAACTAACCATGTGACTATTTTTTCTTGCATCAATCATAAAAGTTCAAATGTGCATATTGGATTCATGTAGTACCGATTTGGTTAGAGAGCAATTAAAACATCAGAATTGATTGTACTCATCAAATTTCTTCTTAATAATAGATAGTTTGTCAAGGTCTGGTGTGCAATGATTTGGGACGTCAGACCTTAAATTATACTTAGAGTAATGGATTCTGAAAAGTCTACAATGTATCTGAAAGTGCATCCCGCTCATATAGTATTTATTTTATAATCTGAGTTAAGCTACTGTCCAATAGCTATACCTTTTGCTATTCCTAATAAGTTGAAGCTTGTATTGGTCACCGATATTTGATGGTTCAGATGATAGTCGGTTAAATCTTCCCTCTTGGTTCTTGTTTACTAATGAGTTACCTTCAATATGGATTATCTGTTCCACAATATCATAGATTCATAATTGAGCACCAATGCAGCTATATATGATCTTTAATTTTTCTTTTGTGATTACTATATTCTGATGCTGTACTGTGATAAAATTAGTTTTGTCTATACTAAATTGCTTCGGCTATAAGTTCTGCAGATGTGAAACCATCTTGCAGCCTGGGAACAGCTGCAGTGTACGAATAGAAAAAGTTACCAACAAGAGAAGACGACGGGTTAATAAGTCACGATTTCCCCGACAGAACAATGTAATCTACACATGCCATTTCTGTTCTCACCGTAACCTAAAACCAGGCACTGCAAAAGGCCATGTCCATGCTCTATTGGATGCACATCCAGGTCATACCTCTTCAAGATCAAATTCCTATGGCCCCATGAGTGAGATAAAAGGCGACTCTGGTGTGGCCACCAAGGTGCTTCAACATGATGCTGCAGCAGGATCTGTTGAACCAGAACTCAACTCTGAGTTGAACTCTAGCGGTCCTGATACTAATGCTGCAGCTGGATCTGTTGCTACTAAGAGCCCAGTTACTCCACTAATGAAGCTGATCAATAAATCCAACAAGAAGAGGAAGAAGGCTAATGACTCGACAACCAACAACAGTTTGGCGACTGCTGATTCGGGACGAGCGATTGGAGGCTCTAGCAAGCGGCGAAGAAAAGGATGGTCTAGCTTGAAGGAGATCGTTGAGAGTAGCGAGTCAAAGAACGACAGAAGTATTAGTAATCTTGCTATTCCATTTCTTCTCGCTTAATCGGTGCTGCTCTCTAACGATTCTTTAATCAAACAAGCAAGAAAAACAATTAAAATGTAGATATGCTGTCAGTCTCTTGTATATAGCTTCTAAATGTAGACAAGCAAGAAAATCATTCTGACATCCCATCAGAGATTTGTAACATGTTTTCTAACTGCAGCTTTCTTTTTCTCAATCTCTTGTATATAGTTTATAATTCTAAGAACACTTGGTTTTTTCCTATGATCTGTACACCATTCTGACATTGCATTCATCCGATAAAACATTTGTTTGTGACATACTGTAGCCCACAGTAGTTAAAGTTTCGATGTTTTCGTTTACTGTGACAGACGTTACGACTCGTCCGAGAATCAAAGCAAGGAAGCCATTGAAACCGTGGAGTCCTTTTTAAGAGGTATGACTTCGCTGTACTCTTTCACGATAGGTTAAAAAACATGATATAACTAGTTTTCTCGTTAAGATTCTTCGTCTTAGGAGCAATTGGTAGGGTTAAATGATGCTATATGAATTGTTCTAGAAACAAAGATAGGAAAAGATGATATATTTGAGATTCTTCAAAGATGAAACGATGATATATATTGTTGCGGGAAACAACTATATGCCGTGGCCTCGGGGCCGTCGCGGCTTGGTTCGGGTCCGAATGCCGGGGGATCTCGCGAGGCGTTCCTCGGGGCAGCCGGGGTGGCCGGTTGCAATGGTCCGGGCGGGACGTTGCGTGTGGAGCGAAGCGTTTTCGCGGCGCTGGGAAGACGCAACCTCGCCCTTGTACCTGCACACAGGTCGGGTCGGAAGCTCGGCCCGGATCGTACCTCTGATGGCGTCTGACATTGCTATTGACGTTGCGTGGAGAACCGACTTGCCGCAGGGTATAGGCGAGGGTCGGTTGTCGTCCTCCTCTGTCTCGGTCAAGCGCGCGAGGTCAGAAAACGATGAAGTCGTTGTCTGAGAGCGGATGACGTCAGGGCGTGTCGAGTCAGCATTATTGCCCTCCTCCTCGAGCAGAGTGGCGCCCAGGTGAGGCCAACGTCGTGACACATCATGTCGCCATTATTACCCCTATCATATATATTAAATAATAATGTTATTGTTCCATTTTTCCTTCTCGATATAGGTTCAAAGATTGATGGCATATGACGAACTCAGTGACACATGATAAATCACTAACTAGTTTTCTGTGTGTTCGAGGAGCAAAGATAGATTAGAAGATGGTATATGATAAATGTTAGTGTTAAAAATAAATACCACATAATATACGATAAATTTCTAAAATTGTTCTGTTAATATCATTAAAAATAAAATTATCATTAGGGCCCAACCGGGTTCGAACCGGTGACCTCTTGATCTGCAGTCAAATGCTCTACCACTGAGCTATGGACCCATTTTGATTTAACTTTAAGGATCATAAATAACATTTTAACAGCCAAATGACATCGTTAGAACACAAATTATGAATCACGAGACAGTTTATAATATTGAAAGCAAACAACCAGAAAATATTATAAACGAAAAATGTACAGGGCCCAACCGGGTTCGAACCGGTGACCTCTTGATCTGCAGTCAAATGCTCTACCACTGAGCTATGGACCCTTGTTGAACAGTGATTGATTGAGATTTTTAATATAGGAATCTTTTATCAATGTCTCCTTGTAGAATATTCCATGAATTATTTTACTCTTTTACAACTAAGTATAAAAGCTTATGTTCAACATAATGAGTGGGGGTACTTACCTTTTTTGACTACTCATATCCATGGTCATACATCTTCGGATTACTAACTTGGGGGTCGGAGGGACCGAATCCAAAAACATCTCTCGAACTTAGTCTTCATGCAAGCGGTACCTCGAGAGTTTAGTATTTTTACCTTGGAAACATCTCAGACAACCCTACTCATATGGGTTTATATCACATCGGGCTACCCATGACGTCAACAACTTCTTCTCTCAATATTTTTAGCGTTAGAAGGAAGACTCAACGTCATAGGGATATACACCCGTCGACCCTCTCAATGAACACACGAGTGAGGATGCTTTGCTCCAAACCCATATTACTTTCATTCGATGAGGTAACAATCACTTTATTTTGCATATAAATGTAAACAATATAATAGTTAGTAGCCACGTTGGAATGTATCCATATTCCTTTGATAGAGGGAGGACTTTTCCTTTTTAAATAATTTGATATTTCAGATGGACAATAATATGTTGGCAATAGAATCCTCAAGCTTGAAAAACTGATTAGCATGAATTTTTATTGATAGTGGATATTTACTTATAAAGATTACAAAATATGATAATTATATATTTTTTTAATTAATAGAAAATATTTATCTAAATCATTTCGTAACTGAGCCGATCATGTTGAGATGATGATCCTCATTATTTGATAGAAACATAATAACATATCATCATAATTTTTATCATTTAGAATCATGATAATATATCATGAAAAAATTATGATTTATTTTTTCAATAATATAATTTATTTTTTTTTGGCCCAATTATCCTCACCCCATGAGCTCATGAACCCAAAAGATTGACAACATAAGTAGGGAGAAATAAATGGCACTCATAGAATGAGGTGACATGAAGCAATTTCGAAGAAAGTAATCTGGGGACAAAGCTTAGTTGTTCCTGTCTCCTCGATAACCAAAAAATGGAATTCAAGAAAGTTTAATAGATCACTCGCAGTGTTCATCAACCGAAAACATAGATGGAAATATTGATCACAAGGTAAAAGAATAATGATAACAACAACAATAAAAGCAACTACGACTGGCTTAAAGCGGAACAAATTAGGCCATCTAATTCTAGATCATGCAGTCCGCCCTCGTCGGCAATCTCACGAAAAAGTTAACGGGTGCAGGAGGAACCCTACCTCGAAATTTGGGATGGCGCATGAGATAGAGGCCTGCAAAGGTAGCCAACACCTGCAACGAGGTAGTATACAGCACAAGCGCTGCCACCAAGCAGAACACCACAAACATGACCGTCGCCCGTGGATCCCTCCAGCTGAGCAACGCCTGCACCCTCTCCCCTTGACTCGCCAGTTCTCCCAACACCGTTTGCACGTTTGCAGCGACTCCCCTTAACCTGTCGTACCTCATTCGAACGGCCTCTGGCTTCCCGCCGGTGGGATACGTGTCGAACTCCTCCTCGATCTCATCCGGAATCGCCGCCTCCGCATAAGAAAGCTGGGTGTTCATGTGCGGAGGATGCCGTGGCCGATACCTGTAGTTACAAATGCCCACCAAGAACAGGTACATGAACATCGCCGTCAGTATCAGGTCCGGGAAGCACACCAGCAGTAAGAACAGCAGGTGCACCACCGAGGTGGTGATGGGGTTCTTCCACGCGCAAACATCCCCAAACCATTTGATCCCGTCGGCGGCAGCCGCGACCACCGACAGAAGCCTGTGGTAATTTGCTTTGCTCCGTCGCATGCTCCATTTGTGAGAGTCCACATCGCACATGTACTCCACCACTTCCTTCCTCAGGGGTGGCTCCGTCCTGCTGAGTCGTGCGGCCACGACTTGGATGGCCTGGCGCCGCAGAAACTCCCGCTGCATCCCGGTCAGCGGCCGTACGTAATGCATACTTGGCAGCAGGGGCTGTGCGTACATGCACATCATGCTGACCAACGATGTGGTCGAGAACCGTATGGCGAGTTGGAGCTCGCCCATCTTCTTAAGCCCCGAGGGTTGCAGAACCAGGAGCGGGTACGAGTGTGTGTACACACGGCCTGTTTCGAGGGTCGACAGACGTATCCTTATCTTGCCGACCATCGCGTCCTCCTTGTTGCCATTGGATCCCTTCTCCCCCAGGTGGCAATTGTCGAAGACACCAATCGTGAGAACCGTGTCTGGATCGAACACCTCCCACATGTACTGCTCGTTGTATCTGGGGAACAGGCTGTTGAGTACGGTACGAGTACGCACCCATATGTGGCCGTACTTTGCTACGCAGTAGGTATCCGACGTCCCCTTCCCTTCTCGGGTCTTCATGGGATGAATCCCCATTGCGTTAAGTATGCCGAGCTCGAGTAACCCCACCGGTGGCTTCCACAGCTGCTTGGCCGTCGGCCTGAGATCGCTACTGCAGCTGGCGGACTCATCGAGCACATGATATCCACCTTCCAGGCAGAGACGAAGGTGAATCCGGCAAGAAATCTTGTCCTTGTCCTTGTTCTTCTTCTGCTGAGGCTTCTCTAGGTTGAACCACCGGCCATGGATGATGCCGTCGTCGAGCCGCTTCTCGACGGACCCCAGAGGGACGATGGCGCTGCCTATGACCTCGTCCTTGTTTGGTGCCACGCTGTCTCGGACAGAAAGGATGAGGTCGTCGTCGAAGGGTTCCGCCGCCACGAACATGAGGTCTTCGTTCCAGATGGGGTTGTGTGCCCGCGTCGCGACCGTACTCGTCCTCGACTCCTGGTTGCCGACTTGAGCCTTGACGTAGACATCGGGAAACCGGGACTTGTCGGCCATCACTATATCCTGTGCCTCGATCACGTTGACTCGGACGTACCATAGCCTCGGCGCATGGTAGACTTTTGACCTGATGTGAGAGGCATCGACGGGAGCCGTTGCGTCCGGAAGCCCTGCCTCCGGGAACGACTCATCCGCTTGGGTTCCGAACCAGACCGCGAGCATGAGCTCGCCCTTCGTCTTCTCCCCCTTCTTGTCATCCAGCCGGTACCACTCTGGAGCCAGTGGACCATTCGGGGGAACACGTGTCGGGACGTCGGTAAGGTCAAAGCGTACGACCCCTACAGGGTCATCCTTTCCGTTGACCACCACCACCACCTCAAGAACCGGTGCCTCCATCCGCTCCTTGGAGAACGCGAACACCTCATTCCATGCCGGGTTCTGCTGCTTCTCGAATTGCTTCGTAGTCCCCTTGTAGTCACCCACTCTCACTTCAACACTTCCTTTAGCGTCCCCGGACGGAAGATCTCGTGCCTTCACGACGCGCACAAAGAGGTACTGCATCTGCTCCACGAGATCATACGTGGTGGCCGGCTTGTCAGCACCACGACCGAGTAAAGGGCGAGTTTCTTTCAGCGCATAGTCCAGTGGCTGCTGAGAGGGAGCCGATGAGGAGAACATGACCACCTTGGGGTTCTGTTGCTCTTTGGCCGGAGCAGAAGATTGTTTCTTCTGGCCGACCTCTTTGGCAGCTGCTTGAGAAGCTTGACTCGGAGCATCAGCTTTGGGAACAGGGTCGGAAGAATTCGGTGAGGGATCAACGGTGAGGAACACTTTGAGGCGGAGCTCTCCCTTTACACGAGAAAACATTCCACGTTTCTCCAGTGGGTGCTGCGTGACCACAGCATCTGCGTAGGGGACGAAAGTGGTTCCGGATATGCTAACCTTGCCGAGGAACGACCGGGGTTGTGAAGCTTTGCTCATGCTGTAGACGGAAGCTTCGAGGGCGAGCTGAGGGAGAGAACCAAGGTTCGGGATGTTGAAGTGGAAGCGCTCGTTCCAGACCGGATTAAGGTTTCTCTCCTTGGTGGTGGTACGAAATCTCTGGCCACTGAATTGAAGCTCCACGAAGGGGCTGGAAGAACCTTGCGCGTCCTTGGGCATCAAGTCATGGGCGCTCACAACTTCCACACCCAACTTGTAGCTGCTCATCGTCGTCAAGCTTTATGTACTCCTCCTCTGTGAGATCTGCATGGTTGAAGCCAACATGAAATGGTATAAGAGGTTGCATCTGCATATTCTAATCAGATTCAGTGACGAATCCCACCTTCGTCACTGAATAAAGCTATGAAAAGAAAACCCACACATGGAACTGATTATTATTGTTGTTGCAATAGGACAGAATCCATTTTAGTTCTATGAACCTTCCATTTCAACAACCATTCTTGCTAGCAATATGTCGAACGAGATAGGCGCATTTAATCTTGCAAGCCGAATGAGTAAAGAAATTTCACGAAACAACAAATCTTTTATCATTGTAATTAAGGAATAGTTGACGGATCTATTGAGTTCCAAAGGTGGGAAGACTGAAATTGGGAAAGGAAAGAACTCAAGATCTTAGCAACCGAAGGAACTACTGATTACCACTTACTCTGTGATCGAATGAAAGGAACAACTTCGCCGAATTATGGCTGGAACTAGAAGATGCTAAAAGCGTAGAAACCACGACCATCAAAAGATATTCCACAAAGGGTAGCACCGATCTTCTCCGTCTAGAGATGAACAATGGATCGATGGTTCCATCAAAAGATATTACATGAGCTACATCCTCTGCACCCCACTCTAATCGGCAAACTCCTATTCCATTCCGAACCATCACCAATAGCGACAAGGACAACAACACCAACAGAATCGGATGAAGAAGCAAGTATCCTTACCTTCCGGGCAGAACGGCTTCGACTGGAATCGCGACTGGATGTGGAGCTGTTGGATGGGTTCCCACGGTCTCAAATCCCTAACAGAGGAGGAGGAGGAGGGGGAGGAGGGAAGGACGGAGCGGGAAAGAATGGAGGTGAGGAGTGGTGTGTCCTTTTAGTTGGGCGCGTCACGTAGACATGCATTGTATTTAACGGCGCAGAACAGCAAATCAAATCAAATCAAACCGAATCAAATCAAATCAAGATTGAATTAATAAATGGAACGGTCTAATTTCTTATGTGGGGTCCTTTCGGCAGAAACACTTGGATTACTCGCCTTGTTGCGCTGAAGGCCAATGCTACGATGGTGGGTCCCCAGAGGACTTCTGAGCTGTTCACAGTCGTCACGCGGGTGGAAAATTCGGGTGCTCGGTGGGATGGGGGAACGAGTGCGTCTCTGATAGGAAAGTAAATAATGTTGACGTGGATTACCGTGACAGCGTGGAATTGATGTTGTGATAATTTTCAAACCTATAAACATTTTTTTTATTTAAATATTTATTTTATTTAGGTTCAAAGTCCGAACTTTGAATCCGAGACTTAATCATTTTTACTATGATGTGCTAATTAATTTAGATGTCTTAACAAACACAAATATGAAAACTTTAGTCTGATTTATTTTTAGAACCTCATCTTTTAATTTCTTAAGATATCAACTATTATTACGTTATTTTTAAATATTCATCCTTTCAAACTTATATTATATTATATATATAGATTAGCAATGATTAGAATTAATTAGTAAAATTTAAAATATATTTAAATCTATAAAATGATTCTAATAATTTACAATAAAAATTTCTGCCTTACAGTATTTTGCGGAAGAACATTTATTTGTAAGAAATAGATACAACAATTATTTGGAATCGACTACATGCCAGTTTTATAGTCAGTCATTGTGAAAAACATAATATACTTAGCTAAATTAAAACCTGGCCTGGCAAGATGCTACATGAGAATGATAGAATAGTTGCAATACAAAGCCAATCACATTTACTGCACTACAAGAATAAGAAAAGAATACAGTAAATGTTCATGTTCTTTAACAAGAAAATATATCCTTAGGGCTTCTGAAGATCTCGTGGCATTAATTATGCATTCATATAGTTCTCCATTTCTCATAATTCTCGAGCATTTGACATCTTCTAGAGAAAATACCGAGGATGAGGGTGTGAGCTGCGGTCCCCTCAGATCCATTTGCTTCAACAAAAAAACACTCTGTGCTCAAGTTACTAATCAATTAGCTTAACCCTAATCATCCTCAAGTGTTTTGCACCCACATCTCCACCTGCTTTACAGCATTAGCCTTGTTCTCAAGCAGCTGCTGCAGCTCTTCTGGAGTGAAGGGCGGAGGCAATTTGCAAGGTTCGGCATCATGAGTTGATTTCTCCATTGAATCCAACAGGAACTTCTTTTCGTCGCCTGTGGCAGGGCAGGCCATGGACTCCAAGCAGAACTCTGTAGCTTTCTCCGGTATTGTAGGCTTGTATCTCAAAAGCTTGGCGTATTCGGTCAGTACATGTAACATGTAGTCATACACAAAATCCATCTTCACTTCTTCTTGAAAGAAGTCGCTGCTCGCCTTTCCCATAGTTTGTGCCTGTTAGATTAACAACAATTAGGATCTGCCCATTTTAATTTGTGAGCAAATAGGCATGTAATTGATCAGCCACTTGTGCAAAGACTAAACGTGTACCTCCTGCTGGTGCTCATTGCCCCAGTCCACAGCCAACTTGATCGCTCGACACATATTGTTCTCTGGTATAGGCCAGTAATGACGTCCCGGGATGAGGCCTCTTTGGAAGAACTCGTACCAAGGAGTGTTCACAAATAATGTAGGCGAGTTACATGCCATAATGTACTTCTGGCTCACTGACCATGCAAGACCATCCACATAAATCCTATATCTGTCCATCAAAACCTTTCCCCAGAGTGAGATATGTCGATTAAAGTTTGTTTTTTTAATTATAAAACACAAGTAACTTGCCTGTGACTACATTGCCTAGCCAGGTTTGAGTGCTCGAAACCTTGCTTTTCCTCTTGTTTCCAATCCTGTAGAGAAGTTGTATTATCAATCAGAACGAAAAAAATGAGATACAAGTAATATGGTGGCACATTTAACGCTGCTAGAACTACCATGTAATCAGTGTTTCCTGCAATAAATTTCCGTTCTGCTCTCCGTGGAGCATGATTTAGGAATCACCTACTCATGAACCGAATGAGAATCCAATTCAAAGAAAGATGCCTGGCACATACGAGCCATCCAGCTGTGGCAAAAAGGATGACCATGGCAGCTCCATGACTTCAAACATGACAAATTGCTAGTAATACTCAGACCAAGTGAAATACACAGGATCGACAATGGAGCTGATGTTATGCATCCTTATCGGTTCAGATGGTTATTGAAATTATAGCCAAGTCTATCAATTAAAGTCTCATGCTGCCAATAAGGGACCTCCATGGGTTTTAAAGTAAGCAAACTTCTTCCCATTGTTAGACCAATTTATGCCATACCTGGGTATAGATCCGAGCATTCCAGTCCTGTTCATTGGTCATGTTGCACTTGAGAAGTTCATGCCTGTTCCGGCCCATCAATGGATTGCCCTTCCAAAAGGCATATGGTTCTCTGTCTGTCCACTTAATCTCTTCATTGGCTTCTTTCATCTCCTTCATCAGTGGCACCCATGGCTTTATATTCGTCTCCGGCCTTCCAATAACCATTACAACCAGTTAGCAGGAAACAGCTTGAAGGGCATCCAATGATGTAAAATCTCAAACAAAAAGAAGCAACAGGACTATTGAATCTGAATATTCACTACCATCCCCAGAAGGACCAGTCAGGGAAAAGAATATCTGATGTCTGGTCATTATTGCAGTAATGGAAAACCGGTGGCAGAGTCGATGACCTGTACTCAGCAGACTTAATAGCTGGCTGGTCCATGCAGTTAAACATGAGATCAAGGTCGGGGACACGCCCAGGATAACGATTAACAAGCTGGAGGATGCCCCAGAGGGTGAATACATTCCTCGCCATGAGATGTCCAAAGTATTCTTCGACATAAACCCGACCATCAAGCACCACCAAACGGAAGGTGGCAAATTTTTGAGCACTCTCAACCGTCTCCTTCGTGATTCCTGTGGACTTCCAATGACGTAAATCCTCATGAATCCATCTGAAATATTCAGGACAGGTAGCAGAGTGTTGGGAAGTGGTGAGGGAGAGAGCAGATGCCAGTGTAGATCTTTGACAGACGGCTGCATTTTGGTTTGGGCAGGATAAGGTAATATGTACTGATTGTGCTTTAGAGGGCTGGGAATTAAGAGACTGTGGATCTACTCCTTGTTCATCTTGTTTATTAAGAGACTTTGGATCTACCCCTTGTTCATTCTGTTTATTAAGAGATTGTGGATCTACTCCTTGTTCACCCTTTGTTTTAAGAGACTGTGAATCAACTCCTTGTTCACTCCAATTAACGGTCTGCAAACCCAAAATATGAATTTTTTTTAGCATTAAAGAAAGAATAGATTGGGTGATACTAAATAGCTAAAAAAGGTACTCAAGTACACCGAAAAAGGAAAAAAAAACTAATGTCATTTGCATAGTCATTTTATCCATAGCAGATATGAGTGATTGATACAACAGTCTAGTCAGACATTATTGTGGGATCTACTATAAGAATAATAAATGTAAGGCTTTGTCTCAACCACATCAACCATGTAAGGATGTAGAATTTCCAAACATAGAAAGAAAAGTGTTCTCTTGAAAAAATATGTATGAAATTTTGTTTGCTGCCAGAGGTAATGCTTTAATATGATTGTTCATGAATTAGAAATAACCATACCTGCATAAACAAACCTGAATATGTTATCTTAACATTTGCATAGATGTGCCCTTAAATAATACTTTCATGTACTACCTCTTCTCATGGTAAAAGAATCTTACAAGAATGGTCATGACTTTTACAAGTCTATAAGGGTCAAGAAAATTCGCATTAAGACCAAAGATAACAGTTGTCTTGTTGCCATTGTTCTCTATTTCTCGTATGCTCATATACTCGATTCAAAACTGCTAGAATTACTTGAACAGTTTCTACCTTTTATAGGATCAGCTCAAAGTTCAAAGGCTAGTTCAAATCAAATAGCAGAAAGTTAATCTGTATTGCTGCCCACAGTAAATTTATTGGTCGACCTAGTGCTCTCATTTGAAATGTGTCCAAGGATCTGAAAAGTGCATAAGGCAATTCTGAGAACTAACATTCATGATTTGTTAATGACTGATTCCATGTGAAGATTTCATTCATTAGCTACATGCTTTGCTCCTCTTCTATTGCCAAGAAGTTCTATATTAACTATTATTATTTTTCATACCCTTGACTGTCTTGGACTCTTCTCTCCCTAGTTCACTTGGAGACATGGAAGAAAAGTCTGATAGGGAAACCATACCAATCATCAGCAACTATAAATGATGGTATGTTCCTAAATACATTGGTTCATCCCATCAGATGCACTGTGATCTAGAGCACATTTGGTCTTTGGAACCTTGGTAACATGTAGCATGTGCTTATTTGGTATATTCTTCTCTTGCAGGTTAAATTAATGCTATAAATGTGATGGACTTGGTAAAACAATGTTCACTATATGAGAGATGCCGACATGCTTCCCTTTGTCTACTATCATCAACACATCACTTTAGTTGAAATCGATAGAAGGAGTGTGACAAATAAAATAAGAAAAAGAATTACTATTCAAACATCTTATTATTATCTCCTTTTTTTTTCCAGAAGGAGTCCTAACACTATGTTATATTAACCAAGAAAAATAAAGCTCTACTATAGCATTTGAATATGATTATACTAAAAAAACTCATTCTCATGTTTTGAACATGATTTCGTAGAAGTGGTCTCAATTTGTGAATATAAAGAAGAAAATGCGAATAGACAAATCGAACTGAAAACCCAATAAATTTTGATCACTATAATGGAATCTACCAAAAGGGTCAGAAAATTGGCTACACCAATTCAATTCAATTCAATTTCCTGAAAAATTGGGCTTCAATCCAAGTCCTAAATGTTCCTATAATTGAAGGAAAAGTGTGAACGAACTATGTGCACATAAAACAGTAAGGAGATCCCTTTCTCCAGCCAAAATAGCACAACAAACTGAGGAGATCTACCAGAAAAATCCTTCAAACAGGAACCACAGTTCTTGAATCGAAAACGATACAAAAAGAGGAAGAAGACAAAATCCAAGGTGACGCTTACGGTGCTGTTGGAGATGAAGAAAACGAGAACAAGGAGGGCAACGAAAAGGGCGACGACCAGCTTGATCGGGGAACTCTTTGAGGCCACGCTGCTCCTCCCTTTGCTCTCCGACGACTCGGACCTCACTTGAGATCCGTCCCACAACCTACCCAATCGTGCCCTCATCGCCATATCGCCGCACAGCTGAATCTATCAGCGGCAGCAGCAGCAGTCACCGAGAGCCTCCGAATCAGCAGAGTCACAGAGTGAGTCCAGGCCTCAATAATTGCATGTGGAGCTGTTCCCGGAGGTCGGCGACATGTCCGATTCCATCATGTCCCTCTCGTGCTCTCCACTGCACTGCCCCTTCTCTCCCCCCACTTCCTCGTTTCCCCTCTTCAAGAAGAAAGCTCAGTATACTTTTCGTCGTTTAAGGTCAACGTGGCGGCCTCCTATTTGGTCACGTCGCTTTGTTCGGTACACCCATCACTAATTCCACAGCGTAGTAGTTCGGTGGGCCCCGCTGCCCGTGTCTTTTGCGACTTCCTCTTTTATGACAGCTGGATCAAAATACCGTTGCTGTTTGATGTCATTATATGCTGCTTTGTCGTGAGTTAATAACACACACACACACAAACACTCTCTCTCACAAAAAAGAAATAAAAATAATAATAATTATTAGAGATAAAATGTGATTTTAATACATTAAAAATGATGCAAAGAATAACTCAAAAAGTTACAGCCTTCGTTCCTTTGCTTTGACGTTGATCTCATCATGTGCTCTTGTTCCCCTGTTCTTGTTCCCAAGCTTTCTGCTCCCACATCTCCACTTGCTTCACCGCGTTGGCCCTCTTCTCGAGCACCTGGTGGAGCTCCTCTGGAGTGAAAGGTGGAGGCAGAGTGCAGGGCTCCGCATCGTGAGTCCACTTCTCCATTGATTCCAACAGGAAGCTCTTGGTCTTCTCCGAGGCAGAGCACGCCAATGACTCCATGCAGATCTCGGTGAACCCTTCCGGCACCGTGGGCTTGTACTTCAGAAGCTTGGCGTATTCTGTCAGTGCGTGTAACATGTAGTCGTAGACGTGATCCATCTTCACTTCCTGTTGGAAGAAGTCGCTGCTCGCCTTCCCGATCGCCTGTGCCTGTTAGAGTTTTAAGAGATGTGTCGTGAACTGTGTCGCCGTAGGTTGAATCTTAGTGCGTAGCTAAAATGCTGACCTCCTCTTGGTGAGCGTTGCCCCAGTCGACGGCGAACTTGATGCCTCTGCACTTGTTGTCGGCTGCTATGGGCCAGTAATGGTGGCCGGGCATGAGACCTCGTTGGAAGAACTCGACGAAGCGCGTGTCGACGAACAACGTCGGCGAGTTGCACGCCAAGATGTACTTCTGGCTCACCGACCACGCGAGTCCCTCCACGTAAATCCTATACCTGCTCATCAAACCTTTTCCCCATGTCAATCTACGTGCATGCATCGCTGCAGACAGGAGACGGAAGCAGACTTGCCTGTGATAGCATTGCCTGGCCAGGTTTGAGCGGTGATACCCCTGCTTGGCCTCGCTGTTCCAATCCTGTGGAAAGGGGAAGGTAAGAGTTCATCCGAGGGATTCTGGTTCTCATGTTATAGGCAAATTGAAGATATACCTGGGCGTAGATCCGAGCATTCCAGTCTCGTTCTTTGGTGACATTGCACTTCACAAGGTCTTGCCTGCTGCCGCCCATGAATGGACTGCCCTTCCAGTACGCATATGGCTCTCTCTCCGCCCATTCCACCTCTGCGTTCCCTTCGTTCATCTCCCTCATCAGTGGCACCCATGGCTTTATATTTGTCTCAGGCCTTCCAAAAGATCAATGCATTCGATCAGCTCAAAGCTTACAGAAACGAAGAAAACAGGGACTCAGATTACCAGCCCCAGAAGGACCAGTCGGGGAAGAGAATATCCAGGGTTCGATCGTCCTTGCAGTAATGGAACAGCGGCGGAGGCGGTGCCGACGAGTTGTAGTCGGCGGACTTCACAGACGGCATGTCCATGCAGTTGAATATGAGCTCGAAGTCAGGGACACGGCCGGGGTACCGGCTGATGAGCTGCAGGATACCCCAGAAGGTGAAGACGTTCCTCGACAGGGAGTGGCCGAAGTACTCCTGGACGTAGACCCGGCCGTCGAGCACCACCATGTGAAAGGTAGCGAACTTGCGCGCGCGCTGGACCATCTCCTTCGTGATGCCGGTGGACTTCCATGGTCGCAGGTCCTCGTGAATCCACCTGAAGTATTCGGGGCAGGTGGGGGACGGTTGGTTGGCGGTGAGGTGCAGGGGAGTAGGCGCCGCCGCGTTGGGAGATCGTTGGCAGACGGCCGACGCTCCTGTATGGTTTGGGCAGCTCAAGGTGATGAGTTTTGGTTGAGGTTTCGATTGAGCTTTCGAGATTTGTGTGTTGAGAGACTGTCGATCTATTCCTTGCTCGCTCCAACCGAAGGTCTGCAATTATAAAACATATTATAATACGACACTATACATACATACATACATACATATACATATACATATACATATATATATATATATATATTCTTTGATTTCAAGGTCATGACTTTTTCTCTGAAAGAAAAGTCAAAGTGAATAGTCAAACCACCATCATCCATCACCGACGAAGACACATTCACATTCACAATATTTAATTATGTAATTATCAATGAGTAATTTTTTATTAACAACAACAATAAAAAAACTGTAATCACACTATCAAATAAATGATATTAAACAATGCTCATCATGATGGGGGAGTTGTTGGTATGGAACTGTGTAGTCTATTAATTAATGCATCACCAAAAAACCTTATACTTTTAATTCTTGGATCTTTGGGTTTTGGACATGTTTGGATTCAAAAATTCTCTCAAATCCCCATAATTCAAGGAAAATGATCCTTTTCAATAAAGAAGAATAAAAAGAAAAAGGTTATATCAATATAAAGATTGGATTTCAAGTCTTTTTCCACAGAAAAAAAGAAGAGAGAGAGAGAGAGAGAGAAATTTGCGCATCAATTTATTAGATAAATGACAAGAAGAAAAGTCAAAATGATGAATCCCCAAAAAAAAAAGTGACCACCCATTCAAACAATGAGTTCTTCCAAAAGGAAGAAGGAAGAAGGAAAAGAAGGATCCGACATCTAAAGCAAAAGTCAAAGACAGAGACTAAATTGCGAGACGATTAAACTTGGGGCAGTGCAAAACCTACGATTATAGCCATCGAATCCATGAAACTCGATCGGTTCTATAAATCCTTTCATAGATAAGATACGGTGTTCTAACACCGAGAACACAGACACAGAACCCCACTTACAGCGCTGTTAGAGATGAAGAAGACGAGGACGACGAGGGCAACGAAGACGGCGATGACCAGTTTGACGGCGTAGGACGTCGAGGCCGGGGCGCTCCTCCCTTTGCTTTCCTCTCCATTCCATGACCTGCTCATCTGGGCGTTCATCTTCTCCATATGCTGCAGCCAAATCACAAGGGGCACAGGGACTGCATCACGGACGTGGTTGGACCTTAAAAACTGGAAGCGGAGTTGCCTCTGGAGGCGGCGAAGATTTCTGATGCATGTTCTTCTCCTGCACTACTTTGCATGTTTAGGTTTTGCACAAGTCCATCTCCAGCCTCCCATTGGGCGATCATTTGTCGCGTTTGGTATCCGACATTATTCTACTATAGAAATAGCTCGGCAGCAGTGATCCCCCTCTCCCCTATGAACTGGTCAACACCTAATAAAGTAAGGAAGATGGTGATATTTAATGGGGACGATGAACTGGGGGCAGTTGGTAGGAATCATGCAAGGTTTGGTTTGACTTGTCAAAGGATCGACATGTTCTAGTTTTATTACCACGAGACAAAATAATAATAATCCAATTTTCCCATAACAACAATGATCCAAGTTGTGTCCATACTCATCGATTTCTTATGATCCATTATCATGACTTCAAAGGTTTGATGTCGGAACAATATAACCCACAATCAAATATTTAACTCGATGATGACTCGAGTAATTTATAGATATTATTTTTACTCATAAATTTCTCGACAATTTCATATTAGGTCGACTTCGATATTATTTGTTAGGATAATTAATTAATTAATTTATCGAGGACAAAGCACTCATTCAAAAAAACTTTAAAATCCAAATTATGATAGAACACTTATTCAATGCTTATAGTTTGATTTAAATTTCGACCCTATTTCGAAAAAAAGCAAAGGTAGAAATATTAGTACATTTTAATGTTACAAAGGTATTAGCTAATAAATATTTTTATAATTTATCATAAGCGATGGTATAATCGTTGGTGACATCTCTATCGACTTTACTATACAAAAAAATTAAAAATGATCAAGATGATAGTTTTAGTATTCATAAAAAATTAATTTAGATGATAGTAGGTAGCGTAACTCGATCCCTCCGATGTTCCAATTTGAACGATGATGAAAAGTAAAGTCATGAGTAAATAATAATTAATCTTAGAAAAGTGAAGTGATGACTAAAAAAAGAATATTTTTTTAAAATAATTTATTTTTATTTATTAAATTAGAAAAACACTTATCACAGCTAATAATATAAAATATATATAATTTCAACATCACCTAAAAATGAGTGGACCCACAATTGGAATCAAGCTTTTGCTTTCGAACACCCAAAACTCCAAATCCCACCACAGACTGCTTCCTCCTTTTGCAGCAATGAGAGGATGCCACGATTGCAATCAAGCCCTCTGAAACAACACCCAAGACGCCAAATCCCACAACAGATAGCTTCGTCTTCCACAGTAATCGGATCGGTATCTTGCGCTGTCGGCCGTCGTGGATTGGACAGCGTTATGGCTGGAAGCCAGCCACGCCTGTGTGAAGCCTCGCCGTCCTTGAGCCCGCCACAGGCACCCGAACGGACACGGTCCTCCCACATCCATTGGTTTCTGGATAACGCGGAGGCTCACCGGTACCAGGAACGTGCGGCGCCTGCATCTTCCCGGTTCACTTCAAGGTTTCCGTCAGGCTAAGCGCTCAAGTTCAACTCCAGATGCCCATGGCAGATGTTGATGTGGTGCTCATCTCGATTGGCGTTTGTCAGTTGTGGAGAACAGACTGCTATTTATGCTGCAACCACTGAACTGGCAATGGCCTCATTAGCCTCCTTGTACATGTACTCTCTCTTCTGCAGCAGAGAGAACGACAGAGAGAGAGGAGCCAAGTAGTGAAAGATGGGAGGGCTGGTGAGGTCGAAATCGAAGGCTTTCATGTACATAGCGCACCTACTGGCGGCGACGGCGGCCGTGATGGTTCTGGTGTGGTGCATCCACTTTCGTGGTGGCTTGGCCTTTGAGTCTGCCAACAAATCGCTCATCTTTAACGTAACTACAATCTCTTCCTCTTCCTCGTTCGTTCTTTTGCTGTAACTATCAAGCAACCTGTTTCTTTAGATTTAGTGGAAACACGTTTGATCCTCTTGGAGTGTGCTTTCATGAAAGAAGCCCTGTTCTATGTGGATGCCGATGAACAATTCGTGTGAGTGATGCATAGAATTTTCTTGCAATTTCGCAGGTGCATCCGGTTCTCATGTTGATCGGCTTCATCATCATGGGCGGTGAAGGTAGAGCAGCTAAAATTCTTCGAAATCACCAGAAATTAACTGGAATTCATGTCTTTATATTTGATTATGGTACAGCTACGATGAGCTACAGAACTCTTCCTTGGAGCAAACGAGTAAAGAAGACTATCCATTTGATCCTTCACGCAATTGCCCTTGTGCTTGGCGTCTTTGGAATCTATTTTGCCTTCAAGTTCCACAACGAAAGTGGAATCGATAACCTCTACAGCTTGCACTCCTGGATGGGGCTTGGGACGATCTGCCTCTATGGCATTCAGGTGATGCATCAGGCCATTGATTCTCTGTTTTGTTTTGTGTTTGTTTGACACAGTGATTTGCTTTCTACAGTGGATTTTCGGGTTCGTCACCTTCCTCTATCCTGGAGCTTCAGTGTTCCTTAGAACAGCGTATCTTGCATGGCATGTACTGTTTGGCGTCTTCGTCTACCTACTGGCGATTGCAACGGCCGAGTTGGGGTTTCTGGAGAAGCTCACCTTCCTCGAGACCTCAGGAATATTACACAGGTACAGTCCGGAAGCTTTCTTGGTCAACTCGACTGCCTTGGTTGTGATTCTGCTAGGAGCCTCTGTGGTGCTCTCTCTCATCGTTCCTTACATAGATTACTCCAACATATACACCGGAGACTGACAGAGCATGTGATGCTTCTTTCCCTTTCTCTCTCTAGATTTCAGCTTTCTATTGTCTGTAGCATAGCGAGGAACAGAATAATATTTGTTGTATAAAGTAATAGCTACTGTGCTTGGTTGCTGACAGAACAGGATTGCGATCTGGACTTTGTTCAGTATATCTTGATAAGTAGATGAGATTTCCTAACTGTTTCATGAAATCTCTCGGGAAAATTCTCCCTTCTAACCTGTATAAAAGGAAGGAGGATATGTTAATAACAATCAACTACTACTATAACTTGTTTATCTATTTATTTTCTAACATGGTATCAGAGCAGTTCCTCCTTGGCGACAACAGTATCGCCGTGTGTTAGCCAAGCGGCCACAGTAACATGCTGCCTCAAGCGGAGTCACTGAAGAAGCACAAGACAGGGTTCAGAGCCAGTAACGAGCATCGTCTTGGCTCTGCTCATCCACTTCTTCTCTTTTTTCATCGTCGGTCTTGCTTTTCTTCGCCGGCCTTGCTCCCTCTCCTATTTGCTGCCTACAGCAGACACTCTCCGTCGTCGTCACGCAAGGAGGAAAACATTCTCTCACTACCTCCTCAATAGCGGTGAACGGCGAATAGCGGTGCCTTCCTCGCTTCCCGGCCAGCAGCAATCGCAACTGCTGCATCTTCCTCTACCGCAGCAGCCTTCGCTGCCGCTTCCCTCTACACAACGGCGCCTCCTTAACGGCGATGTCCTCCTCCTCAATAGCTACGAACGGTGAACGATGGTGTCTTCCTCGTTCAGTCTTCCTTGCTTAACGACGGCTGCTTCGTCTTCCTCCTTCGCTGTCGCGGTCGCTTCCCAGCCAGCAGCAACCGCAACTACTGCATCTTCCTTCCTCTACCACAGCAGCTTTCGTTGCCGCTTTTCTCTATACATCTAATTGTTGCATATTTCTCTCACTGCAGTTTCCTTGAGTAACACTGCAGATTTTCGCGGCCATTTCCCGGCGAACCGCAGTCTTGAGTACCGTTGTAGTTTTCGCAGCTATCTTCCGGCGAACTGCAGCCTCTCCAATTCGCTGCAACAAGCAGCAATCCACAACAGTGAACCATAGTCTACATCTAATTGCTGTAGATTTCTCTCACTGCAGTTTACTTGAGTAACACTGTAGATTTTCGCGGCCATTTCCCGGTGAACCGCAGTCTTGAGTACCGCTGCAGTTTTCGCAGCCATCTTCCGGCGAACTGCAGCCTCTACAATCCGCTGCAGCAAGCAACAATCAACAGCAGCGAACCACAGTCTTGAGAATCGCTGCAGTTTTCGTGGCCTTTTGGCAAACTGCAGCCTCTACAATCTGCTGCAGTAAGCAGCAATCCACAGCAGCTGCCGACAACTTTGGGCACTGTTGTAGATTGCCCAATCTGCTGCAGCAATCTATAGCAGCAGCCCCCTCCCTCATTCTCCACTTTTCTAAAAAAAAAAAAAAACAAAGAAAAAAAAATGTCTTCGTTCACTTCTTCTGATGTTTCAGTTCCTGTAGGGACTCCCACTTCTTGTTCTTCTACAGGGCTTATCTCTATCAATGCTGCCACGCTGATACCCTTTAAGTTATCAAAGGGTGGCAACTATGCGTCCTGGCGAGCTCAATTTTCTAATCTTTTATTTGGATACGACTTGCTAGGTCACATTGATGGCTCTTTCAGATGTCCTCCGGCCATGCTCAACATCCCCGGCGATCCCAGTCCAGTACCCAATCCAGCTCACAAACTGTGGCTACGTCAAGATCGTCTCATCCTCCAAGCCATTCAAGCTTCAGTTGTTGGATCTGTTGCTCCCTTGATATCTTCATGTGTGACAGCTGCTGATGCATGGTCTACACTGCAAACCACCCTGGCAAATCATTCGCGTACTCGCAAGCTCAGTCTTCTATCCAAGCTTATGGTGACAAAACAAGAGGGAAGTAGTATCTCTGATTATCTACAACACATCAAGGTTATCATTGATGACTTGGCCTTAATAGGTCATTCCCTATGTGACGAAGAGGTTGTCATTCATACCCTCAATGGTCTCGACACCGACTACAAGGAATTGGCTGCTGCAATTCGGGCACGCGACTCGCCAGTCTCTTTTGAAGATCTCTATGATAAGCTGACTGACTACGAGATGTACTTGAAGCGTGAGGACAAACTACCTGGATCAACTGTCACTGCTCAAGTCAGTCATAAGTCTAAACGGAAGAGCACTCGGTACTCGCCGAACATCATCCAAGGTTTGGCTAATGCGCCTCTTGATTCTGTGAGTTCCATGCAACACCCCTCCTATCCTCCTAGTCATCACTTCTCGCAAAGTGGCAACTCCAGCCATCATCCGTCTTTAAATTGATGGCCCTACCGAGACATCAAAGACGGGTCGTTTGCCAACTGTGTGACAAAGTCGGCCACTCCGCTAAAGTTTGTCGGTCTCGTCCCCGCCTCCCTGCTCCGTCACACTGGCCTCAGGCAAATCTCCTAACTTCTCCAACACCTAGCCAGTCCAACTAGATTATCGACTCTAGTGCCTCTCATCACCTGTTGAGGAAAATTCTTCCTTCTAACCTGTATAAAAGGAAGGAGGATATGTTAATAACAATCAACTACTTCTACAACTTGTTTATCTATTTATTTTCTAACATATCTATCATCAAGCAGTGTTTTGTTGAACATGGATGATAAATCTATTGCTGTAGCTGGGAACATTGTTCATCAGGTCTTTCCCTGAAAAAAGCTACATTTTGATCTGTGTCACCAGATTACCACTCCAACTTTGCACATCCTGATGCTCAAAAGTTACATCGCATTCACAGAAGGGAAATCTCGATCTCTGCTTACTGTAGTTTTATGTCTGCAAAGTGCAGAAAACAGGCAAAGTGTTGACCACAGATCAGAGCAGAGCAGGGAAAGTGTCCTCTTTCCACTGACACAGCACACAGAGAGAGAGAGAGAGAGAACAATGGTTGGTGGATCAGCAGCTGAATAGGAGCAGAAGCTGCTCTGGAGTACAATAATGGCGATGAAACAGGAAGTAGGAGACATGCTACTGTGCTAAGAGGTGGGATTTGTTAGAGGCTATTCTGACAGCTTTCTTAAATGAGCTCCCAAAGCACACTGCATCTCTTCTTATAAAACAAGAGGAAGAACAGTTCATTTCAGTCTCCCATTATTCTGTGAAGTTCCAAACTACAATTCACCAAACTGTTCACATCTCCTCCACTAAAACTACAATAACTTGACCTTTAGCAACTTTTCTACTTTAAGTTCTTCTAATTCTAAGAGAGAAAAGAAAAGATAGATCATGAATCCTGCTAATAACTCAACCACAGCAGATCCAACAAACCACATATTCTGACAGTGCATCATTAAAACCAGTTTATGGTATATAAAGGACATCTGGTTAGCAGCATTCCCGAGTGCGACTACGCAGATCTCCGAGCTCTCCTCTTTTCCTCCTCCTCCTCCTCCTCTCTCTTCTGAAACCCAGAGCTGGTTGTCTTCCCCGACCGCTTCATGGCCTCAGATGCTGCTGCAGCCATTTTAGCCCTACTCCTGCTCATGACATACTCTTCCGAGATGTACACATCCATGGCGACGAGGAAGGAGACAGTGCTGTAGTGCTTATATGGAGCCGAGAAGCACGACTTTAGACGGGGGCTTTCACATGCCACGAGTGCATAATTGACGCACGACTTTAGACACTACGAGAAGCACGATCCTGTTAATTTATCTTAAAGGGCCGGATTTCAATTACCCGAACCAGATCCGATATGGGATCCGAATCCGAATAGATGACGAATATGCACATCGAGCGTTCGGATTGCGGCTCTTCGCCCGCTTCAAGGAATATTCAACCCAACCGAAGCATCAAAAGACGGCAGCCGCGAGTGATTCGTGCAAGGGGAGGGTAACGCTGCGTCCCCAAACCTGTGGACCAATCGCAAACTGCCTCCTCGCCCGCCGTTCCATTTCAACGCTTCTCCGTGACTCCGCCCCTGCTCTCTGCTTCTCCTCTCCCTATCGCTGCCACGGGATGGGCGGGGGGTGAAAAGAGGAGCTCCCGCCACCGATTGCATCGTCTTCTCCGCCACTGATCATCTGATCTCTTTCCGACTGAGCTCCGGCATTCGATCTGCCCGTACGACTCCTCCGCTTCCCCTTTGCCCTCGGCGCCCTCATTAGAGCTCGATTTTGAGCTCCTCGGACGCCCCTTTCCGCTGGTCCCTAGGGTTTAATGTTCATCTTGATCCGTTATTGGAATTTTCTTTTCCTCCGGTTTTCTAGGGTTTAATGTTCATCTTGATCCGTCATTGGGAGCTTTCTTATATTTGTTGAGTGCTTGGTGCTTGGTGATTTATTCATTATGATGCTGGTCTGCTTGTTTTCCGCAGGTGGGGGAAGTGTTAGATTTGTCTGCACCGGAAGTGGATGATGGATTTAACTTGTGGTTTTCGGCCGACGACCGCGTTCGATTACGGCAATGGCTCCAGTTATTTGAGGTTTACGTACAGAGGGCAAAGTCGCAGCGTACTTCGTGAAACTAAGGTCTGCTTCAAGTCTTATTCCTTGGGCGGGGGAGTGCGTGGACTTGGTAATGGTCGTGTTTCATTGGGTTCAGTGCTCGGGAGAGATTATAGTGAGCCGTTTAGTTTTTCCGGGCGATGGAGGAGACCTTTCGAAGGCAATTTCTTGAACCCTCGGAAGCTTCTGAAGGGATCCATGCTCTTAAACTGTCAATCGAATGATTCTTTGGCATATGTTGGTGCCAGCAATCAGAATTTTGATGCCACTGAAAGCAACTTAGTGGATGAGCAGATGCCTTCCATCGAAGACTCGGAAGTAGGGGCTGGCTCTGATGTAAAGCTGAGTGGTCCAGAGGCGGAGGAAAAGGAAGCCTATCAAGTGGATGAGTTGAGGGAATCGCTACAGAAGTCTAGCAAGGAATTGCAGGTTGCTCGGCTTAACAGTACCATGTTTGAAGAGAAGGCACAGAAGATATCAGAAACAGCGATCGCCTTAAAAGATGAAGCGGAACGAGCCTGGGAAGATGTTAACTCTGCTGTTTCTTCCATTCAGGAGATCATTAACGAAGAGGACATTGCCAAAGAAGCAGTCCAGAAGGCCACCATGGCCCTCTCAATGGCTGAGGCTAGGCTGCACGTGGCAGCAGAAGCTATTGATTCCAAAAAGGAACAAACGACATTGACAGAACCTTCAATGGAGAATGATGAGGAACAAGCACTTGTATCTGCTCGAGAAGAGATCAGTGGCTGCAAGGAAAGCTTGGAAAGCTGTGCAGAAGGTTTGAGACGCATTCAGATGAGGAAGGAGGAACTGCAAAAAGAAGTAGAGAGGTTGCGCCAGATTGCTGAGAAAGCTCAGCTGGATTCATTAAAAGCTGAGGAGGATGTGGCAAACATTATGCTTCTCGCTGAACAGGCAGTGGCTTTTGAGCTGGAGGCTACTCAACGTGTTAATGATGCGGAGCTGGCACTACAGAGAGCTGAGAAAGCTGTCTCTTCTGCTGATGCTGTTGAGCAGCAAGCACAACCTTCTCAGGACCAGGTGGTTAAGGAGGAAGCAAATGTTGTTGAGGAGGTTACACGAGGTACTGTCAGCGACGCTACTACCGAAAGAGATGAAGCGTTGGTTGGTGATAAACTTGTGGCTGGTGATGTGGCTGTTCGAAGCATTGAAGAGGTGGAAACATTTGATGAACTGAGTGATCAAGAGAATGGGAAGTTGACTTTGGATTTTACCAAAGAAGCTGATATAGAGTTTGAAAAGTCAAAGGCAAAGAAGCAGGAACAACAAAAGGACTTCACTAGGGATAGTTCTTCAACTGTTAATGCACCCAAGGCTTCGTTGAAAAAGTCGTCAAGGTTCTTTTCTGCATCGTTTTTCTCTTTTGATGTAGAAGATGAAGAGTTTACACTTGCCTCTGTCTTCCATGGCCTTGTTAATTTTGCGAAGAAGCAAGCACCCAAGCTGGTTATCGGAATTATGTTTCTTGGAATGGGGTGAGTTTTATGGTAATGCATTAACTTCTGCTACTCAAATCCTTCATGGTTTATCAATGTTTCCGTGTCAGGTAGTTCCAAATAATCATTACGTTCTGTTTAGCTCTTAACTGTCGTGGATTGTACTTTCTGCAATTCAAAGCACCCTGGTCTAGAGGGACCTTGTTTGGATGAACCAAGGAACATAAAAAGGGCAATATTTTTTAAGTATTGCTATTATTAACTTTCGTCAACTTCTTTTTTTTTTAATCTCTGTGAATCATGGTGTAATGTATCTACAGATTCATGTAACTAAAGACTGATAATTTGATACTTGTGCTATGTGATTATGCTAATGAAGTTGATGAAGAGAATTTATCCAATAACGGAGTTGAAATTGCTTTTGAAAGTCTTAAGAATCCGAAACATTCTGCTCAGCCTTTCTTTTTGGTTTACACTGAATCTACATTAAATATAAAGATATGCATGAGCCCCTCTTTCCTGCAAAGGAGTTGATGTGCGTGTCCTAAGAAATGTTCTCCTAAAAGTAGATGGTATACTTGTTACCTTATGATGTGCTCATATGACTTTAACAACAGACACTGTTTTGGGTGATCGACTAGGCATAACCACTTTCTCGTGGATCATACTTTTATATATATTTTTTTTCATTTGAAATATAAGCAATTCTGATATTTGATAGAACTAGTGCGTTAACTCTATATTTGATATTTCATGGCTTTCTTCTGACGTTGGAACCTGACCCTCTTAAATCTTTTTAGTAGTACTGTTAGTATTCGAGGTGATTTCTGTGTTGCTTGATTTAGTGTATTCTTATATTAGGACTAAAATATGTTCTCAACATAATGTTTTTTTTTTTTCTCATTATCCATTTATCAAGGACAAATCCATCTGTGGTTAACTTCTGATTTGATTAAAGGTACCTTTGCTTCTCTTTTGTGTTAACTTAATTCAAATCTTACATATAGAAATCATAAATTTCATCAACTCACTGACTCCAAAATCATTTCTTGTCTGTTGCAATATGTCGGTTGCGCACTAATGGCTCCCTTTCTTTATAAGGTGGTTGTATAACATGTTAGCCCTTTATACATCTACCTTTTGCTCTGGTGTTCTTTTATTTTAAGAGTTTCATTTTTTCGTGCTTAGGGGTTATAGGGTTCTGCCTTGTTAGTGTTTTCTTTGGATTATCTGGGCATCAGTGACACAATTCTCTTTCTCTTTAACCCTTTGAACCATTTTAGTAGATGATGTCTGTGGTTTGACATCTTTTAAATGCTTTGGGAGCAAAACCTGGATCATTCCCTGATAATTTTGTCTTTTATGTTCATTGGGATACTTATTTATTAGTTTATCCGCTCCACTGTTTTACCAGCATTATGTTTTGTTCTTTTTTTTTTGTGCCCCAAAAGGGAGTACTCTAAAGGTATCCTTGTCCCTTTTATTTCCTGTCCTTTTGGTGGTGTTTGCTCTTTAGCTATAGAAAATATTCATGATCATTACAATCAAATTTGTAGCTTTTTTGGATTCCATATTTCCTTTTCTATCCTCTTACAAGTAAATGTACAAGGAGATATACTTGATTATTACAAGCAAATTTAAAAATAATGTGGATAAAGTTTGCGCCAACCCTTGCTCTATGATGTTCACACCCTACCGGTGATCTTATTCTTTTTACTTTATCGAAGAGGTTCTTTATATTGCTGCTCTAGTTTTTACTTTTTCTCTTAAGTTTGGACCCGTTTGATATGAGAAATTTTCCATATCACCACACCTTTTGGCCATGAGCAGTTTTCTTTGACTTGCTCTTGGTTGGCCTTAGAAAATGATCAGGTTGGGAAATCTCTAACTCAACTTGTGGCTCCAGTCTTTTTAATGCTACCACATGCATTTGTTTAACTTGCTTGCATCCCAAGAGTTACACATCCAAGCCTGTTGTTCTTTGGTATGTCAATTTCTCTCAGTTTCTGGAAATATAGGTATCGTGATTCTTCAAAGCTTCATGTCCACCAGACCTTGCCAAATAGACTTTCACATCTTTGCTATCTATCGTGTAGCAATTGCTATGCCTACTTTATGGTGCTAAATTTTTTGTCCTTGTTTACTGGTAGATCAATTACACTTATGGCCTATTTGTATTTCCTGTAGGCATCTAACACAGGAAATATTGTCTATGGTAAAATTTGTAGGTCCATTTTTAATTGCTTATATAGTAAGATTACCAACTAGTGTTTGTATATTTGCCATCATTTCTTGGTGAAATATTACATTTTGTAGAACAAATGCATGGTTGGCTTGAATGATGACACCCCTAGAACAACTAGCAACAAATACTTGATATGACAGAAGATATACAAAATGGCTTTATTAGTAATTCTTAAATTTCTTAAATTTTCTTTCATGATTCTCCTGTACCCAGAAAGGGCATATAAAGTATAAATACAGTTGGTTTCTCATCCTAATTGCTATTGATTTTCATGATTCTCCTGTCTAACTATTTTATTTTAAGCTCTCATGCCAACGAACAATGCTTTGGAATTCAATATGTATTAATTGCTGTGCCAGGGCTTACTTCTTAAGTAATCGGGTTGAAAGGACCTCACAATTGCTTCATCAGCCAGATGTAATCAGTATTGAAGAAGTGGCCTCATCTGCCAAGCCTGTGGTTCGAGCAATAAGGAAGATCCCTAAAAGATTAAAGAAACTTATTGAACTCTTACCTCAGCAAGAGGTATTAATTTAATTGCAGATTTTCATCCATTATAATTTGTGACACAATATTTTAGTGCTTGTTAAAGTATATCATGGACTTTCAAATAAAAATGTTCTCTAGTATTTTTGATATAGAGGTACTTCCCATTAATTTTGTTAATACTCCTTTAACCTTGCATTTCTCTACTAACATAATTTCTTGCTCTTGTTCTGACAGATAAATGAAGAAGAGGCCTCCCTGTTTGACATGCTGTGGTTACTGCTAGCTAGCGTTATCTTTGTACCGATATTCCAGAAAATACCTGGAGGTAAGCAAGTGCTTGGAGTTTTACTGTTTGTTTATATGCAAAAATCAATTTGATTAATTATTTCTTTTTCTACAGAATCAACCCTTTTTATTGGTTGATTTTCATATTTCACCACAAGAACACCCTGTTAAATTTTGTTCGTCAAGGAGAAAGCAAATATAATCTGTTTTATTGAAGTGCTAAAAATGGGCTTCTAGTTTTGTGGGAAAAAGACTAGGATTAATAGATTATGATAAAAGCAAAATGATGCAGTGAAGTATGCCAAGATCACCTACTTAAGAGAGGAACATAATAAAACTAGAGATGTCCGTTGGCTACGGCTTTTTAGAATGGTTTATGAAGATAAATATTGGCTAAGGAGATAATTATAGTCAGAAAGAATTGATGAATCCAACATAGAGTAATTAGAATCTTGTTCACAGTAGCAAGTTATAACTATGATTATGCACAGCATAAAGTTCTTGACAATTAATTGGGATTTTTTTTTTTGAGGTCATATATTACTCTGTAGTTTTCACATTTCATAGGTTGAAACATATATGCAAATGAAGCTAGACGAAGTTGGTCATTTCATGGATGATGATGTGATGGTGGTTAGTGGAACATATACAAAAACATGGATACTATTAATTATGCATACAAGTCAATTAATACAAGGAAATGGTTTCAGCATTGATGGAAGATCTGATAACTATTTTTTTTCATCATTTTTATATAAAAAACAATGCAATACCAAAATATTTGTGTATGTTCTGGTCGAGTCTCAAAGTGAAATCTGAAACCCATTATGCTTTCTATGTGACCTTAAGATATGCTGCAACTCTAGGCTGGAAAAAATGACAGTTTTGGAGACCAAATTTATGTGGTAAATATTGATAAAGATTATAAGGAACAGCTGCATTCAGTATATAAATATGCCAAAGGTGATTCTTATATGGAACATATTTACGTGATTCTTTTGCAACATTGATTATCTATAGTCTGCGAGGGGACTAAAATTCATGGGTGGTCCAAAAAGGAAAAATAGAATTATTGTCATGAAAATAATGGACACAGTTTTCCTGAAAAAATTATCATAGAAAATTGATTTAATGTGAAAAATGAAGACAATTACATGTAAAAATTTGCATGTAATATTCTTCTTTCTGGTCACAGTGCCTTCTGCCTTGTCAAATAGGTGAATTCCTACAGTTGTCTTATGAGATTACCTGTGTTTATTCAAAGAATTTATCTGAATAGCTTCATTTATTCTCTATTGTATCTTCTAGGTAGTCCTGTACTTGGATATCTTACTGCTGGTATCTTGATTGGTCCATATGGGCTGTCTATTATTCGGCATGTTCACGGGACAAAGGCCATTGCTGAATTTGGAGTCGTGTTTTTGCTATTCAATATTGGGCTTGAGGTAGTGTGTTGAAGTTATATTTTTTTTTATCGGTTGCTGATGTACTAATAGTTGATCATTTGTTGAACTTGTTTGATGAGACAACTGAGTTTATGACACACAATTGCAGCTTTCTGTTGAAAGGCTAAGCTCAATGAAGAAATATGTCTTTGGCTTAGGATCTGCTCAGGTGATTCCATTGTGCTGTAATTCTTCTGTAATTGTGATCCTGTGCAAAACTGTTTATTGTAGGTTGTTGCTTTGTTGACAATTCACAGGTTTTGGTCACTGCAATAGTAGTTGGCTTGATAGCGCATTTAGTCTCTGGGCAACTGGGCCCAGCAGCAATTGTTATCGGTAATGGTCTGGCTCTATCATCTACAGCAGTTGTCTTGCAGGTATATTTGTTTTGCAACTACTCATTACTTTCCGACTCTGGATGTCCATTTTCATGTGTATATTTTGTGTATCACTTCATTTTTGTTATCAACTTGCACGTTTTTAGGTGCTGCAAGAACGAGGGGAGAGCACATCACGCCATGGACGTGCTACTTTTTCTGTGTTACTCTTTCAGGTATCTCTATCTTTTCTAGGTAGAAGTTTCATTTCTGCTTGGTGCTTGCAATATGAATTTACAATATCCTGAACTTGAAACCAGATTTGTCTGCCTGCAAGTTAAATCAGATATCAGGCTGTCTTGTCTTATATGTATCTTCCCAGCTGCTGTGTGTTACCTATATTGACAAAAGAATTCCTCTATCCTAAGGGAACATTTTTGTCCTGCTTGTAATTAGTCTTGTATTTTTCCATCAGTTTAAAGCCTATATTGACAAAAGAATCCTCTATTCTAAGGGAACTTTTTTTTCCTGCTTGTAATTTGCCTTGCATTTTTCTATCAGCTTAAAGGAGTTGAATATCATATCGTGGTATTTGCTGCTATATATTTTTTATTCTGTTCCTGTTAATAATTTTTTGTTTGATCTAGTAATTGATGCCTTACCGTAATCTATCACAGGACTTAGCAGTGGTGGTTCTGCTGATACTGATACCTCTCATTTCGCCAAATTCATCCAAAGGAGGGGTAACCTTCTATTTACTCATTTTTAGCAATGCTTTATTAGTTTTTATAGCAGCTTGTTCATAAAATCTTATTAAAGTGTGACCCTAATATAGGTTTTAACTGTATGACCATCTTTATAAGCTATAGCATTAATAGCTATCTTTGATAGAAAAACTAGATTTTGACTTGTTAGCTACAGGATAAATCAGATGTTAACTGATATTTTTCTCCCCAAAATTTGATGCATTTAGGGATCAGTTTTCCTAAGATCTGAGGTAGAATGGCTGGTATCCTTATGGAGCTTGAGTTGATATCTTGTTGTCTACTCTTTGAGGTCTAGTTATGGTGCCTTAAATGGGTTGTGATGTAGCCTTCAGCAAAAAGGGGTGTGTCCAGTGCATAAGACTGCCAATGCGGTATCTGGGGACGGTCAATGTACGCAGTCTTACTTTAAATATTTAAAGAGAATGTTTCCATCTCCCAGGTCGCAAAGGAGCAACCTTACTGTTATACCAAGGTCCGCGCTTAGCCTTAATGCAACCTTACCGATGTAGCATTCAGCCTTTCATAATAGTTGTCTCTACACTCCATCTCATTAATATTTTTTTTAAAAATAAAGTGATGTAACACATTGTACTTTAGTCACATAGAGAGAGAGAGAGAGAGAGAGAGAGAGAGAGAGAGAGAGAAAGAGAGAGAGAGATATATATATATGTCACTATGGTAAGGTTGTCTATCAAGGTTGAAGCTACATAATAGCCTTCTGCTTGCAGTTACAAGGTTGTGTCTATTTACTCTCCCAAACTCTGGTATTTGCAGGAGCCTTCTGATCTGAGCCACCTTTTTTAACTTCAGATACTCTGAAGATTTTTTTCTTCCTTTACAGAATTTGCATCATGATAGAGGGATATATGGTGCACTAAAAAGTTCAAATTATGAAGAGTAGCATTCTAAATAGCACTATGAAGTTGATAAATGAATGTCTTTGATTCTTATCATATAGGTTTATGGTTCAAGAAACCAAATAATCTTTAGTTTTGGAAGCCCTAACTAATAATCATCGGATGCCAGATCACAATTCATCAAGTTGTCTGCATAAAAACTTGAGAGTAAATATTAATGAACCAAGTGACCTTGATAGAATACAAGAATCATATAAGAAGAATCAAGTTGCTAGTAGTAGATCCACATTCCCTTGTATACCAAGACCGCGAATGTTACCTGTCATCATCTTTTGATGCCAGACTAATTGAGCTGCCTCATTTGCTAAGACAATTACTTTTCAGTATCCCTGTTGGTGGTTTTGCACTTTGGTGCACTCTGATAATCTGATTGACTACTTCAGATGCACTTTTCTAAGAACTTTTTTGCAAGTTATCATCGACTGTGAGTTCTTTAGCGATGATCTTTCTGTCTTTTTTATTTTTTATTTTTGCTTGGTTAACTGTAGGTTATCATCATATCTATACTTTTGGTAGGGGTTGATGACTACGTAATTTATATGATTTTACCATCTTATTGATCAAGATCTCCTTCAAGTGCAAGCTCATAAAATAAGCTAAGAAAATTATTGTTTGTTGACTGTCTTGTCTTCCCTCAGGTGGGATTTCAAGCAATAGCAGAGGCTCTTGGATTGGCTGCTGTAAAAGCAATAGTTGCTATCGCTGCCATAATTGCTGGAGGACGCTTGGTAAGTTGGACTTTTATTGAACAAATATTTCATTATTATCATGTTTTTAAATACTGGTTTGATATTAGTTGCAATAACCTATTGGATCAGTATGATACAAGTATAGCTAATGATTTATCGACATGTCCTGCATAGTATTGTTGAAAAGAATGGTGTATGATATGAAACTATATTCACCTTACCAGTACTTGTTACCAGTTCAACTGGTATTTTAAACCATTTTAGTGTAATATAACAAGGGACCAACAAACATAAGACCCCTTATACAACTACAACAACAACAATAAAACTGTAAGTCCTAACTATTTGGGATTTGCTACATGAATCTTTTGCCGTAATTAAGATCTGCAAAGACCAATTCGGGACACTTAGGTGGTGTAGGTGACTTGTCACTTTCGGGTGATGACCTAACTTTCTTTATATTGAAATCAGATATGATCAATGTTCATGAGACTGATATAATGTTACGCTGGTTGTCAGTGACCTAATGCAACCCTCTACCTTTTTCATCCGGGCTTGGGACTCACATTGGCAGTGTTAAACATAACACCCCCTATATACTGTTTAATTTTGAGTGACGTGTTTGCTAAGCCAAGCAAGTTAACTTTTCCATCTTGCTTATTTTTGTCAGTTTTTTTTTTTTTGGCTGAACTTTGTTATTCTTGTTTGTATTATCTTATTCCATATGGATTTCTTTGTTTTGTTTTTTTAATTTCGCTCTAACTCCTGATTGATTTAACGTTGTAATATCCTTCATAATTCTTTATGTTTAATTTCACTTTCTCACTACCGCTATCCTGATATGCTGAAAGTTTCTCTTGATTACGAGATGTTTCCTTTGCTATTGACACTTGGAATAATTTTATTTTGGATATAGGTTTTGTATTGTTTGAGTAAGACATGTTTTTATGGTCAGTTTGCATGACAGAGTGTGCTTAAATGAGTGTTTTTGGTTAAAATTTGATGTTACAACACAAAATTTTCTGTTCATACATCTTGTAGGATTTTCTTTTTCGAGTTCATCATGTTTCTCAATATATATTAATTGTCTTTGGCTATTATGACCTGGCAGTTTCTTCGGCCAATTTATAAGCAAATTGCAGAAAACCAAAATGCTGAGATATTTTCTGCAAATACACTCCTTGTTATATTGGGAACAAGTCTTCTTACAGCAAGGGTATGTGCAACTATTTATTATGATTCCCTGCTGTTCTCTCAAATGATCATTAGTGGAACTTCCTATAACAGGCTGGACTCTCTATGGCTTTGGGAGCTTTTTTGGCTGGTCTTCTCCTAGCAGAGACAGAATTTTCCTTGCAAGTTGAATCAGATATTGCTCCTTATCGTGGCCTTCTGTTGGGCCTCTTTTTCATGACAGTATGTACTATATCCGAATCCTGTGTCCCATTTCTTCATGATTTTGTTACATAAAGCAAGTGAATCAGGTTGAGAGTCAATGCACGACCCATTTTTCTATCCGTCAGTATTTTATGTTTGCTTTTCAAAGCATCCTTTCATGTTGATTGTTTAGACAACAATGATGCTGGGCTAAATTCACATTGCCATTATGCTATGAAGTTACTTTATGCTTTTATATATCCTTTTTGTACATCCATTACATATTTGCATACAAGTAAATTATAAAGAAAGAGTGAAGCAATAAAAGGATATGCTATTATTGAATCCTTGTTGAGTAGTAAATATAGAAAATATGAAAGAGTGGAAAAGAAACCACCGATCTGCTTAACTAATGCAGGTGAAGAACTCTTTAGCTGTTCATTAAATATCTATTTGAACAATGCTACATAAGGGTTCACATGGTTTGGTTCAGTTAATTTTTTGTGGAAATTTAGAATGGAATCAGACATATATAGTGTATGGAACCACAAGGAAAAACCCAACCAAAATTAGTTGATTTGGTCTGGTATCAAGATTGTATAATGTTTGTATATTATGTTATACGTGATTATAGTTTATGTGAATGTTACATTCATAACACTTACATTAAAAATTCTAACAAATATGTTCTATGTATATTGATTATTATATATAACTTGTAGGATCTTTTTTTTTTGTGGTAAATAGGGTTCAAGACCACCATAAGATTTGTTCCAAAAGTAACAGAAACATTCATCATGCATATCATTTTTAGCTAAATCCAAGGCATTTGCTGGGGAATTAACCGGGTACAACACTCCAAAAAAGAACAAATTTTGCCTCCCAGTCTGCTAATATATGGGAAAATTGCATATGATGGCCATGGGCAGTGCAATCAGAAACATCAGCTAGAAAGGAGAGAGCAGCTGCACAAGCCAGCCCTTCACCGGACAACCACCAAATGACCACTGTGGATCACCTTTAATTAAGATCTGGGTCCTGTAGGTGGTTGATGCAAATAGGATACCCTCCCAAGCACCGTGTATTATGTATGGTTATATCATTTCCAGTTTGGTTTAGTATGGATGTTTCTTAGACCACAGACCAAACCAAACCAAATTGAAAGTTGTTCTACTTTTGTCTTTTTCAAACTATACCAGGCCAGTCATTATAGAAAAATTAAACCAATACAAAACAAATGCAATGATTTGAGTTACATTCTCAATTGACTGGTTCATTGGCACACACCTAATGCTACATACTGTGATCCTATGCACAATGGAGTGTGAGTCTGCTGGGCCTCTCTCTCTCTCTGCATGTCTTGTATGAAGCTTTCCCTAGGACATGCGATGAGCCATGGTAGATAGCATTTCTCATTTAGTATCATGTCAGCTTTAGCCTTAGTATAAGAAGTTTCTGAACTTTGGTTATATTGAGAAAACTATGCCAGTTATTGGACTGTATACCGTGGCCTGAATGTACAATGTAATGTGTATAATTTTCTATGTCATTGACAAACTTGTTCATAAACTTCATGTGTGTTTTTTTTTCAGGTTGGTATGTCCATTGATCCAAAACTGCTGCTTGGAAATTTTCCAGCTATTATGGGGACACTGAGTCTCTTAATTGTTGGAAAAACTGTGCTGGTTGCCTTAGTGGGTAGACTATTTGGCATTTCGCCTATAGCGGCAATAAGAGTTGGTCTTCTCCTAGCTCCTGGTGGAGAATTTGCATTTGTTGCTTTCGGAGAAGCTGTAAATCAGGTGATCTTTCTGAATTTGGTGTTTTTTAAGAGCTCTTTTATACTATTTATTTTCTCCAAATATGTCGCGACCATACAATATATATTAATTGGTGTTTGTTTAGGTTGCAGCATGCTTATACATGTCATTATGCATTGGCTCCATCAGTAACATAATTATGCCATCAGGGGAAAATTAAGGGTTATCCTGTTATAGATTTTTTTTCCTTTTCCTGTTATAGAAATGGCTAGATAGTTTTGATTGACAGATGAAACTTATTTATTCTATTTTTTGTATATAGGGTATCCTATCTTCTCGGCTTTCATCATTGTTGTTTCTGGTTGTTGGTATTTCAATGGCTCTTACGCCATGGTTAGCTGCTGGAGGTCAGTTGCTTGCTTCTAGATTTGAGCAGCATGACGTCAGAAGTCTATTGCCAGTAGAAAGTGAGGTAAAATAATTGGACATTTCATTTCAAATACAATAGGATCTTATGGTACAAGTTTCTTTCATTTTTTTGAATCTGGTCAGCAAGGATATTCAGTGCTTTTTAAATATATTTGCACACACATTTCATTACTTCTTAAGGATTTCTGGGTAAAAGTTGCAGGATTCTGCAAAATTGTGATAATCTGTTTCATGTTGTATGTTTATACACATGTCACTACATTATATTTTCAACCAATTGTTAGCCTGGATTCTGCATCAACTTTCGTGTATCTTTATCTTAGATATGCCCCTGAGTTGGATATTTGTCCGGCACTTGGACACCTGTGAAGCTCTTTGAAATACTGGTAGAAGGTTTCTGCAACAATGGTCTGACCTGCCATACTTAAACGTCCACATACCTTTGAGCATAAAGAACTCCATATACAATATTTATTTAACAATTATTAAAGTGTTGTTTTGGAATATGACTTTCATGTCCTTAATTAGGTAATACAACTGATTAGCAAGAAAATTGCCAATTTCTAATTTTCTGTAAACCTAGTGTTCTGCAAGCGAAACACTTTTTGTGATGATTAATATTAGTAGAATTGTGCAAAAAAAGAAAAGTAGAATTGTGGATGCTAACTGATATTTGGTTTGTTATGGGAATACTGCATGTTTTGAAATTCCAGCTTAGTGTCTTACTATTAGCCACGGATTGGCTCCCAATTCTTTTTATATTTTACTTGAGGCTTGGAAGTAAATTACACGTATAAATGGTTCATAAATATTTTATTTTTTGTATTATCCCACAATTGTTACTATGTACTTATAGCTAGCCAGAAGTTTAATCTTCGTTATCATCTTTTCTTGTATAGACTGATGATCTGCAAGACCATATAATCATATGTGGATTTGGACGTGTTGGTCAGGTACTTCTGCTACCCTCCTCTTTGACACATTAATTTGCTTATCTCGAACCAGGCCAATATATGATGTTCCCACAGTATTATGTTCATTTCAAAATGTAACAGCTTTTCGGTCTCTCTGTTTTAGATTATAGCCCAACTTCTTTCCGAGAGGTTAATTCCATTTGTTGCCCTTGACGTCAGAAGGTAAGGTTCTTTTGTATTCTCTTATATGGCTTATGTTATACTTTTATATTAATGATATGAGCTCTTTAAAGTACAAATGTATTTACATAAAAAAAATTGCATGATGAACTCAGGCATGAAGTAGATAGGCATGCTCTTACATTTCTGTATAATTAAGTGCATGGAATGTAATCTCATACCGAACCCCTGTACTGGTCCCGGGTTGGATCAGCACGGTATAGGCAGACATGGGGAAGAATACACGACTCGATAAGTTGGGGTTTTAATTTTAAATTTTAAATTTTAAAATAAAAAATCTGGCTGGGCTTACTGTCCGATCCAGGTCCATTGCCGGGCCTGAACTTGAACCGAGCCTGAATTAAAATTTTTAATTCACAACCCTCACTGCCCGGTTCATAGGGCTTACCGATCCGTAATCCTGTGTTACACTTGAACCACTCGAAATTGGGTTGGTCTGCTTGCCGGTTGGCAATCGGACCGGCAAATACTGGTCATGCCATACCGAACCAGGCGAAATTGCATATCTTGATTTAGTGTTTATATGGTCACAACTTTGCCAGCTACTGACCTATGTGCTTTCGAGTGTCTCCTGCACAGAAATGATCACTACTAGTAGTATATACATGAGTACTCAATAGAAAACTTTGAAATATTTTAGCAAAGCACTTCTTGAAATGTAATCCTCATTCATCTGCATTATTTTACCTAATATAGAAGCATCAGAATTTTTAGTTGTATGATACTGGCATGGCTAAGCCTTACCACTACCAACTAAATTGTCCAAGGATATAGGAGCAATTTTATACCCAACAAAGCATAATTTTTGGCACACTAAAATAAATCTGATTATATGTATCAGAGGATTTACATTTGTAACTATTTTGGATATAAACAAAGCATCTGATTATGCGGTTATTGCATATCACTGTTATGCTACAGCCATATATGGCATAGGACAACAGGATTAAAACTATCCTCAGATAGAAAGGAATGGTGAAGATCCTCTGGGTTGTTTGGAGAGTAAATTAAATTAAAATCTTTGACATGTACATTTGAACGTTGTGACAGTTGAAGTTCTTAGTCATATTAGTTGAGATGGCAAAATTGATAGAACATCTTTACAATACTTTGAACTTTAAATGGTCTCATCAGAAAGGATCTACTTTTCTTTGACTTAAATCTCTTACTTGTTTCCAATTATTTTTTGTTTGTTAAGTTGTTTATCTTTCATGCCATATTATCAGTGACCGGGTAGCGGTTGGACGTGCGCTTGACCTTCCTGTGTATTTTGGAGATGCAGGGAGCCGAGAGGTTAGAAAAGCTTTAATTTTGCTTATCACTTATAATATAAAATAATCTGTGGCATAGATTCAGGAATCTTAATTTTCAGGTTCTTCATAAAGTTGGTGCTGACAGAGCTTGTGCTGCTGCAATAGCTTTAGATACTCCTGGTGCAAATTATAGAGCAGTATGGGCACTGAGCAAATACTTTCCAAATGTTAAGACATTTGTTCGGGCCCATGATGTTGATCATGGCATTAATTTGGAGAAGGCAGGTGCATCCGCGGTAGGTTATGCGATCCCTTTTCCATTTCAAAGCATAGGAAGAGAGAAAAAAGTGTCAACATGTTTTCTTCAGTTATATAGACATCACTATATCATGATGAAAAGATCATTTTGACATTCTAATTAGATTTTCTATTGAATATTGTCAAGGTTGTCCCTGAAACTTTGGAACCAAGTCTCCAGTTAGCATCAGCTGTTCTTGCACAGGTAAACTGAATATCAATGTGTGATTGAACTTACATGATTCTGAATATTTAGTACTTGGTCATAGATAACATTGGCTTGATTTTGTTCATTGAATCTGTGAGAATTATGTTCCCCTTCAGGCCAAGTTGCCTATGTCAGAAATTGCTGCAACAATCAATGAATTCAGAAATCGTCATCTCTCAGAGCTCACGGAGGTAAAATATCACAAATTGTTCATGTTATACTTGCTGAATTGATTTATTTTTGTGTGCTAACCTCTAATTTCTTATGCTGCATCAAGTTCCCTGACCTTCACGCGATGAGCTTTCTGTACTTGCAGTTATGTCAAACAAGTGGTAGCTCCCTCGGATACGGATTTTCACGGGTTGCGTCGAAGCCAAAGCCCCAGAGTTCAGATTCTGATGAGAATGAAATTATTGAAGGAACATTGGCAATATAATTTCGCACAGATTAGGTGATAATAAAATTTTGTTTAGCTGTACAGTTGGCGATTTATTTTGAAAATCTAATTTGTATAGGAAAAAATAAAATACTTGCAGAACCCAAAAGATATAATACTTCATTCATAGGTTATATGACATCAAAATTTTGCTTCATGCAATTTGAATTCCTGTTTCAGGATGGTGTATTGGAGAAAATTCCTAGCTTTAAAATTTCATACTTCCAAAATAACCTTGCAGGATGCAGAAATCCTCAGCCTCGCAAGTTTGTTTCTTCACATAAGCTCACTAGCCACTGGCGTCCAAAGTTGGAGCAAAAACTCCGGATGTGCTATGGCTTGCAGTAAGAGGTAATGTTACAGGTAATTCCTATCTTGCTCTTCTGAGTTTAGCATCAGTGAGCGCCTAATTCGTATGGGTTGGCTTTGTCCCTATTGTTCGAGACTGGGAAATGGGTCATACGTGCATGTTGATGATCATCAGATAGCCGGTCGATGTAATTGAACCGGCCTGAACGTTTGATGCGTATGACTTATGATTCTTATTCTCCTGCGTGATCGATCGATCGAGTCTGAGAGAAGGGTGGTCGCAAAACCAAAACCAACCTGAACTCGGGTCAAAATAGAATCGGCCATGAGCTATTTTTTGTTCAGGTCAACCACATATGCATAACGTAACGCTATGTAGCGTATACGATCCGACTCTATTTCTACCCTCGGTGTAAGTGAACCGGCGAGCCAAATTCGACCCGACCCGGACCGTTAAGAATTATGATGATCTATGAGGCATGTTTGACTGCATTGACCCATCTAAGAGAAGGCTGGCCTCAAATCGACCGGTATTCGAGCTAAATTGAGCCGATCATGAGCTCACGTGGGTTGGTTGGTATATATAAAGCTCTGTGGCCCCTCGGACCGGGTTTTTTTTTCTACTTTCGGGGTAATCGAACCGGCTTCAATGTTTGTTTTCCTTCTGCAGTAAGTCTGATACTTAAGCTCAATTGCCAGATAAAGACTGTCAAATCAATAACGAGCTTCTACATGGCTGCTGCAACTATTACAGACAACACCATCCATGATAAAACTTATCAGAGATCAAATATTTGCGATGCTTAAGCCTCGGGTAAAACAAGTTCATCATCAGTTAATCTTGTTTACATCAGGTATTCATCCAAGGGGAATTACAGGAAAACACTTGCAGCTAACTCTTAGACTACCTATTACCATACGATCATTATACACATATATATCTCTCTCTCTCTCTCAGGAGTCTCTCTAAATTTTCATGCATCTCTTGATCCTCTCCAATTTGGCATGGAAGCACACCTTGATATTCCATTTCCTCGCCCCGAGAGGGCAGGGGAAGAAGGTACCGATAACGAATGAAGGAGAGCGACATCGTCGTTGATGTAGGTGGAACCCCCATTACGAACTGTGGGATGGTCGCTATCGGTAATGGTAGTAGTGATGGTCGAAGAGGGCTGCAACTCAATCCGGATATATGAATGGTCGGAGGGATCCTCGAGTAACTCCTGCTCATCCTCTTCGATGGAGCACACGGTACTCGTCTCCGTGTGGATCGTCGACTCATCCATACCACGTCGGTGCTTTCTCCTCTTCCTTGCTGCCTTTCCCCATCCATGGATCGTGTCTCTGATTCTTTGCGGAAGAAGTGCAGCTTTGTAGTTTGATCCCATCTGATCAACAAAAACATATAGCAGTCAGCAAAGCGTGTACATATATGTAAATGGAGAAGAGTGACCAGAAACCAAACAACCTTGTCCTCAAAGCAATCAGGTTGGTATAACTTTACACATTTTGATAGTCATACCGATGATTTGGTTGCCACTCGTATGTATGCATGTGTTTATAAGTTCTGGCTATGACAAGTATTTTCAAGGAAGAAATAATAACGTAGAAGTTTCGGATCAAACAAGTATCCATATGCATAAATTTGAGGCCAAGTTTTTTTTTTTTTACAAGGGAGCAAACATAGATCAGCTGCCCGCTTAATAGAAGTATTTGTTAAGCACATATTACATTTATTTGAAGAATATAAAAAGTTGTATACACAGATATGCATGGTCTAGATTTATAACATATACATGCATGCATTTACACTTTGCATAATGCAATATATATTCACATAAATCAATTTATTCATCTTTGTCCCTCCAAAATTTATTCTAGAACTGAAGCAATAAATTTGTCTAATGACCAGAAATCTAATTATCACTTCATGGCATAATACCTGCGTAACCAGCGCATACAACGGCAACGTACTGTAACTGCAGAGGAACTGACCGGCAAACCTGAGAGGCACATTAACAAACATCGAACTGACCATTTTAGGTCTTCCTACCAAACCAGTTAAATCATCATTGGCCAGCAATTGCTTACCCTAAGATAAGGCGGCAGTATACCAGCAAATGGTTTTTAATAAAGCATGAATCGTAGCCAAACTGCCACTGTAAAATAACAGCCAAAAGGTGTAGTGATGCAATTAAGTACTGAAGCTAAATTTGACTTGACCAACAAGATTAATCATATTTCCAACTTTATTTACTCAAAGATCAAAAGGGAGAGAGAATACCCAGAACCAGAAGAAAGAAGCGAGCTCAAATGCATTCTGCAGGCGACAAAAAGCCTTTAATTTTTATTCATTCGTAAGCATGTAAGTAAAAAGGATGCAAGTGTTTATAAAATAAAGAAAAAGCACATACCTGGAAAAGAATGAAATGAATCAATGATAATAAGAGCTCTGGTTTCTTAAACCAGAATAGATCATCTCGAGGTTTTAATCTACCACCAAATTCACTTAAGCCGGCACTTTCAAGTGCCAAAGTTGCAATAACATGCTGCAACTTTGCACCCACCAGGAGCACAAGCTGCATAGACGGACAAATGAAAGGTAGAACTATGCGATCAATTTAATTTCTTAACTAGTTAACAGTAATGAACAATCTAGTACTTACCGTGACAGGAATAATGGCAATCCAGAAATAAAGATTAGATCCTGCAAGACAAATGGTTGTAGTTGCAATAAGCAACTGGAAGACTAGAGTAACACCAAGAATCAAAATGTGAGTGCTGGGGGGAAAATCAATAACAAATTCCCAATTTTGGAAATTTCACACCTACATGTGAAGGAATTTTGAGGAATAAGTATCATTAAAACTTACCATTTATGTTGAACAACATAAATGCAACAACAAAACCCCACAATGGTGCACTGCATAAGTTAAAATTTAGAATGTTAGTTAATGTATATCAAAGGAACATGATGATTTAATTATACAGTTCAAAGTAGGTTAATCATAAATATTTTAATATAGTTCAGTAGAATTAGCTGGAATATAATAACCAATGAAGAATAAAGATGCTCAATTAGATTAAATGGACATGACGCATCGCAAACTTCAACCAACCTTACACCAACAATCCTTTTAAATTCTTCTTCCATCGAGCGTATCATGTAGCTATGAAAATCATATGTCGATATCAGATGGTGGTTCTGCCATTTATACATGAGAAAAAAGATAAGTCTCCGAGAAAAGACAAGAATCTTCCTTCACCAAAGTATGTCATTGTATGGTGACTAGGTCAACTACTAGGTGCTAATGAATAATGATACACGGTTCTTTTTTGTTTTTTTGCAAATTTTATCTTAGAAGGAAAGAAATTAAACAAACAGTTGTCAGTGTACTACTTCCACCACTTCTCTCTGAAAAAAAAAGAGAAAGGAATGACATGGATATTGTCACCAATTTTCAGTACCATTTTAAGAAATACACTTAATAATTGGTTTACTTGCAACTTGAAAATTTAAAATTATTCACATTACTTCTCTAACACATGCTTGGTCAAAAGGGAGATGCAAACAAGCTTTTGTAAATAATTGGTTAAAATTATTCATGTTATTTTATCTTATACCAAAATCAGTACACTTTAGAGAAGAAAAACACTATAAAAAATATGGAGAAGAAAACAAAACATAAGGGGCTTGTATTCATTGTTATAGTAGAAAGAATAAAAGCACAATAACAGATGAGCGCTATGACTTAATAACTACAGATGCCTTCACGAGTAAACAGGAAGTAAATCTGCATCCAAACCACTTCACTATTCAGATTATGGTGTACCAGCATAAATCCCCGACGGAGGGTAAGATAATCAGCTCGTACAACCGATCTTCCAAACTGGCGAAAGAAACAGGTCTGCAGAATAATTAATTGGACACCGCAAAGCAGTTAATATACAATTGCAGAACTGAACAACAGTACTTGCCAAGAGTAAACACACCTAATCTCTCTAAGTTCACTCACTTTATCCTCAACAAAGAATACTGTGCTTTTATTGATTCTCATATGCCTTTCCTCGTGTATCAAAAATATAGACTAGGTTTTTAATGTAATAAACCTAATAGTTTGCACCTACCACCCAAATAACAAATTTGTTTCTGGTCCACGAATTTGATGAATGGATTTTCATAAAGCTTGACTGCCTTCTAATTTGCAATGCTCTTGTGATTTCCGCTGAAACATGAAATTAAAAAATAATGATGATTGAAGACAGAAAAGCAGGATGAAATCAATGTGGCTAACTATCTTTCAAGTCATTGAATTGTTGTCGAAGGATAAGATAGAGAATTTGGACAGATTACACCAAGCAACCAACCAGAAAATCAACTAACGATAGCCAAAGATGAACAGCTCAGTGAAATTCCAGAACCAGGTGATGGCAATCATGTTAAAGGAAGAACTCCTCTAGGAGGATATCATTAGTATCAAGAGCAATTTAACATTATGAAGGTTGTAACCAGCTAGGATCTGGTAAGTTATTCCACTTTATCGTCAACAATTTGTCAACAAGCAATGTGAAGCATCAACTAGAACTGCAAAAATAACTAACAAGTGCATAATCTAAACATATATTGAACAAATATTTTATGGACAAGCAAACAAGTTTCAATCACAGTCGCACAATATGTAGCTCTGTCACTGATAACTGGCATGATATTGACATAATGAAAACATAGTTAACTTCGTGTTGCAGTGGATATTCCTCGTGAAAGAAGACAGATTACAATAACTACATCAGGAGACCATCACAAATGGCCCAATTGGCTCATTGGCTTAGTAACTCGGATAAAATGAGCCTTAAACCACATAGCCCAAGATACCTAAACCCTAGCTATTAGTAGGATAGTCATCTGGTCTTATGATAAAAACAAATCTTAATGTACTACAGTTAGTCTTACATTGGAAGTGAATGGTGGTTGGATTGTTATGTAAGGTTTGAGGACTGATGCTATTAAATTGGGCTTCTGCATTTTGGGATAGCCCATCGGGCTGGGTGATAACAAAGATAGACTTCCTATGTAGCCATTGATAATGTTCAGGGAGACAATAATTGTTTATTGAAATCTACTTAAGAGTTCTAAGAATGCATGTGCACTGAACCATAACCAATGACCAAATAGTAGACTGTTACGCCAGTTTGTTCAAGGTGTCAAGAAACATGAATCTATATTCCGTGGTCATAATGTTGAAGCCTTGCTCCAAATAGGCGGGAATCAATTATAGTTGCTCCATATCTGAAACTTGGATTTAAAAGTTTTTCACTCTAGACCATTGACCAAAGAACCATCAGGCATCTTACCACCATAACAATCATAGTGATCTCTACGAGCTTCTTCTTCCCAATCTCTCCAAGTATGTATCTGTTCAGATAACATGGCAACGACAATATTAGCCCTCCACGAGTATATATATGCAACTAAAATAAACAGCTAAAATGCATATAAGAATGAGGTGCTATAAAAAAATAAGTTTCTTTTAAAAAGTATAAAAATATAAGATTTTATGAGTTCTACTGTTATTCATGTAAATGTATATGGCTTAAGGATGTATATTCCCACAGTGAAACTAACACCCTGTTTTATGAGATTAAAAAGAAGAATAAAATATTAAGAAAAAGACCTGAGAAAAGAAAAGGGACTGAATTCCCCAAAATAAAGCCCCAAAAAGATATCAATGCAATAACATCAATCGACCAAGTCATTAATGTCTTCATTAAAGTGAGCTGTCGTCTTAACTCAGAGATGTTAAGGTACATGCCTGACACATTTTGCTGTCCTTATCTCTGTGTTAACATGTCTCTGGTGGCATTATTATGAGACAAAAAATGAACAAAAAATGAATAGCAAATTGAAAAGCACAAAAAAAAAAAGATATTTCATCAAATAAGCACGTCTATGTGTACAGAACATTTGTAGGTTATACATCAACGTTATCAGTGTTTTTTTTGTTTTCCAGGATGAGTGAACCATATCCGCTAACCTTTACAATAGCAAGCAACATTGTTAAGCAGCTGTAGGACACATGGGTTATTGCCATCACAAATATAAACCTGTGTAGCTGTTCCAGGCCTTCATAGGAAACAAATGGTTCATGACCCTGCAGATCATGTGAACTCAAGTTTATGTAATCAAGACTTCCCAGAATTAACTAAACAAAATTAATGAAAACAACTTGTAAGCATGAGAAACAAGCTGGAAAACAATAAGGTATATAAAGAACAAACAGCAATGTACTAGAGAGCTTCATCATTACTTCATACGATCTTAATTTCGTAATGGATGAACACATGCCTCTGAACAGGTCTTCCGGCTGAGCTCAGTCAAAGTCCTCTTAAAGGAGAGATGATGAACAATGCCCATAAGCTGTTTGTGATGTTGAGGTGGGCTATTCTCGGTGTTCACCACATCCTCAACCTCATCTCTGGTACATGGAGAGAAGTTACTATTATAGAACTTTGAATCGATACAAATATTTGAAATAGTTCTTGAGGTGGCCGTCAGGAGCAGCGATATAAATCCAAGTAACATTAGTTCTGCAGCACAACAGATCAACATGTAAGATGATCAAGCAAGCACCATTACAGTCACAAAAGTATATACTGTGCCAATACATGAGAAAGAGAGAAAAAATAGAGAGGTGAAGAATTGTAGTCCTCACAACATTTTCACAGCAATAAACCAAAATGGCAACTTTGTTTGGTTGCACTTAATAAAAAAAAAAGGCGAATACCTTCCTTCATTTTCTCTAGTGCTTCAAAAAGTGGGTTCCGATGGGTTTTCTTCAACCACTAGACAAAAAGTGAGATAAAACAAAGTAAGATACTTAAGACTTTAGTTGAAACAAAACTATGAAACTACTTTCCTGTTCGATGTTACAGTGGTTATGATTTACAAAAAGAGAAAAAAAAGGTTTCAGCAGTGTGCCACATGAATCAACTCAGGTTGGCAAATGTTATATCGGATGGGCTAGTCCGAGAGTTACATTTTGCCAAAGTGAAAAATCAGACTCAGTAGAAACTATAAACATCTACAATCGCAAGTAATTTATAGCGATGATTAATATATCATGAAGCACGAGATATGTCAATCTATCAAGTAAACTTCAATATACACTAAAGCATCTCCATGAAGAGCTGTTCGATCCAGTATATTGATGATTTTTGTGAAAAATCATGGTAAAGTTAAGCTGCTATAACTAGCATTACTATATTAGCGACCATATAGTTTAGTGAAGAACAAATAAGAGAAAGAAAATAAGTGTTCAACGTTCACAGAATTGCTAATGCACAAATTAGAATCTTATGTGAAGCACAGGAATAAGCATGAAGAAATATATGGACTGGCCCGCAAGAAACGGAGACACAGAGGTACCTGAAATCATATGATTGCACTATTTTCATTAGAGAAAAAATGTAGCAAAAGACTGCACATTGATGAAGTAAAAAAATAAAGGGAAGCGATATGATTGCATTTAATTTCAGGACAAGTATGTCAGCTGCCAATATCAACAAAAACATCACATGGATGTCTGAAATTTCAGTCAACCTACAAGGAAGCAAGAAAATAAGTAGACTAAGAAAACAATTACATATAAAGTTGTGCGACAATGATTTTGCATTTTCTTGTCCCCAAGGTTTTGGAGTTAGGGCAGAACTCAGACAATAGGATACTCAAACCTGTGAATCCAGTTAGATGGAACCATGGAAGTTCACATCAAAATTTAGAATACTGACAGAGCGATTTGGAAGGGAAACGGCAAGAATATTTAATCGAACCTCTCCGGTTCCAAAACAAAAGCTGCTAACTCATTGTGCAAGCATAAAAGCTCAAGCAGCGAAATGACCCAAATCCTACAATAGCTTTTTATTTTTTGGCATAAACGTCCGCAACATCATGTGAGGCACACATCTCGCAAACAACGCTTTAGTTCCCAAGATAATTTATGATCGTTTACTCTTCTTACCAGGTTTCAGAACATATGAGGAAGACACAGATATCACCGTGATCGATCACACAAACAAACACAGATTAGATCACAAGGTGTCATAAGAATCGAAATAGAAAGTCCAGAAGCACTTACAGAACTCAGGCGGTGGATGGATCGCTCCACCAGCAAAGAAACAGCCACAAAGATCGTCAACACAGCGGCCACCGACCAGGTAGGCGTCAGTGCCAATGACCGCGACTCCGGCAACTCGGTCGACATTCCAGACCTCGATTTCTCAGGAGATTTCTCTAATCTCTGGCATTAAGTAGCAAAAATCACAGGCAGAGTTACATCAACCTCTTACCCTCCTTCTTCCCCCTTTCCTTCTCCTTCGCGTTCCTACTAATTTCTTCCGATAACTACTCCGATAAGACCACAAAAAGCATCTCCCAGAGCAGATAACCAAGAAAAAAAATCCGAATCAAAACCTCATCTTTCTCCCACGCTCACACCAACAACGTCAAGATTCTTTAAATGCCAACAAGAAATCCTATTCTTCTCTTTCTTCTCAGAGACAAACACTTCGAGGGGCGGGGTAAAAATCCCTCCTTTGAAAGATCCCAATATATCAGAAACACAAGAAATAGAAACCAAAATCTCATCTACAGGAACACCATTACTGGAAGCGTCCTGGAGGTCTACCTCATGAGTCAGGACACACCCACCCGAGACGAACCGGACCCCTCCGGTGTCCGTGACCTACGAAGTGCCAAGACACAAAGAGAAAGGGCCCTTCTAGGAGCTCCCTGAGGAGGAGAAGATTCGGGGTTGCAACCGAGACGCTCTCCCACACTCCCCGCCTGACACACGCACGAGATGGAAAGCAAAACGAAAGGGCCAAAATAGTAGGAGGGAGAGGCAGCTGCGACCGGGGAACGAGTGTGTGGAGCTATAAACTATCAGTCGCCAGCTTCACCGGTCAACCTCGGCTCAATACAATACTCCTTTGCCTTGCCTTCTTTCTCGCCATCATTGCATGGCCAACACAGTAGTAGTACAGTAAAATAAAGGAGTATGAACGCTGCCGCCTGTCTCACATGCCCAACCCAAACAAATGGCTTACAACTAATTAGCCTCACTAAATAAATAGAGAACACAAACAAACAAATAAAAATAAATCATATTTTTTATTATGATAATTTTTTTCTAGAAAAAAAAAATCTTTTTTTTGACCTTTTTCAATAAAACCTTTATTTCTAGATTTTTAATTTGGTATCCCTTAAATTTAGGCTAATTATATATTAGTCGTTGTATCATAATTTTTATATTTTAACATTTTATATTAGGATAATTATAAAAATAAAATAATTAATTTTATTTTTTTTAAATATCATCGACTATATTGATATAACATATAATACGTTATGTCGAGGGTTGAATTATCGATTTTACGAATGATAAAATGATCATAAACACTACTATACTATTTGTATCACATGCCCAACAAATAGATCGTGCCTGACTAAATAAATAAGGAACACAAACAAATAAATAAAAATATATATTTTTTAAGATGATGATTTTCTTATAAGAAATTTATTTATCATTTTAGACCTTTTTCTTAAAAAAATATTTTTAAAATTTTCATTTTGTATCCCTTAAATTTACAGTATTATCCAATAGGCTTATCTCATCCAAGGCAAAAGGTTCATAATATCTTTAATAATCTTTTAAATTAATTAATAATTCATTTATCGAGTAAAAGTTTTTACGATCGAATCCCTCTTTTTTTTGAAATTTTAGAATCATTTTTTACATATTTATGGTCATACATGTATAATGTAATTAGCAATTTCATGTTCTTCCTCGGAAGATTGATGATGTAGATTTTTTTTTCTCCCACTTGGTGTGGTGTTTGAGAATAAAAACAAAGACAGGATAGTCATTATGTTGGCTACACTCGTTCGAGTATTTAAATGAATGAAGTAGTCATATTTCGGAACATTATTGGCTAAATCATTGAGAATATTCATATAATTCACATTGCTCTTTGTGGCATGTCTTCGTTTCCATGTGATATTAAATTGACTTTGGAGTATACCGATATCATTAGACAGCTAATAGTCATTGTGTTCATCATTTCATCCATGTAAGTTGGAATGATCCCTTCTATAAGGATGTTGACTCGGAACAATATTTGTCCTGTAGAGGTAAAATTGCATGTTAATTATATATATATATATATATATATATATATATATATATATGATTTTATTCGTCGGAGATCTTTATTTATGTTTAAAATATTTAAAAAAATATCATTGACGTTTTGATATGTCGAACATGATTTGGACCTATATGCGTAGGATTATTCGAGATGTCTCCAAGGTAAAAATATAGATTTTAATAATATGATACCTCAAAATGTAGATTTGAATAGATTTGATCTGTCCAAATGTAGATTTAAGATATTTTTTTATATATAAAAAAAAAGAGTTTGTAATTGTCTTTTTATCATAAAGGATAAGAAAGAAGTATGTAAGGATAAAAGAGTTTGTGATCAATATCACATAATATTATATTTTTTTATCATGACTAATATCCAGATTGATTCTATACATATGGTCGATTATTACAAAATAAAATATATATAGATCATTTGTTATTGGGTCAAATCATTTAAAAAAAAAAAGTAAGAAATATCAACTCTTGTGCCATGAAAGATGATTTGACATAGATTCAACATCTTTGGAACAAAGCTAATTTATGATAATGGAACCAAGTAAGCCAATTATATATATAGATAATTTGGAAGTACAAGGGAGTGGGGGCCACGAACATTAATGAACAAAAGCCACCTGTGTTGATGTACACGACCTCTTCCACTAATACTTGTGCAGTGGAATTATTTGGCTGATATCGCTCGACCAAATCCATCAACTGTGCACCAACCCGACCTCATTAATTTCCAGCCTTCGATCTCACTTCCGATGGATGCTTAGCCTCCATAACTCACTCGTTGTTGTTGTCTTCTATATCAACTAATTTACCGGGAAGAACGAACGTAGACCGTCTCTCCGACGCGATTTCTCGGTCGCTGGTGGGGGCGGGGCGCCACACCACACGGCGTCACTCGTTCGTCGGCGCACCAACAAACCATGCACCTTCTGCTGTCATCGTCCGCGCGCCATGGACGCATGCATGCGATCCTTGGACGGACATGGGTGGCGGTGGCCGTCGGTGTGGAGAGATGGAACGACGTAAAGGTATCAGCTGAAGCGCAGGAATGGACGTGGTGACGTCAGGGGGATCGGCGGTGAGGGCGACGCGACGACGAAGCTGGAATCCGACGTGAGAAGGGAAAACGATTGGGTGAGAGCGACTCGACGCCGACGCCGACGCCGACACGATATGGTCCGACTTCAAACAATAGTTTGCTGTTTCATTTGACTCCGACGTGATTCCATTATTTACGCCTTTCTGTCCGGGCTGATACGTCGAATATTCTTCGTCGATCGATGTCTAACACGTGATTCGTGATCGTATCTTTATTAGCACACAATCAATAAACGAGTGTATTCGGTTAAAAGATATTTTTTTAATATAAATTTTTATGTCATAATTAAAATCAAATAACATTATATCGAATTTACGTTTTGTAATATCTTAATTACAAAACATAATATACTAAGAGCAAAAGGTCTCGAATAAATTATTTTTTATTATAAAATAAATTATTTTCTATTAGTCAATATAGGTTATCAGAATTTAATTAGTTATATTATATATCTTATCCAATTATAAATTATAATATAATCTAACAGCATCAAAATAATTTTTTTTATAATGTGAAGTTATATGTATCATCCGATCATTAGTGAATAATTGAATAGTGCATCAAATTTGATTATGAAATAACGATTTATCGAATCAATCTTCTAAACTCGTGAGGTCGAATCAGCATCCTCCTCGACTCGACGTCATATTATCAACCTTATAAGAGTGATTCTTCCTAACATGTCAGACAAATAAAAAAAGGGTCGCGTGAGATAAGTTGGGATGCATTGATAGTTCAACATGTTTCTCATAAAACTGTTAAAAAGAATATAAGATAAGAAGCTTTATTGAAGAAGCTTGAATATATTAATATGTCCATTTCCTATTTATACAGATTAGAATGGAAAATTTTCCTCAACAGAATAGATAATTTATCTCAACAAAATAGAGAGATTTCATAAACTTATCTGTTATGTGTTGAAAAAATCTTATCTGTTATCAGAAACTTAGCGATGATTTCCATCACATTGAATGACAATGGCAATCCCATGTGATGTGCTTCCTGAAATTGAAATGCGAAGGCGACGCATGTCTCTCCTTCACATGCTCACTTGGTTCTGCTTCTGCTCACCGAAGACACCTAATCCACAGCTGACAGTGCTGAGTACTGCAGGAAAGCAGCGAGATGAGTACATGCACAATGATTTGCGAGAGTAACTCAGTTCCCTCTGTTACTAAGTTCATCGATGTCATCAATGGGAGAGGATAGGGATGAAGTCGGCGGTGTCGGAATCAATCCGACTCCATTGGAAGGAAGATTCGTAAGCTCATTTGGTGCATATTTTATGATCGATTTATACGGTAATGTTAAAATTAATATGAAAATAAAATAAATTTAATAAACAATAACTAACACTCCATGTTTGTAAGGATATTTAATCCCATAAATAGGAAACCAAATGTTTAAAATTTCTCTGATCACTCTTAATCTCAGGAGCCCCGAAGGACAAAATCATTCAAATACATTCAAAGTGGATAATTCCTCTTAAGTCTATGAGGTTATATTAATGATGATCAAATATTGATTTATTGGATTAGCGCTAGAAGGAGGACCATGAGCCCTTAACTATCTTACAAGGGAGCACTGATAAGAATATTTAGTCCATATCGATTGGTGAGTAGGACAACAAATGACTTATAAGTCTGTCAGATTACCCTAACCCACAAAGTCGGAGTTCACGAGTCCCAAGAAGATAAAAATCGTATGGGTATATTCAAAGCGAATAATTTCTCATGAGACCGCATCAATAACGACTAACTATTGACTTATCACATATGAATAAAAGTGGATAATTCCTCTTAAGCCTATGAGGTTGTATTAATGATGATCAAATATTGACTTATTGGATTAGCGCTAGAAGGAGGACTATGAGCCCTTGGCTATATTAAGAGGGAGCACTAATAAGAACATTTAGTTCATATTGATTGGTGAGTAGGACAACAACTAACTTATAAGTTCATCGGATTATCCTAACCGACAAAATTGGAGTTTGTGAATCCCAAGAAGATAAAAATCGTATGGGTATGTTCAAAGCGGATAATTTCTTATGAGATCGCATCAATAACGACTAACTATTAACTTATCACATATGAATAAAAGTGGATAATTCCTCTTAAGCCTATGAGGTTGTATTAATGATGATCAAATATTGACTTATTGGATTAGGGCTAGAAGGAGGACTATGAGCCCTTGACTATATTAAGAGGGAGCACTAATAAGAACATTTAGTTCATATTGATTGGTGAGTAGGACAACAACTGACTTATAAGTTCGTCGGATTATCCTAACCGACAAAATTGGAGTTTGTGAATCCCAAGAAGATAAAAATCGTATGGGTATGTTCAAAGCGGATAATTTCTTATGAGATCGCATCAATGACGACTAACTATTAACTTATCACATATGAATAAAAGTGGATAATTCCTCTTAAGCCTATGAGGTTGTATTAATGATGATCAAATATTGACTTATTGGATTAGGGCTAGAAGGAGGACTATGAGCCCTTGACTATCTTACAAGGGAGCACTAATAAGAACATTTAGTTCATATTGATTGGTGAGTAGGACAACAAATGATTTATAAGTTCGTCAGATTACCCTAACCCACAAAGTCGGAGTTTGCGAGTCCCAAGAAGATAAAAATCGTATGGGTATATTCAAAACAGATAATTTCTCACGAGACCGCATCAATAACGACTAACTATTGACTTATCACATATGAATAAAAGTGGATAATTCCTCTTAAGCCTATGAGGTTGTATTAATGATGATCAAATATTGACTTATTGGATTAGTGCTAGAAGGAGGACTATGAGCCCTTGGCTATCTTACGAGGGAGCACTAATAAAAATATTTAGTTCATATTGATTGATGAGTAGGACAACAAATGACTTATAAGTTCGTCGGATTATCCTAACTCGTAAAGTTGGAGTTTGTGAATCCCAATAAGATAAAAATCGTATGGGTATGTTCAAAGCAGATAATTTCGCATGAGACCGCATTAATAATGACTAACTATTGACTTATCACATATGAATAAAAGTGGATAATTCATCTTAAGCCTATGAAGTTATATTAATGATGATCAAATATTGATTTATTGGATTAGCGCTAGAAGGAGGACTATGAGTTCTTGGCTATCTTACGAGGGAGCATTGATAAAAATATTTAGTCCACATTGATTAGTGAGTAGGACAACAAATGATTTATAAGTTCGTCGGATTATCCTAACCCACAAAGTTGGAGTTCACGAGTCCTAAGAGGATAAAAATCATACGGATATATTCAAAGCGGATAATTTCTCATAAGATCATATCAATGACGATTAACTATTAACTTATCACATATGAATACAAGTGGATTATCAAATTTTATTATAGAACATTGAAAAACTTATAAACATGACAGAATTTGTATATCATTTCAAAAGTCAATTGTCTCTGAACCATAATATTTAATAAAAAAAATCGAATCAACTCGATCGCATTGAATTGACAAATAAAATTTATTATAACATAATTATAACATCAATACAAAAATGATAGCAACAACTAAGATGCACTAGATTAACAAAATCAATGAATTCTATAAATGCTTCCACTTAAATATCCCCTACAAGTTTATGCCTAAATGACTCGTGCTAACGTTTTTAAGAATATATTTTTCTGTATGTCAAAAAATTCGCAGCGTATAAGAATCCGAGTTTAACTAAAAGGTCTTTCAATTCATGTATCGTACAACAACTCGGAAACTCGGATGCATGAACGAGTCCACTCAGGATCGCCACGAAACTCGGGTTGCAACGCGAGTTACTGGGTTCACCCGTCCGATTCAACTCGGTGGGCACAAGGCTTCATCCTCGTCGAATCGGTTTGTCCTCCCATTGCCCTCCTATTTGGCGTCACCGACTTACCTCGGTCCCGATCGATATTAGGGTTGATTCCGTCCGGGACACAGGCGACGAGATGTCCGCCTCTGATCGCCGCCGCGAGAGCAGGTCCGGAGGTGGAGGACGCGATCGGATCGCCTTCGAGGAGAGAGAATCCCATCGCGAGGTCGAGTCTCCCTTTATCTTCCCCTCGGTCGATGTTTTTCTCGGATCGGTTCGATGTTTTTCCGAATCTTGAAAGGAAGTCCCCTTATTTTTCTCACGCTGACGAACTGGTCCAGCAAGATGCTGAGAAAACACCAATCGGTTGTTTAGTCGAATAGGTTATATAGAATCTGCATTCCCAAACGCCAGAAATTTGGCTCGTAGAATACAACATCGGTTTCTTGGTAATCTTTAATAAACAGACATATATGTGGAAAATATCCAATTTGATTATAAGTTAATCTGCCACGGATTCTCCACATGAACCTGATGGACTTGAAACCAGCTCCTTTATCCTACTGCACATTTTGGTAACATATACAGGCCGAGGTTGGTACCTGTAAATACTTGTAGAACTTATGCAATTAGCTTAAAGGAGCAACAATAACATAAAAATATTGGATAATTGTTCGTAAACTATTTAGTCTTTCATCTTTCTGCTGTTTTTTCTAACTCGAATAATGGAATTCATTTTTTTGTACATTCCACTGAACTATAAAATGAACATTTATTGTGGATTAATATGATGAAGCATGATTATAGATCTGGTCAGATACGGATATATGGGGTGTTTACTCATCATGGCATAAGCCCAGTTTGGACCAGACGTGTTCCATTGACATCTTTGGGTTCATCGGTGGAATATTTTTGTTTTAAGAATTAACCTTTTCTTCGTTTAAATTATCAAAATAAATGTGAGACTAGGTTGCTTGCATTTAGCCTCTTATTCATCCATGTATGCAATGTGTCGAAGTCCACCAAAAAACTGTCTCATTTTCTCTCGTACAGTTGGTGACTCCACTTAAATTTTCACTGTGATTTGTAAATCTAGCTACTCACTCAACATATTAATTCAGCTGATAAAGCATAGGTTAGGAGATAGGGTTTGGGCGATCAGGATCATGATCTGCATTAGAATTTGGTTGAATTTGGAGGCATATTGCATAATTTGTTTTGTTAATATATTTTTTTCTTTTGTCTTTTGTTTTTTTTTTAGGGCTGGGGGGTTGCAAAACAGTGCAAACCTTAATTTTTCTTCAGATCTGGTTCCGCTCTGATAGTTGGTAATTTGAGAGAAAACCAATATATATTTTTCTTCTGATCTTCTATTGAGAAAGTTGAAAATAAGGATGTCGAGTTTTAACAAGAAAGAAGATTATGAAGAAACGGCAACAATGTACCAAAAGTGTAAACCTGATACCTAGTATATCAAATAGATAGTCTATATATTGGATGTGGATCAATCACGTTGTGCATACACTATTGGAATATGTAACATGTAGTTTATATTTAGCTATATATTCTATTAGTTTTACTAAGCGTACTAGAGTTCGTTCGTGATCTTATTGTTGTTTTTCAGGATATTTTCTTTTCTTTCATGTTCTGCTAGTATTTTTATTGCTTATTTTTTCTATTTATATGAATAATTGTCTGAGTGTTCTCAGTGTAATAACATAATGTTATTTACTATTTAGTGTAAATATTCAAGCACTGTAAATATTAAGCTAAACCCTACCAAAAAATAACCTATACTCATGTACCATAAAGGTTGTTGTCCTTTTGTAGAAATTTTCAGTTGCACATTTATATGTACAAATCATGTAATAACATAATGATATTCATTTCTGTCCATGTCATAGTTCAGTGCAGTATTCCTATTTGCAGTGTAGAAAAGACAGCCTCAGAATCTTGGATTCATTCCAGAGTGTCAAGACCTTGCTTGCTCTGGCATGGGAACTTGGCATTTACTGCTCCAAGATGAACCACTTTTTCCAAATTATGTTTCCAATTTCCAAAATGTTTTTGCTGAGCTAAAAACTTTTTAGTGAGCTCAACCATCATGTAACAACTTCATTTATGGTTCTTTAGTTTTCCTAGAATTTAGAATCATTATCTTGCTAAAACTGAGAACTTAAGCACAAATCTCCAGATGCAGTTATCTGCTTTCCCACGTCCTAGCAGTATAGCATATAGTATATAGACATGCATAGTTGATAATTTGTGTTCCATTACTGACAAAATTTTGAGCCCAACATATCTTGAGTTCAATTGCATGCACATTTTTAATTCAAAACTAAGGTTTAGACAAGTCACAACATTTTTAGGTCTCGCAAGAATATTCATTATGAATTGCAGTTTCATCCTCACATTTGGTATGTTGATATATACATGTGAAATTCAGTTAATGTACAGTTATTATTTGTTTTACTTTATAGAGAAGTTTGGCTTCATCTTTCAGCGCAATTCTCATGGATCAATACGGGAGAAGCTAAAGATGAGTGAGAGAAGTCGAGATAGGGAAAATGAAGGCGGTCGAGATAAAGAGAGAGATTGGGACCGAGAGAAGGAAAGAGATAGTAGTCGACTTGGAAGAAAGGAGAGAGGTCAGGATCGAGAGAAAGAAAGAAATCGGGATCGACGTAGGGACTATGAAAGAGGTAGAAGCACAAATGATGAGAGAGGAAGGGACAAATTTGATGAATGGGATCGCTTCCACAACCGTGATAATGATCGGTATGTTTGATTATGTCTCCGGATGTGATGATTGCAGCTTTTATATTAATTATTCTAATTTTTACGATACTAGAAATTCATTCTTCTACTATCCTTAATCATCAATAGTCTTACACCTAATTCAATTTGTAATGTTTTTTTGCTTTATCTTTTTTTTCCTTTTTTTTTTTGGGTGGGGTGGTGGGGGATAATCAAATTCTTTCACTTTAACTTACATAGAATGTGAACATATCTGCAATAAGGCTCTATATTAGACTGAAACACGGATATTAACCTAAATAAAAACATTGCTTCCTGACATAGTTTAGATTATTATGAAAAAAATGAAGTATGATTTTTTCTATCTAGTCGCGACAATAATGGTCTTTCTACATGTAAGCATATCTATTTTTGTATGACTTAAAAACATTGAACCGAATATACTGGTGCATCTTGTTGTTGGTTATTATATTTTTTAAAACTTAGTTTTTTCCTTTTCTGCTGAAATTTCACTTCACTGGATATACATTTACTATTTCTGATAGAAGTGAATACTTTACTGACAAGTGCCTTGTTTCGAGTTTTTAATAGTATGCCATATTTGATCCATTCTAAGGGTATGCATGCCTCTTTTGCTTCTTTAGCAGGCAGAAATATGATATTGAAAAGGAGAAAAGACAAAAACATAGGTCACGCTCACGTTCAAAGGATAGATTCAGCAAGAGGACTAAGTCACGATCACCTTCTCCTTCTAAAAGGTACCTCTGTTCTTCTTCCTTTACGTTTATATTTTTTTTCTGTTTTTAATCATTATTTATCATATTTTGTTGTTTTCTCTCCTTTTTGTGCATAAGAATCATATAGCAGGTCTTGGAGGTTCTTGGCTCTGGCCTTGCTTACTAGGAATGATTTTTTTTTTTTGAGATGCAATTTGCAGATGTAGGGATACGATAAAAGAAATTTTTTAACAATTGGTATGGTAAGAACTTCTGCAAGTGGCTGTTGGATTGATTTGATTACAGAAGGTTTAAGAATGACACATATAGGGAAAATATTGAGAGAATTACGTATTATGCTAGATGTTCAAAATTTAAGCCATAGCGAGTTCACACGGGGTATATTGTGCACAAAGGACGGAGGATAGGAGCTGGAAGTGTTATGTTGTCTCAGTAGGAGATTTACTGATTATAACTGAGGAATGACTCAACAGAAAATCTGAAAGCCCATTTTCTCATTGTTATGGAGCAAGTCCGCAAGAGAGTATATCCGTGTCTTCTATTTTTCTTCCCAACCCCAATCCCTCTTAATCTATCAGTGCATGCCTAAAATCATACAGTGAGTTGGATGCATAGCATTGGTCACACCTTTAGATAGTTTGACGCACTTTCAACTTTGCAATAGAGATCTTATTCCACAGAATTCATTCTGCTGTACGATCCATCTTGCTTTTGCAAAGTTGTGCATAAATAGTTTCATACTAAAATTGTTAGTAAAATATATACTTGTGTATTATTTTACACCATGTGTGGTTTGAATTAGAGGATGCTTTAAATGCTCAAATAATTGTTTATTCTTATGCTATTGAGCATAGCCTGCTACCATGAGGTCTGACTCTCAGCCTTGCTCCTAAATATTTTCTCTATCTTTGAGGTAATACATTACACTGGCTAAGAAATTGCTAGCTGACATTTTAGAAAGTCATATTATAATTTGAGTCATTTGTTATTATAGTTTCGAAGTTAAATCAATTGTTTCCTTCACTGAAAAGACCTGCATGGCTGCTCATCTTGCACCTTACCTCATTTTGGAACTGTTGAAGAAGTATGCAGCCTTGTCTCTCATTCTGTGTGCCAGATAAAAGTTGACATCAGGCATATATCATACATCTTATCTGAAATTTTGAACCCAAATTCTATTTTGTCCATTCAAAAGAAATGTTAGAAGTCATAGTTAATTGATAGTTTGCACCATTTACGGATTGAAATGGGTCGTGATTCTTAAAAATTGAAGAGTCAGTTTTGAATATGGAAAGTTGTTAAGACTTGTAGTCCATTTTTGATGTTTGTACCGTGGAGCAATGAAGTCACCAGACAGACACTTAGGCGCTCGCTTTGGCACCCAACCGAGGCGAGGTGAGGCCCGAAGCTTGGTAAATGGGCCAAGCAGGCGACTTCTACTAGGTGCAGCCCAAGCGCTCGCCTAGCCTAGGTTCTGGGTGACACAGGTGCCTGCTTGATTCAAATATGGTTGGGTTAAGCCTTGGTTATCGATTGCAAGTCAATCGAGAGTCATTTGGTTTGATTGAACCAAATGAAACAGGATCAACACACCCCTCCCCTGCGCACACCCGAGCTGGTCTTCTCGTCGTTATAGCGTTTTCCTCGGTGAATGGTGTAGCGTCTTGGCAAACGGCAGCTGTCTTCCTCTCCATCGATGAATGGCGACGACGATTTTATCGTCCTCCAGCGAGCACTTCCTTAGTATCTCCCTCTTTCTCCTTTTCCTCCTTCGCCATCACATACTCTCTCCTCTCTCCTCCCTCCACCCTTTACCCCCCTTCATCGCAGCTCCCCACCCTCTTCTCTTCCCACTTCTCCTCCCTTTTCCTCCTTCGTCGTAGCTCCCCCCTTTCCTTGACACCATCCTCCCCCTCCCGGACCATCACCCTTCTCCTTTCCCTTCCCAAACTACAGCTCCTCCCTTCTCTCTCTTCCCCTCCCTCTTATCCCCCTTCATTGCAGGCCCCGCTCCCCTGTTCGTGATAGCGTGCTCCTCCTCCTTGCTCCCAGACCATAGCCCCCTCTCCTTCATTCTCCCTCCTCCCTTATTGCGATTGCTAGATTTTTGAATCGTTAATTTTGATGTTAATTTTGAATTATTAATTTTTGCTATAATTTTGAATAATATTAATTTAGATGTTAATCTTCTTTTGTTTTGTTATTTCATTATTAGATTCAGACAATTTAGCACTTTAATGTTTTGTTGGTGGTTAAATGAATATAGTTTGATATTTAGTGGTGATATTTTTAATATGAAATTTTATGGAACTCTTATTTTGTCTAAATTTTATTTTAATGATCTTAATCGTATTTTTTTTTTCATTTTTGTATTGATGAGTGCCTCACTTCGCTCGAGCGAACGCCTAATGCCTCAGGTGTTTTGAAACCTTGGTGCCTTTTTAACACCTGGTGTCTTTGACAACATGCCATGGGGGTAAATAGCAGGTGTAGTTAACTTGATAACACTAATTAGGGCCCTATAATGTACCCTTAGATAAATTAAGGCAATGGAGGTGGCATGTTCAGCACTTCGTCTATATGACACGAGACTATGGATGGGGTTATTCTCTTCACGTATTTCTGTCCGGCCATCTTCATTTCTCAATCTTCAATTTTACACTGGCACCAAGTGTTCTTCTTGGCCACCTTACGTCCAGCCAATTACTCTTCTTGTGGTTGTTCTTATATTGGTGATAGAGCGACAGTTAATTAATTATCTCTATTCTCGGACAATATATACTTTTATATAGGAAGGTTTTCCTCCATGCAGAGTTCGATAATTAGGTATAGGATCAAATATTTAGGGATCTTTAAGATAATTTAAAAGATAAACCTGTCTGCATTTGTTCTTGGACTATGTTATCTTTAAAACGTGAATAATCACAATTTATTACATGTCCAGATAATTTTCTTGGGAAGCTTAATTCGATTACAGAGTTGGCAATGCTTTACACAGCAAAAAGTGCATTAGGCCAACAGTCATTTTATTAAGACCCTGAAAATGCATACATTCAACCAAAATTTATTCCCTTAGGTTATTTAAGTTCTGACTATGATGCGGAGAGTTTATTGTTCCTTTTCCTTCTGCAGTAAGCGTACAAGTGGTTTTGACATGGCTCCTCTTGGTGTGTCTGATACTGCCATTGCAGGTGTGTGTCCTGTTAAGTTATTGCTATTTTGTCCATCATCAGCAATTGGAAATTCGTACTTATGAAAATTATATAGGACTATTTATTACTTTATAATAGTTTTATATGGAGACTGAGAACCATTGTTCTGTTGTTGGCTGTTGTGTGTGTGTCTTTCTCTGTGACTCTGTTTTCGTATGGGTAAGAAGGCAATATTGGGCTACGTATCCCAAGATGCTATCAAAAGGCGTGCCTACAGTAGATTTTATGTTCGAGGGACAAATATATGTTCAAGGAACCAATGCACTGAGTTGTGGAATCGGCTTCAACCGGGAATTATCACACTTTGGTAGACTTAAGAGAAATATCCCCATCAGCTGCAGTGGTGTATTATTTTCTTTTTGAGTTTTGCTGTTGATAATGCAAGTCATATTAAGTAGGAATGTTTGCCTTAAAAGAGGAGTGAACAAGTGTCAGAAGCAGAAATTTCTGTGTTGTTGAATTCCCTGCTGTTTGTTTTTACATTATATAGGGTCACTGCCTGTTGTTCCACAACTTGTGACAGGAACTTTACCAACCATGTTACCTGTTGCAACCCATCAGGTACTTAAGAATTTTGCTTTTCTCAGATACCTTGTTCATTACATGCATATGATGTTTCTGTTAACATAAAATTGAATTATTTGGCATAGATTGGATCAATTGCACTTATGCCAGCACAAGCGGTGACTCAACAGGTAACTTGTGACCATTTCTTTTGATCTTAAGTTGTTTCATTGAAATGCCTAGGATTTGAAGATGCTCTCGTTTTAGGCAACAAGGCATGCACGCCGTGTATATGTTGGAGGCCTACCTCCCATGGCAAATGAGCAGGTTCTATTCTGACTGCATTTTGTTCTAAGTGGCAATTTTCCTGATACTCTCAGACAAGACACAAATTATTTAATCATTGTGTTCCCACAAGATCTTTTGTTCCCAAAATATAAAGCATTACCATTTAGTTGACAATATAAGAAGACCATGCCAGCCATTAATCGTCTTTGATTTTCCACCTGCACAAACTTATGTTGCTTCATATCATCTTCTGTTTGTACTGATATGACTTAAGTACATCAGATTATGTTATATATTCCTTTTCAAGTGATTATTTGGTGTAATATGTAACAACTCTAGATCCTCCAGGTTCATCCTGTTGTTCGTAAATAATTGTTCTTGTTTTCAGGTAACACACATAAGTATATAGAAATTTGTTATGCATCAAATGAGCTTTTCTATTGTATACTTGGTACCTCTGTCTTGGTTGCTCCCTTGTGACAACTCTAGATTCTCCAGGTTCATCCTGTTATTCGTAAATAATTGTTTTTGTTTTTAGGGAACACATATAAGTATATAGAAATTTGTTATGCATCAAATGAGCTTTTCTATTGTATTCTTGGTACCTCTGTCTTGGTTGCTCCCTTGTGACCTTTGTTTACCTATTGTACGGAAACATCCTCTATGTTACATTGACCCTCCCCAGACCCCGTATTGATTGGAATCTCGTGCACCGGATATACAACTTGGGTATGCTGATTCACTATTTACGTAACTGTGTCACTGCAACCATACATGCAATAGTAGTATATCTATGTTTCAATGTCTTTACAATAAATGACCTTTGTGTATGTTTACCGACATCTGAATTTGTATGTGTATAAAAAATTATACAATGCTTCTTTAGTAAAATAATCATAAATTAGAAGAGCTTTTAGAATGTCATTAATGAAAATGGGAAGTATATGAACCTGCCTGCAATATTTATGTACACCAGTTCAGATGAGCACATAAATATCAAGGATTATATTAAGAGCATATTAATATGCACAGATGAGCATAGACATTTAAGGTTAAGTTTGTTTCAGAGCATGTGTAGTTGAATTCTGTCTAAATGCTCCAGTATCTAAAATATGCTCCATAGTTGTATTCTCTGAAGGTTCCTCATGATTAGTCTAGTCAGTGGAGCAGTTATTTGTATTTCCCTGATCTTTGTTTCTTGGATCAGCTTGTTGCATAATTATGTGTATTATCAGAACTTGATATTCCTTGTCTACCATGCATGTGGTAACTTATATCTTGTTTGGCCTTCTAAACAGACAATTGCTACATTTTTTAGCCATGTAATGTCTGCCATAGGAGGAAATGCTGCAGGTCCAGGTAGAAACATTTTCCAAGTCGTTCTTTTTCCATAATGGTTTTCTCTCTCTAGTTGTTTAACTGTGGCGATACATGTTTTATACTTTTATTGTGTTTGCGTCCGGTTAACCTCAAATGCTCTGATGGCAGTGCACCAGAGAGGAAAAAAGGAAAAACATTACAAGTTAGGTTTACGCGGTGTAATTTTTGCATGTGAAGTATCAAATATGATAAAGAAAGAAGAAATGTATTAGAATTTATGTTTCAGATTAAGCCAATAATTTTATTTGAGGCCTTCCACTTGATCAGACATGCCTTGCAACTAGGCTTGTACTGTTGTTGTCACAGATGCTATGCCACATTCCACCCCATTTAAAAATTCTTGTGCATGTTTTGTGCATAAGAAGAAACAAAAACATTGGGTTCTGCATTTTAGGTTAAGCCCATAGTTTTTTCTATAGCACTCTAATGAGCCTATCTTTTGCAATTAATCTTGTATATGTGGCAGGCAAAAGTTCATGCTACATTCAAATAAATTTTCATGTGAATTTAGTTTCTTACTAGACACTTAATTGCTTTTTTTTTTTATGGCTTGACTAATGAATAGGGCTTCTTTAAATTATTTGGTTTTGATCCTTGTGCTGTATTGGGTGTATATATCATCTTAATTTGGTACAGATTGTCATTACAACCTAGATTTTGGATGATGAGAACCTAATTACTTTACTTTAGTCTCTGTAGTTCATCCTTGTGCTAGATTTTGCATGTTCATTGATTTGCAGATTTACTTGAATAAAAAAAATTAAAAAGAAGTGTTTACAATTCATTAATAATAGAAGGCAGCTTTGATTAGGGTAAATCAAGGGAAAACTAATTGAATTTGTTTGGGCAATAAATTTATGATGTGTAAATGCATTGGTTAGATGAGCCAATTTGGACTAGTGGTGCATGGGGAGGTAGAAATAGACACAAGTAAATTCTTTATGGAACCTAAAAGCTAATATCTTATGATTTCTCTTAATGTATGTACTTTGACCATGCACTTATGTTCTTTATAATTTTCTTGTGCCTATTTCCGAATAGTCATGCATATGACTTTGTGCAAACAAGAGTGTTCTTTTTCCCTCTTATGTTGTGAACATGCAATATGCTTAGAGGTGGGGAGCCCACATGACATTTGGAGTTTGTCCGCTCAGGGATTTCCTTCATTACATGATTCTATTCTCTGTTCTGTTGGTCACTGTCTGAAAGATTTAAAGTGCCATAAGCACCACACCTGCTGTTTTGGTTATTGCTGACAGTCACATGATGGTGGCATGACTTGCACACCTCCTCCAGCAGTTGGCCTATTTAACTGGCTTATTGTTCCCCCTCCATCTTGTCCATGGCAGTTCCGAGTCTATTGTGAAAAAGGTGTGAGGTAATATGAATGAGGTGAAAAGGCATTTGGAAGACTGAAGCCTTAAATTTTGGTTTATACCAATTCAATTGTCTTCGATACCATGGTTGGACCGAAACTGGTTGTTTGGAACATAACCGCTGGTTTGGGTAACAGATTCATAACAGAATCAGTCCTAGGTACACATACCAAGATCATCAACCTCCAATATGCACTCAACTCTCTGATAGCCTGAATATTCCCATATAAATCTTTTGTTGTTACTCGTTAGCACCATTCTGTGCTTGCATCGCTCATATCTTGCATTTTCTCTTCTGTAGGCTTTCCACCTGTCTCCTCTGACTTTCCCTTCTAATGTTTTTAATTATTTATTTTTTTAACACGGTGACAACATGCTTATATCTGCAAGAGGTCATGGCCATTAATATTTTGGTAAAGGATTTGAAAGCAAACTGGCAAATTAGTTTAATTTGTTGGAAAGGATAAAACGATAGCGTGCCTATCTCCTTCTAGGATGTAACTAGATAACTTTGCTAAAAACCTAAAAGTATTATATTGTACTAAAATATCAAATGTAAGGAAAGAGTTAGTAACCACAACAACATGTTAGTGGTATATATTGCTATGTAGAGTATATTTGCGACATTCATTTTCTTGGTTGGACTTTTGAGTCTCTAAGGTCCCGTAACCTCTAGTAATCCAGTTTATTGCTTTTACTTCGGAAGCTGATTTTTTTTACACTTTCTTTCAGAAATGAGTTTGATATATTTGTTTCTTAGGTGATGCTGTTGTCAATGTATACATAAATCACGAAAAGAAATTTGCTTTTGTGGAGATGAGATCAGTAGAAGAAGCAAGTAATGCGATGGCATTAGATGGGATAATTTTTGAGGTACATTAACATTCTAAAAACCATCCTTTTTGTCATCATCTGGTATCCATAATTATATAGTTGGTTATCCTCTTGCTGTCATTTCGTGCTAGCTTGACTTAACAGTTGGTTATCCTCTTGCTGTCATTTCGTGCTAGCTTGACTTAACTATATTGTGCTTAACTGCTTATGATGAAATATGAAATTAGTGTCAACAATGAATACAACAAGATCATCTCAGTATTTTATGAGGATAAACATACTGTCCTTTGATTTTTAGCTGTCTTATCTAGCACCTATCATGTGGTTAATGGTTTGAATTCTCTCTTTGGTGGAAAATTAAATCTCTCATTTAACTCTGTCATCATTTTCTGTACTTTGTTATAGATTAGGAATATTTTCTTTTTTCTTTTTTTTTCTCTGTCCCCAGCTCAGCAGAGCAAATTTGCTAATCTACATTTGTGTACCTCTTTTAATCTTGAAAGGGAGTTCCAGTGAAAGTTCGAAGGCCTACAGACTATAATCCTTCCTTGGCTGCAACACTTGGACCCAGTCAACCCAGTCCGCATCTTAACTTAGCTGCTGTTGGTCTTTTACCCAGGTGTGTCATCACATTCTTTCATATGGCTGGGATACAATATCTTGTTTATTTTCACAATAATGAGATTTGGAAAAGAAGTATTACTTAATAAATTTGGACAGCCTTGATATTATGATGTTTTTCTATGTATTTTTGATCAGTTTGATTTCACGTGGCCCTCAATTGAAGTATTAGAATACTTTAGTTTCTTTAGTTACTGGACACTTATCATATGCTTTGTTGACAGTGCAATTGGCGGATCGGAGGGACCCGATCGTGTCTTTGTGGGTGGGCTGCCATACTATTTCACAGATGCACAAATAAGGGAGCTCCTAGAATCGTTTGGGTGTGAATACTAATTCCCTTTTTTCTGGTTGTTTTTGTCCTAGTATTTTTATGTTTTTAGCATCTCATGTTAAAAGGGATGAGAATATTCTGAAAAATATATACATTTAGTTTCTTACCTTACATTTGTCCTCATTTCAAGTGTCACATCCGCATGACCCACCTTCATGTATTACTTGTGGGCTCATAATTTCTGCTGATATAATTTTCTTTTCCATTGATTTAGTCCTCAGTGATTCCGAAATAAGTACCTTGGTTGCAGGGATTTTGTTATATGTTTGTTTTATTGTACTGTATACTAATGAGGTCTTGTGGCTTGTTTTTATTTCAGACCCCTGCGTGGATTTGATCTTGTAAAAGATAGAGACACAGGAAACTCAAAAGGTTATGGTTTTTGTGTCTATCAGGTAAAATTAAATTGAATATTATGGTGTTGCCTTTTTATCTACATTTTTAATGCCATCCGAAAGCTCTTTTGTTAATTTAGGATCCATCAGTGACTGACATTGCATGTGCTGCACTTAATGGCCTCAAAATGGGTGAAAAGACACTAACAGTCCGACGTGCCACTGCCAGGTTTGTATGTATGCTCAATGGTGCAATAGTGGCATATCCTAATGTCTAGTGTCGGTCCATGTAAATGGAACTTCTGTGTGAATTTTATTGTTTATAACTTTATATGCCCAAGTATAGTATCTTATGATGGAGATACCTCATTCTAATCTGCAGCATGGGACAGATGAAACCAGAGCAGGAGTTGATCTTACAGCAGGCACATGAACACATAGCTATTCAGGTATATAGATTTAGATCATCGAGGTGGCATTAAACCCATTTAAATTTCTTCATGCATAATCTTCACTAATTTGAAGCTGCTCCATGAAGAAACTAGCTTTGCAAAGTGGTGGTGCCTCGCATTTTCCGGGGTTTGCTTTGAATGCCAACACATCTGCAGAACCGCCAACCAAAGTTGTATGCTTAACAGAGGTAGCCGTTGCCGCCCTTTCTTCACTTGGTACATTGTTAAAGGCGCCTGGCAAACAGAGTATTTATAGTGAACGGGGCATTTGGTCTAAAACTTGATAAGAACGTCTGCAAATGCATACATTAGGATGTGCAATATTTACTGATGCAGAAGGGCTTATTTAGATGTTTGCACTTGCAGATTCTGAAGATATAGATATGGTATTTGTATTGATGCATTCGGGGATCAATTTGCATAATGGGAAAAATGTTCAAGTAATATTATGATTTTATCAATATATTATTGTAGGTTTATGACAATATAATTTTCCAAACAAAGCCTTTGATGCTGACTAATAAATTATTATCGTTGTATTATTTTTTAAATACTACAATAGTAGAGTCTAAAAATTATATTATTTTATTATTTTACTTTTTTACTGCTATATTTGTGGCACCACATTGGGTTTCATAAAAAATATAATTTATTTCCTTATTTTATTAAATTTTATTGCTTAATTATTAATGCAAACTACTTTAATCATTATTTTGATGGGCATGGGTTTCATGTGCTAGCCTTGCATCTTGTTATGTGTTGGTTTTCATTGCATGACAAAATGCAAACTTTTGACATAATGCAACAAATAGCTAGTTCATGATACATATAGATCCTGACTAGAATTTACCTCTGGTTTAAGAAACTGTTATCATTGTATATAAAGAAGGATACCTGAGATTATTTATCTACAAATTGAGGTGACATTAAATGACCTTATCATTCTGTCATTTGCAAACTAATTTTGTGTACCTGCATATTAGCAAGTCTGTTATTTCTGTTCTTTGATTCAAAAAAATAATAATACGGCCAGATGCATTCTGTCTCATTTTCATAGTGCTTGATAATTTGTTGTTTCCTTTTTATTAATTTATTGAACTGGGTGTTTAAAGGTTGTTTCTGTGGATGAACTGAGAGATGAGGAGGTGTACAAAGAAATACTAGAGGACATGAGAGAAGAAAGTGAGAAGTTTGGTAAGTTCTGGAGTTACTGCTTATGGATGCCTTCCTTCAATTGCTTTCTTCCTTCAATTATGTTATCCCTTCTTTCCTGTTGTTTGTCAAGGTTCTTTGATAAATCTTGTCATACCTCGCCCTGGTCCAACTGGAGAATCGATTTCTGGAGTCGGAAAGGTACGTATCTTTTCTTGGTTCTAATTGAGACCAGTCGGTAAATCGGTCAAATGGTTGAATTACAAGATCATATTATAATTTTAATGTAGAAGTTATAATTTATCATGGTATAGTAGCACAATGTGGATCAAGAAGTGACCCTCAACCCGTGAGATTAGGATTGTCAGTCCTTATTTTTTCCATTGGCCATGTAAAGGGTTCGACAAGCACTGAATTAGCCTTATTCTTAATTACTATAGTTGGATGACTGTGTCTTCTGACATCCAATCACAAACTTATTCTTAATTACTATAATTTGTAATTACAAGACTTTCTAGTCAAGGGAAAGTGAACTCCAGGCATTACCTTCTCTGTCTTTTCAATAGATTATGCTGCCTTACAGCATTTTTTTTATAAAAAAATTATGTTTCAGGTCTTTTTGGAGTTTGCAAATGTCACGGACTCGGCTAGGGCGAAAGTTTCCCTCCATGGTAGAAGGTTTGGGGGAAATGTTGTCAGTGCTACATATTATTCCGAAGAAAAATTCGCCACAGGAGATTACGACGCAATGGTTGTGGCTTGACCAGGATTTTTGCTGCCTTCTTTCTCGTCTTTGTTCCATCTTTCCGCTGCTCTGCAACCATGTGCCTTTCTAAACGTTAACTTCTTGCCTGTAACACCCGTCCATTTATTGTTCACCATGCTTCATGCTCATAATCAGTGTGAGTTGTCGATCATAATCATCGGGTGCATTCCAGAGCAACTCTGTATTTTATATGCCAGCTGATTTGTTCTTTTCTGTGTTCCTATTAGCGACGCCAGGCAAGATTTTTATTTTTTTGTTCCATGGAATGCCGATGCAGGTGCTGCCACTCTCCATTACTTCTCTCGACTGCACTCCGAACTTGGAATCGATGATCTTCCAACCATGCTGATCGCTGCCACGCTCCATTACTTCCACTCGGCCCACCCTGCTCGCTCCTTCTGCGCCACCTTCGCACGCGTGATCCCAAGGTGAGGCCCACCTCGTGTCTTTCTACCCCCGTGCACGCGTATTTGATCCTCAGTTCTCAGACCTTTGAATCTGACGGTTGACTTTTCGACGTATCGTTCGTTCCACGCTCCCACAGAGAAACGAGAGAGAACTCCATGGTTTTTCTTAGCCGAGTGAGCTCGGGGGGGGGCGGTCACCAGAAGCCCACCCTCCTAAAACCGGTTGACCACGTCGTCTCCGTCTTCGTCGTCGGGGTGGTCAATTGCCATCGAGCTGATGTCAGGTCGGTGGGGTCAGGGTTCCGACTTTGCTGAGCTACCGGACGCCACAATGGCGGTGGCTCCCACGGGTTTGGTGTAGCACCAACCGGATTGGTGTGGTGAGAACGCGGAGTTGCAACCCATTGGTACTCCGCCATGGAACCCACAAGACGGATCCCGCAGGTGGAGACCAATCGGAAAGCAGCCCTTTGTTTGACGCCTACCCCGGAAACGCAGGACGCGGTCGGGGCTCAACCGCGTGGGCCCGACATGACAAGTGGTGGCAGAGGAACCGTGTTCCCTGTCTCGGCCGAGACATGTGAGCTTAACATAATCAAATCAGCTGCGACCCGGGGCAGGTCGTTCCCCCGACACTTCCGGATCCTCTCCAAACACCGTATCGTGGTATTCATGAAGACTAGGTGGGCCCCTACGATCTGACGGATGCGATGCAGCAATTGGAAGGTTCCGATTCAAGCTCCAAGTGAAGAGGATCCGCCACCGCCTCCCCTTTCGCTCGCTGAGCTCCCGTTTTCTCCCGCTCAAAACGACCTTGTGGGCGACACCGCCGCTGATCCCGTCCGCCACTCTTTAGACCCGCCCGCAAACCACCGTGCTGTCGATGGTCACCACTTCTTCTTCTTCTTCCTCCTCCTCCTCCTGTTTTAAAGTGATCGACTACGCAAGCCGTAGTGGGGCATGGCATTGCTGCGGCCGCTCATGGCGAAGGCGGAGGCGCGGTTCTCCAACCAGAGGTTCTTCTTCCCTTGTCGGAAGTCGAGGACCTACACGCTGGCCCTGACGTCGCTCCTCGCGCTCTCCGTCGTCCTTCTCGTGCTCCTCACCCTCGACGTCCTCTCCCTCCCCATCGGCCCACTCTTCGCACCCAGTCGCGCCCACGATCGCTCCCACAGCGAGAAGACGTAAGAGTTTCCGATCCCTTTCTCGTGGATTTTGGCGGTCAGGCATGATGATTCGACCGCTTTGTTTTTGTTGGTGCAGGGAGGGGTTCGTCCAGAGCGGGCGTCAGTGGACGGAGGTCATCTCCTGGGAGCCCAGAGCTTTCGTCTACCATAATTTCTTGGTTAGTTTATTTCTCCTTCCATTCTTTATTGTTTTCTTTATTCATGTGTCCGTTCGAGCTAAATTAATGTGATTTGTGCGATTGGGGCAGTACGGATTTAGAGAGGTTCTTTCTTTTTTGTGTGGTTTTTCTTATTTTTGTGGGAATTTAAGCTCTGAAACCTTAATCGATTCGGATCTTCCTGGTAGGAGGATTGATGCTGGAGCTGTCCTGTATTCATGCATTTTGTCCAACAGCAAACATGCTTACTTGATACTTGGAGAAGATGAAGAATGTAGCGAAGTTCAAGTTTCCCTTTTCCGACTTGCTGGCACTTGATGCACTTTGTTTTCCATTGTTCTTGATTAGATTTCATGGAATCGATTCTTGTTGAAGTTGCATTAGATTTCATGACATGATTAGTTCAGGTCATGCAAATGTTTCCTTTTACTCTCCTGCTTTTATGCTTATGAAATTGACCTCCAATTGCTCAGAGGTAAAGAATACAAAGTCTCCTATTCCTTATCATAGGATTTTTCCATCAGGCTTTTGGGGACGTTATAGTTTGGGGATTATTTAATATTATTAACTTTCTTCTTGTGCAATCTTGCACATAGTGACATGTGTTTTGCCTCACTTCTGTTACTAAGTCGGTGACATGTGACATATGACGTGCTCATAAGGAATTATTCGTTTTGGATGAGCCCGTACAGTTTTATCTTTTTAGGATGAGCTCCAAGAAGGTACTTTTAAGGGTAAGGATGATGCTAGAGACTTATAAGTCTTTAGTTCCCCTATTCTTCAATCAATATGGGACTCAATGTCCTTATCCGTTGAAAGTGATAAGTCAATATTTTGTCATCATTAGTGCGAGCATGAAGGCTCGTGAGGAATTATCTGCTTTGGGTGAACCCATACAGTTTTGCCTGTTTAGGATAAGCCCCAAAAGGCACCTTTGAGGAGCTGGGGAATCAAGGGCTTAAAACCCTCTAACATCACCCTTATCACTAGAGATACCTTTTGGGGATCACCCTAAAAGGGTAAAACCGTACAGACTCACCCAAAGTGGACAATTCCTCATGAGCCTTCATGCTCGCACCAATGATAACAAAATGTTGACTTATCAGAATGGTGCTAGGAGGGTCATGAGCCCTCAGCTCCCCTATTGGGAGGCATCGATAAGGGCATTGAGTCCTACATTGGTTAAGGAGTAGGGGGAATCAAGGGCTAATAAATCTCTAGGATCACTCTTACCATCAAAGGTGCTTTTTGAGGCTTACTCTGAAAGGGTAAAATCGTGCGGGCTCATTCAAAACAGACAATTCCTCACGAGCCTTCATGCTCACACCAATGAAAAAATGTTGACTCATCAATGTATAAACAAAATCTGATCAAAATATAATCATATGCCCAATACCTCATCTAGAGATGTCTCTCGTTATTGCATGAAGTTTCATAATTCATTGTGTCTCTTTGGCTCCTTTGCTGATATCAGTTCTCTGTGGTGGCATGCGACGACCGAAAGTCATCATGACTTGAAATTCCTACAATCTGCTAAGTTAACCATCATATTCTGAACTCAGCTTTAGGCATATGATTTAGATGTATTTTTTGGTCACATCATTAATGTTTACACTCCCTGGCAATCACTTGGTGTCAAACCCCTTGCGGTAATCAACTAACAGTATTTTCATGATGTTTTCCTTAATTCACTTGAGAACACAACAAACAGATTGCATTTCAAGGTGGTATCTAATTGTTATTCCTCCTCCATAGCCTTTTTCTATGCAAATCTCTTCAACTCTGTCTTGGCAGCTAAGATGATCATTAAATGTTTTATTTTAGATAATGCAACAGCTGTAAATTCTTTGCTGTTAGTGTCATACACTGTGTTTGATGGAAACTAAGTTGTTTCCACGAGAAAACACTTCTTAGCAAATGTTATTAGTCTGCATGAGGTTTATCAATTACAACTTCCTCATTTTCTTGTGCCTCTATTTAAGGGCGGGTGGATTTTTATCTGTGCACTATTTACATATTGATTCAGATGTGTTTCTAACAGTCCAAGGAAGAATGTGAGTACATAATTCAGCTGGCAAAGCCTCATATGAAAAAATCAACAGTTGTCAATAGCACTACTGGTGGGAGTGAAGATAACAGGTTATCAGTTTTCATCCATCTGTCAAAACTTCTAATTTTGACTTAATCAAGAGCTTCTCAACAGTCAGTACTCACATATGTATTTGCTGATAGTGTTCGAACAAGCTCAGGCATGTTTCTTCAAAGAGGACGTGATAAGATAATCAGATCCATCGAAAAAAGGATAGCAGACTATACCTTCATACCTGTAGGTAAGTTATTGACAAATGAAATTGATCGATACTAGTTTCTGTTGCTTCTTCTTTGATACAACATCTTGAACCAATTTTCTCAGTTTTTAAAGGCCTTATACAGAATTATAAAGGAGATCAATATCTAAGAGAAAATCTACATATCTGGAAGACATTCAATAAGTGAGATTATACATGGTTTTCTTATACATTGTTTTCTTCATGAGAGCCACTAGTCAATTAATATCTTTCCTGCTTTAAAGGCAGCCTATGAAATCTGAACAATACAATTAATGAAATTTGGTCAAAGGAAAAAAGGGATGAGCTTTGGAGGAGGCTATATGGTTAGAACCAACAACATTGGGCAGTGTAAATTTTCGGAAATGATATGGAAAAGACAAATACAAATCTGTAGGATATGCAGAACATTTCAGGATAACCATAGCAGTTTTAGATGGGAAATTTTAAATCCATAATCGTCTTTAGTTTCTTGTTTATATTGTTTCCTTATCTGATATTTTCTATACAATATATATGTGCAGGAGGAAGTATGATGGGAACTTGGCAATTTACAATTTGGTACAAGGGAAAATTAGAACATAACTGTGGAGAGTCTAAATGATTCAGACATAAAACATGATAACTTTTTTTGGTATTTTAAATGTATTTTGTTGAACGATAAAGTTATTTCCATCGCATTAATGCAAAAAGTAAAACGCTGAATGATTCTCAGAAAAAGAATATATATAATGCTAAACTGCAAGATGTTTTTCTTTAGGTTTCTTGACATCTTTATTTAGTTCAAGGAGCATAGTTTATTGCTGTAATATATCAACTAAAGATCACCAGTTAAGCTAAATTCGGCTTGTAAAATATTTTTGCACTTGACCTTTACTTCCATCATGGATTCCTACTCCGATCTGATTCATCTAATTATATAGAGCATGGGGAGGGACTCCAAGTTCTTCATTATGAAGTTGGTCAGAAATATGAACCTCACTTGGACTACTTCGCCGATGAATTCAACACTAAGAATGGGGGTCAGCGGATAGCTACCTTCTTGATGTATCTGTATGTGACTTCACATCTTAGATTCCCTTAAGACTGTGTTAAGGTTGCATTAAACTGCTTATCACTGAAGCCATCTCTGTGGTTCTTCCTTTATTCCTTTTGATATCCTATGGACAGTTCGGATGTTGAAGAAGGTGGTGAGACAGTGTTTCCTAATGCCAAAGTCAACAGCAGTTCGTTGCCAGGGTACAATGAGCTATCGGATTGTGGAAAGGCAGGTCTTGCTCTAAAACCAAAGATGGGAGATGCCTTACTCTTCTGGAGCATGAAACCTGATGCTACTATGGACCCATTAAGTTTGCATGGTTTGTTGCCCATCATATCTTTATTCAGAGAAGTTTCTATTCAGGAACCCTGACATAAAGTATCTTTTGATGTAACAATAATGATTCTTTCTTTATAAATTATGTTGTATCTTCTGAAAAATTCCTTATTGACTAAAAGCTTATGCCAGAAGATTTTCTGATTCATTCTTGCAGGTGCATGCCCTGTAATTAAGGGAAATAAGTGGTCTGCTCCAAAGTGGATGCGTCTCCATGAGTATAAAGCTTGATATTTTCACTGAAGGTACTTTCCTGCTTCCACATCCGCAATATCTTATAAAAGTTTAACATCTGAAATTTAAATATTCCTTAATAAACTAATAGTTGCCTGTTGCACAAGATCTCATGGTCCAAAGCCATCTTTTGGAATTTATTGTGTCCCTGCCAAGTATGAGTTATTCCTCAACTTTATGTATTAAAAGTTAAAACATCTACAAGATTGTGATGCTGAAATCATAAAGGTGGAGTTTTATCACAAAGCCTGACATGAGTTACAGCTTCAAACAGCACAATTTTTGCAAACATTATTGATTACCTATTAGTACCTCTGTTATGCTTAAGATTTAAGTGTTCCTACCACTAAAAAACTCTTTCGATTGATAAAATCTTCAAAATTGAGTAGGAACATAGGACATCCTAGAAAAGAGACAATTCTTTCGATCTTTTTGTAATGGATATCACATCTGTTTTTCTTCCTCTTGTTTTGCTTCTGTCATGAATGTCGTTTTTCATGCATGTGAACACTCTTTCATTCAAGTTGCTGATGGTGTGAAGAGAAAGAAGGCTCTTAATTGAAAATTGAGGAGTTATATTTCATGCATGTCAATAATCTTTCTACATTGTTTCTTTTTTGCAGGAAATAAGTTCAAGTGGCTGCAATCTCCACTGTGTTTATCAGCAAAGTCTCTGCCCAACTCGAAACAATCGTGCTGCTTGTCAGTCTTGCCTTTTTTTTTTTGTGTGTAGCATACATGATAAAAAAAGAATACTTATTTCCTGCAGCAGTTCTGTTTTAGTTTTAGAAATCGAGTGCTGATGTTTTATTGTAATATTTGAGAATTATGTTTTAGTATTTTTTTGTACCGAAAATACAGTAAATAATGTATCGTTGATACGCAGACTTTAATATTCTACTCATGGATTTTGGACCCTACTCCTGTTATTAATCTCATCTGTGTTTTGTCCAAATGGTGCAAACTTTCTTTCAAGGCATTTTCCACTTCACTTTAAAATACCATGCTTCCATCTGAAGCAAGGTTGAATGGCTGCTTATAATGGATCTGACAGTGAAAGTTTCATATTTTTATATCTACAGCACAAAATTAACCTTCAATGTCTATTACATCTGGAGCATTTCTTGTGATCATGTTCTGTGAAGTTGAATATTATTTGATTGTGATGTGTGACATGATCTTTTATCAAGTATCATTACGTTGCCATTTGGCCAATTACAGCTGCTAATTTTTTTTTATTATAAACGATCATCTGTACATCATAATTATTTCCTTTCAATGTATATTGAAATATTTTTTTGAATAATTTTGTTACAAATCAATCAATCAATCATCAATGACCTTTTACTTTTTTGTGCTGTGTATATGTCTCGAGAACTTGACGGATAGGGGCACTGCTCCTACTACATCTAACCGTCCGTCTTTTATCTGAGATTAGCACTTCACGTAGATTAGCGGTTAGGATCTTTTCTGAGGCGGAGGGGCAATACTGTTATTTAATTGAGATTTTTCCATGCCGTGAAGGATGAACAACAGTGGCTGTGCGGGTGCAAGCATAGCGCACCGACGCCACCACACCCACCTGTGTGAAGCCGAGGAAGCGAAGGCTCAAGCCGGCCCCCCTCGCACGTGCCACACGCTTCTTCCGCTTGAAATCTCCCTCCGCCTCACAAACCCTCTGCTTCGGCCCCCGATCGTCTCAGATCTGCTGCTATTTCGTACCCCTAAATTCCAAGAACGAGTCCTCCCTCACATGGGGATCCCGTCCCCGAAATCTTGAATTCCTGCCGCAGATCCAAGCCCGCCATGGCGACGGAGGCCGTCCCAGTCCGCCTCCCTTACCGCCACCTTGACGACGCCGAGGTCGAACTCGCCCGCCTCGACGGGGATCCCAACGGCCAGATCCACGAATCCGAGGTCTCCTGCAGCGTCCCCATCCCTTCCTCTTCGCCTTCTTCCTCCTCGAGCCCTTCGCGGCCGCGGGAGAGGACCGGTTGGAAGACGTTGATTCTTAGTTGTATGGTTGCCGCCGGCGTGCAGTTCGGTTGGGCCTTGCAGCTTTCGCTGCTTACACCCTACATCCAGGTGGGATCGCTTTCTCTAGTGATTTATTGTTCTTTTTTAATCAGATCTCTTGATATATGTTAAGTAAGAAGTGGATTACATATTAGAAGGAAAAAAGAAAAGATCAAACTGTAACATTGGTTGAAGAATTATGAGAAATTTAGGATGTTTACTCCCGTTAATTATGTAGCGGGAGTTCATAAGTAGTCTGAATTTTCCATAATTTGGTTCGTGGAATTGGGATCACACAGTTTTATATCTATTATCTAAGAGGTAATTACCGAGATAGGTTGATGATGAATAAGTGTTCATCTAGCCCCCAGACAGATGCCCAGGTGCTCTGTGAAGTTCTAAAGATAGCCATCACTCATCAGATAACTGAGGCTGTGCCAGGCAATAAATCTGTCCCAAATCGAGCTAATAACTCAGAGGATTTCGATGACAAAGTTTATGCATCATTTTCTGAGTTAACTAATACTATGTTATGGAAATATCATACTATTTCTATTAAATTAGTATTTCATGTTACCTTAGCTTGGAAGAAAAATCTGTAGTTGTTATTAAATTAGTATTTCATTATTATTTTAAAGTGGCTCATAAATGTAACCAGACACAGAAATATTGGAGATGTTGGTGCATGACTCTCTGTACTTGTGCATAATGTAAGATTGTATATTGATATATGGTTGGCCTAGGCTAAAATACGTCAGACTATGCTTGTTTACCCCCTAAATAGTAGTCCAGATTCTCAAGTGATTGCCCATAACAAGGATCATTTTAAATATAGGAACTATGACAAAGTATCATAGATTTTCAACAAAGAGAACACATTAAGCTAATCCAGTATCTAGGAAAGGAATTTATCACAAAAGGAATGGGAGATTGATGATTTTAAAGTTGCTGACATGATGAACTCCTTGATAAGTGGTTTAAAAAAAACTAGTAAAGTAAGCATCTGGGAATTTTTTTTTTGGAAAGGGGGATTATTTTAATTTTTATATTCTGGTTGAGAGCACAAAAGAAAAAATTCAGAAAAGAAATATGAATTCCTGTTGAATGTTTGTTTCCTTTGTGTCAAGAGTGACAACCTTGGTATTAGGAAAACCTCCATTTGACGATGATGATTTTCACTCTTATGTCTCAGTCTATCCTGCATTGATGCACCACTGATAAATGATAATTTTGAAAGCAATATATCTCCTTGATTGTGTAGAATTTTTTGTTGAAACTTGCTATTATTGTGGTTTGTTCTGTCTGACACATAGGTTTAGATTTATAATATTTTGAAATATTAATGTTTCTTTTTTGGGTGTTTGTCATAGACTACATGCTTCTATTTCCTGCTTGAATATTTTAGATCTATTACTAAATTTGATTAACCTGGTTTATGCAGACATTAGGAATAGAGCATGTTTTTTCATCATTCATTTGGCTTTGTGGACCAATAACTGGCTTCGTTGTAAGTATCCACAGCTTGTTTATCCAGGAAACAGCAATAAGATATTAATTTGGTGATTTGTTCTTGATACTGCTAGTTATTATGTGGACAGTGCTTCATTTAGTATGTAAATGTTTTTTCTCCTCAATAGCTTTGTGGGAGTTAATTGGTCATAACTAGTTCTGAATGAGCTGATATTATCTTGTTTCATGATATTCCGACCTTAAATCATTATTTTGGTATTAAGTTCTTGGCATAGATTCATTGGACGAAGCGTCATAAAAGAGAGGTTGAGTATGAAGAAATATCATGTAAAATGTCTTAATTTTTTTCTCAAAGAAAAATTAATCCTAGACACAATTGCTTGAATTGGAAGGTATATATTTTCGTTTTTTTAACTAATCTTTGGTGCATTTAGTTATGCTCCTTAGCTGTGCAATGAAAATGCTTTATGATCTAGATAGGTTCTTAAACTTGCTTGTTGATACTTGATAAGCAGGTGCATATTTTCTATGTTTTAAGATGCTTCACTGCATTGCCTAGACCGCCATATGTGTGCAAACATTGATCTGTTAGTGTGCCTTTAGAAGACAAAAGTTCAAAAGAAAAAAATAAAAAACTGAGATGTGCCATGTGAGTGACTAGTTTTTGGAAAAAGAAATTAATACATGATGAAGAAAAATACTGCCATGATACAGATAGTGAAAGTTGTGATAGATTCATGGCTTTGATGATTTAATAAGCGAACGTTGCTACCAAGGAAGCTAAGGAGAACAGAATTGGTGCAAATCCTACAATATGATGGCAGAGGCCATGCATGAGATTTGTAGTTTGTCTTTCCATCGACCAAAGGGAGCTGCTTGGAGAATATAGAGGTGTTGAAGCAGGGGGTCGAAAGGGGCGAGGAAGCGACGATGAGTCCAGAGGGACTTGGCTACCCAAAATCAAGCATAAGTTAGAATGGAGGTGGACTCGGAGGAGTGCCACAGTGATATATCTACTGATCGTGAAGAAAAGAGATGCAAATGCGAGGCGACAGATAGTAGGGCCATGGGCATGGCAGCGCCATGGTACCGCAGAGACGGGACTTCCATGAAAGTCATTGATCCCTTGCTCTTATGGAGGGAGAGCGCTTGGTCATGAAAGGGGTCAAGGAGGTGGAGCATACAAAGACAAACTCCAAGTACCGAGACAAGGTTGAAAGGCAGAGGCCAAGGAACTTCGTAAGACCGGTGTCAACGAGCTTTTCATCAAGATAGTCGAAAGTGAAGGACTTCAGGTCATGCAAGATTGCACGACCAAGGAACGAAGTAGGCAGTACGTGGTGCTATACTTATGCTACTCAGTGGAGTAGGCGGCAAGGTTGATGGAGAAGACGATACAATCCTAGAGGCGACCAAAACTATTAGAGACTTACTCCAAGTTGGGGTAAAAACTTCATGCATTCTAGAAGTTCAATAGCATTGAGAAGGTGAATTATAGTAGCTAACTCAACGCGAGGAGTGCAAACACTTTAAGTGCTTCAGAAGTGTGAGCAAAGAGCAGATGAATGCCAGTAACCAGCTCGATGCATGGAGTACAACCCTCGAGGAGGTGGGCGAAGTCAAGTAACCTTTGCCTTGTCAACTCTTAAGAGAATGGGTGAAACCGAGTACCCCAATTCTCTTATCTATCCAACAGAGGAGCTCTGCACAGGTTTAAAGACCCTTCGAAAATAATGGAAGATAATAGTTGTCAAATCTTCACCAATGGTGATCAGTGCTACTTAGAGCAGATTATTCGTTTCATTTCCCAACAGAATGCCAATCGAAAGCGGAAGTGATGCGAATGTACTTGGAAGTGACAACTAAGCGAAAGAAGAGTCAATAGGCAAATTTTGTGGAGGAAGGATCCAAAACTTCAAAAAGTTTGCGAGGCGATACTCGTTAAAGCTCCAACAAGCATCCACCCAGTTCAAATAGCCTGAGGTATTTAAGAGACAGGCGCAAAGTAAAGATGGTCTTTTCCTTCATCTGAAGGATCCGTAGGAACCAACAGAGATCAACACAACTCAGCCAACCCCACACTAGAGTCAGAGTCATTGGCGAGTTGAAGCAGCATGACGGATCTAAAGTTCGACTACTCAACAACAGCAGCGGAGAGCAGTTGGGAGCCAAGAGGCGCATTGCAGCTGGAGCAGAAGATTGAAGACTCAGCGAAAGCGAGGAGTTGCAGTGTCGGCAAAGGCTTCGACGAGGACGTCGAAGGAATGGGTGGGGGACAATGTCACGGACAAACTTCTAAACAAGATGTTTGATGTAATGCTTATGTATGTCCGTGTTTTTTGGTTTGTTTATACTTTGCACAACATGTAGAGGGACGATCGAAGGCTTAATAACCCCATTTTAGTTGGGTTTGGTGGTCGTTGTAGGCTTGTAAATGAAGGTTGTGTCATGTGGACACTTGTAAGAGATATTCGGTTTGTAGTGGATCATTTTGACCCTTTGTTGTGCAACCGTTCAGAGCTTGTAAAGTCCGTTTGTAATTTGCATTGGCTATGAAGTGTTTTCGGAGATGTTTGCTTGTGGATCCCGAGTGAGGCGCTTTCTCTAACCCGTTTTCTCTTTTGTAGGTCCTAAGGGACCGTGGGAGGTTTTGGGGAGGCTAACCTTTGCGGACAGACACGCAAGGGTGCCACACGACTTAGGTAAAATCAGCTAAGTTCGTGACAGCATGTTGGTTCATGCCAGGATCGGTAAATACCAGTCGATACAGACTAATCTTAGCAAAATTAAGTTCTACGCATTTAACTATTGGCCTTGCGAGTGATACACCTTTTTTCTTCTTCTTTTCATAAAAACTTCATTTTTGAAGTGTCTTAATGCTTTCCTATGGGAGTGTTATGATTGTTAGTGCTTTGCTTATCTTATTATGGAATGCAAATCTTAAGCTTTTGTAGGTTTCTTGTGCATTTGTTGTGCATCAAGATCCTCTTTCAGGATATAATAATTCTAAATTCTTACTTTTCCAATTGGAATCTGAAGCATTTCTTAATGAATTTTTTGTGTGTTTGGAGCTTTATGTCCTTTTTATTGCTACATATGGTTTTAGACTGTTTGTTGAAGTCCATAGTTTTCAAGGTCCATTGTCTTTCTCTTTCATAATGTGACACCCATAACTTTGTTGTTTATTTATATTTCTTACTAATCTCTTGCTAGGAGAATAGTAAGTCCTGCCGAGTTTATAAAAAGTGATTATCTTGTGTAGAGTCACTTGAGGGTGATGGGTTTGACATAACTCCTTTTATGATTAATTTGCTTATGGTGTTGATTTATAGTGATTAGTGTTAGTGATACAAGGTGAGGTAGAGGAAGATATAAAAAGACCTTAATGAAAACTATAAATAAAGATTTAAGTACTTTAAATTTAACTAGACATATGATTTTTTTACGGATCTCAATGACGGCAAAAGATTCATGTAGTCGACTTCAAATAGTTGGGACTTTTGGCTTTGTTCTCGTTATTGTTGATTTATAATGACTTTGAAGCCATCATGATCATCAATCAATTGTCTGCAATTATTGACTTTAAAATAGTTCGTCCTTGGAGTTTTCCTGCCTATACATATTTTTTATTAATGTGGACTGTCTTTTTTTATTGTTTTGCTGATGGTTATTGGTGCTGAAACATCCTATTTACTAAGGAATTTGGGTACTGTCTAAGTTAATATTTGGTTCCTAGGTTCAACCTTGTGTTGGTATATGGAGCGATAAATGCCATTCAAAATATGGAAGGAGGCGACCATTCATTTTTGTTGGCTGCGTCATGATTTCTTTTGCTGTGAGTGTTGAGAAATCAGCCTTTGTTGTCTCTGTTAATTGTTGCTTGTCCTATAGTGATTGAATCCAACTATATTTTGATCTAGGTAATTTTGATTGGGTTCTCTGCTGATATTGGCGTCATTCTAGGTGATACTAAGGAACATTGCAGGTACCTTTTCTCATTATTATTATTCATAAATTTGAATGCACTAGATTGTAACCTAAATCATTACGAAAAACAGAAATTATAAAGGTCCCAGATGGCGAGCAGCTGCTGTGTTTGTGATTGGATTTTGGATGCTGGATCTTGCTAACAATACAGTGCAAGTAAGCCACTTCAAACCTGTCTATTCCTCCTTTGCTTCTCCAATCGTACTTTTGAGTTTATACTTTATACAAGTAAATGTTCTTTAAAGTGGCCGCAATCTGTTGTTGGTCAAGGTACCACCATGTAGTTGCATCTGTTTAACTACTAGATCAAGTATAAATAACGTATAATGCATATCAGGGACACAGGATCAAGTATAAATAATAATTATGACAATATCATGTATGAGTTCTTTTTGGTACTCCATGAATCTGTTTAGTTAACTAGAAATAAGACAAGCATATACTTAATATAGCACGATATCAATGATATGAAAGTATATAAAAAATAATAACAAGAAGAAAGAAAAATTACCATGTGCAGATGCATAACTGATAATGTGGCCACCACAGAATGCAGTTTTTTGCCCTGTTTAATAATGCAAGGGCTTCATGGAAGGTGGATACATTACTGGTTCTGCATTTGTGACCACGTGAAGTCCTAGAACACTGGTCATAATAGGTTTAGGTTGCACACTTCATCTTTATAAGTTCTCTGATACTGTTGTATGCATGAATTTTAGGGTCCAGCTCGTGCTCTTCTAGCAGATCTCTCAGGTTAGACGTATTCCTCTCTTCTGCTAGGTGTTATTTACAGTTATCTTAGTCGAATAATGTGACTTTTATGAACTGAATCAATGTATATTGTGTTTAGGCCCTGACCAATGCAATTCTGCAAATGCCATATTTTGCTCATGGATGGCTCTTGGAAATATTTTAGGGTTCTCATCTGGTTCAAGTGGACTTTGGCACAGGTACATGACAAACTCTGTAATGATGACCAAGTTTAAAATTTTGGTCTAAGACTAGTTTCGACACCTGGCCAGATCGATATGGTACCAGTACACTGAATGATATACCATCCTGTACAATCCTGCTTCACTGCAAACACAATAAAAATGGATACTGACTGTATAAAAATGGATACTGACTGTTACTAAGCTATATGTTTTGGTACTGGTTTGATTGACTTTTGAAAACCTGGTCATGGGTATCTGTGTTGCATTCAGTTTTTCTTTGGGTTCAAGTTTTTGTTAAACAAGATGTGTACATCCATATACTACATATGAACATGTATATATATACATACATGTATATATGTACACACACACACACACACACACACACACACACACATATATATATATATATATATATCATGTATATGTATGCGTATGTGTGTACATCTACATATACATATACCTCAAAGTATATGTATATGTGCAAACCCATTTGTAAATATACTTGGGCTTGTATTTGTCTTATTTGTTTCTATGTACTTATATATGTTCAAGTATGGAATATAATGTAATGAATGATGATGACTTCATACAATTATTTAGAGTTTTAATAAGAGTTCTGACAAGTTAATGACAAACTGGTATGAGAGATAGGAGCTGAGAAACAATACAAGAGGTAACTTTACATGATCTAATTTCCTGATTCGTTGGTTATTCTCTTAGTAGGTTGCAGCAAGAAAAGTACTCACTTGCGGTAATCCAAACTCTCCAACTTTGTAAAGTCATCCTACTTTCGAAGTTTCTGATTACCAAATTTTGTATAAGACAACAGAAACAGTATATATTTAGTGACTTCTTCTATCATGATAGAAGTCATTTGTAGGCACAAGTTATCCCGTACCTCTACGGTCAAGGTTTGGTAGGGTAGTTGTTTTACCATGGGCAGTCTTCACCTCATCAAGTCAAAATGGTTGTTTGGCACACAATGTGGGAGTAACCAGTGAAACTATATGGGAACGGCCATGTGCAAAGCCATACAGCTTGAGAAGAAAATTGGTCTTTCAAGCAGTTATCTGTGACACACCAATTCTCATGATTAAACCACTGAAGGACTATTGGGAAGCTAATATTTGTAAACATATCACCCTATTCTGCTAAATTATTGAACTTTCACAACCATTAGAATGATGCTGTAGTAGCTGGTGACGTCCCATTTTAAGGATTATTTTTTTCTAAATTTTTGCACAATTAAATCATTGCAGAAATGTTGGTGACGTTACTATCTAACTACCAATCAGATGTCGTATTGAAAATTAATCACCTATAAACTGCCTAATGAGTTAGCTGTACCTATAAAATTTCCCCGTGGTTGTGCTATGATACACTAAATTGCTTTCTTAATCCTAAGGGTAACAGGGGTCTTTGGGTTAGGACCCACTAAAAGTATGTACTGAAAAAGATAGAGACAAGGGAAAAAAATACTTCTTGGGCAAGAAATTCCCTTTATCTTTCAATTACAAACAAACTGTTTCTTTAAGTACCAGTCCATAGCACAATCCAATATGCTATCATGGTAGCATAATGATGACATGTTCTGCATTTTGTATCTACCTCCTTTTGGTGAGAAGGATTCGTTCTGAAGTAAATGCCATGCATTTATTGAGCGTTCACAAATCAATTTCATTGTGGAACTTCTGTGACCACTTGCTAGAGAGTCCTCATAGGTTGTCTATAACTTCCAAAATACCATGTGTGTGTATGTTTAGAAGCTTGTAGAAAGCCTTTGGAACTCCCTTCTTTTCCTTGTTTCTCTGTTTGCTTGACCCCAAAATAACCACGTATGTGTTAAGAAGCTTGTATAAATTTTTTTCAAGCTCCTCTTCTTTTCCAATTACTTCTTACTTTTTTTTTGTGCTTGTTTGATTTGCACCACATAGATAATGGAGTTTCAAGATGAGAAATACTTATTACAGCCACTTGATCAGAATCTCTCCCCTCTGATGTGATCTAATTTTCCTCCCAACATATTCCAAGCACATCTGAAAAATTGTATGAAATCATTGCTCACTTTTTTTTAATTTGTGAGTGTTTGGCTTGGTGTCTACCCGGATGTTGGCCTCTACATATAGGTGAACTATGTTGCTTGCTGTATAGGAACACAAAGTTTTATGCTTTCTGCATATTGATGTCATAAAGTTTGCCTCCCTGGTTTAGACTACAATGAAAAGAACATTACAAATAAGAATTGACTGTTTAAACACAGATTTGCTACGGAAACTTTTTAATGTTTTATAGTTATTCAATTGCATCTGCTAATAAATAATTTGCATTACTATGTCAACTTCTATTATCCATGACAATTTCCATTAGTTTTAACTCAATCTGATCTTCTTCTTTGTTTCTGCTAATAGTGGATCAGGTTCTCCATACTGTACATTACTACATATATCTTACCAACAAAGATGCTAAAGAAAACGAACCACTTACGTGTTTTTTCTCATAAATCATTTTGATTCACCTCTAAAGCTCCATTTTGTGTTTCTTTTTCAACTTTCTTAACTAAAATTGCATAACCAAGATCTTGATGACCTCCACAAATTATAGCTGTACACAATAATTTCTGACACCTAAATGATCAAGTTGCAAACTTCAATCTCAAAGCTTGGACAAGACTCCTTGAACAAAGTGATAAATCATTAATTTCAACAATGAGTATGGGTGTCATATCTGATTTAAGAAAATTTTGAAAAAGGAGGTTGTAAGTCACAAGTTATTGTTCAAATGTGAGTTTTACCCATTGATTAAAAAAAATATTTTCACCATGTAAACCCTTACCATAGTCCTTGTAATCAGTTTAACTCATGCAGGTGGTTTCCTTTTCTGACAACAGAGGCTTGCTGTGAAGTATGTGGAAATCTAAAGGCTGCCTTTCTGGTTGCTGTGGTGAGTTATTTGTTATGTTGGAGCATGGGGTGTTTATGACTTGATACCGTGTTCTTTGCAAGTGACAAATTTTCAATACTGCCAATTTGTACAACAATTGATAAAAACATCAAAGAATTTCTTTTTAGTTTAATACTATTTTCATCCATTGAATTATCTTTTCTTTCATTCTTTCATAGCGTAATACATCTAACCTAGTCATTTTTATTCTTCATTACAACTAAGGAGTAACTACATCTGCAGGATGTTCTGTAAAAGGATTGACTATTAGATGAGGAATTGTAAGAGAACTTAAACAACCCAGAAAAATTTCAGGGGTGATCTGGTCTCTGAAATCCTGCTGTTGGACACACAGAGACCACATCATTCTTTGAAAAATTTCAGGAGTGATACAGTTCTAAGTTGTTATTTGTTAGACTAATTGTGTTACATAAACCACTTTGTAATTTATATTATGCCATTTGCATCTCAGATGATACAGTAATTAGCAGCGTTAGGCATTTAGAATTCGGATAAGGTTCTGTGAATTTTCCAGATAAATAAATTGGATGACTTCCCTTTGTTGCTGGAGATCTTTAATGCCATGCTGTTTGGATTTTCTAGGTATAGTTTCTCCTGCTTTATTTATCTTGTGTACATTTTGAAGGAACCCTCTATGTTCTAGTGCTATGTCAATCATGTCTTGGGTCTTGCCATTGTGTCACATGTGCTTTGTCTTCTGCTGCCATTTAGCTTTCTGAAACCTCTAAGCACTGATATGCTATTACATATTGTTTTCAAAAGCTGTTTTTTGCAATTTATTATTTTGTCACCTCTTATGTTGAGGTCATTTCACTTGATGTTTACATTTTTATCAGTTGATCAAGCTGCATTGTGAAAATGTATATGCTTCAGTATTCTTTATTTGAGAAGCAATATGTTAATTATTCTTGATCTAACTACTGGTCAGATTGCTATCAGAATCTGTTACTTTTCAGTTTCTAGGTTTTGTGACTAGTATTTAGTTCTGGTTATTAAGATTTTATATTCTTGCAACAAAATTTCAAATGATTTTTACATGCAGGTGTTCCTTACATTTTGTATGCTCGTGACTCTATATTTCGCTAAAGAAATCCCACTCGAACCAAAGCCTGCACAACATTTGTCCGATTCTTCACCTCTATTAAAAGATCCTGAGCAGTACCAGCATCTATCATTACAAGCTAAGTGGGAGAAATTAGATAATGGCCACAACTCTAGAATCAATATGATGGATGATAGAGCTAGCACAGATGCTTCTGTGGACTTTGGGCATGGCAGTGATAGGGGGCAAATTGAAGCCCTTGATGATGGACCTACTGCAGTTTTGGTTAACATTTTAACAAGCATGAGGCATCTGCCGCCTGGAATGCATTCTGTGCTTCTTGTCATGGCCCTTACCTGGGTATGTGGTTTGGAATTGACATGTTTATGGCTATCTTTTACTTTCAGAGTCGGCTTATAACTGATTGCTTGGATTCTCATTTCCTCCATGATTGGCTTTCTTGTTTTTTTTTTCTCGCATATGTAGTTGTCGTGGTTCCCCTTCTTCCTTTTTGATACCGATTGGATGGGACGAGAAGTATACCATGGGAATCCAAATGGGGATACAACCCAACAAGCTGACTATCAAAATGGCGTCAGAGAAGGTGCATTCGGTTTGCTACTGAATTCAGTAAGTTTGTTGTGATTCAACATACATACATACATACATAAAATACATATTATAATGCTGGTCAAACCACCTCATGCAAGTCCATGATAGACATGAGCTGGCACAGTGTGGCAAAAGCCCATGTTAAACCAGTAAGAGTTGGTGCATGCTTTACACTGGCACGGTGTGGACAGATTTCTTGTGCTTTGCTGACATGATACAATCTGCTTGAATGCATGAATGGTTTTTAAGGTCTGCAGTCTAGAAATACTTAAGACCATTCAAATCTTGTTGTAGCACCTGAATTTTAGCTTGATAAGGATGGTTCACCATGTAATTCTACAACCGGGTGTATATGTGATGTTATTTGTGTGATCAAACATTATTGAAAGACATATCTATGCTTTTGAAAGTAAGCTTTTCACTAAGATTTTACTTCCAACAGGTTGTTCTTGGAGCTAGCTCTTTCTTTATTGATCCAATGTGCCGGAAAATGGGTGCAAGATTAGTGTGGGCAATGAGCAACTTTACCGTGTTTATTTGTATGGCAGCTACTACAGTCATAAGCTTGTTGTCTATCAGTGAATACTCTAATGGAATTCAACATGTCCTTGGAGGAAATAAGGCCATTAAGGTGGCAGCATTGGTTATCTTTTCAGTTCTCGGGTTTCCTCTAGCTGTAAGCATCAATCTTCATAGTCATATAAATCTATAATCTGCACTTCCTGATTAAAAAGCATTCTACTTTTATTATGTGGCAGATTACGTATAGTGTTCCATTTTCTGTGACAGCAGAATTGACTGCTGGCTCAGGTGGAGGACAAGGTCAGTTTGCACTGACTTGCTATTACCTTTTTACTTGTGTTACATCTCTTCTAATTGACATGTATTTTGCAGGACTGGCTACTGGAGTTCTGAATCTTGCGATCGTCATTCCTCAAGTTGGTTTGTTTCTTTATTTATTTGCATCTTTTTGATACGTTTTGAATGTTGAATGGGTAAAGAATTCATTTTTAACCAACGAAGCTTCTTTCACTTTTTGGCTGGAATAACTTCACAAGTACTCCCATAAATTCATCTAGTGCACCCAACACTTCTTGTACATGTTTTCTTTAAGGCATAAATGTTTTCTTTGTCTCTTAGAATAATTATTTCTCATTCATTGAGCAATCATCTTTCAGAACTTCATGAGGCTTTTTCTTTTGTGTCTGTGTACTTATGTAGTTATGTTGTCGTATCGGGGAAATTACATTAAGTGAGCAACCTTTGCACAAGGGTTTGTAGCAGAAATGCTTAATTTTTTTATTTCAAAATTTGCAAATTGTGCAAATGTAAAGTGCTAATTTTAGTTGCCATAATTACTTAAAGAGTATGAAGATGCTCTCACTTGGTAATAAGATGGCAAGAGTGAAGCTAGATATATGTCAAAGTGAATCAATTAATTTTACAATGTTCTGTGTTGGAAGGAAGAGATAATGGAAAGCATCTATAGATGCTTTACAATTTTGTGTATTAACAGATTTAGTGAATGCCCTTATTGGGTGGGTGAGTTTGCAAATGGGTCAAATTTCAGGGGGTGTCTATGCAGCTTACCTCTTAAAAGAACCAGTTTTTATGACTGACATTTATGATTAACCCATCAGATATTAAAGGGATGTTCTATTCATGTTTCCAATAAAATTTGGAAAGAATTTCAGATATGGCAAAAAGAATCTCGATGGACAACTAAAATAAAACATTCAAAAGTAGGTCATATTTATACTTTTAATTCTGATAGTAACTATGCATTCAAATTACCATGTAGCTCATATAAGCAATCTGTAAATATACAGGACAGAGTGGCAAATTACTGAAAAGGGAATTAATTTTAGAAAGATACGTGTCCACGAGACACCTTTACTGTGTGGCCGCTATATGTCTACTTATACATATTTTCCAGTAAATAGTTTTCTTTTGAAAAAATATGTGTGTTCTTGATAATGTTCTGTAGTGTGTACTAACTAAATGCATTTTGTGTACAGATGATTGTAGCTATCGGTGCAGGGCCTTGGGACGCCCTCTTCGGGGGAGGGAACATCCCTGCTTTTGCCTTAGCTTCTGTCTTTTCTTGTGCAGCTGGCATTTTTGCTGTCTTAAAATTACCAGGACTTTCAAATGCCTACACTTCTGTTGGCTTCCACGGATTTGGTTGACTTACTACCGATACAGAGTTATATTTTAGGATCTCATATGTCAAGCACCACAGCCAATTGATATTTATTCCTATTCTTTTTCCATTTATAGGTTGCATGCAATAATAGGTAAAATAAAATTTTTATCATTAAGATGTCAATGAGTTAAATTCATGTGCATTTGAAGGGTATAGGGTCATTACCACTGGAACCATTACTTGAGGATATTTCATGTTTGTATTATATCACTATTTGATGTTGGTTGACCCTTGTGATAGTTTTGTTTTTATGAATGATCCTGTAATATTGGAACAGTTCTTCCTTACTGCTGAAAATGAAATCTCATATGTTCTATGTGCTGTTCATGTCATGAGTTAACACTATTTGGTGTTTGTTGACCCTTGTAATAGTTTTGTTTTTGTGAATGATCCTGTAATATTTGAACAGTTCTTCCTTACTGCCGAAAATGAAATCTCATGTGTTCTATGGCTATGTGCTGTTCATGTCATGAGTTAATCCTGTTTGGTGTGCTCGACACATTGTGTAGACTTCTCGTAAAGCGTCATCAGTTCTTTCACCAACCGCAGCCAGGAGGTATGTTTTCATCCTCACACGCACAACATTCATGGTCGCGTAAAGGATAATTGATGCACATGTCATTTGCCTCCTTATCGAAATCTACTCATCCCCCTTTTTCTGTGCCTCCGAGCATTTATTTTCTGTAGAACATAGGTTCGGCATCCCTTTGAATGAAATTGTATCTCTCTTTTTGATTTTGAGAATTTATGGTGGAATCGTGTAACCTTGTATAAGTGTGTCAAACATCTTCAATCTGTTTGGAGTTTCTTGGTTTAGAAAGAGTGTACATAATAATCCATATAGGGATGGCACGATTGTCATTGATCTCATTATCATTGATTTTTGCTGTTGAAAGGTCACCTTCACATATTTTCTTTGGAGCAGTTGATCACACGACTCTATCTTGTTTTATCATCGAAACCAATCGATCATATGCATATGCACATGCATTCTATCGGTGGCACCCGATATGGGTAAAAATGCCTCCAAAGTAGCATCAAACTATGCTGGATATAGTTAATTTGTTATACTCGTTCATTTATTTTTAGGAGACATGTCGCCTCGAGTGTATTACAAGTGATCGGCCACGTGCCAACCTCTTGTGCCAACCGTCTTTGAGGGTGTCGTGATTAGTTTGTTATCCATGTAGCAGCCGTTACTCCCTAAGCGTGTAACAATAAGTAAAGCTTATATATATATATATATATATATATATATATATAGATAATGTCGGTTCTTTAACCTCATTATTCATTTAATTAGATTTTTTCAGTATCCTGATCCTTAGATTTAAAAAATTTATATTGAAATTTTTATAGTTATGTAAGTGTAACATTTAGCTTCATTTACCGTAACGTTATAGGTTTTATTGATAAAAACACGAAAACAATGAGTAAAAAAATAATTTTAATATCTTAATTATATTTTAGGTGATGATGGATAGTAACATCACTATAGGCTACGAATGAATGTTACATATGAAAAGAGAGATTAATGATGAGAGGTGAGATAAATGGAAAGAAAGAGAATGATGCAGATGATGCTTTTCATATATGTCAACGTCGATATAAATGTAAAGTAATGAAAGGACTACTCGACATCTGCATCGTCGCTGATGCAAATGCAAGTGGCAAAAGAGCGATGATCTACTATGAGCCAGATGTGACCTTCCTTTATTTGACCCATGACACATCCATTTACGATGTCAACTTCCTCGTGACTCACCACATCCGTCGAGTTACTTATGTCACTTGTCACTCTCTTGACACTGGTTGCCATGTTAACTATAGGTCTCTAGTGATTAAAGATATGCTTTAGAGTGCTTATGAGGCTAATCGTTATCACCACATCACGAATTGCTCGATTCATAAGCCCGAGTTATTGACGTAAACGTAGAGTATCAACATTTAAAATTACTTTTTTTTCTCTCAGTCATAACCCAAAATATAAATGCAACTTTAAAATTACTTTTTACCGAACGTTTTCGTGTTTCACGGTGCTTAGGAACGAGCAAAGAATCCTTCGATGCTTACGTGCGCCATGGATCCTATCATACCAAATGAGCCGTGATTTCCACGACGAAAGAAGTATTCGATAGATCAAATGATGATGGTCGAAAGAGAAACCCATCGGATGTGAAGATTCAACTCAAATCAAAAGGAGATGAGGTAGGATTCGTCAAGATAGATTGGAAACCAAGTGTCCTAAAAGTGAAATCGGAGGAATTCGAGACAGATTCTTGAGATCGAGCATATCGGAGTTGAGATCGTTGCTTTCGAGGCCCATCAAAGATAAGAAGAAGTTTAGATATCTAACCTGGATTTTCGCCTTTACTCTGCCGCTTCTCCTCCCAAGTCGAGGCTCGATGTCATCAAAGATTAAAAGCGAAGGAAGAACTTTAGATATCTGACCTAGCTCTTCGCCTTTACTCCTCTCTGCTCCTTCACCGCCTTTCGACTCGGGAGAGAAGACGACGTCCTGATGGGGCTTCAAGCGAAACAGAAGTAACGAAACACATGTCATCGTTTAAGAATTCGAACTGCCTGTTTGATTCGATGGAATATTCTCGTCGTACGTACAAGTGCCGACCGGTGAGAGCCATCTGATGAGCCTCATCGATCCATGATGCGGTGATCTGATGTTGATCGTACGCAACTGAAACGGTGACGAACGCTCATAGCGTGTGTTGTACAGCGTAGTGTGGCGTGACTCGATGTTTGCATGTTATTGGGTCGGATTCGGTTCAGTCCATTACGAGCAGTCAACCAAGCAAATCTTCCGGAACAAGCTATTTCCCTCAACCGTTCGATGCATCCATCCACGACCAGGAAAGAACGGGAGCGAAACCCAAACCAACCCAATTCCTCGACCCGCACCACTAAAATTCCGACCCTTCTCCCATGAACTCTCGAGCACGCGAAATCGAAACGCATCTCGAAGCCCGCCCTTTTCCTACTCAACTCCCCGTCGTCCTTCCTCTAAACCTTCCCCTGATTCTCCTCTCTTGCTCTCGCGCTTTCATCTCCGATCTCGTCGCTCTCTTTCTCAATCTCTCTCGTGAGGTCTAACGATGGGGAGAGGTTCGTCCAGGTCCAACCCGTCGAGGCAGCGGAAGAGGGTGGAGGCGGAGACGGCCAGCACGCCAAGGATGAGAGGGCCTTCACCAGATGGTATGATCCGTTCCTTTCTTCCTCTTTCGGCACTCGTTGGGCAACGATCTGTCATGACTTTTTCATCACCGGTGCTGAAATCTATGATTTGGTCATAGCCAGGCATGCAATAAGGATGTCGCTGTTGTTCTCATAGACATGCACAGCTGCGGTCTCGATTCCAAAACCAAAATGACCCTTGCTACGCTCTTTTGTGATTTCATGTATTATTGATTTCTTATGTCTCATTCTGATAGTGTTACTGCAGCAGAGTCTTAGGGAGAAAGCAGTTGAGGCAAAGAAGCCGACAGAGAAGTAATTCTCATACAACATGTCCGTGCACAATCATATGTGATCATTCTGCTTTCTGCTCAATTTTTCATTCCATTTGATTGCAGAAAGAGGGTCGCCTCATCTGAGAGTAAGGAGAAGAAGGCAAAGAAGGGGAAGAAGTCCAAAGACCCTAGTGCTCCCAAGCGCCCTCCAACTGCTCAAGTTCTCATTTAAACTATTGTTAAGCCTTTTTAGGACTCCCCTAACTAATTTCGATCTATGTAATGTTGCTGTAGGGAAGACTTTAGGAAGTCATACAAAGAGGCTAACCCCGATAACAATTTGATTTGTTCTCTGCTCATGATTTTAAATTAAGATTCTTCAGTTTGTTCCATTGTTACTTTTTTTGACTGGATCATAACAGGTGTCCAAGGAAGGTGATGAGAAGTGGAAGGCCATGTCAGATGGAGTGTTTTATAGACTTTTGGATTATTAATTTGTTAAATATAATTTATGAGTGGCCATATTTAAATTCTTATTGCCTAAAACTAGGAAAAGAAACCCTACATTGAAAGGGCAGTAGAGCTGAAAATAGGGAAAGCATTAGAGAAACACAATCAAGAAGATGATGGGAAGTATGTGGATTGTTCATCAACCCTAGTTCAATCACAATTTGCTATTTTTTATGTGTAAAGTGATTGCTTCTTCCTCTTTTTACAGGAAAAGAAAGGGTCGTATAGGGAAGAAGAAGATATAGAAGAAGAAAATGAGGAGTAAGAGACTACTACTAGTAGAGATTCATATGAGAATTGTTTCTCCTTTCTGTAAATTTAAGAATCTCGTTAACTGCTTTTGGATAGTTTGTTTCTCATGTGTTGCTTATTCAATATGGCTAAACCATTTTCAAGATGTTTAGTGTTAGGACCAAATTCTGTGTGGTGCTTATGCCCCCATCTGTTTCCAAATTTAAGTGTTCTTATAATATGTTTTGTTGGATTTTAGTCATGGAACTACTAGTGAAATTTGCCAAACATGGACAAGGACCTCCTTGATGAGTTGTTAGGTGACCTTGACAAAGTTTATTACTGAAATATGTCTCATTATGCCTTAAATTCAGTAACAATCAACAATTTGTGATAGATCAGCAACATACCAATTACTGGAACAATGATTAGTATAAATATCAATGCATGCCACTCATCATATTGCTCAGGATGCTACCTTATTTAGGGTCTTATTAGGATACAAAACATTTGTATATTGACATCTTCATGACATTTTTTGTGAATGTAAGTGATTCCAATACAAAAATATTAAGGTAAAGGAATTGGGAACAGGGAGAACTTGTTCTCAGTGAAGCCTCACTGATTATAGCTAGGTTAGCACTTTGCTGAGTATTCATACAACCCAATTAGGGTTTCTTACATGGTGACAATGGTTGCCCACATAGGCACATGTTGTGAGCATAGGCGGCAGTAGGAAAGATGTTGTAAGGCCTTGACTGAGGAATCTGCCCACACAATCTGTTTGCCCTGAAGCTTGCATGCCTAATGTTCACTAATCTAGTGAGGTTATTTGGTACACTGCCATTAAGCCTGTTACTTGATAAATCCAGCCATTCCAGTTTCATCATTTGGCCCATGCTTGGTGGGATCATCCCCTTGATTTGATTCCTTGAGAGATCAATCCTTTGCAGACTTATGGAAGTTGGGATTTGGCCCCAGATCCCATTATTTGACACGACCTGCTATTTCAAGCCCAACTAACCACTAAATTCTGGCAATCTTCCAGTGATCCTGTTGTTTGAAATATCCACTAATTGCAAGAACTTGTTGGCGTTCTGCAGGAGTCCTGATACTGATCCATAGAGCTGATTCATGCGGAGGTCAGGCAGTTGAAGTCTTGAGATGTCAGAGCTGAGCATGTTGCTGGATAGTCTGAGTTCCTACAAGTTTGTCATGTTTGTGAAGAACTCACCAATTTCTCCTGTGATATAATTCTCAGACAGGTCTAAGGAGTTCGAGGACTCTGGTGATGTAAATGGCTTGAGGTTTCCCCTGATGTGGCAGCCTGCAAGGTGTACATCTCTAAGCTCTCTGCACCAAATCCAATGTGGTATTGTTTGTAGATGGAGATCATTATAGGACAGATGTATGGATGAGAGAGAAGGCAAGCCATTAGGAAGTTCATTAGGCAGGGGATCCGAAAACCCATTCCTAGACAGATTGAGATACCATAGCTTCTGCAATCTGCCCAAGGATTCTGGAATGGAGCCACTAAGCAAATTGGCACTGAGTGAAAGAGAAGTGAGGGATTTGAGGCCATCAATCTGGTGTGGAATTTGACCTGTAAGCTTGTTCTGACTCAATGAGATGTCCATAGTGTTAGTTTGGCAAGTCCCATAGTCACATCGGGAAAATCAGACTTGTTGTCTCGTCTTGAAACTATAAATAAGGGCCTGAGCTTTGATGTTAGACACATCACAAGAAGTACCACAGACACCACGAGAAGTACCACAGACACCACGAGAAGTACCACAAACACCACAAGAAGTACAGCAGGCATCACAAGAAAACCTGCTTATGGTTTGAAGTCTTCTTGTTTAGGAAGCTGAAGGTGTTTTATGGCCTAGGAACATCTTCCTAAGGCATTTGTAAGTGTCCCTCTTTTATAGTAGTAATTTGCTTCTCTTTCTTCCGTGGATGTAGGTCAAAGTCAAGGTCAACGAAGGTAAGGTTTTGATACTTGCCAACAAAGCTAGGTATCTCTCCGGACAACATGTTTTTGCTTAGATCAAGGGATTCCAGACTATGAAGACTGCTAAAGGCTGATGGTATAGGGCCCGTCAAAAGATTCCTCCCCATGTTGATCTGGAGCAAACCTTTGATAGACCCAAGAGTTGGAGGCAACTGCCCTTGCGGAAGGTTCCCACTCAATGAGAGCGTCTTCAGGGAGGTAAGCCTCCCCAAGCTTGAAGGTATCGAGCCTTGAAGCATGATGTTATCCTCAATGTAGAGCTGGGTGAGGCGGTTCAAGCCTAAGAATCTCTCAGGGATGCTCCCACTTAAATCTTCTTCATTCCACTAATCTAACATTCTGAAGGACGCCACAGTCATCCTCCTCTCTTCATGGACCGGCCTCGATTGCTATGGGGCCTCGATTGCCACCTCATCGCAGGGAGAGTCACAGCCTTGGAGCTACAGAGGGCCCAGAATGGAGGTGGAGCTTTCCTGTTCATGAAAGGTATACTGTCCCCTTCCTAGGTAATGGTGTTTTTGTTCTTTTTTCTATTGTTAAAATCTCGTCACTTGTCCCTCTACAGCTTCCATTAAAGCCCATGACAAATCAAAAGCCTTCAGAATAAGAGGAGTTGCAGCAACTCATCTCAGAGCAATTACCAGAAGGAACTGATGGCAGTGTCCGGTACATGCATGCTTGGTAGCCGAAGGTGATGCTTTCCACTGCAAGTATTATCATGTCAAATTAGGATTGAATTGCCTATGATCTACCACACTTATAGTGATGAAATCAGTAGCTGGGTAGCCTTTACATGGTGGAGCTTCGCGGAGCTGCCATCATCAAAGTGGGGGCATCAAAGAGAATGATAGGCCCTTATACGTTTGGTTTCTCCATGGCTCAACCATGGAGATCTGTTGGGCCTAAGCAATGTGCTGCCTTGATTAAGTGCAAGTTGCAGTCTTTGTGTTCTTTAGCAACAGGAGCACATCAAATTGTTGACCAATGTCACAATAAATATTTCTAAATGGAGAAGAATCACATAAAAGTCTTTCCACTTCAACTAAGAACAGTGGTCCAAAAAGGATCTTTGCCCCTGCATTCCTGGTCGCTGTTTGTTCTCAGTTGGTTCTTTAGTACTGAGTTCTCAAACAATTTGCAAGCTTTATGGCTTTTCTGAGCTCACCACTAAAAGGTCACACAGCAAATTTTCTGGCTTTTGTGTTTGCTCATCTCCAACATATTTCTATCAATTGAGTTGTTTATCCTAACATATGCAATACATATTATAATAACAATTGTGATGATGCTGGAAGAGTCTCAATTGGATGTAGCTCACATGAGGTGGCCACTAACGGGTAGAATTTGCTTATTCTCAGTTCATTTATGTGCATTATAACAACTTCATACTTTATCTACTGTTCGAAAGATCTGATCCGATTCTTTATATTTTATGTTGTGTGTATATATGCACGGATTTAATAAAGAAATCACAGGTCCATATCTAAATTGGATCGGGACCGACTGTTTTGTTTGACATGGATTTTATAAAGAAATCACAGATCCAATAAGAATCGAACCTAAGCCGAATTTATGATCAGATAATTATGAATTTTGTTCAAGTCTGTTGAAGTCCTTTTTAATTGACCTTAAGTTCTTATAATTTACTTATATTTAAAATAATTTTTATATAAAAAAATATAATATATAAGTTTCTTTTGTCAAATTTAAGTTAATAGGTGTTATAGCCTGCTTACGTGGATATAGACTCACAATAAATTATTAATAAAATGACAAGTGTAATTTAAGTTTAAAAAATAATTAAAATTTATTTTAGCTCCTACGATTTGATTATGGATGACTTAAGCCATTATAGTTTACTGTATTAATCTTTATATTTTTTAAAAAATATAGCATATAAGTCTCTTCGGTCAAGTTTGAGTTAATAGATATTATAATCAGCTTATGTGGCATATTGACTCATAATAAATCATTAATATAATATCATATGTAATATAAGTTTTAACAAAAATTGAAGTTCATCTTGTCGAGAAAGAGGAAGCGACAGAGGTCATAGTGGTGAACGAAAATGGAGAGGCCAAAGGTAAAGGTGAGGGAGAATTGGACCACTATGTTGTAGGCGCGGCAAGTAGGGACACAAGAAAAGACAAAGTGGGAGGTAATGAGGATGAAGACGCTTAGAAGGAGGAAGAGAGATCAGAAGATCACTAGTGCCTAGCATTGGAATAATCGATACACATCCACCTAAGGTAAGATCGAAAGCTCATAAACTTGTCGTCAACACGGGAGAGATTGCGTGCATACGATGCCCTTCTAGACAACTGTGGCTTAGTGTTATGCTAGTGATCGCTTCTACGACGACGTCTTTTCCTATCATTAATGGTGGTTTCAAGTTTTTTTTAAAACTTAAATTATATATATCATTATATTAATAATTTATTATGAGTCAACATATCACGTAAACAAACTCAAATATATTAATTCAGAATTGATAGGATAAACTTATATGTTATATTTTTAAAAATATAAAGATTATTTTAGATATAAATAAATTAAAATAACTCATGGTTAAAATCATAAGAACTAAAATAGACCTTCATATTTTTTTACTTAAATTATCTATATTATTATATTAATAAAATATTTATATACTATAATTTTAAAAATATAATGATTATTTTAGTTACAAATAAACAGTATAAGTTAAGTGAAAAATCACATGGCCCTTAATCCATTTTGCTCCGTCGGATCCATTGTTTCAAGTTTGGATCCGCTAGCTAGAGCCGTTATCGTCTTCACGGCTTTGCACGCGGTTCGAGTACAGTTACTAATCTGTTGGCTCGATCCATTGTAAGAAACAAAAAAGGAATACGTAATTAGGTACAGCGTTGTCTCTCCAAAGCCCTCCTCCCCTCTTCACAAAACTCCTCGCTTCGGAGGGGGATCGCCGCCACGCCACGCCACGCCGCCACCCTGCTCTCTGTCTCCTCCGATCCGCGGATCGCCGCCACCGCACCTGGATTCTCCGTCTCCTCTGATTTTGACGATTGCCCGCGCCAATCGTACAGATCCCGGGCGTAGCTCAGCCCTCTCTCCCCGATCTTCACCCTCTCCTCCCACCGCACCTCATTCCTTGATCTCCACGTCTCTGCTGGGTTCCTCCGTCACAGCCACCGATCTCCAGGGCTCCCTGGGGATCCATTCAAAGATAGATCGCCGAGGTACTGTATCTTTTTATGCTAGATTTGTAGCTGGAGACCTTGAATTCCTCCTTATCTGCTAGATAGTCTGTGTATTTACTCTAGTTTCCTCGCACTTTGCGAGGGCCGAGGATGATTTATATTCGTAATTTGAGATGTGTGAAATCAGAATATTCGAGAACTTATAGAATGCAGTTTAATATTTTTCCTTCATCTTTGATAAAATATATAACTTTCTGAAAAGTCATATGAAATTAAAAATGGAAAAAACAAAATAGGCATAGAAGGTTACAACGAAAAAACAAAATGATTCATTAAAAATGATTGTTGTATAACTACTATAATCGTATTATTAAGTATTAATGCAGTGAAGTATTAATACATAAATTTTATATGAATTGAAAACAAATCACCTCTATTTTTTAAGATAGCTATTTACCCATTTCAACTTCAATGTTTCTTTAATCACTTTGTGGGTGAAGTGTGAGGTGTTGAGGTAATATAATAATAATTAAATAAAATAATTCTGTGATGGGGATGCCCATAGAACTTGACATTATTCTCATATCCTATGACCTCTTCCTTCTTTTTTATGACATCCAACTTCCTAAGAGATCAAGGATTAGTTTTTATCTCTGTTTTCTACATCAACATGCTTTCTTCTTTGTTTTACTGGTGGTAGACAATAAACATTACAACAATGGTGGAAGATGATAGATTTGATGATTACAAGGATTAATGAACACATCAATCAATTTCAGCATCTCCTCTGATACATAGTTTTTTTTTTTTATTCTTCTTTTCATTTTGTCATCCCTCTTCATCATCTTCTGCTTCTTAGTTAAGGAAAACCAGAATCGTAGACAAAGCTGATAATTTGCTGGCTAGATTGACCATAATCTGCAATTTTATGCTATCACCCAGTTCTTTTTAAGTAGGTAAATGCCTTCTATGATGAATTGCATGCTCCGTATCCCTTCTAATACATCTATACTCTGTCGAAGTTCTATAAACATTTGCTTGCAATAATGATGGGAAGCTTTTTCTGGTGTCGTAAGGATATTTTTGTCAGATCTTAGTGAAATGAGCTTGTTCTTTTCATCCTGGAAATAATTTATGATGTCTATTTGTCAGTAAAAATAAACTTTCATATCTCTGCTTTGATATTTTTAAAAAAGATATTAGTTTATATGTCATTGCTTCTTGCTATTACTACCTATTATTTTCAGAAATTTTATCCAAAATTCTATTGTCAGTAGTTAAAGATGCCATCTGGGTGCAAAGACTAATGTCCACAACATCTGAGAAGAAAGAACTAATATCCACTGTGCATTATCATTTTGAAGTTTGGTCAACACTTTTGTTGGTTGGCATTACAAGTAGTGACAATCTTGTGAAAGTTCCACAGTTTTCAGATTCAGCATAATGCTTATAGCTGCATGGCCTCTGATCTGATGCTTGCTGTTTATCTTTGTATTATTGATCAATCCAGTCATTGTAGTTGATAACAAATATATTTTCAGGTACAAAGTTGTATATCACAAAGTTGCTGATTGATTCCTCATATTTATTTGGTGTTGGCGACAAACCAGAGGCAAATGATATTTAGTGACACTGCAGTACTTCATCCACTGTCTGCTAAAACAAGTTCTATTATATCACTCCTGAAAGGGAAGACAGCATGCGGCTTTCCTTGTCTCTGCAAGATCTAAAATCATTCTCTAAATTAAATTCAGGAGGGGTGGATGACCTTGTAAATGATAGGAGTTATGGACGTGCAAAACATCTTCGTGCTCTTCAAAGGGAAGGTGCTGCATCAAGCTTTTCGAAGGAGAAATCCTCTCCGTCAACACCAACCAAACGGAAGATATGGGTACGAGCAACAATATTTGTCATTACAGTTCTATTATTGATCTCATTGATCTTACTATTCTCAAGATTCTTTCGTACTTATTGGTCACGTGAGGCATCTGAGTATACCATTGTACTCGATTGTGGTAGTACTGGGACACGGGTTTATGTGTACAAGTGGGCTGTTGATCAAAATGAAGGCACTAGAAATTTTCCTATTGCATTAAGGTCTTTACCTGAAGGTCCTCAGAGAACTCCTGCAACACAAAGTGGTCGTGCATATCATCGTATGGAAACGGAGCCTGGTTTTCATAAACTTGTTCATAACGAATCTGGTTTAAGGGCTGCTTTGCAGCCACTTCTTCAGTGGGCTGAGACGCAAATACCAAAACATGCTCACAAAGGTACATCTCTGTTTCTGTATGCTACAGCAGGAGTTCGAAGGTTACCCAGTTCTGATTCAGAGTGGCTGCTGGAGAAGGCATGGACCATTCTGAAGAATTCATCATTTTTATGCAGGAGAGACTGGGTTAAGATTATATCTGGCATGGAGGAAGCATATTATGGGTGGATAGCTCTTAACTATCGTATGGGTTTCCTGGGTTCTTTACCAGTTGGAAAAACATATGGTTCACTTGACCTGGGTGGTTCATCATTGCAAGTTACTTTTGAAACAGAAACGCCCACACAAGATGACACAGGCATAGAATTGAGAATTGCATCTGCTAGTCACCATCTTAGTGCTTATTCTTTATCAGGTTATGGATTGAACGATGCATTTGACAAATCTGTGGCTCATCTTTTCAGAAAGATCGTGGGTACGACAGATAATATTAATAATGACAAGTTACAGCTTAAACATCCTTGCTTAAATACTGGCTATAGGGAGGAGTATACATGTTCTCGCTGTACTTCAGCTAGCTTAGAAGGAAGTCCTTTGATTGGAGGGAAAACCATGACCAAAGGTCTGACTGGAACAACTGTTGAACTGCTTGGTGCTCCTGAATGGGATAAATGCAGTGCACTTGCAAAATTAACAGTTAATCTGTCTGCATGGTCTAACCTTAGTTCTGGAGTTGACTGTGAACTTAAACCTTGTGCTCTCAGTGATGGTTTGCCTCATCCACATGGGAAATTCTATGCCATGTCAGGTTTCTATGTGGTTTTTCGGTTTTTTAATTTGTCTTCTGAGGCTTCTCTTGAAGATGTGCTAAAAAGGGGTCAGGATTTTTGTGGAAAAACATGGGAAGTTGCAAAGAATAGTGTTGCTCCACAACCTTTCATAGAACAATATTGCTTTAGAGCCCCTTATGTTGCATCCCTTTTGAGGGATGGGTTGCACATTAAAGATAGCGAGGTTATAATTGGTTCTGGTAGTATTACTTGGACCTTGGGGGTAGCCTTATTGGAGGCTGGACAAACATTGTCCAACAGAGTTCCACCACAGGGTTATAATATAGTACATGCAGACATACATCCGGCTATTCCTCTATTATTGCTTTTGATGTCAGTTGTATTACTTTGTTGTGCACTATCATGTGCAAGCAACTGGATTCCAAGATTTTCCCGAAGATCATACCTCCCACTTTTCAAGCATAACAGTGTCACAAACTCTGTTCTTAATATCCCTTCCCCTTTCAAATTCCAGCGGTGGAGTCCTATTATTTCAGGTAAGCTTCTCCATTGATGATAGTTTTGGTTCTCATATGCTTTAATCTTCTCTTTATGAGCCAAGAAAAAGCCTTTTTTCATCCGTCTCCAGAATAGTTCCCTTTGGCTGTTACATAATCCAGAAATGATGCTTGTTAGCATTTCTTGGCTACATTTATCACATAGTTTTCCTTATTTGCCACATTTTAGAATAGAAAAACACTGCTGCTCTTCTTGTAATTATGGTGGCTGGGTGATGAAATATTTCAGAGTAAAGGATAATAGTGCTGTAAATATTCTGAGACTGACAGTTGATATTGGTTGGTGTTTTAGTTAAAGTTCATGGTTCTATTTTGACGTCCTCTTCCTTTTCTGTAAAGAACCTAATTTCATGCTTTCTGAACGAACTTCTGTTGACATTAAAGTCATTCCAATAGGCTATTTGAATTTTTGTGATATTTGCCTCTATCAGCTCCTGCATGATTGATAAGCAGTATAATTTTAGATTGTCAAGCTGTATGATGATTCCAATAACATCTTTCTATCCGTAGAAATTTCTGAAGTCCAGGAAAATGCCATGAATTCTGCAGGTGTACCATTTCAATTGTTTTTAAGCCAGTGGATTCATGAGCTTGATCAAATGATGTTTACTAATTCTGCTGTAATGATGGAAATTTATTAAAGTATTGGAAGCCAATTGCTTTCAAAATTATCAGCTTTTTTTTGTTACGTAACTAGATTAATCAAATGAAGATTTTATTGGCATGTTGCTATTGTTCATTGACCAAAAAAAACCAAAAACAGCATATGATCCTTTTCAATTTGTTTTTTTCTTTTAATATATTAGGTGATGGAAGGATAAAGACACCACTCAGTCCTACAATTGGTGGTTCTGGGCAGCACCCATTTAGCATGCGACATGATTTGGGAGGCAGCAGCATACAGCTTAGTGAATCTTCTGTGCATCCCTTGGTTGTTTCTCATAGTTCTTCATCTGGTAGTTTAGGCCAAATGCAGTTTGGCAATGGTGCGGGAACCTTCTGGCCACCTCACCGGGGTCAGGCAACACTTTCGAGCCGGAAATCTCAGTCAAGAGAAGATCTCGACTCTTCATTGGCAGAAGCTCACATGGTGAAGATTTGACCTAGAGGTTGCACTGCAGACATGGTACAAGCTCTTAATTCTTTTTATTATATTTTCCATTATCTGGAGCAACTTCAGTAAAAAAGTTTAAACTAAAAATAACAAGGAGTCAGAGAAGTCAACTTGTAGTTCACTTCCAAATTCTCATAATCCTGGAAGACTCTGCCTACTGATTGCTGTAGCTTTGTGTGTTATGTGGTTCTTCTTTAGCAGGTGTTCAAATGTAACAGATCAAAATATCTGATGATATATCAACTTGCAACATTCTCCACGGCCGTCACACTTTATTTCTAACTTGATGGTTCTCCACCTTTGGCCATATTTATATAACAATAATGAAGTATTTTCCTTCGGTTTTCATAAATGATAATATGAATTTAAATGGTCTCATCCAACTATCACCATTACAGTAAATGTTGTTTGATGCACACCAATGATACAGTCGTCATTCATCTGGAATGACAAGCATGAGGTGGGGGTTTGTTTGGTTTTGTTGTTCAGCTTCGCTGAATGTAAGCGGTTGTGTATATCTTTCTTTTTGTAGGAAAAAATGTAATATTGATTATAACTGAGAATAAGCAAAATTACAGAGATATTCATACTGTAGAAACTTGCATAGTTGCTAGATGTTTTTGCAAATATAGTTGGACAAAGTCAATTTAGTTGAAACTACTAAAGGGTCTCTCATGTTTTTTTGGTGGTTCAGGTTGGATGAGATTCACAAACCACAAATATTTATGATGTGGTGTGTGACAGTCTGACTCACAACTCTTGGTGCATCAGTTAGTGACTTTCAGAATCTATATGATAATACGAAGTTTAATTAAGTTGCTGAACATTGCTCTGTTTGTCAACTGCCAATTTTTCCCGGTAACTCTATGAGTTGACTATTTCTGCTTGAACTGCATCTTGGACAATGGAGAACTAATTTGATGTTTCTGATTTAATAGGCAAACAGAAGTAGACGAGGTTTTGGCTAGCAGCTAATGGAAAGAACTTTATCACACTGCCGGCAAGATGAATTAAGATTGCCCTACTCTCATTTCATTTCCTGTTGCAACCATGTGAAGCCCCATTGGCTTAGCAGTTAAACTAGTGATACTGGATACTATGTGTCCAAGGAATCTGTTATATAGATCATTCTAATCATTAAAGGAATTCCATGATTTCTTTAAATCTACTTCGTTTCAAGCATGCCATAGTCTACGATTATTTGTTGATCTCAAATATACTATATAAAAAGATGGTGCCAGTATGCCTTCAGTTCTTGGGAAACTATTTTTGTTTGTGCTCTTTTCATTCTAGGTTAGATCTATTTGCAATTCTGAAACTTCTGTTGTTGCAGTTGATTGTTCCACTTGACCTGTTCGATCATATTTCAAGAATTCATTTCATTTGTAGTTGAACTCTCATGTTTGGAACGACAAGCTTTGATGAATTCCATTTCGGAGGCTTTTCTTCAATGAGAGCAATTAACTTTGTAGGTGATCTCCCAATATTTATTTCTGTTTGCAATAGTTATTTACAAGCATTTCAATTGAGAGCAATTAAATATTCTCTTATTGTATTTAATAACTTTCAGATCTTTCCTGTGACATCATATAATAATAATTATTTTCTAGGCAAGATGCTCCAAATTGAACCTACCATGGACCACAGCCTCAGCTTTCTTCTTCTCCATTCCTCCTTGAGTTTGTTTGACAGATCATGTTCTACCAAACTACATGTATAGAAGGCAGTGGACACCAGCACAGTGTCCAAAGGATCCTCTCAAGGAGTGTGACAGGCCACCATCAACACACACACAAAGCTGGATCTTTCTCTGCTGGACTTGGAAACCAACTTGTCCAAGACTGATGACAAGTTATTGATTAGATTAATCGATTGATTGAATGCTGTTATCTTTTGCATGCTCAGAGCTATTGGCCTTTCAGTTCTTCCAATTGAAGATTTCCTAGACTCACCATCAACCTTGCTGAGAGACCACAAAGGTATTATCTCTTCCAATGCTAGCTTGTGTCATATGCCACAAATTCTGGTTTCTTTCACACTAATCTGCTGATAGTTTGATGTCCTGAAACACTGGTTTAGAATTTGCACTGGCCATTTATAATATATAGCTCACTGTTAACAGGGCCAGTTACTATTTGATGAAGAGAATAGCAAAAAGTGTAGAGATTAAGAATGTTTATAACCAACAAGTATTATGGTTGTGATTCAATCAATGACACAAGCATTTTAAATCAGCCATGCATTGCAGACCTGCAACAGGTCAAAATCTTAAATGATGTGCTCTTCCTTGTGGGGATCATTACAAGTTTCTCTTAAGACAAAGAGAAGTTTATATAAAGTGAACCTGTCATTGTCACCTTGAATCAAGACTGGGACTTCGATAGGCACAGATGACCAGACAATTCATGAAATGACCTCTTGGTTTGTAGAAGAACACAAGAAGTTTCAGGACTCTTATAAGTAAGAAATGTCTTTCTTCTTGCAAGAAGAGCATAGTAATATATGAAATGAGTGGATCATCCTAATCCATTAAATTCTGAAGTCCCTGTTGTGTTTCTTTATGATAGAGACATAGTTCTTCCCTTGCTGAAATAGTGAATGGTCACAGTCAATGCCATGATAGATGAGTTCTAACCACCCCAGGACCATGGTCAGAGACAACTGAGTGAAAGGCTGCAAATATTGACATGGAACTGTTCCTGTGAGCAAAACTGATGTGGATCCTCAACAAACCAATTCTTACAGTAACAGGTTATTAAAACTGAAATCTCTGATCTTGAATAAAAACATAGGAAAAGAATTAAAGAATAAGCGCATAAACAATCACAAAAAACTGAGGTTTTATGATTCTAACAAATTTGACATTACAGGAAATGATGGGGATAAGGTTAACAATGATCCTTTTATCCTCACAAATATAGTAGCATAGTGGACAGCCATTTTGATGAGATCAGACAATATGTGTTCTCATCTTTTCCCAAGTTAGCATTTGCATACACATAATAAAGTTTGGGACTACATCAGCAACCTATATCAAGTGTTGGCTGTATATTTTTAGGCAAGTAATCAAGTTCTTAAAAGAATAATAGATCTGTCTGATGACTCTTTGACTTTATATATATATATATATATATATATATATATATATATATATATATATATATATATATATATATTCTGAAAAAAAGAAGAGAATAATGTGTCTGTTTATACATTAAATACAGCAAAAGAATCCCTATGGCTGGAAAGAGGTAACAAATTAAATGCTTTTGCATGATATCATGTGAAACCTTCTCTGATTCAGTCTGTTGCTTCTTAAATGATTGGAAGAGCAGTTAAGCTCTTCATACTAATATGTAAATATACACATGAAGAGGAGTGGTGATTCATATTTCTAGCAAGCAGCAACTGCTTGTACTGAAAAGTGTGTCACAGAGTGCAGGAAGCAGGAAAAGCATGTCTGACAAAAGACAAAGCATGAAGATCTAAGGACATCATCACCATCATCTTCTATCATATATTTTGGTCTCATTTTGTTCGATTTCATATGGAGAAATTTCCCCAAAATGTGGCTTCTGTTGGAGTAGATTATACTGGAAATGAGAATGTAGCAAAAGGTTGTTGTTGAACACAAGAGTTAGTATGATCTCCTCGATCAAATAGTAAGCAAATCCACACAAACACCAACCCAAGAACAGATCCTGAAATCCTCAAGGGAGACGAAACTTGAAATCCAAAGACGAAGAAAGAATGCAGACAGGAGAGACGAAAGAGATTGAGAGCCATGAATGAGATGTCTGAATTCAGGTAACATAAAGCAGCAGTCACAAGAGGACGGATGTGAAGTAGTTTTGGAGACTGTCGTACAGCAATTACCTTTTAGTATTGGAAGGGTTTTAAAGAGCTATTAAGAAGATGATGGAGGAGATGGAGATCAGTTGACGTGCATTTGCCTTTGCCATCTTCTACTGCCACCGCCGGCTACTGAGAAGCCGGATCTGCTCCCGGTTTTTCTTGATGAAATCGTCGAATCGCCGGTTCAACTCGTCGTGGCTCGCGGACGCCGCCGGTGGCTGTGGCGGTGGAGGCGACTGCTCCCCGATCATTTTCCTCGCGGCATCCGTCGACTCGATCTCGGTCTCCGCCACCGCCACCGCCTCGTCCTCCTCTTCCACCGTCGTCATGCTGCTCTGGGACTCCGGTTCGACGCTCCTCTTGCTCGCAAGCGCCGACGAAGCCGTGGACCTCTCGCCGGACTCCGCCGTGAGGCACGATGCTTCGGACGGCGAGCGCTCAACGGGATCCGGTGCTGGAGTCGCCATGGTCGTCGGAGGCGGCAAGATACCCGGCGACGGCCCCCGGAGAAGGCCAGCAGTAGGCGCGGGCTCGAAAGTTTTGAACCTTCTGGGACTCCCGGGCTCCGCCGTCCTCTCCTCCACCGCCCATTGCTCGCGGTGCTGCATCTGATCGGAGAGCTTCCAGATGGCGAGGATAATGAAATGGACGGCGATGAGGAGGTACGGCGGCGCGAGCCAGGAGCGGAGGGAGGCGCAAAAGCCCGGGAGGGCGGAGGACAGGACTTCAGCGGCGGCGGGGACAGCAGCCCTGGCGGCGGCGCCGCAAGAGACGACGCCGAGGAAGCAAAAAGCGACCTTGGTGGCCCAAATCGCTGTCTCGTAGCCGCTGGTCTGCGAACTCCATTTCGTGGCCGCCATCTCTGCAAACAATCTTACAAGAAGGAAGGAACACCTCGAACCAGAGAAACACCCAAAATCCAAGAGCAGGAGAGCTGCGATTAGGAGTGCGACGCCATTGTCGGCAACCCTCGAGCTTTCTCTGCGATGCGGGGGAGGCAGAAGGCGTGGGTTCGAATTCGAAGTGGAAACTGTAGGCTATTTATGGCGGAGGGAGAGAGAGAGAGAGAGGAGGGCGGAGTTAATTTCCGGCCAAATGACTTCTGTTTCTCGTGATTTGACCTAATTACACTGTACGAAATGTCATTCATTGTTGCTTTAATTGTCGTGCGAAGGAAAAGATTACAGCATGTGAAATGACTTAACGGGCCTCCACGCACATCAGCCGTTGGATGGACGATGGAGGGTTGATAAATTTTCGGCAAAGCGTTAATAAAAGCTAAAAAGCAAAAAAAAAAAAGTAAAAGGGATACAGTTAAATTCCGCCGCTTTGGCGGCGGATGCGGTGAGTCGCCAGATGTAGCAAACAGGAAAGGATGGGTTCCCAGTGGTCAAGCTATCAGTCGGGCCCTACAGAATCGAACCAATAGTGTCCTCGGTGGGACAAAACACACACGAGGTCAGGTACGGCGGATCAAAAAGTGTTCCTTGGTCATCAAGGTGGTGTGATTCTTCACATGCATCACAAACTTTTTGTCCCCAATACAAGTTAGAAATCATCCATATTAATATCAAATTTTACTTGTAGGTTATCAATTTTAATTATTATTTTTTGTCTCTGATCGCAAGGAAAGGTTGTGAGTGTCGATAGATCATCAGAAAAGAAATATATTATTCATTTACAAATAAGAACAAGGAATATGGATATCACTGACTGACAAAAGAGTTGGTATCCAATCCTCACGAATTAGTACTACCATGCCACTTGAAATCATCAAAGATGCATCAAACAAATTTGAATCCATATATGATGAAAGGATATCACAAGGTAGGACCTACTCTATCAACATCGTTCCAACTAATGATCTTATTAAAGTGTAACACAAAGGGCTCCTCGATGAGAAAATTTTGCTGGCATTGACTTACAAACCAAATCATTTTGGAGAGAGAGAGAGAGAGAGAGAGAGAGGGGGGGGGGGGGGATAGTGTTTTTGTCATAACTATAATAGGATCAGTGTTGTTCAAGAAACATGTTAATGACTCAGCATACAAGAGGAGCACTATTTAGAAAGAATAACTTTGGAGGTAGGAGAGTTAATGATCCATATACCAACACCTACTCTCACATGAAGAGTTTCTTTGGGGATCCATAATTATTATTATATACAACCGATACTTCATTAAAGTCTACATGTTACTATCCTTCTTCACTTAAATAAAGAGATTCTAAGTTCAAATCATTGTGGTAGTGGTTATCCAAGACTTCGAGTCAACCAATGCATGCCATGAAACAAAAAACATTATTGTTGACTACTACACTTCCCATTGCTTCTCTCAGTTGGTGGATGGTCCTGAAGGACAAAGAGTGGAGAAAAGGTTGACTATTTGATATATATGTGAGACTTGACCCCTTCCTTTCACCAACTACATGACCTGGTCAACAATAGGTTAAAAAGAATATATATATATATATATATATATATATATATATATATATATATATATATATATATATAAAACATACCAAAACTTAATAAATTAGAGAAATACTAAACCTACCCATATTGATCCTAAAATGTCTCTAACTCACATTGACTCACTAGTGGGAGAGGAGGACAAGAAGGCTGCCATCACCTTAGATATAACTCAAAAGAAGATTAACCATGTTTAAGAGACAACACAACCCAAGGTCAAGGACAAACCCTAATATGTATAATGCTAAAAAAATCAGTAGTTTAAAAAAAAGTTACAAACCCTAGAAGATGTTGAGCAACTTAGATGATAAAGAATTTGATAAATCATTATATGGGTTTTTTTGGGTTTGAATTCTTCTTTCCTCACTTATCGTTAAGGATTTAAAGAAGCTTCATGCGATCAGCTTCAATCAGGATATGCAATCATCCTTGTACTATAATTCTCCTAAAAACACACTTTTAATTTGCACACTTGTGAGTCGACAGTACAGTTTATATAGTCTTCCAAGCACAAGACAAAATGTAAGCCACTAGAAGCTTCTGCACCCTCCATGAAGGCACTTGAAAGTCGAAAACGACACTTATAATCCTAAATCCTAAACCACTTGGTCATCGTAGTAAGAACCAGTGCAAGGAAAACAACCCACATGAAAACAATCAACCCTCGCTCACCACTTTATCTTGCTTTTGCACCAAGGTAGCAACTCCAATGGGCTGATGATGACACCCATTGGCTCTATTCTCCTCCAACTTTCTTTTTGATAGGGCATATACAGGCGACGCACACTCCTAGGCAGCGGCCTGCAGCCACATCATCACCGGGCGTCGCACAGAGCTGAGGTGGCAGATCGCAACATGCCGGGTTCGGATCCCCGCAATACTGTACAAAGCCACCCATGGTACCATGCCACCTCGAAAAATCCGAGCTGACGTCGCTCGATGTCGTCCCGAAAAACTCAGGACGGTGCCGCAAGGTACGTGGCCACCCTGAAAAGCTTGGGGCGGCACCGCTCGACATCAATCCGTACGGGTTGATCGACGCCCACGTGGGAAGTATGGGTCGATCGCCCCAGCGGTCGACAGACATTAATTGACCAAGTACAATTGGCTCCGCACGTAGGTATAAAAACTCACCCCTGGTCAGTACCGGGAGGAGAAAAGGGAAAAAAAAACTAACTTAATCTTAGGAGGGGTCGAGTCGGGTCAGGAAATCTCCCGATCCCGACTTGTGTGCAGAGATCCGATAAACACATGACGAGACATTGGACACATGAAGACTGACACCCATCTCCTCTGCCCGAGTATCGGACCAAACGACCCTATGCATATGGAGTCAAGCCTTGCCGTGACTCCCCAACCACAAATATAAAGAGACACTAACACTTTTTTTTTTTTTCCTTCGCCTTTGTAGAAAAGTGTTAGGTAGAAGGTGCGGAAGATATTTTCTTGTGAGATGAAAATTCACGATATGATTGAGGATTAAAATATTCAATGATATTTATTTATTTTATTCATACTTATCTAATGATATTCTCCACATGGTAACAAGTTTGCTAACGCTGTGATTAAATCAAACTAACTGTAGTCTGACTTTTATCTCTACGAATAAGATGAAAAAAAAAGTGACATGTTAAGAGATTAAAAATACTATTGACCTGCAAAAAAATTCATTCCCGATATGCATCGTTCTGATGCTCTAGTAGTCGATTCAAATATTAACAAGTATTAACTTTTAAATGTAAGAATGTAGAGACAGGTCGCATACCTGGAGAGGGTTCTTGTTTGATGTTGATGGAAGATGAGTGACATGGACATCTCTGTGAAAGAACGGGACCGATGGAGTGGATCAGTGAACCCATCATACAGGACGGTGGGTGAGAGTTGATGCAGAGGCAACCCACTCGGTGTTTGGAGTTGTCATGGTTGGAATTGGTCTACGTACGGGCCCCATTCATGCCTCTGATGTTGAACGGATCGCCAGTCTGTACTATCTGAAATGAACTGATGAAAGGTAGCCAAAGTTGATCAGTTCGTCAAATCCAACGTAAAGTTGAATCTCAGTCGGTCTCAAATCCCATCAAAATATATCTGGTTTCGATTCAGACGAGTCGAAAATAGATATCGATATCTGTAATGAGTAGATGTTCGAATCTGAACCTGTCTGATTTGATGTGTCTGCACCCAAATCTAACTCTCTATTCGAATGTTTCTCGGATCGATCAAAGGATTTCTGAGGTCGCATGTTTGTGAATCATGAATCTCGTATTATTCTGCACATTTGCCGTGATTTCTTTCTTGTAGGATTGTCTGAGGGACCAAAGGATTTGACGTGCACAGATCTCGAATACGCCAATCAAAATGTTTTTGCACATCTCGAAGCAGCATAGCACGATGGAGGAGATAGATAAATCATGATATGAAATTGATACACCTACAAAAAAGCATACAAGTGTAAATTAAACACATAAGGGTATATTTTTTCATGCAAATTCACCTTCAATTCGACATTCAATGTACTATTTAAAGAAGGATATTTCCTTGAGAAATGTTCAATACAAAAAAAAAACAAATAAACAAACCAAGTAATTGACTTGAAATTGTTGGAACATTATGATTTGTTGTTGTGGTTTATAATGAATGGAGCAAGAGTACAAAAATAAATAAATTATAAAAAAAAAGGAATACTCCAAGAACAAAATAATAATTTATGTGAACTAAAAAGATAGAGGAGAATGAAAGAGCAATAAGCTTCATTTCTATAGCTGTTTAGATGGAGTCTGAGAATAATCAATAATATGCATGGCCTTTCACAACTGGAGCAGTAATATAATATTTCAATTGCACTTAGCTATTGTAGTTGTCTGATAAACCCCACTTGTAATATATAGCTCATACCTAACTACAAAAGCCAAAAACTTCAATCACTTAGAAACATTGATCCTTCCACCTACACATCTATCTTATATTGCCTGCAATCTTTGTGCTCTAAATACTGACTCTCATACAGCAGGTATGGGGGATGCTTCTTCCTAACCATTATCATATGGTTGCATCATCAACAAACAGGCACTAGAATTCATAAACAATTGACACCTAATTTAACATGATTCGAATTTCACTAAACAGCTATGTAGCTATTTTCTGTGCAGTCATGATGACATTTTTTAGGACAATGATGAAACCATTGATACAACAGGGAGCAGATTGTGACTTGCTTATTTGCATTGTCTAATGCCTCATGCATCAAAGATTGTGAGTGAGATATATTGACTTGAGCAAACTGCATCAGTTGCACTAATCATGAACTAGCATCCAAATGACATGGTTTAGCCATAACATTTATCAAATCTTCGTACAGTATGGCAAAAATTACACCAACCAGCAAGCACATCATTGTGGCATAATTAAATAACAAGAACCTTTTTTTAAATCCTAAAGTAAGTCAACAGCTTTGTTACACTCCATGCCACTTATTGCCTGTTAGATATATCTGATGAACAACAAAGTAAAAAAACAAAAAAGTAATTTACATGCTTGAACATATAACTAATTTGATCTTAATAAAATCATGCATGGTTTAATCATGAAACTAATCACATTGTGTGGCTGACAAGCCGCCTAATTAAAGTACTTACTCGGATTAGGAGCTGTATAGGATAAGGATAATGATTCGATATTTAAAATATGACAGCACAGATTTTGCTACTAGAATAAAACTGCTAGCAATCAAGACATCTGTTGCTAGCCCATTAAAAATATCTTGAACTGACCATGTCTCCAACATGCACAAAATAAACAAAGCCATCTACTAAAGTAACAAGCAACGTTGATGTCTCAACCTAAGCCATTATTGCAGCATTTGATTCAGAAACCCTTGTCATTTCATTATAACAGTGAACAGCTCTTTATTTCGAATACTATTTCAGTGAAGTACTGTCTCTAGTTGAAGATTGCTATGTCAGAAATTTGCTCATATAACGTGACATCTGGAACTATTGTCTTTGCTAATCTTAATATAACAGAACCATCGATCTGCCAATAAATCCAGCCAAATGAAGTTAGATCAGCATTTCATTGCTTGGAATAGGTATCAACATTCTACAAATTCATCAAGATTTCTTGGAAAAAAATTAAAGACAGTCAAAAACTTCATACAAACCTTTTTTTTTAAATCATGTCAAAAAACATAATAAACTTAAACTTGAAAAATTGGTCCCACACATTAGATGGATTAGGACAAGATTTAATTTTTATTTAACAAACATAATACGTCTTACAGTAGATAGAAGTACTATCATCATACTCTATTTAACGTTCTGAGATCTCATATATGATAAAAGTAAATTACCTATTATTATCAAAGATTACTCATGACTATAATACAAAAAATTATAATGTTGATATCTCATGTACAATAAAATAAGTTGTCTATTGTTATCGGATATTACTCATGATTATAATACAAAACATTATAATGTCAGGTCGATAATACCGATTTAGATTTTTTTAAGGATCATAGACCAACATTTTAATGCCCAAATGACATTAGTAGGCTAAAATTTGTAGATCATGAAACAGTTGATAATATTGAAAGCAAACAACCAGAAAATATTATAAATGAAAATTTTCATAGGGCCCAACCGGGTTCGAACCGGTGACCTCTTGATCTGCAGTCAAATGCTCTACCACTGAGCTATGGACCCATTTTTGTTTAATTTTAGGGATCATAAATAACATTATAATACCTAAATGACATTGTTAGAACATAAATTATAAATCAAGAGACAGTTTATAATATTGAAAGCAAAAAACCAGATAATATTATAAACGAAAAATTTACAGGGCCCAACCGGGTTCGAACCGGTGACCTCTTGATCTGCAGTCAAATGCTCTACCACTGAGCTATGGACCCGTTTTGATTAAATTTTAACTGATTTTTATTTCAACAATATGAGCTAAAATTTTAAGCTCAGGTAAACATGAAAGAAATACATGTAAACATTTAAACACCAATAAACACAAAAAACATCAATCGCATAATCTTCCATCATAAATAGCTAAGTTGGAAGGTTCCTGTTCTCATTTTATGCATGTTATGGGAGAAAGTGTGGACGACAGACATATCTAGCATAGCAAATCAGATCAACCTGTAAAATAAGTTGGGTAACTGTCCCAACCAACAGTATGTTATTGTAATTTAACTAACGTTTTGAATTCTCAGTGGGCTAATTCTACTTATACTTCTAGTAATGCTACATGTTTAAGTTACAGATTATGGACAAATTTAAGATCAAGAAAGCACAGATTTAGAGATTTTGACAAAATAAACCATCTTTCAAGTCAGATAGATATTTTGATAAAATAATCATCCTGTTTTCTTATACAAGTCAGATAGATTTTTCATGTTTGCGAATGGACAACATCCAAATTATTAATTAATAGGAAGAATTTGTCAATCTACGTCTATTAAAAAGATTTATTTTCTTCGGTGCAAATAACTTTAATATACTTGGCATTTTTTGGCTAAAGGACATATTATTGTATTAGGCTGACAGAGTTCCACTGATAAGTCTACTAAAGGATTTCTAGTCTACCCGAAGAGATTATGTCAATTTTACATCTTCATGTGAACTCCCAAATAATTACTGTACATACTTCAACATAACATCTTGCCATTTTTCCAACTTGATTTGAACTTCTATATCAATGCTATATAATCTCTCACTAGAAAAATCTTGTCCAAATATGAGAACTCGATAACTTAATAGATCAACATCCAAGCTTCCTATATATCCAACAGAATCTAACCCAAACGAGGGCACTGCATACACATTACGCATCATTTTTGAACCCTAATCTCATAAATGGCTAATAATAAAACAAGAATAATTGTAAAGATATCTATATATTATCCCTTTTGTCTGATGAAGAACTGTCGTCTCATGATCTTGTAAATGCAGCACTTCCTCATGTTACTTTCAGAAAAAGATCCTTTGATGAGTAACAATCAGATATCTGGCTGCATTTCTTAGATCAACATCCAAGTTTCCTACATATCTGGCTAAATCTAACGCAAAGGAGGACACTGCACGGACATTAAGCATCATTTTTGAACCCTAATCTCATAAATGGCTAATTCAAAAACAAGAATAATTGTATAGATATCTTGTATTGCCCCTTTTGTCTGATGAAAAACTATCGTCTCATGATCTTGTAAACGCATCACTTCCTCATGTTACTTTAAGAAAAAGATCCTTTGATGAGTAACAATCAGATACTTAGATGTCTTTCTATAAGATCTTCCTATGATGAGGATCGAAGAAGAGCTCGGCGGTACATGTCTCAGCAGATTCAATGGTAGAAGATTCAGGAAAGCAAGACTTCGAATCCCATTACTACAAGATAGATTACATGATACCAAGAATACCATCCAGTGTCAGGCTGAACATGGTCATAACAGAACCAAGAATAATACTATCAATTGTGTTTCCAATAGATAAAATCACAGGGCTACCAATTCAAGTCCTTTTTGTCCCTAGCGAAAACCTGCAACAAAAATCGGTCTTATGTCTCGATAAATCCATCTCAAACTCTACATCCTTACTCATAATAATAAATTATAATATTCTACAAGAGATGAGAACTGGTGTTTGGATAATCTTGAAGCACCTTGAATGTCCTGGGAACAATGGGAATTTTCATGCCCAATTTCAGGTTAAATTTCCATTCTCCACTCGATGCCCCAAAACAAAACAATCTATCAATTGACTAACGATTAGTACTGGTCTGGTTAAGATCCAAGTCTTGAATCTTACATCCAGTGCATACTTCTTTGAATCCAATCCGTCCTAAGCACAACCACCAAAAACTAGCGATTCTTGTACCATATAGAAAGTAATTACTCCGATGTAACGCTACCAATTCGTAGAAAGGAGAAAAACTGAACGGTCCAGCAGAAGAACAGACCTGAGAAGCCCATTCGACGACGGAGGAGATCAATATATGAGGTTTCCACGACAGCACACCGGTCGAGAACTCGCTTCGGCCGATCCCGCCGCAGCAGGCGAGAGGAGGGGAGCCGCCGAATGAGGAGGACAACGAGGGGTACCGGAGGCGGATGAGGCGGCTGAGATCGAGACGCCAGAGCTAGGAGGAGGGAAAGGGGAAGGGGGGGGGGGGGGGGGAGAAACCCGTCGCGGTAGTCTGGTAGAAATCGATGGCGAGCCCTCGCGGTTTGTTGCTTTTGGCGGGCGGTTTGTTGCTTTTGGCGGGCGGTGTTGTGGCTCTTATTACCGGTTCAACTCGGAGTGAGTTGTTGTGGCAGTCCGAGTCCACTCGTCGCGACATTGTGGAGTCGCACCGCAACTGGACTGTATGTTTTATAAGCCACATTGACCATCATCGAGCTTTTATCGCACATTGAATATTTTATTTCTGCATTCTGTGGCTCCATCATCGTCTTCGTCGATGGATGACCACCAGCTTTTGGGGCCATGAACGGTGGCAACCCGCCTCCCATTGCATTCCCCGTCAGAACGCAGAACACAGAGAGAGAGAGAGAGAGAGAGAGGCATGGCGATGATACCTTGGACTCTTGCAGTCATGGACCGCGGCCTCGCAGGGAAGAATCACCGGGGCGTCATGAACTCCATCTTCATGGCTGCGCCTTCCCTTCGGCTTCCGTTACCTCCTCCGACGAAATGTATGATCTGAAGAGAGTTGATGTACGTGATCTTACCATTATATAGCTCGAATCCTGATCGCCAGCTTATGGTGATGCCAATGTCCAAGTCACTGGCGCGATGTCTGTCCCTTGCCAAGCCGTGCATTCCCTTGTTCGAAGCCTGCACACAAGTGGCTCATCTCAGCAAAATTCATGCCCTTGTAATCACCAAGGGGATCTCCCAGAACCGACATGCGCCGAACGCTGTCCTCCTCCAGATGTGTAATAAGCTTCTAAGATCCCATTCCCGAGCGAATTCCCCGGGCACGGTCTTATTAGCCCTTTACAAGCAGCTGTTACGGTGCGATGCCAAACCCAACGGTGTCACCCTCTCCCTTGTTCTCAAGGCATGTCCCGATCTCAAAGCTATTGGTTTGGTAATGGATGTTCTTCCGCAGTCGGCTTTCGATCCGATACTCTGGTGCTGAACTCGTTGATCCACGCTTATACTGCTTGTGGGTCCGTAGGATTTGCTCACGGCGTGTTTGATGAATTTCCTGACAGAGATCAAATTGCTTTGACTGAGCTGATAAATGGTTACGTTCGTAGTAGAGTCTATGGACCTGTTCTCCCGTATAAAAGTATCACAATAAGTCATAATTCCATTTGATTTGAAAGCTGAAAGAGAATCACGAGAAAGTTGTTGGTGTTGAATAGAGACTAATTGTTGATCAAGACGGTCATACCAAGTATCGATTGGAACAATAATTGAAATAAGAGTGGTTGGCACGATGATTTGTGAAGTTGACAATCACTCGTAAGTATTGTCTTTATTCTAGCCTTGGACCAAGGATGCCCTCATGCTCAAATCCTTTACAAGAAACGAGTCAGGAAAAAAATTAATAAACATATTATTTTATTTATAAAATTGAGAAATAGAAATGATATTTCTTTTAATATGAAGTACATAGAACATCAGTGAGTGTTAAAATATTGGTGTTTAAATTAAGTATTTGTGGAACTAGTGTGAGTGATAGATATTTTGTTACCATCACCAATGATGATGTCTTCATTATCTCTATAGTCGTTAGTTGTAGATGAGGAAGACATGTTAAGAGTATGAACCATTCCGATAGATCAAACTATAAAAGAGGGGAGGTTGCTGCTTATCTCGATCTCCACTATTTGAACTTACATGACCGAGGAAGACCGTACATTCGAGAATTGGATGAGAGGTCTACTAATAGACATGCGGGTGTGAGAGAGGGTAGAGGGGCAACCACAATGATGTCTATCAGTAAAATAGCAACGACGATGGTTGGTGTTCCTTGCTAGCTTATGAGGAAGGTGGTAGGCAAAGGGGCGACCATAGTTGGCGATGTTGTGCACCCCCGAGGACGAGGAGGTCGAGAGGAGGCGACAAGCCTCTAGTTGTCTGGAAGCTATCGAGCGACCGCAATGAAGCAAAGAGGGAGCGCTCAAGGCAGAGAACGCTCGGTGGTCGATGAGGAGGAAAGGGAAGCGCTTGGGTTAGAGAGCGCTAGGTAGTGGGTAAGGAGGAAGGGGGAGCGCTCCTCCGTTCGAGCAACAATCAATGAGGAGAAAGAGAGAGGAGTAGTTCTCTAAGGAGAGGATGTTGTTGTTGCTACAGTGACAATAGCAAATCAACAATTTTGGTGCAGGTCTACGATGAGAACCATTAGGGAAACAAGAAAACTCTACAATTGATTGAAGCTTGAGGCAAGAGGAGGAAATCGAGTAACGACGATCAACAGAGAAGAGTGATTATTGTCGTCAAATAGTAAGGACGGGGATGTTTTACTTGAGACACCTCAAGAGGAGCTCCGATACTATGAAGAATTGAGAAATATAATATAACATATATGAATAAAATTTATTGAGATAATAAATATTTAAACAGGTTTTGAGGGAGAGATTTTCCTTAATCACTCACTCAAATCATGCAATTAGATTAGTTATTCAAATCGATCATCAAATCATAAGAAAATAAGAATATTATTTCATCTGTATTTCTATCCTAATCTTTTATTGGGGTTGAGCTTTATGGTGCACTACATGAATTACTGGTAAGAGTGAATTGGCACCCGAGAATGAGAGATTTATGGTGCACTACATGCGATAGATCTGTTGGAACATTATGATTTGTTGTTGTAGTTTATAATGGAGCAAGAGTATTAAAATTAAATAAATTAAAAAAGAAGAAGAGAATACTCCGGGAATAAAATAATTTCTGTGAACTAAAAAGATAAAAAGGAGAATGCAAGATTAATAAGCTTCATTTCTACAGTGATTTAGATGGAGTCTGACAATGACAATGACAAACCCCACTTGTAATATATATAGCCCATAGCAAACTACAAAAGCCAAAAACTTCAATCGTTTAGAAACATTGATCCTTCCACCTACACATCTATCTTATATTGCCTGCAATCTTTGTGCTCTAAAGACTGACTCTCATACAGCAGGTGGGGGATGCTTCTTCCTAACCATTATCATATGGTTGCATCATCAACAAACAGGCACTAGAATTCATAAACAATTGACACCTAATTGAACATGATTCGAATTTCACTAAACAGCTATGTAGCTATTTTCTGTGCAGTCATGATGACATTTTTTAGGACAATGATGAAACCATTGATACAACAGGGAGCAGACTGTGACTTGCTTATTTGCGTTGTCTAATGCCTCATGCATCAAAGATTGTGAGTGAGATATACTGACTTAAACAAACTGCATCAGTTGCACTAATCATGAACTAGCATCCAAATGACATGATTAGCCATAACATTTATCAAATCTTCGTACAGTAAGGCAAAAATTACACCAACCAGCAAGCACATCATTGTAGCATAATTAACTAACAAGAACCTTTTTTTAAATCCTAAAGTAAGTCAATAGCTTTGTTACTCTCCATGCTACTTATTGCCTATTAGATATATCTGATGAACAACAAAGTAAAAAAACAAAAAAGTAATTTACATGCTTGAACATATAACTAATTTGATCTTAATAAAATCATGCATGGTTTAATCATGAAACTAATCACATTGTGTGGCTGACAAGCCGCCTAATTAAAGTACTTACTCGGATTAGGAGCTATATAGGATAAGGATAATGATTTGACGACTAGAATAAAACTGCAAGCAATCAAGACATCTATTGCTAACCCATTAAAAATATTTTGAACTGACCATGTCTCCAACATGCACAAAATAAAAAAAGCCATCTACTAAAGTAATAAGCAACGTTGATGTCTCAACCTAAGCCATTGACGCAGCATTTGATTCAGAAACCCTTGTCATTTCATTATAACAGTGAACAGCTCTTTATTTCGAGTACTATTTCAGCGAAGTACTGTCTCTAGTTGAGGACGACTGTCAGAAAGTTAGCGAAGTACTGTCTCTATTTGAGGATGGCTATGTCAGAAAGTTAGCGAAGTACTGTCTCTATTTGAGGATGGCTGTGTCAGAAAGTTGCTCGTATAACGTAACATATGGAACTATTAAATTTGGTAATCTTATTATAACAGAACCATAGATCTGCCAATATATCCGACCAAGTGAAGTTAGATCAGCATTTCATTCCTTCAAATAGGTATCAACATTCTACACAATCATCAAGATTTCTTAGATTGTCATAATATAACTATAGAAAAAAAATTAAAGACACTCAAAAACTTCATACAAATCTTTTTTTTTTCAATCATGTTAAAAAACATAATAAACTCAAACTTGAAAAATTGGTGCCACATATTTGATGGATTAGGACAACATTGAATTTTTATTTAACAAACATAATAGGTCTTATAATCTTACATTAGATAGAAGTTAACAAACATAATGATACCATCTTCATACTCTACTTAACATATCTCATTCACGATAAAAATAAGTTATATATTGCCATCAAAGATTACTCATCATTATAATACAAAACATTATAATGTCAAGTTGATAATATTGATTAAGAATTTTTAAGGATCGTAGGCCAACATTTTAATGCCCAAATGACATTAATAGACCAGAATTTGTATTTCATAAAACAGTTGATAATATTGAAATCAAACAACCAGAAAATATTATAAATGACAAAAAATTTATAGGGCCCAACCGGGTTCGAACCGGTGACCTCTTGATCTGCAGTCAAATGCTCTACCACTGAGCTATGGACCCATTTTGATTTAATTTTAACTAATTTTTTATTTCATAAATAAGAGCTACAATTTTAAGCACCCATAAACTTGAAAGAAATATGTTAAACATTTAAGTACATAAACATCAATCGCATAATTTTCCATCACAAAGAGCTAAGTTGCAAGGTTCTTGTTCTCATTTTATACATGTTACGGGAGAAAGTGTAGACGACAAACATCTCTAGCATAGTAAATCAGATCAATCTGTAAAATAAGTTGGATAAGTATCCTAACCAACGATATGTTTTTATAATTTAACTAATGCTATGAATTCTCAGTGGGCTAATTTTACTTTTTCTTCTAGCCATGCAATATGTTTAAGTTGTGGATTATGGACTGATTTAAGATCAACAAAGTATAGATTTGGAGGTTTTGACAAAATATGTCATCTTTCATAATCTAATTTAAAATAATCATCCTATTTTCTTATATAAATCAGATGCATTTTTCATGTTTGCAAATGGACAAGATCCTAATTATTAATTAATAGGAAGAAATTGTTAATCTATGACTATTAAAAAGATTTATATTTTTCAGTGTAAATAACTTTAAGATACTTGACATTTTTTGGTTGAAGGACATTATTTTATTAGGCTGACAAAGTTCCACTGATAAGTTTATTGAAGGATTTCTGGTCTACCCGAAGAGATGATGTCAATTTTACATCTTCATGTGAACTCCCAAATAATTACTGTGCATACTTCACTAAATCATTTTTGTTTCAAATGATAAAAGTTTTAAGTGCAAATAACTTCTATACTCTTTTTTGCTGTAGAACTATTAGGACAACACAGTTCTATCATTCGTCTGCTAGAGGATTTCTGGTCCAACATAACATCTTCTGTCATTTTTACAACTTGATTTGAACTTCTATATCGATGCTATACAATCTCCCACTAGAAAAATCTTGTCCAAATCTGAGAACTCGGTAACTTAATAGATCAACATCCAAGCTTCCTACATATCCAGCTGAATCTGACCCAAGGGAGGGCACTGCATGCACATTACGCATTATTTTTGAACCCTAATCTCATAAATGGCTAATTCAAAAATAAGAATAATTGTAAAGATATCTTATATTGTCCCTTTTGTCAGATGAAGAATCATAGTCTCATGATGTTGTAAATGCAGCACTTCCTTATGTTACTTTCAGAAAAAGATCCTTTGATGAGTAACAATCAGATACCTAGATGTATTTCTATAAGATCTTCCTATGATGAGGATCGAAGAAGAGTTCAGCGATACATGTCTCAGCAGATTCAATGGTAGAAGATTCAGGAAAGCAAGACTTAGAATCCCATTACTACAAGATAGATTACATGATACCAAGAATACCATCCAGTTTCAGGCTGAACATGGTCATAACAGAACCAAGAATAATACTATCAATTGTGTTTTCAATAGATAAAATCACATGGCTACCAATTCAAGTCCTTTTTGTCCCTAGAGAAAACCTGGAATAAAAATCTGTCTTATGTCTTGATAAATCCATCTCAAACTCTACATCCTTACTCATAATAATAAATTATAATATTCTACAAGAGATGAGAACTGGTGTTTGGATAATCTTGAAGCACCTTGAACGTCCTGGGAACAATGAGAATTTTCATGCCCAATTTCAGGTTAAATTTCCATTCTCCACTCGATGCCCCAAAACAAAACAATCTATCAATTGACTAACGATTAGTACTGGTCTGGTTAAATCCAAGTCTTGAATCTTACATCCAGTGCATACTTCTTTGAATCCAATCCGTCCTAAGCACAACCACCAAAAACTAGCAATTCTTGTACCATATATAAAGTAATTACTCCGATACAACGCTACCAATTCGTAGAAAGGAGAAAAACTGCAACGGTCCAGCAGAAGAACAGACCTGAGAAGCCCATTCGACGACGGAGGAGATCAATATATGAGGTTCCCACGCCAGCACATCCGTCGAGAACTCGCTCCTGCCGATCCCGACGCAGCAGGCGAGAGGAGGGGAGCCGCCGAATGAGGAGGACAACGAGGGGTACCGGAGGCGGATGAGGCGGCTGAGATCGAGGCGCCAGAGCTAGGAGGAGGGAAAGGGGAAGGGGGGGCGGGAGAAACCCGTCGCGGTAGTCTGGTAGAAATCGATGGCGAGCCCTCGCGGTTTGTTGCTTTTGGCGGGCGGTTTCGTGGCTCTTAGTACCGGTTCAACTCGGAGTGAGTTGTTGTGGCAGTCCGAGTCCACTCGTCGCGACATTGTGGAGTCGCACCGCAACTGGACAGTATGTTTTATAAGCCACATTGACATCATCGAGCTTTTATCGCACATTGAATTTTTTAGTTCTGCATTCTGTGGCTCCATCATCGTCTTCGTCGATGGATGACCACCAGCTTTTGGGGCCATGAACGGTGGCAACCCGCCTCCCATTGCATTCCCCGTCAGAACGCAGAACACACACACAGAGAGAGAGAGAGAGAGAGAGAGAGGCATGGCGATGATACCTTGGACTCTTGCAGTCATGGACCGCGGCCTCGCAGGGAAGAAGTACCGGGACGTCATGAACTCCATCTTCATGGCTGCCTTCCCTTCGGCTTCCGTTACCTCCTCCGACGCAATGTATGATCTGAAGAGAGCTGAAGTACGTGATCTTACCAGTATATAGCTCGAATCCTGATCGCCAGCTTATGGTGATGCCAATGTCCAAGTCACTGGCCCGATGCCTGTCCCTTGCCAAGCCGTGCGTTCCCTTGCTCGAAGCCTGCACCCAAGTTGCTCATCTCAGCCAAATCCATGCCCTTGTAATCATCAAGGGGCTCTCCCAGAACCGACATGCGTCGAACGCAGTCCTCCTCCAGATATGTAATGAGCTTCTAAGATCCCATTCCCGAGCGAATTCCCCGGGCACGGTCTTATTAGCCCTTTACAAGCAGCTGTTACGGTGCGATGCCAAACCCAACGGTGTCACCCTCTCCCTTGTTCTCAAAGCATGTCCCGATCTCAAAGCTCTTGGTTTGGTTATGGGTGTTCATGCTCAGTCTATAGCATTCGGCTTTCGATCCGATACTCTGGTGCTGAACTCGTTGATCCACGCCTATGCTGCTTGTGGGTCCGTCGGATTTGCTCACGACGTGTTTGATGAATTGCCTGACAGAGATCAAATTGCTTGGACTGAGCTGATAAATGGTTACGTTCGTAGTGGCCGTGCTAAGGAGGCTGTCGACCTGTTCTCTCGAATGATGGAAGCAAACGTGAGGCCTGACGGGATTAGCATTGTGGCTGCATGCACCGCTTGTTCGCAGCTGGGTGATCTGAGCTTGGGTAGGATACTGGAAGGATTAGCATGCAAGAGGGGGGTGAAGGACAACACTCATGTGGTCAATTCATTGATCGACATGTACAACAAGTGTGGGAGCATCGATGATGCTTGGAAATTGTTCGATGAGATGCCCCACAAAGATGTGGTTTCTTGGAACTCCATGGTTGCTGGGTCGGCGAGGACTGGCGACATGGAGGCTGCACAGAGTCTGTTCGATCAAACACCAAACAAGAATGAAGTGTCCTGGAGTTCACTGATCAATGGGTACGTGCAAAACGATCGCTTCAAGCAGGCTTTGAGCGCGTACAAGGAGATGATCGACGCCGGTGTAGCTACCAACGAAGCAGCTATTACCAGCGCCGTCAACGCTTGTGCTCATCTGGGTGCTCTTCACTTGGGGCGGCAAGTACACCTGAGCTTGGACGAGAGCAAGCTCTGCCATGACACCGTCTTGAGCACTGTGCTTGTGGATATGTACGCCAAGTGTGGCTGTTTAGATACGGCTCGTTCTCTGTTCGCGAGGATGGTGCACAAGAGCCAGGTCTCATGGAATGTGATGCTGATGGGATTGGCCATTCACGGGAAAGCAGCCGAATGCCTCGAGCTCTTCTCGGAGATGTCCAAGGATGGCACAAGGCCAAGTAGCACCACCTTCGTTGCAATTTTATCGGCTTGTGCGTATGCTGGATGGATCGAAGAAGGAAGAGACTTCTTCGATAAGATGACCGAATCCTATGGGATTACTCCTCGCGCCGAGCACTTATCTTGCATGGTTCATCTGCTGGGAAGAGCCGGGCATGTTCCCGAAGCATGTGATCTTGTTAGAGCTGCTTCCCATATCGAACCAGACGTGGCAACTTGGGGAGCTCTACTGAGTTCTTGCAAAAGCCATGGCTACGCAGAGCTTGCAGACGTCGTTGCAGGAAAGATGCTCGAGTTGGATCCTTGCCACACCGGAGCTTATGTGCAGTTATCAAGTATGTATGCTTCTGAGAACAAATGGAGGGAAGTGGTGGAGATCCGAAGGGTGATGAAGGGGAGAGGCATCAAGAACCGCCCAGGATGGAGTTGGTTCGAGCTGGATGGGACCGTCCATGAATTCCTGGTAGGAGTGAATTGGCACCCGAGCATGAGAGAGATTTATGGTGCACTACATGCAATAGATCTCCACATAAATGCATGATAACTGTTTGGTTGAATGCACAGAATAGTAGTTTTTCTGGTATTAAACCAAAGCTATGCTATCTTGTGATCTATTTTCCTGTTTTATTTATAGAATAGCACAACATGTTGTCAGCCAAATCCTTTTTAACTGATCTGTGTCTTTTGTTCCTTGTTTGTTTTAGAGCATCCTAATTTATCCAAGTTTCTGGCTACAAGGAAGTCAAAAATGCATGAGGTTATACATGAGAAGATGAAAGAAGAAGAACTGAGCTCATGAATTTTCCTCAGTTTATTCAATTTCTTTTTCCATGAAAAGGCAACTTAATCATATCCTTAAATAACAGGCAAAAATGGCACAAAGGAGACTCTTTGCTCTTGAATTCACTTCACAATAAATTATGCTACAAGTTCTTGGAGGAATTTGGAGTGTGGCCACATTCATTATGCAGCATTTAGATGCAGAACAGTAGGTTTATAGAGATGGCAGTGAGTAAATGAGAAATATATTGGACATCACTACCACACTACTACTAAAGCATAAGAACCTCATTAATCACACTAACAAAATCATTCCAGCATGCATTTTCTAACTGGTTGACAAAATTCAATTGACAAAATAACTCACATACTCTGACAGAAAGGCGAAAACACTGACATCAATTTCTCATAAACTTGTACCTTATCGACGCTGGGTGCTTCTGATCCAATTCATAACATGATCGCAATCTTGATCGCGGCTAAACAGCTTAACTAGTGCTCGATAGGACTTCAACTCGTAGGTTTCCTGTCGCCCATTGGTGTGTTTCTTCATTTTAAGCGACTCGGGCACCACCAATCTCCCCGTTTGATCATGGTACGCATCACAAATGAAATCGATGACTTCTTCGAATGGTCTCGAGGCATCAAGCCAGTAATAGATAAGCTCATTCCGAAACCATGTGATCTGCCTCTTTGCAAAATTTCGAGATGCTTTTTGGAATTCGGATAAGAATGCACGGAACTCTTCAGGAGTGCTTCTTCCTCCTTGTTCCCTACAGCTCAGCAGGTACTCCATGGCTTGCCTGTACCCAATTGCTCGAGTCGCAGAATTCATGTTCGGATGAAGGCCAATGTCAAGCAGCCACGAGGCTTCTGAGAGAAGCCCTTCGGTTTCCATCAGCATGTCTTCGCACCTCAAGTCGATCGACCTATACAGATCAATTCTCGGGCCCGTAAGGAAGAAGCAAATGAAGTTGTAATCCAGGTCCTTTGCAGTGTTCAGGGAGCTGTTTGCATCAGGTAGGTGTTCGACGACCGAGGTGTGCGATGCTCTCGAATCAAGACGCTGGCGAAATGAATCATACGGCACACTGAAAGCTGAAGGAGGCATTCCAGAGGACCTGATGATCTCGAGACTACGCCGCAACCGATACCAGTTATTTGTGGGCAGAAACCGAGCATTTGGATCACCGGCCTTGACCACTAAATCCACAGCTGCATCCCACTGCTTACTGTTCTGCAATTCCATGAGCTCTGCACATACTTCGTGCGAAATCATGAACGACGCCTTTGGAACGTCTGGCTTTCCATATATGTACCATCTTAGATAGAGTCCAGTCCCTCCGGCAACAATTGGGACTCGGCCTCTTCCTACAACGCCCTCGGTTGCTCTCCTGGCATCCTCAAAGAACTGCCCGGCAGAGTAATCGTCCGAGGGTTGCAAGATGTCGATCAAGTGATGAGGCACTTCGTTTCTGTCCCACGTAGAAGGCTTGGCCGATCCGACATCAAGTCCACGGTACACTTGCACGGAATCAGCGCTAACGATCTCCCCATCGAGTGCCTTCGCTAGCTCTAATGCGAGCCTACTCTTTCCCGCTCCTGTGGGGCCGGAGATCACGATGACTCTGTTCTTCTTCGTCGAACCGGAGACGGAGCAAGTAGCCCTCAATGTGTTCGATGGTGGGAACCGAGCCGTCGGGGTTAGTCTCAGAGGTGAACAGAGAGGAAGATCCATCTGCAAGCTCGATGCCGGCCTCGTGCCCCACGAAGGCAACCCGAATCCCGTTCTTGTAACTGGAAGAACGTCTACAGTATATTAGACAGGAAATCTTTTCACACCATTGAGCACCGAAGGGTGGTCTGCACATCAGACACCATCATATTACCAGCTTCAAATCAAAGAAATATGAGAAATTGCATCAAAAATTCAACCGAAATAAGGGATTCATGGCATGTTAGAAGAGGAGAGGGAGGTCCATCCATAAGTAAAAGCCTAAAGATAGGTCACCCTCCGGCGAGAAGAACATGAAATAAAAAGGAAGAGGCTCGACGTACAGGCATTTCATCGAATGCTTGGTGCGCACCTATTCGTCGGATCATATCGCCTTCTCCGGTACCCCGCGGTAGGGTTATGGGAACCCAACCCTATCCGTAAGCCAGGCGGCGAACCGGAGAAGCGAAGAAGAGCGCTCCAAAAGGGCGATGCACGTCGCAGCAAAATAACGAACCCAACACCGACTCGACTTCGACGGCGTATCCAACGGTGTCAACTCGTACCGCATCCGTCTTTAGATTTCTCTTATCTTTTAAACCAGCGGGTCGACGAAACTCACCCTTTAGCCTTCTCCAACTAAGAAGAGCATGAGATGCGGCCCCACGTCGGCACAACGCGTATCAATCGATCGACACACCGGTAAACGATTCGGGTGAGAGATTTGTATGTGCCGGCTCGGGACCGAGCTCCGTAAACCAAACCGGGTCGGGTTTGTGCACGGTGTCCTAAAAGCCCAACCCATCACATCTGACCTAATCTTGTTACGTACTTATTGATCACGATCCGGTCAGATTTCGACACGTTGAACTCAATCGATCAATCTTGCCATGTCATCATGAATTAAAGGACAAAAATATATTTTTAAAAAATATTTGTTCGAATTTCTTAACTCGTACTGCGGATTCATGACATGATGAGAATTTACTTTTTAAGTATTTTATACTTATATTTTTATAATGGATAAATAATGAAAACAAGACTTAGAATTCTGAACGGACGACACCCATCTCATGATCGACTTGGTACACGTTTGCTAACAAAGCATCTCGAAATTGAGGGCAGCAGAAGTCGTGCAAGTCAGCTTGTATTATGTGAGACGATGCTATCCTACCTTAAGCCATCCACGATAACATAGGACAGTGTCATACGGTGCAAAGCCGATCAACCCGAGCTATACGGAAAGTATGGGTTAGCCTCTCGAGGTATTATAGATCATTAATGAGCCTCATACGATCAATCATTTGACAAATAAGTATAAAAACTAATTCCCTCCCCACCGACAAGGGGAGCATACCTCAAACATCTATGTACTATCTCGAGCTAACTTAAATTTCAAATGGATCAAGTCAGAAAATCCTTATCTTGATGTTGACTTTTCTCGAGAGGGAGGAGCAGCAATCAATGGCCCACCTTGAGTCGACCGAGGAGGTGCTCCCTGACTTGACTTGGTTCCTCCGTCACATTATCGGATCCTCGTGTGGGAGACCCTACATCCTTGTCACGATAGAACTAAGCGTTGAGTTCCATAATACCTTTCCATAACAAATTGCTTACCAAAACCATATAAACTTATTGCAAGTTTGATCTCGTCGACTTCTTCCTTACTGATTCAGGTTCTTAGTATTGTTTGATGTGCCTAGAGATTCGAAACCAATCTAAATTTAATATTTAAATCTATCACAAATCTGGGTGCTAGAATATACTCGAGCCCTACTAAATTTTCTGTACGATTATGTGCATCCAATAAAGATATCTTTTTCTGATACTTAAATTAGAATAAAAATTTAACAATTTAAAAATATTATTAGTAAAAAGTAAAAATAGGATATTATATAGGTCTTTTTTATGATGATTTTCGGCAATAATTAGAAGAAAGTGAAAATTAATTATGTGAAATCTTCGAACTATCTATCGGATCCAACCAACAAACAAACAACACCGTACAAACAACAAGGCGGTATCCTATCACGTCATTGACTTGGTTGCGGTCGTCGTCGTCCTTATCTTCCCGAGTTCTGGCCCCCACGGCGCAGGGCCCCTCGTGACGTCGATTCAGCTAATATTCCCGAGTTCTGGCCCCCACGGCGAAGGGGAAGTGCTTCTGTCCTTCAACCATATCCCCCTCGTGACGTCGATTCATCCTCGGAAGTACGTCCTTTCCTTAAGCGATTGGACCACCGAGGCATATGTAGTAACGCAAGTATAAGTTTAATTATCATACGGTCAACATCAAGCATACAAACAACGTATATTGGATCCTTCCAAGGATCTGATGAGGATAATAATGATGATAAAACTCGGATTGACGTCAGCTATCCCAGATGATGCCTCGCGCCTCAGTTGACCTGACACCACCTGGTCAAACAGACCGGAACGTCGCCCGAGGCACATTAACATCCTGCTCAGGCTCGATCCTTCACACCACGCCAATACCGCTGTCAGACGTTACCAGGAGTACAATCCTGCTCTCTGCAAACGGGCACATCAGGCAACGGTAACCTTCACTATAAAAACCCTCACGCTCCGAGGGGGAAAAGGGAGAGAAAAAGAACTAAAACCCCCTACGACTATTCACTAATTTGATCGTCGAAGAGGTCGGGCCAAGCTTTTCCGACCCGACCTATGTGCAAGTACGAAGGCAGACCACCTTCCCCGAATGCCCAGGAGAGGAGTCTCATCCCGGAGCGAATGGCGGCCCCGTCGGGATCGCACCAAGCAAAGCCGACTGCCTTAGCGGTCTCCGTGATCGTCTAGAAAGATCCCCGCCCATTCGGACCCGAACCAAGCCGTGTTGGCTCCGAGGCCATGGCTTAAAGTTGTTGACACTAACATTTTGGCGCTAGAAGGAGGGCCCGAATGTCAAGGGATCGGCCGATCGACTCAGACAAACCCGCAGCTGAGGGGTCACACCCGATCGGGGCTCCGGGAGAACACCCCCCTGTATGGAGAACCTCGAGATGAACACCCTGTCATGACCTCAGAGCACTATTGGCAGATATTTAACGACCAGGGCTTGTCGCCACCCGATGGCGCCATAGTCGACCCGTCGCCCGTGTCGTCAGAGGCCTTTTAGGACCTCACTCATCAAGTCCGAACTCTGACCGGTATGGTGCAGTCTATTATCCCACTCGTTTCTCCTCCGCTGCACCCGCTTGCGATCCAACCACTGCGGCAACAGGAGCCGCCCGTTCGGGCTCACACGCCACCTCCGGAGCTCCCCACTTCGCCTCGGGTCCGATCGACCCCACTCAGGGATCGGGAGATTGCAAACCCGAGCGGGCACCCAGAACCCAAAGCATTATCTTCGGATTCAATAGACTCCCTACGAGCCCAGCTGCGCTCTATTGGTCAGCGGCTCGACGAAGTGCAGAAGGAGGTTCGTAGGTCAAAGGGAGAGCTCGGGGGGGATACACACCATGGGTCTCCGTTCGTACTCGAGATACAAGATCAAATAGTTCCCCCGAGCTTCCGGCTCCCCTCTCTTGACCCGTATGATGGAGCCACCGATCCGTCGGACCATGTAGCCGCTTTCCACGCTCAAATGTCGTTGTATGGAACCCCGGACGCCTTGATGTGCAGGGCGTTTCCCATGACTCTAAAAGGCCCGGCCCGCTCATGGTATAGCGGCCTGAAGACCGGGACAATCGCCTCCTTTGATCAGCTCGTCAAAGATTTCGAGCTTAACTTCCTGGCCTGCGCCCGGCCAAAGCCGTCCGTGACACCGCTCCTCGGACTCAACCAAAAGGAGGACGAGCCCCTCTCCCACTTTGTAAATCGCTTTACTACGCAAATCCGGGGGTTGCCGGACGCTCATCCCTCTCTGTTAATGCAGGCTTTTATGATAGGCTTGCGGCCCTCCAGATTCTTCTGGTCCTTGGTGGAACGACCCCCCACCGCGGTCCCGGAGATGCTCCAACGGGCAAACCAGTTCATTGCGGCAGAGGTCTGGATGGCCAGGAAGCGGGAGGAACACAAAAGGGTCAGGACAGAGCCGTCCCGCGGGCAACAGTCTGCCACACCGAGGCGTAGATTGGACCGCCCCGACCCGCTGGTGTTGACATCTCGACTCCCCTCCTCGGGTGCGTCCCGAACAAATATATTTCTCCAGAGAAGAGACAAATGGTTGCTCAGAACCCCCAACCCGATGAGAAATCCGCGGGAACTCGCGGATTGGTAGAAGTATTGTTGTTTTCATCAGCAAAGCGGGCACGACACTGATGAGTGTCGCGAATTGAAGCGACAGATTGAGGAGCTCATCCGCAAAGGGCACCTCGGTCGGTAGCTCTAGCAGGGCGAGGAGCTTTCCCCCCGCCCAGAGGGTCCTATTGAGCGTCTGATCAATGTGATCACTGGCGGCCCAGCGGCCGGGGGGAATAGTATGTCCGGACGAAAGGCATACGCTCGGGCTACCGCGGCCGAGGCATAAACCCGACCCCGAGGTCACGTTTCCTGCCAAAGGGGCCGGGCGGTCCGAACATGACGATGCACTTGTCATAACGGCCAGGATTGCCAACACTCAAGTAAGGAGGATAATGATCGACACAGGGAGCTCGGCCGACGTACTTTATTTCGACGCCTTCCGGAAGCTTGGGCTAGCCAGAGAAACTTTGGAGCCGATGACCTCGGTGCTCACCGGGTTCACCAACGACTCGATTTCGCCGTTGGGAGCGGTCACTTTACCCCTAACCTTGGGAGCACCACCAAGATCGAAGACGGTGATGTCCACCTTCTTAGTGGTCGACCTCCCCACTGCATACAACGCCATCCTCGGTCACCCAACCCTCAATAAAATCAGGGCCATCGTCTCCACTTACCACCAAACGGTGAAGTTCCCGACCCACGCTGGGGCCGGAGAAGTCCGGGGAAGTCCCCGTGAATCCAGGCGGTGTTACTTGACGGCAGTCTCACTGCACAAAAGGGCGAGAACTGAGCAACCCCTAGGGGATCCCCGAGAAATGAAGAAGCCGACGACGCCAACTTGCGACTTGCCGTTAGTGGAGGATCGGTCGGACCGGACGATCAGAATCGGGTTGGAACTCCCCGAGCAAGAGCGAAGGCAGTTCATCGGCTTCCTACAAGAGAACGCCAACGTCTTCGCTTGGTCACCATCCGACATGACAGGCGTCGACCCAAAGACGACCCAACATTACCTGAGCATAGCGCCCGATGCTCGACCAGTAAAGCAGAAGCCCCGACGACAAGCTCCTGACAGACAACTGGCTATCCGCGAAGAGGTGGAGCGACTTTTGGCAGTAGGCTTCATAGAAGAAGTCAAATACCCGCGATGGCTGTCCAATGTAGTCCTTGTAAAGAAAACTAATGGGAGTTGGAGGATGTGTGTTGACTACACCAGTCTCAATCGTGCATGCCCAAAAGACTGCTACCCCCTCGCGAGGATCGACCAGTTGGTCGATGCAACCGCTGGGCATACTCGTCTTTCGTTTATGAACGCCTTCTCCTACTACAATCAGATCAGAATGGCGTTGATGACCAAGAGCACACGACTTTCCTCACCGACCTAAGGGTATATTTCTACAAGGTTATACCATTCGGGCTGAAGAATGCTAGTGCTACGTATCAGAGAGCCGTGAACAAAATGTTCACCCAATAGATCGGGAGGAACATCGAGATCTACGTCAACGACATGATCGTAAAGAGTTGTGCGACAGCAGACCACTTGACCGATTTGGCCGAAACGTTTGCTGCATTGCGAAGATATGGCCCGCGACTCAACCCGACAAAATGCATTTTTGGTGTCAGCCCGGGAAAATTTCTCGAATTCATCGTCCACGAGAGGGGAATCGACGCCAACCCAGAAAAGGTTCAGGCAATCATCGGTATGCAAACCCCTCGGACAATCAAGGACTTGCAGCAACTTAACGGGAGGCTCGCCGCCCTATCCTAGTTTCTATCCCAATCTGGTGAATGTTGCCTCCCCTTCTTCCGGGCCTTGAAAAACCCGAGTAACCTTCAATGGACGGCGAAATGCGAGGAAGCCTTCATACACGTGAAACAACACCTCGCCAGCCTTCCCCGCCTTGCCTCGGTCTCTCCTGGGGAGAAGCTCAATATCTACCCGGCCACCTCCCGGCACGCTGTTAGCTCCGTCCTGACAAAAGAATCCCCAGGTGAGCAGTTGCCGGTCTACTACATCAGCCATGTCCTAAACGGGCCTAAGGAGCGATACCCGCCGATCGAAAGACTCGCTCTGGCGCTCGTGCTGACAGCTCGAAAGCTACGCCCCTACTTCCAAGCTCATCCGATTGAGGTAATCACCGACTAACCGCTCCGGCTGGTTTTATCTAAATTCGATGTTGCAGGTCGGCTCCTCAAGTGGTCGGTAGAGCTTGGAGAGTTCGACATACACTACGTGCCGAGGACTGCCATCAAAGCCCAGTCGGTAGTCAACTTCATCTCGGAACTGGCTCAGATTGAGGACGAGGGTTCTGAACAGCTTGGGGAGGCATGGGTCCTGCTCAGGCTCGATCCTTCACGCCACGCCAACACCGCTGTCAGACATTACCAGGAGTACGATCCTGCTCCCTGCAAGCGGGCACATCAGGCAACAGTAACCTTCACTATAAAAACCCTCGCGCTCCGAGGGGGAAAAGAGAGAGAAAAAGAACTAAAACCCCCTACGACTATTCACTAACTTTATCGTCGGAGGGGTCGGGCCGAGTTTTTCCGACCCGACCTGTGTGCAGATACGAAGGCGGACCACCTTCCCCGAACGCCCAGGAGAGGAGTCCCATCTCGGAGCGAACGAAGACCCCATCGGGATCGCACCAAGCAAAGTCGGTTGCCTCAACGGTCTTCGGGGTCGTCCAGGAAGATCTCCATCCATTCGGATCCGAACCGAACCGTGTTGGCCTCGAGACTACGGCTTAAAGTTGTTGACACTAACATGACCCACCTGTGTTGACCAATAATTTATTGATTTGCCTTAAAAGATCACCCGTGACTTATGCACCCACGTGTCTTGTGAATGGAGGATGAGATAGAGCCGTCGTTGCCTCCGATCATAAGAAGCTAGCCGTCAGGGTCACGGATGTGCGGGTAGATGGAGTAATTGTTCTGCGAGGCCGACTCGGTCCGAGTCGTGGACTACATTCGACCCGGCCGAACGGCGGAGCCCATCTCCTTGGCCATCTCCCTCAGCACGTACTTCTGTATCTTCCCCGTCGACGTCTTCGGCAGCTCCGCTCGGAACACCACCGTTTTCGGCACCATGTAGTGCGGCATGCGCTCTCGGCACCACGCGATCACCTCGCTCTCCGTCGGTGGCGCCGCCGACGCTTCCTCCTTTAGGCCGACGAACGCGCACGGCGTCTCCCCCCAGAACTCGTCCGGTCGCGCCACCACCGCCGCCTCGTTCACCGCTGGGTGGCCGTACAGGATGGTCTCCACCTCCACGCTGCTTAGGTTCTCCCCGCCGCTGATGATCACGTCCTTGGACCGGTCCTTGATTTCGATGTAGTCGTCGGCGTGCATGACGCCAACGTCCCCCGTGTAGAACCACCCGTCCGCGCGCACCGCCTTCGCCGTCGCCTCCGGGTCCTTGAGGTAGCCCAGCATCACGCAGGCGCCGCGCAGCACGATCTCCCCCATGGTGTTCCCGTCCCTCTTCACGCTCTCCCCCGTCTCCCCGTCGATCACGTCGGCGGCCGTCATCGCCAGGCAGCGCACGCCCTGCCGCGCCTTCAGCCGCGCGCGCTCCGACGCCGGGAGCCGGTCCCACTGCCCCTTCCACGCGCAGGAGACCGCCATCCCCGCCGTCTCCGTTAGGCCGTACCCGTGGCTGACGGCAAAGCCGAGCGCCTCCGTGCGGTGGAGCACCGCGGCGGGGGGCGGCGCCCCGGCGGTGAGGACCTGGACCGGGCCGTGGAGCGGGCGACGGGCGGAGTCCGGGGCGTTGGCGAGCATGTTGAGGACCACGGGCGCGCCGCACATGTGGGTCACCCGGTGGGTCTCGATTGCGGCGTAGATGGCGGCGGCGTCGAAGCGGCGGAGGCAGACGTTGACGCCGGCGGCGGCGGCGATGCCCCAGGGGTAGCTCCACCCGTTGGCGTGGAACATGGGGAGCGTCCAAAGGTAGGTGGGCCGCCTCGGCACGGACCAGTCGATGAGGGAGTCGATGGTGATGAAGAAGAGGCCGCGGTGGCAGTGAACCACCCCCTTGGGGGCGGAGGTGGTTCCGGACGTGTAGTTAAGGACCATAGGGTCCCACTCGCTGCGGGGACGGACCCACCGGAACTCCGGGTCCCCCGTCTCGAGGAGCTTCTCGTACGTGAGGGCGGAGCTCTGTGGCGGCGGCGCGTCCTCGTAGGGATCCTCGATGGTGACGACCCGAGGGCGCTCGGCGGAGGCGGGGAAGAGTCGGAGGACGTCGTCGAGGAGGGGGCGGGAGAGGACGTCGACGAAGACGAGCTTGGAGGCGCTGTGGCGGAGGAGGATGGAGATGGTGCGGGCGTCGAGGCGGAGGTTTACGGTGTTGAGGACGGCGCCGCTCATCGGCACGCCGAAGTGCATCTCGTACATGGCCGGAACGTTGGGGGCGAGCACCGATACCTAAACCAAGATCCAACGATAGCGCCACAGGATCGAACAAGATCGAATCTCGAAGCAAAGAGAGACACCAAAAAAGATGGGATTTCAATGACACGGATCCTAATATGGAAACAGGAGGCGGAGGTTGCAGCGGTACCACATCGCCGGGGGAGATGCCGAGGGAGGAGAGGGCGGAGGCGAGGCGGAGGCAGCGGCGGAGGGTCTGCGACCAGGTGAAGGCGGTGCGGTTGTAGACGAGGGAGGGGCAGTCGCCGTAGACGGTGGCGGTGCGTTCGAGGAACTCGAGCGGCGTGACGGGGCAGCTGTTGGCGGCGTTGGGGCCCAAACCATCCATGGCGTTCCGCTGCTCTTTTTTGGTGGAAGGGGGCGATCTCCTCCGGGTTGGGATTTATAGGAGAGCAGACTGGGATGGTTACCGTTGGCGGGAATGCGTCAAGTCCATCCATCTTCTTCTAGTAGTAGCTCTTCGGGGATAGCTTGTCATAATATTCCATTATTAGTGGAAAGATTTGGAAAACACGGCAGAAGCATGATGAGAAAACCAGCTCTTCGTTATCATCTTCTTTCACGCTGATGGGGACAGCTCAGACTTTGAGATCGGAGCAAATGGGCCTCCGTCGCAATAATTATCCAAGCCAGCCTGTCGCAGTGCCCTCCGCTCCGCGTTAAGATTCATACGGCGGCATGGGCCGGACTTACGGTCCAACCCACCGAGGGCCCAAACACCACCACTATCCTAACCACCTCGGTGGGCCCCCGATCGGGTCACAAACCAACGCTAATGAGCTCAGCGAAACGGTCCGAGTCCCGAGGCTTATTGTGTAACGCGAATCTATCGATGTGCGACTAAAAGGCTCACCCGAGTCCATTTAAGTTGTGCTACCGAATCGACTTGGATGGTGATGACAATGATTGCGTTGCAACATCATCATGTGACCTCCTCTAATAGCGATGTCAATTGCATGCACTACTGAACATGGCGTCCATTGCCCCCTCTCTGTCACTCTTTTTCTTTTTACCCAAACCATATGAAAGAAACCGAGAAGAAGAAGAAGAAGAAGATGCATTTGCATTGCAGGGATCCATCTGCCAAACATATCCCACAATTCAGAATTTGAGGGCTCCACGGATCAGAGCCAATTCTTTTGATCACAGGAGCTCCAATCATTGTGTGAACGTTTTGGTAGATAGATAGGCCTCACATGCATGTCTATCCTCTTTTCGCCCTCTCTTCTTCTTCATGTTTTGGTAGGTTGATAGATAGGCCTCACATGCATGTTGATGAATTGACGTCTCATGGTTGGTGAGTCAGCACGACCGGTCCATGCATAATCACATCAAATATTTAAGTTATAAATTAATTTTTCTTTTCTTACTTGTCATTGTAATTTAAGGAATTCTTAATCTATTTCTTTGTTTGTTTATAAGAATTAAGGAAATAACTATTAAGCATTTCAAATAGAATGATATCATATTTGTTAGAATATTAAATAAAAAAGTATATTAAATAAATACGAAAATAAAAATATATTTTCTTTAATGGAGGCTCACCTCCTCCTATTTAAGGGGAGAGATTTCTCTCCTTCGTTCCTCACATATTCGAGCTTAGTAGCGGGAGGAACGAGGAGTTACACCTTGTTGACGAGAGGTAGCCTTTCTTGAATATAAAAGTTTTAGTTTTTATTTTGATTATTTAAATATTGAAAGTTTTAAAATTTAAAAAAAAATATTTATCAATCTTTTAAATGTCAAAATTTTTATTATTACAGTAAAGTAACCAGTTAAAGTTTTTATAATATTTTTCAACCTATAATTAAGATTTTTATTATAGATTTAAATATGTTAAAATTTTATATATTATATATGATATTTATTGTATTACAGTTTATCTTTAATCTTATCTGGATTAAAATATTGTTAGATAAAATATGTTATCAAAATTTTTTTTTAATATTCTTTGATCTGAAATTTAAAATATGTTATTTTGAATGATTTAAAATTTGACTAGAATATGTTGAAATTTTATATGTGTTGAAAGTATAATTTATATTTGAATTTAGAAGGTTATTTCCTTGTATTAAAACTTATCTCCCAATCTATCTTTTAATGTGTTATGATTTCTATTCAAATTTAAAATGTTATTTCCTTGTATTAAAGTCTTTCTCCTTATCTATCTTTTAATGCATTATTATGTTTTTATTTATATTGTTAATGGGTATATGCTGTGATATGAAATTGGATAGTAATTGGAATGAAATTGCTCACAGGCCAAGCCCAACCCACGGGACAGGCCTTGGCCGTAGGCTAACCCAACCCAACCATCATGGGAGATCACATGCGACGCACATGACCAGCCCATGGGCCAGGGCTGGGCTAACTTTGTGTGATGCATGCTCAATCATGTATAATACATATGACCAATAGATGAAATAGCTCAATCTAGCCCAATATTATTGTTGGATTTGAGCCCAAATATTGATTGAACTAAACTAGACTTAATTAGTCTAGATCAATTTAGGGTGATTCCGAATTGATTGACTTATTCAAATTAGTTTAACCTAAATTGAACTTAATCTAATCCAAATTATACTAGTCCAGGATGGTTCCAGACCAGTTAAATAAGGATTAGAGATCGGTTCAGTTAGGTTGTAGTAAATTGAGTTCAATTGAATCGATTGAACTAAAGTTCAAGCCAATTGAGGACTAATTTGTATTATTTGATATTGATGATATTTGAAAGAGATATTTTAAATATGTTATTTCATCCCGAAATGGACATGACTAGTGTGAGATTATATTATTTTCCTACCGAGAGCAGGTAGGGCGATTCCCTTCGGGGATTAGCGGGCTATCAAACGTGGCAGCTGGATGATTCCTCCATTCGCTGTTGGGAGGAACGTGTCCCCACTTTGGCGGGTGTGGGACGTCACTCCATCCGCTGTTGAGAGTACGATATGAGTTTGCCTCCATCCACTGTTGGGAGAACATAAACTCATCCCGTAGGATAAAGCCTCTCCATCCGCTATTGGGGGAGTACTCATTCAGGTATTTGATATATGCTAATGGGATGATTGATTGAATTTTGATCATGTATTCATTTTGATTTAACTTTTGGGGTTCCTACTTGGCGTTACGAAATTTTCTTTGTTTTTGATTTTCAGAGAAGCCTTCCTCTAGTACTAAGTCAGATTCCAATGGAGAGAGGACCTTCCTCTACCGCTAGGTAGAGCTACTTGAATGATTCTTGAAGTTAACATCACTATGTTTACTTTTCTATTTGTAATTTGATGAATAAATTAATTGTAATAAATGGTTATAAATGATGAATAAAGTGATGTTTATCTATTTAGCTTGAGTGTGTAGAAAGATACGGAAAAAAAAAATTCTAGGATTTGACATCTTTTATGGTATCAGAGCATAGTCTAGGGCCTGTAGGTGTATTAGGTCTCTTGATTGACTCTAACCAATGATTGTCTTTAACCTATTATAGGAGTAATGGAGCCAATTCTAGAGATTAGTGGTCCTGTCACTCGGGGTGCTCATGGTCGCAATACTACTGGTGTACGCACTCGGAGAGGTGTTCAAACAAATAATAACTTGGAAGCTCCATGCATCGTAGAGCAAACCCAATCCTCACGTACACCTATCATCGATTATGTGCCAGCTTCTCCGACTTTGTAGAATGCCCCTCATGCCCCAACACCCGTCAATACTCAAGATGACGTACACGGAGTCCTCAATGCTATTATAGGATACTTTGAGTGTCAAGAGGAACGAGATGAAACACCATGGGGTAGGAATAATACCTTAGATCACTTTAAGAGATTGGGACCACCAGTTTTTGAGGACAAGCCAGATCCAATCTTTGCTGAACATTGGATTCGTCAAGTGGAAAAGATATTAAAAGCTATCGAATGTAGAGAAAATCAGAAAGTGCCTTTTGCTTCTTTCATTTTGGAAGGGAAGGCAGACACTTGGTGGACCTAAAAAAAGAGGATGTTAGAGGCTGGAGGTTCCTACTCAGCGTTGATGAATTTTTTTTGTTTTTGATTTTCAGAGCAGCCTCCCTCTAGTACTAAGTAGGATTCCAGTGGAGAGCGGACCTTCCTCTACCGCTAGGTAGAGCTACTTGGATTATTCTGTTAGGACCCTTTTTCTGAGCTTTTGAATAATGTTTATTGAGTCCGTTTAGTCCAGTTGTTTATTGAGTCGATTTGGTTCAATTAGAGTCAAGTAGAGGTTTATTTAATATTTATTTATTATTAGAGTTCAAGTCCTGAGGGACTCTGGGTGGAACTCTATAAATAGGGATGTAACTACTTCTTTTCGGTAAGCTATGAAAAATATTATTCTGTCTTTTGACAAACCCTAGGAGGCCGATCCCCTCGAAGCGATCAAGGAGGGCCGATCCCCTCGAAGAGAACAAGGAGGGCTGATCCCCTCGAAGCGATCAAGGAGGCCGATCCCCTCGAAGAGAACAAGGAGGGCTGATCCCCTCGAAGCGATCAAGGAGGGCCGATCCCCTCGAAGCGATCAAGGAGGGCCGATCCCCTCGAAGCGATCATTATCATCCTCATTTCTCCTCTTTCTTCCACGATAAGGCTTTAGGGTCTTATCATTTGGTATCAGAGCCTACGATAAGACTTTAGGGTCTTATCATTTGGTATCAGAGCCTACGATAAGACTTTAGGGTCTTATCATTTGGTATCAGAGCTGCGTTCTTTGGCGTTCTCGCTGCAACGAAGCTATAAAAAAAAAAGAAAGAAAGAAAGAAAAAGAAAGAGAGAAAGAAGAAGCAGCAACCGCAGCCACGCACCCGCAGCCACGCTCGCCTGCTTCCCCTGCTTCCGGCCAGCCCACCCGCCGCCCGTCGCTGCTCTCCGGCCAGCAACCGACTCTGCCCCACCTCCGGCCAGAGTCCACCGCCGCCTCCCACCCGAGCCACCACCGCTGCCAGGAGACGACGCTGCCAGCGTCCCACTCCGCCGCAGCCCTGATCCTCTTCTCTACCGCCGCTGCAGGGCAACTCCTTCTCCACCGCCGCCGCTGCTTCCCGGCCGATCGATCACCGCCGCCCGCCTCCCAGCCGCAACCCTAGCTGTGCCCCCCCCTTGGGTCGCAGCCCCTCGTTGCAGCGGTTGCAGAAACAGAGTTCCTCTGTTGCTGCAGCCCCTCGTCGATCGCAGCCGCGCCTCCTCCAGCACTCCTCTTCCCCTCGAGCGCCGTCGTCGCCCAGCCGACCCACCACCACTGCCAGCCATCGTGCGACGACCGCCGCACGCCTCCCAGCAGCCGATCCTCCTTGCTCTGCATCTTTTGTAACCGAAACAGGGCTATCACGGCAACTCACATCTGCTGCCCTTGTTTCCAGCCGCCGACGTCGCCTCGAGCGCCGTCGCCGTCGCCTTCCAGCCGCTGCTCCCCCGTGCGACGACCGCCGCTCGCCTCCCAGCCGCTGCTCCCGCTCGCTTCCCAGCCGCTGCTTCCCCTTGATCTGCATCGGTGGTGACCGAAACAGGGCAGTTACCACCGTCGCAGTAGCGGGTCCCCTTGCTGCCGCAGTCGTGGATCCCCTTGCTGCTGCGAACGCCGGTTGCCACCACCGTCGCCACTGCTGCCCAGCCAGCGACGACGCCGCTCGCCGCCCAACCTGCCACGACCCTCGCTGCCTCCTTCTCCACCGCCGCCGCTACGCTCCGGCCAGCAACGACTGCTGCTGCTAGCCACCGCAGCCTTCACCTCAACCCCTTCAATCTGCACCGTTGCTGCAGCCCACCTTGCTCTGCATCGTTGCTGCAGCCTCAACCCCGGCCGCTTCAACGCCACCTCCCTCTTGTTCTGCCTCCGTTGCTGCAGTTGTCGGTTGCCATCATCGTAGCGTCAACACAGTTGCTCGGCGATTGCTTCCTTGGGTCACAACAGTCGCAACCGTCGTCTTTCAGCCTTGGTGCTCTCATCTCACGCAGTGACACAAACACAGGGTAGCTACTCTTCCTCTAACGCAGCGATCGCAGCACTGCCTTGGCGTCCACCTCCTCGGCAACTTCGCATCGATAGTGTTAATGCCCTTGACCCGACACCAAAAACAGGAGTTAGATTACAGATTTGCAGTCTTACGCAATGGCCATTGATAACTCGGTGAAAGCACAAATGGAAGCATTGGAAATCAGAATTGAGAATCGACTGCAAGAAACACTTAATGATTTCAAAAAGAGCCTAATGGAGAGCCTCAACAAATTTCAACAAAATGGGGACTCAAGTTCTACGTTGCATAGATCTGAAAATACAGGAAAAAGGTCCCAAGATTGTGACACAATCTACTCATACATGAAGGTGGATGAACAGCTCTAAAAAATTTATCAGACTTCTACAGTGTTGGAATATCAGAGTAGGTTTGAAGGATTGTCAAATCAAGCTAGAGATTAGTCGGAACGACAACTTCTAGATACATTTATTGAAGGGCTTATTCCAGAGATTCGGTGTGAAGTTAAGGCTCGTCAACCCCGCACTATGATAGCTGCGATCTCATTCGCACATCTACATGAGAAAAAAATCAAAAGGGAAAATCATGGAAACAGAAGTGACAACAACCAGATGATTAGTAAGCCACTGGCCCCATCTATTCCCAACCAAAGCCTTGACACCCGAAGACTAACCCAAGAAGAACTCAATGAAAGATCAGCAAAGGGTTTGCACTATGATGAAAAGTGGAGTATGGAGCACCAATGTAAACAAGGGCAACTTCTGATGATTGAACCAATTATAGAGGAATCGAAAGCTAAGAATGTGGACTCCGATCATGAAGGTATAAATTCTAATGAAGATGTTGGACCTACTATATATACAATGCATGCATTAGCCGACTACTCTAACCCGCAAACTATGGAAGTTGGCGAAACTCTGGAACATCAGCCTGTTATAGTTTTGATTGATACTGGTAGCACTAACAATTTTATGGACAATGAGACTGTTGACCGATTGGCCCACCACATTGAAGACTATGACAAATTCGAAGTAAAGATCGTTAATGGATGGATTTTCACTTGTGATAGCAAATGTTCAAAGATAAAATTGATTATACAGGGCTAGAAGTTTCATGCAACGATTGCTACATTGAAAGACCGACTTGTTGCTTACACTATTAAAAAGTGGAGATCATACTTACTTGATCAACGGGTTGTGATGCGTTACAGATAGTCTATGACAAAAGTACTGAAAGAGAAGCTCCCAGAGATTGATGCTGCTCAGCCTTGAGGACAAGGCTGATTTGAAGAGGAAGGAACTGTTAGGACCCTTTTTCTGAGCTTTTGAATAATGTTTATTGAGTCCGTTTAGTCCAGTTGTTTATTGAGTCGATTTGGTTCAATTAGAGTCAAGTAGAGGTTTATTTAATATTTATTTATTATTAGAGTTCAAGTCCTGAGGGACTCTGGGTGGAACTCTATAAATAGGGATGTAACTACTTCTTTTCGGTAAGCTATGAAAAATATTATTCTGTCTTTTGACAAACCCTAAGAGGCCGATCCCCTCGAAGCGATCAAGGAGGGCCGATCCCCTCGAAGTGATCAAGGAGGGTCGATCCCCTCGAAGCGATCAAGGAGGCTGATCCCCTCGAAGAGATCAAGGAGGGCCGATCCCCTCGAAGCGATCAAGGAGGCCGATCCCCTCGAAGCGATCATTATCAGAGCCTACGATAAGACTTTAGGGTCTTATCATTTGGTATCAGAGCCTACGATAAGACTTTAGGGTCTTATCAGATTCTTGAAGTTAACATCACTATGTTTACTTTTCTATTTGTAATTTGATGAATAAACTAATTATAATAAATGGTTATAAATGATGAATAAAGTGATGTTTATCTATTTAGCTTGAGTATGTGGAAAGATATATAAAAAAAAATTCAAGATGTGACACCACGGGTCGATGTCGGGAGTCGGCTTGACGGGTCACCGAAATTGATCGACCGCAGGTCGTGGTGGTGATCGACTCTTGGTTGGGATGGTAGTGGCTCGGGATGTTTGATCTCCCGATCGAAAATCCTTAGTTGTCGGTCGGGTTGTCGGTGCCGCTTGGGGAAGACGCTACTCGATCAAGATAATCGCGTCTCGGAGTGGCCTCTCTCCTGCACACAAGGCCCTCGTCGGGTGGTTCTCGACTTTGGCTCCTCAACGAGTAAGTTAGTGTTCAGTTCTCTGTTTTTTTGCCTCTACTTGGCCAGATGCCAGCCAGGGGTTTTTATACCACCGCATGAGGGTAGGTCGTACGCGGATTTGACATAACGATCGATCCTCGAGGGGCGAGATGGTACTTTTATGCAATTGTCGTCCTGGGATGCACGGAGCAACACTAGTCGACATTGTCTTGGGGTGCATGGAATGGCGTCAGTTGACGTCGTCCTGAGATGCACAGAACGACGCCAGTCGGCGCCGTCCCATGCTTTTCGGGACATACTAAGAAACAACGCGGATCCTAGCTTGGTGCGTGGGAGTGCTCCTCTTGCTGACCTAGCGATGGAGTTGACTGTGACATGGCCAGAGTCCAAAATATACCTTATCACTTCTCCCCCCCCACTAAGGCGTGCCATGGGACCCTTGCGAGAGAGCGAGGGGCACGCTTAGGTCGGCGTGCCGAGGGTGAATTGGTTGCTCGTGAGGGGAAGTTGGGCTTGGCGGGCGACACCCTATGCATTGGGAAGGGTTGAAACTATTGGCCGGGCGGTTGGGCCTAGGTAGGATGATACTAGCGAGTCGCTGGTCAGGAGGCTGAGTTGTGCGACTCAAGTACATATTGGACCTTTTGGCCGAGTGACTGGTCTCGGGCACAGGTTGAACTAGCGAGTCGCAAGTCGAGGGAGCCAACCTGCACGACTAGAGCAAAGACTAGACCTGTTGCCGAGTTACTGGTCTTAGGCGCAAGTTGAGGATTGACGAGTTGCAAGTCGGGGAGCCGAACTGTGCGACTAGAGCAAAGACTGGATATGTTGGCCGAGTGACAGATCTCGGGCTCAGGTTTAACTGGTGAGCCGTAAGTCGGGGAGTCGAACTGCGCGACTAGAGCAAAGACTGGACTTGTTGGTCAAGTGACTGGTCTTGGGCACAGGTTGAATTGGCGAGTCACAAGTCGAGGGATCGAGCTGCGTGACTCAAGCAAAGATTGGACCCGTTAGCCAAGTGACTGGTCTCGGGCACAAGTTGAACAAGCGAGTCGCAAGTCGGGGAATCGAACTACGCAACTAGAGTAAAGATGACCTGTTGGCCGAGTGACTAATCTCGGGTTCAGGTTTAACTGGCGAGTCGTAAGTCAGGGAGTAGAACTGTGCAACTTGAGCAAAGACTGGACCTGTTGGCCGAGTGACTGATCTCGAGCTCAGGTTGAGGATTAGTGAGTCACAAGTCGGGGAGTCGAACTGTGCGACTAGAGTAAAGACTATACATATTGGTCAAGTGACTGATCTCAAGCTTAGGTTTAACTGGCGAGTCACAAGTTGGGAAGCCGAACTGCGCGACTAGAGCAAAGACTGGACTTGTTGGCTGAGTGACTGGTCTCAGGCACAGGTTTAACTAGCGAGTCGCAAGTCAAGGAGCCAAACTGCACAACTAGAGCAAAGACTGGACCTATTGGCCGAGTGACTGGTCTCGGGCTCAGGTTTAAGACTAGCGAGTCGCAAGTCGGGGAGCTGAACTGCGCGACTAAAGCAAAGACTGGACCTATTAGCTGAGTGACTAGTTTCGGGCACAGGTTGAACTAGCGAGTCACAAGTCCCAAGCTGCGTGACTCGAGCAAAGATTAGACCTGTTGGCCGAGTGACTAGTCTCGAGCATAGGTTGAATTGGCGAGTCGCAAGTCGAGGGAGCCGAACTGCATGACTAGAGCAAAGACTAGACCTGTTGGCCGAGTAACTGGTCTTGGGCACAGGATGAATTGGCGAGTCGCAAGTCGAGGGACCGAGCTGTGCGACTCGAGCAAATATTGGACCTGTTGGCCGAGTGATTGGTCTTGGGCACAGGTTGAACTGGTAAGTCGCAAGTCGAGGAGCCAAACTGGGTGACTAGAGCAAAGACTGGATCTGTTGGCTGAGTGACTGATCTCAGGCTTAGGTTGAGGATTGGCGAGTCACAAGTTAGGGAGCCAAATTGCGCGACGAGAGCAAAGATTGGACATGTTGGCCAAGTGACTGATCTCGGCCTCAGGTTTAACTAACGAGTCACGAGTCAGGGAGCCAAACTGCGCGACCAGAGCAAAGACTGGACTTGTTGGCCGAGTGAGTGATCTCGGGCTCAGGTTGAGGACTGGTGAGTCACAAGTCGGGGGGTCAAACTGCACGACTAGAGCAAAGACTGGACCTGTTGGCCGAGTGACTGGTCTTGGGCACTGGTTGAACTAGCGAGTCGTAATTCGATGGATCGAGATACACGACTCGAGCAAAGATTGGACCTGTTGGCCGAGTGACTAGTCTTGGGCACAAGTTGAACTAGCGAGTCGTAAGTTGGGGAGCCGAACTGTGCGACTAGAGCAAAGACTGGACTTGTTGGCCGAGTGAATGATCACGGGCTCAGGTTTAACTGGCGAGTCGCAAGTCGGGGATCTAAACTATGCGACTAGAGCAAAGACTGGACCTGTTGGCCGAGTAACTAATCTCGGGCTTAGATTGAGGTCTGACGAGTCGCAAGTCGGGGAGCCAAACTGCACAACTAGAGCAAAGACTGGACCTGTTAGCCAAGTGAGTGGTCTCGGGCTTAGGTTTAAGACTGACGAGTCACAAGTTAGGGAGTCGGACTGCCCAACTAGAGCAAAGACTTGTACCTGTTGGCCTGGCGGGGCGTTGGGTGGCGCATCAGGGTGCATCGTGCCATGTGGCATGCCGAGTGGAGATGCGCAGGTTCTGGCAGGAAGTTTCTTGTCATTAGTGATTTCTGGCGAGAGGCCTCTCGTCATGAGCTGCTTCTAGTGGGAGACCTTTTGTCACGATGGTTTCTGGTGGGAGCTTCGAGACCGAAGAATCTGGGGAAATCCAAGGAGTCATGATGGGCTTCGAATGCTGTGACCATCTCTTTCCTCGAGGAGTCCAAACATCACTTTGCGGTGAGCTTGCTTCCTCTTTATAAGCTCCTTCCAGAACAATGGCCACTACTTTGCTCAGCCTTTCATTCCGTGCCTCGGCTCCTTTGTCCTATCTTTGAGGTCAGGATGTCTCCGTCTTCCTCTTCGTCTTCTTTCATTTCTTCCTTTTCATCTTCTTCTTTATCTTCTAGGGGCCCGGGGGTAGAGGTGGTTAGTTCGCCTTTGGGTGACATGCCCTTGGGGGCCGTCGGGGGTTTCACCTTACTTGAAACCCTCAAGGTGTGGCACGATATAGACTCAGTGGTGACCGAGGAACTCTTGGGGCAATTCAGGATCGCTATTGTATCCTAAAGTACTATGGTATTTGTGCCTCTCGGCTCGGTCAGCAGCCATATAATTCATTTCCCAACAGATTTGGGCTTATCGTGGGTTCCCTTGAGGTGGGACTGCGGTTTCTGTTGCATCCCGTTATTGAGGAGTGTCTCCGTAAGTGGGGGATATCGTCATCCCAAATGGTGCCAAACTCTTGGCAATATATGGTGGCTTTCCTTGTGGAGTGTTGGGGAGTGGGGATCGAACCAACCCAAACGCTCTTCCTGGCCTGCTTCCATCTGTGTAAGGTGCGAGGTGAGTATTACCTAACCGCCCATAGTGGTTTTAAGATTAGCGATGCTCCTTCCAACAAAAAAGGTTGGAAGAGTCGCTATTTTTTTATCTGTTGCAGTCAGGGGTGGAGTTTCAGTACCGGATGGACTTCACGAACCATCAACAATGTCCCCCCATTTCTTTATAACGGAGAAACAGCGTAAGTGAATCATTTAAGGGGAATTCTGTCCTCCTCTCGAGCAATTAGGAAGATAACCGAGGAATGGCTGGTCGAGGTGGGACTAAGCCCAGCCACTTGGGGTACGACCGCTCTTGCATTACGGATCGTCCACCTTATCCCGAGCTAGCTGATTGATCGGGTTTCTATTTGCAGAGATGGTGAACCTCCAGTCGGTGAAAGGGGTGTCTCATGCCAAGGCCGCTGCGTCGTCGTTTCGGGACGACGAGGGTTCTGGTGCTGGGGGTGCCTCGTAGAAGGGCACACCAAGGAGGACGTCGGGATCTCTAGAGGTAGGTTACCTATAGAAGAAGGCAAAAATCATGACTCGAAAGATGTACACGAGCTCTTTCGCCCCTGGGAGTGCCACCCCAAGGTCGTTTGAAGCCGCTCCTCAAGGTGAAGCTCTGGGGAGTGCGAAGGGAAAGGGGGTGGCTAGACCATCTGGTGATGACCCCTCAAGGAGGCCATTGGAGTGTCCAAGGTCAATGTGGGACTTGTGCCGTGTCCGGCCTCGGACCAAGGGTGATGAGTTTCAGGCCCTGTGCATGGCCGACATCCACGCGGGGGAGGCGGGGACCCCCTATGCCTCTCGGTGGGCAAACTGCCAGGCCGACAATCAGATCTGGGTCGATGGGCTGATTGCTCAGGAGTTTACCCAAGGGGCACTCCTCCTCGGAGACGCTGATGGACTGGGCGGTGAAGTCATTCATCTAGGTGCGTAGTGGTGTTCTTCCCTTGTGTTGATTCTTCCTCCTGCGTATGGATTTTAACGTCGATCTTGGTGTAGGGCTAGCATTATACCATGGTGCTGATCAATCACGTTTATGATGTCGAGAGGGTGATCGAGCGTCTATCGGACGCCAATTCCGGCCTTCGCCTGGAGGTCTTGGAGTTAAAGAGCAGATCCGGTCTGGAGGTCGTCGCCGCGGCCGAGCAGTGTGCCTCGGACCTAGGGGAGGAGGTGGATCGTCTGAAAGCCGAGTTGGAGGAAAGTTGAGCCCGTGTTTGGACACTCGACGATGAGCTGCAGACCCTCTCCTAGGATGTCGAATTCGCCAAGTCTTCTGCTTGGGCTGCTGAGGAGGTTCTGAAGGAGGAGCGTCTGGCACTGCCCGAGAAGATCAAGGGGGCGACTGCCGAGTATAAGTCGTCTCCCGGGTTCGAGCGCGACCTGGTGAGGTCAGGGCGGGTGGCATATGAGTTTGGGTATCAGGTTGCCTTTGCTCGCTTTCGTGTGAGGTACCCAGACCTAGAACTAGAGTCGGACCCCTTCGCCGACCAGTAGAAGGATCAGAATGTTTACATGTCAGCGAACATCCCTTTCGACGATGGGTCCAAGATTCCTCCCCTGAGCTAGGGTTGTAATATTTTCTCTTTTGCCTTGGTCGGGTCAAATTTTGATTTTGTATTGCCTGGCCACAATATGTATTTTCCTTTTGATCAATGAAAATTGACTTTTCGGCATCTTGGTCTTCTGCCTGGTTTTCTACCTTCATGGATAGAATCTTCTTAAATTTGTTGTGTTCCATGTCCTTGGTAGGGGATTCCCCTCCATGGTCTCGAGGTGGTATGCCCCTTCTCGGACCACATCGTAGACCCGATAGGGGCCCTCCTAGTTTGGCGCGAGCTTTCCCCTCGCTTGGGTCGGGTCACTTACCTCGACCTTTTGTTTCACCAGTTTTTGTTTCATCGGCCTAACCTCGGGATGGATGTTGAAGTGGTGTTGGGTCACCTCTAGGTCGATTATGGGCATCTCCTTGGAGGACCACGCAAACACATCAGCATTTGCCTTCGGGAAATCGATAAGCCGGAGCTGGTTTGCTTCAGGGAGTGTCGTCCTGACCTTCACGGTTAAATAGGATCGATTCCTCTTCAAGGGCACCTCGGTGAGTTAGTCAGGGGGCTCGAGGTGCATTGGGGTCGCGGCTCCTTCACGGGGATCTGGGACTTGATAGGTGCATGACCTCTCCGGGAGAGTAACAGCTGTAAGGTAGATTCTACTGGATCTCTTCGGGATTCCTTGACTCCTACCAAAGTTGAAAATTTGATGGCCTGGTGGTAGGTGGAAACTACCGCTTTCAATTTGTTGAGGGCCAGGTGGTCGAGGATGACGTTGTAGGCCGAAGGTAGATCGACTACTGTGAATGTAGTCATTGTCATCTTGGCTTTTGGCTCTTCCCCGATAGTAACGAGGAGGACGGTGGTCTCGAGCGGGGAGATGGAATCTCTGGTGAATCCGGCGAGCGCCAAGTTCATGGGGGTGAGGTCTTCATTGCTTAAGCTGAGCTTCTTGAAGGTGTTAAGGTACAACACGTTGGCAGAGCTCCCGGTGTCAACCATTATTGTTTTGACCCAAGCGTTGGCAATCCGGATGGAGATTACCAAAGCGTTGTCATGGTGGGAGGGCTCGAACTTAGGTCGGGGGCGTTTCTCCACTATGCTGTGGGCGTAGGCCTTCCTTGCTATCGAGTTGCTACCACCGGTAGTCGGTCCACCAGTAATGACATCGATCTGCCTCTCAAAAGGTCCCCTGGGGCTTGGAGTTGCTTCTCCTAGTTCCTTGAGGTAGCGCCTGAGGTGACCTCTTCGGATTAGCTCATTGATTTGATTTTGAAGGTCGTGGCAGTCCTCTGTGTCATGGACGTAGTCCCAATGGAACCTACAATATTTAGATCGATCCTTGTGAGTAGCCTTTAGGGGATTTAGTTGTCGTAAGAGACCTTTTTCCCTGATCTGGAGAAAGATCTTGGTACAAGATGTGTTCCGAGGCAGAGCTGGGGGCCTCGGGAGTGACAGCTCCATTCAATCGGGTCTCCTGTAAGACTGCGTTGGTGGCACCGAAGATAGTCCTTAGGCCAGCTCCATCCTCGACCTTTTGTTATCTTCACACGTCCCTACCATTAGGGCTTCGGCAGCGATGTATTGGTTGGCACATTGTAGCATCTCGAGGATGGTTGCAGGCGGCTTCTCAATCAACGACCAGAAGAACCTCGAGGGTCTCAGGGCCATCAGAAATGCCTGCATGATCAGAGAAGGGTGAGCATCCAAGAATCCCCATATTTCAGTGGCAAAACGTGTCACAAATTTGGAGAGTGATTCATCTTTGCGTTGGGATAATACGAGCAAGGTGGCGATGGAAGGCTTGGGCCGCACGTTGGCCAAGAAGTTTTGCTCGAACTCCCTTGCCAGCTGGTCAAAGGATGAGACCGAGAATGAGCGCAGTCGGCTGAACTATGCTCGCATCGATCCTCCGAAGGTAGTTGGGAATGCTCGACACATCAAGGCATCAGAGGTGCCATAGAAGGCCATCTGAGCCTGGAACGCAATGACGTGCTCTGCAGGGTCAGAGCCGCCATCGTACGTTTCCAATGCCGGTAGCCTGAAGTTAAGTGGCACAGGCTTGTCCTGTATTTCTTGAGCAAAGGGGGATCCACCTGAGTTGCCTTTGCCCGTCTCGCCTCGTGACTTCTGGATTTCACGCTGGAACTCATCCAAGCATCGGTTGACCGCGGATAGTTGGATTATGAATGAGTCATCCATTGAGTCTGATGATATGGTATTAGGTTTAGGGCGCGGGCATGCTTTGCTCGGGTAGGCCTCTCGGGTTTATTGTCTACTCTCGGGCTTCTCCCATCCCGAGTTGCTCCCTACTCGGCCTTTGCTACATCGGGTCGGTCGGGGAAGCTGCTAGTTGCACAATCTATGGCATGAGCGGGATGATCATCTGCATCATTCCCACCAAGGCTTGCACTTGCTTGGCTAAGCCGAGGAACTCCTCGGGTGACACGACCGAGGGTCCCGTGGTATATCCGGGGGGAGAAAACCCCGGATCATTGAATAGTCTCCAATAACGATTTGGCGTCAAGGCTGGGATCCCCCTGTCTCTAAGGACAAGGAGGGGCTAGTCCCCGAGTCCGGAAGGGGGTTGACTGGCTAGTGGCTCACCCTCGGGGAGAACTCCTACGGGACGCTCCTGCGACATGGCCCTCATTCTAACGCTGAAAATGTTGATGAACTGACGTACCGTGGCTGGTGAGTCAACACGGCCTGGTCCACGGGTCGATGTCGGGAGTCAAAGATCGGCTTGACGGGTCGCCAAAGTTGATCGACCGTGGGTCGGGGTGATGATCGTCTCCTCGTTAGGATGGTAGTGGGTCGGGACGTCTGATCTCCCGGTTGGAAATCCTTGAGCGCTGGCCAGGTTCTTGGTGCCACTTGGGGAAGATGCCTCTTGATCAGGATAATCGTGTCTCGGACTGGCCGCTCTCCTGCACACAAGGCCCTCGTCGGGTGGTTTCGACTTTCGCTCCTCGACGAGTAAGTTAGTGTTCAGTTCTCTGTTTTTTGCCTCTCCCAAGCTAGATGTCGGTCAGGGGTTTTTATACCACCGCTTGAGAGTAGGTCGTACGCGGATTTGGCGTGGTGGTCGATCCTTGAGGGGAGAGAAGGTACCTTTGTGCGACCGTCGTCTTGTGACGCACGGAACAACACCAGTCGGCGCCGTCCTAGGACGCACGGAGCAGCACCAGTTGACGTCGTCCTAGGGCGCACGGAACAACGCTAGACGACGTCGTCCCATGCTTTTCGGGACATATCGAGGAACGACGCAGATCATGGTTTAGTGCATGGGAGTGCTCTTCTTGCTGACCTGGCAATAGCATTGACTATGATGTGATCAAAGTCCAAAATATATCTTATCACTTCATGTCTCATTTATCTATTGTCAATGACCTAAAAGTAATTGTGTTTTTGTCTTCCCATACATTAATAACCAAAGAAAATACTAATCGTAAATATTGTGTCAATATCAGTTTTTTTTTCTTTTTCCTTTCCTTTTGATAGGACATATTTTGACGCAACTGTGTGATAACGAGCAGCAGCCACCTCATGACCGACGTGATGCACGTGTGCTGACAAAGTACCTTGGAACTTAGGGTGGCAAAAATCATACCCATGTTGCTTGGATCTATTCGATGCAACGCTGTCCTACCTTAAGCCATCCGCGATGATACAAGGCGGTGTCGCAAAGCGTAGAGCTGTGCATGTCGATCCGTGCCGCGCGGAAAGCATGGGTCAACCTCCCAAGATATCGTAGATCATTAACAAGCCTCATACAATCGTTCCTCCAACAAACAAGTATAAAAGCCAATCCTCTTCCCACCAAAAGGGGAGCACACTTATATACCACATTGAACTAACTTAAACTTCGAAACGGTTGAATCGAAAATCTCCCTCCCGACGTTGATCTTTCTTAACAAGAAGGAACGACAATCGAAGGCCCGCCTCTAGCCGATCAGTGAGATGCTGCTCCCTGACTCATGTGGGCCCATGTCGACTCCTCATGTTAAGTTCCACAACACCTTTTTCACATCAAATTGTTTGCCAAAGTCATCTAAACTCTGTTGCAAAGTTTGATTTCCTCAACTTCTTCCTTACTGATAATTAAGTTCTTGATATAGTAAATTATGATCGTTTGATGTGTCTAGAGATTCGAAACCAATCTAAATTTAATGTTTAAATCTATCACAAATCTGAGTGCCGAAATATACTCGAGCCCGACCAAATTTTCTTTAAGATTACATCAGGTTGTGCATCCAACAAAGATATTTTTTCTGATACTTAAATTAGTAAAAACAAATTTAACAATTTAAAAATATTATTAGTAAAAATAGGATATTATAAAGGTCTTTTTTATGATGATTTTCGGCAATAATTAGAAGAAAGTGAAAAATAATTATGTGAAATCTTCGTACTATCTATCGGATCCAACCAACAACCGACACCGAACAAACAATAAGGTCGTATCCTATCACGTCGTTGACTTAACCGAGATTCAGAAGCTGAAATTTCACCTCTCCCATCAATAGGTTTAGCCAGAGCATTTATAACACGACCCAAATAACCCTCACTCACAGGTATCTGAGCAATTCGTCCTGTTGCTTTTACGGAACTTCCCTCTTGTATCATCAAACCATCACCCATTAATACAACGCCAACATTATTTGATTCCAAATTCAGAGCAATGCCTATTGTACCCTCTTGAAACTCTACTAATTCACCTGCCATTACTTCATCAAGACCATGAACACGAGCAATTCCGTCGCCTACTTGAAGTACGGTACCGGTATTCACAATCTTTATTTCTCTACTATAGTTGCGGTCGTCCTCGTCCTTATCTTCCCGAGTTCTGGCCAACCCTATCCCCCTCGTGACGTCGATTCATCCTTGGAAGCACGTCCTTTGCTTAGCGATAAGACCACCAAGGCATATGTAGTAACGTAGGTACCAGTTTAATTATCATACGGTACACTTGCACGGAATCAGCGCTCTAATGCGAGCCTACTCTTTCCCGCTCCAGTGGGGCCGGAGATCACGATGACTCTGTTCTTCTTCGTCGAACCGGAGACGGAGCAAGTAGCCCTCAATGTGTTCGACGGTGGGAACCGAGCCGTCGGGGTTAGTCTCAGAGGTGAACAGAGAGGAAGATTCATCTGCAAGCTCGATGCCGGCCTCGTGCTCGTTCTTGTAACTGGAAGAACGTCTGCAGTATATTAGACAGGAAATCTTTTCACACCATTGAGCACCGAAGGGTGGTCTGCACATCAGACACTATCATATTACCAACTTCAAATCAAAGAAATATGAGAAATTGCATCAAAAATTCAACCGAAAAAAAGGATTCATGGCATGTTAGAAGAGGAGAGGGAGGTCCATCCATAAGAAAAAGCCTAAAGATAGGTCACCCTCCGGCGAGAAGAACATGAAATAAAAAGGAAGACGCTCGACGTACAGGCATTTCATCGAATGCTTGGTGCGCACCTATTCGTCGGATCATATCGCCTTCGCCGGTACCGCGCGGTAGGGTTTTGGGAACCCAACCCTATCCGTAAGCCAGGCGGCGAAGCGGAGAAGCGAAGAAGAGCGCTCCAAAAGGGTGACGCACGTCGCAGCAAAATTACGAACCCAACACCGACTCGACTTCAACGGTGTCAACTCGAACCGCGACCTTCTTTAGATTTCTCTGATCATGTAAACCTGCGGGACGACCAAACTCACCCTTTTGCGTTCTCGAACTAAGGAGAGCATGAGATGCGGCCCCGCGTCGGCCCCACGCATATCAAACGATCGACACACCGGTAAACGATTCGGGTGAGAGATTTGTGTGTGCCGGCTCGGGACCGAGCTCCGCAAACTAAATTGGGTCGAGTTTGTGGGTCGGTGGCCTACAAACCCAACCCATCACATCTGAACTAATCTTTGTTAGGTACTTATTGATCACGATCGATCAGATTTCAACACGTGGAACTCAATCGATCAATCTTGCCATGTCAGCATGAATTAAAGGAAAAATATATATTTGTTCGATTATGTTAATTTGTACTTCGGATTCATGACATGATGAGAATTTACTTTTTAAGTATTTTATACTTAAAATACCCATGTTGCTCGGATCTATTCGATGCAACGCTGTCCTACCTTAAGCCATCCGCGATGATACAAGGTGGTGTCGCAAAGCGTAGAGCTGTGCATGTCGATCCGTGTCGCGCAGGAAGCATTGGTCAACCTCCCAAGATATCGTAGATTGTTAACAAGCCTCGTACAATCTTTCCTCTGACAAATAGGTATAAAAGACAATCCTCTTCTCACTAACAATAGGAGCATACCTATATACCACATCGACCAGACTTAAACTTTAAATAGGTGAAATCAGAAATCCCTCTCTCAATGTTGACCTTTCTTGATAGAGAGGAGTAGCAATCGTAGGCCTATCTCAAGCCGAGAGATGCTCCTCGACCCATTTTGGTTCCTCTGTCACATCACCTTATCCTCATGTGAGCCCATGTCAACTCCTCAACGTTAAATTTCGCAACACCTTTTCACATCATCTAAACTCTGTTAAAAGTTTGATTTCCTCGACTTCTTCTTTACTGATAATCAAATCAAGTTCTTGATATAGTAAATTATGATTGTTTGATGTGTGTAGAGATTCAAAATCAATCAAAATTTAATGTTTAAATCTATCACAAATCTGGGTGCCGGAATATACTGGAGCCCGACAAAATTTGCTGTAAGATTACATCATTTGTGCATCCAATAAAGATATTTTTTCTGATACTTAAATTTTTTTAAAAAAAGTTTAACAATTTAAAATATTATTAGTAAAAAGTAAAAATAGGATATTATATAGGTCTTTTTATGATAATTTTCGGCAATAATCAGAAGAAAGTGAAAAATAATTATGTGAAATCTTAGTGCTATCTATCGGATCCAACAAACAAACAAGGCGGTATCCTATCACGTCATTTACTTGGTGACGTTTCGTCCTCGTCCTTATCTTCCCGAGTTCTGGGCCCCACGGCGAAGGGGGAAGTACATCTATCTTCCAACCCTGTCCCCCTCGTGACGTCGATTCAGCTAATCTTCTCGAGTTCTGGCCCCCACAGCGAAGGGGAAGTGCTTCGGTGACGTGGATTCATCCTCGGACGTACGTCCTTTCCTTGAGCGATAAGGCCACGGAGACAAATGCAATAATGCAGGAATAAGTTTAATTATCATACGGTCAACATCAAGCATACAAACAACGTCTAGTGGACCACTTCCAGGGCCCCACTCCTGTTGAAATCTAATCCCCGGAAGACCGATTGTGTTTGACCAATAATATGTTGATTTGCCTTAAAAGATTACCCGTGAGTTCTGCGCCCACCTGTCTGGTGAATGGAGGACGAGATGGAGCCGCCGTCGCCTCCGATCATAAGAAGCTAGCCGTCAGGTTCACGGATGTGTGGGTAGATGGAGTAATTGCTCTGCGAGGCCGACTCGGTCCGAGTCGTGGACTACATTCGACTCGGCCGAGCGGCGGAGCCCATCTTCTTGGCCATCTCCCTCAGCACGTACTTCTGTATCTTCCCCGTCGACGTCTTCGGCAGCTCCGCCGGGAACACCACCGTCTTCGGCACCATGTAGCGCGGCATACGCTCTCGGCACCACGCGATCACCTCGCTCTCCGTCGGTGGCGCCGCCGACGCTTCCTCCTTCAGGCTGACGAACGCGCACGGCGTCTCCCCCCAGAACTCGTCCGGTCGCGCCACCACCGCCGCCTCGTTCACCGCTGGGTGGCCGTACAGGATGGACTCCACCTCCACGCTGCTCAGGTTCTCCCCGCCGCTGATGATCACGTCCTTGGACCGGTCCTTGATCTCGATGTAGCCGTCGGCGTGCATGACGCCGACGTCCCCCGTGTAGAACCACCCGTCCGCGCGCACCGCCTTCGCCGTCGCCTCCGGGTCCTTGAGGTAGCCCAGCATCACGCAGGCGCCGCGCAGCACGATCTCCCCCATGGTGTTCCCGTCCCTCTTCACGCTCTCCCCCGTGTCGCCGTCGATCACGTCGGCGGCCGTCATCGCCAGGCAGCGCACGCCCTGCCGCGCCTTCAGCCGCGCGCGCTCCGACGCCGGGAGCCGGTCCCACTGCCCCTTCCACGCGCAGGAGACCGCCAGCCCCGCCGTCTCCGTCAGGCCGTACCCGTGGCTGACGGCGAAGCCGAGCGCCTCCGTGCGGTCGAGCACCGCGGCGGGGGGCGGCGCCCCGGCGGTGAGGACCTGGACCGGGCCGTGGAGCGGGCGACGGGCGGAGTCCGGGGCGTTGGCGAGCATGTTGAGGACCACGGGCGCGCCGCACATGTGGGTCACCCGGTGGGTCTCGATTGCGGCGTAGATGGCGGCGGCGTCGAAGCGGCGGAGGCAGACGTTGACGCCGCCGGCGGCAGCGATGCCCCAGGGGTAGCTCCACCCGTTGGCGTGGAACATGGGGAGCGTCCAAAGGTAGGTGGGCCGCCTCGGCACGGACCAGTCGATGAGGGAGTCGATGGTGATGAAGAAGAGGCCGCGGTGGCAGTGAACCACCCCCTTGGGGGCGGAGGTGGTTCCGGACGTGTAGTTAAGGACCATAGGGTCCCACTCGCTGCGGGGACGGACCCACCGGAACTCCGGGTCCCCCGTCTCGAGGAGCTTCTCGTACGTGAGGGCGGAGCTCTGTGGCGGCGGCGCGTCCTCGTAGGGATCCTCGATGATGACGACCCGAGGGCGCTCGGCGGAGGCGGGGAAGAGTCGGAGGACGTCGTCGAGGAGGGGGCAGGAGAGGACGTCGACGAAGACGAGCTTGGAGGCGCTGTGGCGGAGGAGGATGGAGATGGTGCGGGCGTCGAGGCGGAGGTTTACGGTGTTGAGGACGGCGCCGCTCATCGGCACGCCGAAGTGCATCTCGTACATGGCCGGAACGTTGGGGGCGAGCACCGATACCTAAACCAAGATCCAACGATAACGCCACAGGGTCGAACAAGATCGAATCTCGAAGCAAAGAGAGACAACAAAAAAGATCGGATTTCAAAGACACGGATCGTAATATGGAAACAGGAGGCGGAGGTTGCAGCGGTACCACATCGCCGGGGGAGATGCCGAGGGAGGAGAGGGCGGAGGCGAGGCGGAGGCAGCGGCGGAGGGTCTGCGACCAGGTGAAGGCGGTGCGGTTGTAGACGAGGGAGGGGCAGTCACCGTAGACGGTGGCGGTGCGCTCGAGGAACTCGAGCGGCGTGACGGGGCAGCTGTTGGCGGCGTTGGGGCCCAACCCATCCATGGCGTTCCGCTGCTCTTTTTTGGTGGAAGGGGGCGATCTCCTCCGGGTTGGATTTATCGGAGAGCAGACTGGGATTGTTAACCTCAGCAGGAATGAGTCAAAGTCCATCCATCTTCTTCTAGTAGTTCTTCGGGGATAGCTTGTCATAATATTCCATGATTAGTGGAAAGATTTGGAAGACAGGGCAGAAGAATTGGGCAAAAGCATGATGACAAAACCAGGTCTTCGTCATCATCTTCTTCCACGGTGGTGGAGACAGCTCAGACTTTGAGATCGGAGCACATGGACATCCGTCGCAATAAATATCCAAGCCAGCCTGACTCGGTGCCATCCGGTTTAAGATTCCTGTGGCGGCATGGGCCGGACCACGTTCCAACCCACCGAGGGCCCAAACACCACTATCCTAACCACCTCGGTGTGCCCCCGATCGGGTTACAAACCAACGCTAATGAGCTCAGGGAAACGGTCCGAGTCCCGAGGCTTAGTATGGAACGCGAATCTATCGATGTGGGACTAAAAGGCTCACCCGAGTCCATTTAAGTTGTGCTACTGAATCGACTTGGATGGTGATGACAATGATTGCGTTGCAACATCATCATGTGACCTCCTCTAAAAGGGAAACCTAGCGATATCGATTGCATGCACTACTGAACATGGCGTCCATTGCCCCTCTCTCTCTCTCTCTCACACACACACACACACTCTTTTTCTTTTTACCCAAACCATATGAAAGAAAGCGAGAAGAAGAAGAAGAAGAAGAAGATGCATTGCAGGGATCCATCTGCCAAACATATCCCACAATTCAGAATTTGAGGGCTCCACGGATCAGAGCCAATTCTTCTGCTCATGATCACAGGAGCTCCAATCATTATGTCAATGTTTTGGTAGATAGATAGGCCTCACATGCATGTCTTCCTCTTTTCTCCCACTCTTCTCCTTGGTGTCTCATTTCTCTACTGTCAAAGACCTAAAAGGATACAAAAAGAAGAAGCCCCCATTCAACGTGCAGTGCAGTTTGTCTTTGTTCACTGGCGATGCAGGAGAAAAAGGCATTCAATGGAACCAAAGGAACCACTAGCTTTACAAAATCAAATAGATGAAATGATAGATTACACAGTAACAAATGAAGCCATGAAGAAAGAAGCTTGTTTGAGGCAGCAGTTCGATAGAAAGGAAAAAAGAATCAGCTTTATTCAAAGGAGAAAAGAGCCATGCCTCTTCCTTTGCCTACTCTTCCCTTTTGTCAATCCGACTAATTGTACTGTTTGAGCAATTGTCCAAAATGTATCAAGATAAATTCTAACATCCGAAGAACAAGAAGAAAGAGCTACTGTTTATGTTCCATGCCATGCATACTTCTTCAGATTATAATCAAGAAATAACTTTCAGAAAAGCCATGTCTAGTAATACTCAAGAAAAGCACACTAATTTGACTGCATGCAATTGATCGCCAACATACGCTGGACAAGAGAAATCAAAATAAGAGAGAGAGAGAGAGAGAGAAGAAACATGCATGCTTGAAGGATTTGTCATGTTCTCGCAGGACTTTCATGAACTATCAACAAGGATCAAACCTGTCGCTCTTCTCCTCCTCAAACATGCACTGCACGAATCAGTTCTTACCCCTGCATGCAATCTGCCATCGCATAAACCAATCCAAAAGAACCTCGCTTTATCTCACGCGGAACCACCATAAATTCTGAAAGATCTGTCATGTTCTCCAGGGACTTTCTTGAACTATCAAGAGACGAACTGGGTTTCTCGACCGAGGACACAGCTTCACGCATTCACAGTTCAAGAAAGCCTGTGGAGGACATGTCCAGAATCTCGTGACCTGACAACACGTCAAGAGATCTAAACAAGGCAAAAATGAGGTCTAAAAATGGTGGAAGAGAGAGATGAATATGGTGAGAGAGACGACGGCCCGATCCCGGTTTAAATAGAGGCGTAAAGCCTCGAACCGGCGGGGCTCGATCCGTGCACGTGCCAACAGCGCCTTCCCGCTCGTGCTTTGATCCAACGGTTGTCCCTCGACGGCGGCTAGTACGTGGACGCATCTCGTTATCATCATCATGTAATAGTATTAAGTTACTACGTCACTAAGGTGCCGTGGTGTAGTTGGTTATCACGTCAGTCTAACACACTGAAGGTCTCCGGTTCGAGTCCGGGCGGCGCCATCCTTATACACTATTGTTTTTTGTTTTCCTTTATATGCGCGCGGGCACACGCGAAGAGGCCGAGAAACCTATCACTGGGAGAGAGCCTTCGTGTTTATGCGCTTTCCTCGACGGTGACCAGTTCTTGGCCAAAATGGCGGCGACACTTCGTCGAACGCTCAGATCCCCACTCTTCCGCTGCCGCCTCTCCCCACTCTCCACTACCACCTCGGCCGATGACCCCAAGCCCAGCTCCTCCCCGTCTGACACCACCTCTGCCGCTAAGTCGGCCGTCCGCTTGGAGTCCGACCCGGACCGTCTCGCAGCCCTCTTCGAGGCCGCCGCCCGCCACCCTTCCTTCTACGGCGACCGCCCCATCTACCATATCTCGATCCGTAAGCTCGCCCGCCACCGCCGCCCCGACCTCATCGAGCGCCTCCTCGAGGGCGCTATGTCGGATCCCAAAGCCCCCAAGTCGGAGGGCTTCCTCCTCCGCCTGCTCTCCCTCTATGCCGACGCCGGCATGCTCGACCACGCCGTCCGCACCTTCGATGCCATGCCTGGACTCGGATGCCGGCGCTCCGAGCGCTCACTCTGCGCCCTCCTGTCGGCCTTCCTCAAGAACGGCCGCGTCGACCGCCTTCAGGAGGCCTTCGATCGCGCCCCCGGAGAGTTCGGCGTCACTCCGGGCGTCGCCTCGTACAATGTCCTGCTGAAAGCTCTCTGTGTTAGCGGCGAAGTCGACAGAGCACGCTCCTTGCTCGATGAAATGCCCGAAAGGGGCATCGAGCCCGACATCATCTGCCACGACACGGTCTTGGATGGTTATCTAAAGAAAGGCGACCACGCCGGATTCGATAAGGTTCTCGAGGAGATCAGCAGGAAGAATCTTAGCCCAGACACCGGCACTTACAATTGTAGGATCGCGGCGCTCTGTGCGAAAAGCAACAGCTTAGAGGCGGCGGAGTTGTTGGAGGAGATGAAAGCAAACGGAATCCAGCCGGATCGGATCAGCTTCAACATCTTGATCGACGGGTTCCGCGAGGAAGGAAACATGGACTCGGCTATGAAGGTTTTCGAGAGAATGAAGGCTGTCAAGAGGCCGGACGGCGGTGCAATGTCGCCCAACTTCAAGACCTACATTGTGTTGCTGCAGGGTCTGGTGGAGAAGGCGGAGTTCGACGAGGCAGTGGAGATCTGCAGGGAGTGTTTGGAGAGGAAATGGCCGCCGCCGTTGGAGACGGTGAGAGGACTGCTGGATGGATTGACGAAGAGTTCGCGTGTGGAGGAGGCAAAGGATGTGATGGCGAGGATGAGGAAGGCGATCAGGGGCGACGCGAGAGACGCTTGGAGGGAGATCGAAGCGGCGGTGTCTCTCGGTGAGGCTCCAAAATAATGTACTCGTCATCGGTAGTCCTTCGGAGCGAGAGGATGAACAAAAACCAAGGGAAAGATGGATGTTAAGTGCTTAATAAATATTGTTTTAGCCACCACATCAAATATAGTAGTAGGAAAGGAAAATAGAAGTTGACATTTTAGTCAACGGTGAACACTAAGAGATAAGATCGATATGTGAATGTGTGCAAAGCACAAAAGTTGGCTGCACAAGTAGAAGATGTTGGAACAAGAATAGGAATTTTTAACCTCCCATCAAAACAACGTAAAATGTTCTAAAACGAAATCGAAAGAACGTAAAACAGAGGCATAGATCGATTCTCTTCGTCTCTTGTTAGGAAAACTGTTCAAGATATACTCATAATATAAATTTGAACATACGATGAGGAGGGTGGCAACCTTCTCACCGTACTCTAGAAGCAAATTGATATAAATATCCTTCCATCTCCTCCTCCTCCTCCCATACGATGAGGAGGGTGGCAACCTTCTCACCGTACTCTAGAAGCAAATTGATATAAATATCCTTCCATCTCCTCCTCCTCCTCCCTTTGCGTCTCTTCAAATAACAAAGTGAAAAGAGCTACTAACGAGATTGATGACCTAAGGGGCAACAATCAACAATAAGGAGTATTGGTTAGGAGGCAATGATCGATGATGAGCTTAGGGTTGGAGGAAAGCTCTATAATATTATACTATTTTTGAACAAATTTATAGTATTTTTGATAAATATATCAAAAATTTTATAATTCTATCTTAAAAATATAAATGATAATATAAATCTTATACGTGGAGATTAAATTATTTTACCCTATCGATTGACCCATAGTGTTTGGATAAGAAAACTCTGCTTAGTCATAGCAAGGGTATTTCAAAAATTATAAAACTATGGAAGGTGTCCCTTAGTAAATTTGAAAAGGGGGTATCTCTTTTAAGATTGATATTGGCTAACCTTATTGTGCTATTGGTAACCCCTTATTTTATCCCACCATCTAGAAAAAAATTATAAAATATATTTTTACTAAATAAAACCTCTCAATTACTGATATATCATGTAACTCATTTCAGCCACCAATCAATTATGTTGATAAGTTCCAACGACAAAACTCTAGTTGCATCCCCTCCAAATGAGAATAATAATAATAAAAGAAAATATATTTCATTAAGTGATAAATTGAGGGTATTTATGTATATTTTTATAAAAGAATATCTTAAGAGTATTAAAAAAATTAAAAGAATATTACTATTTATACCCCTCTCAGTTTACTATTTATAATATAATCTTAAAAAATATTAATATTTTAAAACTATCTATTTATAAATGAACATAAATATTATTTTTTTCTTTCTCTTCTTCCTCATCCTTTTCTTCTTCCTTCTTAAAGACGACGTGTCGAGCGGGCAACAAGTAGGGTTGAACAAAATTGATAATAAATAAAAACGAGAGGAGCAACATCACCGTCACCAACACTTACAATAAGCATGGATGATAGTGACAATAAATAGAAAGTCATTAGAGATAATGGCAAGTGATGCCTCTAGTAAGTAGGGTCGGTAAGAAATGACATATATAGTGAGGATGAAACAATAGATTATGGAAAAGAGAAAAAAAAAATGATAAAATCAATAAATATGATATTATAAATAATAAAAATAAATATATCATTATTTTAAATGAGATTATCAACAACAAGCAGCTTGTCAATAGTAAAATAAATAAATAAATAAATAAATGGTAAAACTTCTTCTTAAAATAGGGTTATAAATAACAAAAAAAAATGTCAATACAAACCTCGCAAACAAATCTGAAAAAAAGATCTTTTCTAGGATAATGCCATATTTTTATTGTTTATATATATATATATATATATATATATATATATATATATATATATATATATATATATATATATATATATATATATATATATATATATATATATATATATATATATATATATATATATATATATATATATATATATATATATATATATATATATATATATATATATAATGCTTTTGCACTTTGTTGCATCTCACGCCACCCACTCGTGGATAAGACCTTTTTGAGTTGGAATGGCTTTGGTCCAAACAAACACGCTTCCTCTTCTTAACAGTAGCATGCGTACACTGTGTCGTCCCGTCGGGCTTTGCGGCTTTCCAACGCCATTGCTTTGATCGTTCCTCCCAACTTGCCCAACTTGGAGGACTTTTAATCCGTGCCATCTCAACTTAGACTTTCCCACACCCAACACTCGGTCATGTGTTAGGTGGTGCCATTAGCAATCTTTCATCAGCCTCCATCCCTACCCTTTGCTTACCATTGTTGACCTCAACCGGTCTGCCTGCCTGCGCGTTGATTCGCATAGTACGTGGGCCCCGCGCGGGTCCCGTGTCTCCAGCCAAGTTTGCGTGTACGAACGGCTCGGACAGACCATGACATCATCCTCTCGTCCCTCCTTTGAGCACGATTCGAGCTACGACTCTTACCCTTTGGGATTTGGACAAGGCATCATCCGCTTCATCTCCCTTTCGTGTGGGACCCGTCTCGCGCGGGGTGGTTCCCCTGTCACATCACCCTCGTCAGTCTGTTTCCTCTCTTCTTCCGCCCTTGTCTGGACTCGGCATCACTTTCCTCTCTCCTCTCCCACTATATTTGCCAACATCCCAAACCATTACCGTCCATCCATCACAAAGAGTCCGCACCGGCGGAAGCCCAAAAGATCTACGAGTACCAGCCATGTTTCTTGTGCAGAAGAACTCGCTTCACCGTTTCCCTTTCCTCCCCTCTTCTCCCCCCAAATCTCCGCCTGCCTCCTTGGCACGACCCTTCGAGGACGCCCTCGCCGCCCGCCTCCTCTCGCTCCTCCCCCTCCCCGACTCCTCCCCGTCCCTCGCCCTCTCCTGGCTCGCCCGCGCCGTGCGTCTCCTCGCCCTCACCCTCTCCGATGCCGCCGCCTTGCTCCCTGACGCCACCTCCTCCTCCGACCGCGACGCCGTCGCCGCATACCTCGACTCCGGCGTCGCCCTTCTCGACGCCTGCAACGCCGCCTCCGCCGAGGTCGACCGCCTCCTCCGCCGTCGCCTCCACCTCCGCTTCGCCCTCCACCTCCTCTCCTCTTCCGACGAGGGCCGGAACCCGGAGAAGCTAAGCCGGGCGAGGGGCTCCTTGTCCGAGTGGCGGAGCTCCTCTCCCCGCCCGACCGGCGACTTGGCCCGGTCCCTCGCGCCCGCCCAGCCCCCCCGTGGCAAGCTCTCCGCCGTCCGTAGGGCGATCTACGCCGTGGAGGCCGTCTCCTACCTGCTATCCGGCGTCCTCGCGTCCGCCCTCGGCGGCGGGGACGTCGCCGCTCTCGTCCCCGCCGACCTCCCGTGGGCGAACGAATACCGCAAGGTGGCCGCGGCGGTCTCCCACAAGCTAGCCGGCGACCGCGCCCCCGCCGAGTTGAAGGCGGTGGAATCGGCGGTCAAAAAGATGACGGACGTCATGGATGGGATCCAATCAAACGGTGACGGAGACGACGCCGAAAGCTTACGGAAAGCGGTCGAAGCGACGGAGAAAGCGACAGGCGAGTTGACGGAGTCGTTGGACGCCTTATCAGGCGCCGTCAACGAGCTGTTCCGTTCCGCGTTGGCGTTGAGGAACACGGCGTTACATGGCTTCCGTGCCGGTCCGGCGGGATGTAAATAGTTGTGGGAACGGAGGGCAAACATGGAAGTTTTCGTAGGAAAAAGGTTGCACAGAATACCTATGGGGTGTATAAACTGCTGTATCTTTGGTGGCAAAGAGGAATTCAAATGGTCGATTCAAATATACATTTATCCCTCGGTGAATTGTGTTCATGAATCGCAGTTAATCAATTCATTGATCGAAATAACCATAACTTCGATCGAGTTGATCGTCGATCGAACCAATTCGCCGGCCTAAGTCTGATCTAGTCGACGGTCTTGCGGTGGGATGCCGGCAACCACACGGCGCCAACCACGACGAACGTGTCAAACTAAACCAGAGAGTATTCTAGTGGGTAATGGTCGACCGGTGGTTGGGTCAACGCCATTTTCCACACACGCACATCCACAGCTCACATGACAGCGATGTATACCAGATGCCGGCACGTGCAGTGGACGCGTGAGGAAGATAAGGTGCGGGAAACAGGACCACCAATAATTGAGGTTAAATTAAAGGAGGGGCGATGAGTGGGTGGGTGGGTGTTCCGAGTCCACACTCAAGATCCTTCTTGCGTGGATGTCACGCAAAGGGAGCGGCGGTCGCCATCGCGGGATGGACGGTCGATGCCCCCAACCTGTTCGTCATAATGTCTGGTTTGTCTGTGTGCAGACCAAACCGTGGGAACGTGGTTGCCCGCACGCTTCAACAGAATCGTGCGACGCATGACGACGGAGACCGCCAGAATACGGCAAGCTGGTTTGAAAATTATATTATCTCAAAAACCATTAATGGTGTACGTATATTTAATTGCATTAGCAATTCAAACAAGCCATCTCGACTTGGTCTGACCTGAGCTCGACCCAAATCCAAAGGCACGGACTTTGCCGGTCCCGCCAAAAGACACGACACGAGTCGCGACTGTGCGCGGGCACTCGAGGGGAGAAGAAATGGCCGCCTCCGCCAAAACCCTAGCGGAGCTCCTCCGTCCCCTCTCCCCCTCGACCAAAATCCAGATCTCCAAGTCCTCCTTCTCTGCCCGGACTCCCGAGCAGAAGAAGACGACCGAGACCAACAAAGCCCAGGCGCGATCGAAGCGGGACCTCCGGATCTGCACCGACATAATCGAGAAATCGAGAGGTATGCCACGGACCTTTAGGTGATCTCTCTTTGCTCTCTACTTTGACAGCGTCCGATGATGGTAGATTCAGCCGAAAAGATGGAGTACGCGAAGCTGGAGGAGCTTTTGGTGGAGGAGACGTGGTTGGAGGCTCTCGAGGGGGAGCTCCAGAAACCGTACGCGAAGAACCTGTGCAGGTTCGTGGAGAGGGAGATGCGTGGGAGCGTCCCGATCTACCCTCCGCCGCACCTTATATTCGATGCTCTCCACCGGACGCCTTTCCATCAAGTGAAGGCAGTGATCATTGGGCAGGTATGAACTCTGCAATTCCACATTACTTCATACAGGTTTAGATAATTGAAATGTAACATTGTGTGGACGATCCAAGGAGATTCAAGTTCCAAACTATGGATTGGATCACTCAATTTAAGATACTCGTAAGGCACAAAATATGGTGAATTAGGACATCCTTTAAAGATCACAGTTTGTGTATCTTTGTTCCACAGGATCCTTATCATGGACCTGGTCAAGCCATGGGTCTTGCTTTCTCGGTGCCGGAGGGTATCAAGGTTCCTTCCAGTTTAGTCAACATATTTAAGGAACTCAGGCAGGATGTTGGGTGTTCTTTGCCATCGCATGGAAATTTAGAGAGATGGGCTGTGCAGGTAAATAAGTTTGATCTATAGTGAATTTATTCTTTATATCTTTGTTCTTCTTGGACATAGTTTAATATCGAGCAATGTCTTGCACTGATGATGAAACCAGTGAAGACAACTAGTGAAGTGAATTCATGATTCATTACAGTTGCTCCTTCGCAACTTGGGCAACCAGGGTTCTAGAGATGTTACAAGCTTAAAGGCACATTGGTTAATTTGAGCTGATTTAGAATTCTGTTGATGACAATGGATCAAATGAGAGTATGTTAAGTTTGCACAAGCTAACAATTCTCAAGTTACATTGCTCAATTAAGTAGCAATATGTGTACGAAAAATTGCACACAGTTCATCTTATCGACTAGCTAGTTAGTGTCACCTGTCATACCCTTAGATGATTATTGCAACTAAACTCTGAGGTTGGTTGCCCTCATGTAATTGTTCAACAATTTTAAGAGTTGATTGTTTACTGAACTCTTGTGGACTTTCAACTGACATAATATTCATGCAGGGGGTTCTTCTGCTGAATGCTGTCCTCACCGGTATGCATATTTCTTTATTAGATTTTTGGATGTCAAGTTCATTGGTGAAAACTTCATTATGGCAAGGAAATCCATGTTCATTTGTGATGATAACAATGTTAGTTTTTGTTTAGTTAGATTTTCCTACCGTCATTGGTCTAGAAATCAGCTTTGTTTGCTAATATGGTGTTCTTCATAGTACTGGATAATTATTTTGTATTTTTGACTTCATCAGTTAGGAAACATCAGGCTAATTCACATGCTAAAAAAGGATGGGAGCCGTTTACTGATGCTATTATTCAAATAATTTCACAGAAGAAAACAGGAGTTGTTTTCCTCCTCTGGGGGAATTCTGCGCAAGCAAAATCAAGGTTTGTCTGTTCACTACTCAATTTCTATAATCAGACCATCATCTTCCACAAAAGCAGGAAAGTCGATTAAAACCTTTAACTTAAAAATCATCGAACAGCGGGTGTCCTAATAGATCTTGTTTTCTAGGTGAATGAAAATAGATTGTGGTTTGTATCATACAAAAAATGAATTGTTACCTGTTACCTATTGATTAAATAAAGAATTCCTTTGACTAACTTCATTTTGATTGTTGATTGGTACTCATGAATATCTGCTTAATTTGTTTGGAATTCAATTTGCAGATTGATCGACGAGTCAAAGCATCATATCCTAAGAGCAGCTCATCCATCTGGTCTTTCAGCCAACAGAGGGTTCTTCGGATGCAGGTTTGTCCTCGTAACTACAAATGTTAACAAATTTAATCAATTCCTTCAGATGCTACACTAGATTCCGAGATATTTCAAGGATATTCTTTTCATAAACCAATCAGTACTCAAGTTTGAATTTGCTAATTTTCAGAAGATGGAAGTACACTTTCTTAATTATTTTAAATCCTTATCAGTTACAACTTTGCTGCTTGTTAACTCTATTTGTATGTATATTTGGTGATCTACTTTTCTTTGGCTAATGCATATAAAGTTGCTCCTTTACCATAATCAAGATCTTAAGTCATGGAAATAAGCTCTCTACTTGTGCTCCCAAGATCATGTATCGACGAGGTCCTGATGAACCAGGCTGCCTCACCATGTATTGGATCTAACCTCAAATTAGGACCTTATGATGGTTTGATCTAACACTACACTTCTGATTGCACAGGTTTTTCTTTTGTCCTTAACTAATCATAGTTCAGTGGTCCTTTCTTTTACCTTGTGAGGCTGCATTGTTTCTGGTCATATGTACTCTCTGGCTTTCTCTTCCGATGCTCAATAGCAATGGTTCACATGCAGTAGTTGCTGTTCTCCTCTTGCTACATAGTATATATATTCTTTTCTTTTGTCAGTCAGTCTGTCATCTGCAATTATGCTTAATTGCGCCGTATAATTTGTAATGCATCTGCTCAGATAGCTTTTCTCCTATTACTGGTTTAGAGATAGCCATCCTCATACTTGCAGTCAAAATTTCAATCAACTTAAGGCTCCTCTGATGCTTAGCTCTTCGGTTTCAGGCATTTCTCTCAGACGAACCAGATACTGGAGAAACTTAACCTTTCTCCCATAGATTGGCAACTCTGAGCTCAGATAAATGCCGAATTATCAGGTGCAACCTCGCTACCATCACCTGATATGGACTCTCTAATCCGTGGACGGACCATCAGGCCTGACCAAATTTTGGTGTGATTTAACTATATATTGTTGTATATGATGTAATTCAATTTACCCCACTGTAAGGATACACTTACCTGCAATTTTCTTGTATTGAATTACCTCTGTCCAAAAGAACCTGCTTATATATATATATATATATATATATATATATATGAGCAGATGCTATTTTTTTGATAGAAAATTCAACTACTAATTTCTCGTTTGTTGTTCAAGTGTTTCTCAATAATTTATTGGTTAATCATTTTTATTTACAACACAGGGAAGGTAATGATAATTATAAGGCTGATTCAACTAAAGTGGTGTTTGGGTTGTCTGCTAGTGGTTGCATGCAACCAATCTAATGGTCTTACATTTGCTTGTCTGTAACTATTAATTGCACGCAATTCTAGATGTTTCTTAATTTAACAAGTAACAATGGCATTTGGAACGTATCAAAATTTTACAGGTAAACAACACTAGAATTATTTTATTAAAAAAACAGCATAAGGAACTAACTATATGTCATCCAAAAATTGATATATTTCCAATGGTCAAAGCATGCAACTCCAACGAGAGATATCCGAGTTCCAACCATGGGGCAAATGAGGAAGAACAATTAAGCAGTGTTCATGGATGTAATACCTTCTTGCCCCTCTGCTGGATCTCTTCCTCCTCTCAGAATCCCCCCATGAAGTTTCCATCATCTGGACTGGAATCCTCAGGGAATGAACTCCTATGCGGCTAGTTGCCATCAGAAAAACACATGTGAATTCACTCGGTGATGCAAAAGAACAAAAAAGAAACAATTGGGTGTATTGTTGGAGGTTTTCCACAAGTGTTTCAAAAGAGGGATGTTCTTTAGAAGAACAGAATCTCTCTTACCTTTTTCTTCTTCTTCTTCCCCACACATGTTTCTTTTAGCTGACAAGGCAATTACGCTGCTGCAACGACTCTTCGGATTTTGATTGATCGATGACACCATTCCCAAAATTGGGTTGGTAATCCATGGGATTCACATGCCTCCACAGACGTGGTACTGCGACAAATTGGTCCTCATGAACTTGCAACCACTTGAAACAAAACCATTTTATGTATCAAGACTTGTTAGATCATCCATCAGGTCATCCCCGTCAATAAAAGTTCTTGTTTGTGATCCTGGTTGTGCATCTGCTGCACAGCTATCTCCTGTAAAGCATCACTTATCTTGTTCAGTAAATTTGTCAGGCTTAAAAGAGAATACAACCTCCAACAATTTGGGGTTGCCTACATAAGAACAACATCTTCTCTCTTTTGAAGAGAAATATAAGAGTTCCAAGTATGTAACATTCTCCAAGTAGGTAATTGGAAGCATAACACAAATGGAAAAACCTAAAGAAACATATACCATAGTGGTTAGTGTGTTGTTGCGCAATTGATAGATCTCATGTTCTTCAAGTCTATGCGGGAATGTCTTGTATCTTGTTTAATTTTCTTAAAACAAAAACTAAAGAAACAAGGAAGCACAAGGACTACAAACACACTAATGTAGGAATGCATATAAATGATTGCTATTAATATTTAATTTTATTGTTTTCAGCATTTTGAAAATCTTTTAGAGATGCATCCTCTTTTAGAGCTTTCAGCTTTTTTTTTTTTTGACATCTTCTACAAAATAACACTTAGATGTCATGGATGATATTAACATGTAAACAAGTAAGGAACTAATTACCTCTTTAGCACCACCTTTCAACTCCCACATGCCACCTCAGTCAACTGACAATTAGTTTTGCCTGGAAATTACCGGCAGGCGACAGATATTAACTTCAATCAACACCGGCGATAGGAGGCAGTGTAACTCCACACAGTTGCAAGCAGTAAACTCCTATGATCTAAGGATTCTGTTCAAATTCTATCGCAAAAGTATCATCACCAAAAGACCGAAGTTGACTCCTATGATCTAAGGATTCTGTTCAAATTCTATCGCAAAAGTATCATCACCAAAAGACCGAAGTTGCATGTCGATCCGCTTTATCGCCACCAAAATTTCCTTCATCTGTGCGTGAGATCTGTCTCCGGCAATAAATTCACAAGCTACACCATCGACCTCAATCATGCTACAACCTGGCACTTTCATCACCTTCCTCATCTCCATTTCCCTCCTCACCCTAGCAACATCCTCCCACCTATCAGCTGAGGCACACATGTTTGACATCAACACATGCACTCCACTGTGATCAAGGCCCAGCTTCTTTAAGCTCTCGACAGTTTCCCTCCCTAGTTCTGCCTCTCCATGCATGCTACACGCATTTAACAAGGCACCCAACACATATGAGTCTGGTTCCATAGGCATCTCTCTCACCACCTTCTTTGCTTCCTCGATGAGTCCTGCTCTGCCCAAGAGATCCACCAAGCACCCATGGTGCTCTACTCCAGGCTTGATCTTGTAGACCCCCTCCATACTCTCAAAGATCTCCCTCCCTCTGTCTACCAGACCCATTCGTCCACATGCACTTAGGACACAGATAAAAGTGACCTCGTTCGGCCTCACTCCTTCCTCTTCCATTCTGCTGAATAGATCCATCGCCTCCTCGATGTGCCTACTGTTCGATAAACCTGAGATCATTGCTGTGTATGCATACACATCTCTCTCGGGCATCGAATGAAAGACTTCCAAGGCATTACTGACACATCCACATTTGGCATACATATCGATCAATGCAGTTCCTAGGATTTTGTCCAACTCCATTCCATTCCTTTCTGCAAACACATGAATCCACTTCCCCTGGTCCAAAGCCCCGAGAGAACCGCAGGCGGACAGAGCACCAACGATGCCCGCATGATTAGGCTGCACCCTGGCAAGCTGCATCTCGCTGAAGACTTCCAGCGCTTCTTTGAATCTCCCGAATTGGGCATACATAGTGATCATAGCACTCCAAGAAACTGCATTTCTTTCAGGCATCCGATCGAACAGCTCGCGAGCAGCATCCAATTTTCCCAACTTAGCGTACCCACTCAGCATCGCAGTCCACGAAATGACGTCTCTGTTGGAGCTACAGTCGAACAGCTTGCGGGCGGAGTCGACGCAGCCGCAATAAGAGTACATATGAATCAGCCCGTTCTGAACGAAATCGTACGACTCCCAACCCAGCCCTACGATCATGGCGTGGAACTTGCGGCCGTCCGACAAGGAATCGCGGTCGAGGCAGGCGCGGAGCAGGAACGAGAAGGTGTAGTTGTTGGGCAGGAAGCCGGCGGCAAACATCTGGTAATAAAGGCGGAGGGCGTCGGCGGGACGCCCCCTCTCGACGTGGGCTCGGATCATGGTGTTCCAGAGGAACGCGGAGCGGCAGGGGAGGCAGCGGAAGACGAGGCCCGCGTAGTCGAGGTCGCCGCGGTCGGAGACGGCGCAGAAGGCGACGAGCTTGCCGGCGACGTAGGGGTCGGAGATGGTGCCGGTGACGAGGAGGTGGGCGTGGATTCGCTTGGCTTCGCGCATGGAGAGGCGGGGGTGGCGGAGGAAGGAGAGGGTTCGGAGGTCGGACTTGACGTATTTGGTCAACGAAAGTAGCATCTCCCTTTGGTAGCCGTTGGAGAGAGAGATTTGTTTATACACATATTTCCTATACATAGGCCAATATTCAAAGTCTTTTATTTTTTATGATGCCCCTTTTTTTATTTTTTTTATTTTATATTATATATTTTTTTAATATCCTAAATATTCTTGATCATTAGTTTCTACGTTATCGTAGTCACCTTCTTCTACGTTATCGTAGTCACCTCCTTCGTATCACCTCATATAATTAAGTAGAGCTTTATGACGAACAAAAACGATGAGTCTCAGAAGAAAAGAAAGCGACCACAATGAAATCTCATAGACGACAACCGATAATGATAAAGATAATTAAGATATTAGAGGAAAAACATATGCACCAAAAAAAAATTTTAAAAATGGGGGATCATCGAGAAAAACCCTAAAAAGATTTTTTTTAAAAAAATTATCAAATATAATAAGTAAAATTTTATATTATATTATATTATATATATATATATATATATATATATATATATGTGATAATTTAAGTTTAACCTTTATATAAATATTTGGACCAAAAAATATGATTTTTATTCTTTATTTATAGCTAAAATATTAGTTTGACAGTGTAAACTAGCCAATTAGTGGTTGAGGATTTGAAACTTCCACTTAAGATAAGTTGGAGAGATTGACACATCATGTTTATTTTTACTTGATGAATCATTTTCCTAGTAAAATAACATAATGTCTTCCATAAATTCATGATGATAAGAATCAAGATATTCCAAGTGTTTTTATTTTTTGTTTATAATTTTAAATCAATCTAATAACTGATAGACTTTATTAGTAATTGTCAATCTGACTTTTCTGAATAGATGTATTTGTGACAAGTCTTAATATATTACACTAAAATCTTTGTGGAGGGATAGCAATTCCGATTTCCATAAATCACTGAGAAGATTACTAATTATAAGATCATCTTGGCTCACATTTTCCGTGTATATAGATTTAAATTATTGTTCTTGTTTCTCTGAAATCTTTTGGGATCATGAGATCACAAGGTGATGGCATGAAATCTCATCAAAACTGAATAATTAAAGATATTATATTGGTAGAAAATAATTAGAAGAGCAGTTAACAATGGATTCCAATCACACCCACCACATGTTTCTCACACCATATCAATGATTTTGTTCTTTGACATGTCTCTCTCTCTCTCTCTCTCTGTGACACCCATGTTTGCAGATGAACACAGCCAAAGAAGGAAGATAGTGAGGGATTCCTTCTATATTGCTTGCCATCACTATATCTCCATGGTTTTGAGAAGGAACATGTTGCCTTCAAGACTCTCTCTCTCTCTCCCTCTGACACTAATGTATGCAGAAGAGCACAGCTACAGAAGTGGGGAATTCCTGCTATATTTAATTCCCATCACTATCTCATTGGTTTTGAGATGGAAAATGTTGCCTTAAAAGTCTCTCTCTCTCTCTCTCTCTCTCTCTCTCTCTCTTTGGTTTTGAGATGGAAAATGTTGCCTTAAAAGTCTCTCTCTCTCTCTCTCTCTCTCTCTCTCTCTGCATTTGCAGATGAACAGAGAAACAGTGAGGAACTCCTGCTATTTCTATTCATCAACAGTGATTCCACTGAAAACAATAGGCAATGTCTGAAAACAAATCATGCAAGTGTGGAAAATGCTGCTAGTTTCTATTTCCACCACAACCATTCTGAAAGCCACAGACAAAATGTGAGGACAAGATCGGCATCTCTCTCTCTCTCTACATTTCTGTTCTCATATTATGCTCTCTAAGAACATGTTACCAGAGAAAGAATTCCAAAACAGGTATATGTATCTCCATCGAACAAAAAATAATCGAGCCAATTAAGAGCTTCAAAAACTCCTTTCTTCCTCCGACGTCGACCATCGTTAGCATGCTATCGGATTCGACTGCACAACCGAGACACATCGGATGGTCGAACGGGCTTCAGCAGGAAATCCTCAGCTCCTTCTGCCAAACACCTAAACACCCAAAACAGACGAAGCTGCACTCGTCACCCCATCCAACACCTTCGTGGATTCAGCTATTGAAATGTCTCTGTTACCTGTTGATCCTGTTGGGGACGTTCTCGGACGACATGATCACCACAGGGATCTCCCTCAGCTCCGAGGATTCCTGCAACCGAAGGAGAGGTGTTACCCTGTTCTTATGATTCAGGGAATGGGTCGTCTTGTTGATCGCACCTTTACTCTTTTGAGAAGCTCGTACCCTGTCATCTCCGGCATCCAGTAATCCGTGATGATCATGTTCACGTCCGGTTCCTGCCATCAGATGCCATCATCATCAGAACAGAGAGCTCGAAGAACAAGCAACCACGCGATCATCTCTCTCAACTCACCAGTCCCAGCAGCTCCAGTGCCTTCTTCCCGCTGTCCACCGTCGTCACTGCAACACAACGACGCTCAAGACATAAGTAGAGAGAGAGAGAGAGAGAGAGAGAGAGAGAGAGAGAGAGAGAGAGAGAGAGAGAGAGAGAGAGAGAGAGAGAGAGAGAGAGAGATGACATGAAGCTTGGGATGAACGGCTTGAAAACAACCTCTGTACTTGGAGCTGCGGAGGATCCTGGCGATCATGGCCCGGTCGACGGAGCTGTCGTCCACGGCCAAGACATGGATTTGGCGCTCTCCTTCTCCGCCGCAACCATTGCCTCCTCTCGACGACGACATTACAGACGCAGAGGAGTCCAAGCACCCGCAGGCGACGCCCTCTTCCTCAAACCGCCTTATATACGGAGGAGAGGCAGCAGCAGCAGCAGCGAAGACAGAGAATAAAGAGCAGGAAATCCCAACCAAATCCCCGTTATAAGAATCCCAAGGAGCGCTGTACCCGATCGAAAGAGACAATCTTTACGGATTCGGAACAGGGGTTGGGGTTGCGATGGGTGGAAGAAGAAGTCCACGCATTGACCCACTGACTCATCCCTCGCTGGCATCATCTAACCAGAGGAAAAGGATTGGCAGGGATATCTAATTGGATACCATATCATGCACGTCGACGGGAGGGAGGGAGGGAGGGGGACGAGATCTTTGGATCAGTACCGAGGGAGATCTCGCTGGAGTCGGAGGAGCTCATCATGCCGATGCTGAATCCAACCTCGGTGATGATGGTTGTGGAAGGATCGGGATTGGGGGGAGGAGATATTGGTCTGCGGGAAGCGTATCGAACCGCAGCGACAGCGAGATCTTTTGCCCCATCAGGAGATCGGACAGTGAGCAAACGGGGAAAGATTCGTCTGAGACCAGCAGATCTCATCATGTACTTCCCCTTCGCCAGCCCCACTAACTGAACCGGCTTCGGCTCGGCTCGGCTCGGCTCGGTTCGGTTCGTCGGGGTTTTAGCCGAGTGAAGTTTGGGTATGTATTTAATTTCTTCGACTCGAATCATGGGTTGGTTGAACCGGTGTAATTGAACCGGTGGGGAGGAGGTCCAAAATTATACCGTGGGGTGTTTGATCGTCTTAGGTCGGCAAGTACATATCTACAAGTTTGACCAAAATGTCACCATCAATTGGCATCGAGCTGAGGTGGGTTACTGTTCTTTTTCGAATAGTTTGGTTATATTACTTCATGTGCTTTAGTTAATTATTTGGTTAGACTTTACTGTGTCACAGATAGATTTGGTGAGCCTTTGACTCTTTTTTAATGCTAACCTTAGTACTTAAATTCACATCAAAATTATTTGTGATGTGTTATTGGATTACTGAACTATGTTGACCCCCATTTAATAGTAAAAATTCTATTAAATCACCGCAGGTCAACCACTTTATAATGCCAAATCCTACTAAAAGAATTCACTAATGTCAAGTAGGAAACACCGACTCACAACACTCCACCATTGCATGTGGAAGATAGCTGAGGGCAGTCGACTTGCAAATCAAATGCAATGTCATCCGAATTACTTAAGACACCATCACACAGCATGGCAAGAGACAGACAGACAGCTAAGAATTCGTTGACAAACTCGATGATATGAGGGTGGGAGTTGACATTCACAAGCAGGAAGACGCCGTTGTTTTGTTTGTTTTCGTTTACTGGGGTCAACCTCGACCTCGACGTGCAGCAAGATTTTGTGATTCCAAAGTCCAAATGCCAGCGAAGAGAAGACACAAGAAACAAAGATGCCAAGCTACTGATGTATAAAATAAGTCAACCTATTTCCTATCTGCTACGTACAGATAAAGCATTTAGATGGGTCAACTTGGAAGACACTACGTGGTTGCAATAATACTGATGGATTCACCCATCAATAATAGTTTTAAGCACCCGGCACAGATATATAGAAGAAGACATTATGCAGCAGACATGGATGAAATGAGTCCTACATTATAATACTGCTGTGAGATACACAATATTGTATACTTGTTGCATTCTAGTAAATGATGATTGCTACTGCGGTTAAGGATTTATGTCATGCGTACCGCAAGCATTGGGTTGACATCTATGTGGTCCACCATGAAATATATGCTAACAGTCAGTTAATAATATAGGCAAACTCTATTCAAACATGCCGGTCTTCTAATTTTCTTATTTCGAGTCAGCAGAGACGATAATTTTCTTCTATTCAAACATGCCGGTCTTCCGAGCACAAATAATTGACAAGATTAATGATGTTATATCGATAATCACGATATAACATCATTAATCTTAGTTTCAAATAAGGTCAGCTTAGTTTCAAATCTGTGAGATAAACTACCAATCCTCGTCATATTAGTTTCAAATAAGGTCAGCTATATTCATTGGCATTTCATCAATCTGCACACTGTAATATTGTTTGATTTCTCTTAGCATCCTGAGGTCATCATTTTGGTGCAAAGTTTATAGCCACAAGCTGCAAATGATCACAGAAATGCATGTTTAAAATTATGTACTTGAGAAAAACACCGAGCTAAGCTATGGAATCTAATTTGCAGCATCATGAACAAAGTGAAACATAAAGTGAATGTGTTCGATATTTATGACTGAGCATCATTATCTAACGAAATTAGCTGCCTCAAGTGAACCTGTGTAATGAAGTTTAAAATATCATAAAAAAAATTAACCGCTATGAAGTCACCTTTCTTTTCTTGCTGCAAAATATAACGGCTTGGGTAATGGTAAGATTGTCATGCAGGTCACATAACGTGCCAAATTTCCATTTGTCATGCTCAACAGCAACAAAGAATTGATTGATGCCCTATATACAGCAAATGAACAAGGTTAACATTCTAATAACGCACAGAAGTTAAGTGATAAGAGAACCTTCAAATACATTACCTCCAACATCAGTTCATCACGCTTTACAAGGACTCTTATGGGGTCGGCCATGAACTTGTTGGTCAACTCCAGAATTTCTTTGGGAAAAGTTGCAGATACCAAAACAACCTAGAGAAGTAATTCAGAAGTATCAGCAGCAGCAAACATTGCAATCTAGCACAAGGTTAGACATTACATTTATTTATCAACATAATCAGTGCAGAACCTAAGGGCTTCTTTGGAACCTGATACAACCGAGTCCAAATATTATATAGGACTATAACTGTAGGGCTGAAGAGGGGAAAGCAAGGTAGTGGAGTTGTTAGATGAATGGAGATCGCAACCCAAATTCCTAAATGATCCTTGCTCCTTCTGGAGATCCTGCAGTAAATTAGGTTGGTAGCTCATCTGAATAGGTAATGTATACAGTAAAGTACAACTACATATGCAGCAAAAACAGAAGGGAGGGAGAAACAAGGCTAGAGCTAAGGAATTATATAGAAGAATTGCTGTGCAATAATGTTGGAGAAGAAATCAAAATATTTCATTAAATGACAGGTGTTCTAGTTGGCAAACGATGACAATGATCCAATTACTAACATGCAGCAGCTTAGGAAAGTGACAAATAGGCTCTAGTTTCATAAGAGAAATGACAAAAAAAGAAGACAAGCAAACTGGAAAATTCTACTTACATGGTAACTGAAGCAAATAAGATATTGGAAGAAGAGATTGAGGAAAGGGAAGGAGGGGGTAAATCAAGTGCCTAAATGACAGACACGACAACCTTGAAAAGAAGATACGACACATGAGTGCAACAAGCAACAAAATGCAGACAAGTTAAAAAAGGTCAAATATAGAGAACAGAATAATAAGAGAGATAAAGAGAACAAAAATGGGTAGTAGACACAATACTCTATACCAAAGAACAAGGTATCAGAAAAAACTGACATGGGTAAAATCATGAACAAACACTATTTGATTGACCAAAAAAAATCCAGGCAAAAATAAAGCATAACAACAACAATAAAATCATAGGTCCCAACTATTTGAGGTCAGCTACATGGATCTTTTGCCGCCATTGAGATATGTAAAAAGTCATATGCTTATTTAAGTTTAGAGTACTTAAATATTTATTTATAGTTTCTATTAAGGTCTTTTTAAGCCTTCTTCTACCCCTATTCATACCACTAACATAAATCATTTCACCTTTTCTGGCTATCGCATTTGGAGGTCTCCTAAGCACATGCTCATATAATCTTAAATGATTTTCTCTCATCTTATCCTCAATAGAAACGATACCTAGTTGTTCACAAATAAAAATCTTTTTTTTCCTATCTAAAATGCAAAAACAAAGACAAATGAATTTGAAAAGAAATTCAATCATTCATCTACCCGATGTAGACTAATTTGTTCAAAAATTCTAGATTTAACTGTTTAAGTGATTAAGCATACATGGAAATGAAAAAATAAACGTTAATTTTACAAACTTCAGGATAGATAATGAACATGTATCTCTGAGATGTCAAGAAGTATAAATGTCTAATACATCAATCTTGTGCAAGACTTGAATAATAGGCTTATCACATTGAAGAGAGCTATGAGAATTGGCCTCTCAGCATCAACTGCGAAGTTGTTGGTAATGTATCAAAATCGTCGAAACAGGAGGGACGAAAAAATTGCCACCTTACATAATGGGTGAAAGCAAACAATACTCAGAAAGGGTAGGAAATGGAAAGAAGTGGAAGAAAATAAACTTATGAAATCTTAAATAGTGATTTTCAGTTCGTGCAACTTAGTCCATGTAGGAACTAAGTGTATTTCACATCAACAGGAAGCAAAGGACATCCAACAAAATAGATGGAGGAAAAGAAAGGACAATAAAAAAGATACACAGTTACAAACGTGCATCACCCGACTTCTTGTCCTTTGTCCTGATGTGCTAGACATTATATTCTGTGCTTCAGAGTTCAGAGATAGCAAACATATAGACCTAGCCTTGCACCTAGGTCGCAACCAGCAAACAGCTGAACAAAACCAACAAAATTACTGCAAGAGTGAGACAACTTTCGGTGTTGGGTCATACCTGAAGTTCAGGAGGAAGGTATATGTACACTTCATATCTAATCATTAAAACCTCTGCTCAGCATTTCATCGATCTTCATCCTTTGCCAATATCACCAATTAACTTAATGTTTCTTAAAACATAGCCTAAAACGGTATATCTCTGCATAAACCCACCAGGACTAGAAGTTTGATGGCTTTTGTGTATAAGCTCCTCTGCCCTTGATCATATCACAGAATCTACCTGGTGTCCCTGAAACCACATGAACACCAAGCTCTAGTTTTCTAATATCCTCACCTATGCTCTTTTCACCGATACATGCATGTGCCTGCACATTTATGCAATATCCCACAGCTAGTATTACTTTTTCAGTCTGAGCAGCAGGCTCTCTCATGGGGGAGAGAATAAGTGTCTGCACTATACGAAAGTTAAAGAGTACTTCTAAGAATAACTAGTTAAAAACAATCGAAAGCTGGGTTTCGCCACGTCCACATATCATATGAAATGTTTCACTAGCCAACATGAGGTGTACAAGGTGGAGGTAACAAACAGGTAAATTATGAATACCCAAGATCTTGTAAGACTTAAGACACTCGGAGTACGGATGAACAAACAGAGAAGCAAATGAAATACTAGAATAAGATAGAAAATACTTGGTATTTAAATAAACTATAGCATATGTTTAAGTGTTATCATTTTTTAACATTGAAGAGGTAATTACATTAAATCCTAAAACACACAGGAAAACTCTCTGGGGCTACAAGAGTTTCAGAATAAGAAAAGGAGCAAACGAAAAGATTAAAAAAAAGAGATAAGCCAAAAAGAACAGCGAAAATTACTTGTCTTTAGCTACTAGGAAGGACAAGAATAAATCGTGAAGGTTTTAGCAGATTTAACCATCACAAAGAACTGACTCACGCATCCAAAGACAAACAAGCAAACCATATGATGAAGAGACAATGCTAGTCAAGATATAAAAAGTTTTGGGTCCATTTTATTTGTCATAGAATGAAAATTCCCAACAAATAAAAGGAAAAAACAAGCCATGTTCAAAAGCAACAGAAAATAAGCAAGAAGTGTTTGGATTCACAAATTTCCTTAAAAGGATAGGACTGTCTGGCGTAAAGCATGCATATCTTATCGGTTCATATTTGCAGAATCAAACATTAAAATCATGGTAACTTCAACTTACTTGCTCCTATTCCAATTTAACCTGATATGTCTTCAAAAATGAAATGAATGCCTATAAGCCACATCGTTTTTGGTTAATCTTTAACTAAAAAATTTAAATTGCATTCTTCTGGGTTGAATATCAATCAGAACAACAATTGATTTCTTTAACTCCGGGCACTTTATTGTTTAACCAGTGCATAGGATGCCAAACTTGGTAGCCTCTTTGTATTACACCCTGATGGAAAATATCCTTTAGCTTATTGCTACTTGAATTAAAGGGCAAAAAAGAGGCAAGAGGGATTCTAACTTGTAGAACTCCGCACAATTTATACTCTGATTATAGTCTCAGTTATCGTATAGTATGTTTTGTGTTCATCCGAATAGCTAGAGTTTCCGACACTCATCACAATCAACACTCCTCTCCAATAACAAACGTAACAGTCAAAACAGATCGTTCATATCACCATCATGTAAACCGACCTAAAAGAAATCAACGTTATGTGATATGAAAACGATGCGAGAAACGATCATACTCTCTGGAGGTGGTGTCAATTATCTGGCAAACGTAGAGGGCGATCATCGAGGACTTTCGGGTACCGGACTGTGCCTGGGCGATGACGTCGCGGCCTTGGATGATGGGGACCACGGCCCGCTGCTGGATCGCGGATGGCTTCTCGAACCCGTAGGCGTAGATGCCCCGAAGAAGTTCGTCGCGGATCCCCATCTGGTCGAAGCTCGCGACGGCCTCCACCACGGGGCTCGTGTCGAACACCAGGTTCTTGTCGTCGACTCGACGGCCCGGAGGATGCCGACCCCGAGGGTCCGCCGTAGCAACTGCGGCAGCCATGGAGACGGATCGAAGCGAGACGGGTGGGAAGAGGGAAGAGTTCGAGCTCGCGGAGCGAGGAAACGAATCGATGGCGTTTCCACGGAATCCATCGGTAACGAGCAACACGGGGTTCAGTTACCCAATGGAATGATCAAACGATCACCCTCGCACCACGTCATGTATCCAACGGCTATTATTTTTCCAGATAAAATTGTTTTTTGGACATATTACGCGCTTAAAATTTTCCTTGTCTGTGTGTTAGTTTCTCTAATCCCTCTATTCTCCAATAAGTACGTTAGCTTTAATCAATCAAACTCGGTTAATGATCATTGACCATTACTATAAAAATTGACTTTATTGGGATTAAAGTTAATGCTTACAATTAAATCTATGTACTTATTTGTGTTTGCCTTTAAAGTTTTATAAGCTTGTCAGGATATAAATTAAAATATTTTTCGATATTTTTTAAGTCTTTTTAAAAAGTTTTTTTTCCATAAAGTACCACCTTTTTTTTTTTTTTCATATTATGCTCCTATTTCTTATAATATAGTAAATATTTATTATTATAATCCGTTGCATTGTCTTCGCCTTTGGCTCGTTACCCCCATCCTGCTCATTTCGTATATTCTCCTTCTTTGTCGAATCTAGATACTATCGGTTTCTAATCGAGTCGGTAGCCATGTCTCCACCTTTTTTTTTTTTTTGTTAGCCAATGTCTTTCTCTTTGTAACTGTAGTCACCATCATTCTCGTATCCCCTTTCCTTGATGTTTGTAAGCATTTTGTCATTCTCCTCCTCTTCCTTAATTTCGTTAATTTCTTATGGTCTCCCTCACCTTTATATCTATGATCATCATCAGAATGATTAAAAAGTATATAGCGAAATTTGTTAATAATGATAGGGCTACTCCTATCACGGTATGGGGAGCAAGTAGTCCTGAGTTTTTATAACTTGATTTTATTAATAAATTGGTTGGATATTGAAGAGATGGAAGGAGAGAAAACAGAGAGGGGATGGGGTGACGATAGTGAGGTGACAAAGATAATAAAGAGAACCCCATAGGCAAGGGCGGAGAGGATGGCAATGAGAATTTCATGGTGGTGGCATAAACGACAAACGACAACGATAGACATTTATGATATTATAATACATAAGAGCAAAAAATAAAAACAGTGATACATTTCCAGAAAAACAAAAAAAGAATAACTTTTTCAAGAAAATTAGCCTTATGTCTATACGGTTTTTTTTTTTTCATTACGTGGTTTTTATAATTTATTTTATTTAAATATTATAATTATGAGGACACATTTATATAGTTCTCTTAGCTTTATACATTGTATAGCATCTTGACCAATATGACATCGCCTCGAATACTTAGAAAACATGATTTTTAAAGTGCCAAAAAATAAAAAAAAAATAAACTTCATAAATTACATCATAAGAATCCTAAAATCTTGACAGGAGTGGACACGAGGAGAAATGTGTATAATAATAAGAACCAAAGAAAAAAGAATGGCAAAATTATAATTTTTATTACTGCCAATATCATAAATGTTATTCCACATGGATTCCAAAAAAATTAAATTATTATTATAAAATATTATCATGTTCCAATTTGCATTATAGAACTAATTGATTAGTTTAATAAGTTTAGTAAGTTTGCTTCGATGCAATCTACCACAACCCGATATTAGAGATGATCCATTAACTTAGTAAGTTTAGTTACTAATGTAAAATTCTTAAGTTTGAATTAACAAAAACTAATCCGAATTTTTTATATATATTTTCAATTATAGTTGAATTAATTATAATTTTTGAAATTTTTATTTGTTATTGAAAACTATTACATTCTTTTTGGCAAACCCAATAATTCTATCTCGACTTCTCTTCATTGGTACTCTTTCTTACCACACTACACATGCTAAAGTCTTAAAAATTTATGTGGTATTTTAGAACACTCAAATGCTATTTTCTAATTGTTCATTCATTCTTAATTCAGCCCAATTGCTTTTGTTTTTGAAGGCTTGTTGTTGCCAGAGTGTGCCACTTGCAAAAGGGAGCTCACAGCCATTTCTCCTGTTTCTTCATCATCTTTGCAGGGTTGTGAGCAATCATAGTAGAAGCATGGCTGACTGAATTCATTGCTTTTGCACTGGTTTTGGGTAGTGTCAGATCTGGCTACTGAATTATCACTGCAAAAGCTTGCATTGGTTTCATGGAGCAGCATACTCATTTCTGCACTACTTTTTGGTGTTCTTCAGCCTGTATTATATGATGACATATGATGAGGGCAGTGGATGACATGTCCTTCGTTTTGTTCTTTTGTGTGATAGAGTGGGACAATGGTGAATGAGAAAGTAGAAACACAATTTATGATCCTCCTTGCATGTGTAGTCACTCATCATAGTTTGTGTGGAAGGAGGGATATGAATATTTATTTCCGGGTTAATTATACATTATCTTTTATAATTAACTATTTATTTTGATCTATATATTTTTAAAAATTATATTAAAACCTAAACTTGTGAAAATAAAATATTTAATATTTTTTTTATGTCATCGACTCTCTTGATAGAAATATCAAAAGGTTTACCACTGAGTACATATTGATTCTGTCTTATTCTAATTTATCACTAAGCAAGTCGATATGAAAAATAAGATTAAATATTTAATTTTTATAAGTATTGGTATCGTAGTGTAATTTTTGAAAGTATAGGGATTGAGATACTAAATATAACTAATTACATTAGGTAATATGTAACTAACCCTTTGTTATATCATTTGGATGATTTATTACTTCAGCAAAAATATTATAATTTAATATACATATATATATATATATATATATATATATATATATATATATATATATATATAAATATAATTTGTTGGATAAAAATCAAGATTTTAGATGATTAAGAGAGTAATATTTTAATATACAATATTAAATGTTTCAATTTACTATGATAAAAAAGTCACTAATAATAATGTGCATTTATTATTCATCTGCTTTGTGAGAAAGAAGACACAATAATTGCATTAAAAAAAAAACCCAAATTTATTCTGCACTTTTGAAACAAGAATTTAAGAATAAAAAAGTGTCTATAGATAAATCAGCTATAATTTTCAGCCATTACTACAAGTTTAATGACTGGGAATTGCTTGGCAGGAGGTGAAGCTCTAAAATTCACAGATCCAAATAAATAAGATAAACAAAATTTCCAGTTGCTTCTGATTTTATGAGAAATTAAAAATTTAAAATATTTTGATTATTTTTAATTTTGATTTTATGTTTCTCAGTTGTCTTTAAAATTTTAACTAAAAATATTGAGTATTAGGTGAAAATTGGGAACTGTTATTGAATAACACAATGAATATTACAAAAATTATTATTATTATTATTATTATTTTATAATAACTGTAATTATTTTTAAGTAATTTCAATATTATAAATGTTATTATTTTTATGCTATATTAAAATCCAGTAATGATCTGATAATTTCAAACAATGTAAGGATAAATATGCAAATATATGCGTGTCATATTTCCAAATAAACCCATCCCGTCGCTTGAAAGCCGACTCAGCTTTCCTTTGACCCGACGAGGACCGACTCGCTCGCCCAAATGCGATGGCCCGTTAAGGATCTCGCCGGACCCAACCTTCGCTCCCGCGGCCGGGCGGCAGCAGCGCCTCCTTCCTCCCCTTCGATCCCCCGCGATGAACGCCGGAAGCGCGGCGAAGCTCATCGTCGAGGCGCTCCTGCAGCGCTTCCTCCCTCTCGCGCGCCGCCGCATCGAGACCGCGCAGGCTCAGGTCTGCTTCTCCACCCTGTTCTCGAAGTTTTGGTTTTCTTTGTGATTACTACGGAAATAATACTTTCTCTTAGGTCAATTAGTACCCTCCGCATCGGGCAGTGAGTTGACTTCTAGTCGAGGATAAAGGGCCGTTGGTCCTAATTCAAGCCGATCTTATTACCGTAGTTCTTCTCCTTCTTTCTTGCACGTAGGCAGTTGGTTTTCGCTGTCCTCGTTGTGGCAATACTTCCGTTTGAATGTGAACTCTCAAAAATGCATAAAGCAAGCATTCTTTTAACTACTTCTAGGTTTTCTTGTTTCTCTTCACATCTTAGTTAACAGTTCAGATTATACAGAACGATGGTGTGCTCCCATTTGAGGACGTTGTAGATGGAAGTCTCAGGTGGTAATGGAAATAATCGTTAAATGATGAAGTGACAAAACTTGATACATTTATTTGCTCCATGTGATTCATTTTTGTCTCCAAAATGATGTGGTAGATGTTGTCAGGATGCAGTTACAATGACATTTGAATTGCCAATTCCAATATGTCCTATGTGAGTTGAAACATGCTAACACTTCATAATGTATATAACGTTTGCATATTTCGTTAAATAACGGAGAAATTTCTATTGATTAATAGGAAAAGATAAAGATTGTTTTGTGAAATTATGGATTTCCATCTTGGGATGGTTTGATGCATAAAAAAAGATTTCTTGATATTACTATTAACTTTTGTTTTTTTTTATGCTTTTGTGTTGGGCTAGTGTTGGGAGGGAGCGAGCAGTTGAATGGTTTCAATTATTAACTTACATCCCCACTTATTTGATCTGAGCTACAATGATTGACCTTGAACTCTTTTTTTGGAATCATGCGTGTGGAATGCTATATGGTTATTTTACATTTCACATATCTAGCTACCTTTTTTTAAAGCAGGATGGACAATATCTCAGGCCGTCTGATCCAGCTTATGAGCAAGTATTGGATTCATTAGCTATGGTTGCACGACATACACCTGTGCCACTCTTGGAGGCCCTTCTTCGTTGGAGAGAAAGGTACATGGAAAGAATTTATTTTTACTTTAACTAGTTTGCTAATTTTGGTTGATTATTTATGCATGAACCACCTATTATGTTAATTGATTTTGTAGTCATGCTGATCTGTGTTGAAGGTGCCAACACATGGTTAGCTTAGGTTTTGGCTTATGTAGGTTGACACAAAGGTTGGCCAATCGGCATGGCAGGGTAGTGTTCCATGTCATACTTCAAGCTGTAGTTGCTCTAATTAAGCGAAAAGACTTCAAACATTCAAGCATAGATACAGAAATGCTAGTTTGAAGTTAATGAGGTATGATAGGTAGCATCAATCGATTCCATAGACTGCAGTTGGGTGCTCCATAAACTAGCATGTGACCTCAAGAATTTGATGCTCTATGGGCATTGGCATGCGTGGAAGATCCTTGTGAAGGAAAACCAACATATTCAATTCCTGTAATCTATAAAACCTTGTCACCTCATGCTTGCCAGAGTCAGTATCAACGTGTCACCTGAAGAATTCGATGATGTGTGGTATTCGACAACTATATACTGATCATGCAAGTTTTTAGTAGTGACATGATATCTGATCTTTGCATCAGATGGATATTCTGCCCAGTTATATGGTAGGAAGGGCTCATAGTCATACTTATGTTCTGAAACAAATTGAAAGGCATGCCATTGAAGATCCTGATAATATTTGGTCTATAACAAGCATATGCTGGCCATATAAAGCAGCAAGAAGGACTTGATCTGCCGATTTATCCTGCTTGAATGCACCTAGTAATTTTTTTCCAGATCAATGGTAGTTTATCTACATGCAAAGTGGGACCGTACATATTCTTCCTTGAAGTAGCGTAACTTTTCCATCGCCATTTGTGGTTCACATTAATGATGGTCCTCCGAAATGATTCCACGTGCATGCTTCATAAAAGAGTCCGAGTGATGTTTCTAAGTTCATAAATTATTCTAGACAAGCAAGACATGTTAATTTTAAAATTAATTATTTTTGGCTAGTATCTTATACAAATTAACCCAATTGCATACTTGTGGTTTACACATTAATTTCTGATTTCATCTCCAGTGAATCTCCTAAGGGTGCAAATGATGCTTCTACGTACCAAAGGAAGGTATGTTTCCCCGTATTGCACCATGTGGATTTTGGCGTTCATTTTATCACACTCGATACATTTTTATTTTCTCCCGCAGCTTGCAGTGGAGTGCATATTCTGCTCTGCTTGCATTCGCTTCGTGGAGTGTTGTCCCCAGGAAGGAATCACAGGTTATTGTTTTTACCAATTTATCTCATATAGTCCTGCAGATATCTGTTACATTACATATCTTCTAACTTGAATTAAGTTATTTCAGAAAAACTATGGTCTGGTCTTGAAAATTTTGTGTTTGACTGGCTAATTAATGCAGACAGGTGAGGCTTCTATTGGCTTTTATTTATTTCTTTTTCTTTCATTAGTGCCAACGACTTATACATGGGTTCGAGAAGTTTTTTTTTTAATGATGGAAACATCGGAAGTATTGTTTATGAATACACATTGAGAAGTGAATATTCAGAAATATTATTTTGATTGAGAAGTTTTTTAGTTTTTATATATTTATACGCTGATTGAAAGTAGCTTTAAAGTATATCGACTTGCACTCTACTGTTCTACTTGAGACACTAGTCTCAACCATGGTTTTAAATCTCCGTACAAGACCCATACGAGTTGCTGGTTGGACTGGTACTAATTGGGTATATCTTGATGGTTTGCCCGCGTATTGGTCGACACTGAGGAGGGAGGGGAGGTGCAAAAGGAGTATAGGAGGAGGAGAGAAGTGGAAGAGGAAGAGGAGACAAAGGAGGAGCATCGGAGATGGTAAGATGTGGGCAACACAGGGCAAAGAGAATCGAGAAAGAGAGAATTTTTGAAAAGACAGTAATCATGTAAATATTTTCTAAATAGTCATTGGTTATGCAAATTCATATTGATGAAGAAAGGTTGACTGGTGATGATATATTATGACGACCATGGTATCTGTAAATATAAATTGACATCGTTAAGTGTACATGGAATAAAAAATATATCGAGGATCCTTTCTTCGATTTGCACGATGACACATTACCTATCAGAACCATGGTTTCAAATATTGGTTGGTATGGCATATGTTGAGTGGTATTTACTGGTTTGGACTGTATTGTACCACTATGGTTTGGTACTGGTTGATATGTATTTCTTTTAGCTGAAACCGGATGGTAGGGCTTGGTATGTTGCCTGGTACCATATCAAACAAGTAGATTAGTAAAATTAGTATCCTAATTTCGTATTTGTTGCCACTTATTTATTCCAATCTTATTTGATGCTTTTCTGACGTGTTCAAGTATCTCTTACTGAAAAACTTTTAAATGCCACCAGAATTTGAAGTAATATACATGATTTTAGGTTGCATGCACTATGCTGTTGGTACATGCAATTTGAGATATTTTCTTTGGTTATTTTTGATCTGGCTTGAAGTTCAAGATGCAGATTGTTCTTTCGTACACTGTACCATACCAGAACAATGTATATTAAGTTGATGCTACACTCTTGTGCTTTTGGAATAAGACCCCAGTTGTGGTACTGGACCTTGGCCAGAATTGTTTGTGTCAGCTTGTATGGTCTAGCACAACCCAGAACTTTAAACCTTGTGTGGAAGAATTTAAGGCCTCTGGTAATAAGATGTCCTATGTATTTCACCATGTTTCTTTATTTTTCTCTTTTGTTTACTATGGTAAAGTAAAAGAAGATTTGAGTCTTTTTGAGGGATGAGCTGAAGAGCTGATGGTTGCACAAATTAAGTTCAATTTGCTAAATTATCTTCACTTGTTAATTGTCATATGATGAATCCATTAAGGTATTTTTACTGTGGTTTATTCATGAAGATATATCTGCTGTTGCTGAACCTTTGTTTGATGGTGTGTATATATATATATAGGGTTGTTAGCCAGGTTGACTACCCTTCATTGGTTGATCTACGAGGGCTTCTCTTAGATCTTGTTGCGCAACTTTTAGGTGCTTTATCTCGGATTAGGTATGTATTCACTTGCTTTATGCTTCATTAAAGTATTTTTTGGCTTCGGAATCAATACTTATATTGAAGCCCAAAATCCTTAAATACTTTTAAGATAAGGATGATAGTTTACTGGTTATGAATTAAGATGGTCTTTAATCTGTATATATTATCTAGTTTGAATCATCGTTCTTTTTATTTTTACCTGTGCAATTCTTTCAATGATGTCATATTATGTTTTGTTACTTTGAATATGCCATCCTTAAATGCTTTTAAGATAAGGATGGCAGTTTACTGGTTATGAATTAAGTTGGTCTTTAATCTGTACATATTTCCTCTTTTGAATCATCGTTCTTTTTATTTTTGGGTATGCGTTTCTTTCAATGATGTCATATTACGTTTTGCCACTTCGTAAGAACATTTTTTATTCTTAGCTTGTTAAATTATATATATTTCATAACAGAAAGTCTCTTCCGCCATAGTTATTGAAGAATCATCGTGTTTCATGACAACATCTTATCTATGAATGGATATTTATATATTTTGATATGAATCATATTTTGTTAAGCAACAATGTTAGTGTATGGGTTAGCCCATGGTTTTCATATTAATACTTGAAGTTCCATAAGCAAGTTCGAAATATGAAAATTTGAGTAGTCATCCTTTTCATTTTGGTCTATGAGACAAAAGTGTGCACTTAAATGCTTCATTTATGTAGTTGGAAGGATTGGAGAAAACTATAAGCCTATGGTGATTTCAAAACCAGTTCAGTCTCCTTTTGCTGCTTTACTGGAATCAGTTCTCTTTTTCTTGATCTTCTTTCCCACTATTTTCTTCTCTTCATCTTACGATTTAAGAATTAATCTAGTATTTTATGAGTGTAATTTCAAACAATCATTATTTGAATCCATCATGTAGAACATTGCTTTTTCCTGTGAGGCATAGTATCGAGGTTTTGGTGACTCGTGGGTAGAGGTATAGTAATACTGGCAGTTCTGTGAAAGGTCAACTACCTCCTTCATTAACATCATCTAAAGCACTGAAGTGACATGACTAATTGATTATGGATAGCGTTGTTTTAAAGCTTTTAATTCTCTTTAGAAAGGTTCTTAAATAGTTGAATGCATTTTTTATTTGATGTAGCTATTCATTTTCTAAACCAAGAAATGTTTTTGTTACTTTGAAGTTTGAACTGCAAATTGTTATTATTTAATTCCAGTGAGAAAATGCCTTTTGGTATGCACATTATGGTCTTCTTTGGACATGTTAAGTTTAGCTTGCATGACTTAACATCATTCCATCAGCCTTTGGTGCTTTGCCCAACTTATGACTTGTGCATTAAGTTGTTAACCCTTTCCTATTTATACTTCTTCATCCTTTTTGATATTCTCATTATAAATCAAATATTTTCAGGGTACACTGTTTCTTGTCTGGCAACATTCTTGTTTCATTTATAGCTATATACTTGATAATTAATATTATATCTGTAAATCTAAATCAATCACTGAATTACATTTTAAGTATGTTCTTTCTTGGTCATTTTCTCTCTTGTTAAACATTTCTTTCCTGTAGGAAACCTATCCAAGATGGTGGAAGTTACTTTTTCTACCATTGTTGCTGCTGCAGTCCCATCCCTCTTCTCGCTTCTCTCTTTTCCCTTCTCCCTCTTCTTCACTCTCTTCACTACCTTTCATCATTGATGCTGCTGACACCCACCACCCCTTGTTCTTGTTGTAATGACTATCTTTGCATTTTAAGCATGTTCATTCTTGGTCATTTTCTCTATTGTTAAGCATTTCTTTCCTGTAGGAAACCTATCCAAGATGGTGAAAGTTACTTTTTCTGCCATTGTTGCTGCTGCAGTCCCCTCCCTCTTCTCGGTTCTCTCTTTTCCCTTCTCTCTCTTTTTCTCTCTCTTTGGTACCTTTCATCATTGGCACTGCCGTTACCCACCACCCCTTTTTCTTGTTGTAATGACTATATTTATATTTAAATTTTTTATAAATTTTTAGAGGTAAGCATGTTACTTTACTCAGGTGAGCACCTAGCACTTTAGGCAATAAGGGATATCAATGCCTTAAAGCGCTTCATGCTTTTGAATTTTGAAAATTTTGTATGATATCATTGAATAAAATAATGAAAAGCATGAGTAATATGTCGAGTTGTACTGATGTTTGTGTTCCAATATCAATGCTTGGTTGGATTGGTAAATACCAACTGGTGTGTATTGATCCAATCAAGGTGTTTTAACTTTTAAACCATGTTCTCAGTGACTAATGTTATACCAATCAGCCCAAAGTATTTTAAATTTAAACTATGATCACTATGAGGTTTTCCCCTGTAGAACTTGTTAATCTCATTTTATTTGACAATCCTTTTCTTTTTCATTCCTTTTGTATATAATTGTTTATGAAATCATGCTCTTACTTTTCCCTAGTTTAGCATCTCCATTTTTTGTATATAGCATACCATTATGTTTTGCTGCTCACTATGTATGGTTTATCACTTCAAATACCATATCAACTTACTTGTGCTTGAAGCATAATATGTACAACTTTTGACATGGATTCCATCCTTCTATGACATCATTGCAAAATTTGTATATGACAATATCAGTTAATAAACTCACATGTGCTGTTTTATATTACTTTAGCTAGAGCTATGTCATTCTCAAATAATAAGATTTAAAAAATGCTACATGTTGATGATCACAATTTACTTTTCTCCATTTTTGCAAGTATAAAGCTCCGAGAGTACAACAACAACAACATATGGATATTTTGCAGCTATTGAGATTTGTAAAAAGTCATATGTTTAGTTAAGTTCAGACTTCAGAGTACTATTATTTGTATAAAAAGCTCCAAGAGCACTATTATTTGCAAGTATAAGTGAACCACATGAATTGACACTCGGTGATCGATTTGATCATTTGGGTAAAGTTTGAACCTAAATAGATTGTCTTTTAGCTTAAAAAATCATCGTTGTAGGAAGACATTGCATCTCATTTGGAGATTAATTTGTTTCTTAGAAGTTGTTGATGTATAGTATATCTATTCATGCAGGTTCAGTTCAGTGACGGAACGATTTTTCACGGAGCTTAATACTCGGCGTATCGATACTAGTGTTGCCAGAAGTGAGACACTTAGTATTATCAATGGGATGCGCTACCTTAAATTGGGAGTATGTGTTACATATCATGTACATGAAATCATAGTTTTGTTTGATGAAGCCTTTTTTTTTTTTTTCAAGCTATGTCTTCAGATGGATCATTAATATTGCTTGCTTTGTTTAAGTCAAGCTATTATCCTATTAATACCAGACACTACTAAATCATCAAATTACTGGTTTTCTTCTGAGAATGATGTTCTAACTTAACTTTTTTTATGCGATAAGCATAAGCATGGACATGGAGTACAAAAATGACACATTGCCTATATGTCGACATGGAAAATATTGAAAATCACAAAATGAGATTCTATGGACAAGGTAATTAACTAATACTTAAAGAAACTTCTGTAACTTTTCTACGAGGACATAAGTTATATGTCCACTATCTACAATCACCATAATATGTGACTTACGAGAGTCATTGCAATGATATTTACAGCAAATCTTAAGAATGTTATATTAAGGTCGCTCACTCAAAGTTGATGGCTCGATGCTGCTTGCAAATGCTATGGAACTATAAACAAACTTATGGATTATATTCTTCTCCATTATCTTTGTGCAAAACAAGTCTTGAACGATAAACATTTTGCAAATTGACTTGCTATCATGTGACCTAATTAGAGAAAGCACCTTGACAAGTAACAGAGGTAGTGCTAGGCAAGGTTTTTAATTTCGGGTGCTAGATCTGTTTTGGTCCATGGCTAAATTGGTACAGGTCTGGTTTGTTCCAGTGTGTATTGAGACATGGTATGTCAGAACATACTGCGGTACCATTATGCTGGAAGAGGGGGGAGGAAGAAGGAAGAAGGAAGGAAAAAGAAAAAGAGGAAAGAAGATGGAGGAGATGCACAGTAGATGAGGCCGATTGTGTGCAGCCGTGGTGATCAAACGTTGGACAGAGGAGAGGAATACTCATGAGTGAGCCGTAGGTGACAGGGCTTTTAAAAGGAAAAAAACACAAAATAGTCATCTTAATAAAGAAAAGGGACCAGGCCATCTGAAATAAGATGATCCTTTTCCAATAAGCTATTGCTTTTTCTTGTGATCTGCACTTCAAGATTAGTAGTGAAAATGAATTTCAGTCTTTTATAAACAATGTGGTGACACTGGGCTTTTTCCCTTCCTATGTTCCTCAAAAGGAAACTGTGCTGACATGAGATCTGTTATCATATTGTTACTTCTCATGCTAATCGCATTTGTTTGTGGTAACATCTTATTTTTATTCATTTCAGGATAGTAATATGACAGTACAGATTAAAAGAATGTAGCAATTTCAATGTTTGTTCAAATGCCAGAAATGCAAGCTTACTTAAGTTTGGCCACAAAGGTATCAGCATACACAATCCTGTGCTATCAGATCATGTTAAGACAACAGACAGCTAAAGATTTTTCAGTATACAATACTATTTATTATTATATTAATTATTAGCATACCCAATATAAGGTTTGCCAGTCTGCAGATTTCTCAAGTTCTATGAACAGCATCAGGGTAGGAAAAGGACGAAAGAGGGGGAAAAGAGAGAGAATGATGGAAGGGTGCAGACTCAGTTGTGGTGGAACCAACTGTTGTAGGTGGCGTTAGTGTTCAAGGAGATGAGGCCTCAGATAAGGCAGAGGCTAGGGATGTGGCCTTAGATAAGAAATTAGATGTGGCCATAGATAAGAAATTAGATGTGGCTTTAGTGTCGAGTAAGAGGACATTCCAGAAGTATGTAGGCTGTGTCAGGCATTGGATGAGTTATAGAGAGGCATCAAGCAGTCGATAAAGAGATAAGATGAAGCAGAAGAAAGAAGAGGGAATGCGAGAGGGTGAACAATGTTTGGCTCTGGAAGTGGTGTTGACAGACCTGGAGGATGGCAGACAGCCATGGTGCAGGTAGCTTGGTGCATCTAGCACAATAGGCATCACAATGTCCATTCGAGAAAAATCAACAGTTGAACATGGAGGATTATGGCTTTCGTTATGAGCTTTGGACTGACCCGAGCTGAATGTAGATGATGTCAAAAATTCGTTTGAGATGATATGAGCCAGCCTGTGCAGGGCTTGAAAGTTGAAGTAACTTGGTCAGAATCTCAGATCTATCTTGGTTATAGTCTGGCTCAATGGGTCCAATCTAGCTCAGGCCACTAGGAGCTCTAGTTATTTTGGGCTTTAGTTGATTATTTTGTTATAAATGACACTTTTTTGCAAGGTTTGTCGTACTGAGGCATGTTGCTCGGTATGAGCGATATGTACCGGTCCGACAGGAAACCGGTATATGAGCGGTACATTAGTATGCTTCGTTGTACCATGTGTCGGTATACTTGGTACGGCTTGGTACGTACCGTACCGATAGCTAGTTGGTACACCAGTACGGATCGATAAGGTGAACCATGCTTTTTTGTGCAAGCGACATTGTTTAGAGGATTGCTATTGAAGAGGCTGCTTTAAGTTGTCAAAATTACCGGCTTAGTTAATGTGCACTTGGGATATGTCAATATTGAAAAAATAATTGTTAATATGAATTATACAATGTGTGATAATGCTCATGCTAAGCAAAGCTCAAGTTTATGTGATGTGTAGACTTTATTAGAAGTAAATTTGGTTGTCGGGGAAAAGGGGTTTTAATCTAGTTCAAAAAAGAAAAAGGAAATCAATTGATAGAAGGTATATAACAAAAGACTGAAGGAAAGCTAAAATTCAATAAAAGTATTATATTGGTGCCTAGTTGTAGGAAGCTTCTATCTGATACTAAATAACTCCAGAATAAGACTATTGTGAGAGGAACTGAAAAATTTTTAGAAAATATTTTTCTTTTACTTAAATTATCTTAAAAAAATTTCTGTCTTAATGCTTAAAGAAATTCTTCTTTTTCTTTTGTCTATTGATGGTATGACTTGGTCCTTGACTTTTGCCAGGTAAAGACAGAGGGTGGTTTGAATGCATCAGCATCCTTTGTGGCAAAAGCTAATCCTCTCAATTGTACTCCTCACAAGAGAAAGAGTGAATTATATCATGCCTTATGTAATATGCTTTCAAGCATATTGGCACCGCTTGCAGAGGGCGGAAAAAGCCATTGGCCTCCGTTGGGAGTGGATTCTGCACTGGCATTATGGTATGAAGCAGTAGCTCGAATTAGAGGGAAACTGATGCATTGGATGGAGAAACAGAACAAGCACATAGCAGTAAGTAGCTCCTTGAAGATACATACTAGATCTGAATTTCTTCTCTTCACTATGCCAGGATTTTATATCTGCTAGTTGACTGTTCTACTGAAGGTTAATGTTTCAAATTGAAGGTTTCTGGAATAGTAATCTAATTTCCAAGCTCATTGCCTGTTCTATAGCAATATGAAAATTAGATTGAGAATTATAGTCTCTTGTTAGACATTGGATGTGTATACAACTGTCTTCTCAGTAGTGTACTAAATCTCCAGTCTGCTGGTAATATTGGTATGATTGTTTTGTGTTGAGTTGATACTGACTGATGTTAATTAGATATGCTGTTGTTAGAAACCTTTCAAATTTTATAGGCCCCTTTCTGGCTTCTTTTGAAGCCTTTGACCTCCATTTGGGTTTTGCTGTTGGATCCTGGGGAGGCTTTGGAGGAATTGAATATTTTAAGATCTTCTAAATGGGTCAACCGCATGGTACATTGTTATCGATTTTCTCAAATTTCATTTCAATTAACGCCACACATAAAGCACACTATATATAAGTTCTGAACATTGTAACACAGGGCACATCTTTGTATTGTCTGTGTTGGTTTCTGCTGGTGCTTGATGCTTGTATTTGTATGGTCATTGGCACATATTGAAGTGTACACATATCAATTTATTCCAAATATGATACAACATTAGTAATATTTCTATTATGTGAAACTGAATGAAAAAGAGGTCCACACAATTAAAATATAGGAACCCTTCTTTATTTTTTTAATATCTTGTAAACAGCTCCAAAAAGAACTGCTTGCACATTAGGTGCTTGATGTGTGCCACATAATATTTACAAAATGTAACGTTAATACATAGATGGTTAGATTGCTCTGTTATATGTAAGGTCTGGCTATGAATAGGCTTGCTCATGTAAGGTTTATATCTGGTACATTCTTGGCGCTGAGACTCAGCCCAATTGAAACCCCACCTAATGTGCAAGCAGTTCAAGGTTTCCTGACCTGGTAGCTGGTGCCAACTTTAACAACTAGAAGTGTATGTCCAATGTAAATGCATTGTGTCAGTGGGTTGTTTCTTGTTTCACATTGTGTTTGCAAAGTGACTGGCTTGGTGGTATTGCATTAAGCCTCACTATCTAGAAAAATCGTGCTCGATCTCAACCTGAACAGACATTTAAGAGTAATCAAGTTGTACACATTGGGTTTGATTAAATATGCTGAACCAGGTAACATTTTTTTAACTTGTGGATTTTCCGTGTCCTTGTGCTAGATTTAATACAGTGAGAACAAAAACATACAATTATCATGGAAAAGTCTAAGCTACCTTATGAATGTTGTTGAGACATGAGATGAGCGCACCATTGGAAGCAATGCTTTAAATATTGGTCAAACCATTGTGTACCAACCAGTAGTATTTATTGGCCCGACTAAGGACCAAAATCGGATCATATGGCTTAGTACTTGTTAGTATTCATTTTTTAATTATTTTTTTCAGTGATGTATGGAGGTACAGGTCTGTATACTGTATGGTTTACAAATTGTGCCTCTGTTTGACAATATGTTGAAGTCGATATCGGTTTGCGATTTTAAACCTTGATGGGAGGTCTAAAGTTTTGTGGATGGAGGTTGTTGTTTTAATGATGACCGAGATGTTACATTCTCGTGGAACGTATGCAGCATAAAGTTTTATACTTGGGTGGAATCAAAATAATGTGATATAATAATCCTAAAAGACAATTATAAGGAAGGTTTTAAAGAATTACTTCAATCTGGATTTAGATTAGGAACCAAAATTGCATTTTTTATTGTGAGCCAAGACCAATATTGTCATGTTTGTTTGTTGTTATTGATATTAAACACATGAAACTTTTGGATTGTTGAATTGCCTGTGTTTGTACTAATTTGCTAAGTTTTTTTTTTCTGTTTAAATGTTTGATAAATACAGTGGTGCATGAAACAAGCACGTATATTGGTTTGTATATATGTCTGCATCTAATTCAGCAAGGAGGCAAGAAGGAGAAAAGGGGGCCTGTGGAGATCATATTGTAGTGAGATGTATGAATATAAGTCCATACGAAGCCTACAAAATGAAAACTTGTACTTGTAAGTCCATCATATCTATTGATGTTGAAGATCCATAACTACAGAGTTAAAAAACTATTAGATCTGCAGATATGTACCTGACGTTATTGTGGATTGGATGCTATTTCCAAGTAGCGTTGATAATAGTTGATTCTCATCTCAGCTCAGTTACTCTGTGGTCTCTACCGTATTGCAAAATTGCTATCGGATGTCTGGGATATTTCGTATGTTAAAACAATTTTTTTAATGACCATTGGGGAAGATTAGAGAAGTCAATTCGTTTTCTTGGGCCTTTTCTCTTAGGAAATTTGCATGGACTAATGTTAATGTTTCACACAGCATATTGACATGCATAAAGCGCTCGCTACCTACAAAAAAGACCAATTGTGACAGATCCTCTAAAAAGAAAAATTATAAACTTAAAGCAGCAGGTAATATATCAATTGTGGTTGTGAAAGACACTGAAGTGCCATTCTCGCTGCAGTAGCAGACTTCAATTTGTTAACTGTTTTTGTCTTTGATCTAAATCCTTATAAATCTCGATTAATTTCTTTTCTTTTTTCCCAGGTTGGCTTCCCATTGGTGACCCTTCTACTCTGTCTAGGCGATCCCCAAACGTTCAATATTAACTTTGGTCCTCATATGGAGCTTTTGTATAAGCATCTTAAAGTGAGTCTTTTCTGTATAGTTTTCTTTTATATGCTAGTCTACTTTCATTTTGATTACTGGTAAATTTTTTTTGCTGTGGCATCTTGGGTTGGTTATTTGAAGGCAGTTATTCACCTTTTGATGTCCCATTCCTGTCAAGAACTAATTTGTTTCCATATTAATTCAGGACAAGAACCATCGTTCCATGGCACTAGATTGCCTGCACCGAGTTGTGAAATTTTATTTAAATGTTTATGCAGATTACCAACCTAAAAATCATGTATGGGATTATTTGTACAGTGTAACGTCACAGTTGTTGACTGTCCTAAAGAAAGGTCTGCTAACTCAAGATGTTCAGCATGATAAGCTTGTCGAGTTCTGTGTGACTTTGGCTGAGAGCAACTTAGATTTCACCATGAATCATATGATTTTGGAACTGTTGAAACCTGATAGTTCGAGTGAAGCAAAGGTTATTGGTCTTAGGGCTTTGCTTGCCATTGTCATGTCTCCTTCAAATCAACGGTTTGGCTTGGAAGTTTTTCATGGTGATACTTCTGATCCCCAGATTGTCTTTTCTTCAATACTGTTTCCTTTATATTTTGATTCTGTGCAATTTTGTATGTTGCTATTACCTTATTTTTAACTTGTTCGTTATTATTTCAGTCCATGGAGTTGGCCATTATGTTCCGAAAGTGAAATCTGCAATTGAGTCTATCCTAAGGTTATGTAATAAAGCCTATAGCCAAGCTCTTCTAACTTCACCAAAGTCGTCCATAGGTATGTTTTCTTTTCTTAATTCAAGGTTACTTTCTGTAAATGTATCTATGTGATCAAATTGTCCTAGTGGTGCAAATTTAAAGTGATTTAAGTCATCAGCATGAGAGAGTTTGTTTAGAGCATGGCTAGTATGGTGCAAAAGAAGATCTGATGTAGCTTGCTATATATCTTATTATAATCAGTGCTTCCTCCTGGAGCATATTTCTACTGTTATACATATCGTGAATGATTTTTATCCCTTTGAGAAGAACACATGGAACTTGGAAGTGCATAGCATCTTTTGTTTCATTCGTCTCCCTTGAGGATTAGGCCCTTAACAACAATCAGTCAAGATTACGCATAGTCGCATATTACATAATATTTTATGTACCAGATTTTAGAGATGTGGGTACAATTCTTGATTTATTGAGAAAGTAGAGTGAACCCATAGATTAGTTTGGGTGGGCATCTCATACCATGTTAAAGGAAACTTAACATTATTGGACAGTCGAGTTTCAACCTCATGAATGAATGGAGTATCAGGACATTGAAATTGTTAATGAGATAAGATTTGTTTGTGATGACTATGATATGTGGAAAATGCTTTAAAATTTCATCTTATGGTACCACTTTCCTCTTTCTAATATGGCAATCATATATCAAGTACCACGGTAACTGAGAAAGATATAATTAAGCTTGAAGTTTGTTTATGATAGCTTGGAACTTGACCATATTTGAAAGGTCAAGTTTGCACTTAAAATCTGAAGATATGGTCAAGTTTGAAGTGTATGCAGTCCTTTTGTATTGTATTCCAGTGATTACCTGTCAGATGAAAATTATTTTCAGTTTTAACTTGTGAGTAAAATTATTTTTAACAAACTTGAGAAAGAAAATTGAGATATTATGTTCAAATAAGGAGGGAAATTTATAAAAATAATGTGAGAGGAAATATCAACATATGGAAAATGTATTTTGATTAGTGGAATCTGCTATGCTTGTTGAAAAAATATTCACTATTCCATCTGAATTCAAGATATTTGTTTGGCAATTGTGCTTAAATTTTGTTGTAATTAACAAATTAGACGACTAGAGTGGTTTTGCCGATCATGAAATTCTGGAAAGTTGTATCATTTCTTTTGCTTTCATGATTAATATTGTTGTCAAAGTTTAGTTCTCGGACATCTGAAATAGTAGGACCTTCTTGAATGTTACATTACCATTCCGATAGATGCGCTAATGTATGATGAATACACTGGATCACTGATATCGGACAATGCAGGCACATTTTTGTGTTTAAGGTGTCCAACTTTGACTAATACAAATATTCTTGTTGACACAAAGAGGTGATTCCATGATTAATAGTCATTTAACACATGGCAGCGATTCTATTCTATCCAAAATGAATGCCCAAACATAGAAACATGATAGAATTCATGTAAAACAATCTTTTAATATTTTGAATGAAGAAAATGATTTATGGCTTATTCAAAGATAGAATGCTTGCTTACATCTGATTGTCTTCTGCGTGGTTGGTAACCAGCAGTAACTTTATCATATCAGTGGGGGGATGCTAAATTATAATTATATTTGTAGTTTAAAATTTAAATGTATTTGTTTGCTTTATCATTTAAAGCTGGAAACCAAGATCAAATCAAGACCTCGGGAAAATTCCAATTTTTGAGCTTTTTTAAAGTTGACTGGAATCTTTTGAACCTGTGTTCCTTTAAATTGTTTTTTATTTCCTGTTGTTAGAATGTTTGACTACTAATCCTATATTCTTCTGTTCTCCATATTATTTGTGGGTTAATTGTGAAATGTTTTTGACATCAACTTCAATAAGCTTTTCAGATGCTGTAATGAAGGAAAAATCTCAAGCATCTCTCTTCAGGTCAGTGCTGAAGTGCATACCATATTTGATCGAAGAAGTTGGCCGCAGTGATAAAATAACTGAAATCATTCCACAGCATGGCATAAGTTTTGATCCTGGTGTCCGTGAAGAAGCCGTGCAAGTAATGAACCGCATCGTGCGGCATCTTCCTCATCGTCGTTATGCTGTGGTGAGAGGGATGGCTAACTTTATACTGAAACTTCCTGATGAGTTCCCTCTTATAATCCAAACTTCACTGGGCCGCCTAGTGGAACTTATGCGCTTGTGGAGGGCTTGCTTGTCTGATGAATTGTCAATGAATGATGCTCAAACCATCAAGAGATCAAGTCTTGGAGGTGATAAAGTGAACAGTTCTCCGTTTCTTCAGTCAGCAGATTTGTCTGAGTTCCAAACAACAGAAGTGGATGCGCTTGGTCTTATTTTTCTCAGTTCAGTGGATGTTCAGATAAGACATACTGCACTAGAATTACTTCGGTCTGTTCGTGCTTTAAGAAATGACATCAGAGACTTGTCAGCAAACGAACGGGCTGATCATAGGTTACATGAGGCAGAACCAATTTTTGTCATTGACGTATTGGAAGAAAATGGGGTGATGTTTTCTGAAACTGCTTGTTTTTTTTTCATCTTTTCTATGTGGTTGCTGTTTATTATTTGATATAAATATCCTCTTTCTGACATGAAAAGCTCATGCATTATATATTTTAAAGATGTACAAGAAAGTAATGAATCTTAATGCTAGATGAGTTATATTTGGCAAAGAAATGTATTATCATATAGGCACAAATTTATTAATTATATTGGAACTGGTGTCATGTTCACTTAAGTGGTTGAGGAGTAGGATTTCTTAACAGGAACAAAATGATAGATCATTAAGTATGTTGGCTTCCAATTGCTTGGTGGTGTCCTGATAGTTTTTTATGTGTTTCGCAGGATGATATCGTTCAGAGTTGCTATTGGGATTCCGGTCGTCCTTTTGATTTGAGGAGGGAATTTGATCCGGTTCCTCCTGACATAACACTTCAATCAATTCTTGAAAACTCTGACAAAAACAGATGGACCCACTGTCTTAATGAGCTTGTTAAATTTGCTGCTGAACTTTGCCCAGCTTCTGTTCAGGAAGCAAGGTAATGCTATTTTACTTTGGTTAGGTGGATTACTATTTACTAATTTTCAGTCTTCAAGATTTAACTATTGCTGTCTTGTTTTGCCTTAGAGTGGTCTTTGATTTATAAATAGTGTTTTACATAGTTGGACTTATTGCTTGATCGAACTAGTGTTACATATTGAGTTGCTTTGATTTCAATGCCATGCTAAGACAAGGCATCACCTTCATTCCTACATAAAAGTTCAGACTTCTTGTCGGGTCATACTGGTAGCACGCTGAGTGCTCCATTGTGAAGTTTGTCAAATTATAAAATTGATTTTCAGCAACTTGTGAAGCTTTAATCTAGGTTTTGCCTGAGATTGTATATTAAGATGGCATGTTCCATGGTAGTGTGGATTGTTAGTGCTTGTTGCTTCTGTTCTTGTTCTTTTGCTTTCTTTTTGGACTTCTTAAAGAATACACATTATTGTCCTCTGTTTTATTAATGTCTGTCTTATTTTTTCCTTCTCCTTTTTGATAGAACTTGTAACCTCCTATCAGAGATCTCTATTTTGAGGAAGAAGACAAAGGCCTGCAAAAAACTAGCACTATGATTGATTTTGTCCCTCTTTTTTATTGAAGTCTGTCTTATTCTTCTCCTCTTCTGTTTTGATAGGATATGGCCCCTCTTACCAGAGATCTCTATTTTGAGAAAGACAAAGACCTGAGAAAATCTAGCACTAAGATTAATGTGCTAAGTTTATTGTAACAAAGACTTGATAAAAGAGAACAAAACCCATATGTCTAAGGCTTGAGAGCACATCTTTATAGGGCTACAGATACCATTAGGAAACATTTATAAAGTCTAATGCTAAATTATCCTAGAAATTCTCTATAGTTGCATAAGAAATGTTCTGAAAATAGCTAAATATTCCCATCATCTCATCCATTTTATGCCACTGTAGCTGTATTTATTTATTTCTGCATTGATTGTGGACGAGGCTACACAGTCATCCATGCTATTTGGAGAGTTTGGCAACAGAGTGAAGTTGCTTACTTCCTCTTTTTTAGCCGATTTGAGGCTGTATATCCTTAGTTTGGTTGGGAAAAGATATATCCGTTAAGGACTCTTTGGATTTTGCAACTTGACCAAGCCTCCTCTCCATTTTGTTGTAGGACTGCTGGTTGTAATTAATGAAGTCAATAGGTGGACCATCTGCTGCCTTGTGTAGATGGGCCAACTGCCAAGGACGTGGACCACCCTATCTAGGGTTTGGTTGGGGTCTGTTTCCGTTTTGAGTGTCATTATGACATTTGTAGGCTGTCAAATAATATTTAACCTACTTATGGTTATAACTTATGGTTTTTAGACTTCTTAGTTCTTACAATGATATGTCCTTATTTAACCTACTTTTGGGTATGCATCATGAGAACATGTTTTATTTGGATCAAGATTAGGAATACTCGAATGTGATTAGCTATTATTGAACCCCAAAATGTCAGTGGCTAAATGAGGTGTCCGCTATGTAAAGCCTGTGTCACACGATGCCTCAAGCAGATTTCTGCTCTTTTGTTAAGCTATTGATAGGACATCAGTCTGTTAGTGGTTCACTATGCTCATGCATAGTTGGATACCCTGCAAAGGGAGGCAACAAAGAAAAGTATAATTGTCTTGGTCAAATACAATTGATTATTGTATGCTTTGGAGATTTGTTACGTGGTTCACAAAGAGTTTGGCTGCTTGACTTGTATGTAGGGGTGCAACAGGGAGGCATGCTGAATCGGTCAATGACTACTAAGATAACTGTCTTTTCTTCAACTTTGGTTAACCTCTCAATGAAATCCATCTTAATATTTTCCCCAATTACGTATAAGCAGGGACTGAAGCCCACCAGACAGTTTCATGGTTTTGTAGTTGATTCTTTGACATGTTACAGTTGATTATGTGGTTACATGCATCCTTCCATATGCTTGGCCAAGAAAAATCAAAGTGACATGCTAAGCCTTAAATTTACCACCATGTCCAGCTAAGTAGTAGTAAGAAGGTGGACAAGATCTGGTCACAACGAAGAGAAATCTTCCCAGGCACATTTTGATTTTTGCAGTAAAGCATAGGTGGCCTGCTAATGTAGTGAGGGATGGAACTTGGAAGTAGCATCAGTCTAGTCATTGTTGAAGTTTAGTGATCTCAACGTCCATATTATAGGTAACTGCAAAATAATCAAGGATATGGGACGCTGGACTTGAAACCAAGGTTTGTCATCTCGTGTCGACCAGTGGTGCTAGTCCTGGCCCAGATCGGCCGGTGCTGGCATACTATCTGTTGGGACACCGGTATGTATCGACAAACCCAAAAAAAGCCCAAAAAGGGCCACAAAAATACTTGGAAAAGAAAATAATCCTATTTTAAATCTTTTAATTATAATTTAATATAATTTTAATTAAATTTCAATAAGGATTAGATAGCAAATTTATCTTGTTTTGATGTTGAGTAGCATCTTTGCCACATGTTCTCCGTTTCTACTGTTAATGTTGAATCATTTACAAAGATACGAGCAATGTTAGATTACATATTGAAACTCTAATTGAAGACACCTTCAATCATATGACACGTTTGACCACTTTATTCCCTCCAATTGAAGCTCTAATCACCGATTAGGATGTTTAATTAAGAAAGAGATGACAGAATGAGAAAGAGGGGGTGTTAAAAAGAGGGGAGTGAGGAAGGATTTAAAGGGTTGAACCAGGCCCAAAATGGGGTCCAATGGTCAATTCCAATGATCAAATTGACCATTGGACCAAATTAAATCCCAACCCTTGATACGGTATGGTTGAGATCCTGATCGTTACCAATCGAAACATGTTGGTAACGGTCATGTTTCGATCGTGTCACCCATTTGACTGTTGGACCAAATTAAATCCCAACCCTTGATGCGGTACAATTGAGATCCGACCACCACGGATTGAAATATGTTGATAATGGTTATGTTTCGTTCGTATCTTCTGATATTTGGGGTGTACTGGGTGGTACACCTCTGCATGATATCTTCCGCCCAATACGGGGCGGTTCGCGTATGGTCGTTGGGTGGACCAGTTCGTACCACCTGTACCATACCATATCGGGCAAAATTGCATTCCTTGGTTGAAACAGCACAAATTGTCCTCCTTTCTGATATATGAAAGTGCATTTGCAGGAGATTTGTTCATCCAATATAGTGTCTGCTATCCTTGAAATTTTGGCAGGTAATTATGCATTCATTTGCATAATTCCTTTCATATTGCTGTCACAAAAATTACAGCATTTAGGAAACACTATTAGAAGTTTCAGCTTCATCACTTTTAGATATTTCAGCATACATGTTTGAAAGTCCCTCGTTGATGTGATTAATTTGTACTGCCAAGGCAGATTCAGTTCCATACAATTTCTTGGTCACAGCAGGGAAAAAAATCAGTTGGAACAAGTGAAATTCAATTGGAGTTGGTTGGAGTAGATTGATTTCGACAATTTCTAGCAGATTTGTCAGCCTCACAAGAAGGAATAGTAGTAGAATGGGACCAATGGCTATCATAAAGTGTTAACTATAGGATAAGATGGAAGGGGACGAAGTAGGGTAAAAGTGAAATTTTTTGTTATTGTAAGTTTGTAACTGTGAAATGGAGGACATGCTATCGCATCATGCATGTCATGACCCTTGCCCTTATCATTCGTCACTGCTATTGATTTGTTTGTTGTCTGCTGCTGTTTGAGATAGAGGGAAAGCTAGATAAAAGGAAGAAGACAGTAGCGTTTAGGTTCTCAAGGGAAAAGCAATTCTATGTCAGAAAAGGATATCATGAGATTCAGGAGAACGTAAATTTTAAGGGTGATTGAAGAGATGCTAGGGTCTAGTGGGACCATTGCTCTCTTTTGAGCTGCAGATTGATCAGTTCTGAATCATTTTTGTGTGTTGTGTCATGTGTGTATATATAATATTTTTACTGCTATAATATTTTTGTATGATATGATATGATTGATATTCATATTCAGAATAAATACTTTAAATTAATTTTTTCTTTTATTTTTCATTGTTACTTTTACATAAATTTTCTTCTAGTTTTATTTTTTTTGGAAAAGTTAGGTAATTTGTAGAATATGAAACTCTTTAAAAGAATATTTTAATCATGTATACCTTTTTCCCCCTTAAATTTAATATTTTTTTAATTTCTTATGATTCTGTCATTTCCATTCATTCTAAATTTAATTTTGGGTCTTTGACTCTGTTGATCATATCTGTCCAGTCACATTGATGCCTACTTTGTTTCCCTTCGTCATTCTTGATTTTGATTTTTTTTTTCCTTGCAAAACATGATTTTAGTCAATTGTATTTAACACTTATGGTCTAACATATTAAATAACCTCAAAAACTTAAATTTATAGTATTTATTTTTTTCATATTATTTAAATTTAAAACTTATAGTTGAAGAGTTTGATGGGTGGATATGAGAGAAAAACAGATCTCTACTTTCACTGTATTCTAGATTGTTAGACTTACATGAGCTTCCTTCATTTGCATCACTCAATCAACAATTAGGGAATGCTTGTCATTGCAAGGCCCTTTTTTAGCATCATACAGTGGATGATTAATCAATAACTGTTTTTACTAATTATGATGTGTTAATTATTTATCCCCTGGGTAATTAAAATTTACTTTTGGCTTCTATTTGCAGGCTGGAGGTTATGCGTAGACTTGCACTTATTACACCTGTTGAATTAGGTGGGAAGGCTTCTCAGTCCCAAGATGCAGAAAACAAATTAGACCAGTGGCTAATGTATGCGATATTTGCATGCTCTTGTCCACCTGATAACAGAGAAGATGGTGGCTTCACAGCAGCTAAGGAACTTTTTCATTTGATATTACCATCACTTAGACATGGATCTGAAACACATGCTGTGAGTTCCTCTTTCAGATATTACCTTTTGATGACTTTTTGACAACCTTGTCCAAGGATAGGCAGCGGTGCGCTTATGGTTGAGACTAATTTTATGAAATTCATGCTGTATCATCAGTATTTATGATGCTTAATTTGTAGTGTTACAAAAGTTCTACTTTGCAACTGATTAAAAAGGGATTAGGACATTTGATTATAAGATGTTATAAACTATTACGTCCCGTAATTTCTTTTACATGTATAATATAACAAAGATTTATGCATCTAAGAAGAGGAGAACCTTGCATGTGAGAGTTTCACTAGCCTTGCCCATGCTCTTGCAGACTCATTTGGCTGAGTGGGCCCCTGGAACATGGCCAAGCACTTTGTGTGAGGCCTCAAGATCAGTATGTGAGGTTTCCTTGGAACAACCTTATAGAAGAATTCTGAGAGGATGTGATTGTAGTCATTTTGATGATCAGAATTAAGTTGGATGATTTGTTAGGCTGGTTGGTTGTGAGATAAAGAAGATTATAATGGCTAATACTTTGATATAGTAAAGCTATGATCTAACATCAAATTTGAAAGATAATTCTCATTAAAAGGTGGCTTTCAATGATATTTCTCATAATGGTCTTGGCATGAGAAGTAATATCAGATAGCGCAAAGCAAGGTACACACTGTACATACGAAACGTGTGCTGTATCATTAACATGGAAGTCTTGAGTTTCTACTTTCATCCAATAAACTATACAAGCATTAACTAGCACAGATTTATGGAAGAAGAAAGAATGTGATCACTACTTAGAGAACAGTCAAAACTTATTTGTAAATTTGCAGTGTTTTTTAAATTAGTATAATTTATGTAAAATATGTATTTTTTAATTAAAAGAAATAAATATTTTATGATTTATATCATATTATTTTTATATATTAAGTTATATATCTTAAAATATTTAAATTTACCCATGTTTTGGCACCCATACTTCAGATTTGGACCCTTATGAGCCATACATCCATATCCTAAATTAGACCCATGACACTGGGATCCATGCTGCTTTAATGTTTCTTACCTAAGCCAAAGCAATATAGTGTGTAAATTGTACAAATTACTGAATTAGTATAGGAACTTGTTGAAGATGCTGTGTGGCAAAAATTCAAGTAATCACTTTTTTATGAGAAAATCATGTCCCAGAAATGTTTGCAAATACATAATTTGTGAACTGCATATTATGTGTTTTGCTATCGAGAAAATCTATAGGTTGACTTGTATCTTCCTTTTTTGAGAAAATTTTTGAGAAACAAAGACCTATTCTTAGTGAATTTGATTAAATTTGTGAAAATACCTGGGAAAGGTCTCTTTTCTTTAAATTGTTATATAGATATTTTTTAATCTTTTAAGAAATAGGCCAGTAAAGAACTATGTTGTGTTCTCTTTAAGCATCTGATAACCTTTTTAATGTTTGGTATCTTTAAGTGGAAAAAAAATGTAGCACTTTAATATAAAGAGGCATAAATGCTCTCTCTTCTTGCATTTTCTAATTTTACTCTTAATGTTGGGATCATCAGTAATAGTGCATTTGCTGTTTTCTTGGTTTAGCATGGAGCTGTAGCTGCTCTTGGTCACTCAAACTTGGAAGTATGTGAAACTATGTTTGGCAAGCTTGCAACTTTTGTTGAAGAAGTTTCATCAGAAGCAGAAGGGAAGCCAAAATGGAAGGTGTAGCATTACTTGACTGAAAGTATTATTTTAATTGGTATACGAGCCTCTTAGTTGCTAAGCATCTCGGTAGATTTCTTGTGGGAAGTCTTCCATTCATATATGCTTGCTTAGACAAGTGGATTGTTCTTGATAAGTTGAGCTGCTTCTTTTGTACTGGCTATTTCAGGTTTTTCATGTAGATATGTTAGATTTTGTGCTAACTTAATCTTTCCATAACTTCGCATGCTTTTCATATTTTACTTGTCTGAATACAATATTGACATGGTAAATATAATATCCCTTTTTCATCAAACAAACTCAAGAGCTAGCTTCCATATTATAGCTTAATGTAGTTTTATTTTGGAATAGGAAGGTTGGAACTTGGAAAAATCTGTTTGGTGGATCTATGATATGGTCAGTTCAACTTACACCAGCTACCTAGTGTAATTTGCATTCCGGATATAGGCATGACTTTGGTCTTGTTTAGAAGTAGCAAGATGGAAAATCCATTTGCAAATTCACTAAGTCATGCTTAGTTTTATCTGAATCAGGCTTCATTTTGATGATTCTTTTCACCAATAATGCTTAATGGATTAAACCTACTACCATTTGGGATCATACTGAAGAACTCATTTGACTGAAAATCTTCTTGTTGTTCTGCCTGGCCTATTCTAAATACCTGAGGAAGTCTTGCTGTGTTTGTTGATCCATCTCTCTATATCATCTGGTGTCCCCTAATACACCGTTATGTGTCTGCAGAAATAAAATGAAATGACAATCATAATGTAGTAAGATATGATAAATGCTCTTAGCATTCCATTTGGGTGTTAAAATGACATGCCTTGTTTAGGTTTTCTTTTGTATCCTATCCCATCTTGTATAAAGTCATAATGTCCCAACTATTTGGGTTCAGTGGCATTGATCTTTTGCAGCCATTAAACTCTCTGAAAAATTATAGCTCTTGCATGTATATATATATATATATATATATATATATATATATATATATATATATATATATATATATATATATATAAGTTATGTATTGACTATTTATATTGAGTCTGTGCATGCAGAATCAGAAGTCTCGCCGTGAAGATTTTCGCATACACATTGCAAATATTTATCGTACAATTGCTGAGAAAGTTTGGCCAGGGATGCTTAGCCGAAAACCTGTTCTGAGACTTCATTTTCTGAGATTCATTGAGGAAACATACCGCCATACTAGCACATCATCCTCTGATAGCTTCCACGAATTGCAGCCTCTTCGTTATGCATTAGCTTCTGTTTTAAGATATTTAGCTCCAGAGTTTGTGGAGTCAAAGTCTGAGAAGTTTGATATCAGAACTCGAAAGAAACTTTTTGATCTCCTTATTTCTTGGTGTGATGATACAGGCAGCACATGGTCACAGGAAAGCAGTAGTGATTATCGTAGAGAAGTTGAGCGTTACAAGGTAGGACAGCATAACCGATCAAGGGAATCTATAGACAAAATTACCTTTGATAAGGATGTTGTTGAACAAGTGGAGGCAGTACAGTGGGCCTCCATGAATGCCATTTCCTCTCTTTTATATGGACCTTCTTTTGATGATAATGCCAGAAAGATGACTGGTCGGGTCATATCTTGGATTAACAACTTGTTTGTGGAACCAGCTCATAGGGCACCATTTGGGTATTCTCCTGTGGATCCACGAACTCCATCGTATTCAAAATATATAGGAGATGGAGGACGTTCAAATGCAGGACGGGATAAACATAAAGTTGGACATTTTCGGGTTCTTCTAGCGAAAACTGCCTTGAAAAATCTTTTGCAGACAAATCTGGAACTCTTTCCTGCTTGCATTGACCAGGTCAGTTTCATCTCAACATCTTCATACCAGCCTTAGCATATTCATTTGTGTCCAGTTGAACGGCATTCCACAAGTAACTCCTGTGGAGTTTTATCAATGCTGTCATGAAAATAATGGACATGAGACTTATGTATCCTTGTCTTTGCTAGACAATAGGCTCAATTACATAACCAAGTCAAACTGGTAAATACAAGCCGGTGCATACCGGTTCCTGCTGGTTTTTCCAACAATGGTCCCAATTACATATTTTCTTCTATTAAATTGAGAAATTCATGATAATGTGTAAGTTTGTAATTTTGTTTGGTACCGAGGTTGCAAATTTTCAAAAATGACAATCATTAACCATTTACAGCTATTAAACTGAATACTAGCAACTCATTATCAAGTTGAATGTTGAGATTGAAAGAACCCCTCCAAAAACAATGAAAATAACTGGAATAGAAGTGTTGCGTTTTTATTTGAGCCTTAAATGGCTGATAAGGAGGTGATTATGCATCGATCATCGAATAACTTACATCTGCTATATGGCTTCTCAGAGGTGCATCATGTTGTAGATTTTTTTCAGTTTTGTAATACAAATCTATTAATCAGCTAGTTTTAGTATTTAAGTCAGTCTTGGATGACACATCCATTGTAATAACACACAACAGTGATAACCTTCATATAAATTATTTCTTTTGGTCGGTTGATTTCTTAACAGTTGTATGCTGTCTCACCTGGTTTGCAACATGAGATATGTAGTTATGGTTGACAATGTGCATTAGGTCAGAATGGTAGAAGGAATCTTTTGTTCACTGATTACATGTGTACTTCTAGTGTATAGTAATTTTGCATATAGCTGCATGCTATTTTAAAGTAAATCATTTTCATGATTTTATGTCTGAATTACTTCACATATGATGACATTTTAGTAAAGAGGAAATTAGTGTCATCTGAGTTCTCCATTTGTTTTCCTTAACAGTCTTTAACATTGTGGATCCAAGTCACAAAATTTGGTGGTAACCTGTTATTGATCCAGGGTCAAAATTACCTTGTCAAAGTTCTTGTAACCTAGTCAAAGTTACCTTATCATGAGTCTGAGCAATCTGGCGTTACCTGATCATCAGTCCAAGCAATCTGGCTAACTACCTTTCTTAGCCCTGTTGCGTGTGTGTTCCATTCCCACATGTGTTTTCCAGATTTCTCGGATAGATTGAGCTAATTGGGTTGTACTACACCAGCCCGTCTCTAAATGTTTTGGTAGATCCTCATTCTGCTTTAATTTTAAACCAAGAGTTAGCTCTTAAGTCATTATTATCTGTAAACATTATACATCCTGTCCATTTTCATGTGCCATAGCATTCTTTATTGATTAATGCTTCCTAGAAAGAGTTTAAAGGAGTTCATATGTTTATTTAGAAAATCAAGATAACTGATTACTACTGCTGAAGTTTGAAACCTGTATAATGAGTAGTAGGATACTGTTATGATATTATCTTCCTTTGACAGATATGCTTGTTCATGATCCTAAGAACCCTTTTACTATGTACAGTGCTACTCTCCAGATTCTTCAATAGCAGATGGTTACTTCAGTGTACTAGCTGAAGTCTACATGCGTGAAGAAATTCCAAAGTGTGAGATCCAGAGACTACTAAGTTTAATCCTCTATAAGGTAGTTGATCAATCCAGACAAATTCGGGACAATGCCCTCCAAATGTTGGAGACCCTCTCTGCCCGTGAGTGGGCCGAGGATGATACTGAGGGTACAGGGCATTACCAGGCATCTGTGGTTGGTAACCTTCCAGACTCTTATCAGCAATTCCAATACAAGCTCTCCTCAAAACTTGCTAAAGACCATCCTGAACTGAGTGAGCTCCTTTGTGAGGAAATCATGCAGCGGCAGCTTGATGCAGTGGACATAATTGCACAGCATCAGGTTCTAACATGCATGGCCCCTTGGATTGAAAATCTTAACTTTTTGAAGCTTTGGAATTCTGGCTGGAGTGAAAGATTGCTGAAAAGCCTTTACTATGTGACATGGAAACATGGAGATCAATTTCCTGATGAGATAGAGAAGCTCTGGAGTACTGTTGCTAGCAATAACCGAAATATTATTCCAGTTCTTGATTTTTTGATCACCAAAGGGATTGAAGACTGTGATTCTAATACATCAATAGAGATAACCGGAGCATTTGCTACATACTTTTCTGTAGCGAAACGTGTGAGTTTATATCTTGCACGCATTTGCCCACAACAGACAATTGATCACTTGGTCTGTGAGTTATCACAGAGAATGCTGGAGGAGATTGAGGAACCTGTTAGGCCAAGCAAGGTTGATCCTTTGGCAAATTTTATCTTAGAGTTTTCTCAAGGGCCCACAACTGCTCAAGTCGCAACTGTTGCCGACAGCCAACCTCACATGTCTCCTTTGCTTGTTCGTGGCTCCCTTGATGGCCCACTTAGAAATGCTAGTGGGAACCTGAGCTGGCGGACTTCAGGAATTACAGGCCACAGTATCTCAGGCCCTCTGAGCCCAATGCACCCTGATGGTAACATGGTTGCTCCTACCACTGGCCGGTCTGGGCAACTCCTTCCATCACTTATGAACATACCAGGGATGAGCATGTCGGGACCGTTGATGAATATTCGAAGTTCAACTGGCAACTTAAGAAGCCGCCATGTGTCTCGTGACAGTGGAGATTGCCCAATTGATACGCCTAATTCAACTGAGGATATTTTGCATCCTGCAAGCAGTGTGATTCAAGGGATCAGTGCCAGTGAGCTCCAATCTGCTTTGCAAGGACATCAACAACACTTACTTTCCCGTGCAGATATAGCACTGATTCTACTTGCAGAAATTGCTTATGAAAATGATGAGGATTTTCGTGAACACTTGCCCTTGCTCTTTCATGTTACTTGTGTTTCCATGGATAGCTCAGAAGACATTGTGCTCCTGCATTCACAGCATCTGCTTGTTAATTTACTTTATTCACTTGCTGGTCGGCATCTGGAGTTGTACGAGGTTGAGAGTAGTGATGGGGAGAATAAGCAGAAGGTGTTTAGCTTAATAAAGTACATTCAGTCAAAGCGTGGCAGTTTAATGTGGGATAATGAGGACCCAACTCTTGTGAGAACTGAACTCCCTAGTACTGCACTACTTTCAGCACTTGTACTGAGCATGGTGGATGCCATCTTTTTTCAAGGGGATCTACGGGAAACATGGGGTGCAGAAGCTCTCAAGTGGGCAACAGAATGCACATCCAGACACCTTGCATGCCGCTCGCATCAGATATACAGGGCACTGCACCCTAGTGTAAAAAGCGAGAACTGTATGTTACTCCTCCGTTGCCTTTACAGGTGCTTGGGAAATCCTGTGCCAGCAGTTCTTGGCTTTGCGATGGAGATTCTCCTGACATTGCAAGTGATGGTAGAGAACATGGAGCCTGAGAAGGTAATTCTTTACCCGCAGCTTTTCTGGGGTTGTGTTGCAATGATGCACACAGACTTTGTGTACATCTACGGCCAGGTGCTTGAGCTCTTTTCCCGAGTGATTGATCGGCTGTCCTTCCACGACCGAACAACCGAAAATGTGTTATTATCCAGCATGCCACGTGATGAGTTTGACACATACAGCTGTGATGCAGCAGAGCTTCGTAGAGAAGAATCACGGTCTGGCATGGAACCATTGCCCCCAGAGAGTCAAAAGGTGCCGGCATTTGAAGGTGTGCAGCCTCTTGTTCTGAAGGGACTAATGTCCACTGTTAGTCATGGTTCTGCGATCGAGGTGCTATCTCGAATGACAGTTCCTTACTGTGACTCTATATTTGGGAACCCGGATACACGACTTTTGATGCATATCACAGGTCTACTGCCCTGGCTTGCCTTGCAGCTAATGAAGGATTCAGTTTCCACAGACTCGGTATCACCTCTCGAACATCAGTACCAGAAGGCTTGCTCTGTTGCTACCAACATTTGCCTCTGGTGCCGTGCGAAAGCTTTAGATGATCTAGCAGAAGTGTTTGTAGCATATTCGCGTGGTGAGATAACATCCGGTGATGACCTCTTTACTCGTGTGTCTCCACCAATTTGCTCTGCGTGGTTCCCTAAATACTCATCTTTAGCATTTGGTCATTTGCTGAGGTTGCTCGAGAAGGGTCCAGTGGCTTATCAGCGGGTGGTATTGCTAATGCTTAAAGCATTATTGCAGCAAGCTCCCATGGATGCCGCCCAGAGTCCCCATGTTTATGCAGTCGTCTCACAACTTGTGGAGAGCACATTATGTTGGGAGGCCCTTGGTGTTCTGGAAGCACTGTTGCAGAGTTGCAGCACTGTCGCTGGTGGACACATGGACGATCTGTTGTCAAATGAAAATGGGCATGGTGCAGGTGAGAGGTTTTTGCAAGGTATGTTGGCACCTCAGAGCTCGTTCAAGGCCCGAAGCGGACCTCTGCAATATTTAGCTGGATCAGCATTTGGAGCTGGACTCGCAGCTCAGGGTGCTGGGAGCACAACAGATGGTGGTTTGTCAGCAAGAGAAGTGGCACGTCAGAATACCCGTCTGCTTCTTGGTCGTGTACTCGATACTTGTGCTCTCGGAAAGAAGAGGGACTTCAAGCGACTTGTGCCCTTTGTTGCCAGCTTCGGTGCATGAAGCACATGTGATGTGGGAAGTCTTGTGCAACAATTGCATATGCTGGTATACCGGATATACTTCATCGACGAGGGATGATGCTGATGCTGAATGATCGTTTCATGGTATGTTCTTATTGTCGTTGTAGTGACTACCCGTGGAATGGGATTAGGAGCAAAAAGCTCCTGAACCGATGGAAGTTCTCCGCACAATTCATGGCTCAAGATCCTAAATTAGCCGCTTTCTCTCGGTGTGCTATTGTGGTATTAGATCCAAATTAGTTGTAAGTCTGGCAATCTTGAATGTATCAGGGATGTTATCTTGACCCAGATGTCTTTATGGCGTTTCCTTTTGTAGGTTGTTGAATCCATGCCAACGTCAAGTTAATTGGGTATGTAAGGTTGCTGTTCTTATAAGCTATAGTTGTGTCAGTACCTCAGCATGGTTAAGCAAAGAACCTAAGTGACAACCTTTTGTAGAAATGTTTCCCCATTAAAGATATTATCATCCAATTGTAATGTTCATGTCCAAAGATTGTCTTCTCTTAGTACCCCAAATTAAATGCATTGCATATTCTCTTGAAATTAAATTACGAGTGTTTCTATTTTTCTAGGCTGGTATTTTCACCAGCAACTTTTGATTCATAAGGTGTTGTATTATGATTTTGGATTCGAAATCTCATCTGACATATGAATTATAAGTTGGAAGGGCCATGTAGAATTAAACTTCCTTTTTCATTTGATATCACACACATACTTTGTAGGAAGCTTTGACAGTCTACTGAACCTAGATTTGGCTCTCCCTCAGATCATGATCAGATATCATGTCTCTTTGTTTAGGAGACACAGAAGATTGCATTGCATTGCATTGGCATCTAATACTTGCTTGAACAGTCATCAGGCAAACAAAAGGGTTTGGCTTGAGAAGTTGTTTGATCTCTGAGGAGCCACAGGAGGCCTGCCGCCACTAACAAAGCTGTGCTTCCTTCCACCGAGAGAAGACAACGGGCCCCTGGAAGCCTTCTTGGTGATGGTTCTGGAGGACTCCTTTGGAGACAGCGATCTCTGGTTGTCCAATCCCCACCCATAACTCTTGCACGGCTTCATCTTCTTCCTTTGTGGCCTCTCCGGCTTGGCAAGATCCTCCAGGCACCTCACACTGGACAAAGACGTGAAGGTCTTCGACTTCCCCTGGTAATACTTCGACAGCCCTCTCCTATTGCCACAAACACATGCAACGATCGTAAGCATCGACGATGATGTCCAGCCCTCGGTGTAGCTTGCTTAATGGCGAGGGATGATCCATTACACTTACTTGAAAGGAAGCTGTGCGACGAGGGAAGCCATCTCGTAGAGAGGCCCGTCACCATGCGGCTCCTCCTCCGTCGTCGGCGACGCAGAAGAGGCGGTGTCGTCCATGTCGTCCGAGGAGGAGGACGTCGAAGCACCGGGAACGCTCGAGAAGCTCTCCCCGTCGTCCTCATCCATGGTCCCATGGCTGCTTTGTGGGATGAAAGAAGCATTCATGGCCAGCTACACTGCTACTCGACTCTCTTACTCTACGCCTCAGCCCTTCCCCCCACCCTACCATACGCTTAAGCCTCCGATACCTGTCACCCCCTTACCTCTTCTCCTCGCTCTGAGCCCTTCTGATCCAAAGATCTTCCTTCTTCTACTACTGCTTCATGCTACAATCTGCAGCCGATGCTATCATAGGAAGACGAGTCGCGTGCACCGGCAAGAGAGACGTTTCTGGAGACACGGAAAGCAAATGGCTTGATTGGGTGGGTGGGACAGCAGGCGGCTATAAAAAGAGGATGGAGAGTCGAGTCGACAGTGAGGATAAGCATTGGTGGGTTTGCCTGAAACTTCTTTTTGGACTCTCAGATTCGGCGTTATCCACAATCTTGCTTTCCCGTCTCTTCTTTTGCCCCATGGCGCCGTGTAGAGACTATGGATAAGACCTCCACCTCTCTCTCTCTCTCTCTCTCTCTCTCTATGTTTACTTATAAGTAACTGCAAATAAATCTTGCCACTCCCAAGTAGCTCATCACTGAGCTTGGTGAAATGGTCCTCGATTAAGCTTCTGCATTCATGTGGATATCTTCTTCTTCTTCTTCTTCTTCTCATGCAGTTGTATCCATTTCAGTTTCATCTCATACTAACATTGTATGAAGTACTTGAGAAGCACATGTACAGATGAAATGGTTGCTGGTTAAGCCTGTGGATTGATGAAGATATATTGGAACTCAATATAGGATGTGAGCACAGTTATCTTCTGCTGTATTCATCTTTAGTCTCATCTCATACTGACATGGAAATTTCCTCAGCAGGACCATCATTTTTATAGTCAGATAATGATCTGCAGATGCTGCTTTTGAGGAGTCCCACAAGGCACTGATGCCACCAAAAGCAGAAACATACTGTGGCATAATGAAACCTATCTTGAAGCCTTTACCTAACTACTGCTTTCCATCTTTGACAAAGAGAGAGAAAATAAATACTCAGCAGCAGATGCAGCTTTGCTTTGCCTTTCTCACATTTGTTCTGGACCTCATAAAATCACACCCAAAATAGTTTCTTTAATGCCATCCAAATCATGTTTTTGTTTCTATCTTTGCATGCAGAACTTGCCACAAGAAGACCAGCTAAGTTTTGAGTGACAGACTCCATATGGATGGTGACAAACAGCAAAAAGGATTAGATTCCTTGGAAGGACCACCACAACAACAACTACTACTACTACTACCTTTGATGATGGACCCATTCATCTCTGCATGCATGGTTTAAGCTACAGAGAAACGAGCTCTGAAATCAAGAGCTTTAGATGATGTGAGATCCTAACTAAAATCTCACCAGAATCTTTCTTAGATTTTGTAGTTGTTTTCTGTCCTTTGAAGATCTAACCTGATCACGTTGACATTGACCAAGGACAAATCATAGTATACTTGCCATGGTGAGGAGAAATCTCACAACAAATCACATCCATGACCTATTAACTCATTTGAGCTTGGATCACCATTCATTTGAGTTTCTACTCTCTCTCTCTCTCTCTCTCTCTCTGCATCATTTCAACTATTTTTTTATTTTTTAAATTAATAAATTGAGTTTCTCTTTTTATATTTTAATAACATAATATAAGATACAATCATTTTTTTTATATTTTCAATACTTCCTCTGGCATGTAAATAATAGAATATGAATAGAAGATATATATTCTTTATATCAGTAAATAACAATATGATATTTAGTCAAATTTCTTTTATAAATAAAACAAATACCTCTCTATTACACATACAGTAATAGTCTATCCTTTTTCATTCTTAAATAATAAAAAAACAATTTGTACATTTGTGAGAATCTCCAAATACAATTTCAATTTTATTTTTAAAGCCTTCATCAATGATTCCTATCGCATCACTCATACAAAAATCTCATGAATGCCACGAAAACCTGAGCTGGCTGGACAAAGATATTGCATTGCAATTATAGCAGTCCAAATGAGTCATTTGCTCCTTTACATTTGATGTTGATGCTCAAAAGGTCAATAGAGCCACGTCATTAAATAATTACCACTATTCATCCTTAAATATATATATATATATATATATATATATATATATATATATATAGCTCCTAGTTTTAAATTTTTTTTACAAAAGGCCCCATCTTACAAAAAAGAAAACTAATTTCTCTTGTCTTTATTAGACTCGTTTCTATCTTCGTCCATAGTGTCGCTTACACCTTTGCCCTTGGTCGCTTTCGTCTCCGTATATTTTCTTGCTAGTAAACGATTGTCCTACCATTGAGAAATTCTCACCGTGTTCTTTTTTTTCTTAAATGATCATTTTACGCATATTGCTCATATCCCCTCATCTCGAACAATCGCTCATCGCCTATAGCATAGGCACAACTATGCGCAAAGGTAATTAGTGATAGAGGCCTTACCCTTGTTGGACATTGACAACCACATCTCTTGCCTTTTGCCCCTATTGACCCTATCGCCCATTGCTCTTACATGAGAAATGAGCGAGTGGGAGCGTCGCTACTATCCTCTCCTTTCTCGCCTATAGTAATTCCCTCATTCATCACTGGCAATTGATGACAAGAGAAATTTATGGATCTTGACGATGAGAAAGACGTATAGATACTAGTGAGAGCACACCCTCCCCTCATCTTGCAAGGCACTATAGGTAATAACGAGGGGAATTCGTGAATCTTGACGATGAGACCTATTTTTTCTCGCTCTATGGTACAAGAGAGAGGAGGGGATAACTAGGTCTGGTGAGAGCATAACACCGTATAGGGTAGACGCAGGAGTGGATCGAAAGGGAGTAGTGGTATCATAATTTTTTTATGTGGTCGAGAAAATCGTTTTATCGAGTATATATATATATATATATATATAATATAAGAAAAAATGGAGCCTCGTCTCTGAAGCTGGTTGGCCGACGGCACGCAAAGGACCTTTTCGTTCGTGTTCCCCGTCGTCTCGATCTCTCGCCGGTTTGGCGATCTCACGAAGGCCTCACGTATGAGCCGGTATGACCTTTTCCTTCGTGTTCCCCGTCGTCTCGAACTCTCGCCGGTTTGGGGATCTCACGAGGGCCTCACGTATGAGCTGGTTTGATAAGCTCCGTGGCTTCCCCGATCCGAGGCACCACGGCCTCATGATTCGATTCCTATACGTTCGTGTAGTCTTTTCTTGAATTCTCTATAATCTTAAGCGGAGAGCGGAGATCGGTAGGCTCTTGTGGCGGTCGACCGGCGTCAAAGGGGCAAGGGCTTCTCGAGCCGGAAGAATTCCAGAATTGGCGGTATTATGCTCTTCTCTGACGAGTTTCCTTTAACTTTCTTTCAATTGGATTTTCTTGAGATATATACATTGTTTGTTTTCCTTTACTTCCCAAGAAAGAAAAATTCTATTCTTGGATTTGGTATATGTATCTTGTTTATTGGAAATCTTGATTGATTCTATTATCTATCTATAGATTGCGTCGGCGTTTAGGGCACGCTTGGAAATGCAATCGTATTCTGTGCATTGTAGTGTATAACATTAGATTACGTATGTAAGTTTTAGGATAAGGAAGATGATGGAAATGCAAGTGAACAAGTGATGATTAGATTAGGTTCGAGCCCATATGGTTTGTAAAAGATGGTGTCAATTAACAGATGGCTAGCCATAATTTTAGGGTCATGTGTCTAAAACAGAAATGTCATGTAAAATTTCTGCTTCTTGAATTCTTTCTCCCTATCCTCATTATTTATAGGGGACATATCTATTGCGGGGTCTGGGGAGAGTCAAATGTACGTAGCCTTGCCTTTAAATATTTAAAGAGATTATTTCTGTGACTTAAACCCTAAGTCTCCCAGATCACAAAGGAGCAATCTTACCGTTGTACTAAGGTTGTTAGGACCTTTTTTCTGAGCTTTTGAATAATGTTTATTGAGTCTGTTTAGTTCAGTTATTTATTGAGTCGGTTTGGTTCAGTTAGAGTCAAGTAGAAGTTTATTTAATATTTATTTATTATTAGAGTTCAAGTCCTGATGGACTTTCGGTGGAACTCTATAAATAGGGATGTAGCTGCTTTTTTTCAGTAATCTATGAAAAATACTATTTTGTCTTTTGACAAACCCTAGGAGGACGATCTCCTCGAAGTGATCAAGGAGGGCCGATCCCCTCGAAGTGATCATCCCCTTTCTCTTCTTCTTTTTACGATAAGACTTTAGTGTCTTATCATTTGGTATCAGAGCGACGATAAGACCTTTAGGGTCTTATCAATTGCTATCAGACGATAAGACCTTTAGGGTCTTATCATTTGGTATCAGAGCGACGATAAGACTTTAGGGTCTTATCAAAGGCCCACCCTCTGTTGTCATTATTTATCCTTTCCAGATAATGAACTGGTCTTTTAATTGATATTGATGGCAAAACTGCTGTCTGTTTACTATTTTTTTCCTCTTGAAGAATATTTTGGCATCTAAGCTAATTTTCTATGGTTCTCCTTTTCTTTTAAGCCTCTTGGTAGACAACAAAAGGGGAGGAATAGTTGCTTTTTAGGATATTATACAAGAAACAATGAGGAACAAGCCCCTGGAAATAACAAGATGGATCAAGTAAAAGGATCATCCACAGAGAAGATTTGGAGAAAATCTACTTAGAAAATCTTTAGGTCCTGCTTTTGAACCCTTCTCAGTCTGTAGAAAAAACATATCTTGAAAAGAATGTTCTAGACGTGGCGTGTGGGCGCACCATTTCGCTCTAACGCTTTAGTGATGGGAATAAGAAAAATGTGATGCTCCAGTGTGGATTTGTTGCATACCTAACTAATTAAAAAAAAAAGAAATTCTCTAGGATTATCGAAAATAACCGAGATCCAAAGTAATGTCTGAAAGAGGTATGATAGATTTTTCTGTTGCTTAGTATCTTAAGTGGCACCAAAAAGGGCAGTAGAAAATGAACAAAATGTTTTAAACAAGATCTAGGAAGTTCAATGGGAAGCTGGCATCATTCATGTGAAACTTCATTGCTTTGTTGTCAGTGGATTTTGAAGTTGGCAGCATCCTGTATATAATTGTTCACTAACCTGCCTAGTATGTCTAGGCTGCTTGCTACATTTCAGATTTTAGCTGTGACGTTTCTGTTGTTGATTTCTCAGAATTTGTTTGTCACTGTTTCCGATATAATGCTCTTCATCGCAGAATGTGGTTTCCATTGTTTCAAACACATAGGGTAAAACTAAACATGAAGTTCCTAATCTTTTGCATTATCATCACATGAGCCCGAACCTAAATCGAATGATATTTGAACAGACAAATGGTTGAAAATTTTATTTTGCTGATTAGGGTGCATGAATGTTTCTTAATCTGGCACTTTCTTTTTTCAATACCCAGAAATCTCTGAGTCATTTACATCTTAGCTTACTGATACCAGTGGCTAAACTGTGAAGTCGTCAATTTCAACTTAATATATTTCTGTTCATTGACTAACTTCGCTTAATTCACCCCTATCAGGGTAACAAAAGTTGTGCAGCGTGGCAATAGAGTAATAATCACGGTGGACAATATAAGTACATTTGTAGCTGATGCTGCTATTATTACTGTTCCTCTTGGCTTCCAGAATGGAAACTCTGCAATCTCTGATCTTGGTGTTGGCATAGGGAATAAGATTGCTCTTCGCTTTAGCACCATCTTTCGGCCTAACGTAAAAGTGTTAGGGTTAGTAGCTCAGGCATCTTATGCCTGTGGCTATTTTCTCAATCTCCACAAAGCCCAGGACATCCTGTTCTTGTTTACATGGCTGCTGGAAGGTTTGCTTATGACATAGAAAAACTTTGTGATGAAGAAGCTGTAAACTTTGTGACGTTGCAGCTGAAGAAAATGATACCAGATGCGACAGATCCGGTTAGTTTGTTTGCTTGTATCGACCATATGGTACTTCAATTCCTCTAAAATCAAACGTAAATAAACTTGTTGTTTTCTGACAGATACAACATCTGGTTTTGTGCTGAGGAACATATCCAGACTCCCTCGGCTCCTATTCTTGTGATCTAGAAGGGAAGCCATCCCACTTGTACGAGAAATGTATATTTTGCTGGCGAAGCAGCAAGTGGTGATCATTCCGAGTCTGTTCATAGAGCCTACACCTCTGGCATGACGGCTGCTGAAGTCTGCCGAAGGCGCCTATCGGTACAGCATAGTGTATCAGATCTCTTCTCGATTGTGGTGAGGGAGGAATTTGCAGAAGCTATCATGCTTTAGGACTTGTATCTATTTAAAAGATGTTTTAGGTACTCTAAAAACTCTTGTTTTCTCTCTACATTTCTTGGTCTGCTCAGTTTCCATGACATAATCGTGATGATCTCTTTGATGTTTGTTGATGTTGTCTATGAACTATGCCTCAAGCGCATAAACATCCTTGTTTATGTTCATGCCAGCAGTAAAGAAAATTTACACAGCACTCTTTGGGTTGAGTTTTTGCTTGTTAATACAGACATATTTTGGCTCCAACCTGTGAGCTATCAAATATAATTCTGTTAATCCTGCATGAATAGATTGTGTAGAAGAGACTCTGTTGCTGACCGCCTGAGCTACTAAAAGAGTGTATAGGCTATTCGATACGAGAGAAGAGATAAGCCGCAGTTGGAAACCATAGAGCGGAACACGGTTCGCTCCTCCTCCTTGCATTTCCTGATGAGTACGTGCAGGTTGCTCCATTAATGGCTGGCTTCATCTCTTGGGGTGGCCGTCTCCAACCTGTGGAGTGGGGGCTCATGAAGGTGATGGAAAGGCCCGGAAACCCGCACCGGGGGATAAGCCCACCAAAGCTGGAAGAGCTCTCTCCGACGAAGACGGTGGCCCGGCCCCTGGACCAAACAACAAACACCTCTCTCTCTCTCTCTCTCTTCGTAGACATAGAGATGTTGATGATGATGCTGATTAGTAGTGGACGGAAGAACCAAAGCAGACGTACGTCCGAAGTGGGAGCTACCAATTGAAATTGAAGACAAAAAGGTTGCAAAGTAATCTACGTTTGAAGGGTACATTCTAATCGACTCTCACGCAATCACATCGTGGACCACAACAAGAACAATATCGTAGTCCTTGATCCTATGGGTATAGATAGAGAGAGAGAGAGAGAGAGAGAGAGAGAAGAGGGCTCGTGAACCCAAGGTGGGGGCCGCAAGGGTCCCCACGCGAGGATCACATGCCCACAGGCGAAGAAAGCAGTCAGTACATGCAAAAACTTGTAAGAACGTCGCATGTGAGGACGCCTCCTCCTCCCGTAGCACGTCAAATATAATAAGATGGATATGTTCCTTTCAATATGCATGCATGTCATCAATTCATGTTGGAGGTTGGTTGTCTCCATGTTGGAACCTCACGGATCCATACTTTAATTTTCACCTTACCTTACTCGAATTCAAATTCTATTTACTGACTCCAATGTGTCTTTTTCTTTTTTTCCTTCAAATATTATTTGAGGAGGAGGAAGAGCTGACTAACATTCCAAATACCAAATATAATATAATTTTATTATATATTCTTTTACATAAATTTATATATATATATTTCTCATCTTTTATAGAAAACTCAAAGATATATTTCTTTCTAAACACCCAAAATATTCGTCACTCTCGTTGAAACCTTAAAGATACACGAGATATTTATAGAGGAATCGAATTTTAATCGTCATTTTTTTTTATGATGATTTTTTCTCTTACTAGAATTTATTATCCTCCTCCCTCCCAAGACACTAACCTCAAGATTCCCAAAATAATTATTAATCTCAAAATACTTAAGTTCATTAAACTTGAAAAACAAACAATCCTATTTTCATGATTTTATACCTTTGGTTATTAAGTCCTAAAAGAATAATTTTGTTAAAAACACACTACATATCGAATTTCACGTATAAACCGACTCGAACTCGATATGACCATCATTTTATTTTTTATAAAAAAATAATATATAAGATATTTAAATGATCGAATCAAACCCAAATCCGATTAAAAGATTCTTAAGCATAGACTCAAACACCCTAAAAAAATAAAAAATAAAAAACCCTCCTGATTTCTATATCAGTATCACCGTCATCATTATTTTTCGTGAAAAGATAATCTTACCGAAATATATAAGGACTCAAACTATAGTACATATCTATAGTACATGTCATATGTCATATATTGCATGTACTATGCTCATGGGATCCAATGTTACAAATGCATCCGTCATCAGGTTATAGTAATCATGCAAAGAGAAAAAAAGGACATTTGATTATTGTTGTCTCTTCTCCCATGATCTCCTCCACATGACCACATACGTAAGAAAGACATTCTAAACCGGTCCTCCATATTGTTTCTTTATGTGATACCTTCTTCCTTACACTACTACACTAACATACTATTTGGTGCGTATAGGAGTTTTCGAGGGAGAAACGATAAGGATGAACTTTATCGTTAAAAGAGCCCCCCTCATCGTGTTGTTTGCTACCATGGGAATTGATTCCCAACAAAGATGCCATGGGACACAAGATGGGTCCATCCGTACCAATTGGCCCCCATTAATATATTCAAGAGAGAGAGAGAGAGAGAGGAATGAAACCACTAAGAAGTTGAGTTGCCCCATTTGGAGATTTGGGAGTTTGTAGATGCTCTCTTTTATATTTGCCTCGATAATTCTTTTTCTTTCTTTATTTGTTTGTTCGTTTGGTTATGCCTAAACTAACTCATCTTTTAAGTAGAGAAAGAAAGGCTTTTAAGTTTTTATTATAAAAATACATACATGAAACATAAAAATATATATTTTTATAGTTAGCCTTTGTCGAGCACTATCATTTGATTGTTAATTATCTTTAAAACTCTAATTATGCGAATCATAACAATACTACACTAATATCGTCCATGTTATCGATGTAGATTCAACTCAAATAATATTTTTTTAATCATATACGATTCGAATCCTTTCTCTATGGATAAAGATTTAGGAGGTATACTCGCTATTCTTTTTTAATACATTCTATTTAGAATACCCAATTGACTTGAAAGTCGAAAGAGTCTCAGTGTTATACCTCCAAAAAGTTTTTTAGAAGTTGGATGCTTTTGTCAAAATTTTTACATTAATGGATTTGTTTTTTCACATGGAACAAGCAATCACTTCTGATATTAATAAATATTAAGAGATTTTTAAATATTATTTTATGTAATTTTCAATCCAACAAAAATATGTTAATCGTAGTCCATGAAGAATGAATGCTTAATAAAAATTTATAAATATAAATAATATGGATGTCACTAGGCGAAACGGAAAGAGTGCTTCCTTATTCTCGTGCCCGTCTCATCCTCTATCCTACACTCTCACTTTATTTTCCAATTAGATAGGATAGGGGTGAGGACGAGGAACTCCCATTTGAGACGAAAAACTTGTGACTTCTTCGTATTCTTTTACATAATTATTTTTTAAAAATAAATAAAATTATTATCAAAATTAATTAATAATCTTAAAATTTATAAATAATAATAATATTTATAAAATTTATATATCATAATAATATTAAAAATATTATTTATTATTTTTTTAAAAAAATATTAAAAATTAGATACAAAATTAGTTTAATGGTTAATATTGGAATATTAAAATTATAAAGATTAGATTTAATTCTAAAATATGTATATATATATATATATATGAAAAGGACGATAACGAGTACAAAATATGTATGTATAAACAAGAGCGATCTACTTGTTCTTGCCTTATAATCACACGAATAATAAAAAATATTTCATTTATTCCTTCATCCCCACGAAAACGATGCATTTAATAAATAATGTTGCTTAGACTTTGTAAAGATGGAAAAGTAAACCACCTTAGTCATGGCCTCATGATGGATTCATGAATTAGTCATAGGTGTCGAGGAGGATCAAATAGACACACCATTCTTTGCCCCAAGTCCTCATTTCAAATGAGCTTCCGAGCTCAGTCAACTTTGAAGTGACATCAAAGAATTCGAACGACAATTCTCTGCCTATTGTTTATCGCTCTATCACCGACAAATTTGATGAATATTTTGTACACATTCAACTCCCGATGGCTTTCATTAGCAGCCATTAGACGAATCATGAAATTACACCAAGTGAAATGTCTTTTGTACCCATATATATATATATTTATATATATAGGGCGAGAGAGAGAGAGAGAGAGAGAGAGAGAGAGAGAGAGAGAGAGAGAGAGAGAGAACAAAAACTAATCGACATGCTTATAGAAGATCTAAGTTGGTCAAGTAGATGGAGATTCACATCATCAACGTCACCTCAAATTATGATGTGCCGATTGCATTGCTTTGAATCATCGGATGCCTCACATTGACCATATCTTCACATAATCGATCAAAATTTGACTATGATATGAAAGATTAGACAGATTTCACGATAAGTGGTGAAAGAGTGAAGATTAAGAGTTACGTATCGAAAGACTCGAATGATATATACTAGATTTATCTATGACTTAAAGTTCACGACATGAAGTATGATGTATCATGTCATGTGAAGATATAATAAATTTAAATTTGTAGATTAAATTATTATTTTGACTCACACTCCTCATCATTAATCTTAAATTCACATCATTTTTGGATAGTTGTGGACGTCTTATCTATAATTTATTCGATTAATTTGGATTTTTAGGTTTGTAAGTTTTTGGACAAATTAATCATGTTTTTTTTATTGCATTGTCAATCTTGATTTGGTTAAATGCTAGACAGGTTAATTGCTGCTGATGAGATGACAATAACCTAAAAATTAATTATATGATTATTAATCTTAAAAAACCTTAAAACAAATAAAAAGAAAGTGCATGAGATAATGATTCTATATTTAGTTATCATACTATTATTTTCATTTTCTTTTATTAATATCCCTTCTTTTTCTTTTCTAAAGTTGCAACATCACTTTTTTCCCTTTTCATTTTATAAATCGATTTGCTTTTTCACAAGTTTTCCTTTCCTTTTAATAATAATAATAATAAATAAATTTAATTTTTTTTACAAAGGGTAAGTGAGGAAAGTGAGATTTGTGCTCGAAACATTACGATAAATTATCAATTAGTCAACACCGAATGAGTTTTCGAATCCTTAACCTTTGATAAAAGAATTTGATATATTATCATGAGGCTCACATTTTAGATATGAAATAGGAATCTAATGTGGACTTAATATGTGGATGCCAATTATGCCAAATATGTTACAATGACACCATAAATTAAGGGTGGGGGGAAAAAATATATTTCATACATGAACATGAGAACATGATGTTTGGTGTAATTATTGACACATGTGGAGAAAATAAAATAATAAAAATAAAAAAGACAACTTTGTAAGCGAATCTTGATTCACACGAGGCACGATTCTACGAGCTAAATAATGCCAAGTATCGCCAATTGATGTGTCTTTATCTCTACGGCATCTCTATGTCCCATTGAGACCCCACAAGAAAAGACTCTTCCTTTCTCTTCTTCTTGAGAAAACCCAAAGGTTTGCTTAATGATGGAATTAACAGTTCTTTTTCTCCTTTTAGCTATTTTATTGTTGTTTTAGTAGGCCATGTCATGTAATTTTTTCGATATTTAAGCTTTAAATTTTGGAGAAAAAGAAAGATATTTTGTATTTCTCAATAAATGTACTTAAAAACACTAAAAGTATTTTTTTCGATTAAACTTGTCGTAAATAGATAGTCATCATATACATTTTGGAGCATCTTTGATCGTGAAATCTGATTCTTTTTTGGTGAATGATTGTTTGAAGTTGCGGAATCGATGTATATTTATTTTTGATCTATTGAAATAAATATATTCTAAGAAAAAAAAAATAGAACGAGAAGAACACAAGTTGGAGACAAAGGGGGGCTGTTGAGTCCTTGTCGGCACCAACTTTAGCTGCGGGATGAGCTTCTCCTGTCCTAACATTTTGATGCATGAGTTGCAGAGAGAAGAACAAATCAAGGCCCGCATTGTTCTACACTTGCCAAGCATTTCTTGCTTTTCCTCATCCAAATCTCGCTTTTCGACAAAAAAAAAATGACATGGTATTAGAGCCAAAGATTCTTTCGTTATGATATATATATATATATATATATTATTCGACGACTCGAAAGTAACTCTTTGAATTTGTCCAACTTTACATCTTCTAAAATTGTGTATTGCTTCTGTCTTTTCTTTGAATCACACAAATTTTATATTTCTTATTAGTATTTCTATCTAAAATACATGACAAAAAAAAAAGTACTATTTGGTTGAAAAGCATAAGAATTATTGGTCTTTTTAGTCATACAATAACAATAACAACAACAACAACAACATCTTAATCGTTTGAGGCGAATTATATGGATCTTTTCTCGACATTGAACCATCTACAAATTACATTCTTAAAACTTGATGGTCACCTCCACCTAACTTTCTCATGCGTGATAAGGATGTGATGGAAGCATCCTTCGTATTTTAATCATGCTTCCACATATATTTATTTTTGTTTTGGTACCTTTCTCTGTGGCTGATCCACCATGGAGGAGGGCAGCTCCTGCAGCAGAAGCTAAAGGAACACCCCATGAGGTTGACAATTTAGGAAAGAGAACCCACAAAGTAACTTTGCATCGAGACCCAAACCTATGTAGTCACTTTCTTCTTCTTGTCATCCTTCCAGCTTTGTTGCTGTTTTGCATACAGTACATGGCAGTAGCTGTGACGACAGATGTATGCCTGCCTTCTACTCGCTATCATACACACACACAGCACCAAACATTGTTGGTTTGGTGTCAGCACTCAATCTCTTTCTCAGTATATTCTCCATTTTCATACTGCATGGATTTCCGTACCTTCAGTGTTACTCTCTCCTCTTATCAGGGCACCAGAAATGTTTTCCTCCTCTTCCTTCTTCTTCTTCTTCTTCTTCTTCTTCTTCTTCTTCAGTTTGAGAGACTAACCCAATCGATGATGTGTTTGGTACAAGTCACTGTTGTCGGCTTTCCATGATGTGTTTTCCTAGATATGTGAGGAACTCATGCACACAGCTTATATATATATGCCTTGCAACTCCCAAGAAAGAAGGGCTTGCAAGGTGTTGGCATAGGCTGGTGATACTTCTCCATCAGGGAATATTTACATGTTGGGACCAGAAACATGTTCTTGCAAAATTAGGGTTTTGTAGACAGTAGTACTCCCAAGCAGCTCTAGAATTCCATTTTCTATTATCTTACAAGAAACATTTTTCTTCTTTCTTTTTTTTTATTTATGCATTGAAATGCAATCAGTCCTACAGAAAAGCTTCTCCGGAGAAGGTGTTGTTGGTAACATCCACACACTGAATTTTCCACATCTCTTTGTGGTCTTGCTAGTTATTCAACATCATATTTGCTATCAACTATTTAGGGTTTAGATTGTGACCAGATGCTCTCTCATGTGAGACTCATTCAAAGATGGAAAGAAAATATACCCCAAAAAAAAAATCTTATGTATCAATCAAATCTAGTCAGCCATACATATGGATTCTTGTTAGATAATTGAGGGTGAGCCAATGAATCTTGTGTTAGCTATTCATTTCAATCATCCTACATTAACATGGATAGGTTTATTAGGCATGTAAGCAAGAAAGCTTTTTCCAATGATCTACATGTTTTCTTTGATTGAGAGGAGATTTGCAATAAGTGATAGCAACTGTGCTCTCTTTTAATCCTAAGTTGCAATACTTTGAGCTTGTTTGGTAAGTTGTATACCTTGTCTTGTGGCCTCAAGATAAGTCAAAGTCAACATTAATATATAATTGTTAACATCTTAACAGGCATGTCTATCCTTCTTGCCTAACACTTGGAATTGTATTCAAGCATAGAATCTACTAGAATAAAAATTGGAAATGCTGTAAGATTTCTTTTATCTCACATCACACACACATATATATATATATATATGCCTTCAGTTCATCACTAGAACAGTTCTTCAGCTCACACTGCAGAGTAAACGAAGTGTGGCTTGCTGCATATTCTATGCACTTGCGTATGCCAGTCTCTCTTTAGTGCATATTCTATACTGCAAATTGGAAGACAGCATATCATCTCACGCGTCAGATGCCAAGTCATCCATCATATTTCAGAGATTTCATGCACATCTTTATCTTCTTTTAGTCCAAACTTGATGTCACTTTTCCATGGATAGTTCTCGTACTCCCAACTGTGTGTTGTCTTGATTATTCTTACACTGAAGCAACACAAACCTAGCAAGCAGCAACACACACACACACAGAGAGAGAGAGAGAGAGGGGGGGTGTGGTGTGATTCAATTCAAGCGTCCTACTCCACCACCATTACAGTCGGTGATGGAGATGAGAGGACGTCACTCGAGTGTTTCCACTCACCGCCGTTGGGGTAAAAGAAGGTTGAGACGAGCGGTTGGCTTTTGTCTCGTGCCGAGAGGAAGAGACCAAATGGAGAGGGTAAGGGCTATGGGCGTCTATGGGACCCAATCCTTGCCACATACCGACACACTTGCCTGAGCCAGACGCCATCTACAGCAGCAACACACACACACACACACACACACACCCTCTCTCTCTCTCTCCTTGTCGATATAGATTATTGGTGGAGTTTTTATTTGTGGCGTAAAGAGGTGGAGGAATAAGAGGAGGGAGGGAGGGAGAAAAGTGGAACAGAAAAGAATGAGAATCGAGATGAGAGAAGGAAAAGTATGACAAGTAACTCGGAGATATATCACACAGCTGAAGAAAGAATTCCCGGCTTGGCTAGCTGTGCTGCCGCCCTTTGCCTGCCGTCTCCCTTCGTTTCCTTGCGCTTTCCTCCCCTCCCAAGCTAGAGTGAGAAAGAGAAGATAGATCACATCTTCTGGGTTTGGGCCTGCTGCAGTTGTTTCTCCTCCTCTGCTGTCTTCATCTTCCTCTCTCTCTCTTTCTCTCAGACACTACATGTCTCTTTATGCTTTGTTTCTGAGCCAAGTGTTGGTTTACTTTGCCAGCTTTCTTTGTTCTCTAGTAGACTTGGGGGAGCAGTAGCCAAGAGATTGAGGGTCGTCTGGTGGGTGCCTGGATCCACTCCTCATGTACCATTATTTGGGTTTTTTCTCTCATCTTCCTCTTCTTTGGTTGTTTCCTTGTCTGTAGATCTGGAGGAGGCCTGAGGTTTGAGGCGAGCTTGGCCGGATTGATTCTTAGCGGTAGACACAACAAAATCCCATTGTTCCATGTTGCGTAGTGAGTGTTCCATCTGCAGCACTGATTTGGACTGGTTACTGATCCTTCCCAGATACCAGACAAAGAAGAGCGAGCAAGACTAGCATCTGATCCGGTTTAGAAGATGAAAGCCGCTTCGTCGTCCACGCATTTCTTCGGAATCAGGGAGGACGGCCAGCACAGCCACCAACAGCCGCAGCAGCCGCCGCCGCCACAGGAACTACCAGCGACAGCCTCGTCGGCCAATACTCCACACTCTGCTGCTCCTCTGAAGAAGAAGAGGAACCTCCCTGGAAACCCAAGCAAGTATCTAAGCCTCTTCTCCTTTACATCCTTCTTGGTAGCGACGCTGACTTGATCATACCTCCGTATGATCGAGCAAGCATCTTCTGGAACATCAACGTATGCTTTCTTGCGTCCTTATCCTCTCTTTCAACTCTTAATTTCTTCAAGAAAGGTAAGAATCCATGCATGATGGATCTCAACTCGATTTGGTGACCTAGGTTTCGAGAAAAAGGTCTCGCCTCTTCCCTTTTCTTGATGTTACCAAGTCAACCCATAGTCAAAAGCATGCGTTCTCGTGCACAGCATCTCTGCGAGTGCTCACTTTCTTTAAACCTCGGCCTTTATATGCGTTCCATCATGATTACAGATCCAGATGCGGAGGTGATAGCTCTGTCGCCGAAGACGCTGATGGCCACCAACCGTTTCATCTGCGAGGTGTGCAACAAAGGGTTCCAGCGGGAGCAGAACCTGCAGCTGCACCGGCGCGGCCACAACCTGCCGTGGAAGCTGAAGCAGAAGAACCCCAACGAGGTCCGCCGCCGGGTGTACCTCTGCCCCGAGCCGACCTGCGTCCACCACGACCCGTCGCGGGCCCTCGGCGACCTCACCGGCATCAAGAAGCACTTCTGCCGCAAGCACGGCGAGAAGAAGTGGAAGTGCGACAAGTGCTCCAAGCGCTACGCCGTCCAGTCCGACTGGAAGGCGCATTCCAAGATCTGCGGCACTCGCGAGTACCGCTGCGACTGCGGCACCCTCTTCTCCAGGTACTGCCGCCTGCATGCACCCATCTCCCATCTCCTTCTGATGCACTACACCCATCCAATCCACCCATGATTGGGCTGTCATCACACTGCAGCCTGCTGCTTCACATTGCACTGGTATCAAACACACCCTCTTGTTGGTGGAGTTAGGGTTAGGGTTAGACATGTTTTCGGATTCAGAACTGCTCTCACGTGAATCACAGCCAAGCAACACACTCATCTAATTTCTCATTGAAACCAACGCCTCTCTCTCTTTCTCTCTCTCTCTCTCTCTCTCTCTCTCCGTCTCCATTGTGTTCACGTGGTGACTTGAAGGCAAGGCCGAGCAGGATAGTTTGTTGCCTTGCGATTTGGAGATATGTGGGCAACTGGGCATCCTCTCGGCATTGCAGGTCCACACCGATTCACAAGCATTCCTTTGGGTTGTGATGCATAGCGATTGGAAACCGAGTGCTCTCTACCTGTGTTTAAATGAGTTGGTAGAGATGTTTTACTGATGATTTGTAGCTTTCATTCTTCTGGTAACATTCTTGCCTCGGAATCCATGAGGGAGTGCATGAAGTCTGGGACTTGCATTGATGCAAGAGGAGAGCTCATTCATGCATGCTCTTGTTGGTATTCGTATTCGCTGCAAAATCTCCCTCGTTGCATTGATTGATGAGTCAGTCCTAATAATGGGTGGTCATACACTGACCTTTTCCAGCTTCAAGGAGGCTTCATTCTTCGGCCCTTATTTTAATGCCTCACAGGAATTGAACTCTCTTGCCTCTGTACCTTTTAATATCATGGATGGTTTGGTAAAAGAACTGACCGGCACCTGCATCGGACTTGGTGAAGAAGCTTGTCTGTATGCTTTATCAGAATAAACTTTAGATGAACATTCATAGAACCCAAGTACTAATCTTGATTCCCTTTATTTCTTGCTGAGAAAGCTCATAATCTGCGTCGCCCTCTGTTATTCTGTCAGAACACAGTGTTCTTCCGAGTATTGTTGTCTTCTTCGATTCAATGAAACTGAAATCTTGACGGGTTAATGCTCAAAATGGATGCAGGAGAGACAGCTTCATCACCCACAGAGCCTTCTGCGATGCATTGGCACAGGAAAGCGCGAGGCTTCCAGGCGGCATAAACACCATCGGCAGCCACTTGTATGGAGGCAGAGGCATGAACCTGGGGCTCCCGCAGCTCTCCTCCTTGCAGGACCAAGCTCAGCCTTCCGCCGACCTCCTCCAACTGAGGGGAAGCAGCGGCACCGGCCAGTTTGATCACCTCAACGCCGCCTCCTTCCGGCAGCCCCATCAGCTGGCCCACTCATCCCCTTTCTTCCTCGGTGGTGGGCCGAACCAAGGCTTCGGCGAACACCCGCAGTTGCTCAAGCCCTTCCACGGGATGATGCAGCTCCCAGATCTCCAAACAAACGCCAACGCCTCATCCTCCTCCTCTGCTGCTGCCGCCGCGAATCTTTTCAATCTTGGCTTCTTCTCTAACACCGGTAGCTCGAGTACCATGAACAATGGCAGCGACGCTGGCGGCCAAAGCGGCCATCTCCTGGGCCCCGACCAATTCAGCAACGCAGGTGGAGGTACTGAGGCCATGTCGCTGTTCGCTGGAGACCTAATGAGCAATCACACTGACACCACCATGTCTTCTCTGTATAACCCCTCTGTGCACGCTGAATCAGTAGTACCTCAGATGTCAGCCACCGCACTGCTTCAGAAGGCTGCCCAAATGGGTGCCACATCCAGTGGTGGCAGCGGAAGCTCGATGCTCAGAGGTCTCACCGCCTCCTTCTCCGGTGGTGGTGGTGGAGAGATCTCCAGAACTGGCGTAGGAAACGAGAACCACTTCCAAGACATCATGAACTCGCTTGCCAACGGGAACGGCGGGGTGTTCGGTGGCTTCAACCAAGGATTGGACGGCATGGGGGAGAACAAGCTGCACCGCAACCTGTCGATGGGCGGCTTCGGAGGATCCGACAGACTCACGAGAGACTTTCTCGGGGTTGGCGGCATGATGAGAAGCATGGTGGGAGGAATTCCGCAGAGGGAACAGCACCATCTCGGCATCGACACTACGAGCTCTATGGATCACTCGGAGATGAAGTCGGGATCCTCTACTCGATCCTTTGGTGGTGGAAGACTGCAGTAAGAGCCTGCGAGAGATCGATGTAGGAGAACTCAGTAGAGGTATGTAGCCAATTGAGCTTGTTAGGTGCGATAATATAGTAGGATCTATCAAGCTTTGTCTTGTAGTCGCATGCATGTATTAGTTGAAGACGACGTCTCAGTCGAGGATATCTTCCTTCCTTCCTTTCTTTCTTTCTTTGTTTCTGCTGCTGTTGACCGCTTTACTTCTTCCGTTCTTCTAATAATAAGTCTGCTCTTTTTTCTGAACATGGTAATCAAACATATCGATATGCTGCTGCATGCACCATGCGCTTGTTGACGTGGTTCTTTGTGCGCATGAATGCATGCATGCATGTGTTGAGTCAATGAGAGATGAGAGAGAGAGAGAGAGAGCTGGAGTTTGACTTGATATGGCATGCAGCTGTTACGTGAAGAATGTCTCTTATGTTTCTATATTATATTTGAGTGATATCATAACGAATCCACCAACATAACGTATATATGTATGTATCTATACATACATACATACATACATACATACATGTAGAGCTCCGCATATTGGATGCGTTTTCGTCCGATATCGTTCACGTGAGGCTGCCTGTATGATCACGTGAAGAACAGTGTACTCTCACTTCACGTACTTCATTGGCACATACATACTGCAAGCTGGCTCGGTTCACATGCTTTGTACACCTGATGATTGCATAAATCTTAGATAATAATAATAATAATGTACATAATTATAGCATTGAAGAGGTGACATGGTTTCTTTTTTCTTTTTTCGTCGTGAAATAATAATAATAATGATGATAACATTGATGGCACATTCCTTTGGGACTGTAAATCCAATGCTTAAGAATGCCTTGTGATGTTTAAGGACCAATATACAAAGAGTAATTGAGATCCTATTTAGCTTAGACGAATTATTATATTATGTTGATCCAGCTGCAAAGTAACATGAGTTTTGTCTCATGTCTTGTCCCTGTTGTGTCGAATTACGTGGTATGAAGCATTTATTTACTGACATCTACGCATGCATCGAAGGTCACTACAGAGTTTGGCTGGCTCCCGTTTTGAGATGGGAGACTGCAGATTGAGATCCAGCCAGAAAAATCTACATAGGAGCTATGTTATCTCAGAGAAATTAGACCACGTAGAGCGTCGATGTGAAGTTTTAATCTTACTTCTGTTGGCTCGATGGGAGTTTAACATAATAAGGCCATAGTGATTGATGTAAACCATAGAAATGATTCTTACAACATAGAATTTACAGTGATAGATCTTGTGATTGTAATCCAACATATGGAGAGTAATCGTCATGGATTTAAAAGATTAACATGCCTTGTGAATGTAATCCAACAGCATCGAACTACAGAGTTCTATAAAAGATTAACATGCTCGAGCATTTTGAAGGCATTAATTGTGTGAAGCTGAACTTTACTGGAAAAATGAAGATCAAGGAATAAGAACGATTCAATTTTATCATCTTAACTCCAATCATGGCTTCTTTCATCTACAAAGAGAAAGGATTTGCTAAACAAGTTTCATGTCTGCCAAAGATATCTGCCTTATGTACAGCGGTTACAGGTCATCATCATGCGGGACGATCAATGTCCCTTTGACCAAGATACTGCAAAGAACAAACATTGGCAACAGTGAGTTCCAAGAAATGGGAGACCACGGCCACACAGATGGATCGGCTCAACAGTAGAACATGACTTTCTTGATGTTTTCTTTCAAGGCCGGAAGGGGTCTAACTGGTGCACCACCACCCAGGAGGCGACCGCCGCGTTGAGCACGTCCAACTGCCCCACTTGCCATCGAACCATTGTCCGACGTCTCTGGTTCCATATAAAATCGTGCTCGGAATGCAGCCAGATGCGCATAGTATGCAGGTGGCACTGTCAAAACCATGAAATAGTTTCGTTCGGGGTTTCATTTGTCCAAATGGTGTAAGTTGATGAAAATTTCTCATGTATCACTTCGTAAGATGGGAGAGAGAGAGAGACGGCATACCTATAGACACGGATCGCGTGCACCTTGCGTAGCTGCAAAAACATTAGTATGTCTTTAATAGACAGGGCGATGATAGCAGCTCGCAAGAACGAACAAAAAGAAGAGAAAATCTTACGTGTAACAAAGGTTGTTGGTCAGTGTTTGTAGTGTATCAGCTGTGAATTTGTTCTCGTCCCACAAGACATGGTAGTGAGCAGGTCGGCTTGTGCCCTTTTATGTGCACCATGACAAGATCAAATATAATTACCAAGCATATCTTTTATTTTCAAAAAATGTGTGCTTTCAACAAAGAGGAATAGGGAAAGGAAGTTTACCTGGATGCCAGCATGACTGCACAAGTAAAAGTCAAACTCAGTAGGGTGACAGATCTTAGAGTCAACCACAGTACCTACAAATTCCAACATCGAACCAGCTCACGGTTAATTTTTGACATCCAAGAATGATGTGTTATCATGCAGGACTCTTATTATATGCATCTAGTATTCGAGAAAACTAACCGGGCAGAATATTTTCGTTCTTTTCAAATGAACGCTGATCCTTGTGGTTACTTGCAAACAATCTAGTGTGATGACGTTTTTGAACCACTATGAAAGTTACAGGTGGCTGATAATTTGGTTCGAGTGAGGCGCATGCCTGAAGAATATTGAAGTAAAAGAAATATAAAATAAAAAACATTTGAATAAAGACTGAGTCAATAAACAAGCAAAGGCTGAAAATCTTAACATGGCAAAGACTGATCATTGTACCTTTCTGATTGCATCAAGTTCGTAAAGTAAAACTTGATAAAATTGCCCCTCGCTAACTCCATCCCTGCATCAAGACTCGAGAGACCATCATTAATCTTCACCAAAGGAAATTAATCAACCCAAACAACTCTCTGTGGTTATACCTATAAAATATTATTCGCTGCGGCTTTTGTCCAGTGGCTCTTTTGAAAGAAATAAGAAGTTCCCTGCAAATTTGGCGAAGTCAGATGGATTTCTTGGTACAAAGATAAAGCAAAAAAGGTTACATTCAGCTAGTTCTCAATGGTGAGAAATGACCATAAACATACTTTATCATTCCACCAGTTACTGTTCCACGCTGAGGATCTTGCCAGACTTTAAATAGATCTTGTATCAACTCCTGGCGATGGGCCTGAGCAGAAACCAAACCAGCATACTTTGTTATCTCTGGCCAGTCTTGAGAAGCAACAACCTGAAAAAAAGATAGATTAGGCATCTATCAAAGTCAAAATCACAGCCTAAAGAAGAAGAATGTCATTTATCATTCACATTAGGAATATCTTACAGCCGCAATAGAGGGGCTCGTATCTTCCCCAGGATGAGGATGTGTTACGTCAGCACCAAATATAATTGTAGGTCGGTCACTAACTAGTGGTATGCGCCCACTCAAGGCATCCACAAGAACTGTATTTCTTCCCCCAACCTGTCCGATTTAATGCTCTTATCAAGCTAAAAAAAAAAAGAGAGAAAATGAAAACGGATCAATTTTCATACAGTCTTAACCAACCTTCACATTTATCTTGAGAGCAACATTAGCAAGGTACTGCTGCTTGTTCATTCTGGAAACATGTTTAGTCAAGCAGCACTGTGAAATCAGTCCAAGCTCTGTCTCACATATCCGCTTTAGATCACCTACATAAATAAACGAAAACAGTTTCTAGGAGGGACCAAAGGAAAAGCAAAGTTAAAGAGCTCAAGCATAGTGGAGTTAAATACTGATAGTGAGCAAGTATTCAGGCATCATAGGCTGAAAAATATGAGGAATTGCATGCTTAAGAGGAATCACACCATAAAGAGAACCATTATTATCAGGCAAGATCACAATAAGCAAGTCAAGTTCTTTTCCCTGGGGTTGTAGTATGCTCCTTGCATCATGACATAGTGCTTTTAAAGCTCGAACCACTTGATCTGGCCTTGCACTTAACGGATGAAGCACTGGTTCAAGTGAAAATACCTGCAATAGTTAAAGAGTCACATTGTTATGCTCACGTAATATCAGAATCAATGGAACAAGATAAATCATGCACAAATTAAGGAAAATAAAAGATAAAACACCGTACCATTCCAGATGTCTGGCACATCAGTGCAAGCTCATGACAGAAGTCACGAGCAACACTTTCTTGGACATTCCGTGCAAAATTGATGCAAGTCCAGTTGTTTACTATCCCACCATTCACCACTTTCTATATGTTAAACAAAATGGAAGATGACACAATAATGAGAAGATATCAGGGAAGTACCATAGTATGCTCAAATCGCTCGATGATAATTTTTATAACTGCAGTGACACATAACACATTGCAAAACTATAAATGCAGCATGAGATCATTCGTTGAAGTGAACAAACCATCAAAAGATGAAAAGTTTTCAGTACAGCAGTGGTAATAATGGATTATGGATGAGCAATTAGAGGCATAAAAGTGAGGATGAGCCTTATAAGAATAACTTAAATTTTAGATAAAGAAACTTTTAAGTACAACCAACTGAAACAAAATCCAAGATAGAAATTCATGGGAATGTGAGTTGTACAAAATAGTACAACTCAATATGGTTTGCAAAATTATTCAGTGCTGCATGGGCACAAATCTCACTCTGGTCTCTGATTACACTTTGATTGTTGATAAGCACAAATATAGCATGCACCCTGAGATGGTAAGATGACTTTGTATTTTATACAATGACATTAAAATAAATTGCTCTTCCAGGTGGTGGGCAACATTTCCAAGCATATTCAGCAAAATCCCTTTTGATTATGTTAGTAACTACTTCAATAACAGATAATATTGTAAATCCAACTTTCCAAACACTCAATATGATTATTACTATGTTTCAACACAATAACATATTCTTGAAACCACTTGAAGCAGACTGCAAGAGTGCATCCTGAATTGGGTGCGGTGCTAACAACACAATTTGGAAAATTGTTTACATTTCACATTACTAACTTGAAGCTCCACTCAGCCTACAGTGTGCTTCTAATAAGAATTGACGCATGTGAGATCACTCAAGACATCACTTCCAAGCAAAAACAATTTGGAAAATTGTTTACATTTCACATTACTGACTTGAAACTCCACTCAGCCTACAGTGTGCTTCTATAAGAATTGACGCATGTGAGATCACTCAAGACATCACTTCCAAGCAAAAACATTATATTACGGAAATCCTACAGTGTCGTAGTCAATCAAGAAGACAGTTGTTTGCACTTCATATTACACAATCACTAAAAAAATGCTGAAAACACCATCAAGAACTACTATCCTAATCAAATCTATAAGCCAGCCACTAAAAGAGCAGGACAAGACAGCAATGGGAAGAAAATGACAATAGGCCTATAGGAGTTGATGACCTCAGCAATCTTTGCCTGAGTGCCATTATCTCCATTCTCCACAATCTAATTTAATCAAGTACAATCAAATGGGGCTCTTCCACTCCTTTTCCCGTGAAGGCTGTGTAGATAATTCCTACCGTCAGGTTCCATAAACCTAAGTTCCTTAAGCATAATTGATAAAATTGGATAAGCTTAAGCTTCAATATTGTACACAGACCCAAAACACATCAAGAGTTTATTGAATCCACAGCCACTTTGACACGGACACGGTGGTGATAATAGCTAAAGATAACCAAGTTTTCACTTGAGCATGGTCCCTAATTCGAGACAAAGATTACCCATCAGAGATATGCCCAGTGAGTAGCATAATTTGATCCAGATGTTTTACAATAGGTTATTTGGCAGTCCAGCTCAAATTTTTGTGACACAAATAAAAATTTTGATGTGTACAAGTTTGAGAAAAATTCAACATAAAGCTCGAGCCGAAGCATAAAAAGACAACCTATTTATGATACCAAAAGTGCATTTTCACAAAGTTATCGTGATAACTAAAATAAATACTTTTAATGTCTTGGATGGTACCTTATTCATCATATTCCACTGGCCGATTCTTGGCAAGCAGTCCCTCTCTCTGCCATTGTCATGGTATTTAAGCTGCAAAAGCAAAAGTCCAGATCAATGATACTGCAGCATATCCAATGTTTTTACTTATGAAAGCAACAACAATATCAAAATAAAATTGATCTCTGCTTACGTACCCATGGTGCAGGTAAAACACGTGCCTCAACTGATGCTAGTCTATCACTGATTTTGATACCAAATTCTCTAGCATAAGGGTCTTCATGGTAAGCATTGTGATGAACCGTCTGAAGAGCAAAATAAATATATTAGGAAGATAGACCTGCATCAAAACAAACTAATGGTTGTGTTTCATTGATCCAGTCAGTAGTTCAAGTGAATCCACCTAACTGGAGATCATCAGATTGTATCTTCTTCCAATCCCACATGAGGATTACTTCTAGTCAAACAAAGGCATAACTGGACATGCAATCCATAATTTTAAACTGTCTTGATAGCATGAATTACAGCAAATTTTGTAGATTCAAAGACAACTAAAAAGTAGAGAGAGCAAACAAGAACTTGCTGCAATAGTTGACAGTCAAAACACCATATGCATTCTTTCTCCTGCGACTAGAACTGAGAACAAAAAAGACAAATTTTCTAAAAAGAGAGCAGAGATACTAGGACATGTGAAGGAAACAAAAACGTGACACGTGAGGTGTCTTTGCCACATGGATTATGAAATTTTATACTTCACATGCAGGACTCTAAATTTCCCCATAACCTATTTCAAGATTCAAAAATTGGCAAGTCAAACATCTCAAAATTCTAACTTTCCATTACTTAGGCATTGTATAAAAAGTTTTTAAAAGGTTTATGAGGACCTTCGTTAACATTTTTCATACCCACCATGATCCTTTTAACACCTTATCATCTCAATTCTGACATAATCATGCATGAAGTAGAAACAAACTGGCACTAGATACTCTATTGAAAAATAGAAATAAACAAAAAAAAAGCCTGCCGATTGTTTCCATCATAAGGCTGGGATATAAAATTGACATCACAGCAATAATCCAGAATTGAAATGGTTATCTCACTTGTATGGAAGAATCAACTCAATGCATGAACTAAAAAACAAGGATACAGAAGATTCAACAACTAAAACTGCCAAAAATCTTAAAAAGAGATCACTGACAGGATCAGAGACTATTAATTAATGAGGTTGAGCCAAATATACCTGCAAAATGTCAAGCACTCGATCGTGAGGACGCTGGCATGTCACCTTCAGTAGAGCAGTTATTTGTTTCTCATTCAATCTTTTGGAATATCTCTGTCCTTCCACAATCTTGCAGACCTAAGATCATATAAAAAAATCAGAACATGTATTCTTCATTATGAGGTCCTAACTGCTTTTGTAGTCATAAGCCTAGAAAAGGGAACTCAAACAAGTACTTCAGGATCCATAAAACAGATAATGATATAGGTGACCTCACCTCCAAAGGCAAATAGTTTGACCTCTGCTGGCTGCCAACTTGTAGACAAGGCAAATTGGTGTGTTTGATAGTAAAACCGTATGTTTCTTGAAAATATTCCACTACAAATTTCATCGTTCCTCTTTCATCAACTGGGAAACTAATATTCCAAATTTTAATGTACAAAAATCATGTTAGCATCGAGAACCATAGTAGTAAAATAAAAAGAAAATCAATAGATTAAAAAATTAGTAGACACATACGTCAGCTCCCTAGTTGCTTGAGATGTTAAACCAGATATGCGATACTTTCTGCGCATATTCCCACGATGGGTGACCTCAACCTTTACTCCTCTAAGAGCCTTCTTGATCTAGAGTACATGTATATACACATACATATATATGAGATAGAACACCCACATAATGAAACAAAAATGCCATGCGGTTATTCACACCTATCCATGTGAATTATAACAGAAAGGTGACAGCTTTCTCTTATATTTTCTAAAGTAAAACTAACCATGTTGAAGTTTACAGAACATTGGAAAGAGCAAACTCAAATTAGATTACAAATACAAAGAAACAAACAAAAGAGATTTTTTCAAAATAATAGTAAGGGAAAGACATGTGATGAGAATAAACAAGATAGTAGAAATATACCTTCACTCGATCAGCATCAGAGAGCTGTCTTGCTCGAACATCCCTATTTATGAGTTGGGTGACAAAGTCAATGACAGGCAGGGGCTCAATGAAGGCGGAAGAAGACATGTCTGCACAAAGAGAGAATTTTAGCATATACACACAACATGAGTCATGTGACCCTCCCATTTGACATCAAGCTGAAATCCAAGTCTTGTTTTGAAGGAAAAAAAATAAACACTAAAATCCAGGTTACTTCCAACGAAATAAAATTTGTTGATTTTCTCCAGTTTGTTTAGCTGCAATTCCGTTGGTTTGTCTAACGAAGGTACCACCATCTAAAAACCAAAGAGGATCTAGAGTGGCAGCCATAAAACAGAGGGAGATATAGAGATGTCACTACCAATGTTTAGTGAGAGTCCCATTTGTGTTGGGCGAAGACTCTGATAAAAGCCCCGCCAGCTTTCTAATCCATCCCCAAGTGGTTGCCTTCTCCCCAGATCAGGTGAATAGAAGGACCGACCAACAGGAAAATATCTACACAGAATCAAAGGAGATAATGCTCAGATAAAATTTGACAAAACAAATAAAAAATAGCTCAGCATACAGATATTAGCTGTTACCTTGTGGTAGGGCGTTCACGTAGCACAATGTCTAGAACTTGTAGAGCTTCCTGGGGAGCATCAGCCTGTCGCCCAGATAAAAACATTTCAAGGTGGTGGAGATCCACACGGGCAGCAAACTTTATAACAACTTTAAATGGCCTCTGCTTCCTGCGGGACAGGTATACACATCAAGAATTTCATTTGCAGAAAAATGAAATCAATATATTATTGCACCAAAAAAAGGTACAGATCACCTTTTAATGGACCTTTCTGTCCCTAACCTTTCTTTGCCTGAACCATCATCTTCATCAACTAGGATTATTTGAAACTCTCTAAAAGTGAAGGGAAGAGGCCCAGCAGTGTAGAGACTCTTCCTGCCATCATAGACTGGAAGCCGTCCTCCTAAACAAGACTTTCTATGCTGTCTGACTAGCTGTTCCATCACAGCACGATTGACACCACGTGATATAACTTCCGGAGTGATTGACACCTGTGATCAAGTATATGTAACAAATATAGTGAGATAATAAGATACATAGGAAATGCACATGAATTTGAAGCACTTCTGAGAGATGAGACTAACATCATATTGATGAAGGTCTTTATCAGGTAATTCAGCAACGAAATGATTTGCCTTCACCACACATTTAACCCCACAGCTTCCTTTTCCAGGCCGTAATGGAAACCTCAAAGACTTGCTAGATGGAGCTACAGGAATCACAGTTTGTATTGCTTGAGTAGTAACTCCATCCTCAACAAAGCATTGCTGAAATTTTTCAGTGGAGGAATCCTCTGAATGCCATGATGAACTAGCTTGTGATGATGCTTGGTGCAGATCGGGAGCTGGTAGCCTCAATGGACCTGCAGCTGAGGGGTCAGCCACATGTCCACTTGACAAACTGGCACCGCCTCGGTGTCCATATTGTTGCTGAGGTGCAATTCCTCTTCTTCGTAGAGGCAAACCTAGGCCATCATATCCTGGAGATGGCCCACATGGCTGCTGCGGTACTGAAGCCCCATGGGGCTGTTCGCTTCCTCTCCGGCGATAATAACTCCCAAAACCACAGCCTTGCTGTGAATGCTGAGGGTTGGCTGGACCCCAATCACGTCCTGAACCACGGACCCGTTGTTGTGAAGCAGTAGCCCTTTCAGGCAGATGCTGGCGAAAAACTCGCCCACTTCCACCACTGGTCTCATGGAAAATTGAACTATCCCCAGCATCAGGAAGTTCAATTCTGTGATTCCTTACCATGTTGCCAACTGCATAAAAATGTGAAGTACAAAACTTAATTTAAAATTCAGAGAAAGAAATAGAATAAAGAAATCTTGCAGCCAACAAATTATGAACAATCAAGGAGGAATCATCTATACTTACTCATTTATCCACCATAACTTAGAATTAATTTGCTTCTCAGAATAAGAAACATACAAAAATTTGCAGTATAAAATAGTGAATGTGAGAGCCAAACTGAAGCATATCACAGAACATACCCATAGAACAATTCCACGGTATAGAATCTGATAATGCATTGTTAAAAAATATTGAGCAACAACAAGAAACAATTATGTCGATAGGCAAACACAATATTATCAAAATCAGTGAAGGACCAACATCATCTCGACACAGTGCTTCCAAACGTGGAGATCAAATGTTTATGCTCAAATACTATGTCATAAGATTTACAAAATAAAACAGCAGATCGAACCAAAGAAATCTTGAGTACCCAAAAAATCATATTTCATGAACCATAGATATCTTTACGCTAGGTGAACATATTATAAGATTTGTAAAAGAATTGTGAATCAAACCACACTATGCTTGCAGCAAAATGACATAACGACATTGCTGATAAAATAGTAGCAAAATCCATGAACAAAATGATTTTTTTTCCATTGTCAATGCACCTTGATCGTATAAAGGTCAACTCAGTTAGCTTAAATACAATTATGGATTATGCAATTCACAGTTCAAAAAGGGGAAATAATAAACTATGACTAAAAGGACAATCATTAACCAGCTCTAAAATCAAGAAAGACTCCCAAGTTGAAACTATTAATCAAGCACGAACCGGCAACACTACTAGAACATATGCAAACTACTCCGTGAATGGAAAAAAGGAACGAAGAGCAACCAAAAATACATCTATAGAGCACGCTAGACAAACTTCAGAAAATGCCACTTTATATTCCAGTTATTACACTTAAAACTGAGAACGGTATCGAGAACAATCTATACTACAACTAAAACAAGCCAACGATCAACTCAAGGAACCACAAATCATGTTGAGAAGAAAGTATAAGATCGTCGATCCATGACAGGGAAACGATTAGCTGCAACTATTAGGTAATAAATCCTCGAAATCATGAACAAAAACGTGGAATGGAAGTCGGCAGCTACGAGAGAAGAACCCCACAGATCGGTTGCCTCTGAAGCCAAAACCCAGCGTCACAAGGCAAACATAGACAGAGCACAGTACATGATCGTGCTCTAAAGATCTTAGTACTAAAGCTTTAAGAACCACCATGAAGGAGTTCGATCTCGGATCCTTAACACCCGAACTAACGACACCACCAAAGATCGATACCCAGAACCAAAAGAAGACCGCAGCGATCGAACAAAAAAGCAAGAAAACCTCACGAATTTGGTACTACATGCAGCGACATCAAGGAAAGCAACCACGTAACAGACCGAATCATTCGGGTCTCGAGGGGAATCGACGAGGAATACGGGAGGGGGGCTGCGAAACTGGCCTTACCGTGATCGGAAAACCGGTTGATCGGTCGGGAATCCGCTTGTCGCCTCGGGAAGCCCTCCTCTCTCCCTTTGTTCTCTACTGAGAGCCGGAGGAGTGGGTAAAAGCAGAGAGGGGAGTAAAGAACAGGAGGAACTCGCACGCCTTCAGACGAGATAACGCAGGCGATGAGTCGAGGAACTCGGTTGGACCCGGTATTTAAAGCCACGTCGGGGCGAGTCGGGGACCGAGTTGCACGGTGTGGTGTTGGTGACGGCGCGACGTCAGCCACGTTTCAGCTTTCAGGTGAATTTTTCTTGCGGGTCCCTCGGTGGCCCCGAAATTTCAACGAGTGTGGTTGGCTGACGCTACAGCCCGCTGGATGCGCCGCTACTTGTGATCGGAGGGTTTTCTCTTCCGTCAAAGCCATCCGTTTCTTCCTACGCGTCACCCACATGGGAAACGTCAGTGGGCCACGTGGAAGCAGGAGCGGAAACGGCGGTGGCCGTTGTCAGAGACCGGGAGTCTTCCGAGACTCACCTCACGGTTCGACACGTGGTTCAGAATCTGGGGCCCAGCGCTCACTCGCAAATGCAAACGAGACGTGGCGAAGATGTATTGGTCCGTTTCGCGTACTGGTTTAGGATTAGTACGTTGTAAGGGATCCGATTGCATGCGTGGAACGTGTAATTGAGACAGAGGACAAATGTGCTGGCTGATTAGATCCACACTCGAGTTCATATATGATCATAGATTAATACGGAGATTAGATTGATGATTTGGCCACAGGGATTGCTAATCTACCACTGAATCTACTAATTAGAATATGGATTGGCGCACCCAATCCTTAGATCATGGCAAGAATTGTTGGGAGGATAACAATTTAGAAAGGTTTTGCTAATTGTCATATTTAGGGTTCGCTAATAATCGAAAGTTTTGATTACCAGAATCGATGAGACTTTTCTCAATAGAAAAATCTATATATATTAGATCGACACATGATGCACGATAATTCTATTAGATGCAGAGTTCAACAAAAATCGATGCATAATTGTTACAAAGTCAACGGTGCAAGGGCATGCTCAATCGTATCTTTGTGTTGCGTCTTTTGAACATAATTATATTTTTTTACTCAAATAGTATAAAAAATTTTAAAAAATTATTTATATCCTTTGTCATTATTGAATTATCTAATAAAATTTACTTAATAAAAAGGATTTGTATTTATGAGAAATGTTTGTTTTAGTTTAGAAATTATTCATACATGTTTTTTTTTCAAATATATATAATTTTGAAAATACCCATTTAAAATGCTTAAAATATATTACGAATGACATACGAAGTGAATTTCAAAGCCAAGGTCTTTATTATTTTAATATCAAAGTAAGTATTCACTCAATATCCAAGATTTATAATGCAGTATTTGAGGAGGATCAATATATGTCTGATTTTGTTTATGATTATTATAGCATTATTAAACACAATTATAAAGAAACTAAATAGGTAAAAAAATCAATTTTGTTGGTAGACTCTACCCATTGGCCCATTTTAGGTATGATTTAGAACAGCTAAAACAATTACATTTAGGTCACTTTTCATTATTCTCATGCTATTTAGAAGAACCTATGTTTCAATCAGAATTGTCTTCATGTGTTCCAAAAAGCATATGATTTTGGATTTACCCATTAAAATTCTATTTTTCATTATAAAAAAAGTTGATATCTAAATAGCATTTCAACATTTCAAGGAGTATTACGAAAAAATTGCTTGAATAAAGAATTATTTCTATGATTTAAAACTATGCTTACATAAATTATGATGAACACAAAGAGTGTGACTCAGCCAGCAGTGTGTTGATTCTGTAGTGGGTTTGCCACCCAACAAGTCCTAATATAAGATAAACACCATGGTGGATTACACATAATAGTTCATATATATATACATATATATATATATACATATACATATACATATATATACATATACATATATACATATATACATATATACATATGTATATATTTATATGTATATGACAATGAGATTGGGTAAGATATAAACATTGAGATGGTTAGTTCCAATAATTAACTAAATATTGGAAACAAAATAATCCTATTCTTATTGTCATTACTAAATGGTATTACCTTTTGAACCAAAAAATATAATTATTTCACCTACTAAGGAATCATTTGAGATTCCCACAAAAAGATACATATTCAAATAAACATAAAAATATAACATAATGTTAAATGCTAAATAAAAATTTTCAAATAGCTTGAATTTTAAAAGCAAATATAGAGTAGCAAATGTGAAAACAATACCAACTTGATACATTTGATCATGAATTCATTGCAATGTAATCACAACATAACATTAAGAATATCATATAAAATGATAAAAAAATTATGACATAATATAAGATATTGTAAATACAAAAGGAATACTTTTCAAATATAAATGTAACATATAATAAGAGTATATAAAAACAAAAAACATTTCATACTTAAAACTGTAGAGTTGAACATAGCTGGCTAAGGTTCATGTTTAAATATGGTATGCTGAAAAAAAATCATTTTTTAAATCATGATCATATCATGTAGCTTTTTCATGACTAAATCCACAACACAAATTTGAAGTCACCTTAACAAAATTATTATTATTTTTTCTGAACTTGCAATTTAACAGATAAAAAATATATTCATAATCCCTTAAAAAATTAATAAAATATTTTTTGTTCTTTATAATCCTAGTATTATCGATTTTATCAAATTTTTTTCAGTAACCCTACTGATGCTGCCATTGTCGCTTGCCGATGCCACTTGCCATTCTCTTGATGCGATCTTTCGAGAAGAAAAGAAGAGGAGAAGAGAATATTTATGTCTATTTGTAAAGAGATGGTTATAAATAATAATCTAAAATTAGATTATTACAAATAATACTCTTAAAATTTTTAAAATTAGATTATAAATAATAAAGAGAGGGTTACAAATAATAATCTAGAAAAAGGGTTTTAATACCTATCCTAATAATTTTCTTAAGATGAAACTGTGTTATTATTGTTGAAATAATTTTTTATTTTCAGAGAACTTTTCTAAAGGTAAATTTCTAAAAAAACATATTATTTTTCCCATGAAGTGTTCTTATTTTCAGAATGGAAAGTATTATTTTTATCTTATTTTTACTATTTATAATTTTATTTTAATTTTTTTATATTTTAAAACTAATATTCCATAAATTGACGTAAACACTATCTTTCTTCCTCCTCTTCTAAGTTTGTGCCAAGCCGCCTCCGGTCGGAGACGTCCGTAGTCCACTCTTCCCACCAACGCATTCGCCACGCACGGGCTCTGCACTGTCGAGCTCGCCTGCACCGTGCTGGAGGAAGATAGCTGTGGTAGCGTGGGAGGGGAACCACTACCTTTGTTGTCGCCGTTGGACCTTCCCGTCTTCCTCCCATCGCAACCCTCGCTGCAAAAAGTGAACAGAACGCGTCCCGCTCGATGTGCACCGCGACGACCACCACCTTCTTATCCAATGGACAGTGCTTGCGCTATTCCACAAGCAGCCGCCCGCTCGGATACTTTCGTGCACGGGTTGAGGCACACCGAAGCCGACTGGGAACCGCCACCTCCTTGTCCAACAACCCTCGCTCGGGCAGTCACCTCCTTACCTATTAGCAAGTGGGAACTCGATGTCATAGACCTTCCCCACGGACGGGTATAACAGCTCGTAGTTCCTCTTCGACGTCCGGAGAGGGGGTGCATTGACAAAGCACGACGCGGCAATCGTTGGTGGAGAGAGCATCAGCGAAGCACGGGGCGATAGTGAGCGCATGCTGGGGAAGCGTCGGCGGCGGCAGCAGGGTGCGCAGGACGGGTTGTGGAGGAAAAATAAAAATAAAAATAAAAAAGAAAAAGAAAAATATTATATTATATTATATTATTACTTTTTAAGGATTGTGAATAATAATTTGGGGTTCCAAACAGTGAGCTTCTTATAGAATCCCTAATATTTTTTACCTGATATCTAAAATATCTTTTTTCTTTCCTTTTTTTATGGATTCGGTCAATAGAGGGAAGCTATAGATTTATTAAAATAAAGATATTTTAATATATATATATATATATATATATATATTTATGAATTTTTGAAGAAAAAAAAAACTCATAACTTAGGTTTTTTTTTTCTCGTACAGTGCCCGAGTTTTAAATTTTTCTTGAAAAAACTTTTTTAAAATGACTATTTTACTTTTATCGATCATCATTTCCCATCGTACTCCTATATTTGGTAGCCTTACTTATCGTGGTCGACCGTGGCTCTCATCGACTACCCTCCTCTTCTCTCCTAGTCACTTACGTTGATGTGTGTGAGTTGGTAGGTAACGTCGGTCACCGCCTCTCCTCTCTCTTGGTCGTCTATACTTAAATGCGTGGGCTGGCAAGCAATGTTGGTTGCCTCTCTGGTTGCTTGCACCTAAGCGTAGGTTGGCAACGTTAATCGTCTCCCTCTCATCTTTTCATTGTATATGTCTTCGTACGCAGATAGACCTCATAAATCACCCTCATATGGGTTAGCGAGCAATATTGGCCACTCCTCTCTCCCTTGGTCGCTTACATCTCCTTACGTGGGTTGGTAATATCGATCGCCCTCTTCCCTTCCCATGTTATTTATATTATGGGTAGGCTTTGCTAATCGCCCTCCTCTCCTAGCTACTTATATTTTTAATTGACATTTGCATTGGATAGCCAACGGGTCGGGCAATTAGGCGTCGAGGGAATTAATGAAAATTTTTTAAAATTATCTAAGAAAAAATAATCTTTTCACACGGTCAATCTTTTCAAAGTGAAATATAAGGTTATGGGGTATTTTTTCATAAAATTTATTTTTAATTTTTTTAATATATAATTGTCACGTCAACTATTTAAAATTCCATGATTCCACCAATCATGCCAAGTGATGTTGTCCTCCTCTTTGTCAGCGCCACGTTGGCATCTCACTACATAACATAAAATAAAATAAAATAAAACCAAGAATCCTCCTTTGGGCCGGCCGAGTATTTGGCAATACATCGGAAAGGAAAGATTTCGATGACGATGACAGGTCACGACGATCGCCTCCTCCTTCCCTTCTAATTCCAACCTTCCGCGATCGGATTCCCCTCTTTCCCCAGCTCGATCTCGTCTCTCCCTTCTCTCTCTCTCTCTCTCTCTCTCTCTCTCTCTCTACCGAATCCCAAACCCTAAGTCCGACCTTGCCCCTCTCCGCCCTCTTCGACGCAGGCACGCGGCGACCTTGGGTGGATTCTCAGGTCAGTCCTTTTCCTGATTTGGGTCCGTAGCTTTCGATGTTTGCGGTTGGGAAGATGAATCGTTGGTTGGGAGAAGAGCTGAGCAAAAATCGGATTTTGATTGTACTGCGTGGAGAGGAAGCCGGCGAATTAGGCTGGCTTTGGTTTCTGCTTAATCGTGAGATTTTCAAGCGAATTCGTGATTTTCTTTCGGTTTCTTGATAAATCTTGGATCTGCTTATCTTTTTTCTGTGATGACCTTTACTGGTTGTACAGTCTTGCTTGGATTTACTATTTGTGTGCCCGAGATGGCAGTTCTCTTTCCGCTTTGGCGATGGGATTATGGATGGATTTAGGGATTCATTGAGTTTGTGGTTTTGATGAATTTTGGTCTGCTTTGGAATTATTGGGCTTCTAAAGAATGTTGGCAGAGTAAAGGAGCCTCATGTTTCCTGCTTGTGGTTGGTTATTTATTATACATGGTGTATGAGTGTCCAGTTATTTCAGACATTTATATTGAATTTTTTTTTCTTCCAAAATTGATCTTTATTCTTGGGCTTGTTTTAGATATTGTAGAAGTTCTGTTACTCAGACATGCTATATCGGTTTGATATTTTAGCCAGTGGAATATTTTTCTTCATTTTAAAAAGTTGGTGACTGTTTTGCATTATCTGCATGTCTCTTTGTGAGCTTTTACCAGCCAGATCGGTTAAATATCTGATTGTAGTTAGTGTAGCTAGATTTTCAGTTTGGGATAATATACAAGACATCTCTCTTGGTGATGGGTCTGGGAGCTTAGCATGTGTTCTCCTGGAAGTAAATTTTTTGTGACATCAAACATTTCAAAGAGGATTTTTATCAGTCTATAATATAACAAAGCGTGTTCTAGGACTTTGTTATGTAAGATTGGTTTTCTTATGTTGAATGAATGTCATGGTTTTTGACAATTTAGCAAGAGTGATTAAGTAGTACATGTTTAGTTGTGTATGTTGGATAAGACTTATTGATAATGAGGTCTTAACATCTGAAATGAAACTTGATTAATGATCGAAATTTTGATCCAGTACCAATGTCACAGCAGGACTAATACGGTGAGTGATGGTTTGGGTTGGTACTAGTTGGACCTCTGCAAGCAAAGATATAGGGATGGAGATCTTTGTCCTTTGAAGGGCAGACGAGTGGAATGGTGGTATAATAGAGGGAGGAATGGTGATGGAGGGCAGGGGAGCGGAGTGGAGCAGAAGCAGTGATGGTAGCAGAGAGTCTGCGAGAGCAGGGAGCTTCAACGAATAGGGATGACAAGAGGGCAGGAAAGGTAAAGATTGAGGGTGAGAAGAGAGGAAAAGAAGGGACCTAAGTCCCACTACTGGGTGGTCTAGGGCAACACTACCGCTGGATAAGTTTGACATTTTAAGCATACTGCATGTTAAGCCCATACCGGACTAAACCGGGTGAAATAGTCTTGTTATCGCACAGGTCAGCCATCGGACCTGGACAAGCAGTTTTTGATTCTTTAAGCTTTTGATAGCATATGATTTTATAGAATTAGTAGATTAACCTTCATGAAGCATTTAGGACAAAGATTTATGAATACATGAAGCATGTTATGATGCCAACATGTTCTTTTTCTAGTATGTTCATGGATTTATTATATGGTTAACAAGATCTCATAGTTTATACAATCAAACTTATTGTACGTTGTTAAATTGATTGTGACATGGAGATGGAATTGAAGTCATATCTCATCATGTACAACAAGTAATTTTGTAGGAGTTCCCTATTCCTTTTTCAATATGAACTACTCTGGTCTACATGTCAATTCAGTAGTAATGCATGACGAGACATCATCTGGTTAAAAGTGTCTTCTAAACATGTTAGGATGTTATATTTTTTGTTTATTTAATTTTTTGTTATCCAATTATTGACTCTTCAAGAGCTGTAAACCGAAAAAAAAAATCATCAGGTAAAGTTTTCTAGTTTACAGCCTATGGAAATACATATTGACTGTTGTAAGTTGAGAAATAAACTGCTCAAGAAGATACATATTCTGTTACAATATATATGGGAAGCACATCGTACTGAGTTTCCTTTTAATCATTATATCACAGTCACAATGGAAGGATCTGGCAGAGGGGGCAGTGCTGATGTCGTTCTACAAAATTATAAGCTAGGAAAAACTCTTGGCATTGGCTCGTTTGGCAAGGTTAAGATTGCAGAGCATTTACTGACAGGACACAAGGTTGCTATCAAGATCCTAAATCGTCGTAAAATAAAAAACATGGAAATGGAAGAAAAAGGTATGCCATAAGCATTATTTCGGAAAGTTAGATGGATGTTATAGTTTTTGTTATTTTCTTAGCTGAATTCTGTTATTCATGCTTGCCTTTTTTATTCTCCATTTGTAATATAGTCAAATTCTAACATCCATATAAACATGTTGATGTATCATCTGCAACCTAACTGTCTGAATTCACAAATGAGTGGTGGGCTTCACGCAAAGGATCACACTAATTGCCCTCGAATTTGGTGATGATCTTTTAGAAATTTCACTTAATTCATATCCTTATATTTTTTCTGTGAGAGAGTTGCAAATTTGCGATTTGGTCCTATTAGATGCACGAATGAGCTAATGCAATATCTTATTCTATTAAATTGCAACAAGCGATACTAATTTTTAACACATGAACTACTAATTGAATAGGATGATTTGTACATTTCATTGTCCAAATTTACTTGCAAAATTATATGTAGCAACAAAGTATGGGTGAAGTAAAAATGAATCTTAAAAATATGAGAATCTAACTGAGCTCTTTGAGAATAATTTTTTTATGTTTAATTCTTCTTCACAGATAACATTCAAGATTTGACTTCGAAAATAATATTTCCCTTTTGATGATATTGTTCATTAACATACTTTTATTTTTCTAAAAATGAATCTACTTCGTAGAAATAAAATATTCAATCAATATTTTTAATCTTCAATCAAAATAAAATTTTAATTTATTTTTTTTTTCATATTTGTTTTATTTTTCTTCTCCTTGAGTAATCTAGGAAACTAATTCAGAAATTATCAAGATGTTGGCGTGTGACAACTTATAAAATATGCAAAATACCCCCTGAACTAATCAATATTTTTAAAATAAAAAAATAAATTAGTGTTGCATCATGTTTCTATTAAATAAGAACTCATCACGAGTTCTAATTATCAAAATTTGGACCAGCTTTGATTATGGAATATTTGGTTAAATCAAGGACTCTGATTCCATACCATATTTGAGGTAGGAGAACAAGCTATGATGCTAAATCTAATGTAGGACTCATATGAGTTGATGAAGTTTTTATTTAGAATAAAGGAAGATAAGAAAGGATGAAAAAATAATAAGAAAAAATTGGATCAATAAATTGAGTTTATTTTTCACATTATGTTTAGGTGGTATGAGATCAGATTTATTTATTTTTCTGATGAATTGAATTTATTATCCACGTGTGAGACATGGGAAGGTGTGGAGTCTTCATTCTGAGAGTTTTCTCCTTGAGCTATAGACTCATAGCGAGTCTGGTAGGTATTCCTTCTTTGTTTTTTATTATCTTTCAGTCCATCCCTTCTCTCTCTTTCTCGTCCTTTGATCGTCATACATCAGATGATCAAATTTGGTGTAGGATGAATTAATTATGAGAATGAGTGAAGAGAAACATTGAATGATAATAGAAAAAGAAATTTATAACTACCAAACTCGCTTTGGTTTAAGAAGAAAACTCCTAGGATGGAATCTCAAAAAATACTCTCACGATGAAATCTCACACTTCTGCATGTTTCACGCATGGATGATGAATTTCTACCATAGGAAAAACTAGCATGGTCTTGCAAAACACACATGATATGGTAAGTAAACCCGTTGATTCATTTTCTGATGTCTTATTACATTTCATTTCCCGACCCCAAATATAATTAAAAAGGAAAATAGATAAATAAGAAAAATTATAATTACATCAAATCAAATAAATCATTTGCTCATTTCTTCTTCGATGGAAGGCAATGTTGAAGATTTGATTTGGAAATAATCACAGATAGATCTGTTGTTTGCAAAAGAATTAGAGTCCCAACTGTCCCAAAATCCAGATATTGTTTAAAAATTCTGTTAAGCAGAAGGCTAAGAAGCTAAACATATAAAAGATGTCCTGAGGCAGGAAAATGAACTAAGAAAAAGGTGCAAGCCTGGTAAAGCAGGCACATGCTTATAGGTGCCTAAACTCCTTGAATTTCTTGGTATTCCTGTCATTGAGTGGGGAGCTTCACCTCCTCAATTGCATTGATAGAATCACGAGGGTAAATTCATGATAACCCTCGATGGATAAAAACAGTCTAAGAAACTCATGGTTATATTCTGAAAGACTGCTTTGAAGTTATCATGTCATTGTTACTTTTTCTTACTTGTTTTGGTGTACACAAGCTTTGGGTTGTTAGCACTTTGGCTGATGCATATCCATGTGATAAATATATCACTTCTCCATCACGGCCATGGCATATCCATGTCAAACAAATATGATGTGCCCAACATGGCCATGGCTTTGAAATTTGTCATGTCTACGCTTTGGTGGAAACCAAATATTGGTTTTGTAAACAGCTTCTAACATATCTTATGTTCTCTTTGATTGGTTAATGTGATGCTATATGACTATTCTCTGTACTGCAGTTAGACGAGAGATCAAAATATTGAGATTATTTATGCATCCCCATATTATCCGTCTTTATGAGGTAATAGAGACTCAGTCAGATATTTATGTGGTGATGGAGTATGTTAAGTCAGGCGAGCTATTTGATTATATAGTTGAAAAGGGAAGATTGCAAGAGGATGAAGCTCGCCGTTTTTTTCAACAGGTACTTTAAATAAATTTCTTGTCTTGCATCACCTTTTCTGAGGTGCATATGAATATCATAGTTGTGGTGTTTTTCTTTGATAAATACAATTTACTAATATATACAATAATCTATTTAGTTTTCTAAGTTATACTGGTTTGATCTCTGCTTTAACAGTCTTTTTTCCTTAATAAGTTTATCAATATTATTATATTACATATCATGTAACAATCTATTCATTGAAACATTCCTAACCTTTTCTTTTCTTCATTTTTGGTAAAGATCATATCTGGTGTTGAATATTGTCATAGAAACATGGTTGTTCATCGGGATTTGAAACCAGAGAATGTGTTGCTAGATTCAAAATGGAATGTTAAAATTGCTGACTTCGGCTTAAGTAATGTTATGCGTGATGGCCATTTTCTGAAGACTAGTTGTGGGAGCCCAAATTATGCTGCTCCTGAGGTATGTAAATGTTCCATTATACTAATATATATTTTTTCTGTTTCCTTTGGCCTTTTACCATGTTGTCATATCCATCCTTTGTAGGTAATTTCTGGAAAACTATACGCTGGACCTGAGGTTGATGTATGGAGTTGTGGTGTCATTCTTTATGCTCTTCTTTGTGGCACCCTTCCCTTTGATGATGAGAACATACCCAACTTATTTAAGAAAATAAAGGCAAGCAATCTTTGAACATCTTAGATTTTGTTACCCCAGCTTTGCATGCAAACATAATACTCTGACATATATTCTTTCTTATCAAAACCTTAGGGCGGGATATATACCCTTCCTAGCCATTTGTCTCCTCTTGCACGGGATTTGATTCCCAGAATGCTAATTGTTGATCCTATGAAGCGAATAACCATTCGTGAGATTCGTGAACATCCATGGTTCCAGACTCATCTTCCTCGCTATTTGGCTGTACCACCACCAGATACTCTGCAGCAAGCTAAAAAGGTAAGTTCCATTTGGAACGACTGAAGTCATGTTCTATTTTTAGATGCAAGTTCTAATCTTCTGGACGACTTATGTTGGTTTAGCTAATAACAGTATGTGTATTTTTGTTTCTGTTATTGGCTAATACTAGATGTTTCAGTCCATTTGCCAATTAAATGCAAGGGATGAGAAGAAATAATAGGGTTTGTTGCTTTCAGAAAGAAAATAGATTAAATTAGCATTATTTTGCATAATATGTGATGGCGATGATTTATAGTATACCTTGTGATAAATGGTTTCGTACAGAACTTGCTTATCTGTTAGCAAGCTTTTTTTTTGTGGTGAGAAAATGCTCAACATTCAAGATAAAGAGCATTTTATGTAATATGTGTTCATTGTTTTTTCTATTTATTTCACACTGTTGCCAGTCATCATACTGTATAAGCAGTAAATAAATGTATTTTCACTCTATTTTTTGTGCCTTTCTTTGTTGTGTACCTCATATGTTGTTCCCAAGTGCGCATGCCAGTTCTGTATCTGAAGTAGGTTAATCAATGATTCCTGTCTTTGCAATGTCACAGTTCTAGCTGTTCTTCAGTAAATGCCATGGAAAATCCTACAACGTGTCTCAAAGAATTTGCATTCTTGCAGATCGACGAAGACATTCTTCAGGAGGTAATCAAAATGGGCTTTGACAAGAACCAGTTGGTTGAGTCTCTTCATAGCAGAATCCAGAATGAGGTATTTCATGTGATTTGTATCTTCTTCGAGTCATAACCATTCTTTCCTGTCACCATAACTTCTTCTGTTCTATAATCAGGCAACTGTATCATATTACCTACTTCTGGACAATCGTTTCCGTGCTACGAGTGGCTACCTTGGGGATGATTTTCAAGAAACTATGGTATGTGATGCATTTCTCCAGGTCTAACATATAGTTCTTACTGATGGTGTTAACTGTGTTCTTGCTTGCATAACATGCAATACCAAATGTGTGTGTTGTGTAAATGCTTGTTTCTCTAGGATGGTGGTTTCTCACATATGGGTTCAAGTGAAACTCCAGCTATTGCACATCGGTTTTCGGTATATATGGATCAACAGGGTATTGGTTTGAGGTCACATTTTCCTGTTGAAAGAAAATGGGCTCTTGGACTTCAGGTCATCACTCGTTTATCTTGTTTATCTTTGCATTACTGTCTAGTTAATCCTCCTCCTGGCTTGAATATTTAATTTTTATCGACAGTCTCGAGCTCATCCTCGTGAGATAATGACAGAGGTCCTTAAAGCTCTACAAGAACTAAATGTCTGTTGGAAAAAGATTGGACATTATAACCTGAAATGCCGTTTTATTCCTGGCATTTCTGATCATGCTGAAAGCATGCTTGATAATTCTCGGCATGCTAACCATAGCTTTAGTGATGATTCCGCCATTGTTGAAAGCGACGATGTTGCTGGGAAAGAATCCAGCACAGTCAAGTTTGAGATTCAGGTATCACACTTCTCTCTCATTTTTCAGGTTTAATCGGAAATGTTTGTCGAAAGTGTTAAGCAAAATGTTTTGTGTTTAGCATGCGGAAACAACAAGCAATGTGGCTCTACTTGATGTTCTTCCTATTCTTCAGATAACATTATTAATCGAATTTATATTTAGATCATGTGGGTAATGCTTCCCTTTTCTCCTTGACCTTTGTTGGATTGCAGCTCTACAAGACCAGGGAAGACAAGTATCTCCTTGACTTGCAGAGGGTCAGTGGGCCGCATCTCCTCTTTCTCGACTTATGTGCTGCCTTACTTGCTCAGCTTAGAGTCCTATAACACTGGCCTTCTTTTCTTCTAAGTTTTGTTGTTCCTTCTTCTTGTGAATATGGAATTTGCCTAATGCTGATGCCACACACGTTAGTAACTTTCACGTTGATGTGTTGTCGCCACGAGATCACACGGTTAAATGATTGCCTGATATTTTTGGGCAATGTTTACTAAGTTTCTGATACCTAAGTCTGATAAACCTCTTTTGATCTCAAAGAGCACTAATTACATGGCTTGTTGGCATAAATAATGGGTAGAACATGATCTCTATGATGCCCGAAATTTATCGCATTGTAAGCAATTTTGTTCATGGTGACACAGTTTTCTTGTTAAGGACAGTGAGGCTTTCATCGATTTGAGGTCTTAATATCCTATATTCTTGCTCTTGAACTCCATCATTTATTCTTTATCCTTTTCTCTTGTTGCTCCGTATGAGGTACTCCAACGTTCGTTAGCAGCCCTGTGGCCTTCGTCATCCGCCGTCGTCGCATAGGACGGCGGCTCAAATTCCTCTGCCATTCCTATCAAATGGCATGCTATTGCAACCGCATGAAAAGTGTTGATTTCTGAGCCGTAGTTGGTGGTAATGTATTGATCAGACCTGTCGAAGCATTCTGGCGTCTGGTGCTTCCCATCCATCAGGCACCAGATCAGCATTGCTCCTCGCTCCGAACACGTCCAGTGCCTCCTGACGAATCACCTACCTCGAATTACCCACCAAAATCGAATCCCAAGAGACAACATGTCTGCTACGAATTTCATCAAACACCTTAAGATCGAAAGCCTTCCGCCCAGGAGACGAACGTTCCGACCCCATCCTGACCATTAAAGCACGAACACTCAATTCTCCCACGAAAGCCGATGCAATAGCATGCCATTTGATAGGAATGACAGAGGAATTTGGGCCGGCGAAAGGCGTCCTATGCGGCGGCGGCGGACGACGAAGGCCACAGGGCTGCTAACGAACGTTGGAGTATATATATATATATATATATATATATATATATACCTTTTTCTTTAAGGAAAGTGGATTCTTGATGTCCATGATGAGATCATTCGGATTCCGGCTTTAATTGGGGAGATATGAGATGGGGAATCTAAAGGAAATTGGATTCGTGCGGGCATGATTTGAAGTGGGAATAAAAGCGGCTTTCTTGATTGCCATTCTTGGTCTCAATTGTTTTTGTTGAACTTTGGCCCTCATATCTATTGTTGGCTCTGGTATTTCACATTTGAACCTTAAGTAACTTCCAACTTGAAGTACTGAATTGAAGACAATGAAGTAAAATAGAAGCCTAGTAGGATTCGGCATCACAAGACTTTTTATAGAATTTGATGAATTGATTTGTTTATGCATGGCATGTAATTGAGGGTGAGCCGATTGCTCCCTAGTGAGACGGAAGTTCCAAGTCTTGGAAACAACATCCGTTAAAATATTTTTAGAATCAAGACTGTACATATTTACCCATTCAAAGATGCCAAATTTCTTGTATCTTTTTGCAATTTCTATTTTCATCAGCGACATTGCTCATCTCATTTTCCGAACTTACTATCTAAACACATCTTCTTCAGAAATCTAACCAAAAAAGGAACCCTAACCCTAACCCTAGCTAGCCTAGGGCCCCAAACCCCGCCGCCGACGTCGACGGCGGCACTCGAAAAGGGACAGCTCAACCACCGAACCCGTAGAGAGTACGGCCCTGACGCTTAAGAGCGTAGACGACGTCCATGGCGGTGACGGTCTTGCGGCGGGCGTGCTCCGTGTACGTGACGGCATCTCGGATGACGTTCTCGAGGAAGATCTTGAGGACGCCGCGGGTCTCCTCGTAGATAAGGCCACTGATGCGCTTGACACCACCACGGCGGGCAAGGCGGCGGATGGCCGGCTTGGTGATGCCCTGGATGTTGTCGCGGAGAACCTTTCGGTGACGCTTCGCCCCGCCCTTGCCGAGACCCTTGCCTCCCTTTCCGCGGCCGGACATTGCGCCCACAGTCGATCGATCCAAAAGAGAACGGTTGGAGAAGAGGAAAAGGTGAAAGGCCCGATTGCAGCAAAGGTGGACGGTATTTATAGAAGAGGGAGTCTAGGGCGGCGGCAGCGGTCGATCCGTGGGAGTGTATCGTTCTGCTGTTGGATCTCGTATTGACGGCTACGATGGGTTCTATTCGTTTGTTTCGGATGCGTGACGGGGCAGGTTAGCGGAACTGGTGTGGTTCCATGGTTCGCACGTGCGGAAGGTGTGGCTCCCTTGATCTCGTTCGAAGCCCATAAAAGGCCTATAGCTTCGTCTTCGTGGGCCGGCCTAATATGACGAAGCCTTAAGAGGAAGCGGACGGAGAGGCGAAGACGAAGAAGAAGACGGCGGAGACATGAATAGCAATGGCGTGTGGAGAGGAGCCTATCTACCCTGCAAATCCACCTCCACGAATCCGAGGTACCACCCACCCTCCTGATCTCCTCGTTTTATCCTCCGAATACGAGGAAACACGTCCGCCAATCCACAAGTACAGCTTTGCTCGTCTGTATGTAGTTTCGTCCATCGTTGATTTCTAATCTCCATGTAGTTTATAGCCCTAAATTTGAAGCCGTCGATTGCCTTTGCTTGGCGTTCCGATCTCATATATGGTCGATATGGTTCCATAGATTGTTTCTTGTAATGTGAACCTTTAATTTATTGATATGAGTGCTCTAGTCGTGTCCATGTCCGACACCAAAACTTGCAGGATTGGTACTTCAGCATATATTAGGACTCATGTATCACCTGCAATTTCTTTATGTTGGTGTCGGATCCGAAGCCCTTCGTATCATTTGCATAAGGTTTCTAAACACATTGAATAGTGGAAATATATATGTTCTTTTGATTTTTAACTTACTGTGACTTGAATGATCTATGTAACTTTTATAAATAAGTATTTTTTGCCAATGGTTGATAAAAGTTAGATTTGTGATGATCATAGAGTATCTAAATTGGCTTGATTTATATTAATAGACAAAATTATAGCAACGAATGAAAATTATGTATTGGTAATTGTTGTATCACGAATTTAGCTAATTTTGTCTAAGTCGGTGCCCTTGCATGTCCATCCGCAAAGAGTCAGCCTATCCGAAACCTTTTAGGGTCCTTTAAGACCAACAAAAAAAGGACGAGTTAGCAGAAGCGTTTAATTCGGGATTCCATAAGTAATCATTTTAATAAACACTTGATAAACAATGTAAATTACAAGCATAAACTTCACAAGCACTGAATGATTGTGTGACAAAAGATCCAAGGTTGATGCGGGACAAAAACAAAAAAAAGAAATTACTATTAGAAAAGATTCTAACAACTGACCTGATGAGGAAAGTCAACTCCTTATGCTAGAGAAACCTTCACAATAGTTGAAAATATTTTTTTTTTATGATTTCATAGGCTTAGAAGAGGCATTTATTTATATTAGTTCTAGGCCTTCAAAACTAACTAACTAACAATGTGGGACTATTGAAAGAAATATAAAACATAAAAATTAACAATGTGGGATAAATAAAAGTGATAAGTGGGTAGGTTGTTCTTTGAAAATAGTCTTCTTCTGCTTGTTCTGCATTCATCCTCGCCACTTGTGAAAAAACTCGTCCTCGAGTTTATGTTTGGATAAAATGAATTCTCATTTGAAAAGTAGCTATGTAAGTCTGCAACATTGAAGGTCTTTGAGATCCCCCAATCATCTGGTAAATCAATTACATAAGCATTGTTATTGATTCTCTTTAAGACCTTGTAGGGACCATATATCTTCGGATTCAATTGTTGTAAGTGCATATGAGAAATCTCTCTTTTCACAAATACACCAAAACCATATCTTCTTTCTTGAATATATTCTCTCTCCTATGCTTATCAATTGCTTTCTTGTACTTGGCATTACTAGCTTCCAACTTCTTAGGTGTCAACAAAGTTAGGACTGCACTTTGACTCGTACTTTTTGAATATGTCTCTTTTGTATCAACTTTTCTACCTTCTCCCTCAGCATCTCACTCTCTTTTGGGTTCATCCGGTAGTGAGGTAAATTTGGTAGACTTGCTCCTAGAGTCAAATCAATTTGGTACTGAATATCTCTTATGGGTGGAAGTTCATCCGGTAACTCTTCAGGGGTGATCTCTTTGAATTCTTCCAATATCGATCTTAGTTCGTTTGAAATCTTTGCTTCGGGTGGCTTTTCTTCCTTTACAATAAGAGCATAGCATACTCTTGTTTCTTTAGAATTGGCAATGAAATTCTTGCACAGAGTTGGAAATAGATAAGAGAGACTTCCCCTCTACTTTAGAAGTGTTGGTTTCATCTTCCTTTTTGTTAGTCGATAGAATGACAATCTTCTTTCCATTTCACCAGAACACATAATCATTCTTTCTTCTAGCGTGGGTTGCATTCACATCATACTACCATGGTCTTCCAAGTAGTACATGGCACGCATCCATATCAACTACCTCATGTATAACTTCCTCCTTGTAACTTTTCCCAATTGAGAAAAGAACTCAACAATTCTCAATTACGGTGACAATTGGGCCTTCTTTAATCCACCCTAGCTTGTATAGTGTTGGATGAGCCTTCGTCTATAATTTTAGGTGCCTCACCAGTGATTTGGATATAATGTTATCATAACTTTCATTGTCTATAATCAATGCACAAACTTTGTTATTAACACTGCATTGAGAATGAAAGATTTTCTTACACTGCGATAGAACTAATTGCCTTGGGGTAACTAATAATCTTTTCACAACACATGCGACGTATTCCCTTTCTTCCGATAAGGTCCCTTTGATGCCTAAGGTAGTAGTTGATTCAGATGATTCAACTAGCTTTCCAACAGAAAAGATTGTGTCCTTGGGAATGTACTTGAGGTGCCTTTTATAGTGGGCTTCGAGTGTCGTTATCTCCAAATAGTAAATAGCTGTGCTTCTTCTGGCGATTGGTTAGCATTTGAAGTTTGTGTATGCTTTAGTTTCTCCTCTAATGCTGCAAATTTTTAGAGTTATTTCAGTGAAATTAACAACTGAATGATGCAGGCTATCACACGACGATGAAGAATGCCATCAGAAGTAGTCTTTGGTCATCAACTCCTAATAAATATCATGAACTCTTGAATGAAAGCACATAGCTGATTCCAGTTTGAAGATTCAAACCCATCAACACAGCAAGAAACTTTGTCAAAGAAACATCATCCAGAAGCCAGCAGTCAAGTAAACCTAAGCTGATTTACATTCAAGGGATTGAGCCTGATCTGGACATTCCATTCTGTTGGATGGATAATAGCCTGTAGAATCCTGACTCCTTTCTCCATGTCTCCTTGTCATAACATCATCTGTCAGGCCCAATGCAACCTGATTTGGGGACTGACAACAATCATATTAATGGGTACAGTTGTACTGACTGATAGTACTGAGCATACTAACTGTGGTATAAGAACTAGCAAAATTTCAATGACATATGTCATATATTCTCTTTTGAGTAGTCAATTGAACCATCAGCACTGTACAAATGTAAAAAAAAGAACGATGTTGCTGCTGTTAGAGGTGACAAGTTCAGGTTTTGGTTCAAAAATTGTGATTGTGGCAGAATTCGCAATTCTTAAATACTGTTTTGTGTTGATAAACATACAAGTGTGCACTAGTTCTTTTGAGTTCCTTCTTCAACACCTGTGGCTGGCTGCAAATGAGATGGTGGTAATGTGTGGTAAGCTTAGAATTGAGACAAATGATTTCCTATTCTTTACATGGATCATGGACTCGGAAAAATGTGAACAACAAGCTTATTTGTTCCAGCAGATGATGAAGAGTGAGAACAACTGTCTCACACTGACTGCATGTATGCTCATTCAACAGATTCTTACTAGTGGATCTCAGTCTGACTTGACAAAACACAGGATAAAGAGTTGATGAATTTGCAAGCCACAAAAATCCAACAGGTAACAGAAGGGATGTCTGCACAAGAATGATAGCCTATGAAAGAAATGATAAAAATTAAAGGATAAAGTTTCCAACAGAAATCAACTGATATTAGATACAAAAAGGAAGCTGAGATTGTATCTTACAGCATCTGTCAGCCTATCTACGAGAGTATATATGAGATACAATTCACGTGATGTACAAACATCTGTGCAGACTGCACGAGAAGCATACAAGGTTAAAGGTCTCTACAAGCACATTCATAGCTCAACTGTCTCCATTGTTCATCTCCGAGTAATCCTGTGCTTATTTTCCAATTTTACATCTTTCATAGGGCACAAAGCCCCTCGTGGACTTGATCTTGCTTGCTTTGACGCTAATGAAAGCTGAGTTCTCGCTCGGCCTTAGCTTGAAGGCACGCATGGGCTCAAATATCTAAAAGATCTTGGAGATTTCCTCCCATCTCCCGATGAATCGTTCCGTGGACTTAGTCTATTAGCTAAAATATCTGAACGGAACCCAATTAGTTATCCTGGAGCTTGATTCTGCATATCTGTGTCAATTTTCTCTTCGTGAGAGCCAACGTCAGCACTTGGCAACGACATGAAACATCGTGTTGCATTTCGATCATTAGAAGAGCATGTTTTCTGAGAATTGGCTACCGGCGAACATTCTTTAGGATGGATCTGATCTTGCGAACCCAAATATAACTCCTGCAACATGGAATACAGCAATTCAATACTAATGGATTTTAATTTATCTTCATAAATAAATAATTAGGGATTAAAGAATGTACCAGTGGAGATTTATCTAGTTTATTTGAACCATTAGATGCTGGATCTTTGGACAAAATTCTTTCCTCTCCTTCCACAGATGAGGTAGGCGAGCAACATCTATTCTCTGGTTCACTCACTGACAATTCTACTGGATCTGATCCAACCACAGATGACAATGGTGATGTTTCTGATCCAACCGCAGACAAGACTGATACAGGTGATCCACTCTCTTGTTCAGAGAAAGATGACAATGGTGATGTTTTGGGCAATGTTTACTAAGTTTCTGATACCTAAGTCTGATAAACCTCTTTTGATCTCAAAGAGCACTAATTACATGGCTTGTTGGCATAAATAATGAGTAGAACATGATCTCTATGATGCCCGAAATCTATCGCATTGTAAGCAATTTTGTTCATGGTGACACAGTTTTCTTGTTAAGGACAGTGAGGCTTTCATGGATTTGAGGTCTTAATATCCTATATTCTTGCTCTTGAACTCCATCATTTATTCTTTATCCTTTGCTCTTGTTGCTCCGTATGAGGTACTCCAACGTTCGTTAGCAGCCCTGTGGCCTTCGTCGTCCGCCGCCGCCGCATAGGACGCCTTTCGCCGGCCCAAATTCCTCTGCCATTCCTATCAAATGGCATTCTATTGCATCGGCTTTCGTGGGAGAATTGAGTATTCGTGCTTTAATGGTCAGGATGGGGTCGGAACGTTCGTCTCCTGGGCGGAAGGCTTTCGATCTTAAGGTGTTTGATGAAATTCGTAGCAGACATGTTGTCTCTTGGGATTCGATTTTGGTGGGTAATACGAGGTAGGTGATTCGTCAGGAGGCACTGGACGTGTTCGGAGCGAGGAGCAATGCTAATCTGGTGCCTGATGGATGGGAAGCGTGGGAAATTATACCAGACGCCAGAATGCTTCGACAGGTCTGATCAATACATTACCACCAACTACGGCTTAGAAATCAACACTTTTGATGCGGTTGCAATTTAGAAATGTTTGGTCACTGTCGCTTTCTTTTACATGTTCGATGAAATGTTTGCGAACCTGAGCGAGAAAAGAGCTGCTTGTGGCTTCCTGTGGCATCATGCGCAAGTAGGCGCAGAGCAGCTGGCATCAATTCATGGCAGTGGTTTTGCAAGTCCAATGCGAATGAACTCATGCGCCGAACTCTTCTTATGTGGGACGGATCGAGGAGGGTGTTTGAGTAATTACAGAAGCGAACGATGGATCCTGTCGGGATATTCTTGGAATTTTCCAAGCGACCGGATATAGTGAGATAGATAACAGGTGGCTTCTGTCCATCCCGAGGCCGATGGCTGCAACGCATGGCTGTCTGAGGTCGCTTCGTCCTGCTCCCCTCCTCTCCTCCTCCTCAGCCGCAGCAGCAGCAGCACCGAAGCAGCTATTCCACTATCCATGTCCTTCCCGCACTTCACTCCCCATTTCGAGAAGGGATGCGCTTCTGATATCTGTTCTGCCCCTCGGCTTCATTGCGCTCCCCCTTCCTTCGCAAGCCAGGGAGAGAAGAGGAAGGAAGGCCATCGCTCCCGAGGAGTACTCCACCAGCCGTGAGTTCCCTTCCGGTTCTTGTCTTCTTCACCATAAATGAAGTCCTTAGCTGCTAGTATTGTGCACTGGTAGCATTGTGGTTACTTTCATCAGTTTGGTTTCTGTGACTCTGGTGATAATTATGCTTACATATTATGTTTGTTTATCTTTTACTACACACTTTTTTGCAGCATATAAAATTGGATGTGGGCAGCATGGCCAGATTCAAGAGTCGATTTTTCTTTTGCTATGTTAATTGGACCTTGTATGTCTGCACTTAATTGTTACTTATAGGAAGGGTTTAGCCCCTTGAGAGTGTTCAACCTTCACCAACTTCATCAATTTGTGTGCAATGACTGAGACAACCAACCCCGAGGTCTGAACCCGGTTGCTTTTGATGTGTCCTGAAACAGATCTGTTAGAGTAGCTATGAATTAGGCAGTTTCTCCTTAAGATAATTAACATTTCTGAAAATAAAGAAAAGAAATTGGCAGCATTGATAATATATAAGGTAGAGTATTTAGTCCAATTAATCACAAAAATTTAGAGAGAGAAAGATATATAGCCATCATTGCTTCGGTTCCAGAAAAACCAAACAAAAGCAATTCCATTCTTTTTGACAAGCGCATAATCATATTGTTCAATTTATTAACCACTGTGAGATGATAAAAGTCCTTTTTTTGAGATGGATCTGTTTGTTATCTTAGCATCTTCGTTAGCTATATACCAACTTTAGCAATAAAAGAGCACCTTCAATTGAAAGGAATCTTATTTTTCAAAAAGAAGAAAAAATAATCTTGTTTACTTATTTAACATAAGATGTTCTTTGACATGATGTTATTTGAGACCTTATGGCTCCATCTTGTTATAAATTTATGTCCAATCACCTTTAGAAATTTGAGAACTGCAATAAATTTTGTAAAGAAAAGGTCGACTTTGTGGCATTGAAATGCATTCAACAAACTTTGCGGCACTGAATCAAGGTTGCATGAGTTATCATCTTGGCCTCGCTAGATATTGCCCATCACCGGTTCTCTGTTATGTTTCTTCCATGCAATTTTATCCCTAATTTTGTCCTGCTTTTCTGTTTGCCTGAAATCTAAATGTTGAAAACAGCTAATGGTCTGAAGTATTATGATCTTATTGAGGGGAAGGGCCCGAAAGCTGAGAAAGGTTCCACAGTTCAGGTTGGTTCTGAAATCAACTAGACAATATCTTGATCCACCTGAAAAAGTTTTTCTGGGCAAAAATGAATATCGGAAACCACTTCAAGTTTTGGTGACCTGTGTTTTTATAGGTACATTTTGACTGCATCTATCGAGGAATTACAGCCATCTCAAGTCGTGAATCTAAACTTCTAGCTGGCAATCGCGTTATTGCACAGGTTCTTTCAATAAGCCCATCTTGACAGGGTTTTGATATTGTCTTTAACTGATGTTTTGTTCATCATTGACTACTCTATTGAGCTTATATAATGGAGACAAACTTTTAATATACTGTTTTCAGTCCTCTCATCAAGTATTGTTTGACCAGCAGGACTGGTGGAAAAACATAAAAGCTTTTAATACATGGTATCATCAATCAACTTGAGCAAGGTTACTAGTCCAATGATACATGGTACCAGTTTCTTGGGCAATTACCATAGTGTAATTCCTACTCTTTTGCTGGTGATTGTTCACAGTTGCAAAAGAAGATCATTATGTTTTTTTCAGACCTATCTCTATTATGAACTAATGTCTTGATAGGGATTTATTTCTGATTTGCATTTCTAATTAGTTCATAAGTTCTTATAACTATCTGTTCTCAGTGAGTTGAGGAATGTTCCAGGATTACTCAACGATTGTCAAGAGAATGTCATTGCTCGTCTTAGTATCTCCTCATATCCAGTTGGCTTGCAATTCTAGTACTGACAGAGCTTCTCTTCTTTTAGTAGCCTTATGAATTTACTGTCGGGTCGCTACCTGGTAAGGAAAGAAAGCGTGAGTTTGTGGAAAATGCAAATGGCCTCTATTCAGCCCAGGCTGCACCAAAACCCCCTCCAGCTCTGTATTCAATAACCGAAGGAATGAAAGTAGGAGGGAAGGCAAGTATTCCTGAAAAGTAGCTTTCTGCTTTTTCTTAACGACATAATTCAAACAGATTTTTGTAGCTTATGTGCAACTAACTTAATGCGGTTATCTGAGTTTCTCGTGTCCATGTTCCATCTTTATTTATGCAGAGGACTGTGGTCGTTCCTCCCGAGCTCGGTTATGGAAAAAAAGGAATGAATGAAATACCAGTAAATGTCGATACTAATCTCTGATATTTTTTTGTTGAATCTTATGTGTTTTGTTAAGAAATTACACATTGTTTCTAATGTGGTTTTTCAGTTGGGCTGCATGAGTTCCTATATTTGCTTGATTTTCTCATTTGCTTTGCAGCCTGAAGCTGATTTTGAAATGAATGTGGAGCTTTTGGAAGTGATACCTCCAGGAGAAAAGTAAACCATGTTCTGAAGAGAGCACTGTTTCTTCTATGTTTTTCCATATATGTATATTTTATGATTTCTTCAGTACTAATTTCGTCTTTCAGTGGAAATAAAGAGCATCATTCTGTGTTAGTAAACCTATTCTTAAGCAAGAGAAAGGTCAATATATCTTTTTTGTTAACCCTGCAAACTAGAATGTTGAAATTTTTGCTAGCAAGTTGAGCTACTTCAATGTTGTACTTCAACAAGAAATCAGAAATTTTGGTTTCTATGACAATACATTTCATATGTTTGGAGCTACATGTGACTTTTATTACTGCATTTTGTATTGTTTGCAGTTATTAGACTGGAAATGTGATTAGTAGCTGAACTCAAAACCAGAATCCCACTGGGTATAAAGTATGTGCTAAGAACTGAAGGAGCTTTTTTTGTTTTTTGTTTTTGTGCTTAAACCTTGTCATCTGCCACCATATCTGTGTAACATCACAATTGACTTTGATGATAGACATGTTCCACACCATTTTGATCTTTTTAGCACATTCTAATGATACACTCCATTAATGCAAGTAAGTTGACAAACATCTTGTTATCGCTTGATGTCGGTGATCACCTTTGAGTAGGGCAATTAATTGAACTTGATTTAGATCTAACTTACACTACGGGTGTCGATGTTGCTCAAGATACGAGGGCTTTCAATGTAACGATAAACTTAGGTTTCTTTTGATACTCAAGTTAATAATATCGAGATGAATAAGATAGGATATATAAGGGCTTTTCATTTGACGATAAACTTTGGTTTCTTTTGATATTTAAGTTAATAAATTCGAGATGAATAAGAGAGGATTGAAATCGATTGAGTTTGACCTAATCACAACCCCCTTATCTATTAGTGGTTAGAAAGATAAGATTTGAAATAAACGATATTTAAAAATATTTCATTCTGATCGATTGACATGACATATTTTTAGTTGGGTTGAGACTTCCATTTGTGAAGCCCAAGCAAGAGTGATTATTCCCCATATCATATCTCTAACTCTATAATTATCTATTTCTATAAAAATATTTGATTTCTAGTTAAAAAGAATTAAATATTTAAATATTTAATCCATCGGAAGTCATAGAGTTAAGAAAATAAACATTTCTATCATACATGAAAACAAAATTAAGGAGTTATCAAAGTAATTTAACTTTACCACATAATAATTTGATTGACTTTCTTTGATCACAATTAAAATTAACCAAAAAATCATACTTAGCGATGTGATGAACCCAATACATCAAACTCCCGTCAAAACTATTTTCGTGACTCGAATCCTAATCAAATATTTGTCGTTATGCCTCCTCTAAGATCTACTTGTGTACATATATTTCATAAATATATGCAAAAGATCTAATTATCAAACCCTTAATCTTCTTTATCTAAATGAAAGATTGAATCATCTTTTTCTTTTCCTTTTATCCAAATTAACAAAGAGCAAATAATCATATATTCTTGTCGTTATTAATTTAACTTAGGATAATATAATTCTTTCATTTATTTTCTTTTTTTGTGACACAGATAAATTTATCCTTTAAAAATCAAGTTAAAGTTGGTTTATTTTGATTAATATCATTAAAACTTGAAATTTCTTTTGCTTCTTTTCATAGGCTTTTGTCGAGATTTATACTCTTTAGTTGCACTCATGCAGTCATGTCATGAGTTGACCACCGATGCTAAGTAGCATGACTCCCTGTTGCAAGTTTCCTCGCGTGGCTTTGCAGGGTATAAAAGCAAGGGCGGGAGGTGGGGGCGTCACAAGAAGCCCCTGCCGTGTCCCGTCGGCTCCTCGACCGCTAGGGTTCGAAAGAGGAGAGGGGATGGAGAGCTCGCTCAGGTACGATGGCGATTCCGAATCCCTTAGGATCCACGCCAAGGAGAAGATTCCCCTCGCCTCCAAGACCCTACTGCAGGTTTGCCCCCCCCCTCATTTCTCTCTCCCCTCTTTGGCATTCTACCCTCCTGCGATGTGCGCCGCACAGTTCCTGTGAAAGCTTTGATACAGATCGCAAGTTTTTGTTCGTGTAGATGAGGGATTAGTGTAAATTTGGAATCTTATTTTGGTGAGCGTTTTCTTGTGTGTTCTGCAAAGTTCCGGTCTTAATGATCGAAATGAAAGTTGAACTTTGTCCGTCTAAAACGGAAATTGATGGTAATAATGTCTCGCGTGCATTTCTTGGAACATTCCATTAGAGGTTATCGTTTAATTTATCGCATCAGTTTTAAGTACCCTTTCAGCTTGTGCTTTTCGTTCAAGAATGTTGATATTTTTTGGTTTGGTTAAATCATTACAGTAAATCTTCTACTCTATGTGCCCTGTTCAATGCCTAGAACGGTGTTCCTTGCTTGTAAGATGATTAATATGTCAGGAATGAGCAGACTGATAATTTATTATATTTGTGTCCTGCCAGGCTCATGGAGAATTAGACACAGGGGGTGGGACTCCTAGTTTTCTTGCCCTGTTTGTTCGGCATTTCTATCCCGAGGTAATTCTCATGCTCGGGTCCTGGCTAGCAACATAACAACGATCTTGAATTTAAAGCGTCTAACCAAACATTGGGATGCGAAATGCCTTTGTTCTTATCATGTAGTTATCAGCCAGCATGGGTATAGGTGTTCAGCTCAACAAAGAAGAAAAACTCAGTTACAGTGTTAGGGGAAAGAAGTCATTTCCAATCACAGCCAACGGTCTAGTGGGCATAAACTTGAAAGGAAAGTGCTATTTTGACAAAGAATTTAAAGAGGTTTGTATTGTTGATGCTGCACTATCTCTTTTATGAAGGTTCAACTGTGCATGCATATTCTATTTTGCTTATAGATTATCTGTTTTTCATACTAACCTTGATATAGTAAAGCTAAATACGTCCCATGTTCCATCCCGCATTTCTTGTCTAATTTTATTGTGGTCTTCCAATTCATAGAATGAGTAAGCTTTAGTGAATTTTCTTCAGCAAAATGAATGTTATTTTTTGTGTTTGGTCTTGGGTAAATGGGTGTAGTGCAAGATTCTTTTTAATGGGTCTGGGCTTTTGGATCCAATTTAGGCTGAAGACCAGTTCAGTTCACATTAAGCATAAGCATGTCATGATTATCACAAACGTCCTAATGTTTCTCTGGTTCAGCTCTATTCCAGCTGTGATGAATTCAAGTTGTTTTGTGCAAAATTTTGTTATTTTCAAAAAGGGTTTGGGGTGAATGCAATGTTCTCATCAAAATTTTGGGTTAATGCTTGGTCGGTTTATGGTCACTTTTCAAAGTTGATTTTTTTTTATCAAAATGACTTTCCGATGATAGAACTTATTTAATCTCAAGTTACAATTTGATTGCCATTCTTGGTCTCAATTCTTTTTGTTGAACTTTGGCCCTCATATCTATCGTTGGCTCTGGTATTAAACATTTGAACCTTAAGTAACTTCCAACTTGAAGTACTGAATTGAAGACAATGAAGTAAAATAGGAGCTTAGTAGGGTTGGACATCATAAGACTTTTCATAGAATTTGATGAATTGATTTGTTTATGCATGCCATGTAATTGAGGGTGAGCCGATTGCTCCCTAGTGACATGGGAGACGGAAGTTCAAGTCTTGGAAACAACATTTGTAAAAGTATTTTTAGAGTCAAGACTGTACATATTTACCCCTTCAAAGATGCCAAATTTCTTATATCTTTTTGCAATTTCTATTTTCATCAGTCACATTGTTCATCTCATTTTGCATTTTTTGTCATCTTCTTATAGTTTTAACTTGCCATTTTTAGGTAGGGACCTGTCTTATAATTTTAGAAATAAAATTTTGTAGGTCGCTGTTAGGTTGGTTCCCAAGCAATCTAGGTTTGGTTCTATATGGTGTTTGCGATTAATACATGCCATTTGTGGTTAAAAGGCGCAAAATATATCCGATCAATATCGCAGCCTGTCTTTTGATGATCCTTGTGTTGGCTGCAGAATTAAAAATTGGAGCTTTGAAGATGCCTTCCATTTTGAAGTAGTGGGTAATTAAAATACAAATGTTAGGAGGATATCATAAATCATGGTTCGTAAAGGATCAGTTATTGAAAAATCCTTGATTTTTCGAGGGATCACCAAGAACAGTGGATTTTGGCGATCCTCCTGATCTTGACCAAATTTTGTGTTAAATCAGGAAGTTTAGTCATTTGTTGGTGGGTCAAGGAAACATCAAAATTTCTAATTTTCCTGGTCAAGTTCCAATCATTGCAATATTATAAGAGCAGTAGTAGGAGCCATGATTAGCTGAAACTGATTCTAATCTAAAATCATACAATTGATCTATACCTGATTTGATCTCGTGAGCCTTGCATTAAGATGTACAATAAGATTAGATGTATCGTCTATGCATGTCACCGAAACATTGTGCAAGATCAAATTCATCGTAATTGGCAACATGTTGAGATGTGAAAAGTTTGATTTCTTATAAATGTTGTAGATTTTTATTTTCTTATTATTGTCATTATCGGCATAAATATGGTGGTGCTACCTCTAAGCAGAGATTTATTTGCTTCTGGTCAGAGTTGGATTAGCGCCACATTACATGGTGTCGAACCAGATCCATCCAAAACCTGTGGTCCCATGGGTTAGTCACAATATAAGATTACACCCTGTGGGAACTTTAGGCTTGGTTGTTGATTTAAGATTTGGATTTGAACCAGGGACCAGGTTGTCATTTGGGCCTGGGCCAATAGCAGCGGTTGAGGGAAAATTAAAGGTGTCATCGTTGTCAGGAAGTACCTTCTTGCAGTGGTTGATCTGAAACTTCATGTTGATTGGATGAACAGTGCAATAGTAGGTAAAACTGCAGACCTAATAATTGAACAATAGCAGCACCAAGGAAAATTAATTGAGGTATCTTCACTATTGGCGAGAACCTTCTTCCAGTGGCAGATCTGAAATAATTATGTTACTCGGTTAGCATTGCGATAGTAGGTAAACCTGCAGATGTGATAATTGACTATATTCTAATAAAATATTTATATTTTCTCCATGCATCCCTGGCATAATTTAATAAGGTTGATTGGACATCCACCCAAAATTTTGTTGATAAGAGTTCTACCGCATGCAATCCTTTAGTTGCTTTTTCTTTGAGGAACACTACACCTGTTTTTGCACTTTGACTGTGATTGTTATATCTTTATATCTAAAGTGAGTATGCCATTCGTTATACATTTTTTATTTTAAAATCTTCATTCCATTCAATTCATCATAATAATTTGAAAATCAGGAAAACAACCAATGGGCTTTCTCACCATCTAATTGATAATGGAAAGCCCTAATGTTATGCTGGAAATTTCTTGTTTAATATTGACAATTGTTATTTCTCTCTGTAGAGGACCAGAAAGCCCTAATGATATGCTTGAAATTTCTTCTTTAATATTGACGATTGTCATTTCTCTTTGTAGAGGAAGCCAGGAGGAGCAGTTGAGTTGGCGTGGAGCATATTCAATTTCCAAAAGGACCAAGACGTGAGGATTAAAATAGGATACGAAATTTGCGACCAGGTATAGGTGTCTCCATCTCAGTGCATTGGCTCATGGCAGCTTATATGTTTAGCCTACTCAACAATTGCTAGTCACACATAAAATTTGATTTCAATCACATCCATGTGTGCTGAAAAAGATGAGCATTTGCTGCATGTAGAGCAGTTGCAGGGATCTTCTGAAATTTTAAGCACATAATTTACTTTATTTAGTTTGTGCTTTTACTTTTTATGCATACTTCCTAAATAATATAAGGGGTAAATCAAAACTTAGGAAATTGACATTTAGCTAACCAAATTGTTTACATCTGCTTGTATGATTTGGAATTTGACAATAATTAATCTTGAGGAAGCAGTAAGAGGGACATGCATAGTCTATCTATATATGAATATAATTTAGGTCTTTCTGATATGATTTATGTTCTTTTTTTTTTGTCTTTGTAATGCAGGTGCCGTACTTGCAGATCAGGGAAAATAATTGGACCCTCGGTGCAGATATCCATGGTAAATGGAGTGTCAGATTTGATTTATGATCCAAGAAAAGAGATGTCACATTATGCCATCGAATTCCTCCATAGGTCAAACCGAGATTGTCTGAGACGGCATAAACCTCTTCTAATTGATTGGTTTTGTCATGTGGAGTGAACTCCATTAAATGCTATTTGTTGGAATATCTTTGCACACTGATGTCCTCATCTTTTCTCGTTTGATTTCGGATCCAATTCCAAAAATTGCCAGTCTTCGGATCTTTGTGGATCTAATGACGTAACATATTTGGATCCGATTGCTTGCTTGGTGGATCCAATCCCCCGAATCGGGCGCGTCTTGATGTTAATTACGGAGTCGACCGTCACGGCAACGGAAGAGGTGAAGGATTCCTGTCGCCACGTGGAAGAAGCGTAACCGTGCCCCTGCTTCCAAAACTACCCTTCTATTATGACGAGAGATCCCCTTGAGTGTTGGGACCGTCGGAGGAATTTAATATATTGTTAGGGTGTTTATGGTAACTTTGTGTCTCCGAGGGTTCAGGGCTTAAGACCGCCGCCGGTTGGAGCAACGTGGTTCGTTTTCCTTCGAGCGACTGTGGCATTCAGCACGGGAACTCCGTTTCCCCGAGCTCGCAGGTCGTATTGGAGGAGGGAGACGTGACGCCGCGGAGGTGGAGTGGGAGGGCCAGGAGTAGCGATGGGTGCAGGTGAAGCTGGGAAGGGCAACGGATGGTGGAAGGGGATGCGGGTCTTCTCGCCGGAGTACTATGCTGTGTGCGCCGTCGGTGGGATGCTCAGCGCCGGCACAACCCACCTCGCCATCACCCCCCTCGATGTTTTGAAGGTCAACATGCAGGTGAGTTGTGGTTGATCCCTTAACAAGAGCTCGTTTTTCCATCGTTTTGCACTTGCCTGCCGTTCTTTTGGATCAAAGTTGTTCCTTTTTCTTTAAGGAAAGTGGATTCTTGATGTCCATGATGAGATCATTCGGATTGCGGCTTTAATGGGGTATATATGAGATGGGGAATCTAAAGGAAATTGGATTCGTGCGGGCATGGTTTGAAGTGGGAATAAAAGCGGCTTTATTGATTCTCTAGGAATCTGATGCCGTTGGATATTGCGAGAGTATCAAAAGGAACTCTACGCTTTGAATTCTATGTGGTAGGAATTTCCACAGAAGTGGGAGTAGAATCAATGCTTGTCATTGCAACTTTAGGGCGGGTTTATGTTCTTACTCTAGAATTATGTCTAGGGTTGCACACTAACCATGGTGGCACTAATTTATCTAGATTGTATACCTGAGGTATAACTGGAGCTTGTTCTTTGTGGATATACTTGGAAGTTGGAAGAATATCTGCTTACCGTAGTTAGGATCCATTTTCCTCTATAAATATTTGATCTTTAGATTCTTTGGAAAATAACTTTGCATTCGGTATTATTTGGTTAAACAGTTATTTTAACCAGAAAAAAAAATAAAAATATATATAGCACCTAATCAATATACAGGAATGACGGATTTGGCACTTAAAGCTGCTTTCCTTTCAATCATAAATTTAATTGCTAGGTCAATATCTCATACCTATGACTTGTATCTTTAATGGGTTAGGTTGTTTTCAAATTTATGCTCATAAAGCAACATACTAGTGAGAGTATGTTTTTTATGTTTTTCTTAAGTCTATCGTTGTTTGTAATTGCTGCTAATGACAGGTGAACCCCCTTAAATACAACAGCATCTTTTCGGGTTTGCATATCCTTGTCAAAGAACAAGGGCCGTCTTCCCTTTGGAGAGGCTGGGCTGGCAAACTGTTTGGATATGGTGCTCAAGGTGGCTGCAAGTTTGGGCTCTATGAGTATTTCAAAAAGATGTATTCTGATGTATTGACAGGATATAATAGGAGCACAATCTTCTTTGCAAGCAGTGCATCTGCACAAGTAATAGCAGATGTTGCCCTTTGCCCATTTGAGGCTGTGAAAGTTCGTGTTCAAACACAACCCAATTTTGCTAAGGGCTTGATTGATGGCTTCCCAAAGTTATATGCATCTGAAGGCCTGTCTGGGTAATCATCTTAGAGAGATGGTCTTTCTCTGTCTTGTAACATAGTTTAATCTGGAACCTAGTCTGCATTAAGATCCTGAAATGATCCTCCCTAACTTTCAATCGTTTGTATGTGAACAAGTATTTTGTTTTCATTCCCAATGCAGCTTCTACAAGGGACTTTTACCACTCTGGGGCCGGAATCTACCATGTAACTTTTTCCTTCTCTCCTTTCGTTTACTTTGTTTGCATGCATGATTATCATAATTTGTGTTCAAGTTATTCAATTTCCCAGTGATTGCATTTCCTTTGTTGTGCTCTAGTGCTGTGCTACTGTACAGGTGCTTTAGGTACTGTTGAGGTTGCTTCTTAAAGCAGTTCTAAAATGAGAACATGCCTAATTTGTCCCTAGAATTTAATGATCTAGGAACAGTTTCTATGCTGTATTCTTTTTCTATATCTAAGTATTTCTTGTAGAAACTTGAAACATCTACTAACTGATGTGAATATAACCCTGTTAACTTTATCGGAGTATCCCTGTTAGCAACATAAGATTTGCTTATTGTGTTTAGCTTTGACATCTAGTAAGTTGAACGCTTTCAGAAATATACTTAGACAGACAAACAAACAGAGTACACTTCTCTATACCCTTATTTAGATAATCAACATCGCCTAGCTTTATCATGGTTTTTATGGTGTGTTTGTAATTAAGTTTCTGTCTTGTAAATCTGTTTGGCTGTTTCTATTATCATATCTCTGTAAAATAATACAACTCAAGTTTGACAAACCACCATTTATGCAGTTTCTATTCTCATGTTCTCCACATTCGAGCATACTGTGGATATACTATACCAAAATGTTATCCAAAAGAAAAAGGAGGACTGTTCAAGAGCTCAACAACTTGGGGTGACTTGTATAGCTGGTTATGCATCCGGAGCTATCGGTACTGTTGTGTCAAATCCTGCAGATAATATTGTTTCTTCACTTTACAATAAAAAAGCCGACAATATCTTGCAGGTTAATATTATCTCCCCTGTTTTTGTTGGATTGTTTCTTCACCCTACTATAGATGCTTAAGCTACTCCAACAAGAAACTTGTCGTACATATATGCAGGCTGCGAAGAACATAGGATTTCCCAATTTGTTTACAAGAAGCCTTCCTGTTCGATTTACACTTGTTGGACCTGTTATAACCTTGCAGTGGTTCTTCTATGATACTATTAAAGTGTTAACTGGATTGTAAGTATCTTAAATCTCTGGAAGTTGCACAAAATCTACAATGTTCCATAGTGGTTAGTTAAACTACATTTACTAAACTATTTCAGTTGCACTATTTCTACTTCACATGAAACACTTAAACATTTCCTAGCTTTAGAACACTTGCCAATTGTAGATTCTCTTTAAATACCATTTTCATTGAAACCTGTTCTGCATTCTGTAAGGACTGGAAGTATGGAACAGATTAATGTCATTGAGCAAAAGGGAGTTGCCTTTAAAATCAGTTCCTCCAATTGACGATTGGTTAGATGTGCAGAATAAACATTATGTGAAATGAAAAGAATATGTGCATATAGATTGGGTTAATAGACTTAGGCTGTTGCACTAGATGTTGGAACCTCAATCGTGATCATTAATATATAACCTCCATTCCCTCCATATTTTAGCATCTTCTTTTTCTATTTTTGAGCTAAAATGGAAAAGAAAAAAAAACTGGCCTTAAGTCTGAACCAGGCTAACAGCATCCATCAACATATGCTCCTGCCTAACAAAACTAATACTGCCTATTGCCTAAGGAGTTAAGAAAAAAAAAGGTGTATATTCAAAATGTTGTTGAGATATCTACATTGATTGAAAGAACACAACATGTCATTTTTGCATTGAAATGTTTCAGGCCGACAAGTGGTGGTATTGCCCGCGATTTTGATGAAGTTAATAGCTTAACCTGATGAGATGCTTGGAATTGATGCTGATAGATTGTGCAGTGAATGAGAAATGATTGACATTCTACCATGCTCCTGTATGGTACGGGAGATGGCTTCTACCTTCTTAATGGCTATGACCAACACCTTCTAATTCCAGCAAAGCTGATTTTTTCTTGGAGTGAAAGGTTCTGCAACGAAGCGAAAAAATCAAGGCAACACATTTCTCTTTGCAGTATGAACGATTTGTGCTTTGGACAGAAATTTTTTATGAGTTGTTTTTTATTGACTAGCGCACACCACACTTCTTTACACAGAATAATGTCAATGATGATAGTATTTTCTACAAGTTTTCGCTATACACATGTACACACTTCTTTGGTAAAGTATATCATAATTCGAAATGTTACCATGCTTTAAAATTGTCCTACTGCCTCAGTAATGACAATTGATAGATAGCTGAAGTTGTCATTGTAATTATGATCTTTGAGCATTTCAAACAAGAAAACAGACTGATGGTTGGTCCATAGGGCCAGATGACAATGCCAGGCAGTAGTGCACAAGCACAAAAAAGATTGAAGAGTGGGAGCAGTCAATATCTTCAGAATGTGCAATGCATATGACATGGCAATGAGTTGAGCTCCAATGATGCTTCAGCTATTTTTAATGATTGGATATGATATGCTAATATTGCATATAATTGTTGCTGGAAACAAAGTACCAAAGAAACACTTATTCTTGTGGTTCATTTACTTCAGGTGCAAAGGTTGTTTAGGAGACCATTGTCCTGTGCCATATGAAATGCACAAACTACATGGTGTAGTCATATATGCATGGAACATTTACTTCTACTTGATATTGTGGATACAACCAACTCTTTTGTGGATACAAACAAGCAGTCTGTGGATTTTGTTCCATAAAAGATGTAAATTTTACTGTGCCAGTTAGATGATGTTAGTAATTATTACCCATAAAAATGTAAATAAAATAAAGATAAATCATATAGAATGGTCCTAAGACTGTCACTCTTAACTTTGGCCCTTCATCTTTTGATGAAATTATATTTTGTGATCTCCTGCTCTAATGCATTAGTGAAGGGTAGAAAATTTTTTTTATATAAATAATTTCCCTCTTTTTTTTTTTGTATAAATCGAGATTTGACGCAACGATTAAGTTTTTACTAGCTAGGTTAATTAGTATATTCAAATTTATAGGATGATGATGGTTTTGAAATCTCATTTAATATATTTTTATATCTAAAAACATTGATATGATGATAATGTATGAAACATTATTGTAAGATAATTAAATATATAAAATTTTAGAGGATAATTATTATTAATAGTAATACTATATTATTATTATTATAATCATCATTATTATTAGTACTACTATTACTATTATTTTTTTTCTTAATATTTTCGACATTATTAGGCATTTCATCTCATGTCAACGATTTTTGCCTCCCGTATTGTTGTCTTTATCTTTCGACGAAATATTAGGACAGCTTTGATTCTAATAATTCGGAAAAATATATCCCATCTGTGATTCGTGAACGAAGTCGTCACTCGGGTTGGAGACTCAAATCGTACCCCGAAGCTCGAAAACCATATCACATCCGTCCATAACCATCTTAGCCGTCCATGTCACCGGTCCATCTCTATATATTATCCCAGCAGAGCGAGCGTCATCGGAGGAATCGGTTCCCGTTCCCTTCCCTTTCCTTCCCCGATGTCTTTCGATTTCGATTTCGATCTCGAAATCTAGGGTTAGGGTTACGATGTCTCGTTCTGGCTGATTAGATCGTACGCCTCCTTGGCTTCGACTGCGGGACGATCTACGCTTGTGTGTGGTAGAGGATTTTAGGGGTTTCTTGATTTGTGGCCGGAGAATCGATGAACGATCCGTCGCAGTTGATGAACCGGAGCTTCGGGATCTGGCCGCCGCCGGTGGCGGAGGAGTCCATGGGGTTTCCGAACCCCGTTCCGCCGCCTCCGCCCTTTGCTGCCCCTGGCGGGGTCAAACCGGGTCGGACGAACTGGAAGGCTAAGAAGGCCGCCGACATGCGGAAGAAGGCGGCGACAATCTCTGGTGGAGTAGGAGCAGGTGTCCCCCTTGGCGGCGGTGGCGGAGCCGGCGCTGGTGTCTCCGGCTACAGGCCTCCGACTCTCCACGAGCTCCAGTTCCAGAACCGCGTCAAGGCTCGCAGGTTCTACCCCAAGAAGAAGTTTCTGCGCTCCGCCCCCTTCGCCCCCCGGAACACGACCTCCTTCATCATCCGCGCCAAGAAGTCTGGCGGGATTGCGTCGCTAGTGTCGCCGTGCCCCGTTACGCCGGCGGTCCTCCCGACCCCCAGGTTCTCCCCGACCCGCGAGGACCTCGCCGACATGGTTAAGGAGGAGTGGGGCGTCGACGGCTACGGCTCGATGAAGGGCCTGATCCGCCTCCGATCGCCGAGCGGCCACGAGATCCGGCCCGCCGCCGCCACCGGCGGTGGCGAGGAGGACGTCGAGGACGAAGAGGGGTCGAGCGAGAGCGACGTGGAGGAGCACCTGGAGGTGGAGCGGCGGCTGGACCACGACGTGAGCCGGTTCGAGATGTTGTATCCCGGGGAGGAGCACGGCCTGGAGTCCGCGGCGGACCTGCTTGAGAGCAGGGTCGACGACCAGGACGCGCACATCGCGAGGCTGGAGGAGGAGAACTTGACGCTAAAGGAGCGTATTTTCCTGATGGAGAGGGAGATGGGGGACTTCCGGAGGCGGCTGCAGTTGCTTGAGACTCGGTGCCCCGCGAGGGAGGATACCGATCACAATAACGACGGCAGCAACAAGAAGAACAATGGGGAGGCAGCCCCAGAGAACGAAGACGATGCGGAGGAGTGCTCGGGCGAGAGCAGCGGCAACCCGATGCTGGAGTGACCCGAGAAGCAGCAGAAGGCGAAGGAGATCAGATTACACTGCCGCTGCTGTGCTATGGGTATAGTCTCTCTAACCCATGTGTTTTGACTCCTTTGAATTCATGGAGTAGGTTAATAATGTTGTAGAATTGCATGATAAGAAGTATATATATATATGTGTATTTAGGTACTTGTGTGCTCTTCTTATCTTTGGGGCTTCATTTTATTGGATGCTTTGAATTACTTGTTCTTGATTGATTATGAATCTATTTTTATGATCATTGAATGTGAAATTTCATATGATGATCTCAAGATTGTCAAAGTTGGTCAGATCATACATTGATCGTTGTCTGTGGTTTGAGGTAGTCAAATCTATGGTGATATCGGGTAATGGTCGAGGAAGGGTTGGGTTTAGATGATGGAATGGAGGCACTCTTCAGGACGAGTCGAGCCGAAAGCAAGGCTTCGATGAAGCTTATTTGAATCAGCCAACGGGTGGGCCACAAGGCCCTTAAGCCCAGCCATGTCCGTCACATTGTTGGGCTCAATGGGCTGGGCCTGGGCCCATTATGCATGTGGGTGCCACAGATGGGGCCTCTCTTTGCCACGTGGCCCCTTCTGGCATGTTGTTCCTTTTTTAAAGTAATAATACTGTTTAATAGGTTTCAAAATGGGATACATTCTACTGAACTCAGTGTTGTTTTGTGTAATGATATGTAGCACATGAAATGATGTCTTAGAAAAAGAAAATTCTGATTGGATGAATCAAATCATAAGTTTAATAATTTGTTAGAAAAATAAAATGTTATGTGAAACATAAAAATCATTTAGATAATATTATAAAATTACTTCTTATAATATGATATTTTGATAATGAATAAAAAAATGAAGTATTTTAATATTTTCAACATTTAAATCATCTAATTAGTGAACTTTTTATGATCCAACTGACTGGTTTGGTCAAAGTTTTATAACTAAATCGTCAAAGTCTTTTGTTCGAGCATCATGGTAACTCGAGCCCTTTTTAACTGGACCACATTTAAACCGGTCTGAGGCCGACCCCTATGGGCCTTTCGGGTCTTGACCAAGTCGGCTCATTATCCTTACTTGAGGTTTTTATAGTGTTATTTGTTTCTAACAAAAGATACCACATCACTCTAGGAATCACTTCTACGAGAACATGCAAGTGTACGCGTACAACAGGAATTCCCGTTTCGATTGCACATTGTTGAGTCTCGGAGGATAATATGCGCAAGCATTACTATATCCCAATAACCCAATATTATATATAATGGATAGAGAGATGGGGTAAAAAGATTGAGTTTTCTGTTGATATTCCGATAAAAAAGAAATGTACCAATGAGAGGGGGGACCAAACATAGCAAAAAAAAGAAAGAAAAAAAAAGGAGGAGAAACAAGGTCCCTAATATGTGGCCAAGTTCTCTCTGCACTTAATGTCATGGATTGGTATTAATTCTTTGGCTCTCTTTTTCTTGTTTGAGGCCTACTCTGATATGCCCTCCCACCCCTCCAAAAAAAAAAGGAGCAGATAAAGCTCAATCCCTTCACTGTTGCACCACTTCTTTTATATGGTCAGAATCATTTCCACAAGTGAGCCAATTTTATAATGCCCATCAGATATTTTTATTCTTGTTTCTGGATATTTGTTATTCATCAGAAGTCACTGTTAACAAAACCCAATAAACAGAAAGAGAGACAAAAGAATGATTTGGTGTCTCATCTTTTGTCCACACATGAGAAATGTTGTTTATTTTGCTCTTTATCTGAACTTTTTTTCTCTTGCATCTTCACAGCCACAAAGAAAAGTCATGGTTGCAGCACCATAAGAAACAAACACCAAGTTTGCCTCTACTTGTCATTGTGCCCACTGTCACATGTTGACATCATAGTAAAAGAAATCTGGTTTTAGTTCCATCCATTACTCATAGCAAAATGAATGTTTGAATCTTGTGCACACAGCATTGACAAGTCAATCAAAACATGGCATTAAAAGCACCAAAGAAGAAGAAGAAGATGGACAGCATTGAAGGAGGAAAGGGATCACTTTCACTCAGTCAAAGATTAGCACTCCCCTACTGAACTAAATGCCCTCAAAAACCTGTTTCCTTTCATCTAATGTTGGTTGCCACATATCTAAGCATACTGATGAATGTCAACACAGTCCCTGGCTGCTTTAGAAACACAAAAATAATCCAAGTCTAAAACATGTGGTCAGCTTTTTCTGGTGTTTTCAGCTCACATGTTCTGCCTTAGAGAGAGAGAGAGAGAGATCTTGTCTTTTTCGTATGTATTCTGTGGATGAAAGGTGGCAGCCACTGCAGAAGCCAATGGATGGTGTTGACATGGCATAAAGTGCAGACACCTTTGTCAACTCACATCTTGTGGTCAGAATCCTTTCTCCATCTGTGTCATTTTTAGTGGCTCCATATATTTCTGCAGATATTATTGTCCCTCTTGTGCTTCCATTGTAGCAGTTTGAGTTCCATCGTTTATTGACACTAAAGTTTCCTTCCTTGGGAGACTTGAGATCTGCTTGTTTTGGCATTTGTTCTGTGCCATTATTTCATAGTAAATAATACATCTATTATTTCATATGATCAATTTTGGTTTTCATCTCAAATTGATTTGAAGCGATCTATTTTTTTTTAGAGTTACAATTAGAATAGAGAAAAAGGTTTTAGTTGTGGGAGAGTTCCGTTTGAGGGCAGTAAAAACTCATCTCGTAAGAAAATATTTATTTTATTTTGTATCTTGTTTTATGAAAAAAAATATTTGCATCTCTTATCTTGCTCAAGTCTGATGATGCAATATATATATATATATATATATATATATATATATATATATATATATATATATATATATATATATATATATATTGATTTTTATATTTTAAAAAGTTATATTATTTTCCTATAGTTACGAAAGTCAAACGTCTAAATCCATTTATCCTAACATCATCGATTTTATCAACGAAAATAAAAAAATAAAAGATAAAAAGATAATTTTAACAATCCAATTGGTGGTGACGGATGATGTTGGTAGTAGTGGACAACAACATCGTTGAATCTCGTAGGTGAGTGTTGTGGATGAGGAGAGCGGTAACAAGAGGTGAGGATCGATTTGCATCTATATTGACGTCGACGAAATTGTTGAGTAATGTTGCTTTGCTTTTGCATCTGCATCAGTGTCGATACAGGCGACCCTTTCATCGTTCAACAATTGTGTTGATACCGACGTATATACAGAACGATGAAAGGATCGCTCAATAATTGTGTCGATGTCGACACAGATACAAAGCGATTCTCACATCTCATTGGTACTCTCCTCATCCACAATAGTCATTCACGGGATCTAATAATATCGTTGTCCGCTACCACCAACACTATCCATCACCACCAATTGAAATATTAAAATTATTTTTTTATCTTTTGTTTTTATGTTTTTGTTGATAAAATTGACGACATACTTTTAATTAAAGAAATATCAATATAATTTTTTAAAATATAAAAATTGAAATATTAAAAATAACTAACTACAAGAGGATTCTTGTATAATATGTAATTAGTTCGATGATGCAATATCGGATGATTACTTAGTCAATCATATCTGCCCCATTGATTGCTTAATCTCCTTCTCACCCAAATCAACCATTTCAGAAGAACACGGTTCCTTTGATCCCTTGTTTGAACCAATTGGGCACAGAGAAAGGAATGAGAAGACGACATCCTGTGGCGAAGCAGAGAGCCCCTAAGGCATCGTGACACGTGGCGTCGAGAGGAGTCATCGGTGACGCTGACGCGGCGGAAAAGCGCTCCGGGTCCCGCTCCCCGCCGCTCGGTTCTGATCCACGTTTCGTGGCCGGAGTCGTTACAATCACCTCAACCACGTATTTATTTCCTGTTAGACTCGTCGCAGGAAACCCCCATACCGGGCCTATAGAAGGGCAGCTCCTGTTGTGTTTTTCCTGACGTGGTCCAATGGAAGAGAGGCGTTTGCCGAACCCTGTCGGCGGATCCACACCAACAAACATGTGGCCGAGGATTTTTCCTCCAGGTCAGGTGCGGCCCGATTTCGAGTGGTGGAGACAGCCGAAGCTTTTAATCCGCTTCGACTCCCGACAGGTGGCGGTTAGCGCAGTGGAGGGGTGCCGGTGACGTGGCATAAAGCGCAGATAAAGCTCCTCGCTTTTCATCGTCTCTCCACCTCTCTTTGAATCCCTCGCGGCCATAAATTATTATTATGTCCACCTTTTCTTCTTCGCTTTTCTCTCTCTCTCTCTCTCTCTCTCTCTCTCTCTTCGCTTTTCGTACGTGTGACATTCTGGTTGGCCCCAAACAGAAACTAAACTCTAATTGGGAGTGAAAGGTGTCCCACTCTCCACCCACATCTTTACTCTTCCATTGTGAGCCTTCCGATTTATACACTCCATTTTTTGGTATTTATCCACACTCCTAATCAATTTTTCAGCCATATTTCAACCTCACCATATAATAATAATATTACAAAAATTTCACAAAATTTTAATTTGAGATTTTCCATACCAATCCTTTCGAATTTTGATAATAATATATTTGCTCTTATAAATTTTGATATAGCACATATATATATACACACATTAATATTCTGTTTAATCATGATTAGTGTATCAATATTAGTTAATAAATAATATTAGGATGAATTCATCAGAAAAACCCCTCCTTTTTTATTTTTTCCTTCTTCCATTTATTTGATTTACAGAAATACTTATATATGTTTGGAGCATAATCTGAAAATTTAAGATTATTTTGGTATTACTGAAAGAAAAAAATGGTGCTCTACTAGAAATTTGAATGTGAGGGGTGTTTTCGGGAAGTCGCCCATAATATTAAACTAATTTCCGTAGAAATAAAAGAGAAGGGAATAAAAAGAAGGCGAACGGAAGTCCGCCACGTGTCGGTGGCTTTGTGCGTCCTCGACCACAAGAACGGGGTGGTTTCTGGTATTTCCCACGGCGGAAAGGGCAAGCCCTGCCCCACGCCGACGTGGCAATCTCCTCTGGATATTTAGGGAGCGACTTCTCCCCCATCTTCCTCCTTCATTCCCATCGATCCCGATCGAGCTCGGCGTTCTATGCCCTGCTGTTCCCTTGCTCCAGATCCGTTCTCCATGGCCAAAGTTCTCTTCTAGCTCGGACTCCCGCGGTGCTTGTTCCTCGGTTGAAGCTCCCGTCGGTGTTCTCTCTTTCTTTCGAGGGCTTCTCGATCGTAGGCTCCAACTTTCGCAGGAATCTCCCTTCCTTCCCTTCTTTTCTGTTGCTGATCGGGTTGGTGCCTCATGGAGTTCTGGTGCAGTAGACGGTCTGGTTCTTGATTTGTCTCCTGTTTGTTTCTTTTCTTCCCCCTCGCCCCTCTCAAAGAGTTCAAAGGGGAAAGGAAGTGATTAGCTGTTTCTTGAGGTCTATGTTGTTTGTAAGCGACTCTTGGTGAGTTGGAGGTAGGGAGTCATCCAAGTTGTTGTCTCAAAGAAAAGGAGAGTAACCAGAGAAGGGAGAAAAGGGGTGGAGGAAATTTCCTGGAGGGACTTCTGCAGCACTTGATCTCGATGGACATGAAGGTGTGTGTCTCTGATTTCTTGATCTAGTTGTTTTCTCTATCCAATTTCTGTTTATGGAATTGAAATATGTTGGTTTCTGCTTGGGGTCTTTGTTATTTGTATTAGTTGCCTTTTGATGCTTTGACATAGCTCACTCACTGATTATAAAGCATAATCTACCAAAGAGATAGCTTTGTCTGTCCAAAAAGATTTTGGTGGTTTCCAACTTTTGGTAACCAGTTTCTTGCCATTTTTAGTTTATCAAATCACATTAAGAGCAAGATATGATATTCAGGGGAGGTTTCCCTTCAAGAAAAATAAAAAGCTGCGATTTTTTTTTCTTTCTTGTGTTGTTGTGATTGGTTGTCATAGTCATTGTTGTGAAGAACTTTATGGAATTGAACACCAACCCTGCTTTTTTGCACATATAGGGAGGAGGAATATGCAAGAGTGAATGTTGAGGTGTATTTGACTTTGACCAATTGTAACTTTATTTGATCTTGAAATTGGTTATTGGGAAGAGATTTCTTTTGTTTGTTATAACAACTGAGAACAATTCTCTAAGAATTGGTAGGCAGTGGAGGACAAGTGAACAAGCATCTAACAACCATGAGGTTTGGGAAGGTCAAGATGGCATGCAACACTAATCATGCATGACAGATTTTGCTTTTGGATACAGTGATGCTTTATTCTCAGTGAATCAACTTTGCCGCTATATCGATGCCTCATGATAATCTAATCTTCTAGTGATACTAAATGATACATGAGGAGTTAGATAGATAATATCTTCTAGTGATACTAAATGATACATGAGGAGTTAGATAGATAATATGGTGGTTCCAAGATTGCAAAGAACTTACAGCTATAATTCTTTTTTTTGTTGAATACCAGGACAAGCTCGTTCCGTCTGTCAATGGCATCTGTATGCCAAACAAGCGAAATAAGCGGCTATATGTTCACATTAGACCATCCATTGATCAAGCTCAGTTGAAGGAGTTTGCTTCATCAACAAAGGAGCTGCCTATTAGGGTATTTTTCTCCCATAAAAAACTTTAATACTGTTATAATATTCTTCTGTTTAGCGAGATTCTTAATGGAAAGTGATCCTCGTTCACTAGGTGAGGAAACCTTACACGATAACAAAGCAGAGAGAAAGGTGGACAGAAGAAGAGCATGAAAAGTTTCTGGAAGCTATAAAACTCCATGGCCGTGTTTGGCATCGAATACAAGGTGCTTCATCGGCAGTAATCACTTATCTTGACATTAGGCTCTAAACCTTTGTTCTTGTTCTGATTAAGAGTCTTCCTGCAGAACATATTGGTACCAAATCTGCCATTCAGATCAGAAGTCATGCACAGAAGTTTTTCTCAAAGGTGAACTTATTTTTCCTCCAGTTATTATTTCTCTTCCATCATCTGTTCCTCCAGTAATTATTTATTCATTATGATGGGTATCAAGACTATCCCTATGTGGCTTTTTTCCCACAGAATTAGTGAACAACATTTCTGATTTCGGTTGCCTTGTAATATAGGTTGACCGCAACTGGGGTACAGGAAATGCGATTGAGATTCCTCCTCCTCGACCAAAGCGAAAGCCGTTGCACCCGTATCCTCGTAAGCTGGAGAATTTATGCACAACCAGAGTTCCAGATACGAAGCGACCGGAACAATCTTCTTCACCAATTCCATCTTTCTCTGAACAAGAGAGTGGATCACCTGTATCAGTCTTGTCTGCAGTTGGATCAGAAACATCACCATTGTCATCTGTGGTTGGATCAGATCCAGTAGAATTGTCACTGAGTGAACCAGAGAATAGATGTTGCTCGCCTACCTCATCTGTGGAAGGAGAGGAAAGAATTTTGTCCAAAGATCCAGCATCTAATGGTTCAAATAAACTAGATAAATCTCCACTGGTACATTCTTTAATCCTTAATTATTTATTTATGAAGATAAATTAAAATCATTAGTATTGAATTGCTGTATTCCATGTTGCAGGAGTTATATTTGGGTTCGCAAGATCAGATCCATCCTAAAGAATGTTCACCGGTGGAACCACAACTGACTAGTCTGAAACTCTTTGGAAGAACAGTCTTGGTAGCCAATTCTCAGAAAACATGCTCTTCTGATGATGGAAATTCTCAGAAAACATGCTCTTCTGATGATGGAAATGCCACACGATGTTTCATGTCGTTGCCAAGTGCTGATGTTGGCTCTCATGAAGAGAAAATTGACACAGATATGCAGAATCAAGCTCCAGGATTGGGACAATTTCTGCCACATGAATATACAAGTGGGAAAACAGGCAGAATTCCGTGCGATGTTGCTGCACTGTCTATGTACTACTTTTTGGCCCCAGATGGCGTTCAAAAGAACTCAGCTGATGAAATGGTTGCTCCAATGCCTTTCTGGCCGACATTCTATGGAAGTCTACCTATCTCATTCACCAACCAACTGAACACGAGGTTGAAACAGGATCTGCCTCAAACCAGTACTGAAGCCCCTTCTCAAACAATTGCCATGGAAGAAGGTTCCTCGGTTGGTTCCAATTCACCTTCTGCTTGGAATGAGAGCATAATGGATGACGGTAACCACACTGCAGTAGGCTCTGAAGGTTCAGCATTTCCAAAGGAGCCCATGCGTGCCTTCAAGCTAAGGCCGAGCGAGAACTCAGCTTTCATTAGCGTCAAAGCAAGCAAGATCAAGTCCACGAGGGGTTTTGTGCCCTATGAAAGATGTAAAATTGGAAAATAAGCACAGGATTACTCCGAGATGAACAATGGAGACAGTTGAGCTATGAATGTGCTTGTAGAGACCTTTAACCTTGTATGCTTCTCGTGCAGTCTGCACAGATGTTTGTACATCACGTGAATTGTATCTCATATATACTCTCACAGATAGGCTGACAGATGCTGTAAGATACAATCTCAGCTTCCTTTTTGTATCTAATATCAGGTAATTTCTGTTGGAAACTTTATCCTGTAATTTTTATCATTTCTTTCATAGGCTGTCATTCTTGTGCAGACATCCCTTCTGTTACCTGTTGGATTTTTGTGGCTTGCAAATTCATCAACTCTTTATCCTGTGTTTTGTCAAGTCAGACTGAGATCCACTAGTAAGAATCTGTTGAATAAGCATACATGCAGTCAGTGTGAGACAGTTGTTCTCACTCTTCATCATCTGCTGGAACAAATAAGCTTGTTGTTCACATTTTTCCTGAGTCCATGATCCATGTAAAGAATAGGAAATCATTTGTCTCAATTCTAAGCTTACCACACATTACCACCATCTCATTTGCAGCCAGCCACAGGTGTTGAAGAAGGAACTCAAAAGAACTAGTGCACACTTATATGTTTATCAACACAAAGCAGTATTTAAGAATTGTGAATTCTGCCATAATCACAATTTTTGAACCAAAACCTGAACTTGTCACCTCTAACAGCAGCAACATCGTTCTTTTTTTTTACATTTGTACAGTGCTGATGGTTCAATTGACTACTCAAAAGAGAATACATGACATATGTCATTGAAATTTTGCTAGTTCTTATACCACAGTTAGTATGCTCAGTACTATCAGTCAGTACAACTGTACCCATCAATATGATTGTTGTCAGTCCCCAAATCATGTCGCATTGGGCCTGACAGATGATGTTATGACAAGGAGACATGGAGAAAGGAGTCAGGATTCTACAGGCTATTATCCATCCAACAGAATGGAATGTCCAGATCAGGCTCAATCCCTTGAATGTAAATCAGCTTAGGTTTACTTGACTGCTGGCTTCTGGATGATGTTTCTTTGACAAAGTTTCTTGCTGTGTTGATGGGTTTGAATCTTCAAACTGGAATCAGCTGTGCTTTCATTCAAGAGTTCATGATATTTATTAGGAGTTGATGACCAAAGACTACTTCTGATGGCATTCTTCATCGTCGTGTGATAGCCTGCATCATTCAGTTGTTAATTTCACTGAAATAACTCTAAAAATTTGCAGCATTAGAGGAGAAACTAAAGCATACACAAACTTCAAATGCTAACCAATCGCCAGAAGAAGCACAGCTATTTACTATTTGGAGATAACGACACTCGAAGCCCACTATAAAAGGCACCTCAAGTACATTCCCAAGGACACAATCTTTTCTGTTGGAAAGCTAGTTGAATCATCTGAATCAACTACTACCTTAGGCATCAAAGGGACCTTATCGGAAGAAACTAAAGCATACACAAACTTCAAATGCTAACCAATAGCCAGAAGAAGCACAGCTATTTACTATTTGCAGTAGTACCACTCTTTCAGTGAGGATATATTAGTATTACCATAGCAGAAAAAACAAAAAACTATTGCTTTTGAGTTAGATAATCTATTTTATCAAATAAGATCAAGATTATTTAATCATAATTTAATCAAAATCTATCACCTCGACATTAAGTGGTCGACACCTCGACATCAAGTGGTTGATACTGTATGGAAATCTAGGAACGACATCACATGCGCAGCGGAAAAAAAAAAAAACAAACACCCCAAATTTCCCAAAAAGATGTTTATTGTCGTGCGAAGATTGGTGCGTAAAATCTACGAAACTGAAACCACGCGTGAGATAGTTGTATTACTTAAGGAGATCATATATTCCTAAATCCCTGCAGATCTGTAAGAGGGGATGAAGGAGGTCAAGCGTCCTCTCTATCGGAAGAAAGGGAATACGTCGCATGTGTTGTGAAAAGATTATTACTTACCCCAAGGCAATTAGTTCTATCTCAGTGTAAGAAAATCATTCATTCTCAATGCAGTGTTAATAACAAAGTTTGTACATTGATTATAGACAATGAAAGTTATGACAACATTATATCCAAATCACTGGCGAGGCACCTAAAATTACAGACAGAGACTCATCCAACACTATACAAGCTAGGGTGGATTAAAGAAGGCCCAATTGTCACCGTAACTGAGAATTGTAGAGTTCTTTTCTCAATTGAGAAAAGTTACAAGGAGGAAGTTATACATGAGGTAGTTGACATGGATGCGTGCCATGTACTACTTGGAAGACCATGGTAGTATGATGTGAATGCACCATGGTAGTATGATGTGAATGCAACCCACGCTAGAAGAAAGAATGATTATGTGTTCTAGTGGAATGGAAAGAAGATTGTCATTCTATCGACTAACAAAAAGGAAGATGAAACCAACACTTCTAAAGTAGAGGGGAAGTCTCTCTTATCTATTTCCAACTCTGTGCAAGAATTCATTACCAATTCTAAAGAAACAAGAGTATGCTATGCTCTTATTGTAAAGGAAGAAAAGTCACCCGAAGCAAAGATTTCAAACGAACTAAGATCGATATTGGAAGAATTCAAAGAGATCACCCCTGAAGAGTTACCAGATGAACTTCCACCCATAAGAGATATTCAGTACCAAATTGATTTGACTCTAGGAGCAAGTCTACCAAATTTACCTCACTACCGGATGAACCCAAAAGAGAATGAGATGCTGAGGGAGAAGGTAGAAAAGTTGATACAAAAGAGATATTAAAAAAAGTATGAGCCAAAGTGCAGTCCTAACTTTGTTGACACCTAAGAAGTTGGAAGCTAGTAATGCCAAGTACAATAAAGCAATTGATAAGCATAGGAGAGAGAATATATTCAAGAAAGAAGATGCGGTTTTGGTGCATTTGCAAAAAAAGAGATTTCCCATATGCACTTACAACAAATTGAATCCGAAGATATATGGTCCCTACAAGGTCTTAAAGAAAATCAATAACAATGCTTATGTAATTGATTTACTAGATGATTGGGGGATCTCAAAGACCTTCAATGTTGCAGACTTACATAACTACTTTTCAAATGAGAATCCATTTTATCCAAACATAAACTCGAGGACGAGTTTTTTTACAAGTGGCGAGGATGAATGCAAAACAAGCAGAAGAAGACTATTTTCAAAGAACAAGCTACCCACTTATCACTTTTATTTATCCCACATTGTTAATTTTTATGTTTTATATTTCTTTCAATAGTCCCACATTGTTAGTTAGTTAGTTTTGAAGGCCTAGAACTAATATAAATAAATGCCTCTTCTAAGCCTATGAAATCATAAAAAAGAAATATTTTCAAGTATTGTGAAGGTTTCTCCACCATAAGGAGTTGATTTTCCTCATCAGGTCAGTTGTTAGAATCTTTTCTAGTAGTAATTTCTTATTTTTGTTTCTGTCCTGCATCAACCTTGGATCTTTTGTCGCGTAAGCGTTCAGTGCTTGCGAAGTTTATGCTTGTAATTTGCATTGTTTATCAAGTGTTTATTAAAATGTCTACTTATGGAATCCCGAATTAAATGCTTCTGCTAACTCGTCCTCTTTTTTATTGGTCCTTAAGGGGATCCAAAAAGGTTTCGGATAGGCTGACTCTTTGCGGATGGACATGCAAGGGCATCGACTTAGACAAAATTAGCTAAGTTCGTGATACAACAATTACCAATACATAATTTTCATACATTGCTATAATTTTGTCTATTAATATAAATCAAGCCAATTTAGATACTCTATGATCATCACAAATCTAACTTTTATCAACCATTGGCAAAAGATACTTATTTATAAAAGTTACATAGATCATTCAAGTCACAGTAAGTTAAAAATCAAAAGAACATATATATTTCCACTATTCAATGTGTTTAGAAACCTTATGCAAATGATACGAAGGGCTTCGTATCTGACATCAACATAAAGAAATTGCAGGTGATACATGAATCCTAATATATGCTTAAGTACCAATCCTGCAAGTTTTGGTGTCGGACATGGACACGACTAGAGCACTCATATCAATAAATTAAAGGTTCACATTACAAGAAACAATCTATGGAACCATACCGACCACATATGAGATCGGAACGCGAAGCAAAGGCAATCGACGGCTTCAAATTTAGGGTTATAAACTACATGGAGATTAGAAATCAACGATGGACGAAACTACATACAGACGAGCAAAGCTGTACTTGTGGATTGGCGGACGTGTTTCCTAGTATTCGGAGGATAAAACGAGGAGATCAGGAGGGTGGGTGGTACCTCGGATTCGTGGAGGTGGATATGCAGGGTAGAAGCCTCCTCTCCACACGCCATAGCTATTCATGTCTCCGCCGTCTTCTTCGTCTTCGCCTCTCCCTCCGCTTCCTCTTAAGGCTTCGTCATATTGGGCCGGCCCAAGAAGACGTGGCTATAGGCCTTTTATGGGCTTCGAACGAGATCAAGGGAGCCACACCTTCCGCACGTGCGAACCATGGAAGCACACCAGTTCCGCTCACCTGCCACGTCACCCATCCTAGACAAACGAATAGAACGCATCGCAGCCGTCAATGTGAGATCCAACAGCGGAACGATACACTCCCACGGATCGACCCCTGCCCGCGCCCCAAACTCCCTCTTCTATAAATACCGTCCGCCTTTGCCGCAATCGGGTCAAAGACTTCCGTCCGCCGTCACCTTTACCTCTTCTCCAAGCGTTCTCTTTTGGATCGATCGATTGTGGGCGCAATGTCCGGCCGCGGAAAGGGAGGCAAGGGTCTCGGCAAGGGCGGGGCGAAGCGTCACCGAAAAGTTCTCCGCGACAACATCCAGGGCATCACCAAGCCGGCCATCCGCCGCCTTGCCCGCCGTGGTGGTGTCAAGCGCATCAGTGGCCTTATCTACGAGGAGACCCGCGGCGTCCTCAAGATCTTCCTCGAGAACGTCATCCGAGATGCCGTCACGTACACGGAGCACGCCCGCCGGAAGACCGTCACCGCCATGGACGTCGTCTACGCTCTTAAGCGCCAGGGCCGTACTCTCTACGGGTTCGGTGGTTGAGCTGTCCCTTTTCGAGTGCCGCCGTCGACGTCGGCGGCGGGGTTTGGGGCCGTGGGCTAGCTGGGGTTAGGGTTCCTCTTCTGGTTGGATTTCTGAAGAAGATGTGTTTAGATAGTAAGTTCGGAATATTGCCTTCTGCAATTGAGAATCTGAACGATCTAACTTCATCGAATTTTACTGGGTGATTCATGTTTTAGTTAATTTGACGGAAATATCTCACGGAAGGGCAAAGGGAGGTTGATTCATTATAAATACATATGAAATGTAGATGTAATTAAAAAGGGTTTAAAATTAATAATGTAAAACATCTTCAGTGTTGAGAGTGGGATTTGAACCCACGCCCTTTCGGACCAGAACCTTGCGCCTTAGACCAACTCGGCCATCTCAACGTTATGATATTGATAATATTATCTTATATTTCAATCTCTTGTCATGGAGTCTATATCTATCATAATAAATCAAGTTAAAAAAAATGTGATCCTTGTCTTTACTAACTAGAATTTTCTATTTTACAATTCAAATCTTGTCATTGAAAATTGAAATGCTTAGAACAAGGAGTTGTCTCCCTCTACTTTACAATTCAAGTAATAGCTTGGACTTGAATAAGGTGTAAACAAGGAGTTCACCCATGCAATTTATTGTTTGAGATGAAAAATATAGAGCCTCACCTACTCATGGAAGATCCTCAACTCATATGGTTCTTATGGTGAAGGTGGAGGTGTTATATATATATATATATGTATTGTGTCTGTGTGTGTATTGCTGGCCAACTTTATTAAAATGTATGAAAGGTAGCCACTGTATTAGAATGGTGAGAAAAAGCTTGTTATTTTTTCTAGGAAAAGTTACCTATCCATGCGGTACCAGCTTTCCCACCCGTTCGGTGGCTGGGAAACCAGCGTGGGACCCGCGTAAGACGGTGATGTAAATAGACGGTAGAAAATAAAAAAGAATGGAGAATAGGGGAATCAAAATTGACTATCGTGATGCACGTCACAAAGAACGGATGGTCAACGCGGGCACGTTTAGACTCCCACAAGTCTTCGGTCAGACCAAACGCGGCAAGCCAGCTTGTCCGATGCGGGAATCAGACGTGTCCCAATGTCTACGTTTCACCTAATGGCATTCTTTAACCGCCTCTTGATGCTGCCGATCTTGACATTGTAGAAACATCCGTCTCCGTTCCGTGGAACTTTCGATCGAGTCAAATCATATCACCGGCCACATATACATATAGGTTTGAGTATCCAATGTCCATATAAACTATATGAATTTAAAAGAAAAACACAGAACGAATTAAAAAAATCATATTTATAAAAGAAAACAAAATTCTAGTGTTGCCAGACCATTCGGTGTGCCCCACCGGGGCCCGCTGCGCTGAACCACTTGTGAGTCGCATCTCTGACGAGGGTGTCGTTCACATCGCAGAACATCCCGGCCCAACCCCTGGGCTCGATCGGCTCCGACCCAAGGCCGGGCGCCCGATCCCTCGACCCCAGGTTGGTCGTCTCCTTCCAGTCGGCGACGTAGGTCGACACCCGCCGGCGGAACTTGGCCTTGAACTCGTCCCACGCTTGGTACTTGTAGTGGTTCACCCGGGCCTGCCCTGCCGCCGCCCACCGCGTCCTGAACCCCTCCCTCAGCCTGAAGTGGTGGACCGAGTTGACCAGCGAGTGGGCGACCGCGTCGAGCCGCACCACCGACTTGTGCCGCTGCTCCTTCCGCCGCCGGCACGTGTACCCCTGGGTGACCCCGAGGCGGGGGTGGGCTCGGTGGCCCGATGGCCCGAACTCCAGGCATCGGATGGAGACCTGCCCCACCTCCGGCTCGACTGCCAGGAGCGAGCCCATCATGGATCGGTCGGGGCGATCGGAGTCAGCCCAGGCCGGGGAGAAGACGAACTCGTCAACGTCGAGGAACGCCATCCACTCGCAGGCGTCCCGGTTTGCCGCCGCGCAGTGGGAGAGCCCGGCCTCCTGCGTCTTCGGCCACGGCCAGTAGCGAGTGGTCACGTTGAACCCTTCTGAGCCGAGTCGACTCACCGCCGCGTCCAACTCGTCCACGCTCCCGTTGTCGTACAGGAAGAAGCGCCCGACGCCGACACCGGCGTGGTACGCCACCCACTCCGGGAGGAACTTGGCGACGTTGTAGACCATCGTGCAGGCGCAGACTCGTGCGCGGCCCGGCAATGCCTTGCTGTCGGTCTCTTGGACGCGTGGCGTGCGGTAGCTGGCCACAGTCGGGATCGGCGCCGCCTCGGGTTCGGTCGCGAGGGACACCCGCATAGGCACGGCACTTGACAAGTCGGCGGCGGGTGGGTGGGGGCAGCGGAAGACCTCCTGGGCGGAGGAAGTGGCGATGGTCCAGGCAACGGGACCTCCTCCAGAGACGGGGGAGAAGACGCAGCGGAGGCCCGCGGCGGGGCGGCCGATTCCCTGCCGGTGGTTGACGCTCTTGGCGAACACGATGACGTCGTGGGCTGTGGAGAGCGACTCGTAGGTGAGCCGTGTTGACCAACGGATCATCTCTCGCGGTGGGTCCTCCTGGCCGCGAGACGGAGCGGCCGCGGAGGTGGCTCCGGAGAGGCGCGGGGTGTAGAAGGGACGGACGCGGCGAACACTATTCGGGAGGGAGCAGCGGAAGGAGGAAGGGCCGGCGGGGAGGGCTGGGGAGGTGGCGCCCGTATGGAAGAGGCAAAAGAGCTTGGCGCCACCGGCTGCGGCAGAGGAACTATTAAGAGGGAGGAGGAGAAGCACCTCCCAGTCAGGGAGGAGGACGGAATCCATGGGAAGCGGGGATTGGAGGCGGCGGAGGGATGCGGGGAGCTCGTGGACGGCATGGTTCATTAGGCGGTCGATGGGCTGCGTCAGGGTGGCGGGGTTAAGTGCGGCGGGTGGGAGGAAGTCGCGGGAGACATGGAAGGAGAAGGAGGCAGCGAGGAGGACGAAGACGCCGATTGATAGCAGCGACGTCGTGAGCTTCCGCCGCATCGTTGCGCTAACGGAATCAGAAGGCGAGGAAGAGGGGCCGGGTAGACATACCATCGAGGTTTCCACGCCACAACATTACTAATAGAAATACGATTAGAAGACTGGTGATACTCGTGGGTCCCTCGGTGGACCCACTCACGACGTTCCTTAAGGAAGCTAATTAGGGAGCTTAACGGAGATTAGTGGTGAATTAGGGTGCTTAATGTCTGATTTCGGTCAACGATCAACAGAAGTAGAATCATATTTCATATTCGAAAGATGACATTATTACTCTTACTTGGGAAGGCGAGAGCCATCCTAAGAGTTCCAAGTAACCAAAAGACAAGGAGAACATAGTACGAGTACTGTGCATGTTGTTATTCTTATTACACCAGGATAACAGTGTCATGCTCATTTGAGGACGACGGCCAACCCAAAGGAATAGAAGTTGGGCTCGCTCCCGGCAACCATTACAGTAACTAGGGAGCACTGTTGCCAGCAGAAGACGAGCTTGCGCTGCCGGTGTCGGACGATGACACTGGCGGCAAATTCAAATCCACCCGATGCTCCCGCCGTCTCCTCTTACTACTTCTCGAAGTCCCCTCGACCGCTACCCCTGACGCCGTAGGTGCCTCCGCTGCACCTTCTTCTCCCTCCGCCTCGTCCGCCTGTTCCTTGGCCCAAGACGTCTCCCCGCCGCTTCTCCCTGGATGTTGCTCTTTCCTCTTGGAGCCGCCCCTTGTTACTTCCTTGGCTATTGCGTAGCAGCCTTTCCGGTTCCTGTGGCTCGCACGGTGGCCGCCGAGTGCCTGCCCGGTGTCGAACTCTTGCTTGCACCCGTTGCAAACGTACTTCCTCTGCTGCGCTATCCCCGCGCCGGATAGCAGGAGCAAGGAGTTCGCGGCCTCTTGCTCGAACCCCGGACGCATAGACGGCGGGACGGCCCCGCGCCACTTCCGCGCCGGGTGAGATCTCATGTGGCCGTGCAGGGACTTGGCGGACCCAAATGTCCTGCCGCAGACGTGGCATTGGTGCGGAGCGAGAGCGGGGGCAGTGTCCCTCTGCCACCCGCTCAGGTGGGGGGGAGGACGAAGGATATCCAAAGGGGGCAACCGGTCAGGTGGGATATCAAGGCCATCTTTTTCCTCCTCTTCTTCTGCCTCCTCCTCCGGGAATACGGGGTCGGCGTCGACAGTGTGAGTCCGCTTGAGGCGGGACGGGTCGTTGCCGTCATCATCACCGCCTGCGCCACCATCATCAGCGGCAGCGAGGCCGCCGCTACCAGAACGGTGGGGTGGTGGAACAGGGGCATGCGCAGCGCTCATCGGAGTTGTACGGGCCGATGGAGTTGGTTTCAGACGAGGGAGCAAGCATAGCGCACCGAACCGATGCGTCGCACGGGGAAGCGCTGCGTTCCGTTGGCGGTTGGTTTGCACGGTTTCAGAGAAAGACAATTGTAATGATACATGCCCTTTTTCAGGCACGGTGAATTCTTGTCATCTTATTGTAAGCTACCTTGTGATAACCATGACTTTAACATAGCATACCCAAAGGCGGAAGCGGAGAAGAGGCGGAGCTGCGATGGCGCTGACGTGCGGCACCAGGAGAGGGAGGCGAACTGGCGGCAGCGAAGGTGGTGGCGGTGGTGCAGGGGAGGGGATCCGAGTTGGGAAGGGAGAGAGCCGAGCCTCGAGGCCATTGGAGATCCTCTCTGCCTTTGCTCTCTCTTATTGGAGGAGCAACTCGTTGTTCGAGTTTGCTCGTTGCTTTCGCTTCTCGGAGTCCCGCATGTAACGGAACGGAGGCGAGCGTGGAGAGTGGAATGTGGCAGAGGAAAGTAACTCTTTGATCTCAATACCGCCACGCCGAACTCGATCGGATCCTCTCCTTAAGAGTGTTTGATATAATGTGTGTGTGAACTGTTATTGTTTGGCGGTAACGCGAGGCAAAAGGTTGGTAAAAGAAGACTCGGGTCATCTCATTCGAAGTGGCCTTTGAATTATTTATTTACGTTGACTGCCGTCAAAAACCGCTGATCCAACGGGCGAGATCCGAGCCTCCGACTTCTCTTTACTGAGGCAAAAGAGTGAGCACCTCGTGGACACCGTCAGAGGGAAGAGCGAGCAAGGGAGCTCTCATGTCATCCCTCCTTGCCTCCGAGCTTCTTTATGAGCCGTCTCCTTCCTCCTCCTATGATGAGGGTAATAATGGCGATAAGACTCGGGTGATATCAGCTACCCCGGGTGACGTCAGTTGCCCCAGATGACGTCTCACGTCTCTGTTGACTTGTCAGCACCTGGTCAAAGCGGACCGGAACGCCGACCAAGGCACATTAACACCTTGCTCAGGCTCGATCCCTCACGCCATACCAACATCGATGTCAGAAGCTACCAGAAGTACGATCCTGCTCCCTACGGGCAGACATATCAGGCAACAGTAATTCTCACTATAAAAACCCTCACGCCTCGAGGAAAAGGCAAAAAAAAGGAGAAAAGACGGGGGAGACGAGAGGCACACAAGAAGACACAACTTAGCTAAAAAAACCCCCTGCGACTATCCACTAACTTGATTGTCGGAGGGGTCGGGCCGAGCTCCCCGACCCGACCTTTGTGCAGGGGCGAAGGCGGAGGTCACCCACTAAACGCACAAGCGAGGAGTTCTTTCCCGGAGGGAATAGCGACCCCATCCCGATCGGAACACCGTAATCGGCCACCTCAGTAATCTCGAGGAACGTCCCAAGGAGATCCCCCATCATCCAGACCCGAACCAAGTCGCGTCAGCCCCGAGGCCACGGCTTAAAGTTGTTTACACTAACATTTTGGCGCTAGAAGGAGGCCTCAATGTCGAGGGATCAGTGGATTGACTCAAACGAACCCGCAGTTGAGGGGTCACACCCGATCGGAGCTCCGGAGGGACACCCCCCGTGTGGAGAACCTCGAGATGAACACCCTGCCACGACCTCAGAGCGCTATTGGCGGATATATAACAACCCGGGCTGGTCGCCGCCCAAAGGTGCCCCAGCCGACCCGTCGCCCGTGTCGTCCGGAACCTTTCTGGACCTCACTCATCAAGTCCGAGCTCTAACGGGTATGGTGCAAACCATTATCCCGCTCGTTTCTCATCCGGCGCACCCGCCTGTGATCCAACCACTGCGGCAACAAGAGCCGCCTGTTCGGGCCCACACGCCACTTCCGAAACTCCCCACTTTGCCTCGGGTTCGATCGGCCCCACTCGGGGATCGAGTGATGGAAAACCCGAACGGCCGTCCAGAACCCAAGGCATTATCTTCAGATTTAACGGACTCCCTGCGAGCCGAGCTATGCTTTGTTAGTCAGCAACTCGACGAAGTGGAGGAGGAGGTTCGCATGTCAAAGGGAGAGCTCGGGGAGGACGCACACCAAGGGTCTCCGTTCGCGCCCGAGATACAAGATCAGACGGTTCCCCCGAACTTCCGGCTCCCCTCTTTGGACGCATATGACGGCTCCACCGACCCAACAGACCACGTAGCTGCTTTCCGTGCTCAAATGGTGTTGTACGGAACCTCTGACGCTTTGATGTGCAGGGTGTTTCCCACGACTCTAAGGGGGCCAGCCCGCACATGGTACAGTGGTTTGAAGACCGGGATGATCGCCTCCTTTGATCAGTTCGTCAAAGACTTCGAGCTTAACTTCTTGGCTTATGCCTGGCCAAAGCTGACCGTTGCACTGCTCCTCGGACTCAACCAAAGGGAGGACGAGCCCCTCTCCCATTTTGTGAATCGCTTTACAACACAAATCCGGGGGTTGTCGGATGCTCATCCCTCTCTGTTAGTGCAGGCATTCATGACAGGCTTGTGACCTTCCAGATTCTTCTGGTCCCTCGTGGAGCGACCCCCCACCATAGTACCAGATATGCTCCAGCGGGCTAACCAGCACATCGCGGCGGAGGCCTGGGTGGCCGTGAGGGGAAGGAGCGACTTCTGGCAGCGGGCTCCATAGAAACAGTCAAGCACCCACGGTGGCTATCCGATGTAGTCCTCGTAAAAGGAATCTAGGCCCTACCTCGGTCTCTTACGAGCGAAGGCTCAGTATCTACCTGATCGCCTCCCGGCTCGCGGTTAGCTCCGACCTAACCCCCTTTTTGTATCTACATGGCTCGATCACAGACTGCCCGAGTCCACATCAGCACGGCCTGCCTGCTTGAGCCGTGTCCCTCGGCCGCAGTCTGCCCGAGACCACGCTTGCGTGGCCTGCCCGCTGAGCCGTGCTCCTTGGCTGCATGTTGCCCGAGACCATAACCTCTACACAGCCTGCCCGCCTGAGTCGTGCTCCTCGGTCGCAATCTGCCCGAGACCACGCTTGCGCGGCCTGCCCGCCTGAACCGTGCTCCTCGACTGCATGTTGCCCGAGACCACAACCTCTGCACGGCCTGCCCACCTGAGTCGTGCTCCTCGGCTACATGTTGCCCGAGACCTCCACCTCTGCACGGCCTGCCCGCTTGAGTCGTGCTCCTCGTGCTCCTCGGCTGCATGTTGCCCGAGACCACAACCTCTGTGCGGCCTGCCCGCCTGAGTCGTGCTCCTCGGCTACATGTTGCCCGAGACCTCCACCTCTGCGCGGCCTGTCCGCTTGAGTCATGCTCCTCGACTGCATGTTGCCCGAGACCACTACCTCTGCGCGGCCTGCCCGCATAAGTCGTGCTCCTCGGTTGCATGTTGCCCGATACCACTACCTCTGCGCGGCCTGCCCGCCTGAGTCGTGCTCCTCGGCTGCATGTTGCCCGAGACCACTACCTCTGCGCGGCCTACCCGCCTGAGTCGTGCTCCTTGGCTGCGTGCTGCCCGAGACCACTACCTCTGCGCGGCCTGCCCACCTGAGTCGTCCTCCTCGGCTGCATGTTGCCCGAGACCACTACCTCTGCGTGGCCTGCCCGCCTGAGTCATGCACCTCATCTGCATGTTGCCCGAGACCACATCCTCTGTGCGGCCTGCCCTCCTGAGTCATGCTCCTCGGTTGCATGCTGCCCGAGACCACAACCTCTGCGCGGCCTGCCCGCCTGAGTCGTGCTCCTCGACTGCGTGCTGCCCGAGACCACTACCTCTACGCGGCCTGCCCGCCTGAGTCGTGCTCCTCGGCTGCATGTTGCCCAAGACCACTATCTCTGCACGACATGCCTGCTCGAGTCACGCTCCTCGGCCGCATACTGCCCAGGGCCACCGCTGCACATCCAACCCTCCTTAGTTGCTAAACTCCACAATTCCCGCACCCCTGGTAACGGGCCGGCAACTGCCCAATAAGGATAGTTTCTTAAAGCTGAAGCCATGCCTCGAACCCCCCTTTACAGCAACCGACGCATAGCTTCCTTCAAGGGGGGAATATGATGAGGGTAATAATGGCGATAAGACTCGGGTGACGTCAGCTGCCCCAGGTGACATCAGCTGCCCCAGATGACGCCTCACGCCTCTGTTGACCTATCAGCACCTGGTCAACGCGGACCGGAACGCCGACCAAGGCACATTAACACCCTGCTCAGGCTCGATCCCTCACGCCATGCCAACATCGATGTCAGACGCTACCAGAAGTATGATCCTGCTCCCTACGGGCAAGTATATCAAGCAACGGTAATTCTCACTATAAAAACCCTTGCGCTCCGAGGAAAAGGCAGAACAAGGAGAAAAGAGGGGAAAGACGAGAGGCACACAAGAAGACACAACTTAGCTAAAAAAAACCTCTTGCGACTATCCACTAACTTGATCGTCGGAGGGGTCGGGTCAAGCTCCCCGACCCGACCTTTGTGCAGGTGCGAAGGCGAAAGTCACCCACTAAACGCACAGGCGAGGAGTTCTTTTCCGGAGGGAATAGCGACTCCGTCCCGATCGAAACACCATAATCGGCCACCTCAGTAGTCTCGAGGAACGTCCCAGGGAGATCCCCCATCATCCAGACCCGAACCAAGCCGCGTCGGCCCCGAGGCCACGGCTTAAAGTTGTTTACACTAACACTCCTCTCGGTCGTCCCTCTTCTTCTCCTCCCCCTCACCTCCCTCTCTTCTCCCGCGCTCCGTCGCCTTTCCTTTTCCTAAGCGGAGAAGATGCCGCTTGAGGCTCGTCCGGGCCCAAGATTCCGACACCGTCGCTTCCGGTGGCGACTCCAAGCCCCAAAATGGCAACCTGGGACGCTCTCGCTTTTAACTTGGACATGATGACTTCTCGAGGTGATTCTTATAGTATTTCTTGGTCTTACCCTCTCCTTTAAGGTCGTCTTGCATGCAATTTCTTTGTTTGGCGGTATTGAGATCAAAGAGTTACTTTCCTCTGCCACATTCCACTCTCTACGCTCGCCTCCGTTCCGTTACATGCGGGACTCCGAGAAGCGAAAGCAACGAGCAAACTCGAACAACGAGTTGCTCCTCCAATAAGAGAGAGCAAAGGCAGAGAGGATCTCCAATGGCCTCGAGGCTCGGCTCTCTCCCTTCCCAACTCGGATCCCCTCCCCTGCACCACCGCCACCACCTTCGCTGCCGCCAGTTCGCCTCCCTCTCCTGGTGCCGCACGTCAGCGCCATCGCAGCTCCGCCTCTTCTCCGCTTCCGCCTTTGGGTATGCTATGTTAAAGTCATGGTTATCACAAGGTAGCCTACAATAAGATGACAAGAATTCACCGTGCCTGAAAAAGGGCATGTATCATCACAATTGTCTTTCTCTGAAACCGTGCAAACCAACCGCCAACGGAACGCAGCGCTTCCCCGTGCGACGCCTCGGTTCGGTGCGCTATGTTTACTCCCTCGTCTGACACCAACTCCATCGGCCCGTACAACTCCGATGAGCGCTGCGCATGCCCCTGTTCCACCACCCCACCGTTCTGGTGGCGGCGGCCTCGCTGCCGCTGATGATGGTGGCGCAGGCGGTGATGATGACGGCAACGACCCGTCCCGCCTCAAGCGGACTCACACTGTCGACGCCGACCCTGTATTCTCGGAGGAGGAGGCAGAAGAAGAGGAGGAAAAAGATGGCCTTGATATCCCACCTGACCGGTTGCCCCCTTTGGATATCCTTCGTCCTCCCCCCCACCTGAGCGGGTGGCAGAGGGACACTGCCCCCGCTCTCGCTCCGCACCAATGCCACGTCTGCGGCAGGACATTTAGGTCCGCCAAGTCCCTGCACGGCCACATGAGATCTCACCCGGCACGGAAGTGGCGCGGGGCCGTCCCGCCGTCTATGCGTCCGGGGTTCGAGCAAGAGGCCGCGGACTCCTTGCTCCTGCTATCCGGCACGGGGATAGCGCAGCAGAGGAAGTACGTTTGCGACGGGTGCAAGCAAGAGTTCGACACCCGGCAGGCACTCGGCGGCCACCGTGCGAGCCACAGGAACCGGAAAGGCTGCTACGCAAGAGCCAAGGAAGTAACAAGGGGCGGCTCCAAGAGGAAAGAGCAACATCCAGGGAGAAGCGGCGGGGAGACGTCTTGGGCCGAGGAACAGGCGGACGAGGCGGAGGGAGAAGAAGGTGCAGCGGAGGCACCTACGGCGTCAGGGGGAGCGGTCGAGGGGACTTCGAGAAGTAGTAAGAGGAGACGGCGGGAGCATCGGGTGGATTTGAACGCGCCGCCAGTGTCATCGTCCGACACCGGCAGCGCAAGCTCGTCTTCTGCCGGCAACAGTGCTCCCTAGTTACCGTAATGGTTGCCGGGAGTGAGCCCAACTTCTATTCCTTTGGGTTGGCCGTCGTCCTCAAATGAGCATGACACTGTTATCCTCGTGTAATAAGAATAACAACATGCACAGTACTCGTACTATGTTCTCCTTGTCTTTTGGTTACTTGGAACTCTTAGGATGGCTCTCGCCTTCCCAAGTAAGAGTAATAATGTCATCTTTCGAATATGAAATATGATTCTACTTCTGTTGATCGTTGACCGAAATCAGACATTAAGCACCCTAATTCACCACTAATCGCCGTTAAGCTCCCTAATTAGTTTCGAATAGTAATGTTGTGGCATGGAAACCTCGATGGTATGTCTACCCGGCCCCTCTTCCTCGCCTTCTGATTCCGTTAGCGCAACGATTCGGCGGAAGCTCACGACGTCGCTGCTATCAATCGGCGTCTTCGTCCTCCTCGCTGCCTCCTTCTCCTTCCATGTCTCCCGCGACTTCCTCCCCCCCGCCGCACTTTACCCCGCCACCCTGACGCAGCCCATCGACCGCCTAATGAACCATGCCGTCCACGAGCTCCCCGCATCCCTTCGCCGCCTCCAATCGCCTCTTCCCATGGATTCCGTCCTCCTCCCTGACTGGGAGTTGCTTCCCCTCCTCCCTCTTAATAGTTCCTCTGCCGCAGCCGGTGGCGCCAAGCTCTTTTGCCTCTTCCATACGGGCGCCACCTCCCCAGCCCTCCCCGCCGGCCTGTCGGTGTCAACAACCTTAAGCCGTGGCCTCCGGTCAACACAGCTGAGTTCGGGTCCGAATGATCGGGGATCTTCCTGAGCGACCCTTGAGACTATTGAGGTGGTCGACTGCGGTGGTCCGATCGCGACGGGACTATCGTTTCCTCTGGAAGGGAACTCCTCGCCTGAGCACGCGGTGGGAGGCGCTCCGCCTTCGTCCCTGCACACAGGTTGGGTCGGGAGGCTCGACCCGACCCCTCCGACGATCAAGTCAGTGGATAGCCTTGGGGGGTTTTTCTACTTGATTCTTTCTCCTCTTTCTGAGCGCGAGGGTTTTTATAGGGAATGTTATCGTTGCCTGATGTGCCCGCTTGCAGGGAGCAGTATCGTACTCCTGGTAACGTCTAACACCTGTGTTGGCGTGGCATGAAGGACCGGGCTCGCGCAGGATGTTAATGTGCCTCGGTCGACGTTCCAATCTGTTTTGGCCAAGGGCTATCAGGTCAACCGAGGCGTGAGGCGTTATCCGGGCGCAACTGACGTTAACCCGCATCCCATCGCCATTATTGCCCTCATAATATCCCCCCCCTCCCCCCGAAGGAAGCTATGCGTCGGTTGTTGTAAGGGAGGGTCCGAGGCATGGCTTTAGCTTTACGAAATTGTCCTTGTCGGGCGGTAGCCGATCCGTTACCAAGGGTGTGGGAATCGTGGAGTTTAGCAATCGAGGAGGGCTGAGGGTGCAGTGGTGGTCTCGGGCAACGTGCAACCAAGGAGCACGACTTAGTCGAGCAGGCCGAGTAGAGGTAGTCTCAGGCAACACGCAACTGAGGAGCACGACTTAGTCGGGCAAGCCGAGCAGAGGTGGTCTCGAGCAACATACAGCCGAGGAGCACAACTCGGGCGGGCAGGCCGCGCAGAGGTGGTCTTGGGAAGCATGCAACCGAGGAGCACGACTTAGGCGGGCAGGCCGCGCAGAGGTGGTCTCGGGCAACATGCAGTCGAGGAGCACGATTCATGCGAGCAGGTCGCGCAGAGGTGGTCTCGGGCAGCTTGCAACCGAGGAGCACGACTCAGGTAGGCAGGCCGCACAGAGGTGGTCTCGGGCAACATGCAGCCGAGGAGCACGACTCGGGCGGGCAGGCTACGCAGAGGTGGTCTCGGGCAACATGCAGCCGAGGAGCACGACTCAGGCGGGTAGGCCGCGCAGAGGTGGTCTCGGGGAGTCTGTTCGGTGAGGAAGGCCGTGTGCTCTTGGTCCTCGGGCGACCTCCTCTTCTATGAAGCCCGCTGCTAAAAGTCGCTCCACCTCCTCAAGACCATCCAGGCCTCGGCCGCAATGTACTGGCTAGCCCGCTGGAGCATCTCTGGTACCGTAGTGGGGGGTTGCTCTACGAGGGACCAGGAAAATCTGGAAGGTCGCGGGCCTATCATAAACGCTTGCATTAACAGAGAGGGATGAGCGTCCGACAAACCCCGGATTTGCGTGGCAAAGCGATCCACAAAACATGAGAGGGGCTCGTCCTCCCTTTGGTTGAGTCTGAGGAGCAGTGCAACGGATGGCTTCGGCCGGGCGTAGGCTAGGAAGTTAAGCTCAAAGTCCCTGACGAGCTGATCGAAGGAACTGATCGCCCCAGGCTTCAAACTGCTATACCATGGGCGGGCTGGCCCCCTTAGAGTTGTGGGGAACGCCCTGCACATCAGGGCGTCTGAGGTTCCATAAAGCGTCATTTGGGCACGGAAGGCGACTACATGGTCCGTTGGGTCGGTGGTGCCGTCGTACGCGTCGAGAGAGGGGAGGCGGAAGTTCGGGGGGACTGCTTGATCTTGTATCTCAGGCGCGAACGAAGACCCTTGGTGCGCGTCCTCCCCGAGCTCTCCTTTTGACCTGTGAACCTCCTTCTGCACTTTGTCGAGCCGCTGACTAACAAAGCATAATTGAGATCGCAGGGAGTTCGCTGAAACCGTTGAATGCCTCGGGTTCCGGGCGCCCGCTCGGGTTTGCCATCACCCGATCCCCGAGTGGGGCCGATCGGACCCGAGGCGAAGTGGGGAGCTCCGAAGGTGGCGTGTGAGCCCGAACGGGCAGCTCCTGTTGCTGCAGCGGTTGGATCGCAGGCGGGTGCGTCGGACGAGAAACGAGTGGGATAATGGATTGCACCATACCCGTCATAGCTCGGACTTAATGAGCGAGGTCCTGAAAGGCCTCGGACGACACGGGCGACGGGTCGGCTGGGGCACTGTCGGGTGGCGACAAGCCCAGGTCATTGAATATCCGCCAATAACGCTCTGAGGTCGTGGCAGGGTGTTCATCTCGAGGTTCTCCATGCGGGGAGTGTTCCCCCGGAGCCCCAATCGGGTGTGACCCCTCAACTGCGGGTTCGTCTGAGTCGATCTATCGATCCCTCGACATTCAGGCCCTCCTTCTAGCGCCAAAATGTTAGTGTCAACAACCTTAAGCCGTGGCCTCGGGCCAACACGGTTGGGTTCGGGTCCAAATGGTTGGAGATCTTCCTGAGCGACCCTTGAGACTGTTGAGGTGGCCGACTGCGATGGTCCGATCGTGACGAGACAGTCGTTTCCTCTGGAAGGGAACTCCTCGCCTGGGCACGCGGTGAGAGGCGCTCCGCCTTCGTCCCTGCACACAAGTCGGGTCGGGAGGCTCGACCCGACCCCTCCGACGATCAAGTCAGTGGATAGTCTTAGGGGGTTTTTTCTACCTGATCCTCTCTCCTCTTTCTGAGCGCGAGGGTTTTTATAGGCAAGGTTACCGTTGCCTGATGTGCCTGCTTGCAGGGAGCAGGATCGTACTCCTAGTAACGTCTGACACCGGTGTTGGCGTGGCGTGAAGGATCGGGCTCGTGCAGGATGTTAATGTGCCTCGGTCGGCGTTCCAATCTGTTTTGGCCAGGCGCTGTCAGGTCAATCGAGGCGCGAGGCGTCATCCAGACACAGTTGACGTTAACCCCCGTCCCATCGCCATTATTGCCCTCATCAGAGTTCAAGGCCAAGTTCCGCCGACGGGTGTCGACCTACGTCGCCGACTGGAAGGAGACGACCAACCTGGGATCGAGGGATCGGGCGCCCGGCCTTGGGTCGGAGTCGATCGAACCCAGGGGTTGGGCCGGGATGTTCTGCGAGGTGAACGACACCCTCGTCAGAGACGCGACTCACAAGTGGTTCAGCGGAGCGACCCGGTGGGGCACACCGAATGGTCTGGCAACACTAGAATTTTCTTTTTTTTATATAAAAATGATTTTTTTAATTCGTTCTGTGTTTTTCTTTTAAATTCATATAGTTCATATGGACATTGAATACTCAAACCTATATGTATATGTGAACGGTGATATGATTTGACTCGATCGAAAGTTCCAAACACACAACAATTGGCAGCATGCCGGCCTTGCTAAAAGGATTACAAATCTAGCATGTTGATCTTGCTAATTCATATGAAATAGGACAAGAGTTGTTTCATTTTCCTCACATCTTCGACACACAAGTCATAGCTCCCAGCTACGCTCTTGGCTCTTGTTGGCACCAAGAAGCAGCATTAAGGATACATGCCATCTTCCAACAATCCGAGTAGAAGATTCAGCTGCAGCTTCACATTTCATATGACCAACTTCTCTTCATCCAACTCAGGCACGGTCACATCTCCCCTCATCATGCCGCGATAGGCCTCGTCGATACTGGCACCGGCCTGAGAAAACAACTCAACCACAGCAGGTAACTTTCCATAGTACCTCCTCAGCTCATTCATCAGTGGCTTGCCACTGCGTGCGTCGGGCACATGCCATACATACACCGGTGGCACGAGATCGTCCAAAGTGGCCTCCTGCCAAGCGTGTTGTCCATCTCGCATTTGGTGCTTGTAAGCTTGGCAGATCCTCGCCCGATGGCCCTTGATACCCACCTGGACCTCAGGGCAAAATCCACATGTTTGAGCAATGTACTCTGTCATTAGCTTCGAAACACCTGACCGCAACTTCTCCCATGCTTCCATTCCCTGTGTAGCTATACCTGCAACAAGGATGCACCATGGTGTGTTACATGTCCAAGCAAATTAACAAAAGATTAAATGGAATGCGAGACTAAAAATTGACCAACAGATCACCCACTATGCACTAAATATCAGAAGCCACAATGAGTTCAACACAAATTCCACAAATACTTTGGCTTTCGGATCGTATGAACAGGCTGTACCAACCAGATTCTAGGCCTAAACATGGTATCACTTCATGGAAACAAATGATTACTTGGTCAAAACCTCTATCTAGTAAAGTTGCCACAAATTTTCAATTTAAGAATCATACAGAAAGCAGAAACAAGGTTAAAGCAACATCAACTGCAGACACCACTATATACATTGTTCGATCGGAATCGGATTAGAAGATTAACTGATTTTACTATATTATTACCAGCATCATATTGGTACAGCTACATTCTTGATGATGAAATACTTATTATTTATGAAACAGATAATACTTATCAATTTTGGTTGCAATGAGCATAAAAGATTAAGCATGTTTTAAAGGGGCTCAATATAGGTTCAACCAAAAAAACAAGTCCTTGAGTTTTCTAGAGTTGTATAACTTGAAAAGACTGGGAGATACATTTATCCTTGGTAGAAACCACCTGCACCGAGCCTTTGTGAATTCAACGAAAAGAGAAAAGAAAATGATGATCAATATTTCGTTCTTCATCGATAAAGTAACATATACTTTTCAAGCAATTCAAGAGTTATAAAACAATATTTCTTCAATTTGCAGACCGGAATAGTCTTCTTCATATAATGTAGTTAACAAGACAGCTACCAATAGTTAGATGAAACACTGTATCAATGTAGAACAAACCTTGTGCACTATCAGCATATGGGAATGGTTGAGAATCACTGCATCTTTGGCTGTTCTTTTTCTCCCAAAAACCTTGTGTTTGGATATCTTTTCCATTGGAATAATCTCGAGGAAACTTCCTTTCAAAATCAATCATCTTTCCTGCAACATTATAGACTGGAAAGATCCGTCTCTTTGTAGGGTACTCGGGAACATCCACGCCTGCTTGGATGCAGAGCTCTACGACAGCTGGAATCCTATCAACCAGCAGCCGTTCCTCGTGTGAGACTGCCCTGCCCAATCTATCATAGAGATGAAAGGACTCAACCAGAGGAAGAACATGCTCGATTCCTCCTCTTGTCCAGCTGTGCTCTTTGCTTGCCGGGCTTCCAGCAACATCACATGTGCGTATAAGATGAGGAACTGTTCCTACATGAACTTCTCCACACACTCTGCAACGTTTACCACCGATTTGCAGAAAACCAAATCAACAATTTAAGCGAACACTGACCTCTTAATTCATAGGTGGACAGCAAATCGGAAGTGTAAGAATCAAATGTTACCTGCACACATGAACGGGGACATTGCCCAACACCCTCGAAGCGCAGCCGAAGAGCACCTGCCTTGCGTTAAAAACCTCATGTGCCACGGGAACTAATCTCTTGACCAAAAGCCCATTCTCGGGCGGCCGCAGCGTGATCTCTCTCACCACCTGCCTCGATTGCCTCTCGGATCTTGCTCTCCGTTTGAGCTCGCTGACGGCCGTCACGAGCGGCTTCCTTTCTGATCTCTGTCGCCTCCTCGGAAGCTCAACGTGCTCGGTCGACCGAGCGGGATCCGTGTAGAATGCTGGCACTAAACTCGCTGAGACATTTCGTCGAACACCTTCGGAGCGACGCTGCTTTATCAACCCACTGATTCGTCTGGGTAACATGTGCACGGCCCGCTTCAAGACCTTCATCTAATCGCATCTAAATGGGATTCGGAAACGACGGAGCTATTGGCTTTGGGAACGGGAATAGTAGCGAGATAAGATACGGGAAATAGGAGCTTTAGTTAGGAAAAAAAGGAAGTGCTCCGTGTCGCATATTTTGTCGTTTCTTAAGTCGGGACGTGACAACGCTGCATGTAAAACTCTTTCGAGCTTTGCTACTGCAGCGACTTAGGTGATGATATTAAGTTGCGACTAAGCTTAAGACATATAACCATCACGCTAACCGGCCCGAGTTTGAATCAAATAGAATTGGACCGGGCCTGATTGCCTGATTAGGGTTAAGACAAAAGGCCGAGCGACTATTGGGCGGGGGAGCGGATCAGCAGGACCACTGGATAGCCGAGGGAGGGGAGAGAGAGAGAGAGAGAGAGAGCAGAAGGCGAGGGGGACGAGGTGAGAATGAGCCGGAGCCAGGGACTCCCGGTGAAGCCTCAGCAAGAGACGGCCAGGCACGTGGTGAGGGTGGAGCTCAAGAGCGGCGTGCTCTATTGGGGAATCATGATCGAGGGCGAGGACAACTGGAACTGCCAGCTCTGGAATATCATTTGCACCGCCAAGGTCCTCTTTTTTTAACTCTGCTACCCCTCTAGATCTTCTCTTTCCCTCTTTGGTTTTGATCTACTGTCGTCGTTCGACTCCAAGATCGCAATGTTCATGTTTTAAGACGCATGTCTGCATGTGATGACAGTAATTGATCTCAAATAGTTCCTGTGTTTCTATGGCTTCAATACTTTAGGAGTTACTGTAAATGTTCTTTTTTGTTGGTTGAGTTGTGATGGGAAGGGAAAGTGTCACGACTGGAGTATGTTTTTGTCCGACGAAGCTAAGGTAAGGTAAATTGATGGTACCCAACTTGTTATCGCATGCTTGAATCCATTGAATGCAGTCTGCGTGGGATCACTTTGTTTGTGGTTGTGTTAGCACAGGTTTATGGTGCTGAAGAATGTTCAAGCGTGGGATCACAATGTTCAAGCGTCTTGATGCGAGAATTAGAGTGAGATAGGTGTTGCCTATCATAGTCTTCTTGTTTTCCTCCTTCAATTCTTAAGTTACATGATTATGATTACTTCTTCATTGAGGGCAAAGGATCAACAAGAGCCTAGCTGCTTCTTGGTGCCCATGTATCCTTAATGCTGCTTCTTGGTGCCAACAAGAGAGCCAAGAGCCTAGCTGCTGGGAGCTATGACTTGTGTGTTGAAGATGTGAGTAAAATGAAACAACTCTTGTCCTATTTCATATAATTTAGCAAGATCAACATGCTAGATTTGTAATCCTTTCAGCAAGGCCGGCATGCTGCCCAATTGTAGTGACAACAATCATGAATGGTGCGAACAATCTGAGCTTGTGACAGAGAATGTATTGGACAGCACTGATAAATACTTTGGATGAGACAGTTGATATCCATGTTGATGAAAAGAAAAGAAAAGAGGACTCGAAAGCAATACCTTCCATGGGCATTTGTCTCTGCAGGCTTCTGGTCCAGCGCTAATCGCATCTCATGCTCATTTGCACTCACTCCATCACAACAGCCCAAGGAGAAGCTTGGGATGTGCCACTTCACAGTTGCTGAAGATCTCAAACCAAACAAATAAGCAACCAACTCATTGCATACTTGCCATTAAGCTACACAGGAAATATGCTGTAATAAAACCACCATTTCGCAATGATCGCAATGATCGTGTATACCATTTAACAAAAAATAACTTGAAGGAAAAAGAACCATTTAACACTATTGTAATTCGTATTCCGTTAGTCATTTGCATCACAACAATTTTTTTACTTCTAATGCTGAGTCTTTTACAGGCCAACAAATATGGAGGCATCTTGACTACTATCAGTGCGCATAAGATGATGATAGGTCAATGTGCTGCAACCTCAAAGGTCTGGGATTCACTACTGCAAGAGTTGTGCCGCGCCCTCAGATGTTCTCTCCAGGTGGTAATTCTGGAAGCTTAGGAGAAGTTCCAAGCACCCTTTCCATGTCGAAGCGGACTTCAATATTGCGAATGCTATAGCCAACTACCATCATCCAAAATAGCAGATTGGCAAGTTGAGAAGCGCTTGTTTCTGTCATCGACGTCTACGGCAATAATAAGCAGTTACTTGAGTATCACTCTATAAAACATCACTGAAGTTACTGACATAAGATTCATCATGATGATAAGACCTTAAAACATGCTTATATCATACAAGAATTATTGGATTTCATTATTAAGTTGATTTCAACATGATGATAAAAGACCGGAATTACAAAAACATATTTGGTAGATACTTCAAAGAAAAAAGACCCGATTAATGCACAACTTAAAAAAAAAAAAATCAATCCATTTACAACAGTGAAAGAAATCAAGAAGGAATTGATGAAACAGATCAAAATACAATACAATGATCTTTATTTCAACTATAAAAAAGTCATTTTCTAATCCTAATATTAGAAATAATTTAAACACTTATCATGACTTATAATGCTTGATCCTGACAATTCAAAATTAGTTGTTAGTTCAAGATTCAAATTCCACATTTGCTCTGCAAAGTTCCATATTTCATACAAAACCTCTGGATATATGCCCTTTTTGAGGCATGGTGAAACTTCTAAGACATAGATGCACATTGTTGACGTTTCGTGGACCACATGAAAACTTCCATAGTTTGATGCTTGCCACGATTAGTATGAAGTTTATATCTTTACTTATGAAATTAACCAAGAGAAGATAACCAAAAACTGCATCCAAGATCAAATCTCTTTACAGCCCTTGCACCTGTATGACAAGTCCTACAAAGCTCTATTACCTTGATTTTTTGTTGCATACATCCTAGATGTCCAATTTAATCATGAGAAAAAGCTTTTTTAACTAAAGAAGTTTGAAATTGGCTCTGCTGAGAAGGAGACAGATTGGCCTTCATAAAGAGCTACACATGGATAAGAAAGAGGATACCAGGATAAAGCCCTTCCTAGAATCCCATCCCCACTACATAGTTATCATTACCTTTATATTATGCATTATGCAGGCACCAGGATACCAGCATTAGCAGAACCAAGGATAACAAAAGCATATGTTACTATTTTCTAAAACCCACAGTAGGTCTTCTCTTCCACTTGCTGTTAGTGGAAAAGCAATATGTTAACATGAGACTTGAATTTCAACACCTTCGTATATGAAAAAATGACTATGAATGAAATTAATTCTGCATAACATAATTACTGATGAAACATTATCTTTCAAGATGCATCTGAACCTAATCAATAGAATAACATGGAAAATGGAAAAGTAGTTAGAAATGAAATCAAACCTTCATTTGTTCAGGATCCGAAACTGACAGAAGACGCTTTATAAAGGTGTTCATAGCAAAAACAACGTCTTCTCCAGCACTACTTGTCAGTTCCTGCATAGATTTATCATACAACCTAATTATAATGCAGATATCTATGTCGCAGATACTTAAAAAGAGTACATCAAAGTTCAGTCTTCAGAACACTAAGTGATGATTGCTAAATAATACAATTTGATACATGTAATACGATGATTCAAATTGTCTGAAAAAGACTGCCTGAAATATGACACACAAACTCAATTCCATGCATTTACACATAATCTTGTAGTTGATAAGACAGACAATAGCATGTTCCAAGGTAACTATCCAGTTGAAGGACATAGTAATAAATACCTCAATTAAAAGTTGGTATACCTTCATTATGAGACCAATCTTTATCCAATATCACGATGTTCAACCGAACAGATTTTGAATCTTTTAGTATAAAAAATAATCTTACAGATCAAAGAAAACTATCTTTTGCACTCCATGAAGAGGAAATGACTCCTTGAGATCCAGTACTGTATGATAAAGAATAATTTCCTTTGACAATTTTAGAAGCATAAAAAAATTGTGCTACATTTTGGTTCATAATTCCATTAACATGAACGTCAACTTGTGTTTTTGGGTTTGTATAAAAAGTGATAGGCTGTATCAGAACAGTATGTTCAAGTTCAACCAACCTCAGAACTGCAATTCCCCTTTACTAACATAGCCATACTCTATATGCTACAAACCTTCTTAGTCTCAACCACAAATATGATAGGCACAGATTTGTAGTTTGACAAACATGATGAACCTTGTAACCCGAGCCATATTCGAATGTTTTGAAAGATTCTTTCTACTAGCATTCGTTGAACCAGGACAAGGGCATTCTTACTGGCTGAATAAAGCTGGTCAAATGTTTAAAAAACATCTATTTGTGCCTCTGCCACACACTAAGAGGGAAAATACTGGGTACAGAAACAGCATGACATCTTATAGCTTGAAGGTCACTACCATGCCGAAGCTCAGATAGCTCATCCTGCAGGCCACAAATATTATATACCTTTAAGATAGAAAAGATAGGTAGTAATTCCAGAAACAGAAAACTACTGCTACAAGTAGCTTCACCAATAATTCTATATCACTGGAAACAAATGCTTTAGATAGAAAGGTACTTGAAAAGAAAATTACTTGCATGAAAAGTTTCACAAGACTAATAATTTAAGCAAGCAAAAAATAGTCATCACCTTTAAATTTTGAGGTTCGAGTGATTTTAGATATTCCAAAAGTTCATTCTGTCCATTTGCAGATTTCCTTGCAACTTGACGATTTAGTTCTTCAATTTCTCTTTCAAGATATTCAATGTACTTCATGGCATCCATTTTTTCAGGGCCAGTAATCTTGTTCCACCTAATAATTTCTCCAGTCACCTTTTTCTGTGAACCAGGTGCATATTTTGGAACTGCCTACACCATTTAAGAGGGCAAATTAAGCAAAATTTATAGTCAAAATGACTCCATATAAAAGGTGCAATAGATCTTGGGATGCAGCCATGAGGAGGGTAATCATTATATAATTTTACAAAAACATAAATAATTCTTTGCTTGCTACAAAACAAGGATATCCGTTTTCTAATCACACTTTCTTTAAACAGCACTGGGAAATGCTCATGGAGCTAAATCTGACTCTGGCGTTGTTTAGTAGCAGCATAGACTAGTCCCGGATAACATATAAATCGCAATATCGGTTGACTTCGAAGGATGATGATCAAATATGCAATTAAAAGATTTATATCTGTTCGACGACTACCACATGATCAAGAAAAAACATGAAAACAAATTGCTAGCTTGAGATCCTTGCACCATTATGTACACTTAGTTCAACAAAGAGAAGCCTTCATGTAAACTAGCTTCACAACATAATTTGCAATTTAAGTTAAAAACCATAAAGCTTCAGAAATTACATCAGTTCTGATCCAATTGTGAGAAAGTTTTCCAAACAAACTAGTGTTCGCTGAAAAATTAAATTAAGACAATATATTTACTCTATTTGTTCCAGCCTTCCAGGAGAGTTGAGAAATATAGATTTAAACTCAATAAAAAATATTTTGCAATTGAAGTTGGTACAAAAGAAAGTAGATCTTTTGTGATCATTTTCAACAGTGAATAAATTTTCTCCTACATAAAAGAGAGTCCAATCTTGGTTGGTCCGAGCTAAAGGATAATTTTAACTTCTGACTAAATCCACCCTGTTCCTAGCATAGTTAGGATGGGAGCCTCAGCAAGGGCCCTGGGATTGTGTTACTTGGAGCTCATTAGTCATCTCCGCCAATCGAAACTCAGAAGAAACACAGTCTATGAGGCTACCAAGATGCCACTCACAAAATATGTGATAGCGAAAATGATCCTTTAAAAAACAAAGTAAAAATAATAGTTATTTAACATGATAACAAAGGCACCATTCTTGGCGAAATGCACTTGATGCTTCAAAATTGACTATATCAACTCTTCAAAACTATTTTGTGTTTTTCATGTGTTTTAGCAACTTAATGGAGCTTCAAAACATTTTAAAATGTCTGTGCTCTGTTTTTGCAAACTATAAACGATACATCTGAAATTTCCAACCTATACTAGAGGATCTAAATGTATTCAGTTTATGTTGTCTACTCTCAACTCAATTTGTTAGGTGTCATTTAAGTCTTTGTTTCATATGTTAACACAGCTAGATAAAAAGGCAGCTATTTAGCATAATCATGTTAAATAAAGGTTTCCAAGGCTACTATTATTCAAGGTTTGTTGTACCATAGCATACCGCTCGATGTGAGTAGTATGTATTGGTCCAACAGGAGACCGGTATGGGCGGTACATACCAGTTTGTCAGTATGCCTCCACAGTACCATGTGTCAGTACATTGGTACGATTCGGTACATATCATATCGATGGTCGATCGATATACCGGTACAAACCGGTAAGACTACCATGCTATTATCATTGAAAAAAATTCCTATATTACATAACAAAGCCAACCAGTTAATTGATGTCAAAATTAAGCTACTGAAAAAGTTATACACAACTCAAAATGGTATGTTTTACCAAAATGAAAAGAAATGGTGTAACCATTTCTTTAAAATAAGAACATATAAGAATCAAATCTTCAAGCAGATATTATGACAAAGCCACCACAGGTATCAATACCCTACGCTTTATCCAGATAAAAAATGCTTAAATTTCCAAGCAGATATCAAGAAGACCGGGCACCAGAGGTGTCAAAACCTTACACACTTCATCTAGATCTTAATGTTTAAGAAGACATACATTCTTCTCTTCTGGATCAGGGAGAGCTATCTGATCTAGACTTAGCTGCAATTCCAAACGGTATTGTGCATTCCTAAACATGTAACCAGTCATCATAACACTATACATAAGTTGTGCCAGGTTTTCTGCAACCTGAATCCAAAGCAAAATACACATGAAAATCAGAATCAAAACATCAAACTCATGGTTGCAAGGGAAATCTTTCAAAATTATGGCTATACCATATATGTGATGATCTCACTACCATGTTACCAATGAAACAGATAGAAGAATTTAGAGTCAAAGTATCATACCGTAGTAACAGTAATTGCAAAGAATTGAGGTGGAAGTGTTCCGATCATATTTGTGACAGTCTGGCGCATGGCATCGACAACCTCCAAGAGCAAAAAAGAAAACAAGACATTAATTTAAGGAAATATGATTCTGAATAAGCACAGGTTCTTTTTCCAATTCCAGTGGTCACAAAGAGCGAAACAAGATCCACAATAACCAATAATATATTTGAATCTTTCAGAGCAGGTTACAAATGAAGGATGACTTCCTAAATTACGACAAAGGAAAATAATAACTATAATATATCAGATCATAACTTACCTGTTGTGGTGCTCTTTTTGTAAATAAGTCCATGAACTCTGGCTGAACATTTTTCACATATTCCAAAAGAACATCCCTCCTGTTCTTGGGCTGATAATATTCAAGATCAGAACAATGCAGGTGTGATTAAGCATACATGTAATACATCCACATGATTGCTCTTGACTAACAGAATGGTCTCCTAATAAAAAGACATAAATAGTGGCAGGAAACCAATGCAACTGCCATGAAAAATATAGAAAAGCATGCCAGTGACTCACTAATACCTTTCTGTTTCTTCTCCTCCTTCCTCTTCCTTCTTCACCACCCCACCCACCCCACCTTTCAAATATTGCATATTGATCCTAATTTAGTCCTCTTGGATCATTTATGCAAAGTGAGTACTATCTTATTATTTTTTTACAGTATAGTTTCATGACATCTGCAACTAATAACTTGATCAGATGGAATGTCGTAGGCAGTCCAGTCACTTCTAACTTTCTACAAGGATGCACTATTCTTGAATCCTACACAAAATAAGGAAATACACAATCACTCTTCTAAACCCAGAAATCACCGAAGAATGCAACCTTTCGGTATGCTATGTTAAAGTCATGGTGATCACAAGGTAGCCTACAAAAAAATGACAAGAATTCTGGTAATCAACATCAGTTGCCACAAACAGGTCACAGATGAAACCCCTGAAATCAATGAAATGACTCCAATTGAACAAAATATCGAGACTAGCACGCAAATACAATATTGAATATCCTACAATAAGCTGGGTATGAAGAAACCTTTACTCCCATTTGTAAGAAAATTGCTGAACATGATTTACTCTTAATAAATGGACCGGGACAAAAGTACATGACCGAATCACCTGGAATAAGCTCAGCATTAAGGAACAATTCTTCCCACTTGAGTGAAAAATGGTAAGCAATACTGAAAATAAATGATTTGGAGAACATCCCTTTTCTTCTTCCAACATAAACATGGAAAACAAGGCAATGATTTAAATTTTACTAGAAAACATGAAAATAAATTTCAAGATTTTCTCAATTTCCTAGCAAACAAACATCGAGGTAAATATTTACAAAGGAAAACAGTTTTCCCTAATGTTTTCTATGCAATCACACAATCCTAGATGCATATTTGTCTTTTTCTAGTAAACATGCCCAAACAGCTTCAAATGTCGTCCAAAGCAAACAACGAACAGAAGCATGATAGTTTCCTCCTTTTCGATCTCAAACGCTAACAACTGTGGATGAAATGACAACACCGGTCCCCAGTGGGAGAGACGGAAAATTGCATGCAAGACGACCTTAAAGGAGAGGGTAAGATCAAGAAATACTATAAGAATCACCTCGAGAAGTCATCATTTCCAAGTTAAAAGCGAGAGCGTACCAGGTTGCCATTTTGGGGCTTGGGGTCGCCGCCGGAAGCGACGGTGTCGGAATCTTGGGCCCGGACGAGCTTCAAGCGGCATCTGCTCCGCTTAGGAAAAGGAAAGGCGACGGAGCGCGCGAGAAGAGAGGGAGGAGAGTGGGAGGAGAAGCAGAGGGACGAGCGAGAGGAGGAGGAAGGCGACGGCTCAGAAAGAAGCTTGGAGGCAAGGAGGGATGACATGAGAGCTCCCTTGCTCGCTCTTCCCTCTGACGGTGTCTACGAGGTGCTCACTCTTTTGCCTCAGTAAAGAGAAGTTAGAGGCTCGGATCTCGCCCGTTGGATCAGAGGTTTTTGAGGGCAGTCCGTGTAAATAAGATAGTTCAAAGCCCACTTCGGATGAGATGAGCCGAGTCTTCTTTTACCAACCTTTTGCCTCGTGTTGGCACCGAACAATAACAGCTCACACACACATTATATCAAACACAGTTAAGGAGAGGATCTGATCGAGTTCGACGCGGCTTTATTGAGATCAAAGAGTTGCTTCCCTCTGCCACTGACCACTCTCCACGCTCGCCTCCGCTCCGTTACATGCAGGACTCGGAGAAGCGAAAGCAACGAGCAAACTCGAACAACGAGTTGCTCCTCTAATAAGGGGAGAGCAAAGGCAGAGAGGATCTCCAATGGCCACGAGGCTCGGTTCTCTCCCTTCCCAGCTCGGATCCCCTCCCCTGCACCACCGCCACCACCCTCGCTGCCGCCAGTTTGCCTCCGTCTCCTGGTGCCGAACGTCGACGCCATCGGAGCTCCGTCTCCTCTCCGCTTCTCCGTCCCCAGGCAAGAAACCTCCTCCATCTGTTACATATCTGTCAACGTTGGATGATGACAAGGAAGCGCTTCTAATTCGTCTGTGATTCGTTTATAGTAAATGATCTTGATACAAATCTATGTTTCTCATCGAAGATTGTAGATCGAAGTTCTACCAGAAAACAACGTCAATGGGATCTCTCATCATTGAGGTATATTGAGGGGTATTGTTAGAAGCTAATTCAAGAACCATATAAAATTGAAGCAGATAGTTCAAGTCCTATAAAATTTAAGTAGGTAATTCTGAATTGCTATCAGAGTTGTTTAAACCACAGTTGTGATCAAATCTCAAGTCATGAAGAAACGAATGAGAGATTTTGTCAGAGGTAAGTGAGGAAGATGTTCTTTAAGAAGCTACAGTTTCAATATTATCCGAGATTGACTGATTTCTGTTTAGTAGTTTGGCATTATGGTTCCAGTTGAGTATATTTACTTTGGAGCTTTCGAACAAGATTGGTCTAATTTTTTATAAAGCTATTGGAGGAACGTATAGAAACATGAAATTGTAAGGTATTTCTTTTGTAAGTTTATGTATTGCTACATTGGCAGTTACTGCACAAATCAGTGACATGAATCACTCTTTCTCTCTAGAGAGAAACCATTCTCTTTAAATTATTTACTGGGTTGAATTCTAAGATGTTCCGCGAATGAGAACCCCTAATAACACTAACAAACATCAACTGAAAAATATATTAACAAACATTTATAGATTGATTAAGATTTAATTTTTTGATATTTCTATATTAATTTAACTAGACAAAATAAAAAGATTTATTTAAAGGGTTAAGGTCCATTTTAGCCCTTGTGATTTTAGCCATGGACCACTTAAGCCCCTATGATTTACTCGTATCTAAAATAACCCTACATTTTAAAAAACGTAGCATATAAGTCCTTCCCATCAAGTTTGAGTTAACAGACGTTAGAGTCTACTTACGTGGCATGATGACTCACAATAAACTATTAATATAATGACACATGTGATTTCAGTTTAAAAAAGTATTAAGGTTCATTTTAGCTCTTGTAATTTTGGTCATGGACCACTTAAGCCCTTATGGTTTATTTGTGTTTAAATTAACCCATATATTTTCAAAAACGCAGCATATAAGCCTCTCCCGTCAAGTCTAAGTGAACAAACATTAGAATCTGCTTACGTAGCATACTAACTCACAATAAATCATTAATATAATGATATATGTAATTTGAGTTTAAAAACTGAGATCACCATCAGTGGCGAGAGGAGGCATCGTCGTGGAAATGACCACTAGCAGCAGCACCAAGTCACTGCTACCTAGTAGGGCATTGTACGCATGCAGCCTCTCCCACGCTGACAACGAGCTTAGGAGCTTATAGTCCTGCCTCAAGTGGATGTGAGTCGACCAGTCCGACACTAGGCACGTAGTGGTCTCCTAGCCCCTCTTCCTCCTCTTGGGCGTCTTCGTCCTCACCGCCTCCCATTTTGTCCTCTCCTATGCCCCCACCCGTCGTGCCTACAACATATTGGTCCAGCTCTCCGTCACCTCTGCCTCCGACCTCTCCTACCTCTGCCTCTCCGCCTTTATCCACCACTACGACCTCCGCCACTTCCTCTTCTTCGACAAGATACACCTTAACTTTTTTTAAAACTTAAACTAAACGTGTCATTTTATTAATAGTTTATTATGAGTCAGCATGTTACGTAAGCAAACTCTAACGTCTGTTAACTCAAACTTGACGAGAGAGGCTTATATGCTACGTTTTTTAAAATGTATGGGTTATTTTAAACACGAGTAAACCATAAGTACTTAAGTGGTCCATGGCCAAAACCATATAAGCTAAAATGGACTTTAACCCTTTTTTAAACTTAAATTACATATGTCATTATATTAATTATTTATTATGAGTCAACATGTCATGTAAGCAGACTCTAACATCTGTTAACTCAGACTTGATGGGAGGGGCTTATATACTACGTTTATGAAAATATATAGGTTATTTTAGACACGAGTAAACCATAAGGACTTAAGTGGTCCGTGACCAAAACCATAGAGGCTAAAATGGACCTTAACCCTTATTTAAATCTTTATTAATTTGAGTCCGACATCCATATTCAATCTATATGATATTCCAAATACTATGTGGAAATTCAGACTGTTAGAAGCCATTTCTTTTTGTAGTAGAACACTATGCTCAATGAATATGGTTTGTAGTAGACTCTTCTTATCAACACTGATAAAAATAAAAAAACCAAAATTCTTGTAAACCATGTTGCTGTAAACAATATAGTATGTTCTAAATATTTCACAAAAATGATACAAAGATGCACACATTAGCAATTCCTTTAAAATGTGGATGCTAATGAGGGCATGAGGGCAAGAAGGCTAATGAATCCACTACAAGCTTAAGACGTTAAGGAGAGAGACTCTATTTTGGACTAGTCATCTTAACAAGAATTCTAGTCCTGCTTCAATATCTTTGATGCTGTTCTGTAATGTTTGGAACCACTCTTGTGCCTTCTTTACCCTCCCATCATTAGCTTCAATATCCTCATGTTCACCCTCTTAGGCCACTTTCCTCTTTTGAAATGCCTTTGAGATAAGAGAACATATGCTAGTTTTGGGTTTTGGCCTTGGCACGGACAAGAAGTTAAAGATTGATTAAAGAAGAGAGATGGTGAGATCTCTTGCTTCCTTCAAAGTTGTTATCACCATCCATGAATCAGATTCCTTATCATCAATACAACATAAGGCGTATTTATCATCCATCTGCTTCAGGAATCTGAAGCAATTCTTTACATCTTTCTCTGCCTTGTCAGGATGAACGTAAGCTTGCATCTTGCTCTGGGCAACTGTTTCTCCTTGTCTTCTAAAAATCATTTTGAGGCCTTTAAATCTGATCCTTTTTTGAGATCATGCTGTCTCTCATGGTGCTAAGCAAGTCCAACAGCCTGATGGACACATCCAACTCCACTTCCACCATTTTCTTTTGTTTTGGATTCAAGAAGATCTGGTTGCTGCTAGGCAAGCAAAGAAGCTCCTTGATGCACCTGTACAGACCTTGGAGCCCTCTCAATCCCTTCCATATCATATAGGTTGTTGAATAAGATTTAACTACAGAAGACTTGACCGGCTGCAGCTCCTCTTCCACTCTGAGCATGAGGGGATGATCTCTCAGAGGCATGCTAGTGGATCGGGACATGGAAAATCTGAACTGATGCCGCAGGGGAATCAACCATATTTACGATGTGATCTTGGAAAACCTTTGCCATTTATTATCAGCTGACTGGCACAAATAGGATGGGAAGATGTGACTGACCCTTGAACTCATCCTACTTATAGACTTAATTACTTGGAGCAGATGGGAGGCAAATGGAATCTTACCAGCTCAGCTCAACCTGATATGTGAAGCTTGGTATTTGGATTTGGTATCCTTTTTGCTAGGCAAGTCTGACTTATATCTCTTTTCTTTTTGACTATATTCCAGCTCCACATGCATGTGTTAGATTGTGACAGAACACCTCAATCTTTATTATATACATGTTTGTTTTTCGAATCTTTAACACGTCCTTTAAACAGATTTGGATTCTGAAGTCTGTGAGCTGGTTTCCTAGCCTTGTTGATCATTGTACTAATCTAACATACATGGGTGTCATATGTCTGCTTTTTAGGTCAAACCTTGAACATAGTCTTTATTATATACATGTTTGTTTTTTGAATTTTTAAATCTTACTTTAAAACAGATTGGATTCTGAAGTCTGTGAGCTAGTTTCCTAGCCTTGTTGGATCATTTTACTAATCTAACATACATGGGTGTCATATGTCTGCTTTTTAGGTCACACCTTGAACATAAGGTTTATGAATAAATCCATGATCAATGGTGTATGCTAACTGCAAGTCACACTGGTGAATATATCGATAAGCAACAATCAGACAAGAAATCAGAAGAAGAAAAATTACATATGTGAATATATATATCTGTGTGTTTGGTGTGTATATGGTAGCAAAATCTACATGATGAGGTTCTTCGGAAATACATCTTTTTTAGCAAGACATTTGTCAAAGGATTTGAATTTACTTTTGAAGGCATTTTTACATCAATCATATTAAATGGATTAATAGGAGTATTTGTAATTGAAAATTGATCTTTTTTATCAGTATCGAAAAACTAATATGAAGAAGGATTTTATTTAACCATGTTTATCTGCTTTGAGGACATGAAAATATAATAACTACTGAATTCCAAATTCAATTTATTATATTAATCACATTCATGAAAGCCACATTGTATGGAATTTAAACAATTTTACAAATTATAAGAGGTGTCACATTGAAAATGATTTTGCAATAGGTTCATATACCAAGGAGCACCATGTTCAAAGAGATTGTTACCAGGCTTCTCATCTGTTATCTTTTATCTGACATTATTGATGAAATATTTAAACAATCTACTGTTTTCTAATCAATGCATTAGCTTTTTCATTTTCTAAAATAATTTTTAAGAAAAGCAACATTGCTAAAAATAGAATGCAAAATCATTGTGGACCACTTTACGGTGAACAGTATAGTGTGACAAAAATGAGACAACATACACGCATTAGCAGTCCCTTTAAAATGCGGATGCTAATGAGGGCATATGGGCAAGAAGGCTGATGAGTTTATTACAAGCTTAGGATGTTAAGGAGAGAGACTCTATTTTGGACTAGGCTTCTAAACAAGCATTCTAGTCCTGCTTCAATTTCATCAATGCTGTTCTGTAATATTTGCAACTGATCTCGTGCCTTCTGTACCCTCCCATCATCATTAGCTTCAATATCCTCATGCTCCCCCTCACAGGCCACTTTCCTTTTGTGCAATGCCTTTGAGATAAGAGACCATCTGCTAGTTTTGGTTTTTGGCCTTGGCATGGACAAAAACTTAAGAATGGACTGAAGAAGAGAGATGGTGATTTCTCTTGCTGCTTTCAAAGCTCTGACCACTGTCCATGAATTAGATTCCTTATCATCAGTACAACATAAGGCATATTTGTCATCCATCTGCTTCAGGAATCTGAAGCAATTCTTGACATCTTTCTCTGCCTTCTTGTCAGGATGAAGATAAGCTTGCATCTTGCTTTGGGCAACTACTTCTCCTTGTCTTCTAAGGGTCATTTCGAGGTCTCGAATCTGCTCCTTTATCAAGATCATGTTATCTCTCAATTTGCCAAGCAAGTCCAACAGCCTGACAGACATTTCCAACTCCACCTCCACCCATTTGTTTTGTTGTGGATTCATGAAGATCTGGTTGCTGCTAGGCAAGCAAAGAAGCTCTTCAATGCACCTGTACAGACCTTGGATCCCTCTCGATCCCTCGCATATCATATGGGCCGTTGAAGAGGATTGAACTACAGAAGACTTGACTTTCTGCAACTCTTCTTCCACTTTGAGCATGAAGGGATGGTCTCCAGAAGGCATGCTGGTGGATCGGGCATGGAAAGGCTGGATTGTTTTCGTAGGAGTGTCAGCCATGTTTACAATGCAATCTTGGAAAGCCTTCGGCTTCTGACTGTTGCAAACAGGATGGGAAGATGTGACTGACCCTTGAACTCTCCCTACTTATAGACTCAATTGCATATTGCAGATGGAGGCAAATAGAATCTTACCAGCTCAGCTGAACATGATATGTGAAGCTTGGTATTTGGATCCGGTATCCTCTTGTCCAAACAGGTCTGACTTTCTCTTTTTCTTTAACTGTTTTCCCAGCTCCACATGCATGTGTTTGTTTGTGATAGAACACCTCATAATCTTTATTATACACATGCTTGTAGTTTTGATCTATAGCTCATTTCCAAACTACGTTAGTTTTGTAATGATGAACTTTGGGTAAAGGTATTGAACTACCCTGAGATGCACGAGTGTCATGGCTGCTTGTTAGCTCACAACTTGAAGATAAGATCCATTATTAAATATTCTATATTGGTCGCTATACACATTGGCAAATAATGCAATAGCCAGCAACCAGACAGGAACACAATACATGGGTACAAAAAACAATAGATAACAGGAGATATCAAATGGAGTTAGAATTATTATTAGGCTGATTCGATTTAGCAGCGTTATAATTATTACATGAGTGCTATATGCTGGCTTGTCTCTCCAACACAATCTGGCAACAGGTACACTGAAAATGAGTTATAATGACAATGATAGTCAGCTAAGCTAAACCTGTACGTGTGCGTTATTGCCTTTCATGATGGATCTTGTAATGAATGACATATATAAGCAAGTTAGTTTCTGCTTATAGAAATCATACATCTTGGGATCTGAGACAGGCTTTTAGGTATGCTTTTATTTAAAATGTATAAAATGCCATAAGTCCGCCTGTGATCTAACATGAGTTTGAATGATTATCCACCCTTTTGCATGAAATATTGTTGTACTCAATAACCAACAACTAGATGAAACAAGCTTATGATGGTGGCTGTGTCATCACATTGTTTAACAAATGAGAAGTAAGAAAACAAGATGTATTCTTGTATGGGTTACATATGGGAAACAACATTTTTTGGTAATTCCTTTCTAGATTAACTAATTCACGTTATGCAGTTCTGATCACATTCTTCCAAAGGCGACCATGTTTATTTTAGTGCAATGAAAGGAGAACAATCTAGTTTTTGATGACAAGATTTAATACAACGAATATCTGTATAAATTATTTACTATGTTAAAATTAGGGTGAGCTTTGGTACAACATTAAGATTACTCCTACGTAGTCTGAGTTATGAGGATTTGAGTCATGAAAATATTCTTATTACTTATAAAATAAAGGCAAAATAGCCTTGCTGTTTGTAGGAAATAGGCTATGTACATTGATTCACTTGGGATCCCCATTAACAAGAGATTCATGTGCAGCTTATAGGAATAAGGTGAAATAATCTTGCTACTTGTAGGAATAAGACTGCATACATCTATCAGTTCCACACACCATGTAAACAAGAGCCTCATGCATTCAGCCATATTGCAATGTGACAATGATTGTCTGAATAGTATGTTGATCAATGTTTGTAGAATACTTTTTTAACATAAAATTTGTCAATGGTTTTGGATTTAGCTTTGAAGATTTTTCACACTAATTATCTAAACAGATTAATATTTATTCATAATTGGAAATCATTCTTTCTAATTGATACTGAAAAGAATTATGAAAAAAAAGGTTTATTTAACCATGTGTTTTTGCTTCGAAGACATTATGAGAATGTAATGAGTACTAAATTTCATTTTCAGTTTACAATATTACCCACCTTTGTGAATGCCAAACTTGTGGAATTTAGATAATTTTACAAATTACGACAGTTGTCACATTGAAAAAGATTTTACAATAGGCTCATATGCGCAGAGAGATTCTTACCAAGCTTCTCATATATTTGTTTTTTTTTTCCCCCTACTAATGAAACTGTTAAACTATCGACAGTTTTCTTATTTATGCACTAGCTTTACTGGCTTGTAAAATAATTAAACAAAATAAAGGAAACTCTGATAAGAATAGAAAGCAAAATTATTATGGACCATGCTTTAGAAAACAGTGTAGTGTTATAACTATTTCACAAAAATGATACAATATGAATGCATTAGCAATTCCTTTAAAATGTGGATGCTAATGAGGGCATATGGCGAGAAGGCTGATGAATTCATTACAAGCTTATGATGTTAAGGAGAGAGACTCTATTTCGGACTAGGCTTCTAAACAAGCATTCTAGTCCTGCTTCAATACCATCAAAGCTGTTCTGTACCGTTTGCAACTGATCTCGTGCCTTTGCCTTCTGTACCCTCCCATCATTAGCTTCAATATCCTCATGCTCACCCTCGCAGGCCACTTTCCTCTTGTGCAATGTCTTTGAGATAAGAGACCATCTGCTAGTTTTGGTTTTCGGCCTTGGCATGGACAAGAAGTTAAATATGGACTGAAGAAGAGAGATGGTGATTTCTCTTGCTTCCTTCAGAGTTCTGACCAGCATCCATGAATCAGATTCCTTATCATCCGTAAAACATAAGGCATATTTGTCATCCATCTGCTTCAGGAATCTGAAGCAATTCTTAACATCTTTCTCTGCCTTCTTTTCAGGACGAATATAAGCTTGCATCTTGCTGTGGGCAACTGTTTCTCCTTGTCTTCTGAGGGTCATTTCAAGGTCTCTAATCTGCTCCTTTATAGAGTTTGTGCTATCTCTCAAGGTGCCAAGCAAGTCCAACAGCCTGACAGATACATCCAACTCCACTTCCACCCATTTCCTTTGTTGTGGATTCGAGAAGATCTGGTTGCTGCTCGGCAAGCAAAGAAGCTCTTCAATGCACCTGTACAGACCTTGAATTCCTCTCAATCCCTCACATATCACATAGGCAGTTGAAGAGGATTGAACTACAGAAGACTTGACTTTCTGCAGTTCTTCTGCGACTCTGAGCATGTAGGGATGATCTCTAGAAGGCATGCTGGTGGATCGGGCATGGAAAGGCTGGATCGGTGTCGCCGGAGAATCAACCATCTTTACAATGTGATCTTGGATGGCCTTCAGTATGTATTATCAGCAGAGTGGCACAAACCGGATGGGAAGATGTGACTGATTCTTGAACTCTCTCTACTTATAGACCCAATTTCATACAGCAGATGGAGGCAAATAGAATCTCCCCAGCTCAGGTCAACATGATATGTGAAGCTTGGCATTTGGATCTGCTATCCTCTTGTCCAGACAGGTCTGACATATTTCTCTTTTTTTTAACTGTTTCCAGCTCAACATGCATGTGTTTGCTTGTGATTAACTGTGCTTGGTGTTTGAATCTGTAGCTCATTCCAAGCTACGTTAGTTTTGTAATGATAAACTTTGGGTATTGGACTACCCTGAGATGCGTGAGTCATCTGTCTGCTTGTTTGCTTACACCTTGAAGATAAGGTCAGTACTAAATCCATTATTAAATATTCTATACTGGTCACTTGGCACATTGACAAATAATGCAATAACCAGCAACCAGACAGGAAATATAAAAAAGAGTGGAAAAAACAATAGATAGCAGCAAATACCACATGTAGTTTGCAAAGTACGTCATTAGCAATCTTATAATTGTTAGGCTCAAATAATTTAGCAATTTTATAATTATTATGAGTGTTATATGCTGGCCTGTCTCTCCAACATAGTCAGATAACACGTACACTGAAGAGTAATAATGACGATAAGAGTTGGCTAATCAAACCTGTACATGTGTGTCAGTGCTTCTCATGATGGATCTTGTAATGATATATCTAAGCCAGTCGGTTGCTGCTTTTATGAATCATACATCTCGGGATGTCAGACAGGCTTTTGAGTGTGCTTTTATTTAAAATGTATGAAATGTCGTAAGCCTGCCTGTGATCTATAGATGGCTTGCTGATGGTACAAACATGGTAACACTGATTGGTGTTGCAGGACGACCAGCTATATATATCAGTATGTTCTTGGAAGGCCTTTGGAATAAATTATTAATTGAAGACTACAGAAAAGAAGGATGTGAAGATGTGAAAGAGCTTGGAACTTCGCCAACTTAAAGACCCAGTTTCATGAAGCAGATGTGAGGCTAGTGGAATTTAACTAGCCAATATGGTACATGAAGCTTGCAATTTGGATCTTGTAGCCTCTTCTTCGAACAGGTTATGTTCATTTCTCCTTTTTGAAGTACTACTTAGTTCCACATGCACGTGTCAGGCTTGTGATGATACACCTCACCACCTATATTTTAAACATGATGGTAGTCTAGATCTTAGACACCTTCTTCAAACAGGTTAGATTCCATTGTTTGTGAGTTAGTGTTGTAGTTTTGATATTGATTATTGTACTAATCTAAGATGCATGAGTTTGATGTCTGCTTTCTAGGCTACACCTTCATGCCAAGCATGGTTTACCTTACCGGTCCGTACCGATGTACCGATCGGTCATCGGTATGGTATTTATCAAACTGTACCGACACACGATATGGTGGAGCGTACCAACAAACCGGTATGTACCGTCTATACCGATCCTTTGTTGGATCAGAACATACTGCCCATACTGGGCGGTACTCTGCAGTATGGTGAATCTTGATGCCAAGGTCAAGATTAAATGGAAAATAATCATGTATACTAATTACAAGACACACTTGCAAAGGGCAATAGTCCACAACCAGAAAGCAAGGGCACTTGATCAAGTATCCTAGTGACTACAAACTAGAAAATAAGGCAATAACCAACAACCAGAAATTAGTAAAAGAATCCATGTATGTGTCTTTTAAGTACATGTGTGGCAATCATAAAATTTAAGCAATGGGATGTTTGGACTGTTTTTATCAGAGTTTTTGAAGTTATAATTTCAGTCATAGAGAAGTAAATGCGATGCCTTGAGGATTTCCAGTGTAAGCACTGACTTGAATAAGAAATCTGAGTGAATTCTTGAGACAACAAGAAGATCGTATTGGATTTTAATAGTATACAGATTACTGTACAAAACTGTTAACACTGATCAGCAGATCTCCTAAAATCTGGATGCTGATCATAGCATACAAGGTTTCATGAGCTACCTATGAGCTTAGGATGTTAAGAAGATGGACTCTGCTCTGAATTAGCTGCTTGAACAAACTTTCTATTCCACTCTCAAGATCTTTAGTGTTGTCCTCTAGCATTTGCAATTGATCGTGGAATTTTACTACCCTGCCGTCACCAACATCTTTGCAGGATATGTACTCGAGCGAAGCATGCAGTGAGAACAAATCTGATCTTTCAATTCCATTTCCATCCTCATGCTCCCTCTCGCATGCCACTTGCTTCTTGCTTAATGCCTTGGAGACAAACGACCACCTTCCTGTCTTTGGTCGTCCTGCCTGCAATGACAAGAAAGACGGCACTAGATGGATGAGAGACAATGTGATCGCCTTCAGTTCCATCAAGAGCCTGCTCACTATTGGTTTTCCACAGTCCTTGTCTGCACATTTTCCCTCCACCTTCAATGATCTGAAGCAGTTCTTCACATCCTTGTCTGCCTTCTTGGTAAAACGAAGGTAAGCATTCACTGTTCTTTCTGCTGCAGCAACATCTCTTCTTCGGAGCGCCAGCCGAAGGTCTTTGAAGTGCTCTTTGATCATAGCCAAGCCATCTTTCAAATCACTGCACAAGTCCAGCAATCTGACGGACCCATCCAATTCATCTTCCAGCCATTTCTTCTGCAAGGAACAGTGGTTGCATGGCAAGCGAAGAACCTCCTTGATAGATTCATACACAGCCGCAAGCTCTCTTAACCCATCGGAGATCATCTGTGGCGATGAAGGAGAAGATGTTGCTACAAAAGTCCTAAGCTTACACAGCTCTTCTTCAACTCTAAATATCACAGGGTGAGGTCTGGAAGGCATGCTAATGGAACGGAGATTGCAAGGCTGGGATGTCATATTTGCTTCTGGCCAAAAGTAGGGGGGATCACTCAAGTTGTGTGACTGCTGAAGATGAGCAGAGGATACCCAGGGTGAGCTCTTCTTATAAACCAGCATGGATACCCAGAGGTTGGTCAGACGAAGGGGACAACAAGAATCCCTCTTTCTTGAGTTGTCATGTGATGCCAATGTGGTTCTTGGCTTGCAATGTGATTTTTGTGTTCATCACCCAGCATCTCATTGTTTCATCAGTTGGCAGCAAAGAAGCAAGACAAGATTGGCAATAATTATTATTGGTGGGTACAACCGAAACCACAGGGAGAATCTGATCATGATATGTTGGACTGATGCACAGGTGCAGTGTACATAATGAACTGCTTTAAGTGAGTACTTGTTTATGATGCACAGGTGCTGTGTGCCTGCTTGTCTGCCCAACGCTCTTGTAAGTCTCTAACCAGCCTCTGTCATGGTTTGCAGGATGAGCTGCATGTATGAGTTGGGGAATGCACCTCTTGCAGTGATCTCAAAGCAGGATTGTCTCCTGATCATAAATGGTTCCTTGGTATTATTATATTCGAGCTTCACCGGCTAAATCTGGATCTCGAGGTACATCTGCATGAAACGATGCCATCTTCCCACCTGTTCTCAAGGTAAGCCTCGTTCTCAGGCTAGTCGATATATTTCTTGCTTGCTGTAAAAGTCCCATGCAGTCATTGATAGATATGGGAGAGGCAGCCACCGACCATTAATATATCACTTGTCCCACACGCCACTTTAACCTATCCGTCACCTTGCTTTCCGACGTGTTATATGGGACCCATGAGGTTTGCTATACAACATTGATGGGAAAACTAACTTAGTTAACGATTACCGGATTCGACGTATAATCCCACGACTCATTAATGATCAGATGACGCATATTACAAATAAGTCCCGTTAAGTATATTCTTTGAGGACTTGACTTGATATATTCTCCAACTTGAATTCACCAAAATTAAGATTCAGATCATATGCAGCCTTTACCACATAAAATTTATTCATATGATGTGGGCCGACGTGGGTTCAGCCCACATCGTGGCCCGACGCGGTTCGGCTCAATCTCGGAGCCTCTGGCTCAGAGGCCGGCGCGGGTCGGCCCAGTCCTGTGTGGCCCCGTTCGGGTTGGTACGGCCCAGCACCTTAAGCGCCCGTGGAGCCCAGCAGACAGGCCCTCTTCTGATCGGCACGTGCGGCTCACATCCGCCGGTTTCGTCCCCTTGCAGGCTCGGCCAGGGTTGACGCCAGGATTCAGCCCACAGCGTCTGTGGTCACCGTTTTAGCCCAGCGAGAGCCGAAGTGACCACTTAGTGAGGCTGAACCAAACCGGTTTTATCGATTTTGATCGGTTCAAGCCTCTTTAACCTAAATTAGATCTAATCAAATATGAAGATTCCAGACTAGTTCTATGAGAATTTTAGATTGATTCAATTAGATCCTGGTTGAATCTGAGTCCAGATCAAGTTATCAACTATGGTTGCAAGTCAATTGAAGTTTTGATTAAGAGATGACTTCTTGTATTATTAATGTATGCATATGAATTTGATACGATATGTCGATAGTTGTGGATCTTATCCATGGTCAAGAAGGCCAGTATATTGGTAGGAGATGATTGCTAGATAGTTCCTTTCGAAGGAATGTATTGACAGGTGAGGCATACTATAGTATCTACGATCGGGAGTGTAATATAGTTTCTCTCTATCTACTGTTTAACGAAAATCGAATCTAACGAACAAAGCATCCTCATTCATTATTGGAAAAGCGCTCAACTAGTGTCCAACATATGCCAAATCTTCATACGATTTGACATTGAACATGCTATCGAGACTAGTTATTGAAATTTATGATCGAATATTTTGATATCGATTATAACTTACCGATAAATATTTGTACATATCTTATTATTGATTTTGTTATATATTTTAAGATGGTGATTACAAGGTTCCTACTCATCATTGTTGATTCATGTTATTAATGTGTTTTTAGAGTAGCTTTCGTATTCTAATATTGACTTTGGTGTCGAACGGAGCATCATTTATCGTTAGGTAGCACTGAAGGCCTATAATTTTTGCGGTTCTAAAACATGTCATTAAGATTTGATTGCATGATGTGAGATCCTATCATTTAAAATATATTTAAATTTTAAATTAAAAAAATAGTTAATTTACATAGTATTTTTGTGTGAAAAATATCAAGAAAAAGAGGACATGGAATGTGATAAACAAACTCAAGATTGGTACATATAACTATCAGAAATGTCCTGTCGAGACATAAATGGATTTAATTAAGTTGATTTTGAGTACGAATCAGATCAAACGTCAACAAAGAAATTGGAAGCTTTGAGAGATGGAATTAAATAAGATGCAAGTAAACGAAAAGTTGAAGTCAATTGATTGCCAACCTAATCCATGATTCACACAACACGCATGTTATTCTCGTGCCTGCGAACAACACAAGTCACGTCTCTCTCTGCAACATAAAGTCTCAATCCACCACTTTACTGGTCCACTTTTCCTTAAAATAAAATTAAGAACAGTCAATCGAAAGAATCGAGTGATGTCAAGTTTCCCTTGAAAAATCTCATTCACTCTCGTAGTGGAGGAAGGGGAAGAAAAGAAGTAGAAGACAAGTGATGTGGATCGAACAATATAAAACAGGAGGAAGGTGTTAGGTGAATAATAATGATGTGAAGGACACAGATTAAAATAGGACTAAGAACAGTCTCACCTTGCTGACTACTGTACAAGTTAATTCTAGATGCTCATAGGTCAATTCAATTCGTAAATTCCGATGTGAAATTAAACTAAGGAAGTTCACACTTAGGTTCGAGAGCTCCTGTTGTGAACATGCTGATGAAAATAATAGAATATAAGAATAATTATTAAAAGTTTTATTGAAAAAATAAAAATATTTAAATATATTAATATGTCCCTTTCCTATTTATATAGATTAGGAGGAAAGATTTCCCTCAACAAAATATAAAATTTTTTTCAACAAGAGATTTCCTCGTATAGTTGGAGAAATGTTATCTTCTATCATGCCCTCGTAAGACGGTGCTCCTGTCAAAGATACCAATTTTGAATCGATACAAAGAATGGTTTACGAGCGTTGATGCTGCTGTTGTTGCTGTGAGGGCAAGTGTTCCTTTCATTCCATCAACAGAATAGAAGATTTTCCTCAATAGAATAGAGAGATTTTCTCAACATATTATAAATATTCATTCCCTCAACAGAATAAAAGATTTTCCTCAATAGAATAGAGAGATTTTCTCAACATATTATAAATAATTTTACAGTACAGATTAATTGAATTAGTAACAAAATCGGAAGATAAGATTTATTCAGTGCAGAAAAAAAATCACGTGCAAACTAAATTAATCTTATACTATAAAATAATGAGATCATAAAATTTATAAATATCATATGAAAAAAAATTGAGCAGAAGAAGAAATCTTAAGCATATATACCGATTAATTTAAAGAGCATTGTGTCTGGATCAACCTCCCGATCGCCTCTCTACTAAACGAATAATGAACATTACAATCGTTCAAAGCAACCACAAACAGTACACAATTAGGTCCTTACTAGCTTAGCTCTTTCTCTATCAAGATCATCACATTCGAGTGACTATCGACTCTCCTTCCACTCCCTAAAATATGAGAATCCTTTTCAACCAAAGTCTTCCGACTACCAAAAGAAATGGAGGGAGAAAAATCATTTTGATCCACATACCGACATAATCATTTGTCATGCAATTTGTCACATTCTCGAACAATCATTGGCTATGAATCTGCTTGTGAGTTATATGAAATGTAAGATCCAAATTATCCATGATCAAATCTATCATAAACTTTAATTATATTTAAAATATTTAAATTACTATATAAATATATTTTTTCTTCTTCTTCTTCCTACTATTATTATGTATTAAAACTGAATTGAATTGGAATCAAAACCGAGCTAAACTAATAATCTTGATTTCTAATATATATATATATATATATATATAATTTTTGATTTTTAATCGATTCCAAATCGACCCCAAAAGGATTCTCAATTATCGATTCCGGAACCAAAACCACCGATTCCAGAATCCAATAGGATCAGGTGTTCTTTCTTTAGTAGATACGAGGATTCCTAAAACAGTAAATAAAAATACCAAGCTGGCTACCGTAGACGGCCTAAAATGCCTATCATTGGACGTCTACAGTGGCACGAGACGTCACCCAGTAATCCAACACACGTGGATCGAACGCTACTACACATCCAACTGGTACACCAAGTGGGCACCTGAGAACACGCTTTGCCACACTCACATGTACTATCCATGCCCTTCCGCTGTGGAAGAACACGGAAGAAGTCTTCTTCTTTTCGAGCTTATCCTGTGGTGCAGACAAAGAGACACAGCGGAAGGCTACTCCGTTTCAACCTCACCGTCATCCACCGCTTTCAGACGCGGTTCGCCCGGGGCTTTGTCGTCCCCGTTGCATGTCCCACACGGCGCAGCACAGTGCATGCCACATAAAGCAAACCCGACTCCAGCTTTTCTTTGGATCATCGCAGATCCAGGACCATTCAACGAGCAGAAACCCCTACCCCTTTGTTCGTTACCTCGCCATGATTGCTCCCATGGCCATCATTACGAGCTCAGCAACAGAGGAGAGAGAGAGAGAGAGAGAGGAGGGAGAGCACAGCAAGCAAAGACATCACTGAGTTTTGCAGCAAGCAGTAGGCTAGCAGTACGTACGATTATAGTTGTAAGAGGAGGGAGAAACAAAAAAGGATCGACCCATGGCGGGGAATACAGGGGATAAGTACATGCAATTCCCATGCTCTCCTCATCCCCGTCGGGGGGACAAAATAGCTAAGGACCAAACCACAGCAGGGATCAGCATGGCTTCTTACTACCGAGTGATCTCAGCTTGGAGGGTGGACTTTAGGCCGACCTGCTCCATTTCCCAGCTCAGTTTGGCGACTACAGCATCCTCCACAGGCACGTATTCCTGCAGTATGACATTGAATAATGGGTGGTGTTTTCGCTTACAGTCTAAAGGGATACGAGGGAATACTATATTAGACAGGGTAGGGGAGGAGAGAGAGAGAGAGAGAGAGAGGGGTGGGGGAGAACCAAGTCATTACCTCGAGCTTTTGGACGAGGTCATTGGCGGTGGGGGCGGAGACGAAGATGTGGCGCTGATATGGCTGGATGAAGCCGTCCTCCACGGCCTTGTCGATGAAGGCCAGCAGGGAGTTGTAGTAGCCGTCCACGTTGAGCAAGCCCACCTTCACAAACACCTTGCTGCGTTAGCGTCATCTCTCTCATGGAGCTATTGGGGGTTGGGAATGCTTACAGGCTTGTTGTGGATGCCGAGCTGCGCCCAGGTGATGACCTCCAGAAGCTCCTCCAGGGTTCCGTACCCACCTGAAGAGAACTCAAGAGCAGGAGATAAGATCGAGAGGTGGTGGGTAACGAAAAGAGGAGTAGTTTTATGGAGGAGGGGGGTCGGACCCGGCAGCGCGATGAAGGCGTCAGAGTGGCGGGCCATCTCGGCCTTGCGCTGGTGCATGCTGGCCACCGGCTTCACCTCCCCAAGCGTCTCCCCCGTAATCTGATCGCCATACAAACGCAAGAAATGATTCATACAGACATGGAAACTAACGAGAAGGATCTAATGAAGCGAACGACAACCTCTTTGGCCATCAGAGTTCTTGGGATGATCCTGCAAGACAAAGAAGAGGAAAGGTTAGAGAAGTTGCATCTGAAATGAGAGAGAGACAGAGAGAGAGGGTGTTGTCTGTGCTGACCCGATCACGTGGCCACCACCATGATGAACAGCTTCAGAGACCAGACCCATCAGCCCGACGCTGCCGCCTCCATACACCAGATCGACCTTCCTCGCCACCTGAGCAGGAAGGAAAAGAAGCCTCAGCAGCTGCGCGCAGCAGCGCAGAGGAGGTAGGGAGAACAAAGACCACCATAAAAAGGTTACCAGCTCCTTTCCCAGCTCTACGGCAGCATCTTGGTAACAGTTCCTCTTCCCTGTGCTGCTCCCACAGAAGACACACACCCGCTTGAACCTTGAATTCCCCAACTTCACCTCCGCCATCTCCCACCACGCCAACAGGGTTTTTACTCGAGAATCCCCCACCCCCTCCTTTTCTGCCTGGCTGTGGCTTGGGAACCGCAGTTCTCTTCTCGAGATCCCTTCACTGGCCCCTGCCTTAAAGAGAGCTTCTGATAAGATGTGAACCAAGTATATATAAGCCTTTCCTGACCCTGTCTTTTTGATCTTTCCACTGCCCTGCACACCAAAGACAAAACGGGAAGAAAAAAATGAGAGAGAAAGAACGAAAGTGAGGTGTTTCATCAGCCCACGTAAATGCATATGTCGTTCTCAGCTCCTTTCTCTTGCGTACTTCTCGGAACACGGAAGATAACAGTATGGCAAGCTCAAATACACAGTAGAATACAGAAGATTCGAATGTTGTTGTTGTGTGTGTGTGTACATATGTGCATTATAGAGAGAGAGAGAGAGAGAGAGACATTCTCAGCACAAAAGCACAAGGCAATCACGCCTCCGTAGTCATCCGCACGTGTAGGCCGTCCGCTTCCCTCGGAAACTCGCACATCCGAACTGTTCTCTTCCCTCTGCACGCCTACATCTCCCACTGCACTTGTCGTATGTGTTGCACCAGTGTGTGCGCGCGCGTCTCTGTCTCTCCATTAACTCTTTGGGCAGAAGCAGAAGCTACATGGTAGACTGCAAGTCAGCTAGGCATGCAGGACACAACAGCTGGATGATTACCGAAAGAGGAGGGCAGGGAAGGCTCAATTCAATAAAGCAGAATCATCCATTTGCTACATCCTCGCACAGGGCTGGCGAAGGAGACAGTGAGAGGGAAAGTGGACTCTCAGTTTTGTTCTCCATCCCCATCTCTGTCATCCTCTGTATCTCCTCCCTCTGGAGGGCTGCATGGGGGGTTCTCATGTTATCTCTGACCTCATTTCATATCTCTGCAACAAAACAACACAGACTCTTGGAGACCTTTCATACCATGGGAATTAAAGCCAGAGTACCACAGTGGAGTAAAATAGCTGAAAGCTATGATAAATGCATATAAATATACCTCAGCGTTGAATGTTCTTCCTCCTCACATGAGTGGCTGCCATATCAACAAAACCAGAGCATACCACAAATTAAAAGGCTGACCGATGAACGACGTGTATCACCACGACTCACTGGTTTTCTACGGATTCCCTCCTTCCGAAGCAACTTCATCTTGTGGCTCGAATCGGTTGGGTCTAAGATAACATCAAGTCAATTTAGCCATTACAAAACTGCAATAAACAATTATGTCTGCGGGACTTCGAACCTATTATAAACGTACATGTCAATCGGTATAAGTCGTATAACAGGGATTTTGTTCGTATATTTTATTTATATTCTTATGTTGTGTTTCGCGTGTTGGTATAAAGAACGCGTATTCTGACGCGCTCGAGGGCCCCAGCGGGGGAGCCAATCGCGTGACCGGGATTTAAACACGGTGGAGGAAGGGGCGACCGTACGCCGGTCGACGTGGGGCCCCCAGCGGTTCGGGAAGCGTGGCAACCTTTGCACCGTACACTGATTCCATTCAGTACTCGATGGCCTCTGATACCGCGATCGCTGCCGTCGACGTGGCTCTCATCATTAAGATGCATCAGGGTTCGCCGCTTGTCGGACCCGCCGCCCACCATGCGCCCAGATCCGTGCGACCACCATGGTGTCTTCGAGATTCGTTCATTCGTCTTGTATTTGAATCAAACCGTTCATCAGTTACTGCACGATTTTCGAATTTGTTTATTGGCCAGTTTGACCGCATTCAAATAGAACAATAAAGTGACCCCATTGATCGCCTTCCCTGGCAAAGCACGGGACCACCGGGGCCCACGCAAAAAAGGTCGGGCTACCAACCAAACGCGGAGATCCTCCATCCCCGCCATCAGGCGCCGTTGAATCCGGATCAGACAGCGGCGGCGAAACGCCGTCACAAGTACGCCCTCCTTTCCGAGGGAAATCCCGCCGACGGACAGAAACGGCGGAATCAACGCCACTGGCGACGTGGTCCCCGCGTGGGCCCCCCATGGACGGTGCCGCCAGCGGTCGTCTTGGACGCAGAGCGTGTTACGATGTCCCCCCACGTGGCAGTTTGCAAAATCGCATTTACAACCCTCTAAAGGTTGTGATCTTTTCCTTTCTTCTTTCCATTTGAAGTTTATCGAATACGTGAACATTGCAAGGATTAATACGTAAAAGAGAACGTCATCGGCAGAACGCGACTCAGTCGTCTGATCTCCTCTTTGTCAGACGCCGAAGTAGACCACTTTTGCAGCGGATCTTCTTCGATGGCCGTTCCACTCATTGTTGTTATTCTTTCCATGGCGGGATGAGTGGTAACATCATGCAATAAATAATATTTGAGGGTTGAATGGGCTGATAGGCTCTACATTTGAATGAATTTATGAGGATTTGATGATTATGGTTCTAAGCTTATCTCATTAATCAATAATTAACCCTTTAGATTGAGTTAGCACATGATCAAATCCAAATTCGTCCTAACTATCGAATTAACTGGTAGTTCGACTCAGGTTTACACCTTCTTTATCCTATACATGCAGAGTCTTGGCATCGGCCAACTGGGGCTTATCCAAGTCGTGAATGAGTAGCTTAGCTTGCATTAATGGCGACTACAGATGTCTGTGACCACGTCTTCGTGCTTATCCACAACACCGTTGGAGTCGGTCACCTACTTATGATGATTGACGTCGATCTGTCCGATGGACTCGTGATTTTGCCTCAGAGGTGAGATGAAGAGATCCTCATTTCAAATACATGCGTCCTCAGCATGCTTTAGACAAGGTCAAGAGTCAACGGGGCGATATATTGCGAAGCAAACACGCCACGATCGAGCGTTTAAGGTGGTCGGATGCAAAAGCAAAAGCAAAAGATGAAGATATTGTTCTTGACCCTCTTAAGCGTGGCCGCGTTGTTCGGCGGCCTCGCCGAGCAATGCGGAACGCAGGCGGGGGGTGCGTTGTGCCCCGGGGGACTATGCTGCAGCCAGTATGGCTTCTGCGGGTCCACTGAGGCATACTGCGGCTCCGGCTGCCAGAGCCAGTGCGGCGGCGACGTGGCCTCCATCATCAGCTCTTCCCTCTTCGACCAAATGCTGAAGCATCGGAACCCCTTTTACAAGTACGACGCTTTCATAGCCGCCGCGAACTCCTTCAGCGGGTTCGGGACGACCGGTGATGCCACCACTCGTGCGAGGGAGATCGCTGCCTTCTTAGCACAAACCTCCCACGAAACAACTGGTAATTAAGGAGCTTTCGACATGTTAAGCTTCGCTAGCTGAATCATGCATGATAAGGTAAACAAACTGTTGATGTCGGAAAGGTGGGTGGGCAACGGCCCCTGACGGTCCATATGCTTGGGGCTACTATTATGTCACGGAACAATCCGACACATCGGATCACTGCCAATGGAGGCCGGAGTGGCCATGCGCTCCCGGCAAGAAGTACTATGGCCGAGGACCCATGCAGATCTCCTTGTAAGTTGATGCACTCCCCCCCTCTTGTAAGCATGCAGTGGATATCTCCTCTAAACAACTACCTCACGCTTCAGCAACTACAACTACGGACCGGCGGGGCAAGCCATCGGCGTCGACCTGCTCAACAACCCGGACCTGGTCGCCACCGACCCGGTCGTCTCGTTCAAGACGGCCTTGTGGTTCTGGATGACGCCGCAGTCGCCGAAGCCGTCGTGCCACGACGTGATCACCGGGCGGTGGACCCCGTCGACCGCCGATCAGTCCGCAGGGAGGTTGCCGGGATACGGTGTCGTCACCAACATCATTAACGGAGGGTTGGAGTGCGGGATAGGGCCCGATGCCCGGGTTGCGGACCGGATCGGATTCTACAAGACGTACTGTGACCTCCTGGGAGTGAGCTATGGAGACAACTTGGACTGCTACGGCCAGAGGCCTTTTGGATTTGCCTCCTTATCCGAGAGTCGAGAAGGCTAAATGTGTGTCGGCTTCAGCTGCATGATCGATGTACTAAATAAAGCAGCCGCCTCTCTTATCGCCACAATGTGTGGCAGCCCAGGATAAATTACCTGTGCCTGTTGTCACTCGACAATGTTCTCGAGTTCTTAATTCCCGCTATCCTATAATAATAATCTTGTTTTCCTCAGGACAAAATTTAGTGTGTCGTGGCACGATGACTTCGACGATTGCGGCGTCATCCAAAACCAGACGGCAGGTTGCCGAGCAGGTCCGATACGATGGCTTGCCCGGCCGAACATGCAGCATGACAGACTTGGTGATTCGTGGTGAAGTGCTACCGTGGTTCCTCGTTGACTTCGACTCTGCTTTTATCGACAGTTCATCGTTTCGCTTGTAAGTCAACCACGCTTATTTTCTTGACCAGGTCAACGGAACCGAGCAGTAGTTTACGGAGAGCAGTGGCGTCCTCTATAAGCAATGCAATCCATTCTCTGCTTGCGACGGGAAAGAGAGTGAAAGCAGGGTGAATAAGATGATATGTATCCTCCTTGTCCTCCAAAGGATGCTGCAGTTATCTATAGCTTTCAGACGATTCTCTTCTTCCTTTCGTGTTCTCTTACTGTTCTATTACCTTCTCTTTACATTCTCAGGACGGTCAAAGAGGTCAAAAAGAAGGGGGAAGAGTTACACTAGTGGTGCGTAAGATTCCCCTGACAAATCTTCCCCCTCTTCTCTCACAAGGATTCTGCTACCACAATTACAACTTTGCTTTTGATATTTACTCTCTTTCTCTCTCTTCCCTCACTGACAGACAGCCATATCCTCCTATGTTTGTACCCAGAGAAATTACATGTTTTGGCATGGGATATCTCTCTAACAAATAATCCAAGAGACTTTCTAGCTTGGGGTATGATCTGCTGAGCTATCATCTGTCACTCCTATGTCCTAAGTTCTTAACATTGGAATGGCTGTTGGTGCAGTGAATGGAGGAGGCTTTACTGCTGTTACTGCTCCGCAGGTTTCATTTCTCTTGGTCACTTCTTCCATGCAATTTACCTTTACCCTTTGCTTCTCCTAGCCTGTGGTAATCAGACTTGCAGAGTAGAGCGAGAGCTAGAACAAATGTCTTCTTGGTTCCCATGCCCGGTGGGCGTGTTGAGCTGTTCGTTTCAGAGCACGTAAAGTGTTTCCTAACTTCCTCCTCGATCGATCTGTTGAGAGCTCACACACCATCTGAATGACCAAATTCTGTTCATTCTTTAAAGAACACTCTTATGTTCTAAAGAGATTTAAATATGCTTTGCATGTCTCGCACTCACTGAGGCAAATCTTCTGCACAGATGACGGATGGCCAACGCACCCGAGAGTTCATGATGTCCCAGTGCACCTCGGACTCCTTCGATCGCTCCATCGACATACCCATGGCTGATAACAATATGGACTCGGGTGCTGGTGGTGGTGATGATTCCCAGCCATGGCTTGCCCCGCAGGCAATGGCGACGGGCGCTCAAGCTCTTCCCTGGGATCTCTACGCCTCCCACTTGAACTTGTTCGACAGGACGAAGGATGACGACGTCCTGCACGATGGCTCTACCAGAAACTTCTTCCTTCTCGGCAATCTTCCACCTCCGCTGTCGGAGTCCATGGTCGGTAATGGCTTCCCGGAAGACGCATTGGCGTATCAGCAGTCGCTCCTGACGACCGCGAGCAATCTGCACTGCCACAATTTTGGTGCGGAGTCGTCGGTGACTCGGGAGATCGCTGGTCACGGTAAGGAGTCCCTGAAGATGGAAGGCAATGCCCGAATCGAGTCGGGCTCGGAAGGCAGCGACGATGACGAGGAGCACCGGCCGGCGAGGAGGTCGGGCAAGCAACACTGCTCGAAGAACCTCTTCGCGGAGCGAAAGAGAAGGAAGAAGCTCAACGATCGGCTCTATGCTCTGCGCGCATTGGTTCCAAAGATCACAAAGGTTGCAAATCATCTTCTAGCCGAAGGATCATAAGCCTTACTTCGTCGAACGATGCTAATGACAGAAATGTTGGCGATGGGTAGATGGACAGGGCTTCGATACTAGGAGACGCCATCGAGTACGTGATGGATTTGCAGAAGCAAGTGAAGGATCTGCAGGACGAACTGGAGGAGACGAATCAGGAGGACGACGGCCACGACAAGCAGATCGGAAGCAACCTCCGCAACAGCAACAGCCAAATGGATGTCCCGATCCCAAATGGGTGGCTGGATCACGACGATTCTGGGAACAATCCCAGGACGGCAGCCGCCGCCGACGATAACAAGCCATCATCCGACAAGGGTCAGCAGATGGAGGTGATCGATCGTCTTTACATGTTCTACCGCTGCAACACTAGAAAGCCCTCCTTACTGCATCTTGATGCACATGAGCAGCCACAGGTGGAGGTGAGGCAACTGGAGGCGAACGAGTTCTTCCTGAAGGTGCTGTGCGAGCACAAGCAAGGAGGGTTTTCGAGGCTGCTGGAGGCGATGAGCTCCCTGGGACTGGAAGTAACCAATGTCAGTGTCACCACGTACGGGAGCCTAGTCTTGAACGTCTTCAGAGTTGAGGTAATATGATCAAACTCTCAGGCTAAAGTCTCATGGAAATCGAGCTTAATTAAATCCATAGACGATCCATATGCAGAGAAGAGATGATGAAGTGGTGGAAGCAGATCGAGTGAGGGACTCATTGCTGGAGGTGACGCGAGATCCGCAAGGGTGGTCAGGGCTTGCACAAGCAGTGGAGTATCAGCAGCAGCACCCCCAGCACGGCCACAGCCACCACGAGCTCGGCTTCGACCATCACCTTCATTACCTTCACCACCAAGCATAGCTTGGCAACACAATGGTGTGCTTCACAATGATTGTAGTTTTAGCTCATCTACCGTGTTATTAGTCCTCTTATATTCTCTACGAGAAATATAGAAATGGGGGCGTGAAATAAATCCAAAAACTTAGAGCTTTTCTTGGGAAATTATCAAAAAAATATTAGTAAAGAGGAAGCATTATTTTCCTTAATTAAAAACTGCCAAATATTTTCCAAAAATAAAAAAAGAGAAGACCTCATTTTCTTTCTCTTTCTTTTGTTTGATATGATGATTATTTTGCACACTGTACATTTCTCATTTGATTTCAAATTCTAAGTTTTGGCGCCAAACTCTACCAAGAGGGCGTTAGTATATTAAGAAGCGCGACTCGCGTGTTCACCAGACTCCTGAACACCCTCCCGTTTCCCTCCTCCAATCCCTCCATGCTCTCCTCCATCGCCTCCATCGCCCCTTCCTCGCTTCGCTTCTTCCATGCCCTCCTCAACGCCCGATCCGTCCAAGAACCCTTCGACATCGAGGAGGCGGCCGACGATGACACCGCCGCGATCGCCAAGAAAACCGCCATCGACGTGGCCGCCGTTGCCGCCACCGCTTCCGCGATGATGCCGGCAACCTCGGCCTCGGCCTCCTCCGCCCACAGCCCCGGGTTCAGGGACCGAGATCTGGCGAGATCCTTGACGGTCGAGGCGAGCCTGGCGAGCTCCTTCTCCGCCCGGCGGTGGGACCGCGCGGCGGAGGCGAGCCGCACGGGGTCGCGCCGCCGGATCGCGGCCCGGGCCTCCGCGTGGTCTTGCCCGAGGGCTGTGACGACGGAGCGGAGGGAGCCGTGGGCGTCGACGAGGCGTAGGAAGCCGTCGAGAAGGCGGTCGGCCCAGGCGGGTCCGCCTCGGAGCGTGTCCTGGGCCTGAGGTAATCGGAGGAGGTCGTCGAGGGCTGCGAGGAGGCACTCGATCCGGCCGAGCCCCGCGGCGGGGGAGGAGCAGCGGGTGCAGGGATCCAGGCAGGAGCGGATCCGGTCGATGAGGTGGGAGAGGGCCGGGTGGGAGCGGCAGGGGAGGCTGGTGGAGCGGAGGTGGCAGGGCTCATCGAGGCGGTTCGAGCCCGGCAGAGACACGGAACGGTGGAATCCTGAGACCATCTCCTTTGGCCTGGTACGCTTCCTGATCTCCAATCTCTTTAAGTTGAGCTTCTTTTTCCTTTGCGTATCTTGCGGAGCGAGGGATGAGAGGGAGAGGAGTCGGAGGCCGGCAGTTCTTAAACGAGGGCGGGGTTGGGTGAGCCTAGAGTACTAAACAAACTAATCCATTAAAGAAAGAGAGGAAAACCAAAGGCGCGCACGAGCGGTGGAGTGAATCTTCTACCAACTCGGATAAGCACGACCAACGCCATACTGTTGAACCTTTTAGTAGTGAGCTTGCCGAGAGAAGCCAGCCCATGCGAATTCGTCAATTCATCAAACACATTGAGGGCCACGAAATGTCTCATGATTCGTTGCAAGTCACATCGATCCCGCGCGAGTGCGTCTGTGGTCTATGCAAGGTGGATCCGGTGAAATCCGGGGAGTTGCGGAACCACAGATTAGACTAATGGAATGTGTGCAAGCCAACCGGGCATGACAGGTAGCTCCTTCTCATCATATCTTACAAACAATATGCGCTGGTTTGATCTGCAATTACTTTAGTCATCAGAGATTCGTACTGTCTTTCTTCTCTGGTTCGGAATTAGATGCCCGCACGGGGCACGAGGAGCCCTGAAAGAGTTCTTCGTCTCTATGTGCGTTTGGGTGGCTGATAGGAAATATAATTGAGAGATGGCGAGAATCCAAAATGAATTTAAAAGGGTTTGGTTGGGTGATTGATGGAAACTAGGAACTAAAGAGTTCGATGATTGAACCAAGTTGTTCAGATCGGCTCAGCTCGGCAGGCAACTCGATTAAGCCCGGTCCAATCGACGATGAGTTTGTGGGCTTGGACTAAGTCAAATGCTATATGCTAGATTTATCAATCTCAAAGAGAAATTAGAGTTGTTTAAGCTTGATAGGGTGTGTATCGATCCCAACATGACCAGAAAACTCAAAATTAGTAGTGAAATTGACTCCAAACAGTAAATTGACTCCAAAGGATAAAAGAAGATTACTGCCATGCATTTTTCCAGATTTGTTGATCAAAGAGATGAGACTGAATTAAACTAAACTGAATGGCAAAAGATAATCGAAGTACTATTATATCACTTAGGTTGATCAAATATCCATTAGTTTTGTAACACCTAATCCTAACTCTCCACATCCAATCCTAAGCCTCATCCTGATATGCCATCTTGTTTTCTTGCATTACAGCCTTGACATTATTCAAATGCATAAAAGATGGTGAGAGGTGGGCCACAATCATGTTTCTAGAGGATTTGCTGTAGAACTATCATACGCTTGATGTATTTATGAAAACTATTATACTAACATGTAATTACGTCAAGCAAGTAAAAGGCATCAAGTGGGGATGTCCTGAAAACCACAAACATGGCACATCCAGGTAAAATCGAAACACCAGATGATTCAAGGTGCTAGTAGGACTACAATACCTCATTTTCATGCCCATGTTCGTGAGAGTGGTCACCATGTCCTTCCCAAGGATGACGCCAACCCTACGAAGAGTGTATCCATACCACAGTGAATACATTGACATAATCAAAAGGTCATACATCAGTATATGGGTGTATATTCTGAGATAAGTAATTTACCAAAACTACTGGACCATCTTGCTTAGCCCTGTAAAGAACCCAAAACCTGCAAAAGAATACTTAGTTCATTCAGCTCAATGGAATCTACGAGGCATTGCCTAACTACATTACACTTGCTATGTTCAAGTAAGGCATCTACAAGTGAGACATCATAGTTATGGTTAAAGTTTGTAGAGACCGCCATGCATCAGCATCTTCACACAATTTTTCATACCAGTCAAGCATGAAAACAGCACTTTTAGCATAAACTATTTGGAGTTAGCTACATCAATCTTTCCCCACTGTTTTCCACTTATATATGGTTGGGCTTTTTTATGCATAACGGTTTTGTCAAATGATCCAAGACACGCTTAATAATTTGCCAGTCTTCTAAATCATCCAAATTGAGATTTGCCAGAATATGATCAACTACAATGACAATCCCTCTTTAGTGCCATATGCTTAATAAATCTTTACATTGTGTGGATTTAGACACCTGCCCTAAATTATGCTTCGTGAGAAAAAGAAATGCACAAAGAACGGGGGAGCAAATTTGGGTATGACATAAATAAAGGTAGTACTAGTTTTACAGGAAAATAAATAATGAAATCGTTTACCATCTACTTTTGGACCCTATGTGCTTCAGAACAGCAACCAGTCGAAGATTGCTCATATGGTCTTTCCTCCCGAGTTATGGAGTTAATATGGAATGGCACAAAGCCACAAAGGAAGCTCTGGAATCACAGTGTGCATGTGGCTCCCTATAAAAAAACATTTATTACTCCGATGAAATCGGTGGTTAATGGCCATGACGCGTGTTCGCGGTCAAGATCAAACTCGAGAATTGAAGATCCAAGAATGTGGTTTGTGGATTTGGACGACCGGTAGATCGAAATTTTCGTGGAGCCCCAAATTTGAAGATCGGAAACGAGTTTAGAAAGAAACCCTTATAACATGTGATAACCATCGCAACTAATCAACAAAGTAAAGAGGGTTGGATCGAGGAAGAAGAGAAGAGGGCAGAAGATGTAGAGGGGTTAGGGTCAGCGTCAGCGAAAGGGATTAAGGGAAATGTGGTCACCACATGATGGCGCAGAGGCTCTTTCCGGTAACGACGTGCCACCGCTTGGGGTGGTGAATGGTGAAACCCTTGTATGTCGTGCTCTCACCATGACCGCCGCCGCCGCCGCCGCCCATCCTTCTCCTTCCCACTCTCCCGATCGCTCGATCTCGCTCGACCGACCCGAACAAAGAGAGACACGAACGTCGGACCGTTCTTGTGATTAAACGGACGGTCTGGATGTGTATACAAGAACAGAAATAAATTAAAATTATTTATACTAGCCAAACTAAAATTTAAAAGCTATAATTGTTCTTAATTCCATTAATGAGACTTAAATAGGGAACTTTTTTATTTTATTTTTTCTAAAATAAAAGACTTTGAGGGCATTATAAAAAATGAAAGAAATCGAATATATATTATTATATATATATATATATAGATAATTATATTGGTAATGATACGAGTAATGATAATGGTAATGGTAATAGCAATGATATTGGTATTGATAATGATATTAATAATGATAATGGTATTCATAACAATATAGAGACTAGTAATAATAATGATATTGGTATTAATAAAGATATTGATGATAATATTAGTAATAGTACTGATATTATTATTAGCAATGGTATTGGTATTAGTATTAGTATTGATATTGATAATCATAAAATTATTTTTATTTATTGGTAATAGTATTAATAACAATATTGATAATGTCAATGGTAATGACATCGATATCGATACCTACGAAGTTAGTAATAATAATGATAATGGTAAAAAGGATTGGAATTGTACAGTTCAAACTCAATTTCACCCACTTTAACCTTCTATGCCCACTCAATAATGTCAAGAACAAATTTGAGATGAGAGAAATATACATACAGAAGCAACCTTTCAACCTTCTTTACCCACTCAAATAATGATAAGGATACAGTTCCATATGCCACAACCTTAGAAGGACCTTTATTGTGGATCGCTTTCCAACAATCGCAATCAAATTAAACATGTTACATAGTTAGTGTATCAGGAAGAGCATTAGGGGCACCTAAAACCTTCCCACCAACATCAGGAAAACACTCATGGTTGGGCAGGGCACCCACCTTACCATCAGCTTCCACCTGAATAGGGTATCTTAGTAGGTGACCTGTGAGCGCCATCATTTCGTCAGCAGTATATCTCGACCAGTTATCCTCGGCCGTCTTGTTTACGAATTTTACGCACTCCAAGCTGTTGGCCTCCTCGAAGCGGTCATCTAACATCCCCATATGCTCTGCCCACAGTGACATCCGATATCCATATACCTGTATCAGTTCAATTTTTCTTTAACATAGAAAACGCTTGATATAATACCTTGCATTCCCAAAAAACAATTGCAAATAATGTTGGAAAATATCTCAAAAAGATGGTAGAAATCAAAGAATCCTCTCTTTGATCAGCAGGAAAAATATAGATGCTATATAATGAATGCTCGAGAATAATTCAACAATTGCATTCCTAGCTTTCAAATATATATGATGATGTAGAACGACAAGGACATGAAAAGACTATGAATGGTACTAACCTGGCCGTGTGGATGTCTTCTGTTCTTAGTCCATGTATGATGAGGCTGATAGGCTCCCATGGCTATCTCAGTATCTCTTGAACCAGCCAAAGATCTTTGGTTAATATTGGCTGAACCAACTATCACATACTCATCATCTACAATCATCCCTTTTGCATGAACATATATCATGAACCGCCGGAACTTTTGGGACAAAGTCTGAGCTTATTCAAGATGGAATAGTTACGTATTAGTCGCGAAGCACACTAAAACATAATGTCAAATTATGTCATGGATATGTTACCGCTGGGGATTTTTCCAGAAATTGATCATCTTGCTGCAGTTTATCTGCTGGTGTTTCTTCACGGTTGCCAAGACAATAGAAATTAAGGTAGTCTTGTGGATGTGCATTTTCAAGGTTCATGGATTTAAGCTCCTGTGCCACGATTTCGTACATCATCTGAATTGTCTGGCCCTGAAAGGAGCATGAATATAAACAGTTAATTATATTAGACCGAACGATGAAATCTCAAAAACCTTAGTGGTAGACAGGATCAACTTTGCATCGTCTCAACAAATGATGTCATACGATCAACATAAACACCCTCAATAATGTTATACCAAATTTACATGCAATATTGTCATTTACAGGTTGACAATGTAAGGTTGTGTATTATCTTTTAGGAATTGTGTCGGAATATTCTCCAAACATGGATGATAACCTTTCTTGAGCATGAGTCAAAAGCTATACTCAATTGCTTCACAGCAAATTCTACTTTATGGACACTCATTTGCAACATCATCCAAATAGACAATGACTTTTGCCTATGAAGCTATTGTTCTTATTGAGTAGACAATGGCTTTTGAAGCAATAACAAACATGTTCTTCAGAACATTTCCAAGATCAAGATTGATATACATTTTCTCTTTGCAGAATGATGCTTGTTGCAGCATCATCATGAATTATTCAGCAGCATTGTTTACAAATTTTAATAGATCTTGCAAATTTCCTTCCACAAAAATTTATGTTACAAATGTGCATCCACTATGGAAAAAGATATGAGCTAGAAAAGGAAGAAAAGAAATGGTCAATCCATAGAAATTAAGTTCAATCTGTACTTAAATTATGATCTGTAAGCACAAATAATTTCTGAATTTAGATGTAAATACAAAGCAAAAAGTAATCAAAATGGCTATAAAAATTGCAATGGTTAAGTTCATCAAAAGCTGAATGGCATCATTTTGTTTATTGAGTATCAGTTTTCGAATATATGAGGGTTTTAAATAATACCTGCCAAAAAAGAATTTCTTGCACGGCATTCGAATTTGGATCTCCTTCAGGCCACATTGGCATAACCACATAAACTGCAAATCGCTCATTCGCTCTAATTTTGCTGGCAACTTTCAGGGCTAACTCCATGGGTATCAGGTTATCGGCACCTGTTGATGCCAAGGGAGATAATGAATTGTGCATAGTGCATACAATAGAGACAGAAAGGAGCTACAATGAAATTAGACATAAGAGAATGTTGTCAATAGTAGTGTTACGTTACACCATGTAAACTGTCAAATGCTAATGAATGAAAAGTGGATGCCGCTTACAAGTATATGATTCTCGACGACTTATCTAGTTGTCAATTTTCCATCTGTATCATAAAACTTTTAATTATCTGCAATTGACTTATCTAGTTGTCAAATTTCCATCTGTGAAACAAGTGTGAGAGTACCATGCATCCTGTCCCTATCAAAATGTTGCCCGTTGTTTGAATCATTCTTTGATAATTGCTAGTATTTGCTTGTAACATGTATCCTGTCCCTCTCTCTCTTTCATGCCTCATGCTGCCTCCTCCAGCCACATCACTGCCCATCCTCCTCAATGAGCCATGGCTATTTTCCTGCACCTCATTGCATCGCTCCTACCACCTCCTCCTCTTCCAATCGGATGGGTGTGGTGATATTGTATACACCCCACCATACCGAACCATTCTGCCCAGAACCGGTATTGGTACCAGACAAAAATCTAGAACCTTGATTTAGAAAATAGCCAATTCTAGAGTGCTTGATGATACCTAAGAGAGACTATTAATTGGCTGATCATCTGACAGCTATTAACAGAGAAGATAGATGGTCGCCTTTTGGTTTTCTGTTTTTTAGTTTTATTAGATGAGTGTTTAGGTTTCAGAGATTTAATTTCTATCATGGAGAATTATATGGTTATATGCATTTATGCACTTCTTGGTGGTTGGTATTCTGTTTTTTAGTTTTATTAGATGAGAGTTTAGGTTTCAGGGATTTAATCTCTGTCATGGAGAATTATATGGTTATATGCATATATGCACTTCTTGGTGGTTGGTCTTCTGTTTTTTAGTTTTATCAGATGAGAGTTTAGGTTTCAGAGATTAAATTTCTATCATGGAGAATTATATGGTTATATGCATTTATGCATTTATTGGTGGTTGCATATCATGATTTCTAACAAAGGCACTCCAAACTAAAATGATTCTTGTTTACTGAAAATTTATGCAGTACAATGTAATTGCTGCAAAATCATACCTGGGTTCTTATAAGATGGCCAAGCAAATGAAGAACCAAGAAAATACTGATTTTCGATATATATGAAATGTTGGGCCGATCTGATTGCCTTTACATATGCTGTGTGGATGCTCTTATCAATAACCAGATTCTTTTGACAAACAAGATTCTGCAACAGTGAATAACAGATAGTCGACAAGACAAAGACAAAGGCATCAGAACTATATAGTTTCTGCAGAATACTGTGAACAAGTACTCGCATGAGCACAAACAAAATTGATTCTTCAATCGTTAATAATGAAAGAGATCTAATGGTTATATGGAGGATGCTAGTATATTGTGAAGGCAAAAGACTGACCACATTCATAGCTTCTTGGACATTGCTGGGAAATCCTTTTACTGATCCAGAGTCTATGGATCTAAAGACCTGACAAATTAAAGAAAGAAGCTATAAGTAACACTTGAAATAAGCTTGAAGTTATTCACCAGCTAATTAATTATGTACAACCTGAACATGCCAGTGATCAGAATCTTCCTCCCGGGAAACCCATAGGCTTGGATCATCATCTGGAACAGAAGGTGAAGGACTAAGTATCCATGAAATTCGTTCAAGTTTTATTAGTGCATCATCTTGCCATCGGGATGTTTTTCTAAAACGTAGACTAAATTCCCGCCATTTTGTAGCCTTCCGCCAGCGCTGCTCAAAATTCTTCAGGATATCATAAGCAGCAGGACCTTCAATTTTGCAATGCAAATCATGCCATGGTTGTCTTGGGCCGTTAGTTCCTGCCTAAACATAACCAGAAAATATGAAATGTTACATAAAACCAATAATACATGAAAGCTCCTAGATCATTGACCAAACATGTTCGTCTATGCTTTTCATGAGTAGCTTGCCAAATTAATAGATCACATTTTTAAAAAAAATCTAGGTATGGACCACTAAGTCCTGCCAAACATTACAAGAAAATACAAAAAGAGAAGTTGATAAATTTACATAAATCCCACAAATTCTCAAAGCTCCTAGATATCGAATGTGCAAACTTTTTTTTCTAATGGCCTTTAAAAGCAACTTGCTGGATTTATCGGCTGATTGATCGACTAATCATGAACTTCCAATTTCCTTCAGTTGTGTCATTGCTGTCAGTATACTTCAACAAATTTATCTATTATATGCATGTGTGAGCCACTAACAAAAAATAGAAAAGAAATGACACCATATACTAGGAACCTAAATGCAACCAAATGACACCATATACTAGGAACCTAAATGCAACCAAACAACTTATTGGTGTTTCATACTTTATCAATGCTTTATTCTAAAAAAATCATATCTGAGCAAGTCTCCCAATGTATTCATTACAATCAGCTAAATTCTGTAAAGAAACATGTGATGAATATTACCATTTAAACTCCCATACTAGGCAGTACATATCCATCCAACAAAAGGCCAGGATGCAAAACCACCTTATTTCACCAAATACTAAGCCACACCCTATTATGATCAATCTCAACCAGTTTAGGTCAAAAACCTAAAAAACCATTTAGGTTTCCACCAGTTAAACCAGTTCAAACCCTTGATGAAATCTTGCAAAACCCTAGACACACACATCCCTTCCACAAATTTGGGCATGGGCCTCTCTCCACCACCACCACTCACTGAATCAGATTAGCTGTGCATTCACCCTCACTCAAGTACCTCATGCTCGGGGTTAAAGGGGGTCGGATAATTTCTGTCTGAATCTTTTGCTTGTAAGACTGGAGATAGATATCATTACTCAAAAAGTGTCACCATCAAATTTGAGCATTCATAATAAAATCTTATTAACCAAGATATATTGGATATGGTTACAATAAGGATTGTGTTCTAACTGTACCCAAATATATGAATGTATCTCCAAGTGTTATATCTATGTGTGTTAACCAAAGAAAAGCCATTACTGCATTGATTTTTCAATGTAGAATATATTCTCTTTTTCTTGTGCTTCTTTTCTTTTTCATGTTATTTTTCTCAAACTTTTATTATATAAAATATATGAGTGATAGATCTGAAATAGTTTCATGATTTTTTTTAAAGATTACTATTCATGGCCCCTTTTTACTATTGACAACCCCTTGAAAAAATAATAAACTACTATTCTACTATTTACAATCTCAGTATTATGATTTTATCCTTCGTTTTCTTTTTTTCCTCACGGCCCCTTATTTCATCCTCACTACAGACACCCCTCCCTACCAATGTCGTTGCCGCTTAACGTCGGCATCACTCGCTGCCAACATTGCTCATTGCTAACATTGCTTGCCGTCGTGGCCAACTCCGTCTGGCTCCACTCACCACCCCCTTGACACCGTTTGGCCCCACTCACCACCCCCTCGATGCCGTCCTCCAAGGAGAAAGAAGAAGAGTAGACGAAAGAAGAAGGAAGAGGAGGAAGAAAAAGAAGAGGGTATTTACGTCCATTTTGCAAAAAGATAGTTTAGAAATATTAAAAAATTTTAAAATAAGATTGTAAATAGTAAAAATGGGATTGCAAATAGTATTCTTTGTTTTTTTTTTTAGCCGGATGACAAAATAAAAAATTCCTTCATAGTTAATTTATTCCCTAGTTGCATCTCTAGATCTTTATGGCTTAATATCAAATATTCAATATAAAACTTTATGCATCAATGGTAATGTGTAGATATGTTAATATATAAATTATCAAGTTTCTGAAAATTATTTTGACAATTTCGCACGCATGAAGCCTATATCAACTTTGTCATCTAATGCATGCTACAACACAATATGATAAACAAATCATAGTCAAGAAATGAAGGTCAATGGAATAGAAAAATCTAAAATGCTAAACAGATAAACTGGTAACATGATAGCATAGTATAACAATACATAGCTAAGTTTTTCTTTTCTTTTTTTTCAAATGCATAGTTGAGTTTGATAAACATTCTCAATACATATATTTCTATATCAATGACTAAAATGTGGATAGGACAGCAGTGCCAAGTGCCAACCAACAAAGATTCATAAACATGGTTTTCCAACTTTAGAAATTCTTGTTAAGATCTGATATCCAATAAATGCAGTCTACCTAATAAACAAACTTAGCAAGTTGCATCTGAAAAACCATGAGCTTAGAAGAAGAAATCAGAAAGGACAAATAAACTCACAGCAAATGTAGGATTATGGACATCATTCAAAAATACTGTGTCCAGATCACGAAAAAGTCTATGTTCTGGAGTATCATAGCGGCCATCACAAAGATCTAGGCCTCCTATGAAAGCAGTGATCTTTCTCTCATTTCCAGATGCCTGTGTATCGACCAATACACATTTCTGATGGTGTGTAAAAAGGGTCCCTACCACCTGCATGAAGAGGACAAACAAGTAACAATACTGCAAAACAAAATAAAAGACAGAACTGTAAATTTTCACTCTTTGAGATAAGGATACTTCAGTATTAGTTAGCAAAAGACATTAAAATTAAAACAGGACTAAATTTTGTGTTCATAGATAATGCTCATGGTTAACAAAAGAAACATATTGTTAATTGAAATTTTCAGTGATGATAAGTAAAACACAAAGTACAAACAATAGACAAAGTCACATCATCACATGATCAAAAATATATCCTATCAAATCTTCTAATAGATCAAACTGAATTGGTTTTGCTTGAATGTCAGCTTAACATCATCATAGAACCGATTCGGTTTGGTTCAGAGGAAAATTTAGAACAAAATATATTAGGATCCAACATATAACAGGTGGCAAAATTGTTCCCTATTTAATTCATAGCAATGGAGGAAATCCTCGATAGATAAAAGAAATTAAAAACAGCGAGAGCCCCAGTTATGGAATTACTTAGTGGCTTATCTCAGTGCAAGTTTAAAATCCTGTCCAGATTAAGTGGCACTTGTATCATCTTAAAACTTTCGATTGAAATGATATGAGCAAAAGTGTATCTTATAAGACCAAACTGATGGATACAGATGGTACATGATTAAATAAATATGCACTAAATAGTTTGTAGTCACAACTTTAACCTTGTTGATCATTCTTTATTGTTCACAACTTCACATAAATATCAAACCTAATAGATTATAGATACAAATGTAACTATAGTTAAGACATCAACTTTGATTCTCATAAAACTAGATTTTGTTACTTTTCCAATCTGTTATTCATTTAATTTTTGCAGTTTTCCAACTAAATCATGTGAACACAAGCATTTGTCCAAAAATATCTAGATAAAGTGCTACGCTATGCAATTCAATAACATGATTATTCATGTAATTTGATCTTTAGCTAAAAGGATCTTTCGAGCTACCTATAGCCAAAAGGCCTACCTAAATATTTTACTAAAATATATGAGAAGAATAGAAGAATATAATGGTGTAAAGCTTGCCTGCTGCTTGAAAATGCTAAGTTTACTGCTGGCATAACGAGGTGATAACACACAAATAACAGAGGAATGCTTGAAGAACTTCCGGGTCTCCTCATCATGAGTTTGCATTACACCTCCCTGCAGAAGCATATTTGCATGCAGATCAATAAATTTTATCAAAATGCCTAACTATGATAGTTGGCTCAGAAGCAGCCTGATCTTTAGCTTTGTTGTTATTTAGCGTAGAAGAAAGCATACGATCATTTTTGTGGAAAATGTGTACTACAAGATAGTCACACATCATTTAAGGCTTTAGATAGTATATGAGTTGCTATCTACCCTCAAAAGGCACAGTACATGTACTTTTTTAAGGAACTCGACTCACACAGGTCTTTTGCAATTTTTTTGTGGTTTGTTCCTAATCATTTGGTTATATGGAAAGACATTTACCATGAACCACAAATGTAGGGTGTCATTAAATTTAGCTGATATATTTTTTTACAAAATATATCAAAATTCCATATATTCTCCATTTTAAAAATATTTTTCCAATAACTAAGTAGGCAAATTAATTCCGAACTCTAGCCGAACTTTCTGTATAATTTCTTAGTCTTGAATTATTACAAAATGGTAAATTTGTGATCATGGTCACACCAGCAATAAGATTTCCACCCCCAGCTACTGACCCAATATTATGTAAGAGGGTGCAGAAACTGAGTGATTCTTTGTAGCAGAGAATGATAAACCATAATTTAATGTGCTAAGCCTAAGGTTTTTAAGTTCTTGCATTAGTTATCTATGAAAAAACTTGGTAAATAGAAGAATTTGATTCTAAAAGGCCAATCAAATCTAGATACTGGTCAGCAATACTCAAATTCTTTAATGTTTCCTGAAACATGTTCTCTGTAAAAGTTTTATTTACAATGCTATATAATTTAGAAAACAAAAGAACTAGTAATTTGCAATGCAACAGGATTATTACCCTCTCAGATCAAGAAAGAACATGACGGGATTAATTGAAGAGATGAAAACAGAGAAGGTTCTCTCGACTGCAAAGGTGGTCACTATCCATTGGATGAAGATGGAGATACTAATTACAACTTTAATGCTAAGTTCTAGCAAACGAATGAATAAAAGGACTTGCAATTGAATTGGTCTTACCGTCTTGAGAAAAAATTTGTCGTGGGAGGTCTTGTCGTCCCACACCAACATGCACACTCTCACCCCCTCCTGCGACTTGTACTTAAGCAGCTCTCCCAGTGTGAGCTTACCTGCGTTCGGCAGGGACCGCGTTGGCTCTCTCACCAGCTTAATCTCGTGGTATATCGACCAGCCAACCAGATAAATCAGATGATGCGCCTCAAGAATCGCATGACAGATATCCTCCCAGCAATTCTCGTGCTTAAACACAGCGCCTCTCTCGAGCCTGACCTCCGGGAGCTCGTCCTTCCTCACCTGAGCGTCCTGGTAGAGCTTGACAGACCCTCCCCGCCGGAGCGGGAAGTAGGTATCCCTCACCCCAAGCTTGTTCGGATCCCCGGTGATGCCGTGCTGGTATTCTGGCTTCTTGGCAACGGGGGTGAATTCGATGGAGAGATGAAGGGCGGTATCAGGCTTCGGAGGCTCTCCATTGGGGCCGAGAATGGGGAACCAATCTCGGATTTTCTCGCCGGACGCGATGTGGACAGCGGAGATAGAGACGGTGCCGATGTGCTCAGCGCCGAAGACGTCGTCGTCCTTGACGTGGAGCACGAGAGCGGGTGCGCGGTGGGCGAGGGGGATTTTGAACTGCTCATTCCAGACGGGGTCCTCGGAGTTGGAGATGACGCGGGTGCGGGCGACGGTGGCGTCGGCGAGGGAGGCGGTGACGTAGGGGTCGCTGGTGATGATCTTGCGGCGGTGGTGGTGCTGGTCGCGGGGGGAAACAGAGTCGGATTTGGTGCACAGCGTGGCGCAAGGGGCAAAGCAGCGGCGGATGCGCTCGGAGAACATGTCCATGTTGGGGAGGCGGCGGGCCTGGATGACGGTAAGGACGAGGTCCCCGTGGAGAAGGACGTCCTCCTCGGTCCCACCGATCGTACCGGCGGAGGAGTTCGTCATCGCTCCGATGGAGGTCGGCAAGAGGAGACAAAGATGAGATCCCTTAGTCCCGATGGAGAACAGGATTTGGGGGGAGCCTTCCAAGGAGGAAGACAACAGAAAGCGAGCTTAAAACTACGAACCAGTTCACAGGGTCTTTGAAGTCTCCTAATTACTCCTTCCCATTCTATATATTTCCATAAATACCCTCGTCACGATAGAGGCATTGCTTCGACAGCAATACTTTTCACCTCCTCCAAACCGGACGCAATAAAAGCCTACCCGGCTTCTTGTTGCCCGCAGCGGTGGAACCCACGTGGGAGCCGCAGTGAGGCCGTCGCCTTTACCAGCCACCCCATCCACGACGCACGCGGAGGCGGAGGCGCGGCGAGGTGGCGCAACCGACCTGCGTCCAACTCTCCACGAATTCAACGCGGGGGGAAGAACCGGTGTAACGGTCGTCGTGCGTGCGGGTCGTGCCTCGTGATGCGCACTATCGCCATCGGATACGGTGGCCCGACCATCGGGTGGACAACAACCCTTCCACGTGGGCTCGCCGACCCATCGAACGGCGGGGGGGTGGTGGTGGCGGGCGGATCTCAGTTCGTCACCGAGACGCCACGCCTCCACAGCCTGGCGCTGCGCTTAATAACAAATAAGTCGATCTTCCGGAAATAGCCTCTTTATCTTTTCTGTCCAAATATTCTATTTAAAAATATTACATCCTTATTATATACCTCTAAAATATTATAATATTATAATTAGAAAAATAGAATTGGTTCATCCTATGAATCCATTATGTTCCTTGAAAGGTATGAAAAAATAATATAGCATAAGAAAAACAAAAAAAAATCCCGAGAATCCTAATAAATATGTTAAAAATATTTAAGTTAAATTTATTTTTGTCCCCGGTGATTGGAGGCAGCGGTGGGGACCACACTGGGACCCGCGAGCGGCCCACCTTACTCGCAACCACCAGCGAAGCAGGACGCCAGATCCCGAGCCTCCGGTTTGGCTCCGCAGAGTGGTTGGTGAGGAGAGGTGAGCCCCACCGCGGGGCCCATGGCTACAGCCAATGGGGCAAAGTTGTCGATATGAAGCTTGCGTTTTCTACGTTTATGTATGTAATTGATATATATATATATATATATATATATATATATATGAAGGAGGGGATAAAGGAGGAGTGGGTGGTGGTGCAAAGTGGGGGTGTGAGTTAGCTTGGAAGAAGAGCCATTGAAGTGGGAAGGATGCTTGACTTTTGGGGCACTGCACGGAGGAATCCTCCAATGTACGTACGTACGTTAAGTTGCAAGTGGAATGGGATCGCTTGGCTTGGTTAAGCAGGCTTCCGTTTGCTTGTGCCGTGTGATTGATGGGTCCCTTCCGAGGTCGCGTGCGCTAAAATTCGCATCTGATTGATTATTTTGAACATCATTCATGCGACGGTTACATGACATATGTCTTCCATCTGATATAAAATAATATCGTTGCATAACAACCATTAGCATTGGGTAAAACAGTACTGTCGACGCTACTCGCTCCCACCTTCTCATCATCGCCTCCACCCCGCCCCACTCCTTATCGTTGGTGACCTGCCATCGGTGGCGATTCTACTGGGGGCGGCGGTCACATAGGCGTCACGGTGAAAGGGTCGCCCCGAATGGCGAGACATGGTTTTGGTTTTAGTCGTGGCTGAGTCTATGGCGTCGCGACGGGAGATTTTCCCATGAAAAATATGGGTTTTGACGAAGGAAGGTGTCACGGGGCCCCGCCCCTTCTCGCTGGCGACAGTGGCGAGGAGGAGGGGACGGCTGGCGGTGGCTACCGAAGGGGGGAGCCGGAGGTTGTGAAGGAGACAACGGCGGTGTGGTGGCAATGGCCGGGAGGGGCGGGGTGGAGGCCGTGGCGAAGGCGGAGGGGAGACTGATGGAGGAAAGGGTGGCGGCAGCAATGCTGGAAGCCGTGCGGGAGTGGGAGGTCAAGGAGGAGGTGGCGGCGATGCTAGTGGTGGTCTGATGACGATCGAGGACGGATGGTGGCGGAGAAATATTTTCGTCAAAGTAATAATAAAAAAAAGCTCCCAAGCAATAATTAATTAGGAGATATCATCAAATAAAAGCCTACATAAAAGCCTTTAGTAAACTTTTTTTAAGATAAAATATTTTTTATCCTATAGTCAGCTGCCATTACTATTTTGATTCTTATATTTTTAAAAATTATATCGACTTTCTTATAATTTAAAATATCTATGTTCATTTATCCTAACATTATCGATTTTATCAATAAAAATATGAAAGTTAAATATATAAAAAAAAAATTTAATGTTCAAGTCAATGGTAACAGACAACGACGTCGTTGAGGAGGATGATTTGCTGTTGTGGATGAAGAGAGCAACAACTAGAGACAAGGAGTATATGTAAAGCGGCTCTCATCTCTCGTCGTCGTTCTCCTCATTCACAACAATCACTCATCGCTCCCGATGACATTATTGTTCGTCGCTACTAATATTATCCATCGTCATTGATTGAAATGTTAAAAAAATTATTTTTTATTTTTATATTTTCATTAGTAAAATCGATGTGTTAGATAAATAGACATATATGTTTGACTTTCATAATTATATTAACGATAAATTTAAAAAAATATAAAAAATCTAATTTTTAAATATAATTAATTAGACGGATTAATATATAATTAACCCACTCAAACAAATTTTATTATGTGTTTTTGATATAGGGGTAGAGACATGTCTAACATATCATCATCATGTGAATGGTACTGTAAGACTGATCGATCGATAATTCATATTCATATATCAAACACCTGATCGTCACATAATCAATATCTTAGTATCACATGATTAATATCATATAATCAACATCTCAACAGAAGATTGAATGGACTAAAAATTATCATACCTCATATTTGACTCACTATGATCATAATTAAATCCAAAAGTGGTGCACCACCTTTCCTATAACTTGTGATTGCTACGAAAATAATGGTACTTGGAGCACTATAAAATGGCTCATAAGATATGTTTCGATAAATAGCTCTCTCTTGAAAATACGAGTTGAATCATTTGAACCTCTATTAACTTAGGCACCATGAGGTCTTATCAATAATTTCTGACATAATTTTATAGGATTTGGTACAATCGGAGATGGATAAGAATGGTATCAATTAAATTCACTCGATATAAGGGTGGAAAAAGAATCCCGATTAACTCCAAATCAATTTCTCACTCAGATAATCAAAAATTGACTTAATGATTTTAAATATAAATTTATGATAATATTAATAATATTACTTTCATAATCTAACATCATATATTTCTTGGTTAAGGTCTATTTTAACCCTTATGATTTTATTCATTAGTCACTTAAGTCTTTTTAGTTTACTTGTATTTAAAATAATCTCTATATTAAAAAAAAAACGTAGCATATAAATCCCTCCCATCAAGTCTGAGTTAATATACGTTATAGTCTGCTTACATGACATACTAACTCATAATAAATCATTAATATAATTACATATGTAATTTAAATTTAAAAAATAGTTAAAATTTATTTTAACCCATATAGTTTTGGCCATTGACCACTTAAGCCTTTATGATTCTTATATTTTTAAAAATATAACATATAACTCCTCTTGTCAAGTATAAGTTAACAGACATTAGAGTTCGTTTACGTGATATGTTGATTCATAATAAATTATTAATATAATGATATATATAATTTAAGTTTAACAAAATGTTAAGGTCCATCTTGTTGAGAAAGAGGAAGTGATAGAGGTCGTAACGGCGGATGAAGGCAGAGAGGTAGAGGTAGGAGAGACGGGAGGCAGAGGTGAGAGAGAGATGAACCACTACGTTATAGGCATGACAGGTGGGGGTGCATGAGAGGATGAAATGGGAAGCGATGGGAACGAAGACGCCAAGGAGAAGGAAGAGGGACCAGGGAACCACTTCCTGCTTAGCATTAAACTGGTTAATGCACATATACCTGAGGCAGAACTAAAAGCTCTTGAGCTCGTCATCAGAGCGGGAGAGGTTGCATGCGTATGATGCCCTACTAAGCAATAACGGATTGGTGCTACTACTGGTCGTTACTTCTACGACGATGTGTTCTCCTATTATTAATGATGGTCTTAGTTTTTTTTAAATATTTAAATAAGTAGAACGTTAGTTAACTTACACTTGACGAGAGGGGCTTATATGTTATATTTTTTAAGATATAAAAGTTATTTTATATACAAATAAATCATAAGGGTTTGAGTGGTTCATTATCAAAACCACAAAGGTTAAAATTAACATTAATTATTTTTTAAATTTAAATTATATATTATTATATTAATATTTTTTTATAAGTCAGCATGTTACGTAAACAGACTTTAACGTATCTTAAGTTAGATTTGAAAAAGAAGACTTATATATTATATTTTTATAAAAAAAATATAAAAAATATTTTAGATATAAATAAACTATAACGGTTTAAATAGTTTACGATTATAGCACATCATCTGGTGGCGGTATCGTTGTTGGTCCGTGTTGTAGGCCTTCGGCCCAACAACGTGCGCTCTACGGAACAACAGAGACGGATGCGGATCCACAGCTTTCGATCGCCGACAACGGCGTCGCCTTCGATCTGCGTCGGTTCTCCCCTCTTCTCTTCACTGCGCTCTTCTCCACTCGAGTGGCACGCAGAACAGCTGAAGACGTGATTTGTGGAGTAAATCTGAGCCACTAGGCTTCGTACCGCTCGTTCTCTGCCTTCTCGGTTGAAGAAATCTGTTCTTGATCCGTGTGTTCTTGCTTCTCGTTTCATTTTTCTGTTCGATCTGTGCAAGAATTCTGTTCGTGATCCTCTCCCTCTCTAGGTTTCTGCCTTATTTCGTTGGATATGTCCAAGTGCCTTCTTGATGAAAAGAATCTGTTCTTGATCCGGTGGTTTTGCTTCTCGTTTCTTTGTTCGTTCGATCCTTCGGGTCCCTTGATCCTTTCCCTCTCTAGTTTTCTGCCTTCATTTTCGTTGTTCTATCGAGTGATTCCGATGGCTTATTGATGCAAGAGTTGTGTTCTTGATCTGCAAGTTCAAGAATCTAATACAACCTTCCCTCTATAGTTACAAGATGGAAGGCGGGAGTTAGGAAGAATGGAGACTGAAGCCCAGCGCTTGCTCTCCTTGCGAGCCTCTTATCGAACGGAGAGGGGTAATCGGAATGCTGCCACCAAAGGTTAGATGGATTGAATTTTCGTTCTGATTTTGCAGTCTGTTCTTAGAAGAGTTGGACTTTTGCAGATGCAGCCGATGAAACCGATGTCTCTGCCAACGGAAAGGGCATTAAAGATCCTCTGAAGATGGTCTGGCGGAGGGGTTTCATACGGTTGGTCCTCGTGTCAGCCATTGTGTGGATGCTGCTCATCCTTTTTGCCTTGCTATTTCATTTGTGGTCGTGTCATTCTTCTATTAGCTTCTTGTCAGGTAAATTCCTTTTTTTTTTTTGTTTTTCTATATAGGATTGGTTAATTAGTTGTAGAGTTTCTACTATGATATTGGAACTTCTTGGTCGATTTAATGTGCTGTGAGGAAAGTGAATGAATTATATTGATCTGCCTGATAAAATTTAGTAAATCTAGTGATTCTTGCTCTTTAAATTTTAGCTCTTATGCGCCTTGCATGCTTTCTTTTGTATTCTTGTGTTGTTATTAGAACAATCTCCCACCAATTTTTTCTTGAATGATGTAATGATGAACAAACTTCGTAGAAGACATTTTAGAATATTGCATCCTCTTGATCAACACATTCACGTTTTGGCTATTTCATTCAAATGGTGACAGCCTATTAATCAGTGAGCAGCTTTGGACTTTCTATGGAAGTAGCTTTGATCTTATTACTATTGCTGCCATGGTTTTGGTGGCATATTTGGAGCCTGGAATATTGACCATTCTGCTGCCACTAGAATATTAAATATCAAAGCATAAAAAATTAATCAAGTGTTATCATCAGACAACCGATGGAAGGTTTGTTAAAACCAAAAATCGACAATGCTTTTCTTGTAAAAATATTAGTTGACAATGCTTTTCCTGTAAAAAAAATTAGTATATATTTCTTGTCTATTAATGATTATTTAGTATAGACGCTGAAAAATGATGGTCCTTTACAAATTCAGGATGATAACTCTTTGAACAGCAAAAATACCACATATAATGTATGAGCCATCCCATCAAAGGAAAGCAAAGCTTAGGAAGTGTTGGGCAGGAGAGTCTAGTTGTTGGTGAATATATCATGGTCCAGAGGCATGTATGCTGACAGGTGTTACCTTAGATTTCCAGGTCTTGTTAACTTCTTTTGATTTATGTGTTGCTACATCTATGTGGATTTGACTTGGAAAACATTTGTATGGAAATATGAAATAGTGTGGCCTCGTTAGATGCTATTTATGCATGAACTATTGTCCATTGCTAATTAGTCATATTCGGGCTCTGATGGTAACAAAAAGCATCATGGCAAAAAAAAATAATCGAGTTACACCTGTATGTAACATGACCTGAAGAAATAAAATTTTCTGCATAGAATATTAATAACATTTTCTATGGATGCACTAGTGAAAAGGCCTGTATTTCATGCTTTTGAGAAACCATAGCCAAGACATATATAAGTGAATTACATTGTGGCTGACACTGAAAAAAATAATCATTTCAAGCTGGAGTTTTGAAGTCAAAATTCCAGCTTGTAACTATTATTTATGATTATTGGCGACTATTTAGATCTCTTTCAAATTTTGCCTCTTTTTATCTTCTCTTTTATAGCCAGTTGGCTTGCAGAATCATCTGATCCAGGTTGGGATTCAACAAGTACAACTGTCAAACCCTTGGTTTTCAGGGAATCAAAAAGGACCAGTTAATTTTGTCTGGTCTCATGCTTGTTTGACCAATCTCAGCTAAGTTTCAGTTATTCTCATCAGTCTGGCGAATTATCCATCACTTAAGCCCAATCGCTGCTATCCTACTAAATATGACCTATATCAATCAATTTTTAGCCAATCATACTGTTCCTAACTAAATTCAAATCTGTTCCTGATTTCCAATCATTTTCAAAAAAAAAAATCCGGAACCATGATTGACTTGGATGATCCAGCATATCCAAACCAATCCAGATCTAAATTTCATCATTCACCCCAAATCTTATCCTGATCCGGCAAACATTGTATTACATTCAGAATAATTGGTATCATTCAGAATTTGTGTGTACATAATTGGTATCATGTCAAAGGCCAACAGAAGGCATCCTATGTGAGGGATACTGCTTTCCATTAAATAAAGTAGTTCTTTCAGTGAACTTGATTAGCTGTGATCAGTCTTTAAACAGCTGTTTTAGACTTTGCCATATCATGGAAGAACCTAGTAGTAAACTACTAGCATATTATTTGTCAAGCACGAGTACAGATTGTTTCTTCATTTTATGCTGTTTTATAGAAAATAGTCAATACCATCATTTTCAAAAAAATACTGATGGTTGTGGATATGTACATGCACACACAAACATACGTATATATCTGTATAATGCATCATTGTGTCTGTAGATAGGTGCTCTCCACATATATACTTGCCTGTCATTTTATCAGCAGAATATCAACACTTGATTGATATTAGTTTATTGATGTTTATTCTCTTAACTTGTTTTTCCTACCTGCTTTGTTATCCAACCTTTTTTTATGATTTTCACTAATTCTCAGTCTTAAAATACCCTCCCTGAATGTAGGAACAAAAAAAAAAAAAAAACAATTCTAGATTTTACATACTTTAAGGTTTCTATTGCTCTCTTTTCTGCAGCTCTTTGTAAAAAAGACAGCAAAGTTCTTGGTATCTTAGACACAATGGGTCTCACTACCAAGCAACAACATCGTAAGACTACCTTAACATCTTCTATGCAAGACTTGGTATTGCCCACTTCTTAACTTTGCACTTTGCGCATGTAGGTTGCTCAATTCCTCTTATGGATGACCCAGATGCCATAGTCATTCCAAAGAGAACTCCCGATACCATCCCAAAATTTCTAAAATATGTATTGGAAGATGACCATGGAAATGCCAATGAGAAGTCTCAACCACTTTTTGGGGGACATCAGAGCTGGAAACAAAGAGAAAATAGTTTCAAACTGAATACAACTATGAAGGTGATTGTATAGTTGCATGTAATAGGTGTGGAAATCATCTTTACCGCACCTGTGTTTTGTCATTTTGAAATTCAATATTGCACAAAGGCATATTTGAACATGAGCAAGCATTTGCTATTACTCAGTAAGTGTGTTTTGAGCAGGCCTTACCTTCGTCCCGTTGAATATGTTGGCATCTTAAATTTTCATTCTTGTAAATCCATTATGATTATAATTCTAGAGAAAAAGAGGATGTGCTTGTTGGATTAAGATGAAATTTTCTGTAGCTATAATTCTTGTCCTTTTGCTATTAGTCCTTGTCCAATACTTTGCAGTGGCCTTGGCTTTGCTTTTGCATCGTAGTAAGTATCAACTTCAATAGCAACTGACTGACTTGGTTGAGTCAGTTAATTAAATTTTCTACATCCATTACAGCGACTATCTTAGAGAGGGAGAGAAGGAGAGAGATTATGTTGTGTAGTCAGAAATGGTGCAACTATTTTTCTACCACATTAGAAAATTTTCACAATTTGAGATATGCATATCTTGTAATGGGCCATAGAATAATGTATTAGCTAAACAACATAGGTTTCATCTTGCAAGCTGCAAGCCTTCACATGTGCATATCATTATGTGCAAGCATCTAAAATGTATATCTTGAACTTTTTTATATATGCAAGCAGTGAAAGAATTCTTAGCTTCATGATTGACATTCTTATTTATCCAGATGAATTTGATGATATCTTATCTTGGAGATTTTTATTTATTGTTTTTCTATTTGTTCTTTAGGTGCACTGTGGCTTTATGAAAAATGGAGGTGCAGAAATGGATGCTGTAGATGTGAAATATGCAAAGAAATGTAGGTTTGTAGTTGCCTCTGGCATTTTTGATGGGTATGACACTCCCCATCAACCTTACAACATAAGTCTTCGTTCCAGAAAGCTATTCTGCTTTCTGATGGTAGTTGATGAGGTCTCTCTTGATTTCATTAAGCAAAATGTAACTGTTAGAGAAGCCAGTGATGGAGGAAAATGGGTAGGTATTTGGCGCCTTGTGACACTACATCATCCACCATATGATGAACCTAGAAGAAATGGGAAGGTTCCGAAGATACTAACACACAGGCTGTTTCCTCAAGCTCAGTATAGCATTTGGATTGATGGGAAAATGGAGCTTTTAGTTGACCCATTGCTTATTCTAGAAAGGTGGGTTGTTTCTTCAACTGAATAACTGAGTAGTAAAATTTTCCTTTTTTTGTCTTTAGATTTCATGACTTCTGTATTCTGTGAACTCTGCAGATATCTCTGGCGGGGAAAGCACACATTTGCAATTGCTTGTCATAAACATCACAGGAGTATCTATGAGGAGGCAGATGCAATCAAGCGAAGGAAGCGGTATGCTCGGCCGCTGATCGATTTGCACATGAAGATTTACCACTATGAGGGAATGGAGCTATGGAGTCCAAAGAAAAGGACAATCAGTGGTAAGAACATGATATTTTTTCGGTGCCAGATATAATGACGATTACAATATTTTCATACACATTGATGAGAACATTCTTTCATGTTATTGCTCGTGATGACAGGTCTGACTTCTAAGTTCTGATAATCTTTGTCTCAGTAATTTCATTTTAAAGATGATGAAGATAACATTGTTAGTATGGCTTCATAATTACATAAAAACAAATTTTGTTAAATATTATGATTATCTAGAGATGGATATACTGCAAGTACAGTATATCTTTGGCCTATTCAGAAAGTGTTCCGTGGTTATCCTGTGACGATTTTCAATTTATTATCTTGATGATATCGGGATATTACTCTTTGTTTAGACTAAGAAGGCAATCTTTACATGTTTTATGATAGTAAAAAGCTTCAGTCGATGATGATTTAAGTCGTTAGGCAATGCTATAAACCAAGAACCTTCAGTTGGTGGAACTCCCATATCAATGCCTTGATTTTTTTTTTTTGTTATCTTTAACTGTTAAACTTGTTTGCGAAAAGCAAAGTTTTAACAGAGCAAGTGATTGAACATATATATTATACATCTTTTTATTTTTCTCGCCGATAGAGTCAATAGAAGTTGGAATTTAAATTGGCATGTGGAGCAATATCAATTCCCATCTCACATCATATTCCATTTGTGTCATAAAGATCTTATGTTAATCCGTCATGACTGTCTCGATAATAAATTTAAAGCTGCTAAAATAATATCTGGCGGCTTCTTTAACTTCAATGTATATTACTGATGAAAATTCCTGATGAATGCAGATGTACCAGAGGGTGCAGTCATAATACGGGAGCACACAACAATGACCAACTTGTTCAGCTGCCTTTGGTTTAATGAGGTCAATCTTTTCACACCGAGGGATCAACTTAGTTTTGGCTATGTGGTGTACAGATTAGAAGAGTTCAAGTTTTTCATGTTCCCCAACTGCGAATATAATTCATTATTCATATTGCACAGACACACCCGGGAACATTCTTCTGTTGTTGAGTGGGTTAAATCCCTAGATGAATTTAAGGGGAACAAAACTGGACTGAAAGAGAGTAGGGGAGGGCTAGGACTGTGGACACCATATCCAGGGGACCTCAACTCAGTCCAACTCCCTTCTGTCAAAAGAACATCACCTGCAGGGTGAACATGCAAAATTTACTCTCCTTTGGCTCTATCAGTAATTTTCCATCTCGGAGAACATTTTGCTGTCTTGTGTATCGTCCAACTTTTCGGAATGTTTCCGAGGACTTAAATTTTGCACTCACAGAGTTTCTGAGGTTGAAACAAATTTGAGGTGCACTAGAGGACTTCAATTTTGCAGATGTCTAGGTCATTGTTAATATTTCCATGGAATCTCCTTAAAAGGTAGACTCGAGGATAAAATGAGATGGGGAATTCCCTAATTGTTATCTTGTTGATGCATCAAGTTGCAGGTTATCAACCACCTTATACAACTGTGAGAGCACAGCTTATTATATATATTGATTCGTTCCATGCTTTGGAAAGATAAACAAAGGAGTGATTACCTTCTTTTTTGTTTTTTGGTGATGACTCTTTATCTTATATATGATTAGCTCCATGCTGAAATGTGACCTTTTGTTACTGGACAATCAAACATGAAAGCCTGCAGCAGCCAGCAGTACTGTTGAGCCCTTTATAGGACTCTGCGCATCACCTGTTCCTGTGCATCCCTCGAAGAAGGTACTCTTTTTTCTTCCGCTGTACTCTCCGTGTTTTCATCCTTTCTCATTTTGTAGAGCTTTTGAGTTCCGGGAAACCATGTCGCTATCGCCATACATATATAATACTTGGGTAGAATTCATACCTGAAATGATTTTGACTGCAGCTGGTAACCACCTCGAGCAATAGTGCCACAGAGACGACTGTTGTGTTGATCCTCTACCAACAAAATGCGACTTTAGGCTATGGAATGTTCTTCTTCTAGTCCTTCCTTTTTCACTCACTCGACAAAAAGATGCAAGAGGAAAAGAAGAGAAAGCATAAAATATGGTCCAACACAAGTACTGTCAGAAGAAAGCTTCTGTCCATCGACACTCTACTGTAAGTGTCAGCTCCTCACATGATATGCCATGTTATATTAGAAGGCAGATTGTGTTGACCAAACAAAACTCCGGCCCTTCACTCGAATGCTAAAAGGGTTAGAAAACTCTATCCAGCATTCAAACAATACTTACAACAATGGCTGCCCACCAAAATAACCCTGCTCCTACTATCTAACTACTACTTACATAAGATCTTAAGTTAGCAACTGGGATCTTAGCAAGGCCCACAAAAACTGGGGCAGCCAGAGCACCTAAAACAACTACACAATGTTGCCCTTAAGCCTGCACAAGTAGCCCAGACAAGAAGTTTCACCATCTTACTATCTGCTATTGACCTCCAACTCGGAGGAAGAGCCCTCCGTAAATGATGGTTTCCCGGTCGTCTCAATTGCTGCCTTTGCTTTCTCATTCCGTGATAGTAGTTCGTCGTAGAGTTTCAATGAATCCTTGGCAAACTCCGTGAGTGACTCAAAGGCACTGGCCAAGCCTATCTTGAATCCGTTTAGGGTGACTTCCTGCGTCGCCCGCATGCAATTGCGATGTTTTTCTTTCTCCATCTCCAGTTTCTTCCTGAGCATGTCGAGCATCTCTTTCTTACCGGCTAAATGTTCAGGTTCATTTTCTGACAGCTTTAGATCCAAGACCTTATCCTCTGCTTTCTGGACTGCGAGAACCCTGCGTTCGAGCTCCTTAGTGAGGGCATCCACTTTCTTCTTCTGTTGTTGTTCCTCTACTTGCTTAACCGATAAGAACCTCACGGTTCTGGCGAAACTTCTCATGCTATATGTTACGGCACTGTCACGCAACTTCCCCAGTGAGGTCGACCACTGGTGACAGATGACAACTAGAGGTGGGCCGCTAGCCATATGAGAGAGTGAGGATCTAGTCCGAGAGTAGAATTCCATGTCAGGTAAGATGAACTTCGACAGCCACCCATCAAGAGCTTCAACATATGCCTTCTGCGCTGAAATGTAACCTCTAAAGTATCTCCTCCAGTGATGAAGCTCAGCGACCAGGGTGAGCGTTGCAAGTCGCTGTGAATCGTTGCTATATTTTCCATAAGAAGGGCACGTGAATAAGTTTACTTCAAACATGATTTGCTTCTGGGCTTCATGCGATTCGAGCATTACCTTCCAAGACCCCATTAGACTGCACAAAATGAGAAGAAGAATCAGAAAGAAAACAAAATAAACTATGCAACAATTCCCATATTAGTAGCTGGCTACTGTACCCTTGTAGAAGCTCAATGATCTGCGGCTGCAATTCTTCATCCCTCAATTTCTGTATCCTTTCAGCGATCGATTCGACTGCACGCAATGCTACCCAGATTCTTGAATAAAGGTCTCTTACAGCAGCCCTCGTCTTGTCAACCGATCGTGATTCGACTCCCTTCGCATTCTGATTTCTTAGCTGCAAGCATTTCTTCTCGTATGCCTGCCGTATTTGATCTCCAGCCTAAAGATTAACGAGATGCTATGCATTACATTAGCTAGTGGAACCTTGCTAGAAGAAACAATAGAAAAACCTACATTGAGCAAATTTGACTTTATGGAATATCAAATTTCACAAATTACGCGACATCAAGATTTAAGAGATGCAGTGAACCTTCTAATAGTTCCTGTCATGCTAAACATTTGTAAGCTCTCTTGTGGTGCATAATGATGACATGCTAAACATCTGAATGGAATAACCAGACATTTAGTTGATATTACCGGAAGAACATCAACTAAACGTACATTTGGAATACAAGCGAACAAAAGTTTGAAAGCTGTGAGGCTTATGAGGTGGAGAAAAAAAAGAAAAACTCGGGAAATGGAACTATTAGTATTGACAAATACTGTGCATGTGGACTATGAGAATATAGGTAACAGAATATAGTCTCTGGATATGAATTGGTGGTATACATATAACGCAAGAGCACCAACACTATTTGGATGAGGCAATGCAAACTTATCAATCACAACTCTAGAACATAATGCCTTATCAAAGCCAAACTGTTGTTAGGACCAAGAGTCTGTTATACGCAACTCTTGAGTGAACTAATGCTGAAGCAATAATATGAAGACTGGTGCCTGTTTTTGGAGATCCCTAGTTTAGAGATGAGTCAGTCATTCGTACGATAAGGAGCTTATGCAAGAAGTTGTCATCTTGAACTTAATCAACCAACTTTTATGGGGGCCTACATGAAAATATTCATTTTATGGTTGGCTGGGCTGTTCTAGGAAGGACAGAATTGTTTCTACAAACCTAAGTTGACAATAAATCTCAGATAATTCAAGAGACCGAAAGAGTTCAATGTGTTCTGTAAGAGAATTATGTTCTAGGAAGGACAGAATTATGTACTGTAAGAGAGCCATCAGTACATAAAACCATAACTTTTCCATTGTAATTACCGTTCTAAACTTCATTACATGTATTTCTGTTTGCAGCTACACGATTCGCCAGTCACAGTAGCAATACCCAAAGCTAATTCATAAGATCAGCAAGCATAAAAAACATGAAGATCCATAAAATAGTGAACAAAGTTACCTTCACTTCTTCATATAGTTTCTTCTCCCAAGCATATAATCTTCCAAGAGTCTGTGAGTGGCTTCCTGATTCCATTCCACCATAATCATCGAAAAGGTCACTCTTACTTTCCGACCATGTTGTACTACTAGAGCTCGACGCAAGGTGACTCCAATAGGATGAAGATAACGACGAAGGAGACCGATGCCATGTGATGGCTTGTATCATTTTCGACGAATTCTCTGAATCAACAACGGTGTCAAACAAAGTAAGTCATACAGTGAGATGCACCCTGAACTCGAAACAAATGTAGCATAACTCAATCATATAAGAGGCTCAAAATTGTCAATCATAGCAAATTGCATGTAACGTGATAATGAACTTGCATATGCTAGAAAAATATATTACCATATGCAGTCAATCAAAGCATGATTTTTTTTATGAACAATGATGCAAATCATTACCAATACCTGAGGAGAAAGAACCCTAAGGCGCTACTGGATGAGGTAAACTTGACTGAGAAGAAAATACTACAATGTATCTTTAAGTACTCATGAAAAGCAAGAACTTTTCGGCATCAGCATTTCGGAGGTAGAGGAAGACAGAAAGGAATCACCTTTAATCTCCTCAAGCCCAGATTGGAGGAGAACCATGTTGGCCTCCAGCATCCTTGAGACCTCTTTGCCGGAATCATGAGCCCTGATGAAGTGATCCTCCACATCCCTCAGCGCTTGAAGCAACTCTCGACCGCTCCCGTGCATCTCCGCCACCGCCAAACCCTTCTCTTCCCCTCCTCCGCTGCTGCTGCCAGCCACTTCAACCTGCACTCTGCCGTCACAGTGTCCCTTGTCCTCTGCACCCAAAGCTACCACCTTTTCACTCTCCTCTGTCGTTTTCCTGTCTTCCACTTCCTCCAGCTCCGGGATGCCCTCCTCCTCCCTCACCAGCCTCAAGTCCTCATCTGAGCTCCGGTCCAGGGACCCCACCATCGCCACAGCCTCCACCGTCGTTTGCATTCCGTCGAACGGGTTAAAGAAGTCCCACCCGAACACCTCCGGGGACGGGGACGGCGGCAATGGCGCCGCGGCCGAGAAGAAGTACCCAAACCCCATCTCCCCTCCCCTTCCGTCCTCCTGCTCTTCGGCCACCCCCGTCGCTTCCACGCCCTCTACGTCATCATCAGAGCTGGAATCCGACGACGGGGAAAGCGGGAGAGAACCTGGGCACTCCAAAGATTCCGCATTTGCCTCGCGCGGCGTGTGGGGAAGGAAGGCGGAGGAGGAGGAGGGAGGGGACGGGTCGACGTCGGCGTCGGGAAGGGTGACGAGGATGGCGGTGGGCGCAGAGTGGCGGACGACGAAGAGGTCGATGGCGGAGGCGACAGCGTTGAGGGAGCGGACGTAAGCGGCGTGGGCTGCAGCGAGGGCGTACCGCCGCTCCACCGCCGCCTTGAGAAGCCGCTTCCGCTCCCGGCAAAGCGCCACCGGGTCGTCCTCCTCGCCGCTACCGCCGAGCCTCGAGGTGGCGCAGCCCCCCATCTCCCCTGCGCTTGATACGGAGGACGAAAGCGAGCGGGGCTTAGAGGAGGGTTTAGAGGACAGGAGCAGTGTATGGAGTTTTGGGAAGGAGTGAGTGAGTCAAAGTCAAAGGTGAAGAGTGTGAGAATGTGAACAAAGAGGTGTTTACATCTCAAAGCTCCAAAATTGATACTTTTGGGAAGACAAATCTTTTAAGTAGAATTAGTAATTAATGCACTATCAAATGATCTTTGTGGAAATGTTATCAAATACACACACAAAAAAATAGTGTTTATGGTTGAATGTGCATTTATAAGGTAAAAAATATATGATTATTGTGGGAGGAGAAAATAAATCCTATACTAAAAAAAGAAAAGAAGAAATAGAATTAGTAGTTGATTTAATATCAAATAATTTTGGGGGGAAATGTTACCAAAATATATAATGAATTAGGGTTTATAAATTTGGGTGTGCATCTCTAATGTAAAAAAATTGGATTGTTAACTAAAAATGTTTATTTAGTATCAAATAATTTGAAGGGAAATCTTATTAAAAATATGACATGAATTTATTAATGTAGGAGGAGGAGAGAAATCATATGGTTTGTTTGAGTTAGGGTTTGTGATAGGGGGGTGTAGGATTCTTATATTAAAGAGTTTAGGGGCAGTAGGCAATTAAATTATTGTTATGAAGACATCTTAGTGGAGTGAGTTAGGGTTTTCCCTAATGCTAAGTATCACTAGGAAGATGCAAGCAACAAATGACATGTGTGTTGGTGTTTAGGTTGCTATTTCACAGAGGGATATGTGATGGTGATGGTGATGGGTGGGCAAGTTCATCAACCACTGAAAACACATGTTAAAGGGTTATTTGCTGCTATATTTAACTTAGATAGATCTCTTAGAACATATATATTTGTTCTTTAAATCTATAGGTGTTTAGTTGTCACTTCATTTGTATTCAATGTGACTTATGACTTCCTTTTAGGATATTTGTGGAAATTTTGATGGATTAGAATAAATTGTAGGGTTATTTTTTTCTTTTTCCAAAGGTAGGTTAGTTTTCATTTTTCCCTTTTAATTTTTTTAATAGCTTAAATATCGTTTATCGTAATCATCATCTTCTTCGGATGAATATTTATTGATTATTATTTTCTGTCCCTATCCAATTATCTCATTTTTTTAGTTATGAGATTGTGTCATTTGGACTATATCATTATTATAGCGAAAGAATAAAAAGATAACAACGATAATGACGAAGAGTATTTAAGATATTAAATAAAAAAATATCAAATGAAAAAGCTAAAGGTCAAATATTTTTTGAAAATAGTCAAAATTAAATATATTTTTTTTAAAAAAAATATCTAAAATTATATCTTCACCCTTTGTGATCACGTATCTTTCGACTAATATTCATCTCCCATCAAAATATTCATCTCCCTTCTTTTAGTTTCCAAGGATTTGACAATTTAATCTTAAATCTTGTGATATTGACAAAGTATTATTTACATACATAGGTATGTATTTATCCTTTGTTAAGTTAAAAAAATGGACAAAAGATAAGAGATTTCATTACCAAATTATGAGGGAAAATATATTTATTATTTTTATATTAAGTTCTTAACACTCAATTTTTTACTATAAAAGCATCTAAATTTATATGGACAAGCATTACTCTCTTTTCAAATTTCTAAAATATTTCCAAATAATAACTCTCTCATCTTTTAATATTAATTTATTTATTTTCTTGTTTAGTATTTGGACGAGTGATTCTAATATCAATTTAAGAAAATAAAATTTCCATTAATCGTATAGAAAAGAAAACAATACTATTAAAAACTATTTTAACCACTAAAAGCTTTCATCCTTTTTCATCTTTGGTATAACATAATATTATCGTTATAATAACAATAATAATAGCAAATGAATGAAGAAAAGAATTTTCGAACAACACTAATTTAGTAACAAATATGTTTCTCTTGAATACGATAAATCACAACAATACGGTTTTACTTTCAATAAGTCGAATCGAATTTGACATGTTGTATCGACAACATCATCATCGTCTTTTTTCTTCTTTCCTACTATACTAAGTTACTAAAAGAAAATACAATGATGTAATTTATCACTCATTTAAATTATTTTAGTTGAAATCAATTTTAATTTCAATTTAGATGTTAAGATTATTGGAAATAATCAAGTCGATTATTCATGTGTATGAGTCAGATTATATATATTAAGTTTGATCTTTTAATCTTGATGGGATTGACTCGGATTCATCAACAAATGATGTGCACTCTAGAGATCTCGAAAACCTTCTGATCCCCTCCGAGCAATCCAAGAACAGAATCTCTCGGGACAGAGCAGAAGCTTGAAGATTCACAGGAAGCTCTCAAATGAACAGTTCCAACTCTATCCCCCGCCCATTTTTCCAAGGAAAAGCGGTGCCTGTTCTTGACAGCAAGTGGTCTCGGGTTTGGGCCGTGCAGTGCAGTCATGGCGGCAGCAGCAGCAACGGGGCGGTATTGTTAGAAACAGCACAGGGAAACGTTGTTGCTGCTGATGAAGTGCGTGCACAGTGATGAAGCAGAAGCAGCAGCAGCACCACCTCTGATGTGGTGGAGGAAGCTGTCGGTTGGCCCTTCTGCTACTGCTTGTCCTCTTCTGCTGCTGCGGTGTGCTCTTCCAGCGTGCATGCGAAGCTGTGCGGCAGTCGCAGAGGGAGGCATCGGTTGGGTTTTCCGAGAAGAGGCAGCGATAGGTGGATTCCAATTCTGTATGGCTCCAATGCATAGGAGATTGTGAACGTGTTTCTAATTCATACTGCAAAGCACAATAGTTAATGCTGTTTTAGACGAATTATTGATGGATTTATTAGGTTTTATGCCCGGAAAAAAGGTTCAGAAATCGCAAGACATATATGAAATTTTATATTCATAATATGTATACTCAAAATCAAAATCAAAGTATTGGTTTTGATTTTGGAAATAGGTCGGATCGGATCGAATCGGAGTAAGTCATATTCGTCCGAATAAATTATGAGATGGGGAAGGAATGATAGAAAAAGATACATAATATTTTATCTATTTAAATGTACTATAATAGTGTCTTAGATTCATTTATTAAAGATCGATGACTTAAAATATATCCAATATATCTTTAAAAAAATACCCCCTAACTTTGACTTGAAAATATTGAACTCGAAAGATTACGGATCAAATCTCGTCTTAATCGCTTACCTTTTGAAAAACAATCGATTAGCAATGCTTCTCGTATTAGCTCTTTTTACAAGTATGAAATACCAAATAATATGTATAGTCTTTAGCTTATTTTGCGATAAATTATTTTGAAAATAATTCAAGTATTCCATTAATTTTTTAATGTTCACCTAAATTCATATAGTAGACATTAGCGATGGATCACTTAAGTTCTTAAAAAATATATACTAAATCTTTTTATATTAAAATAAAACCTATAAACTCGAATCTTTCGAGTCTACTATGATGATGATATTTGGAAGATTTGTAATACATAAACCTATAAATTTGTAATACATCAAAATGAAAAATGCATTTGGAAGATTTGGTCAACTTAAATATGATGAGCAACAGAGATTGATGGATCATTAGAGGCAAACACCAAAGTAGCATTAGTTAAAGCAGATAAGAGGAGGAAGAGGAGGAGGAAGATGGAGATGGGGACATCACAACTACCACTAGCGACCTCTAATCTTTTTCTTGTCACGCGTCTTCCCGTCCACGAAGCCGCCATGCATCTTCTTATCATCTCTCACCTCTTCTCTTCCTTCCTTCCTTCCTTCCTTGGACTCCAGACTTTGAACCGGCCGAAGCATTGGATTCACATACACCCCGCGTAATAACGTGTGACTTCTTCTTCCTCCTCCGTTGAGGTGGCCGTGCTGGTCAAGTTGGAAATAATGCTGTGGGTTTCCGTCCCTCTCACAAGCAATAACCATGACTTCTCTCACCAGTTCATACGCATCCTCGTTGACTTCCATGCTGATGACATCGACTTCATTATGTTCTCTCTCATCAATTGACTAGTTTTATCGTGAGCCATGTGAGGCAACTCCGTGAGACGTGGGCTTTGGGTTGTCCAGTGGATGCCATGCACCAGAGAGAGAGAGAGAGAGAGAGAGAGAGAGAGAGAAGTCAATACATAGTAGTCAATTGGTGGTGATCATGATGATAAGATCAAACACAAGTTGATATAGTCACATATATTAACTTAAAGCTAATAATTTTTTGCTTATTTAAGTCACTTATTTTAGTGGTCATTCAGATGAGAGTTTTGGAAGATATATCTAAAACTATTTATTGGTTGATCGATTTAATTGTGCCATCATTTGGCCTAAATTGTCATATTGGACTAAATTAAACCAAATAAAATATAATGTTATTTTTAGCTCCATATTAAATAATTAATATATTTTTTTTTAAAAATAATAATTTTAATAAGTAAGTCTTCAGTACATTACCATCAAATCAATATTTAAGATATAATCATGTTTTTAAGTATTATAATACTTTGGAGGAATACAGATTTGTTATTTGAAATTTAACTCTCTTTTTTTTTGTTTCCTTGAATTCAAGCCAAACCCTAATATATATTTATATATGTCTAATCATGTCAATGATACATTGTTTTATTCATATTGAAGCAAGGATAGCAAACTTAGCCTTAAAAAACCAATTTACATTAAGAACATTTTTGCACCCATGTGGGCTCATATGGCATGGATCACTATAAAATTCATTTGTAATATATAATAGTTTTCATTAAAAAAAAAGTGTAGTTCTTCTTCCATATTTGATTAATATAATGCACATATCACATATTTTACCTTATAATAATAATACCACTACACATTGGTCCAATAAGGAGTATCATTGCATGCTACCATTCTAAATTATTTTGGTTGCTCCAATCAAAGAGTTGGAAGAACCAATAATAAGCTGATACAATGATTTAAGCCACATTGTTCTCATCTTTTTGATGCATTAAATGATAAATGTCTGTATCATTTATTGGTGGATTGATGCTTCTGTTAACTTAGTAGGTTTCATATGAAGAATCGTATGAAACAAAGCCTTCTATTCAAATGTTGACTGGCCTTCATTGGTGTCACGAAGTCAAAGTAAGCTGCCAGGAAATCCAGGTTTGACCGACTCAGAAGACTTTTGGCGTCGCAGTCAACCCTCTCGACCAACGAACGGAGGGGAGCTCTGCGCCTGCATCATCCCTACAAAACACATCGCATCCGTTTAGTACGTGAAGGCTCATGTGGTCAAGTCTGCGACGACGAGTTCTCTACGACAACTCCCGTTCACTTTGGGTGTTGCCAGAGCTTTAAGAGGCCTTCGACGCCTTCCCGTATACTGTGCTCCTTCCTTCCTTCTTCTCTGAGTCTGTTCTCCTGATCGCCTCTCTTCCCCAGTCAACATGGCCCGTCTCTGGCTGCTGCTCCTCGCTGCCCTGCTGACAGCGGCGGGGTCGGACGCCGCCGGGATCGGCTTCGAGTTCCACCACCGGTTCTCCGACCGCGTGCGGCAGTGGGCAGAGGACCGCGCCATCCCCGGCGCCTGGTGGCCCCAGAAGGGCACCGCGGAGTACTACGCCGCCCTCGCCCACCACGACCGCGCCCTCCGCGGCCGTTCCCTCGCCGACGCCAGCGCTTCCGAGCTCACCTTCGCCGACGGAAACGCCACCTTCTTGCTCAGTTCCTTGGGATTGTAAGCCCTCTGTTAATCTCAGCTCCTTCACTCCATTTTCTCTGAGGTTTGGGACCTAAATCAGAGTTGGGATTTTGATGGCGATCCGCGTGTTTCTTCTCCTCTTGTTTGGATCGGGAATCAGCTTGCATTACGCGGTCGTCGAGCTGGGGACTCCGAACGTGACGTTCTTGGTGGCGTTGGACACCGGCAGCGATCTCTTCTGGGTGCCCTGTGATTGCCAGCAGTGCGCCTCCACCCATCTCGTCGTAAGCCTCTTGAATCTAACCCATCTTTTTCTTCTTGTCTTGTTGCGATTGTACCTCGGAAACACTGATCGAACACCATCTCCACTCTCACAACATCTCCTCTATTGTTCCTGCTGCTGCATGATTCACAGAACATCATGCAGTAGTTTGTGATCATCCAATGGAACTAACAGAGGTAGTAACAATTGATATTTTGTGCTCCGATCATACCACCATTTATCGATGTTTCTGTCATCGTCATCAAGAATCTCGGTGCCTATGTCTCATGTTATGAACTCAAATTGCAGCAGGGCTTGGAGTTGAGCGTATACAGCCCCAGCAATTCATCAACGAGCCAAAAGGTCCCCTGCAGCAACAGCTTATGCGACAACCAAAACGCGTGCACCGGAACAAACGACAGCTGCCCTTACAATGTTCAGTACTTATCCGCTAATACTTCATCTTCTGGATTTCTAGTAGAGGATGTTCTGTACCTGACGACGGAGGACGCGACTCCACGGATTGTTGAAGCACCAATCGTGTTTGGGTATGTTGCCTTCGATCAGTACGATCAGCTTAGGATTTAAGTGGGTTCTAATCTCCATTAATCCTGCAGATGTGGAGATAGACAGAGTGGTGCATTTCTAGATGGTGCAGCTCCCAATGGTCTGTTTGGGCTTGGAATGGAGAAGGTGGCAGTCCCCAGCATTCTATCAAGCAAAGGATTCACTTCTAATTCCTTCTCCATGTGCTTTGGAGAGGATGGTGTTGGGAGAATCAATTTTGGAGACAAAGGCAGCTCAGATCAGCAAGAAACTGCATTCTTCATCGACAACAGACAGTGAGTCTCCTTGTGTTTGCTTTCATGTTGTTGAGATCGAATCGTATGTTCCTCGAATCATTCAGCAGATCCCGTTCATCTAATGTTCTTCTGCATATATGTTTCTGTAGCCCATCTTACAAAATCAACATGACTGGAATTGCGGTCGGAAATAGTTCTACTGACATGGTGTTCGATGCAATTGTTGATTCGGGCACTTCCTTCACATCCTTGGCTGATCCAATGTATACGTACATCGCCGAGAACGTAAGCTACTGATCGCGGTTCCGAAATCCGAATTCTACTCGATCAATAATCTTCTTCTGTCTCATGTTTCTTTCTCCTTCTTTCGACAGTTCAATGCACAAATAAAGGAGAAACGATACAAATCCGAATCGAACTCCACATTTGAGTATTGCTATGAACTCAGGTAACTCTTATCTGCACAAGAAACAGATACATGCTGACATTTAATCTCAAGGAGATCATCTAATGCATAACACATGCTGCAGCCCCGGGCAAACTTCGGTTTTGTTGCCTGTGATAAATCTAAAAACACTTGGTGGAAGTGTCTTCCCTGTGAACGACCCAATTATCTCTGTCCTAGGACCGGTAAATCTATAAAGATATCATCTATGTTTATTCTAATCTGCTGTGGATACTTACATTTCTTCTGTGTGTCATGCAGGCAAATCAAACTATATATTGCCTCGCTCTTCTGAAGTTTTCTGGAGTCAATTTAATCGGGCGTAAGATTTCTCTACGCCTTTCATGCATGTCCAAGTGTTTTGGTTTCTGAGACGATATTGTTCATGTTTAATCTTTATAGCAATTCATCAAACACGCTGTTTGATTACAGAATCTTCTTATGTGCATCTTTCTAGACTAGATTTGCAACTCTTTATTTCCAGTTCGATTGTATCTGACATGAGTTCATGGGGATACCCTCTGCAGAGAACTTCTTATCGGGGCTTCGCGTGGTCTTCGACCGAGAAAGGCTCGTTCTGGGGTGGAAGAAGTTCGATTGTAAGTTGTGATTCCATTGACATTTCGTCGAACACATCGATTCCGAAGCAAATTTGAGTGATATGGGAATTGTAATGACTCAGGCTACACTGTGGACAACTCCACCGCTCTGTCCACGCCCACCTCGTCCCCATCAAATGCAGTTGCTCCTGTGCCGAGCAGCTACACTCAGGAGATGACAAAGACAGACCCAAATGCGGCTCAGGTGCCGGCGAGGAGTCCTCCGTCGAACTATTCACCGCATTCCAAGGCCATGTCAAATCTCTCCCCGGTGGTGTTGCTGATGCTCTCTCTGGCTCTCCTCTGGTGATCATTCTCCTTCTGACTGCTATAAGCCTTGTAAGCTTTACCAGCCACACAGGAATGCACACGAAGAGATCGATGGTTATAGATTTTTCTTAATTTTTATTATGTTTTTATTCTTTCGAATAATCCTATGTTTATATTGCAATCGATACCGTAGAGAGAGATTGTCTTGAATAATTTCATAATGGAGAATTGTGTGTTCTTGTGAAATTTTAAATTACAGAAAAATAAATAGTTTTTATTTTCAGTGTTTGGTATAGAGAAAAAATATTTTGAAAAAGTAAAAAAAAATAGTTTTTTTTAATTATCTGAGGTGAAAATTGATTTTGAGTCAAACAAGATCCCCTTTTGTGTTTGTCTCAGTTCAATCTAAGCTAATAATTTGTGTGTCCGAGGGTATTGAACCCATCAAAATTATGTCGAGATATTCCTTATAAATGTTCTTTAGATGTTTAAGTTACTCGGAATTCAGAAGAATATTTAAGTATGTCCGAAAACAGCACCAGAGGAACTCTTTTATTATGGGTTCTTATGATCATTACTCACATGACCAGATACAATAACGATACAACTAACTCAACAATATAATATTATAATATTATCTATATCATGCTGAGGCGTTAGGTGTGTGATACTCGAGTGTCATCCACGTAATCGTAAGGCATCGATTACACGATATCGATGTGTCGATATATGTTTTAGATATCGTTGAAGTTTTTTTAATTAAAATAATTTGAAAGATTTACTATTACTTTATATATATATATATATATACACGTATTATTATATTAAGTTTTGTATAATTGACATTTCATTGGGTAATAAATTACATCATCACATTATCTTTCTGTAGCTTAAATTTGGCCCCTTCCAATTCAAACTCGAAAGAAGTCAAACGTCAACTGCCGCCCTCTCCAACGGCTGTAAAAGCCTCCCAAGCCTCCTTGCTTCGATCTCTGTTTCCCTTCCCTCCCTCATCCGCCTCTTCTCGTTCTCATGACTTCCGCCGGTGGCCCCAGCGGACAGCTTCGCCGCTTCTGCCTCCTTATCGCACCCCTCCTCGCCCCGGTGTGCTCGGACACCGCCGGGATGGGCTTCGAGTTCCACCGCCGGTTCTCCGACCGCGTGCGGTGGGCGGAGTCCCGCGCCATCCCCGGCGACTGGTGGCCCCAGAAGGGCACTGCGGAGTACTACGCCGCCCTCGCTCGCCACGACCGTCCCCTTCGCGGCCGCCTCCTAGGCTGACGGCGATGCCACCTACTTGCTCAGCTCCCTGGGATTGCAAGCCCTCCCCTCCCCCTCTAGGGTTTATGGATTTGGGGTTTCAAAGTTGGAATCTTTAATGGTGATTGCATGTTTCTTCTTATATTGTTTGGATCGGAATCAGCTTGCCTTATGCTTTCCTCAAGCTGGGGACTCCGAATGTGACGTTCTTGGTGGCGTTGGACACCGGCAGTGATCTCTTCTGGGTGGCCTGTGATTGCCACCAGTGCGCCGTCGCCAAATTCGATGTAAGTCTACTGATTCCAATCCTTTCAAGCTCGAATCTTTTATGGGATATGGTTAATTGCTAGTCATATCTGTAAACACAGTTCTTCTCTTGGATTAAGTGTTTGTTCTTCTTGCTGTGTGACTTCTTTCGATTGAGACCGAGAATGTTGCCCTGATATCTAAATCATTCGGTCTTATTTGAATAACCTAAATTCTCTTCTCTAGATTTTTTGTGGGTTGACTTGATTAGAGGCAGACATGAATGAGATATCATACTTCAAATCATACATTGGTGTTTCTACCATTCGCATTAGCCTGCTTGATGCGTTTTGTTCTTCAGTGTTCTATGTACTCTTCTCTGACGATGACAAGATTAGTCTGTCCGCCTATGGCTCGCTTATTTGGTGTATTTGTTTATCTTGATGCCTATGTTTCATGTTATGAACTCAAACTGCAACAGAACTTCGAGTTCGACATATATAGCACCAGTAATTCATCAACAAGCCAAAAGATCACCTGCAATAACAGCTTATGCGACAACCAAAATGCATGCACTGCAGAAACCAGCAGTTGCCCTAACATTGTCCAATACTTATCTGCTAATACTTCAACTTCTGGAGTCTTAGTTGAGGATGTACCGTACCTGATGACAGAGGATGAGACTCCTCGAATTGTTGAAGCACCAATCGTGTTTGGGTATGTTGCCTTCAATTACTACAATCATCTTAGGCTTGAATGGTAATCGATTGATTGCCGGTATAATTCTGCGGATGTGGAGATAAAACAGGCTGGTGCATTTCTAGATGGTCCAGCTCAATCCTTCTCCATGTGCTTTGGAGATGATGGTCTTGGTAGAATCAACATTGGAGACAAAGGCAGCTGGGATCAACAAGAAGCTGCATTCATCATCAACAAAGCACACAGTAAGTGCATCTGGATTTGCATTTTTCAGCAGATCATGTTCATCTAATTTTCTCTTGCATATTGTTTTTTGCAGCCCATCTTTCAAAATCAACATAACTGGAATTGCAGTAGGGAATAAATCTACCCACATGGTGTTCGATGCTCCTGTCGATTCTGGTACCTCTTTCACAGCCTTGGAGGATCCAATCTATAAATACATTGCAAAGAGTGTAAGCACCTAACAAGATTCTGATACCCAAATTCTGATTATATAGTAATTAATTATCTTTGTCTCTTTTCATTTCTACAGTTCAATGCACAAGCACAGGTAAAAAGATACAAAACAGATCCAGATTCTACTTTTAAGTATTGTTATGAACTGAGGTAAATTATATCTACAGAAAGACAAATGCATATTCACATTGAATCATAAGTATATCATCTAATGATATACAATACATGCTGCAGCCTCAACCAAACCTCAATTTTGCTACCTGAAATAAATCTCACAACACATGGTGGGAGTGTCTTTCCTGTTAGTGATCCAATTATCATCTTTCATGGGGATGTAATTTTGTAAAGATATCATCTATGTTCATTCTAATGGCGTGTGCTACTGTATCTTCTTATGTGTAACGCAGACAAATCAATCTATATATTGCCTGGCCATTGTGAAGATTTCTGGAATCAGTATACTCCGGCGTAAGCTTTCACATACACTACAAGAAAATTGCCTGCTGCTGTGGAACTTTTTGTTCCAGTACTACTAAGCTTATGTTTCACAAAGAATCCGACATGAGCTTCGTGGATGTACCCTTTGCAGAGAATTTTCTGATGGGACTTCACGTCGTCTTCGACCGAGAGAGGCTCATTTTGGGGTGGAAGAACTCCGACTGTAAGTGTGCTCCCACTAGTCATTTCGTCAAACACGACTTGTGAAGAAAATTTGACTGACATAGGGCTTGTGACGGCTCAGGCTACGCTGCTGAGAACTCCACCGGCTCTTCCCCGCCCCTTGCGCCTGCTCCTTCGCCTAGTGGTTGCACGCGGGAGACGCAGGCAAGGGGAAGTACTGCTCAGGTTCCAGTGGTAAGCCCTCTTCGCCATTGATCTCACAAACACACACACACCCACTCTCCCTTATTTTCTGATGATGATGTGATGTTTTCTTGGTGTAATACTAAGCCTTGTGATATCCAATAAATTGCATATGAACTGGCTGTCAAAAAAATAAATTTAGAATAAATAAGTACAAAATGTTTATGTAAATATCAAATTATGCAAGGCAGAAACTTGAAAGACTATACTTTCTACATATCAACTCCTAGAAATATATCATGATATTTCAGGATTTAAGTCAAACACTCTTAGATCCAACCTATAATGGGAGAACTCACAGTGCCAATGAAAAAGCCAAATACTTGACATTCAAGTTCTGAGGATGCTAAAATAATTGGACTTCAAATTCCCATGCCATTAAATGCCTTAATAGGTCTTTGATTTGATTGTATGTCTCATGTATCTGTTTCAATGTTACATTTTCCTTGGATTCTGGTCTTTGATTCACCTTTGGATGTTTGATGATCAAGTCTTCAATAATTTTTTAGTACAAGCAAATGAATTCAATTAATTATCTACTCTCATCATGAAATTGTTATAGTTCAAATGATGGAATTGCATTAACAATTCAAAAAGAAAAGTCTCCTAAATCACTAAATCTCAAAACTTTCTATTAATTTTGCCTTCTACAAAACATTTTTATATGGGCCTACTTGTTGGTTCCATGGTTGAAAGAAAAAGGTTGGGAAAAATATTTTTCATCAAACATAAATATAAATAATTCAAAATTACAACAAAAAAAATCAAAACCATTTTCCTTTCTGTGTCATGTTTTATATATGTATGAAAATATATTTTTGGAAAAAAAATACCTATAGAAATATTTTGTTTTTTCCTTAAAATCTACAAATTAGTTTTTTATTTTATTTTATTTTAATTTCCTGAAAAGAAAAAGATCTTTCTCCAAACATCATCCGCTAGAATATTTTTCTCTTTTTGTTTGTTAGCCTTAAATGGATAAATATTTTTTTTATTTTTTATTTCATGACCATATAAATCAACAATTTTGACTAATCCACCAATAGACTGTCATCAAGACAGTCACATAAAATAATGTAGTGGATAAACATTGTAGGGGATAAGGATGGACGTGTGGCATCCTCCCAATACACGCCGATTCATCGTATCGCCCTCGATCTCCGTACATCACGATCATCCAACGGCGGTCGTCTCTTTGTCCTTGATGGTAATTAATGTGCTGTTCAGGGGCTTTCTTCTTGATTCGAGGACGAACCCTAACCCGGAAGGTGACCCGTTCGCCCGCTCTCACCCGGATTGGTATATGAGGAGGAGCGGTCGCAGTTGGAGCCTTCTTCAGGGCGGAAAAGAAGTATACGAGCCGTAGAGGGCGAGGAGTGGGAGCGATATCCAAGGTAGGAGACTGCGGAAATCCCTCTCAATCTTGTTTCTTCGTCGTTTCTGGTTCTCTTCGTCGCTTGATTCATTCCTCGCTGCTCTCTGAACAGTAAAAATTCGATTTTTTCCTCGTTTTCTTCGCTATAATCTTGCCTTTTTTTTGTTTCAATCTTTCCAAGATGGTTTCTTGAGTTGATTTCTGTGGCTTTGCTCCGTTTAATTTGGTTCTCTTGGTTTCCGTTCGCTGTAATTGGCTTTCTTTTTTCCTGTTTTATCGCAGGCGTCTTTGTTTCCTTTGTTTTTTTTTTTTTTGACAGTAGTCTGAGGTTTTAGGGTGATTGACTAATTTGTGTTGCCCAAAATTTGATCGTTTTGGTTCTTTTGATGGATGGGAAGATGGATCGGTACCAGAGGGTGGAGAAGCCGAGGGAGGAAACCCCGATCAATGAGAACGAGATACGTATCACGACTCAGGGGAGGATGCGCAACTACATCACCTATGCCACCAGCTTGTTTCAGGTATATGCCATATGTTGAATCTTATAGCTTGGTCTCAGGTTCTCTGTCATTCTTAAGATCTGTTTATGAATTCGTGTGGCGAACAAAGTTATGGTATTAAACTAGTGACATTTATTGTTGGATGCTAGTTATTAACGTGGAATTGGAAAGTTAGGGTTTTTCTTCTAACCGCATCATCGTTTTCCTATGTTAATCAGAGGACAGTACTTCATAAATGAACTATCCTTGCGTTTTTCCTTTTTCAAGGATGTGTACATGTAAGAGTAGTAATGTGATAAATGGTAATGCAAATAAGCACCACATCAGTACACCATCGGCTGATTATGTACAAATATTCTTGGCATTATGTTGGTATATATGATATTCAAGTTTACTTAGTGGAGGTGTTTAAAATGCAACATAATTATTACCTAGACAACTCAGACAATAAATGGTAGTTCAAAAGGTTGAAACCTCTTTGATGAAGCATGTAGACAAAAAGAATTCTATCTGTTGTCTCTATTGAGACATCCGATTGGTTAGTGCATTGTTGCACAAGTGATAGGTCTTAGGTTCGAGTCCATGAGTGAGCGTCATTTATGCAATTTAATGTTATGAATATTTCTTTCAATTAAAAAAGAATTTATCTGCTGTTGCAGCTGATGTAGTTTAGACTTCTTCTGTAGGCTCCCGTCAAAAGTATTGATAGAGTCAATATAATATGTCTCATCCTTATAACTAGAGTCTAGGGTGGTTGATTATTTCCGCGACTTGGACCCTGATTATCTAGATCTAGAAGGAGCAACCTTACTGATGCATTATGGTATTGTTTGTAGATAAATCGATAAATAATATACTGGATTGGATTTTTGATTTTATGTATTCAGGTTTTTCTTATGTTCTTGTAGAGGTTCATTGGTTTTATCACTCATTAACCTTGTAGAGGACATTTGCTGTCTATAATGATGAAATTGATGGACGAACTAATCTGAGGTCAATAATAGAAGGGATTTGTAATGAGATATTTGTGAACATTTGACTTATGATATGAGGATCGGAGGCCACTCATAATCGCTATGTTTGTTTAGAAGTATACAAGTAGTACTTATCGTGACTGTTTTTTTGTTGTATTTGTGTGTCTAAAGTTTCACAGGTGTCTTTTTTCGGTACAACTAACATGTTTATGCAATATTCTATAGGAAAAAGGTTCAAATGAAATTGTCTTGAAGGCAATGGGTAGAGCCATCAATAAGACTGTTATGATTGTGGAACTGATCAAGGTATTCTCTATATCTATTCTATTCTCCTCTTAAGTTCTTAAGAATTAATCTTATTAACCACATCAAGTTACTTTGATTATGCTGATTTTTCTACCATAAAACAAAACTAAATGTAAGAAATTTTTGCACTCATGTATTTTACTTATAATGATGAACAGAGAAGGATAGTTGGTCTTCATCAAAATACTGCTATTGGATCTACTGACATAACCGATACATGGGAACCATTGGAGGAAGGCCTACTTCCGTAAGAAGACATCTTTCTTTTTCTTTTGATTCGGAGAGTCTGGTACAACATTGTCATGCCTAACTTGCAAAGCTGGATATGTTTTCCCATGTGTGGAGCTTTGAAAATTTCCCTTATTTTGTATCTCTCAATTATTATTTTCAGGCTTGAGACTACTAGGCATGTCTCTGTGATCAGTATAACCTTGTCAAAGAAAGAATTGGACACATCAGCTGTTGGGTTAGTACAAGACCTCCTTATAATTTGTATAATCTGAAAATTGATGATTAAAGTTAGAGAACATTATATTTTCTGATTCATGACTTTAAATTATAGCACCACAGACAAGTTATTGCATGTATCTTCTTCCTCTGTATTGGAGCTTTATTTTGGAATCAAATAGTTGTGATTTTTCTTGTCTCTTATTGGTTTTCCTCCGTACCATGTGGCCTTGAATTTTGATTTATATAGACATTTCTTAGGTTCGGTTTCTGAACTTGGCATGTGTGTAGATTTTGTTTTTTCAAACCTTTATACCGAACAAGTGAGTGGAGTGAAATGATAAGAATCGTCTTAAATTTGGGAAATTTTTGTCTTAGTATTTGAATGTTATAATTTACCTTTTAGGCATGTTTATTTTGTCATGTTTGGGCCTGTGTTCATTTTTTTTTTGTTTTAATTTTTTTGTCATTCTGGTAAGTTATAAATGACAAAATCTGAGGCAAGAAACTTCAGTTGATAATACTGGTGTCACTCTTTTAGAATAACTTGGTCATCTGTAGTAATCTACTGGTCTTTGTTGAGGTTACCGAAGCCAAAATGGTCCATTTTCAAGATTGGATTTTCTTTCCAAAACCTTTGGTTCGTTGTGCATTTCTTTTTCACTTACCCTGCATCATTGCTCATTAAGACATTTGAACCTGATGGTCTATACATTTTGTGCATGTTGACTCATCATCAACCTTGTTATCAGTAGTTTGGTACCAATTATGCTCCCATTACCTTTGCTTCACTGGAGATATTCATTTAAGCAACAGGTAGAAATCAGAATGTGCATTCATGAATCAGTAGTGGAATAATTCTGTGTTTTTTCTTTTCCTTCTTAAGGTTTCCTTACTGACTGTACTTGGTTTTAGAATCATATTGACTCGGCATCCTTCTTTAGGTATCAACCCCCCTTGCCCAAAGATCAGGTGAAACCCTTGGCTGAATTTGACTACGAAGAAGGTAAATTATAAGCAGCAAAAGATCAAATGCATTTAAGTGCTTTGATGAAATGTTTTTCTGACATCTTATTTGCAAATATAGAGGGCTCACCTACTGGTCGAGGTAGAGGCCGTGGTCGCCGTGGTGGCCGTGGCAGGGGAAGGGCTCGTGGTAAGCATCTGATGTATCTCTTTTCAATCTTTTGTATATGGAATGCATATATTTTTGGGTAGGTTCATTCTGGACGATGCAACTATTAAGGGTTTGGTTGTGTTGTACATTTAGGAAATGGTACAACAGACTATGGTGATGGAGACTGGGATAGCAGGGCTCATGGGTATGGCAGAGGTGGCTATTCCCGTGGCAGAGGTCGGGGTTTTCGTGGACGTGGCAGGGGTGGCTACGGTGACCAGCCTGACTATCAGCAGGAAGCCAGTGGCTATGATGACGAGTCTCCTATACCTGCCCGTGGTAGAGGTTAGTTTCCATAAGATTATAAGCATTTAGTTAACGGCAAATTCTTGTGAAGACTACCTTAATGAATATAAACCCAGTTTTAGACCTTTTTTTGCATTTAGCTGTGTCTTTGATAGTTAAAGCAAGTCCATATCCTATGAACTTAAATCGTTGCAGGTCGTGGTCGTGCTAGAGGCCAAACTCGAGGAAGGGGCCGTAATTCTAGACCAAACGATCTGGTCCAAGCTGATGCTTTCGGTGCGTAAATTAGATCGATCTCATGTGCAAGAGTTCTGCTTTGTGATTTGATGGATGCCTGCTCTCAAGAGTTTATCGTTCGTGGTGATGGATCATCAATCAATGTATCTCAATGATTCTAAAAATTTTTAGGCAGCTATTTGTTTCTTCCATATAAGAAAACTAATTGTAGGACCTAATTAATAGAGCAGTACATTCTTTTATTTATTTGAGAGTGTGATAATTACTTAACCATGATTTCCTATCTCTCTCTCTCTCTCTCTCTCTCTCTCTCTCTCTCTCTCTCTCTAATATAATTCTATCTTGTGAGATCTTATTTTTTCTTAATCACAGTGACAATTTCCAAAAGTTGAGTGTTGGCAGCTATGTGCAATGGATATGCTCAAATAGAATTATCTTGGAAATGCTGTTTCTTTTGGTATATGAAGTAGATATTTTGTGTCAGGTTTTACTACTTTATGGTGAATGAAGCATTGAAAGATATGTCCATTCTGCTACTGATCATATTCCACAACAATTAAGAACAGCCTTTTCTCTCTTAAGATCCATTTCTGCTGTGATCATAATTTGTTCTCTAAATTCTTGTTGATGATCTTTTTTAAGGTATATGATCTGTTTGATAGACTTATATCCTCTTAGAGATGAACCTTTAATATCTTGATCTTTAATATCTTCAATCAAGAAGATTATGATCTCCAATTTATTATTTTTATTTTTATGTATTTATTTTTTTGGGGGATAGATATTGTCTTATAATATATACAAAATGTTTCTAAATTAATCAAATTTATTCGATAAAAAAATAAAATAAATTGGATATGCATCATATACAATAATCATCATTCTGGTCTCTCTCAAATGAAGAAAATAAACCTCCGTTGAGAACTAAGCAATGTTGTAATGGAAACCGAAGGAATCAAGCCATTGCCTTGGCCGCTACAGCACCACCTTCCATCACCTCCTGCGCCACCATACTTCTGCTCCTGTTGATGGTGATCAGGCACAAGTAGACATGCTCCTCCAGCTCTTCCAGCTGCTCTTCCACCCGCGCCGCCCCGCCCTCCACCTCCCTGGCCACCTCCCTCGCGAGCTGCAGCTCCCTGCCCCTTAATGCCATCCTCGCCATCTCCCGCTCGTGCTCCACCTCGTCGTGCGCCCGCCGCACCGTTCGGCTTATCGTGTCGAAGTCCCTCCCCACGATGTACGCCCCCTTGGCGGCGGCGCCCACCTGCGCGCCCAGCCGCTCCAGGTGCCTCGCTCTCGCCGCCCTCCCCCGCCTCATGGCCGCCCACGGCCGCGTCGTCATCACCATCGGAGCTGCCGCCGCCACGACCCCGATCCCGATCACCGTGTGCGCCGCGATCGCCAGTGCGGCCGCCACGGCGATGCTGCATGCGCTGACGACTACGATTCTGGCGGCCTTCTTGGTTAGCCGGATGAGTCGCACCATTCTGAGGGTTCTCCGGTGGGCTTTCGTCAGCTGCTGCATCAGAGTTCTATACTGGGATTGCACAGAGTAAAACCGGGCAAGATTTGCCGAGCAGAGTGGGTTCTCCAGCCGAAGGAGAGAAGCGAGATGGTCGACGTCGGCGCAACAATCATTATCATCGAAGCAAGCAGATGATACCTTGGCGAGAAGATGGCGGATCGAACGGTGGTGCTCTCTAGCGCGGCTGAGGGAAGCCAAGAGCTTCGCGCATGCATCACAGGCCTGGAAGGTGACATCAAAGTACTCGAGGAGGAGGGAATGGGCTCGGAGGTGGGCGCTGCGGCCATGAACGGTGGCCATCGCTGCGACAAGGGATTCTTGACTGGGTTCAAGAAGGTTGGCGTATGAGACATGAGAAGAGTCGGTACATGGGCTTGTATCAAGATGACTCGCCTCCTTCCTATCCTCGTCGCCATCGTCACCGTCCTCCGAGGACGAGGCGATAGATGAGACAGTCCGCTGGGGCTGTACTCGATGGACTCTGGACCACATGTCAAGGAAAGACTTGGTTCTGAGAGTCTTCTCGTACTCCTCGTTGACGTTTAACGGGGTGGAAGAACCGTCAGTGTTGCTCGCCATGAACAGATCTTCTCCTGTAGTTACCGAAGGAGCTTCAGTGTTACTACTCCATAACGAGGAAGTCTTAGCTACGTGATGTTACTCACCAGTTGCTAACGAGTTGCAGGATTTGGATGATGAAGAAGGCATCAACTTCCACCACATAGTCATGTCTTCTCTATCGGTCATGCAGCGAGTTCAAAGCTTCAAAGCATCAGCTGCGCTGCTGTATATATACTGCAAGAAGGAGAGGAGGATGGAGAAGGGCAGGCACGAAGGAGGCAGTTGCTTTAAAGGCAAGGGAGAGGGGGGGAGAGAAGGGGAGGCGGCAACGAGGCCACGGCGCCACAAAACTGAAGCCGCGGCACACGTAAGAGAGCTGGCCATCTCCTCCGCCACGCGCCTCCATCTCACTCTCTTCTTCCTCGCCTTCCCTTCCATCCCCTCCTCTTCTTTCCTCACCAAGCAAAGCAAGTCCTGTCTGTAGCATTCACAGACACGTAGCTTCTGCCAAGGAAGTCACAGTCAATTTAGTGGCTCCTCGTTCTTCACGTAACCATCATGTGGTCAACGGAACCCTAAAATTAATGGTACTTGACGCAGTTTACGACATGACAATATATTGCATTTGTTGCAGAAAATAATAGAAACTTCGATGAAATCTGATCTAAAAATCATTCTTTACACTAATATATATATATATATATATATTAGGGTAAAATAATACTAAATTATTATATATATATATATATTTTAGTTTTTTAGAAAAAGATAAGTGACGAAGACACGAATCGATCGAAAGATCTTATTATTAATATTTAAAAATTTTATCAACTAAATTAATTAATATTTAAAAAAATTATGAGATAAAAGAATTTATTAGACGAAATTTCGAACATTCCACCTCACCTTTGGTAGCCTATAAAAATGCTGCATTCAAACCTAACAATTTTCTAGCCAAATATTTACCAAGAGTTAATGATTGAAATGTTAATAAAATACTGCCATAATAATAAAATCATGCCATTGATTATTGCAAATCTGTAAGTAATAAATACTGCAACACTATGCTGTCATATTATTTTTATTGTTGTAAGAGAAGGAAGACTGTCTTGTATTGATTTCATGATCATTAGTTGTAATTAATGATTGCAGAGGCAGATGATTGAAGGAGAATAGGGATCACAAGCTTTAGGGAAGATGACAAATTGGCTTTGATTGGAATGGAGTGCACATAAGTAGCCACACATCATTTCATGAATCCCGGCAACAATTATATACGTGAATGAATGAATGAGCTTCGCAGAGAATTTGGCAATATTGGGGCCCAAATCATTGGCTTGTTGGTGACTTACTTGGTTCATCCAATTTCCATTGCTCAAGAAAAGGATTTCGTGCGATGGCCGGCAAGTAAACAGAAGACTCGGAATACATGCAATATGATCTGATAACAAGTGGCTGATGATATTTGGGAGTTTGCTTTAGTGATGATTACGATAAATATCAACTCGTAAACTTATCGAACTCATATGCAATGGTATCATGTCATTGCAACTAAATGATAGTGATTCACAGAGCTTCTACTTTACGTACGTCCGTCTCAACGTGAAATGGTATTGGGCGAAAAATGTTTTGAGATCGTCGATTCGGAGTTATGTCGAACCCTGCAAAATTGTGTTCGACATTTCTCATAAAACTTCTTCGAAACTTAAGTTAATGTTTAAGTCGCATAATACACTACGATGTGATCGTGTTATGAATCTTTATTATTGTAAGATTCAATATCATTGAGCTTGCGATCGTGGTTTAGTATTGAAAATGATTATGCATCTTTATTGTTATGGGATGCGATCGTGTTATGCGAAATCCAAAAAATATGATATGATCATAAACACGTTCCAAAAGTGATAATATATTTCTCGATAAGACATTGATCATGTGGTAGTGAGGTATTGATAATTAGACACTAAGGTGTTCATCATAAGATACTCAAATATCATTCATATGATAAAGTGTTGACTGCTCCACTGCTTATTATACTCATTACTATTCTTAGCTTTCATAATGTCCTATCTCTCTCTCTCTCTCTCTCTCTCTCTCTCTCTCTCTCTATATATATATATATATATATATATATATATATATCATTCCATAACCAAAAAGAGTGGAGATGAATGAGTATGGAAACCCATATTAATGGTCATACTATCCAAGTTTTAGGAATACAGGGGGCAATCTTCCCAAGAAAAATCACAGTAACTCATTCATAGATCACTTAAACATGCATGCACTGACTTCTACATCACCAAAGATTCTTCCTAATCTGTAACCAAATCAAAGAAGATATGATGGCCTAAAAGACACCCCACCTTCCACACACCAAAAGCTGCTCCACAACTTCCAATGTTCCAACCCGTCAACGAATCTTTGTACCACCATACAAGAATCTTTCGATCACCGTCCACAGAGAACATGTTTTATGGGTCGATCTTATTTATCGAGAGCATACGAGGATTAATAACATGGTAGATGAGCTGAAACCATACTTATCGTGGAGTAGCACACCGCTGTGTTGCCGAGCTATGCTTGGTGGTGAAGGTAACGAAGGTGATGATGGAAGCCGAGCTGCTGCTGCTCCACTGCTTGTGCAAGCCCTGACCACCCTTGCGGTTCTCGCGTCACCTCCAGCAATGAGTCCCTCACTCGATCTGCTTCCACCACTTGGGCATCTCTTCTCTGCAAATGGATCGTCCATGGATTTAAGTAAGCTCGATTTACATGAGATTTTAGCCTGAGAGTTCGATCGTATCCACCTCGACTCTGAAGACGTTCAAGACTAGGCTTTCGTATGAGGTGACACTGGCGTCGGTCACTTCCAGTCCCAGGGAGCTCATCGCCTCCATCAGCCTCGCGAACCCTCCTTGCTTGTGCTCGCACAGCACCTTTACGAAGAACTCGTTCGCCTCCAGTTGCCTCACCTCCACCTGTGGCTGCTCATTTGCATCTAGATGCAGTAAGGAGGGCTTTCTTGCGTTGCGGCGGTAGAACATGTAAAGATGATCGATCACCTCCATCTGCTGACCCTTGTCGGATGATGGCTTGTTATCGTCGGCTGCGGCGACCGTCCTCGGATTGTTCCCGGAATCGTCGTGATCCGTCCACCCATTTGCGATCGGGACATCCATTTGGCTGTTGCTGTTGTGGAGGTTGCTTCCGATCTGCTTGTCGTGGCCGGCGTCCTCCTGATTCGTCTCCTCCAGCTCGTCCTGCAGATCCTTCACTTGCTTCTGCAAATCCATCACGTACTCGATGGCGTCTCCTAGTATCGAAGCCCTGTCCATCTACCCATCGCCAACATTTCTGTCATTAGCATCGTTCGACGAAGTAAGGCTTATGATCCTTCGGCTAGAAGATGATTCACAACCTTTGTGATCTTTGGAACCAGCGCGCGCAGAGCAAAGAGCCGATCGTTGAGCTTCTTCCTCCTCTTCCGCTCCGCGAAGAGGTTCTTCGAGCAGTGTTGCTTACCGGACCTCCTCGCCGGCCGGTGCTCCTCGTCGTCGTCGCTGCCGTCCGAGCCCGACTCGGTTCGGGCGCTGCCTTCCATCTTCAGCGACTCCTTACCGTGGCCAACCATCTCCCCAAAATTGTGATACGCCGGTGCGTCGTCCGGGATGCCATCGTCGACCATAGACTCCGACAGCGGAGGTGGAGGATTGCCGCAATGGAAGAAGTTCCTGGTAGAGCCATCGTGGAGGATGTCGTCATCCATCGTCCTGTCGAACAAGTTCGACTGGGTGGCGTAGAGATCCCAAGGAAGAGCTTGAGCGCCTGTGGCGACTAACTGCGGGGCAAGCCATGGCTGGGAATCATCCCCACCACCACCGCCACCACCACCACCACCAGCACTCGGGTATCCACCGTTATCAGCCATGGGCATATCGATGGAGCGGTCGTAGGAGTTCGAGGTGCACTGAGACATCATGAATTCTACGGTGTGCAAGATCTGCCTCTGTCAGTGCATGACATGCAAATCTTATTTAAGTCTATTTAGAACATAAAAGAGTGTTCCTCAAAGAAGGAAAACAACTTGGTCATTCGGATGGTGTGTGTGAGCTCTCAGTGGATTGATCGAGGAGGAAGTTAGGAAACACTTTACGTGCTTTGAAACCAAGACATTTGTTCTAGCTCTCACTCTACTCTGCAAGTCCGATTACCACAGGCTAGGAGAAGCAGAGGGTAAAGGCAAATCGCATGGAAGAAGTGATCAAGAGAAATGAAACCTTGGGAGCAGTAACAGCAGGAAAGCCTCCTCCGTTCACTGCAACAACAGCCATTCCACGCTCAAGAACTTGGGACATATGAGTGACAGATGATAGCTCAGCAGATCATACCTCAAGCTAGAAAGCCTCTTGGATTAATTGTTAGAGAGATATCCCATGCCAGAACATGTAATTTCTCTGGGAACAACTTCGAAACCAGCTACAAGCATAGGAGGGAGGATATGGATGTCAGTGAGGGAGGAGAGGCAATAAATCTCAAAAGCAAAGTTGTAGTTGTGGTAGCAGAAGTAGTAATCCATGCGAGAGAACAGTCAGGGGAATCCTACACACTTACTTGTAGAACTCTTCCTCCTTCTTTATGGCCTCTTTGACTGTACTGAGAATGTAGAGAGATAGTGATAGAAAGGTACGAGAACATGCAAGGAAGAAGCGAATCATCTGATAGCTATAGGTAACTGCAGCATCCTTTGGGGGACAAGAATGGATGCATGTCATACCACACCATGTGGCCTCTGAATTAGACTTAGACTTCTTTCCCCAGTAGTTATAGAGAAGTAGAAAACACTTGATTCCATGTGGCCTTGGAGACCTTCTAAGGTCGATTGCACTGCTATTGAAGTGTGAATAGCCTGTAGTGATTAGAGAAGAAACTAATATTACTATTTTTAGAATGATAATGGCAAGATTTTCTACTCAGATATTCTCATCATATATATTATATACATATATATTATATTGTATTGTATTATTTTGCCGTGCATGCCAAAAGAACTCGATTACATTTATCCTTCTTTTGCTCACTGGTTTTGGGACTGCGTGGGAAACGCCGTCACATTGGCCATGGCTACTGAACTGACAGAAGCTGAACTCACTTGCCATTGCTGCTCCTGAAGGAGCTCGAAGCCTTCACTGCCACGGCCAGCGCTCCGGCGAACGGGCCCACCCAGAAGATCCATTGCACCACCGCAACTCAAATCACATGAACAAGCTGAGTACTAATGCTAAAAGCAAACCAAGTGCGGCCTACGAGTTCTGCGGACAATTCACGTGATCACGCCATGCCTTGCGCTGGTCGTACAGTACCGCCGCTCCGAGACTCCTCGCCGGGTTGATCCCCGTCCCCAGGTGGACGGTGAACACCGCGAACCCGATCGGCAGTGGCGCCATGACCTGCACCGCATGCAGCTCCGAAGCGTTTGTGGGAACACACTCGTGGAGGAGATGCAGTGTGGCGATTGGTGCAGACCGGGACGTGGGAGCAACCATGACCTGCGCTTGGGGTCGGTGGCCGAGAAGACAGTGTAAACGAGCACGAAGGTGCCGATGATCTCGGCACCGAGAGCGGTGCCCTGGGAGCAACCTGCGGCCACTTGGTTGGCTCTGCCGCCGAGGGAGTTGTAGGGGTGATTCATGATCCCCTTGATGATTCCGACGCCGCAGATAGCTCCCATGCACTGCAACACCACGTCAAGCACCGTGCGCAGAAGCGAGATCTTCCGCCCCAGCAGCAGCCCGAACGAGACCGCAGGATTGATATGCTCACCTGGAATAAGTCGCATCCATGAGTCGCCTTGAGATCAAAGGAGAAGAAATCATATGCGTGAGAGAGAGAGAGAGAGAGAGAGAGAGAGAGAGAGAGAGAGAGAGCGGACGGTGCAGTAGGCGAGGATGGCGCCGCCGAAGGCCCTGGCGGGGCCCGGTAGAAGGACCATCGGCGAAGCTCGTGGAAGCCGAGCAGAGGCGCCGGTGGCGGGTCTTAGTAGTCCACCGGTGGCCGCTCTGCCTCTGCCGTTCTTCCCCAAGGAGTGGTAGCTTGAGATTTATAGTGCAGGGAGGGATTAAAATGGCATTATACGATGCTCATACAAGCTTTGGATAAGATTGTTTTTGGCCCGCAAGGATTGAGCCCCGACAATGTTCAAGTTCCCGAGGTGATGGAGCTGTGCCCATCTGAGCAAGAAAGCGTCGAGTGGACTTGATTCATGTTATTTATATCGAACAAGAAATCATGTTCTTATAGAATACATATACAAAGCTGGAAGAAGTAATCTTCCATTGAGATGAAGTCTTGTTCTGTCTGCGGACCATTGAGGATCCGCTTCAGTCATTGTTTTATTTCGGACCATGCAATTATCATCTCAGTCGTCCATGTCCACTATGATAAGGGCCAGCACGACGATCGCTGCTTAAAATCGTATCGATTTACGTGCATGCGATCCACAGAGAAGACGCCACGTCACGACACGTAGCGGTTGTAAGCACACCATCCTCACCCCCCACCGCAGATTGTTGTCTCATCCAACGGCTCGTGATGGTTCCTACGTCCAAGAAAGATTGATCGAACGGATATATATATATATATATATATATATATATATATACATGAAACTACTTTGAGATCAAATTTAGTTGTAGGATTCTAATTCCTATTTCCATAGACTTATAAACGAATATTATATTTTAATCCATATAATAAAATATCTTTCTTATTTTATTCATATTTTTATTTTAATTTAATAAGACTATGCATTGATTGGTAGGTGATTTTATGTATATACACACACACACTAATTGAGTGAATAAAATAAGAAAAAAATATAAATTTTAAATCCAAAAAATGGTCGAATAGTTTGCATCTTTTAATTCATTATTTAGTGAATCTTTTACTGATTTTTTACCTATGTTTTTTACAGTTATATATATATGTATAATACATATATATATATATATGTATAATACATATATATATATATGTATAATACATATATATATATATATAATACATATATATATATGTATTATATATATATATATGTATTATATATATATATATATGTATTATATATATATATATGTATTATATATATATATATATATATATATATATATATATATATATATATATATATATATATATATATATATATATATATATATATATATATATATATATATATATATATATATATATATATGTGTGTGTGTGTGTGTGTGTGTGTGTGTGTGTGTGTATATATATTTTAAATTTAGAATTTATCACAAAATAATTAAATAGGGGATGAAAGGCAAAGAGGGAAAACGGACAAATGGGTTTGGTGGTGGAGACGATAACGTTAATTCAAGGGATTGTAATCCGACTCCACTGCCTTTGTTACTGCCGACTTAGCAGATCCAATAAATAAAGACCCTTCTTTCGCAGGCAGTTTTAACCCTCGCCTCCGCGCACGCTCTCACCGTCGCAGAGAGAGAGAGAGAGAGAGAGAGAGAGAGACGGGAAGGTTTCCCTTCGCCCGCCGATCTCTCATCTGATCTCTTGTAATCTTTGGAGAACTCGCACCGCATTCCATCGATCTTCCCTTCCATCTCGTCACTCTTTGTCGAGATCAAATCTTGATTCAGCTTTTTCTTCTTGTATTCTCTCTCTCTCGCTCGTTCTTTTGAGAGATCGCTTCTTGATCGCCGTTGGCGGCGCAACCCTAACCCTAGAATCGACGATCATGACAACGGCCTTCGATCCCTCCACCCCCGCGTCCGCCGCAACCGTCAGACGAACCCCTGCCCTCTCCTGGAGCCGCGTCGTTTGTGGTGAGCCCCGAGCCGCCGCCCCTTCCACCTCTGACCCCGCCGACCGCCCTCCGACTCCTGGCACTGCTGCCGAGACCGTTGTCGCCGGCCGAACGTCTCCCTCGCCGCCGCTGGAGGGCGCGGAGCGTGTAAACGACGGCAATGCGGCCGGACGGAGGCCGGGTTGGAACGTCCCAGCGAATGGGGCGAGCGAGGGGGATTCCGTGATGAGCGTCGGCTCCTGGCCCGCGCTCTCAGAGTTGGCCATGGCCTTCCCCAGGTCATCCTCCTCCTCGCAACACTCCAACGTCCCCGCGGATGGATCGAACGGCGATCCAGTGGTAAGTCAAGTCGTTTTCATGGATCTTACTGCTAGTCGCAACACGCAAGAAAACTTTGATGTTTATTGTGGTGTTGTTCTTGTTTGCATCCTGGTAGGGGTCTGTGATCGTAACTCCGCCGCCGATGGCAAATTCTAACGATCCTAACCCACGTTCTAGCCCGTGTCGGCCGAATTCCACACCTAGTTCAATGGATACGAGCAGCACTAGCAGTGCTTCATCGACCAATAGTGCACCCGTGTCACCTCAACCAACCCCCACCTTGGAGGAGGCCTTTCCCGTTGGTATGGAAGTAGGCTGGGAACCTTATTCCAGGGATCACAATAGGGTCAATAACACATGGGATCGCAATCGAGGCAGTGGTTTCGCACCACAGCACCATAGCGGCAGTGACCGCCATGGGGGATACAATAGAAACCGGCAGCGAAATAATGGTGGTGGGGGATTCCATCATGGAAACCATGGAAGAAGACAGGATCATGAGTGGGGAGGCTATGACTGGAATGCTTCTCAAGGTTTTAATGGTAGAGATCCACATATGACTACCCCACTGGTTCCTCAGTGGGGCTATTCACGGCCGTTCCTTCAGCAATCCCCATATACTCCAGTTCCATTCATTGGCATTCCTCCGCATGTCCAGCCCTTTGTAGGTGGTCCCATGGGCTTCCCGGGTAAGTAATCTTGTCATGGATTTTATGATTTGCCTTCATCATCTATGTTCCATAATTTTGGCCTTTGTGCTCTTTTTTTCAGATGTTCGTTCTGTCTATTATGTTGCGCCAGTGCCACCTTTTGATCCAATGGGAAATGTGCCATCAGTTTCTCATCAACCACCAACTGCAGCACGTCCTACTGTGTTTTTATCCCCATTGGATCATACGCGTAATATGTTAATGAGGCAAATTGAGTACTATTTCAGGTATTATATGGTTGTTATACAGGTAATCTGTTAAGGTTTGATTTTGTTAGTTCATTCTGTATCTTTTTTTGTTCTTTTGCAGTCGTGAAAATTTGTGCAAGGATTCATTCTTGAGGGTGCATATGGATGACCAGGGCTGGATTCCTGTCTCCTTGATTGCATCCTTCAATCGAGTGAGTAGTTTATGGTTACTTCTCTGATAACCTTCCCTAGTCTTAAATTGACTTCTATTATCCTTTCGCTCTATTTTGATACAAGTAGAGAAGTTGCATTATGTTTGAAAAATGTTTCAATATATATTATATATATGATTATTATGATTTATTTAACGTAGCAGAAATCATTTATGATACGGTTATTATGATTTTTATAATATAGTAGAAATCATTTGTGATTTTCTTTTTCTCCTTTATACTACTGGAGTAACATTGACCCTTTCCATCGGAGGAGTCTTATGCACCGGGTACACCCTATGGATATTTATGATCGTTTTGTATTTGATTTGCACTCTTGTGCTTACAAACTAAATCAACATTTTCTCCATTTTTATGAAAACAATTATCAATATCTATTTAATAAAACTATAATATAATTATATGGAAGCTTAATTTCTCATTGCCAGCATATGATGTGGATTGTTGTGCCATATTGCATGGTGCACCTCAGTATGTTACTTCTAGTTTGTGCTTGATGATGTTGAGAATCAATTTAATTTCTCCCCAGAAGTTCACTTTGGACATGCATTTAAAATATGTTTTAAATATATAGCTATAAATTTTGTTTATGTGGAAATAGTTCATTCATTAATTTCAATGAGAATACCAACTACTGAAGATAAAATTAGGAACTAATTTCTTTGATATATTGAGCAATATACTTTGGATGTTCGTCATTTGAGAATGTTTGTTTATGCTGTTCATATTGTCCATACATAGTATTTTGATCTAAGATTAGATTATTTCGTGTTTCATTAATAGCATATTTGATTCATAGAGCCAAGGTTCAAAATATGAAATAAAAAAATGTTTTCACTACTCTACCACCATTTTAAAATGATTCTATTTGAATATTTGAGATGTTTCTCACATTTGATGATATTACAACAAGAACAACAACAGAGTCGTAAGTCTCAACTATATGGGGTTGACACATGAAACCTCTATCGCCATTGAGATATGTGAAAAGTGAAATAAGTTAAGACCAATGTTCATGAGACCAAACGTAGTTTTGCCTTGGCTGTTAATGACCTAACACAATCTTTCACCTTTTTCATCCGAGCTTGGGACCGGCATTGCCAGTGTTACCTTGGATGATGTTATGTTGGTTAATTATTTTTAGATTCAATTCTATGTTTTATTGTGTTGTTAATATCATGGCCTCAAATACTGATATGTACTAATTTGGGCAAAAATGGTCAATATTATTATTTTTAAATATTTTCTGGGTGATATTGAACTGATATATTAATACCATGGTTAACATTAATGTTAAAATATAGTTCTATATTTGTTAGGGTTTATTTAATCAGCACATACAGCTGCAGTGGTATATGGAAACCTTGTACTTGTTGAAATGGCCAATACAGATTATCAGATCAAGAAAGGACTAGTATGGAACCATATAGTGCAGTGATGGTTGTGATATATATGTATATATGTATATATGTATATATGTATATATGTATATATGTATGTATATATATATTGGTTGTTACTGGGCAGTATGGATCATGCACTGTTACCACACCGAGTGCGTAGATTATTGAAATTGGTATAGGACCAAGATTTAAAACCTTATTACAAACATTGAATAATTATTAATAGTCTGTTAATAAAGGTTTCATCACAAGATATTTGTGGTTTTATTTTAAATAATTGTCTATTATTTTAATGTACTAATTACCTAATATTAGGAAATAATCCAGTTAGATTGTCTGATGTCACGATGCCACATAAGACTTAATGCCAAAAACTATGACATAAGTGGTGGAACAATGTGTTTGAGAACCATCAGATGGCATTGCGGGCATGGAGCAAAATTGTGTTTGTAAGCCTTAGATTATTTGTCCTGATTACTGATTGCTCAAGACATCATCAGGCCTTTTGCATCATCACATTCCTGTAAAACCGAAAACCTTATTAGTCCATTTCCTGCCAGGAAATATTGCTTATGGACAGCTTATTATTTGTTTCCTGATCTTTCCGATAAACATTCGTTCTGCATCTGAATGCTACTCAATTAACCACTAAAATAGGTAAATACTTTAAGAAAACAAGGTTTGATCCCTATGTATTGCATGCTTTGGCTTCAGAGGAGTAAGTTTATATATGTTACTAAGTCAGCATGCAACATGTAGAGATGCAAGGGAATAGTTAGTTATATTATTTGTACGTGACCTAAAGCTAAGTGGTATGCAGCTGTGATATGCTTGATCTCATTATGCTAACTTGTGATCTAAACCACTTGAACTACCTTAAACTGATTTTATTGTTTGATATTGAAGAGGTAAGACAATCAGTTGTGCATCCATAGAGTGTACATGGATTTGGCATTCTTGTGGTGGCCATGTGATCCTTTTCTCTTGTGTTTCACTCATTAGTTTAAGTTTTTTTAGGAGTTATCATTAGTTATTAATATTAGCTCAACTTTTAAGGATTGAATTATTAAAATTTAGTGAACAATTTTCTGATTTTTGGTAAATTTGATCATTTCAATAATTGTGGTTGTTTCACTTGAAGTTTCAATGGATTTTAATCTATATTAATTAGGATGATGATTTTAGTTAATAGTGTTCACTTTTTATGGAATCAATTTAATAGAACCTATTTTGTTTTTGTGATATGGCAATTTCTAGTTTCAACAAAGGTATACTTGAAATTCTAAGTGGTCAAATGTACTTTAGAAGAAAAGCAAAACTTCAAGGTAGATTTGGATTTGGACTAGTCAATTCTAATGTGTAATACCCCCGATTAGTCCCACATCGGAAGTGGGGAACATTAAGATTAGCTTATAAGGGTCTGTCGAGTGTAACTACTATCAACTTCAGCTTAAGCATTTTGACAAATGGTTTAGATTAAATGAAGTTGATGGGCTAGTTAGCTTATTAGGCTCGAGTCGTGACATTTGGTATCAGAGCGACCTAGTATTTGGGCATGGTGAGGGGGTGCGAGTAGGAAAGGACTACCCGTGGATGGAGTCGGAGGACTCGTCACGATGTGGAGCCATCACCAAGCTATGCCTCATATGCACCATGCTAAGGTTTGATCTAGGCTATGCTGGGTCTTGATGAAGACATCAAACCCTTGAATGAGAAAAAGTATAACACCCCAATTAGTCCCACATCGGAAGTGGACAAGACTAAGATTGACTTATAAGCATATGATGAATGTACTACTATTAGCTTTAGTTTAAGTATTTTGACCAGTGATTTAGGTCAATTCAGATCTTACTAAAAGAAGACTGCTGACTAGGAAAGATAGCAGACAGAAAGAAAGAGTTACACAGATGTGTGAATGTGACCAATTAAGCTAGGGAATTTTGCTGTTTTGGGGGGTCCTCTAATTGGGCTTCTTGTTTGACTTTTCAGCATTGTTATTAGGAAGAAAACAATGAATTGAATTGAGTTCGGTTCAGTGGAGAGCTTTATATCATTCATTATGTTCTCTCTCTAGATCTCTCTTATGTATCCCTCGGCTTGGTAATTTATATTACAACATGTGTCACTGAGACATGTTGCTCCTGTGGTGGCCCTCCATTACAGTGAGCCTGGAAATTACATCACGTGACAAAAGCTGTGACTTTTATCATTTCTCCTCCCTTTTGCTTGTTTCTGGTAGTTGTTTCTCTTTTTTAGCTTATGTATCTGTTATGATGGGAGCTGAGTGAATACTTCAAGATGTTTTCTTTCTGGAAATGCTGGGGATAATTTTTCAAATATATGCTAGCAAATGCCATCCTCTTTTTCACTATGCAGTTATCTTAGACAAACCAAAGGTTAATTTCTTTTTATGTATCCCATCTAAATTTTTTTTCTTCAGTTAATTCAAATGAAAAGGAGTAACCACAGAAGGTGTAACATTCAGTGATCTATTTATGTTTCTTGGATGCTTATTCCTGCAGCAGTTTCAGTGAATACCTCTATTTGTATATTTTGTTTGCATCTGAATTCTTGTTTTTGCTATATGCCTTGCAGCAATTTTGGTCTGCTGTTATCATGTGGAAAGTGTCTTTGTTGTTAGTGGCATTGATATTAATATCAATGTTATATTAATGTTTTATTGATGTGGTTCTAACTTTACTAAAGTTATGGCTGTTATGCAATTATGTTTTGAATGGTCTCATTTCTGGATTCTTTTTCCTTTTTTGGTTGTTGTTGTATGCAGGTTAGGCAATTATCAAGTAGCATACCATTTATATTGGATTCGATCCGAGGCTCATTGGTTGTGGAAGTACAGGTAGTAATTACAGCTGTTTTAGCTTTTAGCTTTGATTTCAAATGTCAGAACAGTCTTTATTGAACTTTCTTGACTGTGATATCGCAAACCTCCCCCAAGGTCGGCAAGTTTTGTGCCATTAGTTAGACTTGATTTATGCAAATCTTTTATCTGTCATGACACTGTTATATTCTTACAGAGAGAGTTTATTGGCATTTGGATGAGTATCTTTTAAGTTAAGAAGCCAGAATTTCTTCCTTGGTGTGATCTGGTGCAGGATGAAAGAGTCAGAAGACGCAGCGATTGGATGGATTGGATTCTTCCTCGAGCGCAGGGGCAAAATGGTGTTGTTGCTTCTCCACTTGAGTCTCCAGCAACATCTGCCCACGACCAAAGTCTTGGATTGGACGAGGGTCCATCTTACCGAAACAACACGATGGGCCAGTCAGGCGCTGAGACAGTACTTGGTAGTAGCTCAGTTGACCGGCTGCGGGATGGAGGTCCAGTAGAGAGCCAAATGGGGGAGGTTGAGGCTACTCAGAATCAGAATGATCCAAGTGTGTGAAAATTTTTTTGATTTGGGAGAATGTGGGCATTCATTGTGAATTGGAGAGCAGTGGCGGGACTTATGGTAATGATCCTTTGGTTTGAGATTTTTGGTACACTCAAAGGGGAAAAAAAAATAAAAATTAAAAAAAATTAAAAAATTAAAAAGAAAACATTAAAAAAATCTAAAAGGACAAATTTAGATGGAATAGGTACATGGAATTTTTTATTTTTATTTTTTTTGTCGATGGTGTTTGTTGGATAAATAATTCAGTTTAGAGTCGTCAGAACTTTTGTTTAGAATTTGTGGACAGATGGATATGTGTATATATATCCAGGAATTTTGAATAATGAAAATGAGGTAGTTTAGTGATAAAATTTTTTTTCATTTATTATCATGTTTAAGTAGCATTATTATGTAAATTATGTTTTATATTTTCCCTAACAGATGCCTGTTGTTTATATATGAGAGAACGGATGGATAGATGATAGCCAAAGAATTCAGATTTGTAATTGAGATTGGTCGCAATTTTGTTTTCTTCTTTTCCTATAACGATAAATCCAACTTCGCAATCGTTTTTTTGTATCTTTGTTTCGTTTATATGCTGTGGGAGAAGCTTTTGGGGGGAGAATTTATGATATATATTATTTATTAGCTATCAACTCAAGAAACCCAATAACAGCTAGAATAGAACGGAGTACCTATTTCGATTTACTACACATTTTGAGTCCATGAATCTTGGTCCCAATGAGATTGCCCACTTCGTTGGATCGATCTATTGTTGTTATCTATTCTTGTCGAGGACGACAATGCAAATATGTTAGTAGATCCTCCTTACATGGCCAAAACACACGAACATTACAAGATACTGATGTTAATATTACGGACTTCCAGTAATCAGCTTGGAGACCGAGTGTTGGGTCTGGTGAAACAATGGTTTTCCATGTCAGCAGTCCTTCTATACTATCGCACGAGTGAAGTTATCCAATGGACCTGCAAAATTGAACCAACAAGCATTGCTGAATTAAAAAGATGTCACGAGGAAGTAAAGAAATTATTGTATGGGACACAGAAAGCATAAAAATAATGGATAATGGAAAGCTGCATCGTATCATTGTACAAAATAGGTTTCTGCAGATCATATTTCATTACCGATATGGATATTGCTTCAGATGGCATTGGTTTACTCACAAATTCCCAATGGTTAGAAAATCTTAAAGCATGCGGCATCCTTGTCATGGATGTACATGTGCAAGTTTTACATGTATGAAGAAAAACTAGCATATATGTTCATTTCAAAGGCAGATACAAGAATATAATGTTCGTTTGAAAGAAAGAATGAGAAAACGACTTGTTCATTTGATATCCTTGTGATATTGGAATATAAAGACGAATAATACGATACAGAGAGTAGAAATGTCATTACATATGTGGGTTCAAGCAAGCTATAACATTTAACATAGGTGACCCAGCATACAGTAGAAACAAGATGGACACCTCCTATTTGCCTGTAACATTGTTATTTTTCTGAAAGTGATATGATGATGAATGCAAATTTTTTATCATCTCATTTTTATCTATAATTATGTAAATCCAAACCTTATTCAAAATTTTTGCTTACTTTTTTGTTGAAAATAAATGAATAAGGTATTAAGTCCTCGTATTATCATGTCTCAAAATAGTTTTTCAAGAATGGAGATGGAACTTAGCCTCCACATTTAGTACTCTAAATGTAGAAAGTTTGGTTCCACTTTCAGTAAGTTTCCAGAAAAAGGGAATTTGACCTCACACTTGGGTTCGCTAGAACAAAATCACCAACTAAAAGTGTTTGAGAGGGTCAAGCTGGTAGCCATTCCAATCAAGTAGAGAATTTGCCTCCACGGTAAATTTTTGTCACCCTCACCAACTCCACTGCCACTTCAGCCACACAATAATCACCACCTTTGCCACTATTGCTATGTAATAATAACCCATGATTGCCAGCAACACTCCATCACTATGACCATCATACACCACTACCACCAGCTTCCGACCACACCAACACCGCTATGGCCACTATCACACCAACAACACCATTGTGGTTGCTTCTGGTGTTGTTGTCGTTGGTTTGTCACTACCAAGAAGTTCAAGGACGAGAAAGAAAAAAAGAGACATTTTCCTAATTTGAATAGGAAAAACTAGTTAGGAAACAGAAATGAAAAATGGAGATCAAAGTTTAAAAAATCATTTGCTAAATTAAACATGCCCTTCTAGTCAAAAGTGAAAATTACTGATGTGAGACTTACAATGTTGTTTTTAGGGTTTCTCCAGTAAAACCCTTGTAGTGCGATGACAGCTATGTTCGAGGCCACAAGAACAAAGATGCAAAGAGAATGCCTTCCCATCCACTCAAACACAAAAGTAGGACACCTATATCCATAAACGTCCACCTGCATAAAAAGGAACAAGGCAAGCAAACAAAATGAAACATAAAGAAAATAGTAGATTTAGTTACAAATGATGAATGCACACGAAATATGTCTGAGGAAAACATATTTCAGCAAAAGATGTCCACTCCATCTGGTACAACATTCCGTTAGTCAATGAAAGATCTCTACACGGTTTCATAGAAGAAAAAGAAGCCTATTCAGCTTCTAAAGGGATTAGTTCTCATCCACCCTCGGTGGAAGTATAATAGTGTTTTTTGTTTCCTGATGTGATTTTTGGACTGACTTTATTTATGGTTTTCTAGCAGCTATCTTTTAGAATCATGAGAATTGTCTTTTGAATCTAATTGGTATCTCAGGTCAGACTACAGCTATCAAATAGGTGGCAACCTCTCTTCCTTCCCTTTCAATGTCTCTAAGGTGGCCTTCTCAACTTTAACAATACCTAGATGGAGGGTCGTATCCTATCACAAAACTCTTCACTCTTTCACATCAAATGTCTATTTAGATAGAAAATACACTTGGAATGAACCCAACAACTTGAATGGAGCAGGCTAACTATGTAGCTCAGCAAATTTTTATGTCAAGGCAGTAGATGCAGCCCCATGCAACATATACAAGATATTCCTTTTCTCCTTCACATAAAAAATTAAATTACATGATTTTTCACTATCAAATTCCTGAAGTCTTCTTGAGGCCACAACATATCTCAGAGGTTCTAATGCAATAATACTTAATCTTCTTTCATCATGTTAAAATATCCTTGGTTCTTTTCATGGGTAAAGTGTAACCAAGTTTGTAAATAACAGGTGGCATGGTGCCTACCAACTGATATTTACTAGTCCAATGAAGGACCGGTATCGGACCATATGATCTGTACTTATCGATACTATCTCATAATTATATTTTTTTTACTGGTATCGGACGGTATGAGTCTGTATACCACCCAATGTACCGATACCACACTGTCAAATATATTATGAAACCAGTACAGGCCCAAGATAAAACCTTGTGTAACATTATCTGAAACATCACTCTAGCCCTGGAAGGCCAAAGGCCCTTATAAATTGTACCAGTTGTTACGATCTAAGCAATTTGGCCTAATAAGTTGGATAAAAATGCCTAGGTCTACATAATCTATAGCCAAACAAATTCATTTATACAAGCCCATAATATATGGGCGAGCAGGAGAAGTCATCAGTTGAACAAGCCAGCTAGCGGATATGGTTTGCTCTGGGATGATGACATGGCAGAAAACCTGCTGACATTGGCCGTGAAGGTTTTGCAAAAATGAGCATCATTGTCATCATGATAAAAAGCTTAAATTCAAATCAAATGTCTGCCCTCATATAACACATCCACGCACTATTACAAATTTATTATTTTTTCATCTCTTCAACTTTATAACAATCTTAAGCAAATAGAAAAAGTTGCTTTCAAGTTGAAATTTAGATCTTCACTATTCTCCTCTCAAGTACTTCCTCTATTAATAATACATCAAGAATTCTTTCCCCAAAGACAAAATTAACATTATAGCAGAGGATAAAAGAAAGAGGAACAGAGAAAAGAGACAAAGATAAATGGAAGAACAAAACCATGAAAACACACGTCAAAGGCCATTTTACCATCATCAAGGAAACAAAATTTTTTAGATAAATGTACAATAAGCCTAACCAAGCTGGCATATTTTAGCAGTAAACAAGGAAAGCATCAAAATTTTATATAATCTGTGCCTCAAAATTCAAATATTGTCCATGTGTGAAAAGGGCTGAACTTTCATACTCAATTCTGGAGCTTACCAGTACGTATAGAGCACATAATACAAATCCAGCGACACCCGTTGTAAGTAACATGTAACTGATTGTATATAGTGATTTGTTCAGAGGAACTCCTACAAAATTTTGAATCTCTTTCAGCTAATAGAATATAGAACTAATTCTATATTTCAGAAAAAGTCAATCAGGTTTAAGCGTAGGAAAGCAACTTGAGAATTACCTATAAATGCAAGAAATAGCCCAAGTGTGAAAACTGAAAGTGAAAACAGTAGCCATTTTGTTAGTCGATCCTTGTGATCCTGAAATATTGCCATTGGTAAGACATACAAATGCCAAATTAGCTATTGAATTTGATTTAATGAACTGGGAACTTCTTCTGGAAAAGAATTCTAGAAAAATGAGCATAAATATATCAACAGAAAAATGTAATCAAATGTTTTCAAAAGCATACAGCAAAAGAGAAAATTTTACGGAATTTGCAGGATTAACACAAGTTTCATCTCTGTGGAGACATCTGATTGGTTGGTTAGTGCACTGTTGAACATATGTCTCATGCTCAAGTCCATGTGTGAGCTGTATTGTACGTCATTTAATGTAATGAAAATAGCATTTTCTTTTTAACACAAGATAGAGTTTCACGAAAGCATTAATAGCAGAGACTAACCAATACTATCAAGGCTATAGTTATCTTGACATAGTGTTCATACCTCCAAAAGAACAAGAATATGACCAAAATGAAGCCCAAATATGCAAGTCACAACAGCAGTTAATGAGCTGCAAACAGATTTTTCATACATGATCAGAAATCAGTAGTCTTGCAAAAACAATAACTATAGATGGGAAACATGTAGATATGTCCTTGATTAATAAATAAAGTATATATGATATATACCATATATGAAATCTGACTATACTAGCTAGTTTTTGTTGATTGAATCAACCCATGTTATCTTATGCAACTTACTCCATCGGCTGCTTGTTAGAAATGAGATATGATCTCGATGCATGTTTTTTAATGAATTTCTAGGCACATAGTTTATGCAAATTTGTGTGAAACTTATTCCATCAGTTGATATGCTATGGAGTTTAGCAAGACAACCAGAAATAAATGTTTGATCTTTCATGTGGAAACTTTGTTAAGCTTTTAAACAATTAATAGCTATGGCATATTGAACCAAGGATTTTAATTTTAAATAATACCACCCATACTGGGCGGTACATACCGGTCCGCCAGTAGACCGGTATGCGGACCGCCCGCTATCGGGCGATACTATCGATTGGGGTTGCTTCCGCCTCGTTACCACCCTAAATCGGTCGGTGACGGTTGTTTTTGACCGTCGCTGCTCGCTACCAGGTGGTATTAGCCGAGGGAGAAAAAAAAAGAGAGAAAAGAAAAGGGAGAACCTGGAGATCCGGCGTCGCTCTCCCTCGACGATCTTGATTCGTCGCCGCCCTCCCTCGTCGGATGCCACAGATGAGATGTTACCTCCTAGGCGACGAGGCCTCGACGTCGTTGATGACTTCTCCTCATCTGCGTGGGGAGAAGAAGCCTCTGTGTCATCGCGGGGAGAAGAAACGGAGCGTCGTCGAGGCGATACACCCTGGTGTACCGCTCGATACTCTGTACCGTACCGAGCTACGCTCGAAACTTCGGTATGGTACGAAATTACAATCCTTGTATTAAACACATTGTAAATTCGGAGATGAGTTTGGAACCTGATCATTCTCTATTGGTACTTAAAAGCTGTGCATAAGGTTTTGTTTGGAAGGTTTGTCTACACACCTATGCTAGGCCTAACCTCCCTAGTATGAGTATTCACCAAGTCCGAAGGTCAGCGACTCAGCTATAAATAAATGGAAGAGTAATCAGATGAATAAGCTATGAATATAGTGGATTGTGTTTCACCTTGTTCCTGGTGACCTGGGGAGCTGAAAGTTATACTTCAAAGAGAGGCTATATAGGAGCATTAGTTTTTTTTTTTAAAGGTAAGGTATAATGCTAGTCAAAGGACTACCAGCTAGATGATGAACATGATTTTCATTTAAATTTTTAGTGACCACTGAAGGTCGGTCATAGTTTATAGAGTTTGCTTCTTTTCAGTCATAAAGATCTTCAATAAAAAGAAAGCAAAGCAAAGAAAATGAATTTAATCCATAATAGGAGTAAGAATGGAGTACTATATTATAATGTTCGCAATTTCGGTCCGTATCGACATAGTGAGCCTTGCTTGGTATGGTACGTACCAACGATATACCAGGGCATACCGAGCAGTACACCAAACATAGCTAAAAGGTCGATAATGGTTGAAACCACCCAGTACAAGTCGGTAACGATCGAAATCGATCGGTACTACCTGGTACAAGTTGGTAACGGTCGAAATTTCAATCGTTACCGTCCGATACAGCCCCATATCGCCCGATACAAGGCCAAAAATTTGGTACCACCCAGTAGCGGCAGTTCGTGTGTGTTGAGACGCTCTCGGACCGGTACATATCACTTGTACCGGGCAGTGTACATCGAAATTAAAAATCATGTTATATTACAAGAGATTCAATATTTGCCATGTTTGGCTAACACGTTCACTGAGCTTTATAGGCAAGCTTTTCTGGAAGCTACCGAAAGAGATTGAACGTAGGGATTATGCCCATGCAACAGGGGAAGAAGCTGAGCTTAGGCCTACTACTCGACACGGATGACAGATACAAAGTTTGACCTTAGTAGTGAGGAAGAGAACAAAGAGAGAAAAAACTTAAAACAGATGATTGTTGATCATAAGTCAGTTAAAATGGTATTCATATGGACAAAATAGAGCCATTTTCAATATTTTCAAAGGACCAACCAACCTGTATGACCTAATGAAACTCATGATTTAGCTCAGAGTGCTTAGAACCCTCTTTACTTGCTAATATGCCACGCCAAATGAAAATGAAGCGGTAAGTTTGAAGATTGTCAGTCTGCCACATTGTTGCCAAGTGTTCAGACCTGATTTATACTTGTGTAAGGTTTCTACCTTGGGCAGTCCTAGACAAGGTCTTTAGTTGGACTTCCTATTTTGCTTTTGTTTAGAGATGTATTTTGGTCCATACTTGTAGTTAATATATTCAATCAAGTTCCAAAGTTGAGATGTATTCTTATCTTTGGGTCCTATTTTTCTTAAAGAAGAATAAGATGCCAGGAGCCCAGTATAGATTTTTAGAGGTGTCTTCTAATAAGATCTCATGGGATTTTGTGATTTTCAAATAAAGAAATTTTCTCACATAAGTTAAACTTAGCTTACCAATATCTATAACTCTAGAGGCTGTCTTAACATTAGCAATTTCATTACTGAAATAGGATTATCATGGTTTAGTGGTATATTCTTTCTTTTCATCCTTTGGATGCCAATTATCCTATAATTGGACATTACCCTGATATGAGGCTATCATCCTATCTTAAAACAGAAACTGTGTACTCATGATAGTAGGACATCTTTAATGATTGATCGACATTGAAAAGTACAGGTTACATAATTCAATATATATACCTTAAGATGCCTTCCGGATCAAAGGGTGCATGGCACCAGGGTGGGTAAGTATTCACTCCATTACCATCCTTCGGAGTCATACATTCCTATTTGTTAAAAAGACAATGGTTCGAAAAGTGAAATTATCCCCAACATCTAGATAAATATCAAATGTAAGTTCATTACCTTCAAATGTCTATATACAGGTGTTTTATGCAGGTGTTTGATGCCAAGGACATTGCGGTCAATCATTCCAGCCGCATTACATGCTGGTCCAAGATCACCTCTTACTTCACATTTAACCTGATAATGAGAAAATTAATGTCCAAGTACATGTATAGCTAACATCATATGGTACCAATAATACAGATCTTTTAAACAAAGCAAGTTCATTGTATAGCCCTGAAGAACATAATTACAAAATAGAAACAATAAAGAGATATTACCGTCTCAATGGTGTAACTAGTTGGCAGGGAAGAATTTAATGATATTTCTTGCATTTCAAACTGCCAATCTGGAACATATGCACCATACAACAGCCCCAAGTATATACCAGATAGTAAAACCACTATGATCCTAAGAAGAAATTAGTAGTAATAAGTAAAAGACAAGGATAAGCCTTTGTTATCGAGCATTACCATGCTTCTGCATGACTTGAGAAAATATGCAACCATCATCTTAACCACAAAGAAAGATTTTGCAATGGAAGATAATCTCATGTTCCAAATATTTGACAATAGCTCCAAGTATATGCCAAACAGTAAAAACACTATGATTGTAAGAAGGCACCAGAAGTAGTATGTAAAAGACAGGGATAAGCCCTCTGTTGTCATAGGTTGTCATGCATCCTCATGACTCAAGATAAAATGGAACCATCATCTCAACCACAAAGAAAGATTTGGCAACAAAACAAAATCTTGTGTTCCACATAGTTACTACATATGATCCACTTCACAGAAGCAAAATTATTCACATTGGATATCTTTAATCTAGATGCTATTAGATGCTGATAGACAAAAAAGTATTCATATTGGATAACCTACATATACTCCCTTTCCTTGGCTCACATATTTACTTCAGTAACAATACCTACTTTAATAACATTTTCTTTTGCAATATAAAATTCAAATCTGCATTCTTCTTAATATAAGATACATGTATTTATAAAGTCTTTGAACCACTAGATGTCTACGAATATGTGTTGCAACTCACATGTTTCTTGTGTCTCATGGTCGAACAAAACTAAAAATGAATTTCCAATCTGTTTCACAGAACTGGATAGATCTAATTCTCCATTCCCTATTGTCAAAATACTTACCATATTTCAAGTGACAAACAACACATCTGTCCTGCACACCCAAAATAAGTCCTAAATTTGAGACATGTAGGTTTGAGATTGAGCCCAAACCCAAATTATGCCCAAGTAAAAGTACTACTGTAATAGCACAATTTAAAAAAATAAAAATAATTTCCATCTTCTTTCAAACCTAGAGTGATTGAAATCCAAAAGACACTGAGTAGCCGTATTAGCAATAGTGCAAGGCAAAATTATGCGATTGGATACGGATTTACGCATGGAATATTATTTCGCTCAGACCAGTACAAAATGAGCAGTACATACTGGTTCAGGTATGAACCGATACAAGGACTGCCCCATCTCAAGAGGTCCAATCCGACCCATTAAAAAAATAAAAAAAAAATTAATGTCTTCTCAGTATGCAGGGAGTGCAAAATCATGAGTCACCATTATCGTCCACTGCCACCTATCTCCCCACCAGCCACTACATGTTGTTGAACACAGGTATGCTTCCTCCACTCCTCCTTTTCCTCCATCGGCTCCACTTCTTCCTTCCTCTTCCTCCTTATCCTTCACTGGCTCTTTTGTTGTTTCATCTTCCTCCTTCCTGATCCTCTTCCTTTACCACCTCCTCTTCCTCCTACCTTCTTTCTCCTCCACTTCCTCCACCACTATTTGTTCCTTCCTCTTCTCCTTCTTTTTCCTCTTCAAGTCACTGGTGCGTATCGATATGTCATGTCGTGTGTCAACACAACAGTACCAACCAGTACCAATTCGGTCAGGGACCGACATGGGTCCCGCATTCGGTATCCAAAATGGCATTTGGATTTATGGGTGGCAACCCATCTTGGCTCAATTGCAAGTATCAACTTGATCTTCAAACTAATTTGGCCTTAGGTTTCCACCCAGCCTAGCATGTCCTTAACCCTGACGACTACTGGGCATGGCCTACTTAAGCCCATATACATATAAATTGCAAATTTGATTGCAAAAGTAAAGTAGAGACTTACCAAGTCAAGTGCAATGGCAAAACTATAAATCCAAAAGTCTTATAGATTTATAATACACAATCAAACATCAAAGTTATCCAAATTAGATAAAGATACACATGCCTAAATAAAGTAACTTAATTGACAGTCACCAAGTTAAGATTGTGCATTATAACCCAAAAAAAACAATTTGCATACCACTGATATTGATAATTCTTAAACATTCCACGTTCAACGTTCATAGTTCGGTTGCTCGAAAACCATATTTCACATAAAGCAGCAACAATGTACCCAATAGCTATCCTCTGTTTTTCACGAAGTTGAGAAGCAATAATTAACATAAAAATCAAAATCTTAATATCAAGGCATTTTTAGAAAAAAATAATAAAACATGAAACAAGTATTGCATTAAACAATATATCAGGAAACGAAGCATTTACTCTGTAATAAACTAATACCTGTAGAACACCAAACAGACGAATTTTCTGAATGTCAACACCAAAAGTCAGCGAATTTATTCCATGAAAGTAACCACCTGAAATAACAAATGACATAACATGGTAAATATTCAACTCGGTCTATTGTTAAAAGAAAATAAACTAAACAAACTTGATTATGTTACATAGAATGTTCAGATAAGACAATATGCTACTGTAGTACCATGCTTCCAATAGAACAGCCAATACACCTTGATAAATGTAACCTAACATTATAGTTCATGAACATAAGAAAGCATCTCTAAAGAGATATCAATAGCATTAGACCTTTAAAAAGGATGACATCCTTAGTAGAACTGAATGGTAGGAAGGACTTGTAGTGAAACTTAAATAGCTGGTGTAACAAAAGTAAATGAATGGCACATATGAAACAAAGAAGAGAACATCCTGATACAAAAGGGCATCTAGTTGATTTTTACTATCATTGTCTTATACAGCGCATACCATCAATATACTCTTATCCCTAGAACCTAGGGAGAATAACAGGAAGACTACACTAAAAGTAAGAGAAGTGGCATCTAGTATGTAATACTTTACAAGGTCATTAAGGACCATATTTCTAAAAACTGCAGGAAGAGGAGAAATTTATTTAGATATCCAAGGGCTCAACCACTCAAAAGTATGCTGAGATTGTGTGTGCGTGTGTGTATACACACACACACACACACACACACACACACTGTTCCACATTGCTGTAATTTTGCTTAAAGAATGTGGCTGAATATAGTTATATTCATTATGACGGAGAAGATTTGCAAATTTTTGGGCAATTGCTTCAATTTCCACCAGCTTTGCAAACTTGACCATTACAGGGAAGCTATTGGAAAAAGCTTGAGATGCAGGAAATTAAGAAAAAAGGTTGGAGATATTAGTCAGCAAATAGAAATCACCCCTGCTTTTCTCATTTCAATCTCATATCTCATTCTGCTGCCTATTGAACATGTTTCAAGAGTGCACCATCAAATACCTACATAAACATATAACAAAGTTGAAAAAACTATGTCCATTGACTTGGGAAGTAGCAAACTAACTCTAAAGTTCATATTGGCAGAAATGCTTGGTGAACGGAGACCTAAAGAAGCAAAATTTCGATGGAAATAAAAGAGTATTACAGACTGTATAGAGTTATGTCCATAAACTACCTGAAAATTTTCCATGTCAACTTTGAGGAAAAAAGATTAGTTGCAGTCAACACTCGAAAATTATGGAAATTGGATACAAGGGCAAAGATGTCATGCACAAGAGAATGCCAGGAGGGAACTTATTTAGGAGTAAAGGAAAAGGTTGTAAGAGATAAAGCCACATTCATCATACAGAACAAAAAAATAATGGATGCACAAGCATTGACAAGTGACATTTGCAACCAAAGAAAGGGAAAGATGTAAATGGTTAAATGCAAACAAGAAACAGACCTCACTAAATAAGTCACCCTAACGAAGTTAAACCTCGCAAGAAACACTTGAACCTTTTAAAGAGCATATTTAATTAAAAATGGTATAAAAAGTAATGGAATGCAATGGCAGATCTAGATCATGAAGTAAGAATTCATTTTCTAACAGCAAACCAGTATAGCACAATGGAATTGCCAATCAGAGAGTATGAACCAATGAACGATTAATTAATTGTTTGTTTTTTGTTTTACTGTCTGTAATGAGAGAATCTTGCTGGTACATTATATAGTTATATGCAAGGATTGCCATACCGACCCGTACCACCCGGTACGAGCGGTACGTACCGGTCCGATGGTATATCGGTACGCGGACCGTCCGTTACCGAGCGGAACGAATAATAATAAATTAATATATATATATATATATATATATAAATAATTTAAATAAAATCGAGGCGACGTCGCGTCGCCTCGGCGATGTCACCGAGGCGACACGACGTCGCCTTTCTCGGCGACGCAGCGCCTTTCTCGGCAACGTCGCCTTTTTCGACGACGTCGCCTTTTTCGGCGACGTCGCTATATATATATATATATATATATATATATATATATATAATTTAAATAAACGTCGCCTCGGCGACGTCGCCCCGTGTGGGGAAGGAAAAGGCGACGTCGCCGAGGCGATGCAACGTCGGCCAATAAAAATATATATATATATATATATATATAATATATATACATATATCGCTCGGTATACCGAGCGGTATACCGTTCCGTACCGTACCGAGAGATCGTAGAAACTCCGGTACGATACGAAATTTCAAACCTTGGTTATATGTCGTTTTATTATTTATTTAAATAGCATCATTTAGGTTATAAGACACAAGAATCAACACTTTTTTCATAAAGTATTAATCAAAATAAGAACAAATACATATTCAAGAAATTACATAAGATAAAAAGCACCTTCTGAAAAAGATAGAGAGAACATCTGATACTGTTACCTTGGAGAAAAATACCGACAATGAAGAGTTTAACTGCCTTTATCATTGCCTTCCAGGTTAATTGAAGTTTTCTGGATTTGTTCTGAATCAAAAAAGGGATTTTCATTTATTCATGGAACATTCTGATGTGTCACAAACAGATCCCTGGTAACTTCATAGATTGTATAAAGTATAAACAACTCGAAAATACATTAAAATATGAACCTTTTTATTCTAAAAACAGAAGAACAATATTAGGAAAAATTAGCATATTGCTTTTGGAGAAGATTATCTACAAGATCTGCATTTAAAATCCTAGTAAAATCCAAATTTAAGTGGATTTTCATGAGTAAGCAATAGTCTGCTGCAGAATGTATAAGAACAGCTCATTTGTATATGACTATACATAAAAATGACCCTCCAGCCACCCCATTCTCAAATTTGAAAATAAAGCGCAAAGGTTTTTATACTAGAGAATAGAGAGTATATGCTAAATATCATAAAAATTAGGACACAATGACTCTAAAGAAGAAAAGGAAGAAAAAGGTACAAAAGAAGAAATGGAACAAAGAAACAGTTAGAACTGTTCATTCATAAAAGCAGTTATTTAGCAGTGATGGTTATAATAGAAATACTGTTCCTAAAGCAAGTGAACTCAGGGCCTGTTTAGCATGGGGAATTCTTATGAAACTGCAGAATTTTGGCTAAACAACAATATTATTACGCCCAAGGATCTCCACACTTAATAACATTATGCTAGTCTCACCCTCCAAAGCCCACTTTCATTTAAGTTCCAAAGATGAAAACCATTTGGCAGGGAAAATGCCATTATAATAATGCAGAGTGAGATAATCAATCGAATTCAATTGTTTGGTTCTTATTCATCCAGAAGTGATTGAACTAGGCTTAAAAAAGCACTATCGCACCAAGTAAACTACATTCACTCCTTCCCTGTTTACGGCTACAGGGCTGGATACCCTCTAATCTCACCATCAAATGGACTCAGCTCTAAAGGTACCGCTGTGTAGCTTCCAAATCCTATTACAAATCCCCATTGACATATTTTCATGCGTGAAATACCAAAATTAACAACAACATTAATCATTAGTTAGAATTTAGAAAAATTCCAATTTGAATTTTAGATCCCCACTTCAATTTTTAGAGGAACCTAGATAAAATATATTGTGTGCGAGCAAAGTGCATCAATGCTTAAAACTATACAGTATGCGGCAGAAGATATAAAAGAATTCAATTATGATTAGTCCTTATATAAATAAACATTACTTTGTCATCTTGCCACCTCATTGAATCCTATTAAATCTTGGATTCGAACTACAAATATTTTACTTTTATATTCTAATTCTAATACAACTAAATTCTCAACAAATTTAAGACTACACTTTAACCTAGCAGATGGCCAATTTACTTACCGAGATATGCAACTCAGTCAAGCATTATGGATTCAGACAAATCATGAACATGGATTAAATCTCATGTTCCAACACAGTGCCAGTCACAAGTTGGTAAAGTAGCGTACCCCAAGACACCCCTTGTAACTGCTTAAAGTAGTCCACGTTCTACAAAAGATTAGAGAGGTTATCTCCGTGACTCAAACCCCGGTATCCAGTTACAAAGGAACTTGGTGCACTAGGTAAGCCCATCAGAATTAGCTAGATTGCACAATAACAAACAATCCTAGTGTTTGGACCTACTACCAGACTAATTCTAGCTAGTCAACCTAGATTGGTTAGCATATGTCATGCATATATATGTATTTAATTCATCCCAGATTATATTAAAATTTAAAAGATCCAGATCAATGATGATCTTGCATACCTAGGGGCAATCTATGTTACTAGAGCTAGAAGTTCAAAACAAACTTTTGGAAAGAGGAAGAAAATAAAAAATGAGTGCAACTTTGTATTGCGTAACATTACTGGCATTATAAGTTCTCTCTTTTTCTTTTTGTTTTGAAGGCATCTTATGTTTTTCAAGCAGTATGACCACTTGAATCATGAGAGATACTGTCATCAGTGTCATGTGGATGTGGCAATATATACTTTTTAGAGAAACTTCCAATAACACTAAAATTATTCCAAAGAAAAAAGAAAAAGGAGAAAATAACTAGATTTAATTGAGAACATGTCAATTGAACTTGAATCCAAATTCATCATTAATCCAAACAGATTTGGTTGGTTTTTTCCCTTCCGTGTCTACTGTAGCATCAAAAGGTCTCCCAATTTACATCACTTGTACCATACCAATTCTAGTAATTATCGAAACTGGTTATTGAACCAAGATTTAAATTCTCTACCTCAAAGTTTGAACATTTGTAACATTTTATTCAAGGATATTGGACGATACAGGTCTATGTATAGCACGGTTCTCTGGAACTGTATCATTCTAATAGGTCACTGAGCTAATACTGATCCATATATAAATCTCTGATTTATTTTCCAATTTACTCTAAAATTACAAAAATCACACCACCAATTGATCAGCCAAAGTGTTACACCAAATTCCTCTTAGAAAGTCCAAGTCAAAGTGAACAAGTGCTCAGTGAATTTGGTACTAAATTGTCTAGGTGACTTTTCAAATTTGACTCCTTTTTTTTTGACAAAAAAGAGTTTCCAGTTGTTTATTTTTCACCTCTTCCTCTATCCTCTGCCATCTTTATCTTGGAATTTATATGTTCCTTCTAGCTCCCCTAGATCTATACCTTCCCTGCCTCTATATTGCAGTCCATCAATCACTCCACCAATATTGTAACTCCCCCTGCATCATGTCTGAATGGTCATCTCCAATTGGCAAAGTTCTCATTTTCAGAAAAGAGTTCCTAGTTGGCTAGCCCTTTATCCTCATCTCTGTTCCTCTCCCTTTTTTTTAATTCATCTTAGTATCTTATATCACTTCTACCTCTTCTACATCTCTTTTCTTACTCTAGTCCCTATTATCACTGCAGCCAGTGATCACTTTATTAATATTTCTGCTGCTCCTGCTTCATGCTTATTTTATTTCACAAGAAACAATGGAAACATGAAAGTGTATACATACACATGAATCACTCAACAAGAGGAAAGGGAAGTACCTCCCTGTTAAGTATTGATTTCTTTGTTTGCATGGGTCGCTAAAAGTATGCATACATATATGTATGTTTGTATATATATACACACATATGAACAATCCACAAGAAAAATGGAAATTACCTCCCTGTTAAGTATTGGTTCCTTTGTTTGCATGACTCACTAACTTTGCAAAATTAATAGACAGAAATTAAACATGTGGACAACATATGATTATCAGTTTATAGATAAGAAACATGTCAAAGAAAACTTGACATCACAAGAGGAGGAAAGACTTCTTACCTTGTAGACAATTGAAACAGAAATACCAGCGATGAAAAGAAAAAATGGCATCACAAAGTCCGCAAGGCGTACACCAACCCAAGGAGCATGAGCAACAAATGGCAGTACAGAACCAGCATAATCAACAAATATCATCAGCTGCAACAGAAATTTGGGATACATTCTAACAATCATCTCAACAAGGATATCAACTATAAAAAAACACCAAGCACAGTTTCAAGAACATTATGGAGCAAGAAACAACCAACTCCATTAGAGACAAATTTTTAAACACAGTATCATTAGCTGTTTCCATGAGAGCATATATAAAATCCTGATAACATAGTGCACATTTGATTTAAGTAAGGAACTACCAGATGTACTCTATTAGAAATTATGATACTAATATATGCCAAATAACCTATTTACTTAAAAAAACAAAGTTACAAGTTATATATAGAAGTACAATTCCGAATAAGATTTTAGTTAGGCTTTAGTAATGAGGAAACAATTATCATAAAATATGCAGAGGCTCATATGTAACACAAATTAGTCCCACATTGGAAGTGGGCTAAGGCTAAGATTGGCTATAAAAGTGTATTATTGTTAACTTTAGCTTTAGTTATCCTATCAGGTCGGATCATAAAAATTGGTATCAAAACCGACCTAGTATTGGGGGTATGGTAAGGGGTTCTAGTAGAAAAGGGCTACTAATGGGCAGGGTCGGAGGATATGTCATGGCATGAAACCATCACTGGGATATGTCTCACATGCACCATGCTAGGGTCAGATCTGAGTTATGTTGAGTCTTGACGAGGATGTCAAGCCCTTAAATGGGGAAGATTGTAACATCCTGATTAGTCCCACATCAGAAATGGGCTAAAACTAATATTAGCTTATAAAAGTATAATAGGTATATTATTATTAACTTCAACTTAAATATTTTGACCAGTGGTTTGAGCTCAACGAAATTAATAGGTCAGTTATTCCAAAAATTATATGTATCAAAAGAAGATATATATCTCCATTGTGAATCTGGAAATCTTTATTAATGATATATATATGTATATAATTGTATATTGATATCATACCAGTACATACATATATAAGGTAGTATACAGACTTATGATAAGATGTGCACCTATCTGCTAACCATACTAAATAGGAAACTTGTTGTAAGAAACAGTTTGTTTTAATTTTAAAATGCAAAATATGTTGATTATTGAATCTAATTACCTTAATTATACATATAAATAAAAATAAACAGCTCATGGGACAAAATAACTCACGCACATAGAAGTTATCAGTTGCCAGGAAGGAAGGAACCAATCAAGCTATTTACTAAAAATTCAAGAATATCTTGTTGTTCTTCAATCGGCACATCATTCTGCATGATTTGATTGGGCCAATTAGACTATGAAGTTTCAGCATGCGAAAGAAAAAATGGCCATATTCAAAAATCCACCGCAACTAGTATCAAAATACCCATCATCAAGAGAGAAAGATGATGTTCAGTGTTAGCATGTCACTCTCCTATGAAAAAATTGGTTAGTTCTGAGAATAGGCTCTGCAATTTCTTGTTGGTTTCTGAATCAATACCAGAATTAATTTAACCATTTCAGTATGTGATCATTTTGTTTATATCAGGATTATCATAGAGAGCGTTGGAACTATTTGAATAAGGTCATGATTAGATAAATGATAAAATTAAAGCCTAATTAAAACAGTGACTAGCTTCTTTAAATAAAGCAAGTTAGATATGAATATACCTAATAATCGGTATCGTACCAGTCCAGCTATTGCCGAAATCAATATCAAACTAAGATTTATATCATCGCTTGGAATGATTTAAATCATAACTAGATATGACTAGATATAATGCATTTGATATTTTATATCTTAATAATTTTCTTAAGTTAGCTCCATAATTTGCTTGTCATCCAATCATCTCACGTTAGAACACTCAGATAAACACATGAAGGAACCAGAAACAAGAGCAGATATTCCCTTTGCAAATAAGGTTCCATAAAATTGGTGTTACGTTTATTCTAATATATTATCACACTACAAGGTGTCTTCACTCCTCTCAAATTCTTGAATTAAGCATCGAACTTGTCATAGCTACATCATACTATTCCCACTGCAGGTTATCTGCATAAGATTCAAGAAATGATTACCTTAATCTGGACACAAAACAAAAAAATTGAATTAATAGTTCGAGAAACTGGAAGATTCATGCGGTCGTGAGTCAGAACATACAACTTATAATGAATCTCAAGATTAAGAAACCGACTCACTAAAAACCTGATTCTTTTTCCAAGCATTCATTTATCAAGATAAGCGTACAATTTGCCACCAATCAACTGGCTCAACATGTCGCATTACTCTCTGCGTAACATACCAACAAGTCGCAAAGATCAAGAAATAGACCATGGCCTAATTCTTGTTCAAGAAACGAGTACCGCGACCTTATCACGGACTAAACGACCGAAACAACAGTTCAAGAAATGGAAATGTGCCCGCAATCGACATCAAGATCACGAAATCGACCCACTAAAACCTAAATCTATCTCAAGAAAAGAACAGCATGACCTAAATCAGGAGACCAGCGACCGGAATATAGGGGTCAGAGAAGCTAAGAGAGAGCTCACAGCGATCGAGAGACCTCGGAAGACGTCGAGAGAGGCGACGCGAGTGCCTCCGGCTCTCCTTCCTTCCTTCCTCGAGGCTTCCGCTTCCTCGGGGCCTGGGCTCAGTGGGACGTAGTCCCCCATTTCTTCTTCCGTAGCGAACGCCCCAAGATTTGGGCGAGACGACAGGGAAAGCGGAGAATGGTCGGAACGGATCAACTTTTTCCGTGAGTGGTTCACTTTACGCTGAGGCGAGAGAGCTGGGAATATGCGCGTACGTTCCACTCACGTTGCTCCGCTAACGAGCATGGAGGCGTTAGTTCTGGTGCCTCGCCGTTCGCCACAGGCCTTTCGAAGACGGTCCAACGGTCGCAGGTAAGATGAAAGTCTTATTGCGGTGAACGTACTCGCCGAATGTGATAAGCGACGTTACCTCTATTAATCACTACCCAGTCTAATACCTGCCTATGATTGGACAAAGTTAGCAACACAAGGCAGGTCGGTGCGTGGGTTCGACTACGGAATGCCAAAAGTAATCGCTGTTCAGGTCGCCGCCGTGCGAGACTTTACGATTAGCTGACAGTTGCGGGCCCCACGGAAACAAAAGCTACATTTATATTCTCGAATCTGCTCCGTCCAGCCATCGGACCAACCTATCTCAGCCGTCCATTGTAATCGTACGAGGTGGTATGAATGTTTGGAGTAGGTGAGAGTGTGTCCCGCCGTTCAGGCGAAGGAATTGGTTCACCGTACAGGGAATAGTGATGGCAGGAGGTGATAATAACGTCCAACAGCTTTCGTGTTGGCCCCCACCCTGCAAACGATAACCATGGCAAAATGTGACAAAACAGAAACAATAATAATCATAAAAAATATTATACTAAATTATAGTATTTTTGGGTAATATCTAAAAATATTATAATATTGTATAAAATATATAATAATATTTTTATACTAAATTATAGTATTTTTCAGTAATATCTAAAAATATTATAATATAGTATAAAATATATAATAATATTTTTATAATTTTTATAAAAGTTATATTCATAATATTTTTATTTTGTGTTATAGTGCTTTCAAAAAATCATAAAAGGATTATAAAGAGAAAATATGGGGGGAAAAAAGGATTGTAAATAAAGATAAATGCTAATTATCAGAAGTCCACACAAACTGGTGATGACATGTAACTGAAGATCTGGGAGAATTCAGAGTCTATTATCAAGCACAAACAAGAAAGGACAACACTGATGATGCTATTAGTGTAGATGATAGGATCAACTTGTGATGACATTTGGTTACAGATCTAAAAGAACTCAATTTATCAAGTTCAGAAAAGACACTAGAAATTAGCACATTAGGTTTTAATAAGAATAAAACAAGGACAGCAATGGAAGACCTTTGCCTATAGAACAGATTTGTGCATGGTTGCTACGACTAAAGTAATCCAAAAGAAACAAATTAATAGTAGTTTTTGTCATACAGCAAACTCTGCAGATCTACTAATAGCTTCTTTGCAAGATTTTAAAGATGAAAAATCAGTACAGACTAAAACCAAAGAACTGGCTAATGAGAATGGCTAGTCCCATGGATATTGCTACAAGAGAAGCAGCCCATGTTAGCTTCTCTGTAATCCTAGGAACCCTTTCTTTCAGTGCCTGAGTGAATGAACCTATGAAAACTGTGTAACTTGCCATGGCAAACACCGTGCCAACAAGAAACATACACAAAAATGCAGCACCAGCCAAGCGCGACGGAAGTGCTAGCGCTGGCAAGACCATCATGAGTGCATCAGGCTGCAGACCATGCACAATGCCGGTAGCAAAGGTTGCAAATCCAAACTTCTTTTTCCCAGTCGGACCTGCATCCAAGTGCTCGTAGATACTAACATCACACTCCCCATTTTCTAAAGCGACACAAGGCATGGGCACCTCTGAGGCCTCTCTGAATCCAATTGCACCAATGACAAGCAGAGTTAAACCAACAACTCTTGTTCCCCATGTACGAATGACCTCAATGTGCATACGATCTTTGAGCATAAGGAACAGTAATCCAAATACCACTTGACCAGTATCATGGCCGCATCCCCAAAGGGCTCCTACTACAGCACTCTCGATCCTCGTTCTGCCAATGGATAAGGGAGCCAACGCAGCAAGATGGTCAGGGCCCGATAATGTGTGTAGGCAACCAGCAAGAAAACCAGTCCATGCACTGCTTAATAATTCCGTTCTAATGAGCCTTCCACCAGATCTGGCAGCAGACTGCACTGTTGCATAGGAGGGCGGTACTAGAATTGGTTGGATTATTGTAAAAATTATTGCTGATGCGAGAACAAGCACTGCAGAATGTACAGCCTGAAAGGAAGAGATCTGAAAATTTAAATACAACAACAAAATGAGAATTTCCAATTATAAGGGGTCAGCTACATGGACTTTCCCCACCATTAAGCTTAGTCAAGGGCAACAACAATAGTCAAACTAAGAACACATCAGACAATTAAATATGGACAAAGAACCATCAACCAAAATGATCACTCAAGTGCACCTGAGACATGGTAGAATACACACTTTCATGAAATAGATGCATGAAAAAGATCCACAAAAGGCACTAATGAACATGGTCTTTCCATTAAACAAAGATGGTCAAAACCACAAATCACTAAACAAGCCAAATCAACCAATACTTGCCTGGCAATTAATTGATCGTAACGTGGAAAAAACAAACTAAAATTGGCCATGTGCCTTCTATACAAATTAACACAATCTTTTAACCATGCCATTATCTTTGCAATTACTGGTAAAAATTTAATGCCGCAAATTCACATAAATTTGACTAGTCTGAATCTGTACTTTTCTAGACACACTACGAAAAGAAAACCCATATTCACATGAAATGTATCTTCAGAAAAAGCATCTGCATATGCCATAAAATGGATAGTAATTTATTTTGTTAAGTAATTATACATCATCTAAACATAGAAAAAGAAAAAGAAAAAGCTCAAGCATACACAAGGAATTGATTCCAATGCTACAAACCAAAGTCTTAAGACTTTGAAGTAAACATGTCCAATCACTATTCTTAAATAAAGCATACTGTTGATTTTCGAGCGCCGAGATTCATCTTGTGATGCAGCTTAGGTAGATTTGGCTCAATAAATCTAAAAAGAAGCTAACCCTAGTTAGACAAAAAAAAGAACCCAATAAAGAAGGGTTTAAAAAAGTTTTGCTTGGGAGTCCAAAACAGGTTATCTAGACAAGTCTGTGCGAATGAAAGGAGATCAAACATGAGCTTCTCGACAAGTAAGGTTACTTTAAGTCTCTATCCTGGATTACTGACCATTGTTGCTATAACAAGAACCGTTAGAATTTTTATTCCTAAGTATATTATTATTTATCATTAGCCCACTGATATTGTGTCTCCCAGTGTACTCCTCTTTCTCTCCCTTCTCCTCTTATCACTCATCCCCTTTTCTCTTCCCCTACTATTCTTGATCTATATCAAAAACTTCAGATCCACATCATGTTGCATCACTGAACCTCTGGACACCTTGCAATTCCTGAAAGCACAGTTGTCACAGAATCCCCAAGCAAACATCTGCATCATCTACCAAAATTGAGCTGAGCAAGGGGGTGCGCACATGAGATTAGATCTATCCATTTAAGTTCTCTAAATCTAATCTGTTCAAGGCTCCACATTTTTTTATGCAACTATAACCCCGGACATTATGCACGCTAGGAGTGTCATACAGGAATAATAGGAATTCTGGAAGACCGTATTGCTTCCAACACGTTCAGTGCTGCAAAAATTAGGTCCTTGCTAACCATACACTACGATGTAACATCCAAAAATTCCAGATAAGAAACAATTCTCCAACGAATGCATAAAAATTTGAGTCCAAAACTTGTTATAAGCACAATTACATTAAAATATGTAGCACTTATCCGTCAGTCACGCCCAACAAAGCAATCCTAAAACCCAATCCGAAGATAAATAAGTGCTAAAGAAATCACCTTTCGCAGGATAGAACCGGCGGATGCTCTTCTTTCGGGAAATAGCTGAGCCTTCCGGGCCTCCTCGGCGGAGCGAGAAGCCGAGGCATCGGAGAGGGAGGAGGAAGAGCTAGGAACAGCAGGCGTGGGATGCGGCGGCGGCGGTCCTACTCGTTTGGAGAAGAGCGAAGCCACGGGCTTGAAGCCATTGCGCGGGAGCCAAGGAAGGCTGTGCTTGGGGTACGATGGGGGTCGCCGGAGGAGGACAGGCGGGCGAGGCCTCGCGAAGGGCGGAGCCGTTCGACAGGGGGAAGGGATAAGCCTCTCCATGAGAAAAAGGAGAGCGCTCAGCAAAAAGACGGTGGCCTTTTATTGGTCAGAGGCGGAGAACGACGGATCCAAAGCTCCACGATAAGATCCGAATCCGAAGTAAGCGGTTTATGTGAAGTGAAATATTATATTAGCAAATTCATTTAGGTGAGGTTTTGAAAATTCTATGTTTAATTGTTCGATTTAATATCGTGTGAAAATTATCGAATAAGATTTGAAATTCTTGATATTCGAGTTTGGATTTATATAATATTTGATATGGATATATCATGATAAGTAAATCTGATACATAATAATTACATTCATATTTTGATAATTAAAATTAATATATCACGAATAGCGGGGTTTTATGTATAAAATTTATCGGATGAGATTTTGGATCAGTTATGTTTTATAAGTATATATTACCAGCTTTATTTATAAAATGAATTGAATAAGATTCTTAATAAGTTTCTTTGAAATATCGATCAATATTTAAGGTGTAAAAATTTATTTTATCAAAATTTGAATCTAAAGCATTGATAAGGATCACACTATCAGATAAATATTTTAGATATATAAATTTATAAAAAAAATTCTATGTTTATTGAAATTTAAATTTTATGAAATGAGATTTCAAACATAATGGGTTTAAATGACATAAAAAATATTATAATTATATAATGGATAAACATAATAACGCTTTTGCTCTATCATATGATGCTCTCATAATTATTTTATTAATGGGATATTATTTAAAAAAACTCTGATAATATTATTGAATTAGGTTATTTTAATATATATATTTATAAGTCAGTTAGGTTTAATATAGTCATTACGATTGAAGTTAAGTCGACTTGGATATGATCAAGATCAAAGTGAATTTTACTAAATTTACGAACAAGTGTAACCCGGATTTAATATAAGTGTAACTCAAATATAACACTGAGTGTAATCAAGATACATTCATCAAATAAATCTATTTAAAAAAAAACTACTACTAGCACATGATTCTAAGATATTTAATATTAATTTTTAATATTCTATGACTTTACGATTAATAATTTTTAAATAAGATATTTGTTTGGTTGAATCAATAATCGAGTGTAACTTATTGAATTTTTACCTAATTTTTCTAAACTTCTCAAGAAATACTATGATAAGATGATAATATATTCAATATCATTTTTTAAAATTTTTGTATTAGTTTAAAATAACTAATTTTAAAAATATCATAGTTTTATGTTTAATGTGATTTGAGTGTAACTTGGTTATAACTCTTTAAATTTTCATCAAACTTTATTCAAACTTTTTTTAAACTGATATGATGAGATATAATATATTTAATATTATTGTTTAAATAAATTAAGATTATTTATTTTTTAAATAATATATTTTTTATGTTAAATATATGATCGAATGTAACTTGAGTGTATATATATATTTTTAATGTAAACTATAATGAGAAAGAAGAGGGATGTAGGAGCGCAAGAGAGTGAGATGAGATGACGGAACGAGAGAAAGAAAGAAGGTAGTGTTAAGAGTTGGAGTGGGAGATTGGGAAGAGAGGTCGAGCGGGGAAGAGGATGAGTGAGAGAGCTAGGAGAAGAAGGAAGATGAATCAAAGCGGGGAAGAGTGAGGATGAGAAAGTAAACGAGGAAGAGGAGGAGGTGGTGGTGACCTAAGGAGATAGCAAAGAGGGGAGGGGGAGAAGATTAGGATAATTTTTTTAAAATTAAAAAAAAATATTATTAATTAATTTTAAATAAAAACAGTTAGGATTTAATTGATTCGATTTTATCCGATTCATTTTTAAAAAAATTGATTTAATTAAAAATCGATTCATTTCAAATAAATTTAAAAATATGATCATTATCTTTATTTTTTAATGATTGTATCATTATCTTTATTTTTCCGATAAATTGACCCTTTTTCTTTTTCACTTCAATATTAATATCAAAAGCATCAGCCATCAGGGGCTGCGGATTGAACGGAACACGCGCAACACGGTGCAGCAAATCTAACCAATGCGCTGCCCCATCGCATTGAAGCATCCCTTTGTCATTATTAGTGATGACGTCAATCTCCGAACGAGTGGGGCCAAAGCGCGGGGTGCCTGAACGAGACGTGACGTCACTCATCCGGACAGCCTACATCGCGTGCGATTCGCGTCAGGCACGAGCAACTTATGCCACAACGTTATTTACGACTTCGCTTACGAGAACTGTGTATGAAGTGGCACCCATCCGGACGTGCCCTACTTTCCGGGACCCATCGACCTTTGGACTCCTGATTTAGACACGTCGACTTCGGAAGCTCATTCTGTATCATATCGTGTAGAGAAATACTTACCCGTTTTTACGTTACTCGAATGTCTACCCGCGTAAGGATATGATTGTTTATGTGGGGTCCTTCTCCGGAGTCGCCACCACCCTGTTATTTAGGAAGGGGACTGCGAGCGAAGAGCCGGCTCGATTTCCGTTTGAGAAGCATGTAGAAGGCGGAAACTGCTGCGCTCCCTTTTCGCTCTCCCCTCACTCTCTCCGTTTCATCGAGGGTTCCAAATCCAGTGTTCCTCGTTCCATCATCACCTGTTCTTCTCGGGCTCTTGGATTTGGTCCGGAGATGGAGCCGATCGCTTCCGTTCTGGATACGATCAAGGGTTTCGTTCAATCCGGTGAGCAATTCGTCAAGGGCGCATTCCAGAGGTGCTTCGATCCCCACCGCAAGAACCCAGTACGGACGACCCTTTTTCTTCTTTTCTCTTTGAATCAAACCCTAATCGTTGTCTTCCTTGGCATATCTGACACCAAGATCTTTGCTTTCAAACGATCCGCTTCCATATCCAAAATTTCATTTGGTGTGCAGTGGTTTTGTGGGGGCATACATGCGAGTTCATCTTCTTTATCTCTTCTAGGTTTACTTAGCCACACCGGTTTACCTGGGAAATATACAATATCAAGTTTGCAGTGTATAAAGTAAAAGTTGCTGAGTCGAGAAGGTATTCCGAACATTTTCTGGCAAGTTGGGAGAGTGTTGGAGCCATTTTGGAGTTATGATGTTTGAGTTAAAATGTCTCCTTGTGTCTCTTATGGCTTGAATCAATCTCAATTGCCCAAATGTAAATGTGTCATTGCAGTTTGTTGGCAGATTGATTTTTCCTTTAGAAATGAAATTAGCGACAAAGTAAGATATGATTACATAGACTTGCAATTAAGTTCATGTTGTCACACTGTTGAGTTCAACTTATTGGCTCATTCTAAGACAGTCATCGATAACTGCAAAATGTACCTTAAACTCACAACAGCCAAGTAGCCAACCTAAGTCTCTGGTTAACCTAAATGAGGTGATGAGACTAATTGATCTCTTAGTTGTTTGAATTCCACCACTCGAAGTCCTTGACTTGATTGGACCACAATATTGTTTTATAATGGTAACATCCCTCAATTCTTTTATATTGTGAGACATCACGGTTATGGCACAGCAACACAGGCAAACTAGGAGGGATATTTTGTTTTTCATTTTTTAGTAATCAAGAGATAATGGTTAAATATGAAAAATTTTAAGAGGGCTTACAAAAACTTATGTGGTGGAGCTTATGTTTTTATTTTTATTTCAAACTTATAGCTGAATTTTTTGGGCAGAGTGTAATAAGGAATGATGTGTTCTACAATATCGTGATAATTTAAAAGGTTACACCTAACTTTATCTTTTATTTTGTCTTTTTATGGAATCATTAACTCGAGTGTAACTTCTTTAGCATTCAATGCAATATTTTTGCTCTCTGATGTTTACATAGATGTTATTTGAATTTTGAAGCATTGCTTCTTTATCTGGGTTCTTACATGTCACATGCATTTTTGTGGTACTTTTACTCTCTCTTACTCTTATTACTTTCAGATAGAGATTTTAAAGCGTTTGCAACGGGAAACATTTTCTGATTTGATGAAGATAAGAGATAGACAAGATAAAGTTGAACGCATAATTTCTTCATTCATGTCTGGCAAAGGAAGCCCTTTCCATGAAGCTAGCACACAGTTGAAGGGGATAATCAACGTTGATGGTGCTTTGCTTTTTCAAGATGATCAGCAAGCATATCATGCTCTGGATAGTTCCAGAATAAATACTGGCATTGATGCAAGGTTTACTTTTAAGATTAATCTTAGACAGAAAGATGCTTTGTTTGCAGAGTTTGCATCTCATCAGAACACGTATCATGGCAATGGAGTTACTGGCAGCCCTCTTGTACTGTCAAAAGTGATGTATCTGGCGAGTATCAGTGACTCGCTGTCTGTGATTTCAATACCATATGGAGCTACTTGTAATGATTTCCTATATGATTCAGATCATACACAGGTAAAGTTTTTCTAGTAATGAGATTTATCTGTATGCCTCTCGAAACAATATTGTTGCAAATTGATCCATTTATAGTTTTGACAGGGTGAGTGCCTTACTGTTAGGCCACCTTTGTTCAATTTGTATCATGCCTGTGCGGTCGGCTTATCTGTTAAAACATCAAATTTTGCTGCTGCTTTTGCTGAACTGTTCTCTGGTTGGAGAACAGAGATGGGTCCTACTCGTCACAGTAATAAATTGAGCACGTTTGGGCAAATATCCTTTCAAAATTTTGGAGAAACAAGACTCACACTGTCTGGTGTGTGGCACATGCCAAGATCATTCTCTCTTCCAATTAGGCTTTGCCGTTGCGGATCCTGTTCTAAACCAGATGAAATGGAGCTAGCATTTCCTGTCACTGGAAGGCGGTCAACAGGAAGTTCTGGTGGATCCATCTATATGTCAATAGATATTGATGAAAGTTCAAAATTTGGGGTCTGGTTTGAGGTACAGAAATTAAACCCAACTATAACAAAGTGGGCTTTCTCCTTGTCTGACATGCCAGAAAGTGAGATTGGATGGGGCATTACAGTGGAAGGAAGCTCGAAAGGACAATCTAATTCAGTTATGTTGGAGAGTTATCTAAATTTTAGTGTGGGCAAAAAAGCCAGTTTGCAGCCAGGTCTGGCCTTTATCATTGACGAGAGAAGTCGAGCACCTGCACTGGTGTTTCGGTCTACGTGGTCTTTTTGAATTTTTTTTTTTGTTAATGAAAGCATATCATTAGTCATGAAAGGTTGGAAATTACGGTGATTCTGAGGTTTAGTAGGCACTTAATCCTCCTGAACCAGGTTAGACTATTTATTTGTTTTTCTACAGTCTTGTTTCTCTCATAACTATTTTGTTATATACTGTGATAAAAGAAAATATCAGTGCAGATGTCATTCTTTTGTCATACAAAAATGTTCCAATATTGGATGCCCAGGATTTTTGTTATTTTAGCTCAATTCTTGTGCTAATTGCAGAATGCGTCACTGTTTCGTTTGATCAATTGTGCTCTTCTGTGAAAATGTCAGAAATTTTATGCTTTTCTGTTGACCTTCTGTATGACTGATTTTTTAGCTTACCGAGTGTCACTGCTTTGGTAAGGCATCTTTGGTCTTTTTGAGACTGTGCAATGTCAATTTAGGCAATAAATGAGCTTACTTTTATTTATTCTGCCAAGCTACCACTTGGATACTTTTTCTTTTCCTTTTATTTTAGCTTAATTTAAAAGTGGCATCTTTACATGGATCTGAGAGATGGTTATAATTCCTTTTCTAATCTTTTTGCGTAGTTCTTTTCAATTAATAACTTTTAAATTTATGATTACGTGGACTTACGATATTCTTGTTGTTGTATTTGCACATCTGCAGTCCATCACAACACTGATACATGAGTAGAAGTGCAAGTTCAGGCATCAGGAATTCTGATAGTTTTTCTCAAAGAATTTTGAGTTCATGGACTGCTAGAGACTTTAAAGGATATGAGATGAACTTTGTCGGGGGGATTAAAATTACTATGCTGACTATGTTAAATATGGTCAGTACTGTCCCACATGGTCTGCAAGACTATTACCAACTTCCATTGGAAAAGTAAATTTTGGCTAATTATTTTAATCTAGCAATTTATATTTTCATTGGCAACTCTGCTCAGATGATGTATTGGTCAAACCTGTGAATTCATTTATATTGCAAGTTCAATCTCGAGTTATATTTTTGTTAACTATAGGGACATAGTTTGTCTTACATAATTTCTGTAATTAAGATATAATCCTCTTACAGTTATTTAGCAACTCAATGCAAATCATCGTTGGAGTCAAAAACTTGATATCGATCTACAAGAAAATTAAATTTGTTTTCTTTTTTCTTCTTATCCTTCACGAGATTATTATTACGAGTGATGTGATGGATTAGGAATTAAGAAAAATTAAAAATATCTGTAATCTTAATGATTGATTGTTTTGTTTAGTTCTTATCTTTTTATTGGCGAAAATAAATGAATTAGGATAATAATTAAGAGAGTCTCTAATCAAGATAATTTTTTTTAAAATAATTTTATTATAATTAATTTTTTTATTGATTGATAATTATTATTAAAATTTAATTAAGTCTATAATATATCTTACGACAATTAAATGTATCACATGTATTGTAAGTTAATTGACTTTTTAAGGGATAAACTAATTGTCTTTGGCTCATAATTATATAAAGTTTTCTTTTATATTTGCCAGAAAGTTTCTTGATGTGATCTCCAACTCAGAAAAGGTCGTCATTTCTTCTTCTAACTTCGACACAGCCGCCCATTTGGTAGATGGAGATTGGTTCGGGAATCTCTGTTTTGGTCGATCAAATTACCAAAAGTTAGCCCATTAAATTGTTACTCGTCGCAAAATTGTAATCCTAATTGTTTGTAGATTCATATATTAATTGTGATTCATGTAAATCATCATAATCCTGTCATATTCTGAAGTCGGACATTGGAAGATCATTGCAAGGCGAAAGGAATCGCTGTGAGGGAGATAAGAGAGGGAGGCGGAATGCCGTTCCTGACGTGTTGCCCGACAAGCATTCGTACCGCAGCCCTCCAAAACCCCTCGAATCCTCCGTCTCATCGTCCTTGCGATCGAGCTCTCGATCAGGCCTGATCTTATCCGCTTGATATTAATGTGCGTGCGAGAGAGCCAAATGAAATCAGCTTCCGGAGAAGGATTCATCTTTAACATCGGATTCGAGCTTTATAGTGTGCTGATGAGGGATCGATGGGTTCATCTCGATGGTCGCTTCAGAGGTTTGGGGGTGGGCTGTCGGTGTTCTGATGCTGGAGGAAAGATTTGTTGGAGATCCTTCTCGGGAACCATAAAACCTTTGGAAAATAAGCTATCTTTGGGAGCTTTAATTGCTCTCGCGTTTTCTGAAGCACAAGCTCTCGAGTGTGACATCCTCTTCTCCCAAACGTGTCGGCATCTTGAGCTGCAAACCTCTGCTGATGTTTCTCTGAATCCTTCTTCTTCAGTCGGCGTGAAAATGGCATCCTGAGAACAGCTCGGGGAGCTCCCGAACGTGGCCCAACTGGCGGGCCTCAACGCCGTGCAGCTGATCGGGCTCATCGTCCAGGCGGCTAACACTGCCCGCTTGCACAGGAAGAACTGCCGGCATTTCGCGCGGCACCTGAAGCTGATCAGCGAGCCGCCGGAGCAGCTCAAGGTCTCGAGCGGCTTGAGGATGCGCCACGGCGGTCCTACGTTCTGGCTGGACAGCTGCCAGAACCGGAGTTACCTCTACCTTCTTGCAATGGCTCAGAATGAGATTGATCGGTACCTCAAGATTATGGTGAGGGTTCTGGCTTTCCATCCTCTCTATTTGTCAATTCCATGTCACATATTGATTTGTTAGTCCCTACTTTTAGTATATTACAAGGTGATGCTTTGGTTTTTGGATACTTTGATGATGACATTGTGGGTGCAGTCTCTGTCGACAGATGCTGCATGCTCAGCCTAATATAATGGGGGTTTGAAGAAGCTTGGATTGTTGTCTATTAATCGATTTAAATTTCTTAATAAGTTCTCTAAATGAGTCATAATGACTAAGCAAATAGCCTCAGCTTTGATGAGATAGATTCAGTATCTCTTGAGGTTTTGACGTGCTTTACTGTTGCTAACAGCATTGTGTTCCAATCATCTGTTATATGATCAGTTTTTAGGCGGCGAAGAGAAACTTATCCGACTTTTTCCCCTTCTTCAAGGATGTTCTTTCGGCATTCTAGTGCCAAATCAAGATTTACTGTAAGTATAATCGACATGATCAACTCAAATTTTTTTCTCAAATTATTACACTAAATATTTCATATACATTCTCATATGCATGTTCTGATTTAGTAGAACCATCTCAGGGACGGAGCAGCTCCTGGCCTCAAACCATGGCATGCTTCTGGGTCCAACTGCGAGCAGTGGATTCGTATCTTGAAGAGTCATTCTTGCACATATGAGCAATCTCAGGGACCAGTGGACCATCAGGGTTTGGGTCTGCGAGCAAAGAACATACGGAGAGTAACACCTGCATCCAATCCATGTCGTAGAGAAGTTGAATACAATGTTAAAATCCAGGTATTCTCTTTTGCCTACTTGAGATTACTTGTGCATTTGGTACCTTTGAAATGATCTGAGCAGGATTCCACTGATCCTTGAGTATGTCCGAGCAGATGTTCCCATTGCTGTTGTTGTTTGGATGGAAAACCTTCGTTTTGAATGCTACTGCATATGCCATAATCTCAGTGAACAGAGGACTTCATATGAGTTTCGAGTGTTGCTGATACCCTGGGAGGCTTGAATGGAGAGTCTGGAGCGAAATGAATGGTGACAAGGAAGACTCCACCACAATAAACTCAGTGATCATACTGCACTTAGCTTTCTGATAGTTAATAAATTGAAGTTATTTTGATTCAAATTTGGAAAATTTGTACAGCAGTTTGTTTCAGTTGAGTTGCCCTGGGAAAAACTTGCATTTCCAACTTTGTTACCTTTATAAATTATGGGAACTAGTTGGGCTTCTAATTAGGAGTAAATTAGGCCCAGCACCATGAAGGCTACCATGACTACAGAAGTCGGAAATTTTAACTGCAGATTGCAGAAGCAATCTTGAATTGTGACCCGAAAACCCCAATTAAACTAGAGCACCAGACTATGATGGAAATTATGACTGCTGAAGTCAGAAATTTCGAGTGGAATAAGTTGTGACTTGAAAATTTAAGGAACCAACTTACCTGGTGGAGAGGAATACAGGAACTATAGTTTCATGTTTAGGTATTGACAATTATAGTTAGTGGCAATTGGAAATTATAGTTTCAATATATATTGGCACATAGTCGAATAATTGCTCATATATGTTTAATATTCTTTTTGTCTGTTATTGTTTTATGAAGGGATTTAGATGCTGCAAGCATCGAAAAAACAAATGAGAAATATTATTTTTTCATAGTACCAAATTAAAAAGGGACAATAATTATAAGGTTGCTCCTTTGAACTGTGGTGCTACACTTATTGAAGTTCCACGGTACCACTGCAAGCCTTGGTGTCATGGTAAGGTTGCTCCTTTGAATGTGGTGAGCAAATTTTGATCATGAAAATAACTTCGATGCTTGTAGGGTGTAAAACTGGATATATTGATGCTTCCTATACCATGCATTAGCAAGAGTCTTATATGCATCGGGCTGCCTCATTTTTCTTTGGACAATGTATTTTTTATGTGTTTGATTTTATTTTGTTATCAGATAGCTATGAACCAAAATTTACTAAAATTTCATGATATCCAGCTCGCTGGAGTTGTGGCTATTGAAATGACTGGGAGGGCCAACCATCGACTTTGTTCCAGGAAGACAGGTATTTGCTAACATGTTTCTTTGTAACTAGCTGGTTATCTGATGATTGCATATTGGATAACACTTTCATTTGTTGTACCAGGATTCATCAGTTTGCCCAAGAGAAGGACGACTTCCTGATGCTAAGCAAGGTTTAGCAAGATACCTGTTTACTCATTTCATCGTCCCAATAAATCTAGCACTTTGCATGCGGTGAATACTGAATATTTTCCTTAATTTATTATGCTTGTCATTTTGGAAACAACAAAAGTATCTCACTTTACGTATATGACTTTATTTGAACTATGTTTTACATTATCTTTCAAAGTATTTCTCACTGATTAAGTGCAATATTACATATTCAAACTATGGTTTGCAGAATTTTCTAAGCTTTTCCTTTGAATTATTTGCCATGATATTTCGATATTTCGATATTTCGATATTTCAAATTCCATGGGGGTAATACATTTGTTCAGTAGATTCAGCCTGCAAATTTTATTATATTCTGTATGGCTGAGTGTTCTGTTGTTGCATTTATTTGAAGTACATTTTTTTTGTGGGTTGCAAAGCATTCCTTTTGTCATATTTGCTTGAAAATGTCAATACTTAGAGACCCAGTGAGCATTCGTGGTCATTTTTCATGGAGACTAAGTTGGTTATTATGGTGACTATGCTTGATTTTGTTCTTTGAGATGTTTCATGTGATTGATATGGACTACATCCTGTTTTAACATCCTTTCAAAATTCTAAAGTTGATGATGAGGGGCATACTGATCATATACACATGCATGTATCTGTTGTTTATTGCAGGTGCGCCCCATCTGAGAGCCATCTTTTACAGGATGGGTTTGTCAGATAAGGATATTGTAGCACTTTCTGGCAGTCACACACTGGTAGTGGTGTTTCCATTATATCGGTAGGACACTGCATGATGAAGTCCCAATTTCCTCACAACTCAATTGTTTTTTCTCTTGAAAGGAAGGGCTCATCCTGAAAGGTCAGGATTTGAAGGTGCCTGGACAAGCGAACCCCTCAAATTTGATAACTCTTATTTTGTGGAAGCAACACAAACTCGTATGAATGATCTTAGTGCCAAAAATGTTTTGTCAATCATTTTCACCATCTTTTAGTTAGAACACTGAATATGTTAGAGAACCATACTTCAATCTGTGAATAAACAGTGAGTTGCTCAAGGAAGAAACCGAGGGACTTCTCAAGCTTCCAGCCGATGAGGCTCTCTTGGGTGATCCTGAGTTCAGACACTATGTCGAGATGTATGCTAAGGTAATTCTTGATATGTCCTGTACGATAAGGTTACATTATGATTCGACACTCGAAATACCAGCATGATATCTTCTTTTCCTCATTTGAATATTTCGTTCAGATTTTGAGCCGATAAGAAATTTCCTTTTGCCAGGACGAGGATCTCTTTTTCAAAGACTATGCAGAATCACATAAGAAACTATCAGAATTGGGATTTACCCCACGAGACACCGATTCTGCCACCAAAACCATTGCGAACAGTGCTGTATTGGCACAAAGTGCATTTGGAGTTGCTGTTGCCGCTGCTGTTGTGATCTTGAGTTACCGCTATGAAGTTACCAGGAGAAAATGAATTATTAGCTCAAGCTCACATATATAATACATCCAAATATACAGAAATTATTGAAGTGATGGATTCACTGTATGCCACAATTTGAGATCTCTTTTATGGTCATGTGAAATTGTAATCGGCTTTAAAGTTTTGGATGCCATTTCAGACAAACAGAACTTTCAGATTTTGAACTTGTGATGAGCTTAAAGGTGTCAATATTCTTTTTGAAAAGAGATGCTGAATTGAATCATAATTAGACTCGCGGTCTGCATCGTATGTATACATGTTAACTTGATCTTAAACCTAACTCAGGTACAAATTTTTTCGTCTGAGTTCATCGGAAATCCGATTAAAAGGATACCAAAACATTATATTACATGCGTCGAAACCGACTAATTATTTAGGTACCCAAATCAAATCATTATATATATACATGTATTTTTTTCCACTTGAATTCATTCCAATTCCAATTAAGGATACTCGAACCCGATTTAAATGGATCATATGGATCCAAGCACTGTAAAGAACAAGATCTACTGCCATCGTTGCATTCCCCATGCTCTTGAATTAAACTGAACTGCCGGGCAGAGGAGTTGACAACAAAGTATGTGTTTCATTTCTTCTCGTCTCTCTCAAAGTCTGAGAGCAGAGAACAAGAGACGAATTGGAATCTGGAATGGAGGAGATTCGACAACACAGCATGAATTTTGATCGCCGGTTCATGTTCTTCATAGTAGTTGACTAGGTTTTTGATAGAAGCCGAGTTCCCCCATTTGACTTCCACCGGTCTTCCGCTCGACTCTTTAAAGCTCTTACTTGTACAACGACTCCGCGACAGCATTCACAACCTTGACGAACAACTTCTGTCGGCACTCGTTTGGTCCATCCAAGCATTGAATCTATTAGGTTGGATTGTTGGGTTTAGGACCGTGTCAAAACAAATCGAGACCAATAAGCGAAGTCAACGGATGCTCGGGTCCCGAAAGTGCAATGAACCTTCGTTGACTCCGTGTTTGGTTTGACCCACCACTAACTCCATCCTTTTCCCACCTACCTTCACTCCTTAATTTCGTTGAGTGGCCAGCTGGGTTGGATTTGACTGCTACCTATCGACAACAACAATTAACAGATCTACTACTGTACTTTTTGCTGAAAAATTAGATCTATCTATCTATCAGAGCACGTTTAGTTCGTGCGCCTAAAGATCAAGAGGAAGAAGAAGAAGAAGAAGAAGAGCGACGACCGTGGGATAGACAGAAGAACAGCAAAGGTTGGTCTACTCACCTTGAAGAAGAAGAAGAAGAAGAATGATGATGATGTGAGTTGACTATTGATCTTTGAAACATGAGAGAAATGGTTATGCCGGTCAGTCATCATCAAGTTAAAGGAAATGCGTATGTTGCGCATTCGTTTTCTATCGATCTGAAGTCAACTATGGGCCAGAATTCCAAACGGGGAAAGGTCAATTTTCCTTGAAGTAGGAATCTTTTTTTGGAGGATTCAATACTGCTGTTGATTCTTAAGACGATTGGAATCTTACAATTTGAAGTCGGGAAGATTCAAAGAAGAAATTTGACGTCTAATGTTCATTGCAAAGGTGCCAATAAGTCAACGCGAAGATGGCACAAAAAAGACCCAAAAAGGATTGAGAAAAAGAGTGGGAAGAACAACGATGCAGGCTGCTCTTGATCCTGTCCATTGTTTCCATGATCATATTGCTGCAAGTTGTTGAGATCACAATTCGTTGACTTTTGTAGATCTTCACAAGGCAGCATGAAGTTGACGTATCGACTTCGCTTGAGTCAACACATGGAATCAACAACCAAAAATTGGAACCCTAAAATAGATCCAGCAAGGATGTCATCATATCTTTCATAGTCATCTCAAGTATTTGGTGAACCTATCACATCATCACTTTTGCACATCCACAAACTGGACAAGAACAATAAATAATATGTCTCTACATGTAATCTGCGAATGTTTCATACCTCAGAAGTCCTTTAACCTTAAACTCAATCAACCAGTAAAGTGATGAAGAACATTCGGAATCTGAACAACAACAACAACAACAACAACAACAACAGAGACTTGATTTCCCAATTAGTAACTCAAAACTTGCTATCAGCATAGTTTTGGTTCAATCACTCACCTCTCCTTATTTGCAGCAACCTTGCATTTCACTGATGACATGGATGCTTCGATTCTGGAAAGTGAGGTTACAGGTGAGAAAAATTGATCTTTTACTTCTCTTTAATTTCAGAAGATGTGTGTGTGCTGATTGTCTCATCAAATCGAGTTAATGGTATTAATTTGTATTATTCCAGATTGGATAGGATTAATGGGTCAGAAACTAGTAAGTGATAAAAAGAATAGAAGATAAGAATAATTATTGAAGAAGCATTATTGAAGAAGCTTTAGCTTGAATACATTAATATGTCCCTCTCCTATTTATATAGATTAGGAGGAAAGAATTTCCCTCAATAGAATAGAGGATTTTCCTCGAACAAACCAGTGAGATTTCCTCATATAGTTGGGGAAATTTTATCTTCTATCATGCCTCCGTAAGATGGTGCTCCTGTCAAGGATATCAATCTTGGATCGATGCAAAGAATGGTTTACGAGTGAGAGACTTCGTGAGTAGAGCAAGAGCAGATCGTTGCTGCTGCTGCTGCGATTGCTGTTGCTGTGAGGGCACGGGCGTTCCTTTCGTTCCCCTTAAGTCCGTCGACTATTGGTAGATCAACGAAGACTATCGCGGTGAGGAAGATGATGATTGGTCGCGGAACCTCTTAGGAATTTGTCTGCAGCGACGTTGGTCGCTAACCAAAGGCAAGGGCGAAGCTTTGCTTTTCTCAGCGACGTTGGTCACTGGCCGAAGACAAGAGCGAAGCTTCGTTTTTCTCACTGCTCTGATACCATGATGAAATGAATAGAGGATAAGAATAATTATTGAAGAAGCATTATTGAAGAAGCTTTAGCTTGAATACATTAACATGTCCCTCTCCTATTTATATAGATTAGGAGGAAGAATTTTCCTCAACAGAATAGAGGATTTTCCTCGAATAGACTAGAGAGATTTCATCGTATAGTTGGGGAAATCTTATCTTCTATCACTAAGTTCTTTCTAACGAGCACATTTATGCTTGACTGATAAGTTTGAATGGCTGTATTAGTCTTGAGTAACAATCAACTATGATGATGTTTAGTCCTATCAAATGGAACATGGTTGATCAAAAACAGACAGAATCCAGTGTAGGGTATGGAGATCCAAGTGTAGGTATGGTCTTCAAAGACTTGTTTGTGCATGTGACACTTTTGTTCTGCATTATTGTTGGCCCTACCTAACTCCGAATGATTGTGACAAGAACTAGTTGTGGAGAAATTACACAAGTCCTTGTCATATACTTGGAAAGTTGGAAGATCAGAGGAGCTCCACTTGGATGCTATTTTGACTCTTGTAGTGGCATATGGGGAGTGGAGTAGGGAAGGAAGGAAGGAGGGCCAGAGACAAAGAGAAGCATCAAGAGAAGTGGTGGTGTGGGGAAACACCATAGAAATATTATTGACAAGAAGGCCAAAAGGCCATACCTACCTTGTCTGCTTGCAGTATAACCTGCACCACAAGAATGTGGGGAAAAGACTTGGCAGATAAACCAAAGTCCACATGAGAAGCACTACCCACACCATTCCCAACTCTACTTTCCCCTACAACTTGTCTTGTGCTCCTTAAACTTCTCTTTCTCTCTCTTACAAGAAAAAGAAAGAATGCAAACACTGTGTAGCAATTGATAGGGAAGACTGAATTGAGTCAGATTGCATGCTTCCCTATCTGTGAGTGGGCAGTGGATGGGGTTTTTTCTTATTTAAATTGGATTTGGATATTCTTTAATAGGATTTGAAATTAGGTTAGAGAGAAAAATAGATACTTAGGTTAAGGATTCAGACAAGAATTACACTTGTAAGGCTTAAGAGTGTGCTTTACATATGTGTATATGAAAGCTGATTCTTAATATCAAACCAATTAGAGAGACCTTCTTATTGAAGAGGTGCTGTGCTGTCTCTTAGAACACACTCCACAAAGGAATTGGAAGTCATCCAAATGAGATGATTGCAGGAGGTCTGTGGAAGACTCTCAAATTTAGTCCCTTGTGAATTGGTGTATGGCTAAGCCATATCTTTGGATAAGAAGAGACTACTCAATTGTCCAAATCATAAATAGAGCAATCATGACAAGATGAGATCAAAATGTTTTTACTGTAAACTATAATCAAACTTTAATGTTTGGACCAACTTTTTTTTTTTTTTTTTGGTCTAATTAAACAAGTGATGCCATCCAATATGTCTGATTGAATCAAACTTATGGTTTTGTTAACTGCTAATTGCACAGATTCAGTGAGTTGGATTGCAATGATTCTAATAAATGGTTACATTAAACAAGATTTGACCAGACATAAACTGATGCATGATTAGCTTTGAGTACTTCTCTTAGACTTCCTTTTGCTGGCCATTTCCATTCCAAAAATTGGGATCAAGCTTAGGTCAAAGTAGATCTACCTAACCATCCCAAACTTTGCACAGAAAAAGTGCAATTGATACTTTAAAATATAAAAAAAGGCTTAGTAGTAGGTGAATATATATATATAGAGAGAGAGAGAGAGAGTAAAGTGAAAGCTCAACATATGGTAGGCCTATGGTGGAGTGGAATCATGAGGGTTCGATGGAAAGCAAGGAAATGGTTTGGGATATTTTGATCCACCACTCTTTGTTCACCCTCTCAAGACAAATTATTTCTTATTCAGCTAAGTTTGTATGGATAGATAGAATGGTGTTTTCTTTCATATATTATCTTGAATGAATCCTAATTATTCGACACATGAGAAGGCGAATATCAAATATATTTCACAAAATGAATATTGATCTATACAGAACTCAATAATAATAATAAGAAAAAAAGATTCACATAGTAAACTCTAAATAATTAAAATTATATAATTATTATTATCCTTGTCGATGTGTCGGTACACAACACATAAATCATATTAGTCCTAAATGGATATCAAACAATCTAAACTTGAATGAGACCAAATGTTTACAGAATTGAATAAGATGCATCTGCATGCCGACCTCTGTTGATGCTCATGGAATAATTCTCCGTTTGTAAGACGTCTATATGAACTAATTTGGGTGCAAAGTCCACATAGGGGACCCCTCGACTACTTTGTCTTTCTCATGGAATTGATATGGTGGACTCGTTGGCTACATGAAGGATAAGGGTTGACCATGGTTAGCTTCCGTAAAAGAGAGGGAGCTGCTGTAGATGTAGCCTACTGCATCTGCAACTTGGTTTAAGCCCATGAGATCAATATGAGCACTAAGTACACCAAAGTCATGGATGTTTTTAATGTAGTTTGTCTTTTCCTTTGTTCAATCTCTGTATTCCCATTGTGTCTTATTAGCACTGTCTGTTCTTTAGAGAGAGAGAGAGAGAGAGAGAGAGAGAGAGAGTGTTATTAGTACTGTGTGTTGGTAGCTTACTGAAGACCTACCTGAAGTGGATGGTATGATGACGTGAGAAGTAGGCGCAAGAATCCTCTCTCTCTCCGCGCTTCTTTTTTCCTTCAACGTGTGTTGAAGAGACCTCACAAACATCCAACTGGTTTGGTTCCTGCCGTAGTCAAACGGCTATAAATTTCCATCCCCGGTGTAAGAGAGGGGGACTGCACTGCAACAAGGAGAGAGAGAGAGAGAGAGAGAAGAAGCGAGGGGGAGGAACATGGGGAGATCGCCATGCTGCGAGAAAGCTCACACCAACAAGGGTGCATGGACCAAGGAGGAGGACGAGCGCCTCATCGCTCACATCCGAGCCCACGGAGAGGGCTGCTGGCGTTCCCTCCCCAAGGCCGCCGGTCTGCTCCGGTGCGGCAAGAGCTGCCGCCTTCGGTGGATCAACTACCTCCGCCCCGACCTCAAGCGCGGCAACTTCACCGAGGAAGAGGACGAGCTCATCATCAAGCTCCACAGTCTCTTAGGCAACAAGTACGTGTTCGATCAGCTACCACAAGAACTCATCTCGATGCAGAGCTGACTCTGTTCCTCGTTGCAGATGGTCGCTGATCGCTGCAAGACTCCCCGGGAGAACGGACAACGAGATTAAGAACCACTGGAACACACACATCAGGCGGAAGCTACTGAGTCGAGGAGTGGATCCTGCGACCCACCGGCCGGTCAACGACCGCCCGCCATCTAACATTACAATCTCCTTCGAGAGGAGAGAGGGGAAGGCGGTCGGCGGCAGCGAGGAGTCATCGGTATGGCAGCAGCAAACCCAGCGTCCAGACCTCAACCTGGAGCTGTGCATAAGCCTTCCCTTCCAACAAGACCCCCATGAGCTCACCAAGAGGGAGAAGAGCCTCTGTTTCAGCTGCAGCTTGGGGTTGCAGAACAGCAAGGAGTGCAAGTGCCGAGACTTCTCCGGCCTCAGCAATGGAATGTTGAGCTACAGAGGCCTGAAGATGAAGTAAATGCAGACAAAAGACAATCTGGGATAAGAGATGAGGGAGAGGAATAAGAGGATCTTAGCTTCTAATTCAACAGCCTCTCCCATTTCCTAGTCCTATTTGGAATTTGGTGTTTTGTTTCTTTTGTACAATTATGAGCAGATATAATACCAGATGATCACCTACCATGAACTTTATACTGATCTTGTGAATGCTTCTTGTTTCTTACACACAGGGAATTTTTGTTCTATTGATGCATGAAGGTATCTAGTTATATTATCTCAAGTAGTTTAGGCTTAATTTGTCCAGTATCAGTCAATGTATGTGGATAAGAGACAAGAAGCCAGAAGGAGAGGAAGGCAGGTAGCCACTCCTAATAAAGAATGGAGAGAGAGAGAGAGAGAGAGAGAGAGAGAGAGAGAGGGGGGATTCAATCCAACTGAGACACTGTAACTTCATCCATGACGCTTTTGATAGCCAACATCCATCAAAAGCAAAGAAAAAGTAATAGCTAAGCTTTTCTTATCTGACCTGAGGTATCATGAAAAGATGATGTCTATCTCTTGCATTAGAATGGACCCAACCCATGAAGAGAACATGACCCTACATAAACAACCTACTTGACCAGTTCCTACCCAACTCTTAATTATTAGATCTTGACTAGAGAGAAGAAAAAGGTGTTGTAGTTTAAGGTGGAGCATTATTTTATTGTCTGTATTCATCATGCAACTGTGAGCAGTTGGGAGAGAATGTTGACCTAAAAACAATTTCAATCCCAAATGAAATGAATACCTAACAAATACAGTATTGGATCATTGAACATGTTTTCAAGCACTTTGCTAGTAACATTCAAGCCCAACTTTAAGTGTGTCTCCTACTTGTTTCATCATTTTGGTTGATAGCAACCTTTACCCAATCATCAAGTATATTACATCATTTGGAAAGATTAATGCCACTCTCAGTGTGCCATCTTACAACTCTTCATAGTTTAAGCTTATGTGAAAGGGAATGGAGAATGCAGTGTCTTTGTTTATGGGTTGTGCACATGGAAGATTCAGAGGTGGAGCTTGAGACACAACAGAGGCCTAAAAGCTTTCAACTAAGATCCAAAAGAAGTGTTATTTTCCATCACCTACCCTTGCACTTTTTCAACAGGTTGGGTAGGCTAAAGAAGCTTCCATGTTCCATTTTATCTTTCTTTGTTCTTAGCAAAAGGATGGGATAGTTAAACCCAACAACTACTGAAAATTCCATGTTCTATTTTCCCATCATAAATCTGTGGGGATGAGATTGTCTTTACCTCCCATTACACTTATAAGCTATATTCTACTGCAGCCCATAGGTTTTGTTATTAGCAGCACAAACTATTGTACAGAGGAGGGTGACATTAGACCATCAACAATTCTAACTCCCACCAATGACACAAGGAGGACAACTAGCAGTCCCATGATACTGTGACACAGGTTTTAATAGTTATCAACAAGGCAAGAATACTCTTCAAAGGATGCTTTTGGAACTTAATTATAATTTTCATTGGCATGGTCACTTTGTCAGTATTATAATGTGGCACTAAGCAGCTGGCCAAATAATACTGATGCTCAGTTGTAAACTCTGCTTGTTCTGTCACAATTGCTTTGGTATAATTATTCACTCATTTTTAATTAATTGAACTTGTTTCATCTATATCAGTTTGGTTTCCAACTCTGCTATTGTCTTCTGCCTATGCTCATACAGACTCCTCTGTAGTGGCAAAAACATTTTTTGAAAGCAAAAGCTGGACTCCATAACTTCTCTTCTGCAGACTGTTCTTGTTAATTTGCAGCACCTACCTTAGGGTACAAGCAACAGAGTTTTATATGCTTTTCCAATGTGAATCTCATCCTCTTAATGTTCTGCTACTAATGAGAGTTGCAACCAAGGCCAGGAAGGTAAAGTTGGTTCTTGTCATTTCAATGTGGGTCAAGTCTTGGACAAAGGTTGTCATATCTGCTTTCCTAACACCATTGGTGGTTGGCAAGCATCTTTTTAGGTCCCTTGACATCAAGTCAGCTGCATGTGCATTGCATTGTTTCTCTGTTTCCTTCAACAAAAAGATGATCCAAGAAAGTGATCTTTTTGGCAACTACATGTTTAATGTGTGAGTTGTTCACCAAACAATAAATGGAGAATGGGTATCATGTGAGGGGTTCAAGAGTTCAATCCTCTCATTGTGGCATTTGGTGGTTTCCATTGCATAATGAGGAAGTGCAAAGTGATGAGTTGCTGTATGATAAAGGATATTGGGCTTTAATGTTAAAATACTCACATAAAAACAGTTACTGATGTTTTCATATCATCCATATCATTACAAGTTCTACTAACTAATCAAAATATATTAGTGAATTGCATAATTAAGGTAGTGGTCATATATATTTGAATAGTCAATAGAACATCTAACACAAAATAAAAAATCAGGAACATGAAGCAAGGATACCTCACCAAATCCTTCAGTGGAAAGTATGTAAAGCTCATCAGGTCTTTTTGACATTTCTGTTCTAAAATTCAGGAGGTACTCTTCAAAGTCAAACCTATCAAATGCACTGCTGTAGACCTGGAGTGTTTGGCTGTGGAAAGGTAGGCCTTGGAAGTGCTATCTTATGAATTGATAGCTGACCCACCCATGTTCCAAAACCACATGGTCTCTGGCTTCATTGATGGAAGACATTTTGATGGATTTTTCCTGTTGGAAACAAAGTGGGCAATTAATAAGCACATTGAATTTTTGGTATGCTGATTTGCCCAAATTCAAAGTAAATGCAGAAAATTGTGTGTTGCTTCTTTCACTATCAACCATGTAATATCTTCAAAGTGGGTAGGACTGGGGCTTTACTCCATCAGCCAAACAATGCATTGAGAGATGGACTTGCCTCATAAATCACATGAAACGATGCATCGAAGCTAACCACAGATTGCAGAGAGCCCTCTAAAAGCTTTCAACTATGTGATGAAGGTTGTGTGGGTTATTTGGCCTCAACATGCTATTGATGCTTAACAAAATCAAACAGCATATGCTGAACTTTGGAGTTAATATATGAAAAATGACATCTGGAACAAATTTAAAATGGTCTTCCAGTTTTAAAATCATGATATGTTGGTTTAGACAAATGCCAAGCAGGTTTTCTTTTTTTCTTTTTTTTCTGAAGCACACATTAGTCACAACCATTCAATCACTTTAAAGAATAGTTTCAGCCAAATCTGGGTTAAAGAAACATCCAAGAACAACAATCATTATTCTCAATCTTTATGCAACCTGATCACTATATGCAACTAAAGAGAATCTAAAACAAGAACAACAGTAGCATCTTTTCCTTCCAAAAAAAAAAAAGTAATTATATTTATTCAAAATTCTGTTATAACAAATACCTTGTTGATCAAATCACAAAAGTGAGAACATGCCATCAAGTCATTGTTCTTTCCAACAAAGATTACTAATAATAATTCTAGAATAGTTGGCCAACCAATTGACACATCTATTTCAAAAATACTCATATATATATATATATATATATATATATATATATATATATATATATATATATATATATATATATATATATTCCAAAAGTTGATGCATGAGTATATCCCATTGTTGCCGGCTTGAGAAACATATCCCTGAGAACAGGATCTACATGGGCATGGGCATTTATATTTCATGTCTCAAATGTTGATTGACAATGAGAATTTTAAACTTAAAGCCGTGGAGTTCATGGTAGATAATGGAGAAATAAATTGTTCTCCTGGATTTTTTTATTGTCTTAATTTTGATGGTATCAGAATAAGATGCTATTATGTTAACATCTTATTGGAGGGAATCACCAAACTTATAATCAAACCAGATGTCAGGATGATTATTAACATAATTATTAAGAGGATAATAGAGATTCTTTTTATTTGCTACACAGGTTTACAGATTTTACTGATGTGCACACATATATAAGTATGTATACATATATACATAATATATATATGTGTGCACATCAGTAAAATCTGTAAACCTGTATAGCAAATCAAAAAAATCTCTATTATCCTCTTAATAATTATGTTAGTAATCATCCCGACATCTGGATCGATGATAAGTTTCGTGATTCCCTTCAATAAGATGTTAACATAGTAACATCTTGTTCTGATATCATCGAAACTAAGTTCGACAATCGAACAATCCAAAAGAATAACCTGTTACTAACATTTCTCCATTATCTATATTGAACTCCAAGGCCTTTAAGTTTAATATTTCCATCGTCAATCAGCATCTGAGACATGGAACAGAAATGCCCATGCCCATGTAAATCCTGTTCTCAGTGATTGGTATCAGAAGATGCTTCTCAAGCCGGCAACAATTGGATAAACTCATGCATCAACTTTTGGTTTGTTCAGAAAAAAGGACAAACCCCAAGACCTAACATCAACTTGATGTTCCAAATATCTTTGGAGATAAGGCAGATTGCAATACCATCCTTCCAATCCACCACAAAATACAGAAACATTCAAAGTGATGCACAAATCATCTTTCCATCTAATATCAATAACTAAAGTTGATTGCAGAAAGTTCTCTGCCCACAACTGCTCATTCATCCACAAATAGGCCTGTTTCACATTTGCCCACCACCATGGATTGACAACCACCAACCATCCTAACATGGAGGCCGACATCGTTTTAAGCATTGCAAAATCACCATGTGAGTGCAATAAAGTTAACCAAACGTTTGGCCATGACTGCAAGCAACAGTTCATATCACCAAAACTCAAAATCATGTAGACAAGGAAAAGTTCATCAACGTGGAATCTAGTTCTAAATATGTTCACATAGAGCAAAAAGTATGGGCAATCAGAAAGTGAGGTTCCCACCAATAAGTGCAAAAGGTGCATCTCGAAATAAGGAAAACCGGGATACCCATGAGAATGAGCGAAGATAAGCTCTGAAATAGTAGGAATAGTATATGTAGTCCAACTTGAGAGGTCCAGGAGATTCTCTGCCTCCGGAAATGATGCCCATAGTGGATGATCGACTAGATCTTCAGCCATCAATAAAGAAAGGAGGAAGTTTGTGGAAATTATCAGAACATCAAAATTAGGTGTCTTCAGAGGGAGCTTCCTTAGCAGCTTCAACTGCAGCTTTCTCTGCCTGTATTTCAGCAACAATGGAGCCAATCTCAGCTTCATCAAGATGACGAAGATCATGCTCTTTGGTTATGACAGAAATTTCTATGTTCTTTCCTCCACTCTCAACAACCTATATAGGAATTGCAATTGTTCTCATAATACATCTTTTTTTTTGTCCTTTTAGGTGTTTCAGTGAGAAATCCCATGTCAACAACTATTCGAACAACAAGAGAATAAGACAGTTCATGCTTCTAAAAGTGTCGCACGCAACCGATAAAGAGATGGGAAGACAAGTTGTCCAGGAGGTGGACACAAACATCAAGAATCGAGATGCAATTGATGTTCATGACATTGGGAAGTTTAGAGTGCTGATAACCTCCTTTAATGACTTACCTCTTTAAATGGTGGGTTCAACTTGACACCATTTGAACCTTGATCATAAGGTTAACTACAAAGGTCTTATCACTAAAATAAGTGTGTCAGTGGTAAGATTCCTTTTTCTTGGAATAAAAGAGAATGACAAAACTTCAGACTTCTCAATTTTTAAAATGAATATCTTAATGATACAAGTAACTTGTAAAACTATATACAGGAGAAAAAGAACAGTGTGCTTGACACACTTGACAGAAAATTGGGAGGAGAACTAGCAGGTCGACGATGGCTTGCAAATTATGCTTAAATTTAGTAGATGTTGTTAACAGAATGGCGATGCCACACACATAAAGGAAGAGACTCAAGAGTGTTGCAATAAATTCATCTGGAAAGTCCAATGGAGAAAAGGAGATTTGTTAGCTAGTTATTTAGAATTAATCAGTGAAATGAGAGAAGTTAAGAAATCTGTCAAAGATGTGGGATAATGTAGGATATAAAAATGCATCAGTAAGGAAGAGTTTCTCCCTTGAAGTGAAGCACACGTACAAGCAGGTGTAGACACTCTCTGTGTCTACACCCAATTAACAACAGTACTGTGACAATCCATCCAACAGTCTGTGTCCCAATTTATCAGTATATCTCTATAGTGAAGTCTCTCTTTAGGAATTCTTGTCGTGACTTCTTGAAGTACTGCCCATCCCCATGCCACATGGGCAACACCAAAAATTTACGATAGAATATGATCCTTTATTGGGGTTTCTGTAACTAGAGAAGAAAATACCTCCAAATAACAAGAGGAAAGAAAGTTTTCCTATGTCGCATGTGATGACCACCAAAATATGCAAATAATGGATTGTTGTAATATGTTTTCATTAAGCAAAAATCTAGAAAGCTTTATGTTCATTGAGAGAAAATCTAGGAAGCTTTATATATTTTTATTAGAGCAGGTGTTCAGGATCGGGTGCACAGGGGAGGGGGTAGGTGGTTGAGCCGAACCAAGATGTGGTTCGGGCTCGACTCTAGCTCAGGTCCTACTTGTTACTTGATATGCAATTGGGACACCCAGTGCTAGGCGCTTAGGCAAAGGTGCCTCACCTGACATGTTTCGAGTCTCAAGTGCATTTAGAATGAAAAAGTTTGCCTTAAAGCAGTAAAACACAAAGGGAAACATCGTAAGAGTTGATATAAAAGCAATTTAAAAGGGAAAATAATTACAGGTTAGAATAAAAATAATATAAAGAAGAAAGATTGTGGATAGGTTCTAAAAAATGACAGATTCTAGATCTAATGCAATTTAATAATTTGTTCTATTTATTATTTAAGAAAAAATAAAGATACATTTTGTACTTTTTAGTAATTAAAGAAACTGAGAACAATCAGATTTACCATAATATCACAAGACATTAGAGTATCCCCACCTTTAAGATTTCAAGTCACCATTCAAACCAGATGTTATTAATGTAAAGCAGTTATCTTGCATTAATAAAAAATATCCATTAGTCAAAGAAATAAAATACTCACTTCAATGGTTTCGTGGCCGGAGGTCTCCATGTAGTTCTTCTCCAACAACTCCCGCAGCGAGTTGAAGTTCCTCCCGGTGGCTTTGTCCTTCCAGGCCGAGATGTCATTGTGCGTGACGGGACTCATGATCTTGCGCACCGATGTGCGGCGAAAAGGAACGATACGATGAAAAGAACCCTAACGAATCGGGTGGCACGAGAACCTAACCAATTACCGGGAGTCTTGGAGTTCGGGGGTGGACTTCTTCTCGAGCCGAGGACGACGGTGCCGGTGCCTCGGACAGCGACGGCAGCGAGTTGCCCTTGCGGACGGCCTCGAGGGAGTGCTCGACCTGGAAGAGGTCGCCATCGGGAGAGAAGACGGTTATCGCGCGGCCGTAGCGGGCTCTCTGTTTGATGCCCGTCCTCTATTGCTGCGATGGTAATAAGGAGCTGGGCATACAACATGCCCAATGGTAAGTCTTGGTGACTGGCTTTGAAATCAGAAATAGCAAGGTTATCTCTTTAATTTACTCTTTTTATTATTATTATTATTATTATTATTTTCAAGTTAATTACTAATTTTTACATGTTTAATTTGCAATTTGTTAGATAAATTCCCTCACTGAGAATAATGGCAATTTTATGAATAAAAAAACCTTTTTTAAATTCACATGAGATAACCAAATGGTGTCCATAATTAGACCTTATTGATATATAGTACTTTTTACAAAGAGAATGCGACATAATGATTATTTGCAAAATGGAAAGAGGAACGGAGAGCAATCTATTTTGATTATTATTAACACATAAAATTGCATGAAATAACATACAAGAGGGAGAGGATAGTTCGAGTGATACAGAAACATCAAACTAATGTTCCAATTGGTAAACTATTGTGAAAAAGAATCTCCAACGAAAGGAAGATAAATAATTAAAACATAGCAGGGAGATTTTAGTTCTTGCAAGTCTCCTTGCCACGCTTAGATCTGATTTCAGAAGCTGCAGCTTCTGCAGCAGATTTTGCCAGTGTGGTGGGAGCGATGCTGCTCTTGGGGTCAATGCCTTTTCTGATCTTGAACACGGCCCACGCGGTTCCGACAGCATGCCCTGCAGCATCAAGCCCTTGGGTTGCGGCTGCAGCTGCTTGCTCACCGTACCTGCAACAACAATTTCCATCAATCTATAAACCTCTTCATCTTGTTGTCATGCATATAAGCTTGGAAGGTTGGTTCTGGCACTAAAATTTATTTTATTCGAATCTTCTCCGGGTCACAAAAATCATCGCTATCGATTCACTAAAGCTATTACATGGTCATTTAACTTGTATCTCTTGCACACAAGCATGATCATGGAGATCGTATTTCTTAGGCACAAAATTGAGGTAGAGGTGACTGAAGGATAATGGTTATATGCAAGGTAATATGCAAGAATGGATAATGGTTGGAAATAAAATTTGAGGTTGGAACCAATCCATTTCAACCTGTGATCCAGGGAGATTAAAAAGCAGATTTATGGCAATTGGTACCTGTGAGATACTAGCCCAGTTGTCACAACCGATGATGTAGACAAAACATTTTTTCCAGCCACTTCAAAAGCATCGCATATCTTGCCTATAGGCAACAGGAGAAATAACCAAAACTGATGTTAGTCAGGTATGAGAGTTTAGATTTCTTTCCAGAAAAGAAAAGATTCTTGTCGGAAGAATTCTTAAGAATTGTTTATATATATAAATATATATGATACATTGTTGATATACACCAAGGAGGAAATCATGATACAAGTCACTAATTACCCATAGAAGGACTGAGCCAAGAGCTAAAGAAACTCAGGCAGAGAGATGCTCTCATCATACTAAGTTAATCTGAAGTTTGAACTTCAAATATATGTCTATTGCTGCTGAAACAACTTATTAGAGCATTAATTTCAAACAGTAAAGTTAGAATCGACAGATTTATGTGAGTCAACTATACTAGTAATTATGAATGGTTTGTTATTCTTGTACTCGTAGGGAAACTAAAATTAAGCATCTGATAATTTACCTTAAAAATGAATATGTCTAACTATTTATTCCGAATTATTCTCAAGAAAAAGTATGAAAAGAAACTTGGTAAGTATGTATACTACTCCCTTGCTTTGAAATTAGCTAGAAAAAGAGAACAGAACTCCTTAGAACCAAAATTTAACATAGAACTTTAGCACAATTAGTTGCTGCAGCAAACATTGTTCTTGTGATATGTCCAGATAACATGACAAGGAAATTAAAGACCAAACACATGAAAAATTTTGCTACTAGACTTGTGATGAACCACTTGGCCTTAACTAAATCAAGATTCAGATATCATGATATGATTAATGCAACTAATAGGGAATGAGGTCATGTGAAATGCTACAAGTTCCTCTGTGTCCGGTAATATCTCAACGAGGGCCAACGTGAAGTCAAAATCAAGTAGCACACAATTTGCATGCATGTAAGAGAAAAAAAGGACTAGAAATCATGCATTGCAGATTGAAATCATGAGATAAGAATACTTATATATACATTCAGCCAGGCAAAACAGTAGAGATAATCAAAATGAAATTCATAAGGAAAACATTATATAAATTTCTCTGAACGAAAACAGAGGTAAACTGAGAAATGACATACCAAATCCATCAAGAGAAGCCAGAACAACTTCACCAGGCAACATACCAAAAAATTTCTTGCCTGCTCTCGAATTTACAACTGAACTTGTGAAGTATCCAGACACCCTGACGACCCCAGATAAGACTCCTGTCGCAACCTTCTCTGACATCTTGGTGAACCTCTTAACCCTAAACACCAGTAGGTCATTTGTCAGCACATCTTTTACACAAGAAGCTCAACAAACAAATTTAAACACCAAGGAGAAGACTCATTCAAGATTCTATTTAGAGAACCAAATAACACATAAGCGATGAAAAAGAAAAAGGTGGAATCTGATAGTTCACTGTGAAATATAAATTCCCATAACTTGCCACTAGAAGTGTTAAGGAAAATTTAAAACTTCCACCTGCTATGTTCTTTATGTTTTACTGTTGAACATTCGTAAATCTCATGTCTTCTCAAGGCTTGTTTGTCTCACATCAAAACTTTCAGGTAGATTTACAAGAATGAACTCTTTGTGCAAAACTAATTAAATTCAGCATGATCAAGAAAGAGGACTGTAGTCCAGTTGACGTTTTGAACAATATATAATCTGTCCTTATCGTGCATAATCAATCATGTTTCATTTGTGTGGCATACATAAGTCACAGTCAAACAAAACCTACAATTTAAATCATCAAAAGAAGTTCTTTACTAATATAAATAAATAACAATATTTGATATATATATATATATATATATATATATATATATATATATATATATAATACAATTGACAAAAATAGTGCCCATTTGTTGATCTGTTCTTCAAAACTAAAACAACGTAGATATTGTTTAGAGAAATATATTGTTGTAAGGGTTCTTGATCGCAAAATATTATCTTGGACGTGTGGAAGGACATTTTGTGGCAGGAAACGTTCATCCATGCTCAGGAAAATAGAGTAGAAAGAAAAAGATGAAGGATGATTTGGATCTTAGGTTCCCAAATATAAGTTGATCAAGAAGTGAAGGAAAAGAAAAAGGTGATACCTTTGGATCCTCGCCCAGGTTTCCGGACTAATCTCTGTCGGCTTCTCATTCGGCCCTAGCCTCGTCTTCAACATATCATTCCCCCACTTGAGCCTTTCCACTGTCACATCCCCACACCACAATATCCCCTTCACAAGCTGCCCCGACCCTGCGGCGATCGCCTTGGCGACCAATCCGCTATAGTCCTCGACATTGGGTGCCAGAGTGGTCCAGTAAGCCACACATCGCTCCTCCATCATCTCCTTCTTAGAGCTGTCCTCCATCACCTCTGTGGGCGTGACCTCCTTCGCTACGGTTCCATCAAGCGCCTCCGCCGGCTCCTTCCCGCTCACCTTCTGCACCGAGAAGCTACTATAGCTTTCCAAGATCGCATCCAGCTCCTTCAGAAGAGCCTCCTGCCCCTTTGAAGCGAAGGTCAAGCCATAACTAAGAACGTCCGGCGACCCACCGCCGCCGTCCCCCGTCTCACCGGGAACGTGGAGGGAGAAGAAGTAGTGCGATTCGTCGAGCTTCACGGCGGCCTCATCGTGAGCCAGAGGCCACTGAACGGCGTCATCGGTGCCGCCGACGCGGACGAGGACGGCGACGAAGCTGTCGCCCTGTCGGAGCCCAGAGATGTAGAGGTCGCCGGAAGCGAGCTCGACGCTGCGCTGCTTGTCGATAAGGTGGAGGAAGGCGCCGGGAATGCGTAGTATGGTTTCCTCCGACGGAGGTTGGAGGGAGGGGTTTTTAGGATCGTCTTCGGCAATGTGGGGGAAGAGGTCCTCGGTAAAATCGGACACGTCGACGGGGGGATACAAAGAGGAGGATGAGGGGGTGGTGGTGGTGGGGATGGGAAAGGGAGGAGCGGAGGGAGCAAACGGCGGAGGCGAGGGCTGGGGGATCTGAGGATTTGTGGAAGCCATAGGCGGGTGCTTGCGGTGGGAGAAGAGCGGGTAAGCGGAGGGAAGAGAGAAAGGAAGACGTAACCGTGACCGCCATGAGACAGGGAATGTTAGTTATGGTCCTGTAACGGTAACGGCATTGCACCTCATTCGGCGGGACGGTCTGACGTGGACTTTGTGGTCCGTAGCGTTTCCGTTAGTCCTGACGCGATACTTCTGTTGCGGTCCAACCTGTAGCAAACAAAATAACAAAATAAAATTGCATATATTATTATGGAGTATAAATTTAGAGAGGAAGAGATGAGCAAAATCTATTGTCACACCACATCAAATTCACATAAGCCTCCAACTCCATCATCTAAACAAATCCTTACTCTAATCCAAGATGAAAAATCGACCAAAAACTCAAATTAAATCACCAGAATACATTAATCAAATCAAATCAAAATTTGAGTTTACCATCTCATGATAAAATTTAGAAGAAACTCTTAGACTTGTCTCAGTGGATTACATGCACACTTCTCTCTCAGTGGCATATACGCTTTTCATCTGCAGAGAGATACAAATACCAGCAGAAGGCAAAATATAAATCAGTACATATAAGCTGTTATCTGGAGTCTGAAAAAATTGCTTTTCCAGACCAAATACAATGAGCATGATAATTCACATGACATCAGTAAATGTTTTTATAACAAGGTCCTGGAATCAAACACTATCCTCATCTTCAGATTTCTTAACACTTCAAAAAAGAGAAGTAGATGTATAAATTTATGCATGTTAACTAGATCAGCAAAATTGCAAGTATCACTTGAAATTATGAATCCTTTTAGCTGATTCGAGTGTATTCGACAAGAGCATTGCAATGGTCATTGGACCAACTCCACCAGGGACTGGTGTAATAGCAGAAGCCACCTCACAAGCCTCTTCATAACAGACGTCACCAACCAATCTGTAACCCCGGGGGCTTTCAGCATCCTAATGCATGGAGAAAATCTTCATTAAGTTATAAGATATTTTACGCAATCGCAAAATAAAAACAAATTTGTATTTATGAATATTGATCATTTCAATTGGATGAAAGGTAAGTGATAAAAAGGAAAAGGAAAAGAAAGGTGAAACTTAAACTTATTATGACAACCATCAGAATTTTGTGCATTATTATAGATAAAAGCAATTCATCATTGTCTAGATTAGAAAAGGCCTACTTTCATAGTACCTGTACGTAGTCATTGTTAAATTACTAACATTAACAGTGACCAGATGCAATAAAAAGATGAAGTGCAGAGAAGTATGTCAAGAACTAAAATCAGATATCAACTAAATTATAATTAGTCTAATAATTGTGAGACAAGGAATTAGGACTCTCAGGTATGCTTGCTAAAAGGCAAAAGCTTCATCGCTTTTCCTATTAAAAAAATGACACCAAGAATAATAGGTTGAACATTAATTCTAGTAATTTCAGTCCTGAAATTCAAATTATTAGAAAGGAAAATGCCTTGGCCATGAATGCAAATTAGGATTCAAATATCAACCAATATGACATGGCGCATTTATATTCTTAGTAACTAAACATCCTAAGCAGGAAGACTCTTACATCAACAGGATTGATTCCAACGTCTATCACAACCGCACCAGGCTTTATCCAGCTACCCCTCACCAAATTAGCGACTCCAGCAGCTGAAACGATTATATCTGCTTGACTTGTAATTTCCTCAGGATTTTTGGTGTAAGAATGTACCATGCTGACAGTTGCATTTGCTTTCTGGCAAATAATCAACAATTTCACATGAATAAATACGAAACACAAAAAAGTAACGCCACAAATTATTTATAATAAAGATGTAGGCCAAAGGATTATACCTGCAATAATAGTGCAACAGGCATTCCGACAATATTGCTTCTGCCAATCACAACAGCTCTTTTCCCCTTTATCTCAATGTCATACCTGTGCAGCAATTCCATGCATCCTTTTGGAGTACATGGAACAAATAGAGGATCCCTACCTTGCATAGCAAGACGACCAATATTGAGTGGATGGAACCCATCCACATCTTTCTCAATACTGACAGCGTTTAATATGTTCTCTTCCTTCATGTGCTGCCAAAATAGAACATTTTGGTAAGTGCAAATAATAAGAGAAGAAACATAAGTCCCAGTTCAGTTGCAGAATAAAAAAAAATCCCTTGTCTGTTGAGAAAATGCTAAATATCTTCTAAATTAAACTCTATACGAGGGGAAACAGGATACAGAAATCCTAGCACATCACAGCCTTTAGATGACATTATGTCGGGAATCAATGATCAATTTATAAAATGATGGCAATGACATTTGTCCTATAAGAAAACTTCATATTACTTCCAAGAGCAATTGATATATATATATACCAATGATAACATACACGAGGCAGAGGCAACTGGACAAGAATTCCATGAACTGATGAATCATCATTGAAAATTGCAATATGCTTTAGAACTTCCTCTTCCGTACAGTCCTCAGGCAAATTGACTTCATAAGAATTGATACCCACAGCCTTGCAAGCTTTCTTTTTGTTCCGGACATATGTTTGAGAGTCCTTCCTTGAACCCACTAGAATTACAGCCAGGCCCGGAACAATGCCAATTGTGTCCTTCGTCCTTGCTATCTCTGCAGCAACCTCATTTTTTATTTGGCCCGATACCAACTTCCCATCGATAACCTTAGCAGAAGTTTCTGCAATCATCACCAATGTAAATCAAAAGTTTACCCTCGAAACAGGTGAAACAAATAAAAAAAAATCTAAAACTAAGATCATGGTAGAGAAATACAAGATAAGATTATCTAGGTCGATCAAATTAACTTAGTCAAGTAAATCAGATCTTTCCATCGTTTTATGAGAACAAAGAACTAACTAAATTTTGCGATAATTTTCATTCTAGGAATGCCCTTCAAGGGCCAATACACAAGGACTCAATAAGAACAAGCTATGCTCGATTTCAATACTCACCACCCTGTTACCCAGTCCTCGTATCTCTTTCTTACTAACAATATCTTCCTACTATAGTCCATCTTGTCTGGACATTAACATTATTATTCTCGAAATGAAATAAAGATCCACCTCTTAAAAACAAAAGATGTATCACTTCAAGAAAATCTATATCTGTGTGAGAAATTCTCAAAAAAAAAAAAAAGGAATATAATGTCTATTGACAAACACCAAACGCACGGCACGTGGTCGACGAATCGTCTCACAGAACCACACAAGTTTTCCACGAGTTGACGATACGCATAGTCCCCTCTGTTACAGCGGCGCCGACCTAACACAGGCAAGCGATTACAAGATCGACAGTGTTTACCCGGAGCGACGGCAGATAGACTTGAGTTCCGCGAGGCGACCGACCGGACCGCCATCGATCCCAACGGCATCGGAACCGAGGACTGGAATCGGCAGGCGAGGATCATCCGGGGCGGGGTCAGAGCTCGAGCCACCGCCGCCGCCGGCGACGACAGCGAGCAGCGGCTGGAGAGTATGGAGGACGCCATGGGCCCACAAGAGCAGGAAGAGAAGGGTAAGCTGGCTCTAGGGTTTCTGAGGAGGGGAGAGAGGGGAGGAAGAAGAAGAAGCAAAGCCGAAGGGCGCGCCAATTTGAGATTATTCCTTTGACCTTTTTCTCTTCTTTTTTGGCCTCGCTTCGCTTTGCTTCGATCGCCGCCTACTTGTCTTCGTCCGTGGATGTGATTGGATTAATCTTGAACTATATGATTCCAAAATCCAACCCCAAGGCATGTAACGTTTGAGATATTTGTGTGGGTCAGGTAGGCTGGGGATAGGACTCAGCTTAGTGGCCGAGACACTTTATAGTCTTAAATATTATTTTATATTCTTAAAAATTATTTTTTAAGTCATAATATTTTTAACAATAAACAAATTAACATCTCTGAGAATATAAGATGTAATTTTTTAAAGAAAATGAATAATTTATTCTTTTTAGTTGAATAAGCCCAACTTGATTCCGAAGAGTTGGAGGCCCAATCTCTTCTCAAAGTGGAATTACAATTTTGAGATTTGTGTATGCTTCAAGTAAGAGTCAATTGGTGGGGGGGATTTCAAGTAAAGAATGTTTTGTCTCCCTAAATATATTACCATTAAGGTGAAAACATAATCTAAACAAAAGAATCCAATCCATTGCAGCCAAACATTTGAGGCTTTATTACCCATATATTTCCCCCGGCAAGTCATCTTCAAATAGTAGGACAAAATGAAGTTGTTTTCCTGCATTTCTGATCTGCTATCACCTGAAAACAATCAAATGCTGGTTAGATAATTGAGAAAAGCTTCTGTTTGGAAATTCAAATTTCAATAGTATAACCAACAAAAGAGTCATACTACATCATGTAACAGACGCATAGGTGAAACAAGAACTGGGTTGAGTGAATCCCTCTTGTCAACTGGTAATGTCTATCACATATGATCCAAGAAATTTACTAGGCTAATGTACACGATATATTGCCGTAGAGAATACCAGCTCTTTCAAACTCCTAGCTGCTAGTACCATAAATGCACCAATATGCAATAAGGTTGTCATTTTTGTATCAACCGCGAATGGTGAAGGATGGCACCAACTCATCAATCTAGAAGCGATAGCATCTAATAGCTCATTTTTCTGCATCCAACTGGTCATTTGGTATCTCTCCTGAATCAACGATGATGACTTTCTTTCTTGGCTTCCCATTATATGTTCCAGCTCCTCCCTCGATGGCAAAGACGGTATCCATGCCCTGAATAACCCTACCAAAGGCAACGTGCTCCCCATCTAACCTACAATTGCAGAAGAATAATTGGCATATCAGATTGTTTGAACTTAAAGCCCACACATCAGCTCTCAAATGGTTTGAAATTTAAAGGGTACATACCAGCTTGCCTTAACTGTGGTTATAAAGAACTGGGATCCATTGGAATCAGGCCCTGAGTTCACCATAGAAACTATACCTGGAAGTGTGAACGAGCACCAAAGTAAGAAATTGCACAGTGGGAATGACAGAATCCAAATAAGAGCATTAATCAAGTACTGAATCCGTTGCCAGTATACAGAATATGCATTAATCAAGTACACTACAAAGTTGATGTACAACTAATCAAGTGTGCCGCAAATGTCTTTTAATTTATGAATCCAATATGCCTTAATATTTTTTTTATTTTTTCTCTATTTATTAGTCTAGGGTATATCTAAAAGAAAAGTTAGCCTTTGCTATCACATGTTTCTTCGACTTTGCAATCAAAGGAACACAAACATTGTCACCAACATGACCAACAAGAGGCAGCAGCCTTCATTTTTAACTATATGCCAACTGCATGGAGTGTGTTAAATTGACTCTCTGGAGCCCTCATTTCTAATAATATGCCAACCTTATGAAAGTTTGCTACATTGACTCTTTTCCACCATTAACAATTTAGATCAGTTGTGAGAAAGAACTCAGAAGTTTCAAGGAGCATAATTTCACCATTAATTTTGTGGAATAGTAACTTCAAAAGCATGAAGTACATGTAAACCTAATTTTCACTAACTTCGTTAATATATGGTTGAAATGGAAATCCAACCTGCTTGTGAATGCTTTATGATGAAGTTCTCATCAGGAAAGGTACCACCATATATAGATTCACTGCCCCTACCATCACCATTAGTGACATCACCACCTTGTATCACAAAACCAGAAACTATACGATGAAATTTTGTTCCCTTATAGTGAAGATTTCTTCCACCAGTCCCATTGCTCTTTTCACCTGCTACCAAATCATAGGTTGCAAACAATCTTTAGAATGTACTTTGCCTCGTCAAGACACTAAAAATCAACAAATAAGGCAGAAATATCTTCTGATGCAAGTCCAGATACCTGTGCAGAGAGCTCGAAAATTTTCTGCCATGAAAAGAGGAAAAAAAATGATATACATTAGTTGACATGTTGAAACAAAGATATGTCAGAACACATGCATGATCAAATTTAAGTACACTGAAGATTAAAAAAGAAATGCATAAGTTGACATGTTGGAACACGAAAGGTCCAAACACATGCATGATCAAATTTAGGTACACCAAACTAACAACTAACAAAAGGTGCACAAACAAGTGAAGAAGTGGTTAAAATCTCTGACCTTATAGGTTAAGCCAAACTAATTGAAGCCACATTTTGGCAATAATAATCGCTACTGGTTAAAATCAATAGGAGATAAATGATTCATGGGTCAAGGACAACCACTGAGGTTCTTTATTTGACTACCTAATCATGGCAACTGATATATGGACCAGAAGTTTCTTCATTCCATTAAATTTGGTGGAAGTGAACATGGCAACTGATATTTGGACCAGAAGTCGGTGGGGAGAACTTCAAAGAGAATGATAGGCTGTTAGAGAAGGCCGAAGAACATGAAGAGCCATTACATCCCACATGCTGAATTTACAATGATGCTGTTAATGACTAGCTTTAGGGAAGTAGTCAGGTAAGCAAAAATTGAAATTGTGCACTTCACAGTCTGATGTATTCTTATTTGGAAACAGAAATAAGTTTCCAATATTCTATAAAGCAACCACAGTGCTTTAATGGTAAACATACAACATAGTGCACATGTTCTATGCAGTCACATATGCAGATTGTGTACACCAATCACTTCAATCAACCTATCAGTCTAAGCAACAATATATTGATGTGTCATATGTAGTTATAGACAATTCAAACGAATGTAAACATTAATTTTACATGAAATATACAGGAACCATGACAGGTTAGTCGCAGTTACATACCAACAGTTTTTGGCACCACCTCTCCATATAGTCCAATGACAATCCTACCTGAGGTCACAAATGAGTTCTGAGCACATTATACTACTTGTTGATCTTCAGCTGGAACTGGGTTAATCCATAAAGAGTTTAATGCAATTGTAATTAATTGGAGAAAAGAGCAGAAAAATCACATAATCACAACAAACGAATTTCTTGATGTCCCTAAACACATTGTCATTGATATTTTCATAACTATAAGAAGGACAATGTCTGGCAATCCATCAGGAAGAAAAGGTTTACAATTACTTTAAAACAATTGTTTTATAAACTGAGCATGTCATAATATAATTCAGTAAATTATATTTGTATAGGTCTCCTTAATAAAATAAACCATAACCTACAAACACAAAAGCTGCAAAGAAGGATGAGAAATATTGACCGCTAAACACCCTCTTTATTTCAAATAAGCCAAGATCTTATATAATAACACAATTCTGAAAACATTGATCACTACAAGGAGCAATTGGAGGACAATTTAAAGGTCACTTCAAATATAGAAGGTGGATGCCTGTTAAGCCTAATGCCTGCATCATGTGCAGCACCATCCATCTTAACAATTAATCCATTGAGACATAGTAGGCATACATGTCAGCTAGTATTAATTATGTGGCACTTAAACCAATTGATTAATATTCAGAGGAAAGAATAAAAGATATTTTCATGAAGAGTTTATAGAAACAGATGATTATAGATACCTGCTAGGCCTAAATGAACCAAATAAGCAAACATAAGTTCAAGTACATGAACCAAATCTTTTTATAATGCATTAGAATTTACACTTCCATTAAATGTACCTAAATGTTGGCCATCAATATCGACATCCAAGAAAACTCTATGAGTTTTTTCAGGCTCTTTTTCCACCTTAAGTTTATCCTGCGTAGGCAAAATAAGCTTTAGTTCTTAAATAATAAGAAAGCACTGATATTCGACACATAAGACAGAAACAGTAGTTTTCAGCAAAAGGGAAATTTGACAAATAATATGAAGGCAATCATTTTTTATTGATGAAATGTCTGCAAAAACTTACAAATAAGGCCTATAATTTTCTCTTGATTTCTAAAACACAGTTTAGAGAAGAACAAACCAAAAAGCTGTATACACTAAGGAAGTAACCAGACATGCTTGCGATGTGACATCAACACATAAAAAAAATGAAAATGTTCACTTGTAAGTCTTTCTATGTGCTAACACCTTGGTTGAACAACTGATCCCAAATCCGTAATAAATGCAGATAATCTCTTCCCTATCTACCATAATTTCAAGTCAATTGTAATATATTTCTTGATTTTGCAGCTGATAATTATATAACTCCAGAATATGACCACTATAAATAACTACAAAGAGACAGGATCCTATTATGCAATTAGAATAAAAAAAATTATGGAACATGTCCATCATTTATCATATGGAACTCTTTTGTAACTGCTTTAATAGGCAGCTGCACAGGATTGACAAGAACATGCACAGGGTCCATCAGCATATGCCAATGAAACTCATTTGCATCCAAAAGGACAAGAAGGTGAGGAAGGATAAGTTGTTCAGTTGTCATATCACAAAAGGCTTAACAACAGCACAATGTCATGGCATCTGCTCTATGTCAACATTTCTGCTAAAACATAAAATAAAAAAGAACATACAGTAAACATTTTCATAGAACTGTAAACCTATTGTTCGAAACCACATGGTATCTAAAGATCTGCTAAAGAAATGACTTTAAGCAAAAACATATTGCCAAGAGATGCCAGAGATTCAATTTGCATTAGATATTCGAGTTCTAAACATGGTTTGAATCAGTGATTGTTGTACCTCCCGAAACGATATGGCAGGCAGTACATACCAGTCCTGGTGTGGACCAATATGCAGACCACTCCCGTTTCGGGCGGTCCGATTAAAATAGTAAAAATTCAAAAAATGATGGGCCCTACTCCATTTCAGCATTAAAAAAAAAAATTTAAAGGCAAGTTAGGGCTGTTGAATCCCGGATTTTAATAATGAAATCAATTGATGAGTTACGATCTAATGTGCTATTTGAGAAAAGTGATGCAGCACTAACTTCGATCATGAAAAGACAAAGCAATTAAGGCAAAACAATCAAAAGTTGGGCTGGAGTTGGAGATTAGACATCGGGCTGGATGAATCGGGCATTGCGCCAAGATCGGACGTTGCGCCAAGTTCGGACGTTGCGGGAGTCAACATGCCGATGGATTATGCGATACGCCAAAGGTTTGAACGATGCATCGAAAGTTCGTCGGAAGTTCACCGAGAGCTCGGATGAACAAATGACAAGTCGAGTAACTTAGATTTGCTGTTTTGTAATTGTTTGTCTTAATCATCGTAATTAGGTCTTAATTTGAGTTAGGTTTGGATGTAACCCTACTAACTCAATTAGGGGTCAAGTGGGCCTGAATAAGGATTGTATTAGGCCAAGAGGAAGGCCCATTCAATGACCCTTAGCTGGCCCGAGCGGTGGCACCACTTGAGGCTCGACCTCCCAGGTTGTTTGGAGGGTGGTACTGCCCAGACAATCTCCCAGATTGTGTCAGGTGTCAGTGTCAAACTGGCACCGCCCAGTGTCAGACTGATAGGCGGTGGTACCGCCAGTTGTCAGTCTGACAAACGGTGGTACCGCTAGTACCCCGAAAATCGAGGATTAGACACTTTTTGACTTCATTTTTGAAGTCATTGGGGCCTATAAATACTTCACTCTTTCTTGCATGAAAGAGCACAAAAAGTGAACAAAAATCTTGAGATTTTGAGTTGTAAAAGTCTTGAAAAAGTGCTAAGTGTCCTCCTCCTTCTTAAGATTTGTGATTATTCTAAGAGATGTGTGAGGCTTGTAAATGTTGTCTCTTAAACCTATGAAAAGGAAAAAAAGTTGTAAAAGGTTAGTTGGTCTACGCCCATTGAAGGAAGACCATTAACGAACGCCGATGGCCTCGACGGAAGAGGAATCGGGAGTGGACGTAAGTCACAACGAACGAACCACTATAAATTCAGTGTGCTCTCATCTTTGTTGTTTATCTTTATTGCTTACTTATTTTGTTGCTCACACTACCTTGCACCTACTTTTAAGTCAAGCACACTCGAGATTGGTTTTCATCGAACGAGATTTTGTTGAATCGACGAAAGTTTTCCTTAAGCGCTAATTCACCTCTTCCTCTTAGTGTCGATTTCGATCCTACAATGGCTTGCGAACGCAAGCACTCTTCTCTCGTACGATGCCGCAGCCCTCGCTGCTGCGATGCTGCAGCGGTATCAGCGGTACTGCCTCTTCGCCCTGTTGCTTTCACTTCAACGCTGCCGCTGCACTTCTACACCTCCTCTTCTTTCTTCTTCTTCTTCCTTATTCCTTTCTCCTTCCTCCTATTCCTTGTTCCTATGTTCCTCCACCGCCCATTCCTATTCACTCTCTTTTTCTTCTTTATCGAAATACCAATATGCACCGGCATATTATGTATCGGTACACCGGTACATACCGTTCCAGCAGATTACCGAAATGGATCCGGTACCCGAAAAGGCAAACCCTAGTTTGAATATCTAATCTGCACGACGTTTAATTCTTCTTCAGAACTCAAATTCCTGGTTAGTGAACCACAAAATCGTCAGATATTAAAACTTTCCGCCTCACTATTTGCAAGCTTCCAACTCACAACATTTCACGGACTAAATAGAAACCAAATTCCAGGTAATGGAACAATTTCGTCAAGAATTACGGAACGCATCGTGTCAAGCTATAGATATCAAGAGAAAGCGAAGCTAGATATTAACAAAGAAATGTTATATATCGAGATCGTAAGGATGGAAGAATGTGGAAAGGGGAAGGGATCTGAAGAAAAGAGGAATCGGCCGGACCTCCTTGTGGGTGATGGAAAAGCCGAGAAGGATGATGGCGAGGGCGAGGAACGCGACGACGGCCTTGCGGATCATCGCTGCCTCGGATCGTGCCGATCGACCGTCGTCGCTTCTCCGAAACCCTCGCTGTTTCCGATTCTTCCCTCGGTCGCCAGTCGTTGACACCACTGCGCCAAATCTCTCACTCTCGAGGGTTGCTTTTGAAGAAATGGGCGAGATCCGATATTTTCATTCTCCGTTGTGGCTTTTGCTTTCGTTTTTTAGCTTTTTCTTTTTTTTTCTTTTTTTGAATTTTTGGACGATATATCGAGAAATACTCCGTGTGGGTGTTTAATTTGGGAACGCACTTCGGAAAAGTTTACCTGAGAATATATTTTTTATAAAATACTAATTTTATCAGATAATTTTTTTAAAACAATCTAGTTTTGAGAAATTATTGCATAGTACTCGATTTTTTAAAATATGGTAGAATATTTTTTTTCATAAAAGATAATTTTGTTATAAGCTTCCATGAAATATCGTTTGTCATATGTGCCTTCATTGTTTGTCATATGTGCCTCCGTGTATAGAATCGTAACGCCTGCGTTGTAAGCAAGGACGACGAGGGTGAAGTATGCATCATCGACAACAAGGGTCGTGATCTCAACCAATGAGGGCTAGCCTTCCGTTTTGTCTGAGTTATATGGCACCTTTGCATGTCTGTTCGTAAAGTATTAGGGTCCTCGTAATCTTTTATGGTCCCTCAAGAACATACAAAATAGAAAATAGATTAGAGAAAGCGTTTAACTTAGTATCTCATATATAGACATTTCATCAAATACTTGATAATCAATGCAAATTATAGACATAAACTTCACACGCTCGAAACGATCATACGATAAAATTGATGTTATTGATGCTACTGAACAAGGTAACGAACTAACCCTAAACACTATTCCAAATACTCATCCAACCATATTCCATTGGGTAGCTCCAATGTGTTATACTTCTGGCTGATACTCTATACCACTTTATAAAACTAAAAAAATCTCAAAATGACTACCTAGATAATATATTTTTAAGTAGTTTTATCTCTGCATAATGATTGCACATAATCTGCATTTATATAACTGGAACAGTCATAAGAGCCAGTCAAAATGGGACTGTTAAATATACTGCAAGCCCTCTATATGTTGTGCAAAGCATAAATAAATCAAAAGATATGGACACACAAATATTATATCGAACACCCTATGTATAGAATTATCTATGATATTCTTCCTCACCATGTCATCATCAAAGTTTTTATGGACATTACATCTCTTTACCTTTGCTAAATCTTTAATTTTATACTCTAATTGCAACATGTCTCTTGGCTTCAACTGCTCTTTGTCGCTATTGTTAAGTAGTCGAGCTTTGATCTATCAATGCTACTTCAACTCACCAATGACTCTGACTATAGTGTGAGGTTGATCAAGTGCCGATCTTTGTTAGTTACAATAGATCCCTCAAATGGAAAAAAAAAAAAAAAAAAAAGACTTTCCTTATTATGCATTAGTCTCTCAAATGTCTCACACCACTCAAACTAGGTGGTCTATTGGAGTTTTAATGAGCATTGTCTCCTAGATTTTAAAATTTTTTTAGGTTTTTTCTTAATAAAATTTGTCCATTGATTTCTCTCGTGCTTAGTTGTCGCCTCTAAGTATGTTCATATCACTTTCACTTTCGATTTATATTCTTTTATGAAATAAAGCGGACATTCTACTCTTGATAGAACTGATCACCATTGGTAATTATTTGATAATTATTATATTCCACTAAGTCTCTTTGAATAGTCTTTAAATATGTAATATGTAAGAGGACTAAGATACTTGATTTTACTCATTCTCTTAAAAGTTAAGAAGATAAAAGTTTCTTGGTTTCACCCACCCTCTTGAAGATTATACTTTATGTTTTAAGTTGGTTACAAGACTTCGCTTATTTTTTGTTCACATTTCTAAAGCACTTGAACATGAAACATTTATACTCCTTATGTTAAATTAACTATTGTAATTCATCTCCTAGTTGTCATCAAACTTCTCTCTACATTATCCAACCCTCTTCATATTACTTTGTACTCACCTCTCTCTTCTCTCTATTATCGTATCTTTTTGTTTACCATGATACTTCTTTTCCTTTTATTGTCGTCACCATTATCATCTTCAAATCCCTCGTGATCATGCTCATCAATTGACTATCTCTTTGTCACCTCTATCATTGTTATCAATGTCATATATAGCTCATATTATCTTTACATTGCCATTTGTAACCCTCTTCGTATTATACTATACTCACGTCTCCCTTCCCTTCATTATCATTTTTTTTAATTTATCAAGTTACTTGTTTTTCCCTTTTCTTTATCATCATCACCACGATTGTCTTTCACCACGGTCGTCTCTCCCTTTCATCGTCACCTTTTTCTTTGAAGCATCTGAACCTGAAAATATTTATACTCCTTATGTTGAACTAACTACTATAATTCGTCTCCTAGTTGTCATTAAATTTCTCTATATGTTATCGTTTGCAACCCTCTTCGTATTGCGTTGTACTTATGTCTCCTTTCTTTCCATCATCGTATCTTTTTGTTTATCACGACACCTCATTCCCTTTTCTTTATTGTCATCATCGTTTTTGAATTCCTCATAATCATACTCATCGACAGACTATCTCTCTCTTGTATTTATAACTATCATTAGTGTCCTCGTATTCTCTCTACGTTGTCTTTGTAACCCAATTCATATAATATTATAGTCACAACTCCTTCAGTTTTTTATTTTTTTATCATGATACTTAATTTTTCCTTTTCTTTTTTGCCATCACCATTTTCGTCTTTCTCCGCTTTTCTCTCTCCCTTGGATCGTCACCTCCATTTATCCCTTTCATCACTAGGCTTGTTACTCACCTCCATCCAACCGTTCGTTGATGATCGCACGGCTCTCACAGCACAATCGATTGTACGAATCATAAAGCAGGATCTCGGTGACATCGTTCGGTGTTAGGATCGCCGTCGATTGATGATAGCGCGGATCTCACAGCTCAATCGATTGTGCGAATCATAACGTGGGATCTCGATGACATCCTTTGGTGTTAGGATCTCCTTCACCCCTAGGTGGTTCGATCGATCCTACGGTCAGTAGCGAGGGATCACATCATGGAACGGACGATTAATTAAAAATGCAATTGCAGATGATCCTCATGAACATCATGCCACGGTGAACTCACGGACTCGAACCCAACTCGTACGCGATCGGTCCTCTCGGCGGTCACCAGCGGGGTCCACTCGGCCACCGCGCATCGACGTCGACAATAGAAGGACGGCCAATGACACATTTCCACTTGTTTAACGCTAAGGAAACTTCCAGAATGGCTCCTTGCCCTCAAACCATCTCATCCGTCCGTAATTGCACGACCCATAGATCCAACGGTTCATGTCCATTTCCTTTTCTCATGAACAATTCGGGACCCACGGAAGACTTGACTTAATCCGCTTTGCTCCACGTCAAGATCCCATTTGAAAGCCACTAAAAATCCACCACGTGTCATAAACCTGTCTCATCCGTCTGATCTTCCACGCTGGCGCGATCAGCGTCATCGAGACGGTAACATAGTCTACCATTTTATATATACTCCAAAACCCAAGCCGAAGAGAACCAACGGAAACCCAAAGCCGGCACTGAGACTGAGGCACGCGATGAGGAAGTGGGCGCTCCCTTCCGCTCTCCTCCTTCTCCTCCTCCTCTCCACCGTCCCCGATCGCGGTACTCCCACGATCTTACCCTTGACTTCCCGGATCTGATCTCAGCGATGTGTCCTGGATTGGTTCTCGGTTTTTAGGGTTTTAGAGCTAGTTCTTATTCGATCTTTGCGGATCTTTGTAGGGCGGAATCTACACGCGAATGCGGAGGACAGCGGGGATTCAGACGAGCTCGTGGATCCGCCGAAGGTGGAGGAGAAGCTCGGAGCTGTTCCCAATGGGCTGTCCACTGATGCAGAGGTCGCCAAGAGGTGATTCTTTTCTCATTTTCATTTTCATTTTCCGATTCGCCCTTTCTCTTTGTTTCTTTCTGCTTGATCTGTTAGTATAAGGTGTTATACTTTGATGATTTATTTTTTTCTCGTGATTTGTAATAGAGAAGCGGAGTCGATCTCGAGGAAGACTCTGCGAAGCAACGCTGAGAAGTTCGAGTTCCAAGCTGAGGTTTCTCGGCTGATGGATATTATCATCAATTCTTTGTACAGTAACAAAGACATCTTTTTGAGAGAGCTAATCTCAAATGCCTCTGACGTAAGCAGATTGGACCTTTCTTTTCGTTATATATATATTTTTCCTTCTTTTCTCACGATGTGATTAATTTTTTCAATTATTTCTTCAATTAGGCATTGGATAAGATCAGATTCCTCGCTCTCACCGATAAGGACGTCCTGGGTGAAGGCGACAACACTAAGCTTGATATCCTTGTGAGTAGCATCTTATGAATACATAGTTCCTTTGTACCCTCAACGGGAGAATTCGAAATAACAGAAAAGATATATCTATGTTAAAATGCAGATAAAGTTGGACAAGGAAAAGAAGATCCTTTCCATCCGTGATCGAGGTATTGGTATGACAAAGGAAGATTTGATTAAAAACTTGGGGACGATTGCCAAATCTGGAACTTCAGGTATTATTTATTTTATCATTTATATTAGTGGTCTAGTTTCTGATCCCAACTGGGAGTACAAGCTTAGAAAGTACTACTGTTTCTATGCAGCTTTTGTGGAGAAAATGCAGACAGGAGGTGACCTGAATCTCATTGGGCAGTTTGGTGTTGGTTTCTATTCAGTGTACTTGGTTGCTGATTATGTTGAAGTAATTAGCAAGCACAATGATGACAAGCAGTAAGTTGATAGTCATCAATATGTTTTATTATGATCCATAAGTTTTCTGTGATCTGCTGCTGGCTATTCTTAGGCGTTGATCACATTTTTGACTTGTTCTTATGGTCTTTCAGGTATGTATGGGAATCCAAGGCTGATGGGTCTTTTGCAATCTCTGAGGATACATGGAATGAACCTTTGGGTCGTGGAACAGAGATAAGGCTGCATTTGAGGGATGAAGCCAAGGAGTATCTTGAACAAGATAAGTTGAAGGTTGGTGCTTATTTTAATTTAGTATCTATTTCTTCTGCATGTACTTTGTTACATTTTCTTTTGTGTTATGTCCTCGTGATTCAACTTATTTAACACCAGTGATATCATCTATGAACATCAGGTTTTGTGAAACTCACTATGGTTATTCATAAAATTGGCCTTGACTTCGTTCCACTGGGTGGCCAGCCTGTGATATGTTTGTTAGATATCTCGTCTGGTCATAGCACAGTGACTATTTGTACCCTATCAAATATTGTCTTTAGTCTGACTGTGGACTTCATTATCATATCTATAAAAGTTGCAAATTCGTAGTAATATATCAAGAAATTTTCAAATGCATAAGTTCTAATAAGTTCCTCTGTCATGTTTGATTTAATTTGATATCATTTTGTCGATTACTTTGAGTTAATGCTATGAATATTCGTATACCATAGGCTAAAACTAAGTAAACTGTATAGTTATTTTGATTTAGATTTTTCCCAAATGAAAAAAAGTAAACTGAAATATTTCTTGATGTGAATTGTATCCATTCTTTCAGTCATTACAGTAGCTGCTAAAATTGATATATGACTGTTGTACAATTCTACTGGGGTCTAACATTTACTCTTTGGTCTTTGATAACCATTCATGAATTCTACAGTTGAATTTGCACTGACCTTTTTATGATTTCAGGCCATTAAGTGTGTTTTTATTTATAAACTTCCTGATTCTTTTCAATCTGTATTACTTCAGGAGCTTCCTGTCAGATCATAATTTTGATTAACTATTCCTTTTAGAGATCTGATATTTTTTGGTACGATAATAGCATTAGAATTTAATCTAGATTATGGCTTAAGTTTGAGCAGCTTATTAACATTTTTCCTTTGACCTTTGCTATTACTTTACCTGCATCAAAGTACTAATAGCTATATGATAAGCTGATCTGAGTCTTTAGTTAGCTTGCACAATTTTTGAAATTATTTTGATTTTCAGCCAAAGAGACAAGTTGTAATTTACTTCTCTTGTTGTAGGAACTGGTGAAAAAATATTCTGAGTTCATCAACTTCCCAATATACCTCTGGGCAAGCAAAGAGGTGGACGTTGAAGTTCCATCTGATGAAGAAGAATCTACTGAAGAAGAGGAAACATGTATGTTTTTTATTATTCTCCCTTTGTTGAAGACATTCTTTTACAATACATGTTACATTATTTTGTAACATTGGTGACTTGTTTGAATTGACAGCTGAAACTACTTCAGAAGATGAAGAAACAGAAGAGGATGCTTCTGAGAAAAAGCCGAAGACAAAGACAGTGAAGGAAACAACTTATGATTGGGAAGTTCTGAATGATGTGAAAGCCATATGGCTTCGCAATCCAAAGGAGGTCACTGATGAAGAATACTCTAAATTCTACCACTCTTTAGCTAAGGTAAATTTCTGTCATCTGTGTTTTTGTAGATGTTTGACTGGAGCTTTAGCACCTGAATTTCAAAGAAAAAAAAAACCATGAGCCTTCAACTTTTTTATCCATTTTTGTCAGTGAGTTCATTCATACCAATGTATGATACTGTGAGCATGGGATACCAGGCCTGTCGTGCCTGGTCATATGACTGAAATGTCATGCTTGAAGTTACATAACTGCTTACTCTTCCAGGACTGGCATGTGCTTGGCACATATGTATCAGAAGCCATTGATTGTTTTTTGCCCTGTTTACTTTGTACAATAGCACTCGAGTTTCTTGGCTATTTGATTCTCATTATAATTTTCCTGGTCATGTAGGATTTCAGCGATGAAAAGCCACTGGCGTGGAGTCACTTTACTGCTGAAGGTGATGTAGAGTTCAAAGCTTTGCTTTTTGTGCCTCCCAAGGCTCCCCATGATCTCTATGAAAGTTATTACAACACCAATAAGTCCAACTTGAAGCTGTATGTCAGAAGGGTTTTCATCTCAGATGAGTTTGATGAACTTCTTCCTAAGTACCTTAACTTCTTGAAGGTCAGCAAACAGCATTCTTAAGTGGTATCTGAGGTCACTTGGTGGGACATGTTTGTTATATTAGCGATCTCATTTGTGCAATATTTTTATGTGCAGGGTCTTGTTGACTCGGATACTTTGCCACTTAATGTATCACGAGAAATGCTTCAACAACACAATAGTCTAAAGACAATCAAGAAGAAGTTAATCCGTAAGGCTCTTGATATGATTCGACGAATTGCAGATGAGGACCCTGACGAGTTCCATAATAAAGATAAAACAGGTTAACATCCCTATATATTTTCTTTTTACTTGTAGCTGCTTTGCTGCTTGTTAATTAAGTTGTGATTTTTTTTTCTTTGATCTCCGTGATATACTTTCAGAAAATGAAAGTGAAGAGAATGAGAAGAAGGGACAGTATACTAAGTTCTGGAATGAGTTTGGCAAATCTATCAAGCTTGGAATCATAGAGGATGCACATAACAGAAATCGTCTTGCCAAGCTTCTTAGATTTGAGAGGTGTGTTCTATTATTAAATTTCCTTTTTCATTCTTTATGTTTTCTGATAGGTTCCAAAATTCTATTTGGTTCTAAACATCTTTAAATGTCTGTTGCTTACAGTACTAAGTCTGAAGGTAAGCTTGCCTCGCTGGATGAGTACATCTCTAGAATGAAGCCAGGGCAAAAGGACATATTCTACATTACGGGAACTAGCAAGGAACAATTGGAGAAATCTCCATTCCTTGAGAGACTCACAAAGAAGAATTATGAGGTCAGTCGATGTGTTTTATTTGCAATCTTTTTACCTTTACTGCAATTTACGCCTGTAAATGAATTGGACCTGGATTGTACTGTGGTCAATTTGTTTCGGATCCTCATTTGATTGGAATGGACCAGATCCTAACATGGTCAAAGGATCAGGAATGGGATCCATATTTGCGCTGACTGTGATCCTCATCACTGATATTCTTTACCACCCTTGTCGGGCCCTGATATATTATATATTATATATAATACAAATAGATAGTAGTATATATTATATTAAATAATATATAAAAATATATTTGGAGATTGGATTGGGCCATGATCAAATTGATATGAGCTTGCTTTGGTTCACACACAATTACAAGGATCTGACTGGACTGGCTTTTGTTCAGGTCAGTGGGTCAAAAGTATGAAACATGCTGGGAATAATCAGAATGGAGTGGGTGAGATCTACTTCATTTTTAGGCCTATGACATTTGTTTCGGTTGATGACTCTTTTGGATGGAACAGTTTCTTGCAATAATTAAATTTTAAGAATAATATAAAACGAGTATTGTAGTCCTAGAATTTCCCATGGGTTTGTGCCAATGTGAAATCAGATTAGTCTGACTTGCAGTAGTCTCTTCATAAAGGAACATTATTTGTCTTTCATTACTTCTAATATTGTTGTAGCTAAAGATGCCTCACAAGTATTTTGTTTTTGGAGTGTTCAGGCCTTCTGTTTAAAGCATGTTAACTTGGTGAATGTTTGATTTTTCCACATTTATCCATTCAAAATTAACAGGATCAGCCTGCTACAATCTTTTGCCCAATTTTCTCTAGCCTCTTATGTGTTTTCTCAATGTTGTAGGTCATATTCTTCACTGATCCAGTTGATGAATACTTGATGCAATACCTGATGGACTATGAAGACAAAAAGTTCCAGAATGTGTCGAAGGAAGGTCTCAAACTTGGAAAAGACTCGAAGCTGAAGGACCTCAAGGATTCCTTCAAGGAATTGACCAACTGGTGGAAGGATGCTCTCTCCAGTGAGAATGTAGATTCAGTCAAGATAAGCAACCGTTTGGACAACACCCCTTGTGTGGTGGTCACATCCAAATATGGTTGGAGTGCAAATATGGAGAAGATCATGCAATCTCAAACTCTCTCTGATGCCAGCAAGCAAGCTTACATGCGTGGCAAGAGGGTGCTGGAGATTAACCCAAGGCATCCTGTCATCAAGGAACTTCGTGATCGTGTAGCTCAAGATTCAAAGGTATCAAATCAAACTTCACATTCTTTTTAGTCTTTCGTTAGCTCAAACTTTCCACAATTCTCTTCTTATATACCTCGGCGTAGATTCAATACCAAGTGCCAAACATCCAGAAATTCGTATAATTTCTCCTATCATTTGTCTCTACTTTTCGTGCCTTCAATTCATCATCATTCTAATTGCCGATTAATTAAATATATATGCAGGATGAGAGTCTCAAGCATACAGCACGACTGATATACCAAACGGCCCTCATGGAGAGTGGTTTTATCCTCAATGATCCAAAGGAGTTTGCCTCGAGTATATACAAATCTGTGCAAAAGAGCCTCGACATAAGTCCTGACGCAACGGTAGAAGAGGAGGATGATGTAGAGGAAGCCGAGGAGGAAGAGAAGGGAACAACTTCAAACACGGAATCTGATGAGATTAAAGAAGACATCGATGAGTCTTCGCTCAAGGATGAATTGTAGATTTCTAAGCGCACTAGAGGTCGTAATCTCATTCATCCTTTCAGAGGTTTTGATAATTCCAAATAGGAAAAGAACCCAGAAGACTATAAGCAGGTTAGAGCCATCCAGTTTCGATGTGTAACCTCAAATTGTGATTGAGATGTTGCTAATTTGGTGCACGATGTTTACTTTGAATTCAAGCTTTCCCTTTGTGACTTCTCGCTTTCTTTCTATGATTACTGTGGCATGTAGCTTTTCTCGTGAACAGTAGACAGTTATCATCCACCGAAATTGAAGCTTCATTTGAAATGCGGTAACTGTATTCCTTGTTTTTTGGGAATAATTGTGGATGAGCACAAAATATTACTATTTATTGTTCATTGTAGTGAGATGCATCAGCTTTTTTAGCTTCTTGCGAGATAAATAGACATAGAACAGAAATTGTTTGTTCACCATACACCGACCACCATGACACAAGCATAACTTGTATATCATTCCAGATCATGAATGCAGCATCTCAAACTTCGGAAACAGTGCAAATGCCATGTATATTGAGTACAAAATGAATTGTACACCCAAGTTCTCATTAAAGAAACCATGTACCAGTACACCAATCTCCACACTTCACATGGCTCATATGTATGGCTTAAAGAATACAGAGCCAAGAAGAAAGAAAAGATAGAAATCAATCCAACCATCTTGGTCAAAAAGAATACTTAGATTTATAGTTAATGGAGAGTTAGCGAGAGCACCAGCAGTAGGTGGGAGGACAAGCAAGCTGCAAGCCAGGGGAGGAGAGAGTCAGCAGCCGGCTTTGCAGCGCCAAAGAAGACCATGGTTTCGTTCGTCGGCGGCAAGCTTGCTGCCTTGGGGTTCTGAGCTCCACCTCTGGGCTGCAAGCTGCAGCACATGAAGAACAAAGAGATGGAAGAGACACGTCAGCCACGGCAAGCTCTTACAGTGATGTGAGGTCTCATGCGTTCTATTTTGCATGGAGATCGACGACTTCATCTGTAAGACGATTTGGTCTTTCAGTGGAACAATAAATTAGCCGTTGACTTGTTTCTCGTGCTCGACCGCTTCTATCATAATGGACAGCTCAACTGTCACATGATTGAAGCGACGACAATTTGCATTTTATTTTCTATTTTCTTCCTTTTTTTTTCACGCCATTTGCACTTTGTTATAGTAAACTCAACACATCCATCCATGCATGTTTGACAAACCACTAAACCCCATCGTCCCACCGGCAATGCTGTTGGAAGACCTTTAAGTGGGACCCACGCGAGTCTCGATCCTATGAGAGCACGGGTAAGCGCGAGAGTAAGGATTACACACGACTAAGAGAAGGCCTTTTTTGACAAAGAATCCTTCCCGATGACGTGCTCGCTTGATACTGGTCGGCTGGGATGGGCCCCATGAACCTACGTCCATGGCATTCGACAAAAAACGTATATTAAGTACCCATTCTCTGTACCCGGCTTTTGATTGCAAGTTCCAAGCACGTATTTCTTTTCGCCAATCGAAGCGAAGGTACGTTTCAGCGACAAATGTAAAACGTATGGTTAAAATAAAAACTTGGGGATTTACTTATTATTTATTTATTTAGAAAAGCCAATAAATCAAGTTTAATATCTTGGGTAACTAATCGGCGTCGCCGCCGTACCTGGTGTTGCTGGGGCAGAAGGTGACAGCGTAGCCGGCGGTCGCGGCGGTGGGGCAGGTGAACGTGGAGGTGGCATCGTCGTAGGCGTAGCTGTACGCCCGGGGGCATGCGTTCTTGAACAGCTGCGAGAACGCCGTTGGTCCGCAGGCGTTCGGGGTCCCAAACTCCCCGCTGCAGCAGTAGCGCTCCGTCCTGAACGCATCGCACGCGCTCCGGCACGCCACCACCTGCCCGCCCGCCCCCACCACCCTCAGCTCGGCCGGGCACAGCCCGTTGAGGTCCGCCGTGCACCCGGTGAGCGCGCAGCGGCCCGCGCCGACGGCGACGCCCTGCGGCGCCACCAGCACCGGGAGGTTGTAGCCGTCCACGAGGCTGACGTCGTAGAAGTCCGTGTCTCTCGCGGCGGCGCCGCCGAGGGTGAACTCCCCGAGGGTGGCCGGGGGTTTCGCGCCGCTGCCGTTGCACTCGACCGCGCCGGAGCCGCAGTCACCGGTGGCGCAGGAGAAGCGGCCGGTGACGTCAGCAGAGCAGAGACTGCGGGCCCAGATGCGGCCGGACCACGGGACGGGGGCGTCCAGGCTGCGGGACTCGCCGGGGCCGAGGGCGAACCCAGTGGTGGCGAGAGGAGAGGAGCCAGCGTTGGAGAGGACGCCCGGCCAAACCGTGTACCCGCAGTCGTTGGTCACGGTAAACGTCGTCGACAGCACACCTAATGAACAAAAACCAAAACCATAAAGCTAAAGACCGAAGAAAGAGATCGAGCACATGGTGGAAGAGTTCGAGGGATTACCTGAGGAGGAGGAGGAGGCGATGAGGAGGGCAAGGACAGGAAGGAGAGGGTGCATTCTGGAGTCTCTGCAGAGCTCTTGCTTGTTCTTCGAAGAGAGATCTGTAAGGGAAGAATCCAAGGAGATGATAACGTTATTATTCCCGTTGTATCTGCTGCCTCTACAACGTTCGAGTGCTGCTTGCACGGAGAGACAGAAGACAGCAGCACATGAGAGAGAGAGAGAGAGAGAGAGAGCAGTATTATATGTATAGTCGATGGAAGACAACTTGGGAAGGACGAACTCTCCTCGGCGTTGGTTTCTGATTCCGAGAAGAAAACAAAGAACGTGGAAAGAAAGGTTTCCCAAAATGAATTGGGAGAGAAGTCTCTGTTGCCACGGCTTTCCACATCAAGCACCGGAGGAAGAACACTCGCCGGCTTCGTCTCTGGTCAACTTCACTATGTCGCCGGCCGGTAGTAACTGGCCGGCCTGGGCTGGGTTAGTCCGGCCCGACCCGCGGTCTGACCTGAGTCGGCTCAATCATTTTCTTTTCGTTTTGAAACATATATTATATAATCAACCCATTGATAAATGAAATAAGATAATTTAATGACAAAAAAGAAATAAATAAAAAACTAATTTGATCAAATAAATCAAAATGCTAAGAAATCATGAATAATGGTATGAATTCATGAAATTTTATTTGTTAGACATGATTAAATCTTTTAAAAGTATGATGAACTCTCTTTAGACATTTTGGAGATACTGATTTCGAACGCAACATATCGTAATACTATTTTAAATTTTCGATCAATATCATTCTAACAACGAAATGATTGTGTATTACAAGCTCAAATGAGGAAAAAACAAAACACAACGTAAATAAACAAGTTAAGTATCAAACAAAACAAAGTTGAAAGATATGAAAGATATTATTGATTAATCATCATGCAGCATATAATCATAGATAGAAGAAGAAGACAAAAGCTAAATCTTACCGATCTACTCGCATAGACGTTGGTCCAAAGCAGGTAATCATAGGTTATCTCTATATTGTCGCCTGTGTCAGTAAAAAGTTAAATTGAAATAGTTAAAGATTATTATTTTTTTAAGAATATTTCATATAATATTTTTTTATCAAGTATAAAAGTTTGCTTTTTAACATAATAAAGATGTCATTTTTTGTCATTAGCGATTGTACTTATTTATCTCGAATTATTAACTTTGGCGTCGGAATGATCTAGGTTGTGAAGCCTCTGGTAATCTTGGTCTCTGTGTAAGTGGTATCTCGGACAATCTTGTACACATGAGTCTAGATCATATCAGACTGACCTAGACATCAACGGTATCTTTCGTAATAATTTTATCATTAGAAGGACACCATCATATCGTAGAAATGCTCATCCAATCTTATCAATTAACGATCGAACGAAGATATTTTGCTCTCGATCCATAATACTTTATCATATATATATATATATATATATATATATATATATATATATATATATATATATATATATATATATATACATATATATATATATATATACATATATATATATATATATATATATATGTATATGTGTATATACATATATATATATATATATATATGTATATGTGTATATACATATATATATATATATATACATATATATATATACATATATATATATACACATATATATATATATACATACATACATATATATATATATATATATATATATATATATATACATATACATATATATATATACATATATATATATATACATATGTATATATATATACATATGTATATATATATATATATGTATATATATATATGTATATATATATTTTTAATTATTATTATTATTATGTATTTATCATGAAAAATAATTTAAAAAAAATATTTTATATTAAACTCCTCGTTTGTGACCCTTTTATTTGGTAACTTAAATCGCTATTATGTCAATAATGTAATTGGGATTCCATCTGCAAGCAATTACCAACAGTTGCAACACAATTTACTGCTTAATTAGTAGCGATGGAAAGAAACAGCATGACCATCCATCAGACATACATTGCGGAGACACTTCAAGCGTACGACACAACACCATCACCACCCCATGCATGCATGCATGCACACGTCTCCACCTCTCAGAAACCATAAAGCATCAAGTGACCAACCACGGCCGAGAAGAAGAGTACGACCGATCCCTCCTTCCCTGAGCTCCCGCTGTCGTAAGGAGTGTTGTCCACCAGCGGCTGCTCCGTCACCCCATGCAATCCATGTGGCTGCTGCTGCTGGCCGAAGGCTCCGTTGATCGGATTCGTTGAAGGCTGCACCCCTGCTGCAAGGTCGTCGTCCCCACCCGTTGGTGCAACAACCGGCGGCTGTGCCGGTGCCAGCGGCAGATCTCCGTTGCTATTTTCGTCTCCGCTTGCTGGCGCGACCAACGGCGCCGACGCCGGTGCCAGCGGCAGATCTCCGTTGCTATTCTCGTCTCCGCTTGCTGGCGCGACCAACGGCGCCGACGCCGGTGCCAGCGGCAGATCTCCGTTGCTATTCTCGTCTCCGCTTGCTGGTGCGACCAACGGCGCCGACGCCGGTGCCAATGGCAGAGCTCCGTTGGTCGGGTATGGCGTTGTCTGCTGCGGCTGCTGGCCGAATGGAGGGTTGTCGTCTCCACCAATTGGCCCGACAAACGGTGGCGCGCCGGATGGCAGCCCCGGGGAGCCTGGCAACCCACAGTGTTGATTCACCCTCGCGTCGTCGCTGGCCTTCCAGACCAACTCCCCGTCCTTGTCGATCACCCTCATGTCGCCGTGGTCGACCAGCTCCAACGTCGCCGGGAAGTTGTTGTTGCCGCTGGCTCCGGTGTCCCATACCGGGTTGCTCCCATCGAACAACGCGAGCCCGGCATCGCAGAACACGAGGCTGCACGCGTTCGCGCTGCTCACCGGCTCGCACTCCGACTCCCACACGCTGGCTCCGGAGGCTGCCTCCTGGATCTGGATGTAGCAGAAGTCGTTGCCCATGCCGCCGGCGCCCGGTGCGGTCTCGTGGCGGAGGAGGTAGCCGACGTACTTGCCCAAGGGAGAAGTCAGGAAGGGCTCGGTGTTCCCCGACGGGTTGGGAGGCACAGTGGCGAGGATCTGCTGCTTCGTCTCCCTCTGAATAGTGCCCAAGGGAGTGTGCACGGCCTTGGCGTCATCAGCCTGCGAAGGTGGGCAGAGGATGAGCGAAGAGATGCAGAGGAAGAGGAAGAAGGAAGCCATGAGTGCTTGGTCTGTGTTGGATGTGCGACCTCCGATGGATGAGACTGAAGGGTATTTGAAGGAGCTGGAAGGGAAGGGCTGGTGCAACTCGCCACGAGGAAGAAGACATCGATGATGACCTAAAAGACAACCCTTAAAGGAAAGATCATGGAGTAGGGAGCTCAATGATCATTGTTTAGCCATGCAAGAGTTGGTGGATTGATGGACTTCGAAGGAAGCCACCTAGAAATCATCTTCTTTGCAGAGCAACCGTTCCAATATGTGGGGGGATTAGGAATGAGATGATCGATGACGCTTGTTCTATAGTCCACAACAATGTCAAACAATAAAATATTGAATTCTTGATCATTTTGGGAGAATTGATTTGATCCTTTTGGTTGGACTAATCCATGATAGAACAGCTAATCCACCCATGCATTTAGGACTTAAGAAGGTGCTTAATAATCTTTAATCTTGTGGAAGGATGTATCCCACACTGAGTGCTTAATTTATATCTTATTAATGAAATTTTAATTAAGCTAAACAACACATCCACCAAAATGCTTATAAAGTCTATTTAAATAATTAAGATAAATAAATTTAAAACCTAATATAAAAACTCATATAAAAAATAAATACAGAAATTTCAACCTATGCCAATTATAATATTTTTGAATAGAATTATAATATATATTTTAAATATTATATAACCTATTCAGAAGCATTGCATATATATTATATTATTAAAAAGTTAGAAGAAAGCAACAAAAGAAAAAAAAAGGTGAAAGATTTATTTTCTTTATTTATTTTCAGTTTTTGTTTTTTTCAGTTTTATGTTTATTTTTATCTCTGTAAAAGACGGCAGAGAAAAGACGCACTTCAACTCGGGCCCTCAAACCACGATCCAGGGGGCGAAACCTTCCTCCGCCACGCCGGTCATGTCCATGGAGCCACCGCTGTCGCCGCTCATCGCCGCGCAACTCAACCACCTCCTCGCCTACTCACCCCTCTCCGTCAAGGTACTCTTTCCACTCCCAAACCCGATCCCCCTCTAAAGCCCTCATCTTTTCTTTGATCCCATGGCGGTCTCCGTGTAGGTTGAGCAGATATGGGCGGGCTCCAGGAACGCCCGCTTCTCTGACCGCTTCACCCTCTCGATCCCCTTCTGCCTCGATTACGTCAAATGTGAGCACTGCCTCCCGTGATGATCAAACGCCGTGCATTTGAGTTTTCCTGTGCTTTTTCCCCTAAATTGGAGTTGGATTTCTTTCAGGCGATGTGATCTACGACGCACTCCACCCGTCCGTTGCGCCGGATGTCGTCTTTTCGTCGGAAGACGACGACTTTGATCCCCTTGGCGATATTGCGAGTGAGGGGGAGGCGCGGGTGAGCAAGAGCAGCTTGTGTGATTGGAACAGTAAAGACCCTTCGAGGCTGATGGCTCTCGTCCATGAACTGAGGTTCTCGATTCTTCTTCTTTGAGGCGATTAATGCAGTCGTGTCTGCTTGTGGTTGCTTACTTGTTGTTCCGGAAATAGGGATCTGTACATGCATTACCAGAGGAGGAGGGTAGGAGAGCTTGATGATGCGAGGATAAAGTTTGAAATGAATACTATGCTTCCCAGGGAGGTAATTGATCCTATGTTTACAGTTTACCAGTTTGGCACTTGCAAATGGATGTGCTCTCCACAAGATTATGTTATTCATCTGTAATAAAATCTAACGAGTATATGACATGGTCTATATCCCGGTTGTCATAAATGATTTTAACATAATTACGAAGCAATTACTGATGCTTTTAAAAACTGAAAGACAAACGTTGGCATCTTGCCGTCTGGCATGTTCACAAGCACTTTAGTGACTATGACCTATTGAGTATTGGGCTATGACCGAGGACATGAAATAATCGTGTTGTAGGGCTAACTGCATGTGACAATGGAAACAGTGTCACATCTTTCTTAATTTAACAATAATTGATTTTGCTACTTTAATTGGTAATTATAAGTTATAGTCTTGATTAAAGTCATATTAAGTGTTTTATGCGGCAATCATCTTTGAAAAAGAATAAACCTTTTTGTTTCTTCGGTGGAACGACATGAGCACATATCATGAGTGCTATCATCTGTGTTCAATGTTTTGTCATGCATTTTATCCTTTTATGGAGCCAATATGATGAAGTATGTTTGATTTAGACAGACATTTGTGGTAGCACTTAAAAATAAAGTGCACTTCAGGTGACTGTATTCTGTGAATATACTGAACACACAAAAACAATTTTTCATTTATGCTGAAGGCCGTTCAATTTTACATCTGAAATATTCTAATCAAATGCGTCGAGTGTTCTGTTAATTGATCATTGGATTTTATTGACATAAATGATGGCCTATGTGTTTTTATTTTAAGATTCTCTATCCCATATATAATTGCAGTACAATCGTTCTGTCCGAATGTTCTGATGGAGCACATTACACTTTCTATGATGATAAATTCACAATTTTATACATTTGATTGTTAATTGGTTACGTTTATGATGGTATGCCCATTGTCTTGATTAACAATGTCATATGGTGTCCACAGCTAGTTCGTGGCTGGAATGCATTACTATGTCTGTGCAATAGAGATTGATTAATCATTATTTCAAAGGATTTCTAGCCAGCCTTCATGGTTGTGGTAACTTTTAACTTAGATGTCATTATGCTGATTGTCATTGCTTGCACAATTGTAATTTGAATTTCAATTTGAAATATGGAATGATGATACAAGGTGAAGTACTCTTGTAGTGAACAAGCCCGATGAACTGTTGGATCTCATGACATTCACCTTTCTTTTGTTCTTTGTGGCATATATTTTCAGTACTTCTAGTGTTTTCTTTGTTTCTGGAACAACTTTGTCCCTTATTTTTCCTTTTATTTTTATTTGATTTTTCCTATAACCTGTTTGAGACTCAAAACTATTGTTGCTTATTCTACAGGGAATTGAAGTCTGTTTGGTTTCCTTACCTGACAGGGTAAGCTCGTTAAAAAACTCTGCCTGTTCTAGATTTCACATATTTTCAAATTTTGATGAAGGATCTATAGCTAATATTTTATTTCACTACCATACCTTGTGATCCATCCTCGTCTAGCTGGAGGAAGTGAAGTTTGCTGTACCTTTACTGGATATGGACTTAAACAAGCTAGTACCTGCATGCACCTGGATACATCAGCAGAAGATCTACTTGCAGGTTCTGTTTGTTTGATGTCTTTTGCAAGTGGTACAATAATAATATTGACCATTTAGTACATTTATTTTTTGTTGAGGGAGGTTGTCTATGCAAGTATGTTAAATTAGGCTACTGTTGGACTATCCGTGTATATTATTAACCAAGTAGTTGCAGAAAATAAGTGAAGCTTCAAGTTGAACTCTCTCATGCCTCCTTAAAAAATTATCATGGTTTTTGCTGACTACCTCTAAGAAGGTGTATCTAGTTAGATCGTGAGTTCCACACAACTTGTGTAATCTTATAAGTATCAGGAAGAAAGAAAACAAATTAAGGATATGTATTTGCACAGATCTAGTATTCTTTGCCAGGGAGTGCCAGAATTGCCATCTATTTCTCTCGTGATTAATGGTGGTGCTGTATCATCTTTAAAAGATTGTAAGTCAGGGATCCTGTTTATTGAATACCATAGGGCCCAGAGCAAATGCCACAAATAAAACAATGTGTCATGTGGTTGCAACAATTTTGGAGAATGAAGCCTGATCATATTTATGAATGCTTACATTTATTGTCTTGTGTACACTTTGACAACAATTTTAGGATATCGTAAACTCTACCAAATCTGATTATGAAGATTTGGTATGATTTTTCATATGTAATTAAGTGTAGATTGACATTCTTATTCCAAAGATGTCGTTTAATAATTGAGTTCTGTAGATGATGGTTCCTTGCTAGCTATTGTTATTACCAAGCCATCGAACCTAACAATTGAGGTCTAGCCGAATACTAGAACTTAATCATGGTCTGTCTATAAAAGGCACTTACGGAATACTGGTCTCAGCTATAAGTTTTTTGTTCAGGTTAGGCTGTCCAATGAGTTTTCTTATAGTGATGTAAGATTGAGCTTGGTGCATCACTTGGCTAAGTCTCAAAATACTACTCAAGTTCTAAAGCATTCTATTCGAAGGAGCTCAAGGTTAGCTCTAAAGAGCCCAGCCTGTTTATGACTTTGATAGAACTATGGTCAGTACATGCTCATCACTGTTAGTTGGTGCATCAAGTGAATTTAGTTCATATGCTTGTCAATAATGAGATGATGTTTGATTTAGAGTTATATTTCTTTTGACTTTGTGATTTCCTATGAGAAGTCCTTGAAATATAACAAATTTTGGTTGATTAATCATGAACTCGCTCTTAGCTTCTTGCGATAGGTGCATTATGGGTGTTGCTGCGATTTTGATTAGTTTTCAGCAATGTAAGTGTATGATGTAGTTGATACTAGAGATCCGTTTGTTGGTTGGTTTGTTTGTTTTTTTCTCCTTTATTTTCATTTCTTTTCTCTTTAAGCTAGTAAGTTATAGGAGGGAAAAAATTAGCAAGGTTGTGAAGGTAAAAGTCCCTGAGAAAGTATAACATACAGCAAATTATCTTGGAGAGTAGAACGACTTGTATCATTGATGGCTCGTATGAGCATCTGAACAGCCTATGCTTATGAGAACATTTTTTCTTAATCTAGATTATGTTCTAGCACGAGGTTACAAGCATGGATTTATAAGCAGGAAGCCCCCGTCGAGCCAGTCGATGATTATGCTTATGGTTCAACACCTGATTGACCCTTGCTCATTTGTCAACATTGGCATGTGCTGTGCCATTGTCGTTTAAGAATATAAAGATAGATGGAAGAAAGAAGAGAGAAAAAGGTCTCAAAACCAGTGTGGAGGGTGACCATGAGATTGACATCTTCTCTGAATACCTCCAAAAATTCAAAAAATCTTTATCAAATCTATGTGGGCCTGGAAAGCTTGATATAAGGGATATTGGTTCCAGAAATTTGTGAGCACTGCATGTGCAGGCTGTCAGAAAGTAACTTTGCTTATAATCTGTGTGCATAGGATGAATAGGTAAATGACAAATTTGAGGAGCATTAGCAGTTGGTTTGTTTTTTATTGGACACAGTGAAAGATGGAACAGAAGGAAAAAAAAAAAAAAAGAGCTGCAGAAAAGATTTCCTGATACAGTGGGTTAATGGCTTTGCTTAGGATGTCTATGTTAAGCTAAGCTACTTTTGTTTCAAGAATATAGTTGCAGGTAGTCTTTTATTCCACCATATTATGGGATATACCTCAATGCAAACTTCCTGTATGATTCCTTTGTTGTCACATCTACTAAATCATGACCATAATGTAATTATGAGCCTTAATCCAGTCATATAAGTTTCAAGTTCTACATTTGATTCATGGAATGATATTCTTATTTTAGGAATTTCATTTAGACTTTGGTCTACTGCATTGTGCAGATTATCTTTCCTGTTAGTAGAAGAAATTCTTCAGCTCCTGCTGCTCCACGGGTAAAACTGGTTTCTACTTCAGAAGTGAAGACCTTGTTCTCCGTAGAGGATGTCAAACTTCCACCATGGTTAGATGGAATGTAAGCCATCCTATATTCCATTAAGATTGGCGACACATATGATTCTGTTTTCTTCTAAATGTGTTTTATTAAATGTTATTACTAAAATCTGTTTTTTGCTTAAACTGGCTGCTTTGTTTAAAGGTGCTTGGCTGAATACCTTCCTGCTATAGAAGACAATCTCAAATTGCAGGTTAGTTGCTTTCCTTCCTAAATAAAAATTCAGCAGTAATTAATTGATGCATCAGAATTTACCTCTACAGTTCATGAAATGTTATATCTAACTTCACAACTTCACAGTGAACAAGAGACCTAATGTATATTCATTTAGGAAACTTTAGTATATCTTCATGTCCCAGAGTCTGTATGCAGGACTTTTCAAGATATAAGATTAGAAGTGTGCTGCATTAAAAGATAATATTTCATAATATCAATTATCTAGCAAGACATGGCTACATGTGCTTGATTAATGAACCCTTCTGCCTAGCTTATTAGTTAATTACTAGTTTTTGTATGTCTTATTTCTAATGTACTGGGTTCCTTTAAAAGGTTGTGGAGGCAATTGCATCAATTGGTGCTAGAAGACGTTTTATTGAGGCATTATCTCCTCTGTTTGGAAGGCCACTAGAAGCTGATCCGGTTTGCCCTTATACAGCACTGTTGTGTAATCTTGTGTATTTTTTCAGAATCCATTATGATTTGTTTTTCAATCAGGTATTGTGCAGGAGAGCTACTGTGCTTTGTGCCTCTGGGGCTTTTACATTTTTGGTATGTTCAAGAATTGTTTATCTTCATTTTATGTGACAGGTGACTGGCATATCATGTGTAGTATCAGAGGCACAGCAAACTAAGGTCAACATAAGTGTAACTTAGCTAATATAGTTCAGACTGGTCATCAGAAATTAGCATTATTTTCAAATGAACTTCTACTTCAAGTTGGTTTATGCATAATTGCATATAAAACATAATCCCCCTAAATCCACTTTGCTTACTATTCCCAGAATGGGTGAAGCATGAATTAGAACAGAATGTTTCTTGGTCTGATGAATTAAGACATGAATATATTGGCTGCATCTAGAAATTACAATCATATTTTGACCGGCATAAGGTGTGCTATATACATGCTGAAAATTTTCATCTTTTAAAATGAAATTCAATACTAGAGAGCACTCATAAAATCAGAACAAACTTCAGAAGTTTCAACCAAAGATATTGCTTTTTATGTTAGCCATCAAATTGACTATTTAATTCTTTTATTTACTTCATATGGTATCACATTTATGAAGTCCCCTTTGTCTTTATCCATCTTCTGCCTCATGTACTTCTGTAAGCTATCTCTAAGTCAACCATTGTTAAGTCCAGGTTTGCTTGAGTCTTTTTTTCCTTAGTTTATGCTGTTGTGCTGTCTTAATAAGTTTATCTGGCCTAGTTGAACGGTTATCAATAGTAATAAGTTTATCTCAGATTTCATGCTCGTGCTACTTAATGTTTTATAACATGTTGAAGACATTCAGCTGAGATTGCAGTTTTTTTGTTTCTAGGTTCACTTTTCAATTCCCACACAGTTCCCAAAGCAGCAACCGACATTGGTAATGCAAAGTTCTCAGGTATCTTTAGTGTTTAGATCATCTTCTTCCAGTTATAGTTCTTGAGCTCCTGTTAAAGCTACTTCACAAGGGCCTGATCTTTTAGTTAGGTCAAGCTTAAGTTTTTGAGAAAATAGATTTCTGTTATATTCATGTGTTCTACCTGCGTCATGAAACTGCATTTATCTACCTTGTATTCTTTTGCACATAAGATTTTTCACTTATACTAGTTTGATAAGAATTAAGAAGAAAATCATAATTCTTGAAGAGGACAAGATTGAAATCGATAGTGTTAATATTTTTGAGAGGCTGGATCTTGCAGTGGCAAATTGTTGGGAATGTGTGACTCATTTTATAACCATGGTGTATGTTGAACTTTTGTACTGGATAATCCCTACTGGGATTGTGTCAACTAGTGATCCTGCTCTGACATCCTTTCTTGCTCTGACTATAGCTTAAATATAGGGTATCAGCTTGCAGAGAGCTTCTAGATGGGACTTTTTGGAACACATTGTATTCATGTAATCATGATTTATGTATTTCCAATTTATTAAAAAAGTTTGTAAGTGAAGTGGAGTATTTTCATGTACTTTCTCTACGGAACACATCTCAAAGTTATTTATTATTATGCATTAGATGATTGATATTCTGTAATCTGATCAACGTTCCGTCATGATATGCAGCATTTCAATTCTCAAGGCACACCAATATCCTCGCCGCTGATAAATGATTACCCTTGGAGTCCTAGATGGGATCCACCACAGATGGCTGAGAGAATCTTGTAAGCATCGGCAGTGTCTAAATTTAGAAACTGTCTTGGAACATCTCTGATCGTATCGTATATGCAGTGAATTCTTGGTCGAGGAGTGTTTGAACTTTAAAAAGTTCTGCATTGATGCAATTCCTCAGTAAACCTGCATGACACTCGGTACAACCCTCATTTCCTCAAAGAATATGTTTTGCTTGTAAAGTCATTTTGTTTCTTCTCCTCTTTTACATGGCTATGTATGATTAAATTTGCTTTTGGTGTAGAAAGCTGCCATTTGTTTCTTCCTAAGATGAACTTGAACCATGGGTCCATAACATGCATCAGGAAGAAAGGGTCTCAGGAGAGCATTAGAACATCAAACACAGTGCCAAAGGTTGAGGTCTCAGATGCACATAATTGTAGCATGCAATGAATCCACTGCCATGTAACAAACATCTACTCATCATTTCTGGCTTCCTAGTAATGTAACAACACTGTAATACTATCTTTGTGTGTGACATTAATTGATCTTTGATGAAAGATATTCTCTTTATCACATTAGGGCGGCCAATGTCGACTTCAATGACTTATGGCATTGGAGGAGGTGGTGCGCCGCGATAGCGATGATGACGAAGGTGGTGGCAGCCGCAGAGGCAGGAGGTCGAGATGATCGTAAATTGTAAATCAAAGGACACGGAGGAGGGTTAGATCGAGAAAGAACTCGATTATATAAATATTTATAAATGCGATGTCATAGAAAAGATATAGAAAAAAAAAGATAACACTAGTGTAAATATTTATTTATATATATAATGCTAAACTAATAAAAAGTTTTTTTAATAAAAATAAGATATTTTATCGGAAAAAAAATCTCACTATTAGGAAAATTTAAGATTTTTATATAAAATGAGTGGGAGTTGAATAAATTATACTCGAAATTAAAATAAGTTATATTTAATTACATAATATATTCAAAAAATTTAATTTCGATAATTAATTATTATAATTTTAAAAAAAAATAATATTAATAATCTACAATCATGTCCTAATAATTAATTCTATGGAAGTTTGGGTTGGTTTAGCATAAGCTAATAAATTTACGTTCGTAATTGAATTTAAATTATATGTGATTAAAAAAGTTCTAAGTTTTGATGATTAATTATTATAAATTCTTTAAAAATAATATTATTAGTAATCATTTAAGAAATATTTCTAATTGTTCTATAAAAGTTGACTTGATTATATACTTGAAATTAAACTAATTACATCTTTTAGTTAAACAACTTTTTAGCCGTGACATCGGGGCCGACGTGGCTTGGTTCGGGTCCGGATGACGGGTCACCGGTTCCTTCGCGAGGGGGTTCCTTGCCAACGCGCCCGGAGAGAAACGCCTCGCCTTCGTTCCTGCACACAGGTTGGGACGGGAGAACTCAACCCGACCCCTTCGACGATCAAGTCAGTCAACAATCGTACTGGGGTTGTTTTCTCTGTATTTTCTCCCCTTTTTCGTTTAGAATACAAGGGTATTTATAGGGGAGTTTGGTGTTACCTGATACGCCTGCTCGCAGGGGGTAGGATCATACCTTCTGATGACGTCTGACATTGCTATCGGCGTAGCGTGTGGAACCGAACCTGAGTGGTCGTTAATGGGCCTCAGTTGGCGTTTCGACCCGTGTTAGTCACGCGGTGTCGGACTAACAGGGAAGCGGCATGTCAGCGGGTGTCACGCAAGTCTTATCGTAATTATTACCCTCGTCAATATCTATTCGAGAAATCTTTAATTATAATTAATTTTGAATCATGAAAATTTTTATTATTTATAAAAAATCTCATGTAAAAATGAATAGTTTTTTTTTTATAAAATACCCATAAAGATACTAAAAATGAATTTTTTTATGTATGAGAAATAGGAAAAAGTAATATCTTCCACCGTTCTTATCCATTCTTCCTTTCTCTCTATCTTTTAGTCCCTCGTGCCGTCGCCGTCGCCGCCGCCGCCACCGTATAATCGCGTTGTTTGATTACATGTCTCTGACAGAGGAGGAGCTGGAGGTGGCGCTCACGCTCGACAGCCTCCCCGAGCTCGTCCTCGCGTCCGTCCACCGGGCGGCGCTCAACGTCCTTCCCGAGTCCCTCCGCTGGGGCTCCCGGAAGCCCCGGTCACTCCCCGGTCATCCTCTAATGCCTTCTCCTCCTCCGCCGCTCCGTTACGGGGAGAAGAACGTCGACGGGGGAGTCACCGCCACCGCCACATCGAGCCCCTCTACGCCTCTCTCCTTCCAAGGCAGCGGCGGCAGCGAAGACATCGACGTCCGGCCCAAGCCGTGGGTGGAGCACAGCAAACAGTACATCCAAGTAAGCGTACCGTCAGCCTTTCTCTCTCTCTCTCTCTAGCCAGCTAAGATTTGTGTTGTATTTGATGCTTGCGGTGAGCAGTGGATGGAAGAACAGCATGAACCGATGGCTTCGTTTGCCGACAAGAAAGCCAATCTCGAACGAGTGTGTTCTTTTCTTTCTTTTCTTCTCTTTTGCCATTTTATTATCTATATTTTCTCTCGATTCCTTTTATTTCAACTTAATTGTATATATATATATATATATATATATATATATATATATATATATATAGATGTATATTCTTAATGATAAGATGAATCAGGTGAGAGAGGAGTACGAAGCCCACTTGCATAGTCCATCAGCCAACCCCTTCGTGCTTCCAGCAGCTGGACAACTGCGCCATGTAATCAATCTACTCCTTCTCTTCTCTTCTTCTTCTTTAAGATTGTGCGCCGAAGAGTGAATCGAATGTCTCGGCGGCAGGAAAAGATGCTATGGGTCGGTGGCGGCGATATGGTCCCCGTGGATCCCACAGCCGTCGACCACCGGTGGGCCGAGAGCGGCAGCCAACGGCCGGCCGCGGGTCGGGTCGGCCTCCCGGATCTGAACGTGACGCCCGACGACGAGGAGGCGGGGTGGGATTTGGTGTGGGGGTGGGGGGACCGGCAACACAGCGCGTGCAAAGCGGCCACGTCGGCGCTGGCGAGACGGAGGAGACTTGGGATACAAAGGGCGAAGAGATACGGTCTGGTTTATGACCAATAAAATGCCAAGATTAAGTATTCATCTTCAATTTGGTTAGTGGGGATTTCTTTTTGTTTTTTATTGACGTCAGTGTTAAGCATTTGCTCACGAAAATATTTTTTTTTCCTATTGATTAAAAATAATATTTTATGAAAAATATTACAGTAAGTGAAGAAGGCTAAAACAACTATTTATTGGAATTCAAAAGACAAGTGATGCATTCATAATACTCAATATCAAGGAGTATGGTACCTAACATTCAAAAAAAAATCTAGTATGCAATTGGAGTATCGAATAATCTATTCCAAAGAAGAAAAAAAACCCCACCAACCGTTCCTTTGGCCTCCTCTTTCATCTCAAACCAAAAGCATAGTACAAAGGGAAAAAGCCGGATAAGTCTACAAAATATGAAGCTAGGAGGTTGAAAGTCTTGTTATAGAAAAGAAGTCAACCCAAGGTCAACCGTAAAACTTCCTCAAGAAACTATTTACTTGCTGCATACAGTCAGCTAACGTGCAATTTCTACCCACATTAGTGTCTATATGTAAGACTTCTTCATAACTCAACATGTCACAGGTGAGAATCCCTAACTGGTGCAAGCCTCGCATAAGAGAGGAGGCATTTCGGTATGCTCAGACAAATGATTCAGTTTAAGTTGATGATTCAATCTGACTGTGCGTGGAAGATCACACTACACCCGACGGAAGCCGTAGCACCAGCTGTCCACCGACAACACTGCAGGAGGAAGAGTGAGAACAAGTTTGAACGATCATATAGGTGCATGTTCGTGGAAAGAATCTTCGTTACCTCTTCACATAATAATAGCAGAAATCAGCGAGAATGAAAGTTTGAACGATCTCGGCAAGAAGAACCATTGGTGGCCACAAACCATACCCTAAAGCTGTCAACAGTCGTCCACGAGTGTCCAGGACCTACAAGAAACACCGAGAAGGAAATGCATCATGCGACACGCCTGCTATAGCGGGAGACCATGTTTCCAGAGGTTCTGTTATTTCTTATTTACATCTGTTTCATTAACTACATATTTTTTACTTCCTATACCTTCTTATACAAACCATTTAAAATTTAAGACCCCAAAAGAACACCATAATTGCCTGATGCCAGACACTTGAATACAATTTAATTTTCCATGTTTTTCTTATTAAGTTTTACTTGATTCTTCTTTATATTATTTTCTCTCTCAAAGATAATCACAAGACAATCAGGAAGAAAATAATTGTGGAATAGTCAAAATAGCATAAATTGGATTGGATTTCGAGAAAAACAAAGGTTTCAACCAACATCTACAGTAAGATAATGCAACAGCTGGTTCTCCATGAGTTTTGTGTCCAATCCATCATGTTCACCTCAAAGAAGCAAATAATGTTACTAGGCTAGATCTAACAAAGTAGAACTCGTTGCACAGTTCTGTGGCTGCATATAATCAGACCTATCGTGTGTCATGCAAATGGTTGGCATAAATATTGTGATGCATTGTGTGCAACGCAAACTTCTGACTGTAAATACAATTAATAGAAACGATGACCTTGAAGATATATAGAAGATAAGAAGAGAGGAAAGACTTAAAATGGTACCAAATATTAGTCATGTGGAATGAAATAAAATATTAACACTAATATTAGTCGTGGTGTGAAACATCAACATAAACAAATTGACAAGCAGGACAAGCCATGAGCATATAAATATGACCTCCACATCAAAACCAAGAAAATATAGATAGATATGCCTTTCGAGCTGACAACACAAAAATGGTGTGTTTCGTTGGGGCTGCACTAACAAGGTTTAAAGAAAGAACAAGAGTAAATGTAAAATCTAATTTTTAAATATTCAAAATTGAAGCTCAATAGGAAACTCATGTGCAATGATGCTGAGGCCTCAAGAGATCCAAAACTTATGCAGAAATAGTAAGACATGTTTTCAATAATATGTGACTCTATATCAACAAATTATGACTATAAATGAAGAACCAGTATCCTACAAAGTTCTAGCCTTCAACAGTATGAGAAAAAAAAAATATCATGCTTATGCTTAAGAAGTCACTCTACTGTAAATACATCAGTGGTATATTAGTCATACAAATCCATAAAACCTAGTCAGAATGCAGAGTTTCATACTAAACCAACCTGAAGGACCCAGTGAGCGCAACTCAGAAATCTTGCAATCCCAAGAGCAAAAACATAGTGAGCAGTGAACGGTTCTACAATCTGGGGATCATGTATGAAGATACAATTAGAAACTTTTTCTTTAAAAATTTACAAGGTTCTCTGATTCCAGGTTGTACCTTCGTGTTCTGCATCAATCGTAACTGGGGCAACACCGAAACAGCTTCCAGATAAACACAAAAGGCCCAACAGATCCTATTGAAAATATTGTGAGATGTAGAAGGATGAACAGCAAGCGCTAACAGCACACAAGGCACAACCTGCAATCATATAAAGAGAAGTGAGATCCATTCATGATCTTATGAATAAAAAACAAGTTTTTTTATCACGGATAATTCTTTAAAGACCAGCAAAGAGACATGAATTTTCTTAATAACTTCAAATGCGAAGAAACTTTGTAGCCATAATAGTAAAAAAGAAGCTGCCAAAAACCCAAAGATATAATAATAAAGAAAATAGTAGTAACGATATAAATAAAAGCAACAAGCATCCTTTTCCTTGACATGACTCTTTTGGCAATAACACAGTGCTTAATAAGTATTTTCTAAGTAAAGGGAAAAAAAACACTGAAAAACAAATTCAACGACCAAACTTTATACAATATTTTTTTCATTACAGGTACAAAATAGTCCAAGTAATAAAATAAAACTATTACTTTGTCCCCCAAAAAAAACCAAATTTCTGAAGGGTTTATCATGGATATAAAGGTTTTTTGATATAATACATGAGATGTCTTACCACAAAATATATAGCAAAATTGTCCTTATCCTCCATGTAACTTGGCCTCAGCTTAAAACGAATCATGTAAATAACCCAAAGAGTAGTAGCAAGTGTAGCAGTATCTAGCACTGTGTGTATATCGTATTCCATAACAAAACTGCAATAAAGTCTGGCAGCTAAAAACAAAGCTGTCAAATCCTGAGACTTCAACGAAAGCCCTGCATATTATAAAATTGTTAATGAAAGATAATTGGATCCATGAAATAAGTGCAATTTCTATAAACTTAGCATTAGGCAACATGAATTACAAAGCAACCAAAAACTGGTGACCTATTAAACCGGTTCCATATATAGGTAACAGAAATGTTTTCTCGAAACGATCTTGATAAAATCAAATAGTTAGAGATAAATGAGTAACAAATTGTAAGGTTAGAATATCTATCACATAGCTTAAGTGCTGCTCTAAGGCAGAATGTTCTGGATTCCCAATAAAAGGGCTTAATTGTCAATTCACTTCAAAAACAAACTTGAAACTCCTCCTCAGACAGGAATCGTATAATTATATCAGAAATTTGGTGCAAATGAAAAAAAAAACATTAAAAAGGTCCACCAGCATCATATAAGGTTAACATTTTTCCTCGTGGATCTTTACATAATTTCATCATCTTGCACATACTTGTAAAAGATAATTTTGCAATAATAATCAACATTGAGAATAGTTAGATAATGTAACAGTACCAATAAAGCAACATGGATTATACGATAGAAATTTGATAAACTTCAAATGTAGAACAACAAGATCAACATTGAGCAAATGCACTATTCAAAACAGGGGGAAAAAAACTTCTTTCAATTTCTTCCCTTAGAAAACCTATTCTGCAAGTTTCAAGCTAGTAATTCCCATAAGCAAAACTCTTGAGCCTTGTAATTAACTCAAAATTCTGAAACTATCAATGATATAATACTCTCCTTCGAACTTCCATGCCACAAACCTAACATCGACATACTCCCAAATCAGGGTCCTAGTCGAAACCAAAACCCCCTCCAGCCCCGGATTACCTCGAAGGGGGGAAAAATATCTTTTTAGCCATGCCATCTAGGGCATCCATTATTTAAATCCCGAAGCCTTGGCAAGTGGCATTCTTACCGCCCCATCGACCAACAGATCACGTATGCAGTAGATCAAAACAAAACAAAGCAGCACGGGCAAAGAAAATGAAATAAAAAGGGGAAAGAGAAGGCGGGCACCAGCGCATGTCCTCTCCTTGGTAAGCTTATAGATGAGGACGGAGATGCCGAGGGCGTGGACGGCCTCGGCGGCGATGAAGAGGTTGTCGTGGTCGTGAACGATGAAGCGGAGGAAGACGAGGGCCGCGATGCCCGCCACCACGCACAGGAACGCCTTCACTTTGGGCGGCTGCCGCTTCACCCATGTCGCCACCGCGTAGATCGGCCGCCTCGCCCCCCTCATCGCACGCCTTCCCTCGCAGCGATCCGCTCCTCCCTGCTCGAATCCAGGAATTAAAGAGGGCACAGAAATCGAGTCGCTTCTTCGTCTCCATTCACCGTCACAACGGAGCTGTAATAAAAGGGGGCCAAAGGGGTTTGGCTCATCAAATACATTACCATCAGTTCACCCGCTGCATCTCACCGCTCACCTACCCGCCTTCTGGTTGCAGGAAACGACTGCCTAAATGCGGGCCCCGTGTGGAGCCACTGTGTCGCGTAGTCGTTAGATATGGCAAGTGCTGGGTTTAGTGTCCGCCAACTGTTCGAGATAAAGCCTGAGACAAGAGCTTAACCGGGACCAGAAGCTCATCTCACGACCTTCTCTCTCGTTCTTAATGCTGCATGTTGCCGAGCGTTGATGGCTTTTCATGGTGGCAGTTGTAAGCGCCCACAGCACCGCCGTGGTCCGTTGACTAAGATCGCTTCTCATTTCTCATTTTTATTTTTCATTAGAATCTAATCAATTTGTTTGATTGTGATGTATTTGATTTCTTTATATATAATAATTTTTTGGATGTTGGGGAACCTTATGCCATAGTCAATAGATCAACATGATTTGGTTCGATCCAAGTGTGCAAAGTCATCCACGTGGATAATTGAATGAAGGTGGTCAGCGTTAGGTTCGGTCCGAGCTTCATCTCAATAATTGATCCGAGGTAGAGCAAGGAGTTGCTCTTCCTCCCCCGCCAAGTTCTTGCACATAAGTCGAAGTCGATAGGGGAATTTCTCGACTCGACCCCTTCGAAGCATAAGTCAGTATTGAGTGGGGTTAAGTAGAGTTGAAGTGTTTGAGGTCCTCCCCTTGACGTCGATCGGGGGGTCGGTTTTTATACCTGCGAATGAGGGTCAGTCGTACGTGATCTGTTAATGGTTGCTAACTCCTCGAGCGGTCGGCTTGTACCTCCTATGCGAGCGTCGATCAACCTGCATGAATATGCATCCCACGACGTCGTTCCGAGCTTTTCGGAGCGGCTTTGTGCTATGCAGCGTTGTCTCGTATAGCCTCAAATAATGCAGGAACGTGCTACCATCCCATTTAAGTCTGAGGTGTCATGTCGATGTAATGCACCATATGAGCCCTGAGGTTCTACGTTGGCGTTGACATGATCACTAACTGTTATCGCGAGGGTGGTACAAGAATATGTCATATCATTCCCCACCCCATCAAGCACATGTCTAGTCGAGATTTATATCTCGGGTGTATGCTCCGCTGTAGCAGACCCCTTTTTTATATATATATGCACACCTTAGGCTTATCTACTTCCGGCCTTGCCATGGCGGGCCTTCTTCTTTCCTCAATCTGCTCACATGGGTAACTCGTAGCAGGGCCTCTTGTGTGACTCCTCGCGCTTTCTTGCTACCAGTGCCTCAACAGCAACATACTGGTTAGCCCATTGGAGCATCTCGGGAACGGTCGCTCGTGGCCTCTCGACTAGTGACCAAAAGAACCTTGAAGGTTGTAGGCCCATCAAGAACGCTTGCATAACAAAAAAGGGGTGGGCATCTGGAACCCCTCGAATCTCAGTAGTGAAGTTAGCATCGAAGAGGTAGAGGGATTCGTCCTCCTTCTGCCTTAGCCCGAGGAGTATGGTTATAGATGGTTTAGGTCACGCGTTGGCTAGGAAGTGAAGCTCGAGTTCCCGTGTAAGCTGATTAAAAGACAGGACCAAGGACAGCCTCAATTGATTGTACCACATCCAAGCTGGGCCTTGGAGGATGGTAGGAAATGCCCAATACATCAAGGCGTTAGAGGTGTTGTGTAGGGCCATCTAGGCCCAAAAGGTGGCGATGTGCTCCGCTGGATCAGAGCCACTATCATAGGCCTCTAGCGTCGAGAGGTGAAAGTTGAGGGGGATAGGCTTATCCTGAATTTCTTGGGCAAAGGGGAACCCAACCGAGGTACTTTCCTCGATCTCCTCCTTATATTTATGGAATTCTCTTTGAACCTCGCCTAGGCGCTGATTCACTAATCGTAATTGGGCCCTAAATGAGTCATACATTGAGTCAAACGATAGGATATTGGCTTCGGAGAAGGTTAAGGCAGCTCGTCTGGGCATAGGGACGTTGCACTCTACCGTTGGTCTCGGGAATCCCGATTGCTCCCAGTTGAGGGGTGGGCATATGGAGCCAGAGTTGGCTGGTCGATCGGGGTAGCATTGTGAGGTGTAGGGATGAGCACAGGTTGGATCGATGGTCATGGGAGGAGAACTGTCTACTGAGCTAGCTAGGGTATGAGGGGTGCAATGATCTGCATCATCCCAGCTAACGCTTGCACCTAGTGGGTGAGGTTGAGGAATGCCTCAGCGGAGATGACCGACTATCCCGCACCAGCCCCGGAAGGTAAGAGCTCGGGATCATTGAACAAATGTCAATAGCACCCCGGAGTTTGAGCCAAGATGCTTCTATCCATATACGGGAGAGTGGGGAGCTGCCCTCCGAGGTCGAAGGTGGAGATGGTGGTGAGTGTCTTTTCGCTAAGGCGTTCATTGGAGTTGTTTGGTGGATGCTCTTATGACATCAGGCCTTCCTTCTAGTGTCAAAAATATTGGGGAACCTTATGTCATAGCCAATGAATCAACACAGGCTTGGTCTAATCCCAAGTGCGCAGAGTTGCCCACGTGGATCCTCAAATAGAGGTGATCGACGTCAAGTTTGGTCTGAGCTTCATCTCTAGAATTGATCCAAGGTAGAGCAAGGAGTTGCTCTTCCTCCCTTGCCAAGTTCATGCACACAGGCCGAAGTCAAGAGGGGGATTTCCCGACTCAACCCCTCCAAAGCATAAGTCAGTATTGAGTGGGGTTAAGTGGAGTTGAAGTGATCGATGTCCTCCCCTAAACGTTAATCATGGGTTGGCTTTTATACCTGTGAATGAGGGTTGATCATACATGATATGTTAATGGCGGTCGACTCCTCAGGCGAGTGACTTGTACCTCCTGTGCGAGCACTAACCAACCTACATGGATCCATGTCGCGCGGTACCATTCCGAGCTTTCCAGAATGGCTTTGTGCTATGCAACATCATTGTCTTGTATAGTCTCAGATAATGTCTCATCCGAGTCCGAGGTGTCATGTCGACATAATGCACCATATCAACCCTGAGACTCCACGTTGGTATTGATGTGCCTATTGACTGTTGTCGCGGGGGTAGTACCAGAATATGCCCTATCACTATTATGATAAATATTTTAAGAAAAAAAAACTATCTATTTATTTGATCAAATAGGAGAAGAGGTCACTGTTTATTATCTTGCTTATTCAAGGATGAACATGAGAAGGGGTCCATTCAGAAGATTGTGACACTAGGGCCAAATCAGAATGTCAAGGTTCATTATGATATGGCATTTTTCAGCACCATCCACGTGACAATAGTCAACGACCATGACAATGCTAACAAAGGAGCTTTAGGCTAACATAACACAACACCTCGGACCCTAGGAGGTCGACCACAAGCCCTCGCACTGTTTGGGGGCCGTACAACTCGGCGTCAAACACTGCAAAGCCATTCCAAAAAGCTCAGAATGGCTCCACACAATGTGGGCCCATATAGGTTGACGTCGAATACTGCAAAGTTGTTCCAGAAAGCTTGGAACTGTGCCACACGACATGGGTTCATATAGGTCAGTCGACGCTTGTCCGTGAGGTATAAGCTAGCTGCTCGAGAAGTCAGCAACCATTAACGTACCGTATACATCCGACCTCCTTTTGCAGGTATAAAAGCCAACCCCCTAACCAATGTCAAGGGGAAAGACTTCGAGCATTCAACTCCCCCTTATTCCACTCAATGCTAACTTAAACTTCGGAGGAGTCGAGTCGAGAAATCCTCCTCTCGACCTCAGCCTATGTGCAGGAGCTTGACAAAGAAGTAGGCCGCCCGCCAAGGGAGAAAACCCCACTCGAGAGATAAGACTCAAATTCAACCTGACCCAACGCTCGCTTCCACCACCTGAGCATCAATGTGAGCAATCTCACGCATCTGAGATCGAACCGAGCCGTGCTAACATCTCAGCCATGACGTAAAGGTTCACTAACACATTCCATGCCAATGTAGATTAGTATTGCATTGCTAAAGCATGAAATGTAGGAGTGTCTTATATATAGTGAATCTAAAATTTTCTTAAATAATCATATTAATCTATTTAATTTATAGTGGTTAAAGATTAAACATGCCATGTACCAAATGGCCGCGTGCCAACCGAATTGAGTTGGTGCGGTTGATTCAGGTGTCCCACAACGATCACGGCCGCTCATCTTCTCAGCAACCCGCCTTGATCATTCCATTTGAACGGCTGATGATCTCGCCCACCGCGCTCTGTTCATCACGTCCGTCCATTCTCTACGACCTCGCCTACTCTCCAGATCGGGCAACTTGACGTAGGATTTCGGCTGCGGATTGAGAGCGATGTAGACAGCGACGACATCATCGTCGTCATCTCTCTCTCTCGTTTCGATCCTCTTCGAATAAATACCACCCCATTCCCCCTGAATCATCTCCCAAGTCTGCGCCGGCGATCTTATTTCCTCGTCAAAGGTTCGACCTTTTCTCCTCTTCGTTTCGTTGACTTTCTCGCTTGTAATCGCTTGCTTTAGATGCTCTGTTGATGAACTCGTGTGGTCTGCAGGGCGAGATGGTGCTTCCGATTTCTATTTAGTTCGCGTTGTCGTATGGAGTTGTGCCAGAGATTTTTGATCGGATAAAGTGGGATAAATTTCTCTCCTTGTGGTCAAGCTTTTCCAAATCCTTCCTTTTATACGATGGTTTTCCTTGTGGATTATAAATAGTTGATCTGCTACTTAGATTTTAATTGGTAATGTTGCAGCCTTTTGTATGAACTTGTGGAGAGTGATCAGTAAGAAACGGTTGTGGATCATCCATCATGATGGGTTTATTTGTCAGTAGAGCTTTGATGTAAGCATTCATGATCTTAATGCTCTGGGTTGTTGGTTTTGTTCGCTGAGAGAACTGTTATGTGATTCGCAGACTGGTTCTTGGGTATGCTTACCCGGCCTATTTGTGCTATAAGACTGTGGAATTGAACAAACCAGGAATTGAGCAGTTGCGTTTCTGGTGCCAGTATTGGTCAGTCCATCTGCTCAACTTTCTTCTCTATGTCTGGCAAAGATGGCTTGCATTTTGATTCTTTTGCAGGATTGTAGTCGCATTGATGGCAATCTTGGAGAGATTTGGGGATCTTTTCTTTTCATGGTAAGCAAGTTTTTTAGCTTTTTATTAATGATATTTTCTAGATGCTTGTCATCAGTTCTATTCTTGCCGGTTTGTGTTCTTATTTCCTTGTATCTTTTGAAGGTTTCCAATGTACTGCGAGGCAAAATTGGCATTTTATATATATCTATGGTATCCAAAGACAAGAGTATGACATTCTTTACTTCAACTTTCTTGCAAGTTAATTTCTTTGATGTCCACCCTGACTGAATCTTGTTTTCCTATGCTAATCATATAAATATAATTTTTTTCAGGGAACAACATATGTATATGAAACTTACTTCAGGCCATATATCGCGAAGCATGAAACTGACATCGATCATAATTTGCTTGAGTTAAGAGCAAGAGCTGCAGATTTCATGTCGATGTATTGGCAGAAGGCTACTAGCTATGGCCAGACAAGTTTTGTTGAGATTTTGAACCAAGCTACCTTATTGATACAAGCACCAAGAACACGTACTTTCCAGGTATGGTTGATTAGGACAATGCGGTCCTTGAAGTCTTCAATTATAGCTTTTTCTTGCTGTAGGTCTATGATGAGGTTTTCCTTTTATTGGTGTCAACAATTTTCTCTTTCTGCATAGATATTGAGCATGAATTTTGACGGCTGTGGATTATTTCTTGAGGATCTGTACTTGTCCTGAAAATAATTGTATCAAATTATTAGATCTTTGGCAGGTTTAACTCATTTAAAATTACCTTGTTCAATGCTATAAAGATTGCAACTTGCTTCATTTTAGGTACTAAATTTTGGTCATTCTGTTGTTTCTTTCACCACAAACAAACATGATAAGTTGACTCTGGGGCAATTGTCATGGATTTTATTAGATGGAAAATAGGAAGATTAAATTTGATAGAGGAGTGTGAAAAATTGCATGTAGGTATCAATCTTATGATATCTATTTATGAGTACAAATATAAGAAGTTATAAAATATTTTTGAATGAATGAAACAATAAAAGTTTAAATTTTCTTCACCTCTAAGAATGTAAAAAAATAATATAACTTGACAAAAATAAATATTTTGGTATTTACTTTATCCATCTAACTTTCATATTCCAATATTGAAGAATGGTGCCTATTGGTTGGCCTTGGACTGTGGAGGCATCAAAGACAAGGCCAGTTTGGGGCACCTGCCTGCCTTAATTAGTCACTAAGTCATTTAGGAATTCAGGAATAGAGCTGCAGAATGAAGTTTTAGTTATACATGTGAAATTATAACTATGCTTGATGTGTATATTATTAGTGATATTGATTGAAAAAGTGCAAAATAAGTTGGACAAAGGATGAGAGTTTTAATGCATTAATTTCACCATTGAAAATTCTTTGTGATGTTTTCATCTTTTTTTGAATGATGCCGTTTTCTGGATCCAAAATCAGATTAGCTTTAGTATAATATATCATTTTTCACCTGGTTTGCAAAATAATGTCATGGTTGGCATATGCTTCTCATAGAAATGCTTTGGATTTTTTTACACAATTTGAAAGAGAAGTCTTTGTTATTTGGAGTGTGATATAGACTCCTCATCTGTAGTTTCTGATATCCTTGTGTTGCAGTATCTAGTTTGTACTTGGATGAATTGTTTTACTTGGGGCCTAGCAAAAAATGTGGATAAACCAATTTGGTGGTTCAACAGTTGATGCTGGCCTTTAACATGTACACTGCATCATTAATTGCATCTTAATGATGCATCCACTTTTTAGGACCATGGCTTTACCTTTATCAAGTTGTGTTCCATTCATATCCTCTTTTCAGAACTGTCCACCTGCCACAACTTTCTTCCTTTTTCATTTTCATTCTATTAGTTGGCTTACAAGTAGCATTCTTAGAACACTTAGGCACTCATTCATGTTCCCACTTTGCAGCTCATGCTTGAGCTTTCCCTCATCCACAATTGCTTTCACTCACTCCACATTTGCTGAAAGACCACAGGCTATCAATATACTCCCTTTCATGGAATCTACAGTCTACTTCATGCTCTTAGGCGGAAAACAGGCTCTAAAAGATGCAGAATGTGGTTGTCTTTACCAAACATGTTTATACTCTTAAAAACTTATAGAAGACAGGATAATTGTTTGGATAAAATTAGAAATCTGTTTGTCTTGTACATATGTATTATAGCATTCTATATGCTTAAACCTAATTTGTGACTCTTGCATGGTGCTCGCAACTATGATCACATGATGATGTGCTTGGTAATCTGCAACGAACCTTTCTTAAAGGAAAAAACAAAATTGTAAATTTGAACTTTGAAAAGTGATAGCATTGATGATAATATGAAGAACAGATGATAACTGAATTCAAGTTGGTTTCTTCCTTGTGCTTGTTGTTTTTGGTTCTTCTTTTGTGGATTATACTCATGATCTAGTAATCTTACAAGAGTCCTGATAAGATCATGACAAGATTATGGCTTCAATATATATGTTTGTATATCAGTCTCTGTTTCTTGCCTGCATCTTGGAAAATTCCACACTGAGTAAAATCTCATGGAGCTGCAGCAAACTCAGCAGCCACAGCAAGAACCTCAGTTACCTTCTGCAACGCCACCTGCTCACCAACCTGCACCATCTCAGCCGTCTCCACAAGAAACAAGAGCTCCACCCAGTCCCATCAAGAGCCAGCCGCAGGAAGAATCGAGGAAGGCAGATGCAAGTCTCCAGCCAGTAGCAGCATCTCCAGACCAGCCTCAAGAACCAGTCTCTCTTACGGAAAATTCAGAAACCGCTAACCCGCCCTCTCCAAGTGAGGAGCCAATGCAGGTTGACACAGACAATTCCGAATCCGTAAAAGTCTCAGTTCCACCACCAGAGCAGACGGCCATGGAGGAGGCAATTCTTGTGACCCGCAACAGGTTGAGAAAACGAGCCGCCGCCGCTGCTGCTGATGCTGATGCTGGTCCAGTTTAATTGTTTGGAATATCTGATTTGTTTTCTTGTGTTGTCAATGCATGGATTTGTTGATGAAGGATTGCAAATGATAGTTTTGCTCATCAATACAAGATGAATAACTTCATTGTAAATGATTGTTTTGTAAAAGACAAGTAAGATTTGAATATTATGGATGAGAATTAAGCAACTTGTTGTTCATTATGATGAAGACAAAGTAGTACAGGAGATAATAGTTGAAAGGGCTTATAGTCAGCCTTTGAAAATGGCGGACGGGGGCAAAGGAGCAGAGTCAAGCTGGTAGAGGCCGAGGGAAGGGCCGACGAAGCGGAAGAGGATCCACCCTCCGGCGATGATGAAGATGGAGGCGTAGGCGAACTTGTTGAGCCAGAAGAGGAGGCCCTTCTCCCCCACATAGATCTCCACCGCCTTCTCGCCCAGCGTCATGGACTCCCAGTCCTTCTTCGGCGGGGGTTTCCTGGCGCTCTGCTGCCGGGCCTGGTTCCGCGACCGTCGCCGGTACCTAATGTTGAGGGTGGTCGGTGGCGGCCGGGACGGCGACGCGGGGACTGATGCGGTGTCCGCTGCTGCAGCTGAGTCACCGCTGGGCTTGTCACCCGTGCTTGCGACTTCATTCTCGTTGGTCGCTCGGAGAAGATGGAGACGGAGGCGGGTGAGGGAGGTCGAGAGAGGGCGTGCCCTTCTGAGGTAGCAGTGATTGGGATAGAGGGAAGGATGCAGCAATTTGGCATCCATGTCTGCTACTGGTTTGCTCTGCTCTCGCCTGGGCTGTGCCGTGCTCTACTCTGCTCTGCTCTGCTCTCTCTCCTCTGCAGCTTGGTTGGCTGGGACTTGAGTTCATCTTATCCGTTTATCTTATGTGTGTTATGACCGTTTTACCCTGAAACTATATGCTATTGACTCGCTCACAATCTCTCTCAACAAACACACACACTATATATATATATATATATATATATATAGAGAGAGAGAGAGAGAGAGAGAGTCAATAGTATTTTACCTTAGAAGAATTCTCAATATTGAGTTTTTATCAAATAATATCCTTTAATTAATTTTTATTTAAGATGATTTTTTTTGTCAATTTGATAAAAGAACTCTCGGTCTTTCACTCGTTATCATCGATTGTCATTGTCCTTTGCTCTCACAGTAAGCGAGTCCTCTTTCCCCTCTTTTTTCTCTTTCACTTCATTCCTCTTTCATCTTTTCTGGTCGCTTGCCCTTCCTTATCATGATGAGAGCAATGGATAAAATTGAGATGAGTGACGAGAGAGTCAATAAGCGAACGATAAAGGTAGTGCGACCAATGATTAGATCGATGAAGGACCTCACCACTGACATTCTCACCGACATTGACACCCTTGCCACTCACCTTTAGTCTACTTGTTGTTCTCATTGTGATAAGGAAGCACGAGCGATGAGGAAGGGAAAAGGAAAGGGTAATAGTGGTCGAGGGTATTTTTATCAAATTGAGAAAAAAAAGACACATAAAATAAAAATCAATTAAGGAAGCATCATATGAGAAAAACTCAATATTAAATTTTTTTAGATAAAATATTCATATATATATATATATATATATCATATTAGTTAGATATCTCTCCGAAATTACCAGTTGCTAATAGAAATAAAAATATAATAAAAAATAGACTAAAAAATATACATAGAAATCATAACATGGTAATTTTTAGAGGGTATAAGGATCAATTAAAATTCAACATATTGAAATTATTGAGATTAATTATAAGGACATGCATAAACATAATTTTTAGGTTCATGTCATCAAGTTATGATATTTCGTGCCTGCATCAGCGAACAGGAGATCAGGAGGAGCGTCGATGATCCTCAACCGCTGCCTGTTCTCGTCGTGGATCATTCAAACGCCACAGATTCATAGGTCAAAGAATCTTTTGCTTCTACTACCTGCTTTCGTCCTCTCGAGTCGGCCGAAGTGGGCGAGGAAGGCGATGGTGGCTCCGGTAGCCACCCATCTCGCTTCATTTAAGACCTCGCCTGATCGCCACTAGCGTCGTCTTTCGACGCTTCAAGAACCAAAACCTATAGTCCTTTAATGTGCCCAACCCCATTCTTCTGTCGCCATGCCTCTTCTTCTGGGAGCACACCTCTCTAATCGAGCAAAACCAGGGAGAAGTCAAAGAGTACCTCCCGCCTCTGGTGCTCTCTCGTCGTTTGTTCTCTACCGCCTTTGTTCAGTAGAGCGAAGGAAGGTGTGAAGATGGAGTTGCTTCTCGTGCTTCCTACAGGATGACCAACCTCGAAGAACTCTCCGCACTGTCCTATGTTCGCCGGAGAACACAGTGCAAGGATGGGCTGGAGAGACGAGAGCCAAGGTCTCTTATGTTCTCGGCCGACGCTTTCTTCCTGCGGGCCGACGCAATCTCCGCCGCACACAGCGACACTTCTGCGCCAGTATTCTCCGTACCTTCTCACTGAAAGCAACTCCATCTTCACACCTTTTACGACGAGCATCACGATGGAGAACATTCGACTTCGCCCTGGTAACAGAAGAGTACTCCCGGAAGACGAGGCACGGTGACAGAGGAGTGGGGATGGGGGTGGGGTCGATGGACACATTAAAGGGCTACTGGTCTCGGCCCTGGAAGCGTCAGATACCGCCAGTGAAGATGAAGGGAGAAGGCCTCAAGGGAGAACGAAAGCAAGTAGGTAGCTTCAGAAGAAAACGATGCTTTGTCCCAAGTACCTCTAGCGTTGGATTCGATCCACGACGATGCCAGGCCGCGCTTGAGGATCATCGACGCTTCTCCTGATCTCCTGCTCCTCTGTGCAGGCACCAAAGATCAAAACATGATGCATAGTCACCCAAACACAGAGAGAGAGAGAGAGAGAGAGATCCTCTTCGTAGGAGAGCACAGCAGAGGGGTTGTGTTAAGGCGTTTAAAAGGACGTGCATCATGCAACTCCCCTTCCCTAACACAATCAATGTGGAGATAGCGATACAGTGACAGCAGGCAAGGGGAGAGGAATGATCCAAGCAACCACAAAATGCTGCTTCACTTGATGATCCTTATCTCATGTCTTGCAGAATTGAGCAAGATTTTTTTGCATTTTATCACCAAAAACCACATCACTTTTTCTGAATTCAAGGAAGATTTCTAGATCCAGTGTGATGTGAATGAAAGACAAAGCTACAAACCAAAATGTCATGATCGTGTTAAGGGAGCCATGATCTTTTGTACCCTAAATGTACATGAGGAACACTCATCATCAAGTATGATTACGTTCATCTCCATATTCATATATATGATATGCTCTATGAACTGTAAATCCTTTGCATGGTAATTAACCTCCTCGATGTGTGTATCTTCCAGGAAGCTTTTCTCGTTCTTTTATTACTTGCAATGAATCGCATGGGGAGGAGAACCAAATCACGTATATCTTTGCTTATTGGGATTCTTATGAAATGTTTGACTCTTCCTTGGTCAACATTATTGTAGGAATATTGTAAAATAAGAAAAAAAATCATGTAGATAAATAAATAAGAAAAAAATATTTAAGATAGAATGAACATAAGTTATAAAAAAAAACATGTAAATGCTATATTATTTAAAATAAATTATTATAATTAGTCATAGAGTATAGATGGAAAAATACGTTAAAAAATTATTTTATTCTATAAGTAAAGATTTATATATTTTTAATGTGATAGAGAATATATTTTTTCGTAAATCTCAACGGTAACAATAAATTTATGCAACTAATCCCAAATAGTCAAGATATTATCGATTTAATTTTTAATGATAATAATAGTTATAATCATTGTCGTTGTCATCATGATAGAGACTTTCAACAAATTATTTGAGGTTAATTATAGTTTATTCCTGTAACAAGCTACTTTAGCATTTCGATCCCTATACTTTCAAAGATTATATTGAGATTTTTATATTTATAAAAATAAAATATTTAAGCTCATTTTTCTTGGTTGACTTTGCTGACGAAAATATCATGAAAAATCTATAATATTTCTAAAAACAGAGCGGACGACATAAACGGAAACGAAATTAAATAATTTACTTTCGTAAATATAAGGATCATAATATAATTTTTAAATATATAAAGATCGAGATACTAAATATAATTTATAATTAATCGTACGACCATTCCAAAGAAATCGGGTGGGTCTCAACCTTCTTCCTTAAGAATACATGACAGCTACTTAATAATTGTCATAGAACATTCCAAACAAAAACCTAAAACATGGAAATGGCGTGATTGTTTCCACATCATTAGTGCGTTGTAAATTGCCTCATCGGTGCATCTTTTCCCACCTCACCGCATCCAAAGTCTAAGTCCACGGCCATCGGTAACCTACCACAGTCGCCCTTGTACTAACCTAATAATGCGATGCAGCTCAAGTCAAGTCAATCCGTTTATCTTCTACACTCCATAAAATCCTTTGTTTGGCCAATATGACCGTCGTTAATGTCAATTATTCCTGTCGGACAATTAAGATAATACGCAGCTATTCTACGTCGGCTGACCTTTGTCACGCCGAAGTGGACAGGTCACCGTAGCGAAAGCCGCTGCCGTGACGGCTTTGCAAAGCCTCCGGAACCGACCGATGGGGATCGGACGGCTGCCGTTGCCGACGAACGCTCACTTTATGATTCGGACGCCACCTCGTGATCATGCGGCGACTAATTGGAGCGTCATCAAGTCTACGGTCGATAATAAGTGTTCTTTAATCGTGTGTTCCCTCGTCTGGAGGAGGCGTCGTGTGAATCGGGGAAGCCGTACGCGGCACAGCTCTGCCTCTCGGGGACGGATGATCGCCCGTTCCAGGGAAGACAGGGAACACGCACATCTCTCATCGTGTGATTTGTGGGTCGCCAAGGGTTCGGAAGTCAGTGCCTGACAGCTTGTGTGAGGGGAGGTATGGAGTTCCTGTCTCGATAGAGACAGGTGACCGAGACGGAGGGTGGGGGGGGCGAGCATGGGACCCTGCGGGACCCGCTTATTTCTGACGCAAGCGACGACGTCGTCGACCGCCACGTGATGCTGGTGATTGGATGGCTGAGGTGGCGCGGTGAGTATGGGCGCGGGGCCCACGGTGCGACGTCGCGTTCTTTATATACCCGCCCACAGCCGGGAACGGATCCCGTTGGAGCCGACCACAAGGCGCTGACCTCATCTCTCTCTCTCTCTCGATTCTTGGGCGATGGCGGAACCGGTGGAGCTCCCCAGCCGGCTGGCGATCCTGCCCTTCCGGAACCAGGTCCTGTTGCCTGGCGCCATCATCCGAATCCGCTGCACTTCGCCGAGCAGGTAATCCCCGGCGTTTCCATCTATTACTTCCATCGATCTCTGCTTTTTTTGTTCTCCGAAAGCTTAAATTTCGTGGAACTCCACTGATCATTTATACGATTTTCTTGAGAAAGACTCTTTTGTATCAAGAAAACTACTCGATTAGGTTAACAGACGTCAGTTATGAGTATTGCTTTAGGGTTGATAAAATTGGGGAATTTGTTACGAGTGGTGTGCTTCGGAAGCTCCAGTTGACAATTAGATGTGTGGGATAGGTTCGATTTATGTAATTGTGGTGCTAATATGTTTTGTTGCAGTGTGAAGCTGGTGGAGCAAGAATTATGGCAGAAGGAAGAGAAGGGTTTGATTGGCGTGCTTCCAGTTAGGGACACTGAGGCTACAGGTGTAGGGTCGATGATCGCTCCAGGTGATTCGGTTTTGCAATTTTACTTTTCAGTGGATACTGTGACCAAAAAATGATTTTTTTTTTTTTTAATCTTGTGTCTGGCTATCTGTAGGTATGGGTAGTGATTCTTCGGGACGAGGTCTGAAAGGAGTAGCAGATGTAGTGGGAGATTCTCAGAAGCAGGATGCAAAGAACCCACAGGAAGTTATTCACTGGCACAACAGGTGGGTATTAGAAATGTTCATTTCTATTGTTTTTTTTTTCTGATTAAATTGCGGTGGCAAAATTCTGTTGTAGCCTGAGAATATATATGGTTGCTCATTGGTTAGCTTCTAAAATGGTTGGATCTTGTCAGCTGAGATTACTTTGATTTGGTGGTTACTGCTTTATTTCTTTTAGAAACCTATATAAGCCATTGACATTGAAATTGGGTGGATGGAGAGATAGAAAGGGTCCTCTTTGCATTTATTCGATTTTATATTAGTAAGGATGGTGGTCTAACTAGATCTTTAAAAGATGTATTTCGTATTCAAATTTTATTAACAATTCCAGAATGAAGAACGAAAGGGGCCAGGTATGATAGTTAAGTAAAGCAAAGATATGTTGAGTCCAATCGACATGATGGTATAGTGATAGTTAAGTGTTGCTTTCTTTTGGTTTTTCCAATTTAGATCCTGTAGTTAAGGAAAATGCAACAAAGGAAAATATAGAAATGGGAAAAACAAAGGTGCATCACTTGGCTGGCAACAATCTGAGATTGTGACTGAGATTTTTGAAATTCAAATTTTAGTCACTTGTTACACAGTTACAGCTTGTTTAGAGAGTCGTCAACTACATGCTTAAGTGGATCTGATTTTGGGCCTTTTCAGTTGTCATGGCCGAATTTAATTATTCTGAAGCAACATGGGCATTTAATGTCTCTTCTGTTATGCATGAAACACCAATGGGACCTTATTTCCCAACTATTTGGTTTGGCTATATGGACTTCTTCCTGCCACTCTTTGTCAGTTTTGCAACCATCGTGAGCATGCTTATTTCCTTCCAAACCTGTCCCAAGCATAGGAAAATAATACATTGCTTTTGTTCAAATGAATAATCATCTTTCCTACACAAAGTAATTATAAAATGTGAGATTTTTATCAGTTTTGACTCGGTTGTCTGATAATAGAGAAATTTTCCAAACAATTTAGTGTGATTTGTGAAATGTAATTATTAGGGAAATGTATTTTAGGCCCTTGCATTGTACCAACGGCAAACAAACTATTATTAACTTATTTTCTTTGTACATGTTCTTATTGGATTTCAGTGTTGGTTATTAAATCTCATTATTAGATTTTCTATGTTGGCTATAAAATTCCATTATCAGGTTTTGTATTTTGGTTGTAAAATCTCATTCATCAGACTTCGATTTCCAGGGGAGTTGCTGCTAGAGCTCTGCACCTCTCTCGAGGAGTCGAAAAACCAAGTGGGAGGGTTACCTATATTGTTGTCCTTGAAGGCTTGTGCCGGTTCAATGTTCAGGAACTCAGTGCAAGAGGAACATATTATGTTGCACGTGTCAACCGACTCGATTTGACAAAAGCTGGTAAGATGCTCTATCATTCAGTTATCTAGTAGATTCATTGTTGATTATTTTTTTTCAATTTTTATTTTATATATGCCACTTTTTTTGTTGTAAAGATAAATTTTCTTCCTGTGTTGGATTTTTTTTTTGAAACTGAGAGTTTTAGTGCTTGTAAATGATGATTAAATGAATGTAATGCTTTCATTGTCCTTTATGTAGACTCGTTCACCATATTATCGCTGCCTTTTCTTTCTAACAACAAGTCACACGGGCCCAATCATTTGTGTATAGATTGGATCTTGCATTGTGTTGTTATTGTTATTGTTGTTGGCAAGACAAAAGCCTAGAGCTAAGGTGTTTTCTGTGGCCATATTAGTTCTATTTTCTAATATTGGTTTGGATAATTGACATGTGGCTGCTTACAGAGCTTTGGTGGTGAATTTATGTTGACCATGAGGCTTTTGTCTATCATGTGACATGATAAGTTTGCTTTTGTTTCTGATGCTGCGACCTGAATAAAGTAGGCTTAAACTACACTGTCTTGCTAAAGAAAATCTATATTAAAAAAGAAAGCTCGCATTGGAGTTGGAGGCTGAAATCAGCTCCAGGACTTGCGTATCTCCTGGACTGACTACAATAGAGAAGACAATCTGAAAGAAAAGAATGCCAAGTCTCACTTTTGAAGATATAGTTATAACTTATAAGATTATGATCATAATTTATATTTCTGATACCCTTGTTTAATATTTTGTTCCCTAAGGCCCTTTAAATTACTGTTTCCCATGCTACAGTTCACTATGTTCTAAGTCCATCTTGGGTCCTTCTTTTTCATTGATTAAAACTTGGTATTGTTTTATATACATAGGATGCAGTTTAAATTGTAAAGAAATCCATTGGCATTGTCTTCTTTTCTTCTTTCTCAAGATGAGGGTCATGCTATTTGGTGACTGTTAGTGACAATGGACATTTTCAATGGAAAGTACAACATATCATTGTAATATTAGAAAGCTGATCTTTTGATTAGTAAAACATGTTAGTGACTGGTAACATGATGACAGACAGTTTCAATGGCAAGTACAACCTATCATTGTAATATTAGAAAGTGGATCTTTTGATTACAGAATGTCTGTCCATAATGTGTTCCAACAACAACTGCACCCAACTTTGATGAAACCAGAGGTGGACCTTTTTGGTTTCTAATACTTTCTGGTTTGTCCTGGATCCTAATTGAACAGTTGGATATGGGTCCAAATTTGTGCATTCTTGGTTGGTGACTTTCGCTGATGTTGGTTTGAAAGGGATATAATTTACTGTATTCTTTTTCAACTGTATGGGCTATATCTTTGAGATCCGTTATCTACAAGTGCATGCTCAGAAGTAAACCTTATGCTGATTCCACACAAATGTCTTTGTCAAAAGTCCTTATTGTGACTTTGATGGTATGAGTTATTAAACTATTTTAATGTTCGCTTTCCTACTTAGAGCTGGAGCTAGCAGAGCAAGATCCAGATCTTATTTTACTATCTCGCCAATTTAAAGCTACTGCCATGGAGCTAATTGCTGTTCTTGAGCAGGTACAAATTTTTATTCTGAAGGATACATTGCATATTATCATGTGATAATCTATAATGCATTTGTAATTGAAGCTTAAACCAGGTGTGCAAGGTGAAATAGTTTGTGGATATTAACTGCAATCTGGGCCATCTTCTTTTTCTGTTATCCTTCAGTTTCATATAAAAGGATAATATTATGTAACTTGGAGTTCTAGTTTTGGTTTGTCACACATCTTTTCATGATTCTCTGCTAATGGTAATTATAATATTATTATCATGCTCCATGGTCTTGCTTTTATTATTGGAAAGATATTGAAAAAAATTATGTTTTACTTTTATACTCTACAATCATCTGGTTTTATTTAAGTAAATTACATACCGTTGGATTTTTGTTTAACTTTATTTGAAGACATTCTGGTAGTGTAGGTATGATCTTTCACACTTTTTGTATTGTTGCAGAAGCAGAAAACTGTTGGTAGGACAAAAGCTCTTCTTGAGACAGTTCCTGTACATAGGTTGGCAGATATATTTGTTGCTAGCTTTGAGATAAGCTTTGAGGAGCAGTTATCAATGCTGGATTCAGTTGATCTAAAAGTTCGACTCTCAAAGGCAACTGAACTAGTGGACAGGCACTTGCAGGTCAAGTTTGGTGTTGTTTGTTTTTTATCATATTTCTCATCATCTGAATATAATTCCACAGAATTTGGTATGTTAAAGGAGTTAACTATGTAGATCTTTCCAAGTTATAAACATTTGTCATTTGATGACTGGACAAGTGGATATTCTATAAGCTTAACATCTACATTTTCGATGAACAGTCAATTCGTGTGGCAGAAAAGATAACTCAGAAGGTTGAGGGTCAGTTATCGAAGTCACAGAAGGAATTTCTTCTCAGACAGCAGGTTTGTTTCTTCAGATTCCAAGCTTTTGGGTATCCTGTTCCTTGATATATTATCTCAAAAATGAATCTTCTATAGATGAGGGCCATAAAAGAAGAACTTGGAGATAATGATGATGATGAGGATGATGTGGCCGCTTTGGAGAGAAAGATGCAAAGTGCAGGAATGCCTCCTAATATATGGAAGCATGCTCAAAGAGAATTGAGGTGTGTTTTTGTCTTTTGCAATGGTTAGTACTTCGTACTTAATATGACCCAGTAGCTGGGTTCTTTATTTAGTCAGGCCATGTCAAGACTGTCTCAATTGTATCTCATGTATGCATGTGAGCCTATATTTACTGTCGTAGAATTTGTTTTGAAGTGAAATCTGGCTTATGACTGGAGTCTGACGGCCGCTGAAATAATTTCTTTTCACCTGCATATTGGTTTGAAGACTTCTGACGGCTGAGTGCTGATAAAATTTTCTTCATCTTCACCATTTCTAGGAACTCATCCATTTTCTATTGCATTTTGGGCCACATTAACATGATATCTTCTAATAAGCGCCTTCACTTATAAATCTCTTCTGTATTATGGTCTTTCTTTTTGTTATGTTTAATTCTTTTAATAATTCTTCCGAACCATGCTATCATAGATAAATCTTTACTTCTACCAGAGGACAAATTATAACTGTAGCCTTTCAGAATAGTTCATGAACTACATACATTAGATTTTAAAAATCATTCTTGGCCATGGACTCTTTCCTCGCCCATGGATATGTTTGTCCATGTTCAACGGTTTATCGGTTCTAAACAAACTGGGTTTGTGTGCTTCTGAACATATGCCAAATAACTCACTAATAGAAGGTATGTATTTTAATCAAAACTAAATGAGAATTAAAGTAGAGATTTGGAGATTCAAGAGAAATTATGCTTAGGTAAAAAAGAGGGAGTTGTAACTAAAATTAATGGATAACAAGGTGCTTCAACTTGAAATGATGATTTGATTATATCTTCTCCTCACCATTTGTTTTCTTGAAAGGAACCACTGAAGTTGGATGACAAAATTGAGGAAATAGAAAAATCCCACTCCAATTGTCATCTGTCTCTTGACATTAGGAAGAAAACCTTTTGTATTTTGTCTTACCAAGTTGCAAGTAAATATATTTCTTATCAGTGTGTGTGATTTTTTTCATATCAAGAAATTAGTTGGTTGCACTTTTTTTTTTTCTTTTCTTCTTTCCTTTGCAGTGGTTGCGAAGTGAGGATGGAAGCAAGGGATCATTGAGGTTCATTCATATATAAGATTCCAGATGATCAGTATATCTGCTGATTGGGAATTTCATAATGCCATTAATCATTATTCTTCAATTGTCCTATTTGTCACTTAAGCTATGATTACCACATTTAGTCTTGTAAGTGTAGAGTAAATGCTAGAAAAATTTTAATTGTTTCTCTTCTGACAAATTATATTTGGTTAGTATGTTCCAGCAAGAAAAGCCTCAACAAACACAGTACTAAACAGCTTTGTCACAACTGATCACTAACTAGCTTCATTCAAATGCCATAATTTCTTTCCGGATACAAATGCCACTTGTTCCGCCAAACTACCTTGTGGGAGATTAACCTTAAGGTTTTGCTTGCAGGCGTCTGAGAAAGATGCAACCTCAGCAGCCTGGATATAGCAGTTCACGTGGCTACTTGGAACTTCTTGCCGATCTACCTTGGCAGAAAGTCAGTGAAGAACCTGAACTTGATCTTAAAGCTGCCCAAGAGAGTCTGGATCAAGATCACTATGGGTTGGTCAAAGTTAAGCAACGGATCATTGAATATCTAGCTGTTCGAAAGGTTAAATCTCTATCTTTATCTCGTGATTTCCTTTTTTTGTGTTTTGTTCTTGATGATAATGTATCTACATAGATTTTTAACCACCGATGCAAATGCACTTAATTGCAGCTTAAACCAGATGCCCGAGGTCCTGTGCTTTGTTTTGTTGGTCCACCTGGAGTTGGAAAGACTTCATTGGCATCATCAATTGCAAAAGCTCTCAACAGAAAATTTGTGCGGATTTCTCTAGGTGGTGTCAAGGATGAGGCTGATATCAGAGGCCATCGAAGGACATATGTTGGGAGCATGCCAGGACGTCTTATTGATGGATTGAAGGTTTGCTCTAGGAAATTCCTACTGGTTGATATTCCTTGGTGTAGTTATCTTCCTTTTCATGTCTTCAAATTTTCTTCTTGTTGAGGTTACTTGTCAAAGAAAATCACTTCACTCTTCCATTATGTGCCAGATTCACTGGATTCAATCTTTTGATTTTTTAACTTGTCACTTCTCTTTGCCTTAAATCTATTTTCTTGTTTAGAAGCTTACTTTTTTATATAGCATGGCCTATGAGTGTAGTCTTGAGTAAGTTTTCAAATTTTGATCTAAGACCCCTACTGATCCTTATCTGGACCAATATGAGTCCATCTACTGACACATGGTATGCCCTCAATATGGTTGGCATGGACCAAAGAGTAAGTGAGAAAGAAGAGGAGAGGAGGGGGAGGAGCCTTGGCAGTCAATAGCTATTGACAGTTCATCTATCAACAGTTGCCCAGATTTTTTTTTGATCAGTTCTGAACCAGACTCGGGTAATTGTTCAGTCTGGATGCCGGTTCCTGGTTGGACTAGTGAATACCATTCCATACGTATTAATCCGATGACTCCAACCAATATTTACCAGTCTGATTGATTTTTTTAATCTGTCCTGAGTTATTTTATTAAATATGAACCTACAAGTATTATCCATCTTCTTTGTTTTAGTTCTATATTAATTTTCATGAAGATTTTCAGCTGATCAACTTTTACTTACATATATGAAATCATAGAATCCTTCAAAACATATTGAGTAGCTCTTTGTTTGACTAGTGGTATTGCTCTTCACAAAGCTCATTTGCAGCAAAATTTTTTTTTTACCATTTGGAACTTATGACTTGTGATGTTTTATGTTCTAAGATTTTAAAGTTGGACACTATCTGTTCCATGTAAAATTGTTATAACTTTTTTCATGAACAAACGAACAATGAAGATTGTCGAACACTGTAGGAAGATGAAAACCCAGAGTACTAATTTTTAATTTTGTTTTTGTTTTTGGTGATTTGGCCTATTGGCAATATCATCTACTAAAATCTTGGAAGATTATTCTGATTTCAAAGTGAAGAATGTTGTACTCTGTATATGCTAAGTTTGTTCCAATCTCCATTTCGTGCCTAGATGAAGTACACTGACCGTGTTAATTATTCACTAAGAACTTTAGAAACATGCTATGATGACATGAAGTTTGTCAGCTGGGGAATTGATGGGGTTTTCTTTTAGGACAGATAAATTCATCTAAAAGTAAGAATTTCATAATCTTGGTAAAAAGGTTTCAAAGAACATCAAAGGGAAGCCATGGTATGTGCCCTGTGACAACATTGATTGCAACTCTAAACCTGGAGGCTCTCTGTGACTCATTAAATGTCAACCTGCTCCTGGTGCCTTGTATGTGATTATTTTGCATTTGACCTTCCGCAGAGCAAGATCCATATTACTTTGCAAATTAAGTAGTCATTGGCACTTTGCACTTCGTAAGAAAGTTTCTTCTACTTAATGCTGTAATTCTGAAATGTTCTATAGATTGAACCTAATGTTTTTTCTTCATTTTAGACTTTTAGTTAACATGTATGGATGTTGATGGTGATTGCTTGTTTCGTTACTCATTTGGATGTTGTTTCAGTTGACATGCATGATACACCTCTCTTTTGCTTATTACTGCAGAGAGTGGCTGTTAGCAATCCAGTTATGCTGCTTGATGAAATTGACAAGACAGGTTCTGATGTCCGTGGAGATCCAGCATCAGCGTTATTGGAAGTTCTTGATCCAGAGCAGAACAAAACTTTCAATGATCAGTATCCTCAATTATGGATTTATAGTTGTTACTAAATTTAAACCATATGAGTCTCAAGTTTTACATATGCACATTCTCAATATGGTTAGCTATCCATAAATCTAGTTCTTGGAAGTGTTTGATTCAAGATGCATTGTTTTGCTTCATTATTTATTAATGGACAGTCCCATTATGAAATCTCTCTTTGGTTCTTGTTTCTCATAGTTGGTTTTCGTTTTTCATATGATGTAAATTATTTTGGTATTTTCCTGCAATTCAATACTTGTTTCTGAATACTTCCCATTAAGTGTGACCATATTGTTTGACAAGGTTGGAGGTAGATTGATAGAGTTGGTGACTGCTACTTACAGGGAATTTATCTTTGGACTTAATATATGTTAAGTACCTTATTTCTTAATTTATTTGAATTCCTTAACTTTCATTCTAGTTATTTGAATGTTCCCTTTGATCTATCAAAGGTAATTTTTGTTGCAACTGCAAATAGAGTTCAACCTATTCCTCCACCACTATTAGACCGAATGGAAGTCATTGAGCTTCCTGGATATACACCTGAAGAAAAGCTGAAGATAGCCATGAAGCATCTTATACCACGAGTCTTGGAACAGCATGGATTAAGCTCCGAGTTTCTACAAATTCCTGAGGTACCATTCTATCGAATATCATTTTCAATATATATGAAACAATCTTCATCAGCTGCTGAAATGCTTTCATTTGCAAAATATTATATATATATATATATGTATGTATATATATATATATATGTATGTATGTATATATATATATATGTATGTATATATACATATGTGTATATATACACATATATGTATATATATATACACACACATATATACATACATATAAGCAGTGGTTCTTTTTAACATGATGATTTTTTTTCAGCAATGCATTACAAAATATTAGTAGTGCAAATTTCTTCTCAATATTTTATTGCAAGTTTAATGGTTGAATTTTTTGAGTGAAGAAAATATGTAAAAGGTGAAATAGCATCCAAGTCCAGATGTGTTGGAGCTTTATTTCTTTATGACCAATGGCAGTAGGAACTGTAAGTCACCTTCCTGGCTAGTCTAATTAGGTGCCAGTGCCAGCCTTCAGATTGTTTTGGATCTGTTTGTGACCATTTGTATATTTTCTTTGGAAATGGAATTTAGACCAACTGATGGATGGAGTTCTGACAAATGCCTTAGTGCTTATAAATTTCTGCTTCCTTTCTGTTACACTCTCAGATCCAAGTGTAATTGCTAAAACCCATCTTCATCAAGTTTTTCAAAGTAGTACAACAGGACTTTCTCTTAGGGATTACATGTGCCTGACATAGATCATACTGGTGTGAGTTTATTACAAAGGAATAGCTTCTGTGGTGTCAAGATCTGTTGTGTTTTATCTTTTCTGTCAAGATTAGGCAAATGTAACTGAAATGCATGAATATTCACAGCCATTATAGGGAAGTTACCTAATCCTGACAATTCTCAGGCATTTGCCCTGCTATCAGCTGATTGAATTAACTAATGTATTTGTCTGCTTTTTTGTGGGTGAACACTAATTACTAAAGATTATATGTCCTTGTTTCTTGCTTAGCCTGATGTTTCATGGATTCAGTTAAAACCATGTTAAAAGTTTTTTAATCTTGGGGCTTCCAGGCTCAGATAAGCTAAAAGTGGAAGTGTTTTTGAATGGATTTGTTAAGAAACGACTTATTCTTGATTACATTTGGAATTTTCATTGAACCAAGCACGAGGTTTTGGCGAGCCATTTGTGCTTTCTGTCTGTTTTCCTATATATTGGAGTTGAACAATACACAGAGAGTCAAATATCTTTGTTTCTGTGATATACTAAGTTACCGAATGTCCTAATCAATAGTGGCTATGTTTATGCAGCCAGCCTTTTCTGCTATGTGCTCTTGGTTGTCTTCCTTATCTAGCATTGTTTAGAGTTATGAAGATATTTTCTTAAATATATATGTTTGCTAAGATTTGATGTTAGTGATGGCAATTATGATTCCTTTTCTTTCACATACCATCTTGTTGATCATGATTTATTATTCTTTACCAATGGCTGACTCTAGGCATCGTTTGTATGCATAGAGTGGTTGTCCATGTTGGCAATTAAGTTTTTCCATGAGCAATTTCTTGTCACTGATTAAGTTGATTTTGATGACTTTGAGTAGGGCATGGTGAAATTAATAATTCAGAGGTATACTAGAGAAGCTGGTGTGCGTAATCTTGAAAGGAATCTAGCTGCCCTTGCTCGTGCAGCTGCTGTTAAACTTGCTGAGCAAAAAGATTGTGTGGTTCAACTTAGCAAAGATGTGCACCCAATGACAACATCCTTGCTGGACACAAGACTTGCTGATGGTTCGGACATTGAAATGGAAGTTATTCCTATGAGTATCAACAGGCAGGACATATCAAATGCTTTTGCAAGTCCTTTGACGCTGGTTGTAGACGAGGCTATGCTGGAGAAAGTGCTTGGGGTAGTCATTTATATCTTAATTTGAGGGAACTTTCTATAATTGTTTTTACTATAGTTAAACTTGTCAAAAAGATTTTACTAAACTATAGTCTATCTAAAAATTGCAGCCCCCTAGATTTGATGACAGAGAAACTGCAGACCGTGTAGCATCTCCTGGAGTATCGGTGGGGCTAGTCTGGACATCCTTTGGTGGAGAGGTTCAATTTGTTGAAGCCACAACGATGGTGGGGAAAGGTGATTTACATCTTACAGGACAACTTGGGGATGTTATTAAAGAATCAGCACAAATAGCTCTCACATGGGTAATTTTCCTTTGTTTTGATTTGTTTACCACTTCTCATATTGGGTGCTGATCTTCTTGGCAAAATTTTCATGTCTTGAACTCTCATCTGATTTTTAGTTCTGTGAACTTCTTTTCTTGCTCGATCACTTGGTTCTTATGGTCTTGTGCATTAGTATATCCTAGATATATTATTTATATAGATTCTTTCAGTCTGATCCTTCAGCCAATCTTATGTATCCTGAAAATAAAATTCATAGAGTTTTTTTACTTGTCATTTATCTTTTTTAAATTGAACTACCATTATGTCATCCTTAGATTCTTGTCAGGACCATTTTATGCAAATTGGTATTAAATTGTCAAGTAAAATGCACTTTAACTCCCCCGTGCATCTCAATATCAAAGTTATGATGCATATGGAGTAATATAGAACTTTATGAGAATTGCAACAGGCTTCAAGGTTTTTCAAATTCAGTTATCTTTATTGGTTCTACCACAGCCAAGATTTTAAATACCGACCAAGGACCATTGGAGGACCATGTAGCATAGTACTGGTATTCATTTGTTTTATTTTATGTTTTCATTGATAATGAGATTTTGATTGGTATGCTTGAGGAATATGCCCAATAGAACTAGGTGTGTACATACACCAGAGAATTAGCATTTGTCAAACTGAGTATAACATCGAACCTGAACTCCGGGCATGGTACCTAAGAGCAAGCAAAGTTATTTTCTTGTATACCTTTTTCTTCCAAGGAACTTCCTGGTTTTTTATTGTTTAGTTTCTTTCTTGTCTCCTTTGGGTAACCTGTGCTATGGGATGGAACATGGCACTGTCACTGTAGATAAGCATTGATACACTTCTATTTATGCTAGGATACAGAACATAGGTTAGCGCTAACTTATATTTCTTTAAACCATCCGATGGTTCAGCATGTGGTTCAATCATCAAGGTGTTATTAAGTCAAGAGAGAAACATGTCTTCTGCTCAGTACATTTGTGCTACACCAAACTTGACATTTTCGAAGACGTCATAACCCTTTATGACATTCCATTCCTGAAATCCGTGCACATGAGTAGATCAAAAAGGATTGTAGTAGGCATCTAAGACCATATAGATAATATCTTGTTTTCTACATGAACAGGTGAGGGCAAGAACCGCAGATCTCAAATTGTCAGCAGCCGGCGAAATCAATTTGCTTGAGAACCGAGATATTCATATACATTTTCCCGCTGGTGCTGTGCCAAAAGATGGACCATCAGCAGGAGTAACTCTTGTGACATCCTTAGTCTCACTGTTTAGTCAAAAGAAAGTTAGAGCAGATACTGCAATGACAGGGGAGATGACACTCAGAGGCCTTGTATTACCTGTTGGCGGTATCAAGGATAAGGTAGGCGCTACAATGTCTATATGCCCCTCTTTTTTTCCTTCTATTTGGAACACTCACAAAAAGGAAGTAAAAAAAATCCTTCTTTTCTAACTTTCATTATTTTCCTTGTTGGTAAATGAAAAATTGACTTCTCTTAGCATGAGCTTATTTATGGAAAATATATTGATATCATATTTCTGAATTAAGGTACTGGCGGCACATCGATATGGTATCAGACGAGTTATATTGCCCGAGAGAAATTTGAAGGACTTAGCTGAGGTTCCATCAGCGATTCTTGCTGGCATGGAGGTAATTACACTTGCATTCAAACGGTTGTCTTGTGCCTAACCTTCTCTGATGCTACATTGTGCGGATTGGATATCATCCTTTGATTTTCTATATCTTCAATTTTATGACAAGCAATTACATTTTTCTTGTGTTTGATATATTTCACACAACTTACTTCATGTGAAATATATGCTTCACATGCTTATCTTTCCCTCTTAGTAACTAATGATTTTCTTTTGAACTCATGTTCTTCTCGGCCATTGAGTTAATTCTTCGTTATTTCTTTTGGGAAGAAACTTTAATTTCACATACTTATGTTCCAGCATAATTTCTTTGGTCTAAAGCAGTTTGGTCGTCCGGTAGAGTCAGACTGCAACTTTGCATAACGATTCGTGGTGTCGGTGGTTGCAGATATTACTTGTGAAGCGCATCGAGGACGTGCTGGAGCAAGCATTTGAAGGTGGATGTCCCTGGAAACCACAGTCCAAGCTATAGCATTGTGAAGCAGCAGTTGAAGATGATGGATCCGTCTCTTCTCTCCCATCCTCCCCCCCCCCCCCGCCCCCACTACGGAGCTGCAGTCTCAGACCTTCACTTGCGATTCCTAATGCTTGTGTAGCTTGGACCCTTTGTCTCCTCGGGGCCCCACGAAACTCAAAATCCCCCCTTGGGGATCCTACAAGCAATCAAAAATTAATTATCCGTCCTTTCTGTATTACTGTGTCATGTCCAAGCCACCTGCTTCGAACTCACCTGTAAATGTCTTTATTGGGGACAGGGACGATAGCTTTCACGGTTCTTTTATACGAGGGGCTCTTTTATTATTATTATTATTATTATATATATATATATATATATATATATATATATATATATATATATATATATAAGCTTATTAATGTGTTTTTCTAATATATTAGTGTAAATTAGAAGTTTTATATGGATACAATGAAATATTTTCGATTTATTTTTATAAAAAAACAAAAAATTAGAATTTAAGAGAATAAATAAGAAAATATGACTGACTATCTACGTGCAGCTGAAAATATCTCCTGTGTTCTTCCATGGCTGTGCCTACCACGTACGTGTTATAGCAGCTCGGTGGCTAATCTTCGTCTTCGTGAAGATAGAGAGAGCTACTCCAAGGGAGGATCGACTCCCAAGCCATCACGATTCCCACACGCTTCCTTCTCCTCCTGCCTTTGCTCTCCCTTGCTTACACACCACACTCGGAACAGGTCACCTACTTCTCCCCGTAGGCAACCTTACGGCGAGAGGACGCACTTGTCCATCCAAATCCCTCGGAAGTTGAAGTACGAGGGAAACAGAGTGCAAAGGCCATTTCGTTTCAGCTCTGCTCTAACTCTTCCTTCTACTCTGTGTTGTCATGGCTTTCGCAGCTGCTATGCTTCCGCTGCCTGTTCAGCGAGGAAGTCCCTTGTTCGTCTTCAGCAGGCGGAGAAGAGGAAGTCTCTCCATGGTCTCCATGGTTCCGGTACGTTCTGAGATCATCAAGATACGAAGCAGACATTACTTTTGTTCGTTCGATCGATCGATCGATCGATAGATCTCATGTGCTGCATACTGGTACTTGCGCTTAGGCTGCGAGGCTGTTTGGGCCGGCCATATTCGAGGCTTCCAAGCTGAAGGTGCTCTTCTTGGGGGTGGACAAGGCGAAGCTCCCCAGGGCCTACACTCTCACCCACAGCGATCTCACCTCCAAGCTCACCCTCGCCATCTCCCACACCATCAACCGCGCTCAGGTACCATCGTCAAGCTTTACGTAACGTGAACGGCTCTGACGAAGGGCACGCTTATCTCCCCTGTTCCTGATCTCGAGCAGCTGCAGGGCTGGTGCAACCGGCTGCAGAGGGACGAGGTGGTGGCCGAGTGGAACAAGGTCCAAGGAAAGATGTCCCTCCACGTCCATTGCCACATCAGTGGCGGCCATTTCCTCCTCGACCTCGTCGCCAGCCTCCGTTACTACATCTTCTGCGATGAACTCCCAGTGGTATGTATGCATACGCACGCATCCGCTCATTCATGCTAATTCTTCCGACGTCCCTGACGACGGAATGGCGGTGGCAAGGTACTGAAGGCGTTCGTTCATGGCGACGAGGCGCTGTTCAACGACTACCCGGAGCTGGAGGAGGCAATGGTGTGGGTCTACTTCCACTCCAACCTCCCCGAGTTCAACCGGGTGGAGTGCTGGGGGCCGCTCCGGGACGCGGCCTCGGCCGGGAGGAGCAAGGCCGGGGAGGCACAGCCGCCGTTCCCGACAGACCGGCCGCGACGGTGCAAGGCGGAATGCGACTGCTGCTTTCCTCTGCAGAGTTTGATCCCCTGGCCGCATGACTTCCAAGAGGAACGCCGGGAATCTGCCGGCCGACCGCAGCAGTAGTAACAAGGCAAGGTTGGCTCGTGCAGAACGCTTGTGAACGGAGTGCAAATTGCGTCCTTTATTCTTTGGATGGGACGAAACCTATTCATTTATCGCGTTTCATTCATCTTTCTTATTTCGAGTTCTCCTTCATCACAATCATTACACCATATTACGTGTTCGGAAAAATTATTATAATAATTTTTTTTTCATTCTCATCAAAATATTAATTTATTATTAAAAATAAATATTAACCAGAATAACGTAAACAGTAGAATAATAAATCAATCACAAAATGAGACACCAAATTTTTATATGAAAAACCCAATAAAAAAAAACTATGGGATCATAATTTATTTCAAATTTCTACTGTAATCAATAGTGATAATAGGTTTATAATAAGTCTTCTTTAGAAAAACTAGAAGATCACAATAACAACAATAATACTAATCTTGACTCAATAATAACATATCATTATCATCATAGATGAATTTGATGATAGAAAAATTTTAAGTCTCACCAAGTAGGTATGGTAAAAAGGTATTTATAAACTATAGATCGGTACCATTAAGATTGTAGAACTTGTTTCGAGGATTCTTCACATAAAATTTGATCAAAATCGATAAAATTTATTCCTCCGTTCTAACGCACGTCTCCGCTTCCTTATTTTTTATTTTAATAAATCAAATCTAAGCTCAGTGTCCAAATCAATCGATCCAAGTATCGGCTGAATTCAACGAGACTCAATATAGATACGACAATAATGATAGCGACAATCAATATGATTATTTTAAACTACCATATTCTAAAAGACCCAAAAGGAATTATCAACGAGCCAATGTAGCTTTTTAACTCTATATTTATCCAAGTCATGACCCTCTTTTAACTAAGCTAATGAGAGAAGAAAACTACAAATATAGGTTAGATTAGACAAGTTGCCAATAGCTAATGGCAAAGAAGCGTTGACAGAATATATGGAAGATAAGAGTCAACATGAGAATGACAGAGAAACACACAAAGAAAGAAGATAAAACCTATTAGTTTAACGAGTCATGCATAAGTGATGAGACAATCCATAAGAGTTTTCAAACAAAGAATTCGATTCCAAGAGCTATAGTAAGTAAGCTTCCATGTCACCGTCCTTACTCTTGTCAAGTCATTTGTATACTAGCAAGTCTAGCGGATGGGGATCTTAAAATCATTTATTATGTTTGGGGGAAAGTGGAATGTAGATAGCTTTCATCAAAATCACAAGATTTAGGTGAAAGATAAATCATTTTCCAAGGGATACTAAATATTTATAAAGTGATAAGGTTTATTTTGGATCCAAGATGCGTCACAATCGATGTCACACGCCAGGTCAGAATCTGTACTAAGGCGTTATTCGACCCGCGTACCACCATGCCAACCCGAGAATCAGCAAGGGGAACACCCCCACATGCCTAGTCAGATTCCGTACCGAGATGCTGTTCGACATGTTCTCTCCCGGGAACCCGGGGCGGTGCCGTCTGACGCCACTCCATGCGTCCCGAGATGGCGATCGGTCAGAAGTGCCGTCTCAACTCTTGAAAATCATGGGCCACGCGGAACTCGTGTGCAACCGACCCTCGTTCAATAGTATAAAAGCCCATGGTCGGCATCCAGCTGAAGGGGAGGGAGAAAAAAGAAAATAATTGAACCCATAATTGACTTACTCATCGGAGGAGCCAAAGTCGGGAACCACCAGACGAAAGCTATTTTTGCAAGCACGCGATCATCCCCGAGCCACGAGCGCCTCGACCTGGGAATTGTCATCCAACGAATGAAGGCGAGTTGCCAATCAGCCCGGGAACAGAGAGACGCTACTCGATGCAGACGACGCTCAAACCGAGAAACACTAATCAACATCCCGTCGCAAGGGCCCAGCCTACCTCGACGTCCAACTCAGCCGACAGAAAACTCCTGATATCGATCCGTGGACCGAGCCATGCTGACTTACCAGCCACGTCATATTTGTTCACTAACATAAGGCATCCCATCGAAAGCTATCTTAAGCCTCTCCGAAAAGATCTCGACAACAAGATAATATTTTTTTTCTAGGATCAAGAAGAAGAAGAATGATAGATATATTTATTTAGTGAGAATAAGGTTAATCCAAAATCTTTATTCTTGTTAAGGATTATAATGAGCCTTTTGACTAGGATAAAATGCCTACACGTATTCCAACACTTCAGATTAGTTCTCTTTGGATGATCTTTATTTTGAGAATATTTATTTACGAGGATAGATCTCGGAGCTTAGGAGAGAAGATTTGTCTAGTAGTAGTAGTAGTAGTAGTAACATGTCCATCATCATATCTATCATATATATCTATAAGTTGCCAACCTGGCTGATCCTATTTCTACAGTGAAAGCATATGCTTCACATGCCATTAATTTGAGCAGCTTTGATGACAAGAATCTCTACCAATTTCCCCATCCATTCAATCCGGAAGTGCATCATTAATTTTTTAGATCCGAACTTGGAAATCATTCAATAAATACGAACATTAATTTCTTACGGCCACATTTTATTACAGATTTGAAGGACCACATTTTCTTCATAATTGATTGATAATTCTAATACCCTTCCCGATGTCATGCCACAATACTCGCACGAGGCTCATGCATTAAAGTTATTACTTCACCGACACATATCATATTGTAATACAATATACTATAAGCAATCAGATTTATTTTTTATATTTTATTTTAAAAATATATACATAAATAAAAAAAATAATTGATATTCTATCTGATAAGATTATTTAGTCCCACATTAATCGAAGAGTATAAGAACTAAGGATCACTGGGTACCTATTGCCCAGATATTTCTTTAAAGCTCACATGAAAAGGTAAAATGGTACGGACACACTCATCGTCCAATAATTCCTTGCGAACCTACGGGCCGCACCAATAGTCGACCGATCAAATTATCCCGTATTACTATCCATTAAATTTTAAAAATAGAATAATTATTTTTATTTGATAATAAAAATGATATATATTTTTTGTTTACAGAGGTGATGATACTTTTGTGATAAGAATGATATCTGTCGACAGTCGGAAGCTTTCCAACTTTGCAATCAGTCAACCGCGACTTAACACCAAACACAAAAAAGCAAAACACAAAAAGGAAAAGATAAAGATATGATCGAAAATGAGAAAAAGGTCGAAAAGACGAAAGAAGTGGGACCCCACCGTCGTGGCCTGTCGTGGACCGACTCGGAAACCCAATACAGAGGAAAGCGAGGGGAGTCTTCGGACCTGTGTCCGGGTACGTCGAACGGGTGCGTCGTGTCGGGGTGTCTCGATCGCCGATGGATTTTTGTGGGTTTTGATCGGCTGCGGACAAATGGCGGCAGGTGTTTTCCATTAAGAAATTAGAAACCCACCGACCTCACCCGAACATTCGCGTGGGACCCATGCGGGACCCTTCTTAGCCCGCCAATCGTCGTACGGGGAGCCGCATTGCAGCTGGTCCAACCCGCACCGTCCTCGCGCCTTCCCCCTGCGCGCTTAAAATAACACGTCAGATCCGAGTGCGGTGTTCGCGCGTCTTCAAAATAACCGACGCGGTACGGCGCACATGATTGTTCGAGGATCCCCTGTCCTGTCCGACCCAGGCAACGCAGATCTCGTTCCTGTTTCCTGTTGCGTCGGAGACGGGGGATGCCCGGGGCCGGCGCGTCCGATATCCACGTCCCGAAAAACCTATTGCATTCCCGTCGAGGCGCCCGAGCGCGCCTGTCGCGCACGAGCAGGAAACGCGGAGATCGCCTCCTCACGATCTCGGTGGGCCCCACGAAGAAAAAGGGATCAGACGTCGAACCGGTGTTCCCTGCCGCGTCGGGGTCAGGTGATCCTTATTCGTTTCCATTTTCCCCGCCTTGCCTCTTTCCGACCTCTCGTTTTATTTTGGTGGAGGTCGATGTCGCGACCTTGTCACCCCCACCCCACCCCATCGGGTGCGCCTTCTCCTTGCCCCCTACTCCTCCTCAAGATCTCCTCCTCCTCCTCCTCCTACTCTTTACCCCATGGCGGATCCTAATTGCGATCTTAACTCTCCCCTCCTTCACGATCGCGCCCCCGAAGTCTCCCTGGACGTCAATGGCTTCATCGACCGAGGGAGCGAGGCGGCGACCACGCCTCCGGAAAACCCCTTCGAGTTCTTGGGCGTGCCGCCGCTGGCCCTGCCGCCGATGAGCGCCGTTGACCCGTTCCGCAACCACACGCCCACCATCGCCGGGCTCTACGAGTGGTGCAAGACGATCCTCTGCCTGCCGATCGCAGCCGTTCGGCTCGTGCTCTTCGGGATCGTGATCGCGGTGGGGTACTTGGCGACGGTGGCGGCGCTGTGCGGGTGGAAGGACAAGCAGAGCCCCATGCCTCTGTGGCGGTGCCGTGCCATGTGGATCACCAGACTCTGCGCCCGATGCATCCTCTTTTCTTTTGGGTAATCTCGACTGATTTCTGTCTCATTTCCGTCGTAATCCGAATTATTAGCTGACGACGATCCGGGCGAGTCGGAATTTGTAGCATATTCTCCATAGACAAATCGGAAAAAGATCATTTACACGGTAGTGCAATAGGGTTTCTCAGTTCTTGGTCCTTGATGCTAATAGTTGTGTGCGACTGGGTTTTCGTGGTTCTTGATCAGTTTTTGATGCTAATAGTCGTAAAAAATATCGATAGGGTTTCCTGGTTTCTTGGTTCGTACTTCTTGATGCCGAAGTCGTCAAGAATGTCAATTGGGTTTCTTGGTTCTTGGTTTTAGTAGACGTGAAAAGTACTTTTCAAAAAATAAAACAAGTGAATAATCGTAAAGCATGTTGGTCAACGCTTCATCAAGAAACGCACATCAAATTTTGACGATGATAAATCTGTTCGGATTACATGTAGTAAATATGATAATTATTAGCTCATGGGCCCGAGCATGTTCTGTTTCTTTTTATCTATATTCTCCTGCGTTGTTGATGCACCAAAAGATGAGTATCTCGAACTATGTGGTTCCCCGTGCAAACACTGATCATCAACTTTTGTTTCATAAATGGACCACTAACATCAAATATCCTGGTTGCTTTTTAATGGTAGCTTGCCTTCTAGGATGTCTCCTGTAATTGTTGTATTCCTTCGTTGGATCTTTCTCTAGGCCTGCTTTTCCATATCTGTAGTTTCTCTATGCATCGATCTCCCTGTCTGTTTTGTCTATGAAGGATAAACTGGTCATGCAAAGTGTTGCTTTTATATATAACTATTTGTCTGAATCTATGGAGTAACACATCTTCTTGGAAGGTACATCTTGGTTCTGGAGGTGGAGCAAACAGTAAACATAGGTATTAGGTCAACATGAAACTACCAAAGTAGTAACAATACTTTTAGCAGCATATATCAGGTCGCTTTTTTCTTGTTTCTCTCAGGCTTTGTTTTCTTGAGAGCTGTGATAATCCTTCCCATATCGTGGTAGGTACAGTTGAAATTTTAGTGGTGAATATAAGTACACAATCTGAGGCAGAGTTATGATTAGTTGGCTAACCCAATGTCCTTGCACAAGTTCAACCATTCTTATGAGACTGATATATGACAACTCGAGCCCGGCCCACGAAGGACCAAGCCATGCACAAGCATTGCTCAAGTCTGTGTTACGCTCTGTTTAGGACTGCATCACTTGCATTTGCACCTCTAATGTTAAATACTCTGATGTGCTGATACAGTTTCTTAACTTGATAAATGCAAAACAACTTCAGTTTTAATTTGATTTCGTATACTTGGAAAACTAAAAGTAAAGAAAGTCACATTTGAACTTTCTATTAGCTCTTTCTATAGGAATGCTCAGAATTGTGATATCTAGAATGTGTTTTATGCATTTCTTCCCAATTGTGCAATCATGTAAATATAAACGGTATATATAAGGTTCTAAATTCTTTGCATGGAGTTTGTCCTCTTTTCAAGTTAACATGTAATCTATATTATCAATTTCATTTATCCTTTGTAAATGTTTGTTTTTATAGCTTATAAGCACCTATTTCTATGGCTTCTATTTTGTCAGATACCATTGGATCAAACGAAAAGGAAAACCTGCTTCAAGGGAGATTGCACCTATAGTTGTTTGTAATCATGTCTCATACATCGAGCCCATATTCTTCTTCTATGAATTATTTCCAACTATGGTTGCTTCCGAGTCACATGATGCGTTACCCTTTGTTGGAACTATTGTCAGAGCAATGCAGGTGGACCTGTCACTTTCTTGAGTGGAATTTTTTTTATAAAAAAATTATTAGTTCTATTTATCTGATTTTTCTATTTTTTATATGTTATGACAATGTAGTCTGATCGAAACATTTTACGTTAACATGCTTCGTAGGTTATATATGTTGACAGGTTCTCACCTCAGTCGCGGAGGCTCGCAATTCATGAAATAAAGGTATAATGGTTTTGGAACTTGTTGAGTGATGCAGTCAATTCTTAGCTCAAGAACTATCTGTCTTGTGCATTCATACTTTTTATCAAGATAATAAGCTATATTGGGTTTAACTTATATCACCCTACTAAAGATATACTTTTTAGCTAATTGTGAGATGTGGTCTATCTGTTAGTAAACTGTCAAAGTAACTTTTTTTTTTTTGCATATGTAGATAAGAAAATTGAGCATAGAGCATATCATTAATGTTGCTGTGGTGATGTGGTCATTCAAAAATCAAAGTTAAATATCATGTGCTTTGTAGAAAACTTACAAGTTTGCGAGCTGAATATATGTATTTCCCCTTCTAGAACAATTCATAATTATTTCTGATTATTTTTGGTGTTTGAAGGCTGTCTTTCAAAAGATGAATTCTTGAATATGTCCATCAAATTTGGAGCCGCGGTTAATGCTAATTTAGGATGCTTGCATAATAGCACAAGGAAAAGCTATGAATATTTTATGTGATGTTCGCTTCAGGATGGTTTTTTCTTGATCTAAAATATGAATTTTTAGCATTATGACTCACTATATTTTAATCTGGATACATCTTAAGATTGCCTGATTTATGTTCCTTTTATTTTTTATTCTTCGGTACATATTCTAACTCTTACTATCCTTCTAGGAAAATTAGGGGCGGATCATGTGGTTTTCTAAAGCACATACATATCTTGTCTTATCTTCTGTGTCCCTTCCCTGTAATTATATAATCAACATTTTGCTTCTTTCATCCTTACAAGTTGATGGAATTAATGCTTTTCATAGATCATCCAATTACCAATAAGGGAATTTTTTTGGATCAGGAAAGAGGCATAAAGATGCTATTTGGTTTTTAGTTTGAGTCCATGTAAGCACTGTCTTTTTGGGGGCTTAGTTAGCAATTAGAGACGTTTCAAGAGATGGGTGCCTTGGCTGAACCTCTAATCTGGATGACCAATGTTTAAATAGCATGATCTTCGGCTCCAGCACTGTGCCCAGCCATCCCTCTGTGATGGTTTCCTACATTCTTATGGGTGAATAATTGATGGTTAAGGCAATTTAGGTGATAAATTGCATTCTACACCCGCTTTGAGTAACTAACTCAATTCTAATGAAGCAAGTGCTGACTAAGTTAATCTGGCAGAGTCCTGGCTTACTGAAATGCTAATGGTCCAATCAATTGAAGATATCAACCATCATAACATATTAATTTATCAGCCATAACAAAACAGAACTTTCTAATCTCGTCTAATGTGCTGCTAAAACTGGACTGATATTTGCAAATGGAATGGGTGTTTCTCTTTCCCTAGAATTCAATCTCAAGCTCAGTGGTCCTCTAGTTGCATTGATCAATCAATACACAACAAATTCATTGAGCATAACTAATTAATGGGTCTTTATCCATTTTGTTAGTTGTGAGAGATTGATATGTAATATATATTATTTTGGTTTACTATTTGATGTATGATATTCTCTATTTCGAGTTGATTTCTAGATGATTGCCTGTAAATGTCTTGTTGATCATTTTTTATTAGATTAGATTTGCTTTGCATTTTTCTTTTGAAGATCTTTCATCATATATTTACTTTTCTCATCAGTTCGTGGATAGAAAGAAGACTAAACTTTAAGAGTTTGCCTGTTAAGAAGCATTAAACAAAATAAAATCCATTCATTAGCTATTTGATACAGAAACATGCTTTCTAGGACATGAATTCAGAGAAAGGCGTCTTCCAATGAATTTCCACGTGTTATGCTATTTCCGGAGGGGACCACTACAAATGGGAGATTCCTCATATCATTTCGGCTTGGTGCATTCATTCCAGGCCTCCCGGTACAACCTGTGGTTGTTCGATATCCATACATACATTTTGACCAATCTTGGTGAGAATTTTACTTGTGGTATCTTTCTTATTAGTCCTTTTTTGTATTACATCTGATTTCATTTTATTTAGGGGGAATGCTAATTTGCTGAAGCTCATGTTTAGAATGTTCACACAGTTTCACAACTTCATGGAGGTATGATTTGACCTGAAAATATATGTTAGGCTTTACACTGTTTTTGTGCCAAAAGTTGATTATATCATAATGTTGTATTTAGTTAGCTTACTTCTTAAGTTCACATTTTTATTGAATATTATTTCTGTGTTATGATCGTTAAAGTAAATGAACTTTCTTTATTCTTGCCACATAATCACATATTGCATTCAGAAGTAGAAAACCTTAATTCTTCATCAATAAAATATATTCTACTTGTTATATGACTTGTTATCTTGTGCAGGGTAAGTAAAAGAGTAGCTTACTTCTGTTGTTGAATACATGTTGACATTAATGCATGTAGTGTATTATTAATCCAAGGCCAAGCCTAACTCAGCAGAAAAATGAATCCCAAAACCAGCCTTTTGTTATACAGGAGAGGATTTTGATAATTTCAGATTAACATATTTGATGAATTTGCTGAACTAATATATTTTGTAACAAGAATTTCATTTTTTCACTTGACAGGTGGAATACCTTCCTGTGGTCTTCCCAGATGAGAGCAAACAACAAAACACTGTTCATTTTGCAGAGAGGGTGAGCATATTATTCATCAATAAATCTGTCGAAACATGCTGCAGTTTCACTTGTTATATTTTCTTCTAAAATGTAACTTTTTATTTATATATGTTAGTTCACAATTTCTGCAAATCAGTAGCGTGCTTAGTTAAATAATGTTTTGTTCCCCTTTGATGCTAAGATTTCTAATTTCTCTTATCATGAATAGTATTGTATACTTAATCTTCTATATGTGCCATCTCATATATATTATTGCTAAAGTTTTAGATTTAGATAAAGGAAAATGCTTTTGATGTTAAGATGGCAATCGATCATGAAAAATTGAAGAAGCCCACTATTCTTCTCATGCTTATATCAGAACCACATTATGATTGTGACCCTTTTTTATGATGGACTATAGATAAGAAGTGTGCTATTTTCCTCATCGATTATTCAATCTCAAAATTTTTATATCTAGCAAATGATATCTTTTTTCCCTCAAGTTGTGGTTGTTATAATGTAATTGTGCAAAACAGAAGAAGAGAAGTGAAGGAGAAAATGTGAACCTGGAAAGTCGTCTATTTAGCAAATTTTGAATCATTAATGAGTTCTTGCTAGATTTTCTAAAAGCTAGCTTCCTAAAGATGACATGTATTTCATATATATATATATATATATATATATATATATTATATAGTGTAAGTGCATTTGGTATTTATTTTAGTTCCTGCTCTTGAAGTTATGTAATATTTGACAAGCAAGCTGCTGCACCAAAAATAAGAAAAATCTTCTTGCGGGTGTGAAGTTTTTTCTGTATTGTTGATCAGAACAAAGAGAGATAAGATGGTTTTCTCATATTGATGAAAGCTATTGTTGACCTTAACTGAATACCACTTGGGGCTCCCTTGTTTGCCGAGGAAGTTTCTCTGAAAGAGCCAAATGATAGAAAAGGATCCATATAACTTACCAGAGCTAAATGAAGTCACCTTGGTCCTGGAGAAGCAACTTCATTATGATGAAGGATAGACGGCTGGATCAGACAAGAATAATATGAAAAGAAGGAAAGGACTTGAGTCCCTTTCATATGAAATTAAGGGTTCTCTCTCTTGTACAACACCTAAATCTTATGTACACATGGATTAGACAAGAATTTGTCCCAAGGGAAAGAAAGCCAGATAAGACAAGGATTTGACTCAAAATGTATGAGGTGAGGACTATGTAAATGCTGCACATACATCATACAAGCACAAATGTCTCCGTAGAAAGTAAATCTATCACAAAAGAAAAATTTTAGCTTGTTTCTAGAACAATCTGAGTGTAGGTTGGCTGAGCTTAGCTTGAGCTTCAGGCAAGTTCAAATATCATTTCAGGCTCTTGACCCAGCTTGAGAACCATGAGAACAAGTTGAGTCATGCCTTAGCAGAGCCTTGCTCAGCCATCTTCATTGCAACCCTAGATTCGACATGAATAACCTTCGGATATTTCAAGTGGGAAATGGATAGAAATTCCTCTGTTTATCCTAGTTGAAAAGATAGCAGGCACCTGATGCACATACTGGTGGAGTAGAAGAGAGCAAGAGGGTCTATGGGTGAGATATATCTGGTGCATTTTATTGGGGAGTGTTACCCAATCATACAAGTTAAGCAGGTTGCATGGATTCACACAAGTACTAGGTAGGTTGGGATTGGGATTGAATTTGACATAATTATAACAAGACGGGTCTTGATTTAGGGTTTTGTTTTATTATGTGCATCTCAACCTGACATGGAGACAACCAGTTGGCACCTGTAATCAAGTGTAATATGCACTAACATGTTGTCACATTCAATTTACCAAAGCACCAAGCAGCAGAGACTAATCTGGTATTTTTTAACTGGAAGGTTTTTTCCCCTTCAAACGACACCGCCTACAACTGAATCCTTCATTTCTCTAATTTGCTTTTTTTGCTTATCCCTTTTTCTTATTTGCTCTGTTTCTCTCTGCTACTAATAAAATCACAATAGTAAATTATATGATATGATGGAAGATTCTGAACTTAAAATCACAATATAGCCTTTGTCATTCTTTAAGCAGCTTTTATAATGAATCTAGAAGTGCCATTGATAGTGCATTATTCTCTATTAGTGGGGTTGGGCTTCTTGATGATCTGATCAATACAGCACTTTATGGATTCCTTACTTTTTTTGTGGTTGAACATTTAGAAAGACAGCTCTATATAATATCATGCACCTTATAAACACACATCACTGGTTTATTGCAATTTTCTTGATAATATGGAAGAAAAGGGCTAGCGCTAACATGCTGTTTTTGGACAAAAAGAAGGGTAAAACTAACATGTTTTTGGAAAAAAAAAATCTGCAGACTAGCTACTCCATGGCCAATGCACTTAATGTTCTACCGACGTCTCATTCTTTTGGTGACATGATACTTCTTACAAGAGCATCCGAACTTGCAAAGGTGAAGAATATTTGTTTATTTTATCAAGGAACGATTCTTCCTGTTTTATGTCCATTTTTATTGTTCATGATGCATACTATATTTAGACCATGGTTTCAAATACCTGTTGGACCGGTACATAAGACTAATATTTACTGGTTTAATAAGCATAGGTAATGGAGCATACCACTTAGGATTGCTTGATACACTGTTAATTTTTTATATTATTCTTTGTCGATTGATACCAGACAATACATATTATATAATACTGCTCAGTATCTTAGTATTTCAATAGTTTGACAAGTTGTTCACAACCGGTGTCGGATTGCTATTTGAAACCTTGATTTTAGGCTGCCTAATTCATGAGAAAAAACAACACTGGGTCAAAAAGATACTGAAGATATAATTCAAGCCTCCACATTTATAACAATATTTACAATTGATGAAGTACTTCATTGCTATCTGATATGAACTTATTGCTTCTTAATTGTTTCTTTTTCTCTTTCTAGATTATTGCTGTCACCATTTAAAGATGATGAGTTATGCAATATAAAATTTGCTACACAGGCACTAGCATTGACCTGGCCCTCAAATATGAATATAAAATTCTGCTAATAAAACCATGATATTCTCTTAATTATCGATTCAGTTGCCCTGTCAACAATGTTCAGATAATCTATACGGAATCCAGTCACCTTGTGCAGATAGATTTGTCTGAGGTGTAAAATTGTCATGATTTGAACTCAACTGATTGTTTGACCATCTTTAATCTTGAAATATTGATAACCGAATTTGGTATAAATCAACAGGCCATCTTACTCTGGAATTAGACCGTCGTATCTGTCAACTCCATATATATTCCTTTAGTTTCTTTCGGTTTGAAAGTGTCATATTCATTCACAAAAAACAGAGATTTGCTTCAATTTGGAGTTTATGGACTGTTCTGGCTAATTTTATGCTAAAAAATGTAATTTGGTAACCTTGATACAGAACTAGTGTCATAAAATAACTATAGATTGACAGATGCACTAGAAAAATATATGCACATATAACCAAACTGCCCTAGACCGGTTCTATCTTAGCTGAACTCTAGTATTTGTAATCTTCAAGCAACGATAAGAGTAAATTCTTGACACACGAAGCACGAGCTAACACCGCAGGATACCCACACTTAATTTGTGCTTCTCTTTCCATAGAATAATGTGTACACGGGGTATTGCTTGTGAGCTCAACCTAAACTTGACACGATAAAGTTTGATCAGCATTTTTCTTCCCAGGTCAACATTGAGATGCTGGCAGAAATTGCACTCGCTGATCATATGCTTTTTTTCCCATGCTGTACCTATTTATTGTGAACTAGTGGTCTTGTTACGAGTGTATTCTATGCCTAGTTTTCTTATGCAATATTGTTCTTGTTAGTCTAGACTCTAGAGTATATGTTTTATTGCATACATTAGTAGATTCATATTAGCATATATATCGCATATCTTTAACTTTTTTATCCAAACTGTCAAGCTATTATTCTTGGAGGCCATACCGTGCCTATAACATATGTTTACTGTTGCTTATTCCCAAGGAAAAAGTGAGAGTTGATAAAACTTCCATTGCTTTATGTTAAAATTTTAGGGCACTTTTACATAAACAATATAGGATCTATTAGAGAATTGGTTGCAATTGTAGACCATTTTCTAAATGCTGCTCAGGAAAGATGCTTTTATGTCATCATTTTCTCTTATAGCTTTGATCTTCATTCGCAGGAGAGATGCTCAAATTATATGGTTGAAATGGCATGGGTTGAAAATGTGAGTTCTCCATCTGCATATATGTAATCTAGCCTCTCGATGCAACTATCATCCATTGATGATGAAATGATTACTATTCATTCATTAAGTCTTACAACTTAAAGAAAAGTAATAGTGAAAGCAACATATCTACATCTTAAACGGCGATATGGTACTACTCTTAGCGCTTATTTGTTTATCATTATATGTGCTTTATTTATAGAATGTATCATAATATGTGCTTTATTTATATTCTATAACTATGTTTTTGAAGAACTTAATGACAAAACTCATGTTTTTAAGTGCTGGAGAATTTCATACTTATCTGAAGCAAAATGCAATTTCGTTCGTATGCCAAGCTTCACTGCAGGACATAATTAAAATGTTACACAGTGCATATTAAGCAATTGGATTAATATTGTTATTTGCAAGTGCTGGTCATGCTGATCCACAATGGGCAGCATACAATGCACCAACATGCTGTGGGGTATACCAAAACAGCACTTAATTCCAATGCGTGCCAACTGGCACATGTAAGGCAAAGAGCCCTTCACTTTCTCGACTCATGGAACTAGGTGTCCAAGGATATTTTCTTAATTATCTAAGGAAATCTATTGTAGTGTTCATTGTCTGCTTTCAGAGGCAGTAACCCATATACTAACTTAAGGGAAGATGGATTGCTTGGCTTTAGTGTGTCTCTCTGATGATCTTTTTCTTAATTTTGTTTACTTTTTTCATATGCAGTCATTCAACATAAGCACATCTGAAGCTGTGGTCATTTTGGAGCGGTTTCTTTCCATGAACCCAGATTCCTTGTAAGTCTCAGACAAATCTCAAATTTCATGTTGAAATAGTTTCTCTGGATCATGGATTGCACATGCTGGGATGGTAGCCCATATTAGATAATGTTCACCATGGTCATTTTACAGCTGTAGCAGAACAAATCGTATGCTAGCCAAGACTGTGTCAGTGTTGGCCTATCTTAGAGCTTATGCCAGATGTTGTCATATACTGGATTGGCATGTTGATCAGTAGTCTAAATTTTGATTCTTGCCATATGACATTTATTCGGGAAACCATGATGCTCTAACTTGTTACCAAAGGTTTAGGATGAAAATTTTATATGATCTTGTAATATGGTTGGTGGCAGTGGACGTGTTGAACTTCATGGATTTCTGAATGCTTATGGGTTGGGGTGCAGTCCTCTATCTGAGAAGGTTAGTCATACTTGTCATGCTTCCTTTTTAACTTGCAAAAGAATAACTTCTCAGATGATTTGTACAATTGTCTACTTTAACATAGAGTCCAATCTTGTAATGTTTGGTTGAGCCTATATTATGCTACATCTATCAGTTCTTTTAAATAGAAAGTGTATTGGAGGAAAACGAGTGTTACAGATGTTATAATCGTGCACCTGTTTGTTGGCTACGTGTTGGAATATTAGAACTTGGTAGGCTTAGACCACTTGGTGTTATGAGCATGAGTTTGTAATAGGTGATGATTATAAACAAAAGCTGAGAGTGCTGCTGTCTTATAGTTTCAAGAGTGAAGCCTTTTTTCTTGGTGAAGTTGGAAGAAAGCATTAGGCTTTTGTCAATCATTAGCTCTCATTTCTACTGTGTTGGAGGAAGTCAACTGTATATGTCCTTTTCAGATATTTCTTCCATAAAGAAAGAAATTTGGCTTGGGCTGATTTCATTCCTTTTCAGATATTTGGATATTTGGACTTGGAAAAGAAGCAGTCAATAACATTTCGTCAGGTAATAATTGGGCTATCATTAAGCTCTTAATAAATTAAAATATATATATATATATAGTTGTATTGGAAGTTTGCATTCAAAAGTATGCTGCTACTAATTTGAGAGTCCTGTGCTCAATCTCTGCAGTTTTTGACTGGATCAGCACAGATTAGGAAACAACCGTCATTTTGGAGGGCCTGTGAAACGGCTTTTGCACAATGCAGCAGTGATGATACGATGGATCATACTTCCTTGGAACAGGTATTTTTCATGCACATGCTTCCTGGTTTCATTCTAACTTATGATAATCTGGTTGCATCTTCGCTGTAGATCGGCCGTGTCATTCAGTCAACATTGCATTGTGCAGTCAACAGTGAAACCGTGAGTTTCTGTACTGTTTGATACTTGGTTTATTTCGACTACTATGATAAGTACTGATTGTCAACCCGTCACTTTTGCAGCTACGTCAACTGTTTGATACTGATGCTGATGTCTATGTCAGCAAGGATGATTTCATGGAATGTCTACAGAAAAATCCGCTGCTTATCGCGCTGTTTGCTGCATGTGTCAATGACCCCTGACCAGATGAACTTGGCATAACCTGCATACAAAAGCTCATTTAGAACGTGGACACGTCTGTGGCAAATAACCATTCGAGAAAAAAAAAGAAAAGTTTTTTCTTCTCTTGAGATCGAATGGTTGGAAAGAGCTATATGATGTAAATGGCTAAAGGTTTTGCTTTTTGACTTTATTGGTTGATGTAATGATAATTGTCACTATGGACTATGAAAATTATTTCCAACATTGTCATTATGGACTATGAAAATTATTTCTAACATTGTCATTATGCATCAAAACTTTAATCATTTATCCTTTGTTATTATGTATATAGGGCATTTACAAATTATTTCATAGTTTTTGAGATCCTCGACAAATGTAGAATTTGAAAAAATTCTACCTAAAATATGTAAAATTGAAACCCTAAATATAGTAAAGAAAGAACTAAGTTTTTCTTTTCTTAGTATTCCTTAGAGTTGGATTTCCTATAGCCTGTATGAAAAAAAACTAACAAAATAACTAAAGAAAGAGAGAAAAGATTATAGGTTATTAGGTTGATAAAGAAGATAAAGCTACAAAGTTTGAGATGGTCTAAGAGATTACCTTGAGGTATAAGATTCAATCTTATTCTCATTTTAAGTTTTTTTTATTCTTTTACTAATATAATTCAAATATTGCAACAACTTCTATTGAATTTAATTTGATTTGACAAAATTGATAATTTTTATCCTTCAATCTTACTTATATATTTCAACATTTAGAATAACACTTTTCTTTGATTTATATCTCTATTTAATTTTTTATTACTTCATCCATACTTAATAGCTAATATTCCTCTACATCCATAATGTTTAAAACTCAAACTTATGATCATCAATGCTTAATTAGCTTATGATTCTTATATTAATCATGATGAAACTTATTCAACCTTTGAAATTCATCGATTAAAATTTATCCGTCACTTCTAATTACTATATGTATGCTTATTACTATAACTTATATATATATGTATATATATATGTATATATATGTATATATATATGTATATATATGTATACATATACATATATATATATATATGTATACATATATATATATATATATGTATATATATATATGTATACATATATATATATATATATGTATATATATATATATGTATATGTATATATATATATTTATATTATCCTTATATTAGCATGTTAATTATAATTCAAAATGTATGAAACTCAAGTATTATAAGAACAGTTGACATCATAATGTTACTGAATTTGAATTCAGGGTAGATGATACTACATTTAAGCACATTCTGTTAGCTCAAGACATCAATTTAAGTGAAGTCTTATATCATACTCTTCTCAATTTCACAAAAAACAAAAGTTTGACTTAAGTCAATAAGCTTATAAAAAAAAATGAACTACATAATATAGTTTTTAGGTAGCTTAAATTAAAAGGTCATCTTCTAGACAATTTCATTAAACAGTACATGGTCAGACAATTCTAACATAGCATAAAATCAAGATATATAGTCAGAGAGTAGGTATATACTGCACCAAAATGGGGAGAAAATGAAAACCAATCTCTAAATAATTAATAGAGAATAAAATGACTATATTTTCTTTGGCAGCATGATTCTATTGCACCAGAGAAGCAGCTCAAGAACTTTTATTATGATTAGCACCAAATACTTCAAGCAAAGTAGCAAAATGAGCACTGGTACCTGTACCTTTCTATCTAAAATATACAGCGAACTCCTAAAATATGAGCAACCTGTTTAAACAAGCAGTACAACTAAAATAACATGTTTAATTACACAGGGGACTTGCCCCATGAAGTAAAAGAACAAAAAAGGTTGATACATTTTGATATCAAGTAACAACAATGACTGGGTGAAATAAGAATAAGGAAACAGCCACACTAAAACATTATTTCTATACAGCAAAAATGGCAGTGTGTGAGTCATTAATCAAAACAAACAAAACCATATACATCCTAAAATTTGCCAATAATTAGGTTACGCATTAAAGAACATGAGTCAAAGTCATTTAGCACCAAAATAGGGCAAGCATACAGTCAAAATTCGAAATATATAAGCAACAACATCATAAATGCACATGAACACAACAAAATCTTGGATAAACAAAAAAAAAAATACAAAGCACCCTATGCAAATCATATCTTCAGAGGAAAAAAACAGAAGATGAAAAGATGACTGTAAGCAAATGCACATCATCAGAACAAATTTATACATAAGGAATGGCATCAAACCATCATGTCAAGGAAAATGCCACAGTTCTTCAAGATGCATAGAGAAAGAACACTTGTAGAAGATGACCTACAGGGGATACAACGAGTGCCAAAAGCTAAGATGGATTAGATGATCACATAAGGTTACCTGGGGATCGACAATCCAACCATGATGTAGACCAATATCAAGAAGATTGAAAATAGTATATTCCTGCGTGAACTCAAAATCATTAATCCTACATAAATACATACAACAAACAACAAGGGGTACGCCATAATTTTGCTTGAACTAAGGAAATGCTGATAGCATAAAGAAATTACGACTTCATATGGTAAACTGCAACTGCAATCGAGAGCAACGACTGGACTCACTTCCTAAAATGCACGTTTACATCGATCCCAGCCGCAAGCCGAGGCAGCAGATCAATTGCTTCAGATATGTTCTGCTGCCGATTGTTGACATGTCCATCATCCTAATTCGAAATGCAAGAACAGAAAGAATCAGTCCACCAAGAGATGACTCCAAACCAAGATTCGTATAGGGACCAGTTTCGAAGAATGCAAACCTGCACGTTGCAGTTAGGGTCGATCAATCTTTCCGCGACGAGCGAGAGCAGCTTCTGCAGCGAGACCTCCGAGACGTCCAGGCTCAAATTAAGATGATTCCTCAGCAGCAAAACATCACCTACCACCAAAAAGAAAGCGACAAAACCCCCATCAGATGCCTCAAGAACCACCAAATCAGGTCAATCGGACCAAAAAACACATTCAAGAACGCTAAGCGAAACCACGTTCGGTCGTTTGGACGAGGAATCGTAGGAAGTAGGGAAGCGAGGGCTCACAGATTGCGAGGGGAGGGCAACGGTCTTCCGGGATGCCGCAGCCGACGAACCGAACGACCTTGGTCTTGTAGACGATCTCCTCCTCCGCTGTCGCCATCGAGGGCACCTCGATCTCCTCCTCGATCGCCGCCTCCAAATCACTCTCTCTTCCTCGATCGCCGTCTCCAAGTCACTCTCTCTTCTTCGAACGCTTCTTTTCCCGCTCTGTACCTCTCGCACAGGAGAGGAGAGATATATATACCCACAGGGGAGGTTAATGGATAGCCGTCGGATGAGAGCAGCTCGAACCGAAGGCTGTAATCTGACCGTTGATTCGTTGGACGAATGGGTGTGGGGCTTGGAAAGAACAAGTTAATGTAATTCCTACTCGCTTTTCAACAACCCGCTTTCTTATTGGAGAAAAGAGCCGCTTCTTTAGTGGGTCCAAAGCGACACCCAACAGAAGGGTATCGGAGATGGGAACTGAAAGAAATAGAGTGCTTGCTTCCGATTCCAATCGGATGGGTGATATTGAAAGCAGATGATCGTACTGACGGCTGAGATGTGAAATTACGGTATTATACTGTTCATAAGTGATAGAAGATAAGATTTTTCTCTCTCTTAATACGTATAAATAGGAGAGAGATGTGTTAATGTATTCAAGCTAAAGTTACTTCAATAAAGCTTCTTCAATAATTGTTCTTATCTTCTATTATTTTTATCATGGTATCAGAGCAACTTGCCTACTACTACTGTTTTTCCTTTCGCTGTGGCGTCTCTAGTGCTACCCTTACCGGTACTGTGTCCCACCTTTCCTCCTTTGTTGTAGCCTTCTTCTCTATTGTAGCATCGTTGTAGCTTCCTTCTTTGTTGTACCTCTATTACAGCTTTCTCTTCTGTTGCAACTTCCTCCTCTACTACAGCATTGCTATAACTTTTTGCAACTTCCTCCTCTGCCCTATGCTGTAACTTCCTCCTCTGCTACAGCATTGCTATAACTTTTTACAGCTTTCTCCTCTGTTGCAACTTTCTCCTCTATTGTAACTTCTCCTCTGTTGCAACTTTCTCATCGATTGTAACTTTCTCCTCTACTACAACATTGCTATAACTTTTTACAGCTTTCTCCTCTGTTGCAACTTTCTCCTCTGTTGCAACTTCCTCCTCTGCTGTAACTTCCTCCTCTGCTACAGCATTGCTATAACTTTTTACAGCTTTCTCCTCTGTTGCAACTTTCTCCTCTATTGTAACTTCTCCTCTGTTGCAACTTTCTCATCTGTTGTAACTTTCTCCTCTACTACAACATTACTATAACTTTTTACAGCTTTCTCCTCTGTTGCAACTTTCTCCTCTGTTGCAACTTCCTCCTCTGCTGTAACTTCCTCCTCTGCTACAGCATTGCTATAACTTTTTACAGCTTTCTCCTCTGTTGCAACTTCCTCCTTTATTGTAACTTCTTCCTCTGCTACAATATTGCTATAACTTTTTACAGCTTTCGCCTCTGTTGCAGCTTTATCCTCTGTTGCAACTTCCTCCTCTGCTGTAACTTCCTCCTTTGCTACAGCATTGCTATAACTTTTTACAGCTTTCTCCTCTATTGCAACTTTCTCTATTGCAACTTCCTCTGTTGCAACTTTCTCCTTTGTTGCAATTTTTGCTGCAACTTCCTCCTTTGCTACGGTATTGCTATAACTTTTTGCAGCTTTCTCCTGTACTATTATTTTCATCAATAAGAACATTCGTGGATCGAGTTTGTGGAGAACACTGTTCATAAGTATGTATACAGGGGTTTATAGAACATTGTGGAGAACACTGTTCATGTGTAGCATGTTGAATAATAGAGAGAATGCAGTCACTAAAAGTACCAATCCGACGTGATGTTAGTACTACTAATTAGATGCCCCGTTCAAATCAATGGTCCTATTTGGGCTCATTCTTTTAACTCCTTTATGTGCACAATCATATTGTGTGGATTCTCGTGATTTTATTTTTGTTTTCCTTTTCCAAAAGATTTGGCACAAATTCTTCAAGAAAAGGATGAACAGAGAGTTTGGCCGCCACAATTGCAGATCGACATCCACACATTTTGTTCTGTGCTGACGAAGCTTACTGTTCAAGAAAGCATTAACTAAATGAGTGCCACAGAATAAGATATTGCATCATTCTGAAGCACTTCCTTTTGGGTTGGGAGTGGATAAGCAGAGATAAGGATCGTTTCTGTTTCTGATAGCTCACACTCCATCGATTTGGATCCCATGAGTTGAATTTGGAGACACACACGCACGCTTCAACATGTCCAAATCATGAAATGGATCAGAGTTTGGAGATTGGAAGGACAATATCAAGATGAAGACCTTGAGCAAAGATTAAAGAGAGCAACTGGATGATAGCAAACATCTATGGCTCTTGATGATTCTGAAGCTTCTGAGTTCTTTACAACGAAGGGCTCTGAAGCATCAGCCAGAACAAGCTTCCCATCGCATGAACCTCGATACAAAGATTGAAGGCTAGTGGTAGAGCTAACTGAGTCAGTAGTACCAAGGAGTGTGCCTTGGCCTCTTGCTTGGAGTAGAAGCAGGGGAGATCTGAGGCACCGCGAACAGGTCCTCGCTCCACCGCTCTCGGCCCGCCTCCTTGCTGGTATTCCAAGGCTGGTAGCGTGAGGTGGTTGTGGCGGCGGCCGGGGGAGCCGGCGGAGGGAACTGCGGTACTTGTGGTGCCCAGACGGGGAACTTCTCCGCAACCGCTTCCAGATCGGCCCCCAGGAACGGCGGCAGATCGTCTCCCTGCGCAACAAAAGTTCGATCTTTATCTTCTTCGTCGGGGGGGGGAGGGAAAGATCCAATCTTTATCGTGATCTAATCAGAGATAGATTGGAGAGATCAGGAGACAGAGGGAGTACGGGTGCCGACGGACCTTGGAGAAATCTTCCATCGCGACGACGGCCGCGTCGTCGACCAGCAAGTCCTCGACGCGCCAGCCCGGGCACATGTTGATTAGGTACTCCGAGATGCTGCTGGTGGCAGTGGTCGGGGTGGCGGCGCTGGTGGAAGCGATGGGGGAGGAGCCGTCTGCGACCGAGGCCTTGTTTTGATCGGCCGTGGTGACGGTGTTCTTGGTGGTAGCCTTATCCGCCGCCGCCTCCGACTCAGGGGAGGGAGAGCAGGGGATGGGAGCGGCGGAGAGGCGGGCGCCAGTGAGGAGGAACCGGTTGTGCTTCATGGTGAGATGGCTGGCGCTGTGGACGGAAGCGTCGCAGTCCCTGCAAAGAATCGCCCGGTCCTCGTGGCAGAACAAGTACCCCCGCTTCTCCTGCAACACCCACCACCCAAAAAAGATCAATCCCCCGCCCCAAAAATCGAACCTTCGATCTCCATGATTCGCCGAAGCGAGCGACGAACCTGGCAGATGTCACAGGCGGGGCGCGACTGCGCGGAGGAGCCGGAGAGCGAGAGGCGGCGGTGCTTGCCGGCGACCTTGTTCGCCCTGTGCACCCGCCGATCGCAGGCGCCGCAGAGGGCGGCCTCGTCGGCGCAGCAGAACACCGAGGCCTCCTCTTCGCCGCACACGTCGCACAGTATTCTCATCGCGCACTTCACGCTTCCAAGGCAGCGAGCGAGGAGGAAGAGAACGGACCTTAGAACCGAGTTCTTCCCGGTAGAAGCCGACGAGCCAAAGAAGTACACAGGGGCAGGGGAAGATGGAATCTATGCTATTGAGATGGAGGCTTCGCTTTCCCTCACATAAATACTCATCCTAATCTACCAAAGATCCTCAGTATCCAAGATAATGGCCGTATCTGATAAACGAAACATTACTCCTCGGAGATTAACGCATGTTCGACTCTGTTCCACTGACTCAAAACAAGGAACAGTTTGTTGACTGTGATGCTGCAGTCCCTCACAAGAATTACCAATTCCTACTCTTTTATAGCTCCATTTATCCTTCTTCTAAGATCTAATGAGCTGGAGATGGGTCGAGACAAGAGGAAGCAATCTGGCACAGCCCCACACAGAATGGCTCAAAGCCCACCTTATCCTCTTCCAACGTGCTCCCTGATTGAGCTGCCCAATAATGGAGTAGTTTATTAGACACAGCCAAGAGTGGGCAGCCATTTGCCTCCTTCCAGCTTCGTCCGATTTGCCATCCTCCTTTGTCTTGCCTCCGCAGCATGAGAGCATGTGGATTCTCTGTCTTCCGCTCTGCTGTGCGCCACATGGAACAAAGATACGATAAGAGGAACTCCCAAATGCTGTTATCGGGAGACTGGAAACCACCATCTGCGGTGAAGTGGGACGCACTTCAGCACCACAGAAAGCTCCTTTTGATTACTCTATCGAGACTGCAACAAGAATCGTACTCGAGAGAGAAGAAGACTGGAAGAGAGACTGGTCGTCCGAATAAGAGCAATGGGGGGGTTGGCCTCTTGCGAGCTGGGGAGGTGTTTGCATCTGTAAGGAATCACGTAACGAGTTCCCAAACTCATAGGTTTCAGGTAAGGTCACGTAGATGAAGGGGAACATGGGAGGAGACATGTCTCAGATGCCTGCAGGCCTATTTTTACGTGCATTGATGTCCAAAATCTTCTTGACAGGTGCTGCTGTGACATGATCGTTCCTTCTCTCCGAGAAACATGAAAGCATTCAGCTGACACAGTGAATTCCCATTGCATGTGTGAGTAAGCTCGGAAAATATCGTAGCTCTGATACCATGATAGAAATGAAACGAAGAAGGATGTTCCGAGATTTTCCTTAACAAAACTATAATATTTCCTCATGTAATTATCTTAACTATTATCAATCATAACTATAATAAATCAGTTTTAAACATCAAATTGGAAATAGTATCACCTAAAAAAGAACTATTGTTATTTGACTTAAATCTATGTTTCAATAGTCAATATTAAACCCGAGAGATATAATAGTTTCACATCGTACCTCTTTGGAAAGAAGATTTTTTGGCGTATGATGATACACATCAGACCTTGGACATATAATAATAGTTCCTATTACTCTCTCTCTCTCTCTCATGCTTTTGGGTTGAGGTGATTGATGCCTTGAACAAGTAATATTTGTGCACTCTATTATGTGAAACAGCACCCATGGTGGCCTATGTGTGCACAAGAATGAATACCAAGCAAAGTACAGTGCACAAAATGGACTAACTGAGAACCAATTGGGACATTGAAATCCGAATCATGATTGGCTCATCCTTCCACTCTGCAAATCTTTCTTTGTCTTCTACCTTTTGCACCCTGATATTTTTCTTGCATTTAGTGGAGCAACTGCTTGATAATAGTGATAGGAAACAACTCATGTTGGACCCACCCAAGCATGGGGAAAAGACACAGCTTGGCGTGTTGTGCTCATGCTCGCCTACTCTTGCTTTAACTTAGTCGGCAAGACAGTACAGAATACTCAATTCACTTCGATCACGTATCATGTCCCATGTGTTGCTCTTCTTGAGAGCAAGCACTATGGATTTGGATGGTTTATGTCACGGGTGACATATCATGTTCGGCTGTGTAGGCGTTCGTAACAGTGGGAGATGTAAAGAAGTCAATATCACTATAAGTGATTGATTGCTTGTGAATAAATGACTAGTAGTTGCTCTCCATTGCTAATTGATTCATTTTCTTTATGCACGAGTAAATTTTTGTATTTATTTTTTTTTATGAATATTAGAAAAAAAATCATCCTAAAAATGTGAAAAGTCTTAGTTTAATCATCGATTTACATTATAAAAGTCGACTCGACATGATCCACTTCCTAAATATCTTCGTATCAAATTTGTATAAAGAATACTCTCTCGAGCCATGAGAGAGAGAATTATTTTCGAAGAAACTTTTCTAATGTTTTAGGAACGTTGGAGTTGAAAATAAAGTTTTTTCCTCTATAATATCTTATTGTGTACGTCCTTGGATGCATACGTCCGAGAAAAGGATAAGTGAGAATGAGATTGTTCGTTAGATGAAGTACATAGATAACTCTACTCTTGTTCGGTATTACATATCATACTCTATGACTCCTGAGTTACAAAAACAATAATAAAAGATGGATGTTAGATTTATTCTCCTACTTATCCATAAATTGTTTGAAGAACAAGAAAGGATTCAACGAAATGAGATATCTAAGAGTCTTTTTCGTGCTAGGATGACTGAGGGGACACCGGTTTAGAATTATATCCTAAAGATGATTGAGTGGATAAAAAAACTCATAGGTTTAGGAATGATCCGAGAAGATAACCAATATGTAGATATTATCTTTTGATCCCTATGATAGAACCCAAAAAAATTATATATAGATAGATTTTACTCAAAAGAGAAAGAGGAGAAAAAAAAGACTTTTTAGGTATCGAGTTCCGATTGACTTGAAATATTAGTATCATAAGATAGATTTGAAATTAGATGCAAAGACTTTTTAGGTTTACGGGTCAAACTCAGATGGATACTAAGGTACCACATGATTGATTAGGAAATGAGAAATGTGAAGCACATGTAGAGCCTCTGTTGTTGTATGTTGATGGTTGATAATTGTATGTACTTTTTGGCATATGAAGGGTCAAAGCTGGACACAAATTTCTTTCAGATACATATGTATGTTTTTATTTTATATGAATATAAATATGTTGGATCAAGCAAGAAAGGTATTCAATAACAAATACTTTCAACAATTAGGACGATCTATTAATTTGCCGGTGCGTGCTGCAACAGTAGGCAAATGATTTCATGACACCTAATGTACTCGAACTCAATGAGTCTCAATCACTTTCTGCCTAATCATTGTACCTCCTAAATTGTCATTCGCTAATCAACTAAATATTATCTTCCACAATCATAAATAAAACAAAGCATTTAATTGCCTTTGTAAGTTGATAAGCTTAGTCAACAATATTTTACGTTAATGGCATCCTCCTTTTGGCACATCCTTTTGGGTCATTGTCATTGTCATCACCATCATCATCATCTCCAAAGCTTGGTATTATGTCATGATAAAATATTGGGCTACTTAGTTGGGTGCCGTGCAGCCAAGTGTAAGAAATCGTGCACATGGGGTGGTCCATCGATGGCTTGGCTTATGTCATGGATGAGCTCGAGAGAGAACCTTGGATTTGGGTGGGGATTACCTGTCTCGGATATAACAAGCTTGAGAGTTTGCGTAACTACATGGCAAATGGTCAATGGCTAACCACCAATGGACGATCACAGTATCAGAATCATGTTATGGTAGATGGTGGGACAAATCTTTAAGAATTGAACCATATTAGAAAGCTAAATTACTAGGATCTTAAGCCCTTTTTTTTTTTTTACTATTTATACTATTTTTAAATATTAATAAAATTATATTTTATTATTTATAACCCCTCTAACTCTAATTTTATTTTATTTTTTTCCCTTCCTTTTATTCTGCATGCATTTTTTTTTTTGTGTTGATCGTCACCCTCCAACTCATGCTCCTCGTCGATCGTTACTTGTCGTTGATTACGACCCAACCCATGCTCTCTTTCGTTCTACCTAGCTTGTGCTCCCCATCGATCATCATCCTGTGTTTGCACTCTTCGTCAATCATCATCCCCCCTACGTGTGCTTACGACTAATTGTTATCCTTTTCTCCATGCTCCCTATCGCTATCGTTGATCATTGCCCCATCGGATATTATCCTTGGAGGAGGAAGAGCATGAAAAATTAGAGGATGAGAAGGAAAAAGAGAAAGAAGAGGGAGAGAACAAAAAATAAAAGAGGAGGAAGGCAAAGATGAAAAAGAAAAAGAGTATTTATGTCCATTTACGAATGGATAATTTTGAGATATTAATTTTTTAAAAAAAATATGATAGTAAATAGTAAATATGATATTGTAAATAGTAATATCCAATTATTAACATCAATTGCGCAGCTGTTAGCCAAATATTTTTCTTTTGACATCATTAATCCATTAGAAAGAAGTTATTTACAACATCATACAAATTGTAGATGATTAGTATCAAATAACAAGATATAATGTCTATGCAAGACTATAGACAATTATGGATGATGTGAGCAGCATTCATTTACATCCAACACCACCAGAAGCCCAAACTATCCTGTATGAACAAAACATTGAGAATATTTAATATATTACAGCATTTAAAACCATGTGCAATAATCAAAATGAATAAAATGAAGCTAAAAGTTTAAGAAAACTATTCGGTTTATGCACCATCGTTTTGATCTTTGCATCAGTAGGGAGCTAAACTTTACATCATTATGACAACAAAAACAATATACTAAAGTCCAATAAGAACAAAATGTAATTGTAAGTACAAAAATGCGATCCAGAGGTTGCACCAAGTCTGGCCTGGTTGCATGGATGTGCAAGCAAATGCGAGCAAAAGTGTTACTCAAGGAATATTAGTAGTGTAGGCTGCAGCAGTTCAGATGCATTAGATTAAACAGTACACAAACTGTTGGCTAAAATGACTACATTTGGTAACCTTGAAGTTTAGGCCAACAGCCGATCAGATGTTAGCATACCTTTCAACATAGTTCATCGATTCAAGTTAACATTGCCATCCAGCTCTGATTTCTTTGTGATGACTACAACTAGCACAGATTAGAAAGACAAGACACAAAAGGTTGATATTAAGGGTCTCATTCTAAGATAGTTCGGTGCTTACTAATTTGTGGTGATTTTATGTACAGATCTGTAACAATTACATAGTACTTCAAAAGAAAATGGCTACATCCAGCGAAAACAATCAAGGGAAACGACAGTCGAGAGTCAGAGTGCTTGTGAAAATCTGAGCTCTTCAGTTTTTCAAATTATGTATCGTATGAATTGTAAATGAACAAAACACACAAACACACAAAGCCTACAACAGAAATCCTCCCTAGTAAATTTGATCAATGAAAGGGAAATATATTTAGATAAAAATCATGTTAAAAAAGGAGATCATAGAACCAAGCATTTTCCTGATTCAATGAACCGGGGAAATGCAAAAGATTCACTACTATTTTCCTGTATGTGGACAATGCCTTCACTGATGATAATAACATATCATGTTCCTTTTTTGCCACTGCAGACTCTTATATATCGCTCCTACCTCTTCCCTAATCAGGGTGTCTTTAAATTCAAAGTTTTGTTGACGATGTCTGTCATAGTATCTTCAGCCTGAGGAAGGGCATGCCTTGGGACGAGACCAGTTCCAAGAGTCTTACAATGGTGTCATATTCAATATCCTCAGTGTCTTCGATGAGTTGCAGCAGGTCAATGTGGTTTACATAAACTTATCTTTGCTTCACTGCTTTAAGAATGAAGCCTATTTGACTGCTTAAACATTTTTTCAGATTATCAAAAAGGTTTTTTACTCTAAAATAAGATAAATTCTTCTCAAGCTTGTTCTCAAGGCCCAATCTGTGTGCCTAAAGGATATTCTTCTCAAGTTTATTCTTGAGGCCCAGTCTGTGTGCCTAAAGAATAGATTTAGCTCTAAGAGCTTCACTGACAAAATGTAGCCCTGTGGAAACTTTCTTTTCCTTGAGAAGAAGAAAGAACAAAATTTTCCATTGGACCATGGAAATCTGATCCTAACACTCACGAGTGGCAAAAATATATGGTTCCCAGAACATAACCTTTCTGATAGTGGAAAAGAAAATAAGGAAAGCACATTCTAACACAAACTTAACAGACAGAAGTCAATGTTATAGAAGTACAACAATAGATGCAGCTTTTTCACACAAGACCGAAAGCCCAACTTAATTCCAGTAGAAGAATAACATAAACTTATTTTGACACCGAAAAATTCATGGTCAATCAAACCCATGTAGACATACCTTGGGATCGGAAGAGAGTAACAGTAGCTATATAACCATTTTTCATAACCTGGTCCAACGATGACAATTAATTAATTTAGTTCACAAGAAATATCATATATGTAAAACACAACGCATTTAAAAGTTTGACATATAAAGGAAACTGTATCAAAATACAGGTTCTCACCTCAAAGGCCACATTTTGGTACCCATAGACAAATGTTGATCCAAAAGGACTGTTCGTCGCACCTGGTGTCTGGATTACAGCCGGACCACAATCTCCAAGAATCTCCTGTATGACAAAATATCCAATTATAATTGTCTTGGTCTTGCATCAGTAATAGATTGTGTACCAGAGAAATACATGTAACGGTGAAGATAGAATGATTTTCACTAAAAATCCCTGATCTCGTTACAAATTTCTCAACTATGACCATATAACATGTGATAATGATTTTTATTAAAAAATTGTGATAATGAAGATCATATCAAGTTTCAACTCCAAATGGTCTCTTCTTATGACTGGTAGCCCACTAAATTAAACATCCACTTCTCACTTCACATTTCAGTTTGGTACCAACAATGTTAACAATGACATAGTACATTATAGTATTAAAACATGGAGAATAGATAAGGGTATGTACAATTGAACTGATTTAAGCTATTCACTTCTAAGTGGTTCCTGTAAAACTACTTCCATTTGATTTCATGTAAAACCACGCACACCATTGGTCCTAGAGTGCCTGTCCAACCACACTACAGGTCACTTATTTTCCAATTGACCAGCTTTACATTTTTTTTTTCTGAATGGCATGACACTGCAACAAATAATGATCACATGCAACCAGGAAACGCCACCAGATACAACAAAATCTTTTGCAGTTATTGGAAAGAAAACTAAAAGGAACTTAGGAGAAAAACTAGCTTCATGATGACAGTGGAAAAATTGGAAACTAAGAAAATCAAGTATACTAACTAAACAATAATGAATATTTTACTAGGCTAATATAAATTTATATTTCAGCTACTTGAAAGCATCAGCCTTTTACCTGCAAATCTATTAGATACATTACCTTTACTTGTTCCCACTTTGTGCTAGGCGTAATACAATTTTTTGTTGTGCTGCCGGGCTGTATTATACCTTCTACTACAAACCCAAACCTCATGAGTTAAATAAAATACAATTAGTCACCTCTAATACTGAAAACGTATAAATACTTACCATCGGCATCATAGATAACAAAGTTGCATTTCACATAAGAATTGAAGTCTGAATGCCCAGGGAAATTTGTATGTAAAACAAACTTCTTGATTTTATGAGTCTGCATGTTGACACACAGGTACTATGGTCATATAAAGATGATTATGATGTCTTATTTGAAATGATTAATTTGCCTTTTCACTTGAAAGAAAATTAAAACTATATGTAAAAAGGACACCTGTCCATCAAATAATATGTCCAGACCACGAGTGAAGTAATTGTAGAAGTAATCACCACAACGAGTGGTACGCGGACGAGGGTCTGAAGCTGAGTGGATCATCATCTGATCAACCTATAATGTGAAAGAAAATTCACAACTTAATCAGGGTGTACACTGACTGCAATTTTCTATGCTGCCTGAAACTTAACAGAAAATCAAACCTTCTAATGAGTTTCCAGTCAACAAAGATATAAACTCACTATGTTATTTGTCTTATGGTGTTTGTTCATCATCTAATACCACTATAGGCAACTATATGCTCAACCTTGCCTCCCTACCTTCTCTAAGCATGCCAATGTGGATCCAATATTTTATTTGGAGATAGATAATAATAATCAGTATTTATAAGAGCTGTCCAGCTGAAAGAAAAGACTGCATTGTTGATCATATGAAAAGGGAAATAAATTTTTCTCGTGAAGATGACCTTGTCCCTCTCTCTTTCAATGTTATGTCTGAACAGTGAGACAAGAGTTAGGACATTATAAATTGGATCCATCACAGTGCATGAATCCAACACAAAAGATGTATATTATGGGCGCTGACACCCACATTTGTTGGTTAAACCTGTTTATCCAAAAGTCTTTTTGGGCAATTAGTAGTTGCATGTTCATAATTCCAAACAACCCTCTGCCCAAGTAATGGTGAGCTAGAGTTTAGGTCTAATCCTAATACAACAGAGAGCTAAAACACACATACAAACTACAGCAATATTTTCTCAGCAGTAAATTTTCCTCAATATATGACAAACAAGAATCGCTATATTACTGATTGAAAGATCTTAATCAAAGCATAATCCAAACCACACAAGTACTGACCTGCTTTTGATGGATTCCACAAGGAGTTCCTAATAAAGTCCAGACATCCTACAAAACATCAAGATTTCTGAGTGATGGAAACATCTTTGTCATAGTACTGCCTCAAGAAAAAATAATACGAGTATCGAGGAAAAGAAAATGTTATCATGCTCATAAAATAGCAAAACTTTGCATGAACTTTGAGAGAATACTTGATGAGAATATGCAGGTTTAGCATGTAACTTCTGCAAGATTCAGCAATGAGGTAGGATTACAATGACTGCAAGAGACCTTATAACATATGTTGTGGGAGATGCTGATACAAGTTGACGAATGGCAATTGTGAAAATGTGATATAAGAATATGCTGATACAATTTCCTTTTATAAAAAAAAGGAAGAATGTGATATAAATCTTGCTTATTCCATAAAGCCAATGTGAGGAAATATAATGAATGACAGGAAGCCATAAGCATATATGATGATAAAAATAATGAAAAAAAGTATAGCAGCTATGAGTACTTCATCACAGAGATTGTGTCCACTAAAAGTTTTGTTTCACCAGAATTACCGAAGACTAATTTAGGGAAGTACACCTCAAACATCAAGAGAAGAAATTAAACTTGCCTGTGGAGATGCACCAAAAGGAATATGCTCATTTCCAACTGTGAACCATAGTTCTTCTCTGAGCTGCAGACAAGGAGCAAAAGATGAAAGAATCCTGAGTCTCAAGGCAACAATATAAGTTGGTAAAGTATAAAAATTGCTGCATCTCACTAGCTGCATATTTAACAATGAAATTCATGATTCTCATCAGCAGTGGTGGACTAAATATATAGTAGTAATATTAAGCAAGAAAGCATATATGGTTCTTGTAGTGTCAGTGTATGGTTCTTGAAGTGTCAGGTAGCAGCAAAACAAGTAAGAACATCAAACACAAAAATGACAGACTAGAAGATTGTAACCTTAGCATGCACTTCTTCCATGTATAGGCTGCCAGCAGGCAATGGAGGTACTGTAGCTTTGTTTAAAATTGATCCTACGCCAACCTTGCTGTCTGAAGAACCATCATATACACAGACACGGGATGTCACTGGGGTTGTTCCATCAGGAAACTCAAGAGGCAGCTCTGCTGTGATTGCCACAATGGAAAGAAAAATGAGTTGTGTTAGTCAAAAAGTCTTAATAATAATGAGAAAATGACCAGACAGCACCTGCGAAAGTAACTGGACATGAATACCTTCCACATTTCGGCAGCAATATGCATATTGGCTTGGAATGGGAAAAGCAAAGGACAAACCCTGACAGCAATATTTTCCTGTAAGCCAAGATAGAATAAAAATGACAGAAGTATAAAATGACAAATATAGACACCAGATGTACCGGATAAAATAGTGTGTAAGTTCCTCTATCTTTGTCATAAGTTCCAGGATACGTAGGTCCAAAACATGTGTATACTGCTTGAAAAGTAGCTAGCATAGAAGGGCCACTAAAATAGAGAAGAAGATTGATAAGATTTTTACAGAAAAAGATATTAAAAGGAAGTGAAAATAATAACAGACCCAATCAAATTGGTTGCATATTGCATCTGTAACCGTTTGACATCATAAACCTCAATAAGACGAAGTCTCTGCACAACAATCAAAATTAAAATTTTGATGAAGTCAAAACAAATTATACATTCATAAAAATGAAGCCATTAATCAAAATCAATAACAAATTAAACAAAAATAGACCAAGTCATTACAGAGGCAAAAATTCTACCATCCAAAACCATCTGCTTTAGATGGTGTTGCAACCTGAAAACCATGTAACCATCAACAAAGTCATAGATTGTGCTGATATTCTATTTTGTGACTCATTTATATTTTCTGAGAAAACCCTTGCTTGCTTTCTCTCCTCTTCACCAACTTCATCATTCTGGTCATGCCATTACAACCTCCATCTTATACCATTCTCCTCTTGAACTGGCAACACCACTACCAAACACCAACATTACCATTAGTCCACCATCATCACATTAACTTGCCACCATCTCTTCCACTCAACCATCAACATCATGACTCCCAACAGAGTCCTCGATTCCCATGATCATCATCATGTCCCTACATGACCTTCATAAACATTACTGTTAATGCATCAGCAAGCTTTCTTCTCTTAAAGCACCACCATCGCCATTGAGAGAGGATGGGGAGAATAGGACATGTATATTAGTCTTATCTAAAGACATACAAATAAATGTAATAAATTTAATGAATGACTTAGGGATGAATTGCAAATATTAGAAAAGGTATTCTAACATTCCACTGTACATATTATATGTCTCATGTCTTAAATACTCTCCGTACAAATTAATGATGATTTATATCTGCTGGATGTCATCTATAATTCATCTCAGCTAACTGAGGTTATAACAATATTTCATTTGTTGATTCTGACATTTCCCAGACTACTGTTCATCCTTAATATTTAGCAATCCCCAATTAAGGACAAGGGCAACCAAGACATGGGGATCAATGAGATTATATCAAGTAAATAATGGTAGAAAATGTATCAAACTGAATAGCTATATAAATGCTTTTCCACAGTTTGCAATGACAACCAAAATATTGCTAACATTCAATTGGTCACTCAACAACACACATCAAATGAGAAAACACACCTGTGACCAAGGATCAAAACGAAGATGGAATCCATGATCTGGAAAGCTAATAACAATATCCAACTTTAGAGGTTCCTGCAAGATATTGACAATCACAATAATAAATGAACTGCACATACATCATTCACATATTTAGTAAATATTCAAATGTAAATTTTGATGAGCTGAAAATTATGTTAAGAACTTAAAACATCAAAAGCCATGCTGGAAGAGAAATATCCTCGAGAACATGGACAAAATGCAAACCATAAAATTATCTGAAATGTAATTATACTGATACATGCTAATCAGTACATGAGATTTCTGTACCTTATTTACTTTCTATTTACTTAGGTAGAAAGTAATAAATCACATAGCTAAAAGGACTAATACTGTATTCTTATTTTTGACAAGGATATACTAGTTACCTCAAGAGGTAAGACAAGCATACGTGGAAGTGAATACACAGTTAAAACAGACCTCAATTGGCACAGGGAACCATGTGCTACAGTTGAGAAATAAACCAATCAATTGCAAGAATAAAGTATTTTATAGATATATGGGTAAACATAGAACATGTTACAATGTTCCAGATAAAACACTTGATTTAGCCCAGGAGTTGTGATAGTTATTTAAGAAAATCTCTCAAGTGTTAGTCATTCTGTGATGCCTTTTAACAAGGTACTGAAAAGCAACAAAAAGGGCATGACTACGGAAAAAAGGTCCTTGGCTGATGCATCTATTTGGTGCAGGAGTTGTGATAGTTATTCAAGAAAATCTCTCAAGCATTAGTCATTCTGTGACGCCTTTTAACAAGGTACTGAGAAGCAACAAAAAGGGCATTACTACGGAAAAAAAGTCCTTGGTTGATGCATCAATTTGGTGCAGTAGTTGTGATCAAGGTTTGACATACTAAAACGTACCACTCGGTACGAGCAGTACGTACCAGTCCGATAGAGGACTGGTATGGATGGTATATTGGTATACCCCAATGTATCATATATCGGTATACTTAGTACAGCTTAGTACAGCTCGATACATATTGTACCGATAGCTAATCGGTACACCGGTACGGATCGATAATGCGAACCATGATTGTGATAGTTATTTAAGAAAATTTCTCAAGTATTTCATTCTGTGATGCCTTTTAACAAGGTACTGAGAAGCAACAAAAAGGGCATGACTATGGAAAAAAGGTCCTTCGTTTATGCATCTATTTGTTCAATGTTTACATATTACAAACTTCTATATGAAACATAATAACTAACATTTAGCTATAGCTATTTAGACTACATATCACATGCTCCAGATGCACAGCTTTAAAAAATAACAAATAGGTCGTGTTCATGCTAACATATTAACTATGAAAAAATAACCGGGTACTGACCTCATCAAAATACTTCACATGAACCACATCATAGATGTTAGGTTGATGATCTACTTGAGCAAATGCTTCGTGTAAAGGCATCCCTATATTGGATTGCACAAATGTCAAAAAGTGGAGACAGGGCATAAAAGAGAAGCAAATGCTTAAAATGGTTTCAGGAATTATGAAAACAAGACAAATGAACAAAATTTATTCCATTTTTGAGAAAACAATAAGACCATGACAGATATCAAAGATGACTAAGAGGCCTGTTCTACTGTCAGAGAACCACAAAAGGAATTTTCATAAGAAAAACAAGTTAAAGAATTAAGAACCCCAGCACATTTCGCTGCAAAATCTGATAAGACTGGATATTGACCAACATGAACATCCACCAAATTGAGAAGAAGCGATGTCTAGATTTCAACCAGAAGTGAACCATTTCAGTTTGTGTCAATTTTACTAGCCAATAGGGTCAGAAGTTCACAGAAGACTGGTAAGTCAACTAATTGCTTTCTTCTCAGACTCAATGTGCAGTCATCTACTAAAAAGAAATTTCCGATAGATAAAACAGAATTTGAAAATCATGATGTCACAAACTTTGCCTAACAAAGAATGGTCTAGTGCACACCCACCAATGCAGGGTTCAAGGAGAGTTAATGCATGCAGCCTTTTCGTGCAAGCAAAGAAGTGTCTCTAACTGCATACTCATTGACAACTTAGTGTACTGGATACAGGCCCGCCCCCTTGTCAGGAACTTTGACTCTAATTGTACAATTATCAAGAATACTGGAGACATGCCCCAAGCTTGACTTATCTGTGTTACCGTCTATAGAATTTTTAGAAGACAATCAAAAGACTTAGCAACAAAAAGTACATATTTTGTAAGATATATTTATTTTCAAATGAGATGGTTTATACAAGAGCAATTCCCTTCTCATGCAAAGTTGTCTTTCCAAGAATTTGTAAACCAATTAACCATATATCTAAAAACAAATATGTTATCTCCAATATGCTTAATTCTACATTTTAGCAGGTTCGTAGATGCTCTGAAGGTTTGATGATCAGAACATACAGGTCTTTTCATAAAAATTGCAAATATTAACTTCAAATTTTAGGTTACGGTTCTTCACAAAATCTACGCTGCACATTTTGTCATAGCTTCAATTAAATATGAGTTTCGATCCAATGCAAAAGAAAGCCGTAGGAATAACAAAATTATGATCTAGGAAAGCGGTTGTCGGCGTCAATGGCTAAATTCCGCACCCAATGTATCAAACCCACAGACGAGAAGATGATGGGGGCGTCATCGAAGACTCGACTTTTGATATTAGCTGAGACCCTCAAAACGAATTTGCGGCGCAACAGACGCAATCATCCATCTCAAAAACCAAGACACAAGAAACCGATCTTTAAAGGGGCGGGACGAGAAGCAGTAGTAGCGCGAGACGAGAAGTCGAGAGAAGACGATCACCGAGGGTGAAGGGCCCGAAGCCGCGGCCGGGGAGGAGGTCGAAGGTGGTGATACCCATGGACGTGCTCTCGCACCGCCGCCGCCTCGTTGTCCCCGCCGATCTCGGTTGATGCTGGACCTGCTGCATCGCGATGCGCCTTGCGGTCTTCTCGATCTCCTGCCGTTTCTTGCGCACCGATCTGCTGAGCCCGAGATTACAGCGAAGCAATGTTTCGTATACGTCTATATATATGTACCACGTGGGTAGCTTTCGTTGTACCCACGCCATCTGGCTCTCACAGAAGGCAGGCCATTTGAGCCTTCTATCGATGATAGAGTGTGCCACGTGGGATGATGAAGATGTTGGTAGACAAAGCTCAGTAGGTGATCTTTGCTCGACCCAGCCGACCGAGGACGCATAGGAAATTTGAGTTTAGTTAAGGGTATCAATGTAATTTTGAGAATTGTAGGGGGGTAATCAAGTAATTCTGATTAAATATTCTTTTTGGAGATTACTATTGAAGATTTCTTTTAAAGCTCTTTGTTATTACTATTCGTAATCCTGTAAAAAAATAATAATAATATTTTTTATTATTTATAATCCCTTTAATTTCATTTTTATCATAATCTTTTTCTTATTTTTTCTTTCCCATAGTCTCACCTGTATATCATATATATTATTGAACAGTTTTTGAGTTAGTTCAATCGATCCAAAAGATAATATATTTTATACTATTACAAAATATAGTATATATACTATTACAAATTATATAACTCTAAAAATATTAAATCATTGTAACGAATGTTTAAAATTTTTTCACACTTCGTCATCTTTGATCTTTAGTTTATCTCATTTCATCATCTATTTTTTCTTCGTTATTTTATATCACCTTTGATAGTTAAAATAAGAAAGGAGAGAAGAAGGAGGGGAAAAAAAGAAAAAAATATATTGTAAGGAGTAAAAAGATTTTATTAGAATTAAGTTATAAATTCAAGACATATATATGTATTTATAAAGGGATAACTTAGAAATATTTAAAATGCTTAACATGAGGTTATAGATTTAAAAAAAAGGAGTTGCAAATAGTAATCTCTTTACTATTTGTAACCCTTTTTTTATTATTTACAAACGTATTTTAAAATTTTGATTATTTCTAAACTACTCATTTGTAAATTGATGTAAATATTCTATTCTTCTACTCTTATTCTTCTTCCCGGAGGATAATATTGAAAGGGCAACAAGCAAGGTCAGATGATATCAAGCGACATTAACAATAATAAAAGAAGAGGTTATAGGAAAAAAAAAATATAAAATCAATAATACTATGGCTATAAATAATAAAATAATATTTTTAAATGGGTTGTCAATAGTAAAGAAGAGGCCATGAATAATAAGCTTCTTCTTTTTTTCATATGGTTGCAACATGTCACTTAGAAATATATTGATGAAAAAAAAATTATTTTCTATAATTACGAATAATCTTATTATTTGCAATAAAAAGATGTTCTAAGTTGTGTATTTTATTTATCATATTTTTCAAATATCATCCATTTTCAGGAATCATGACAAATAGGGATACTATTTGAAAAACATGAAAAAAGGGTACCATTTAGGAAAAACAAAAAAAAATATTTTTCTCAGAATTCATCCTAATAAAGACAAATCTCCAGTATAGTTGAGAATGTACTGAATTAACAAATCTTGAAGCCAAAGAAAAGAACCATAAGTATGATCATGAGGCAATTGCTCAAAGTTATATTTAGATAATTGCCTAAATATAGTTAGCAGTAGAAAAGAGAAATAGAAAAGAATTTTTAGAAAAAAAAATTGCCCATAATTATGTGATGACTCCTTTGATTACTATTTTCTTTAGAACATTTTACTCTTTTTGTAAAAATGGGTGCAACAAGCACTGCTGTTTATCATAAGGTGCCAAATCTGAGTGATATTTTTTTTATTGTGTGCAATGAAAAAAATGCCAAAGAACTAATTATGATTCTCTTAAGAGAATTTGGGTGTTCAGAAGAGAGGGAAAAAAAAAAATCCAAAACAGTTTAAATTCTTGCATTCAAGTTTCTGATATGTTTAGTCTCTTGATGCAATTTGTGCGTTCCTGAGCAGTTCTAAGCATGTTAAAAAGTTCTGCTAAAAATGTTCAGTTGTATTTTTATATATTATAATTTTGGTGAAAAAAACTACGATAATGCTAGTTATAGAAGATAAAGAAATATAGAAAATATATTAATAGTCAATCATCATTCAATTCATCACCTGAAAGCTATTACGAAAGAAAAAGACTTAGATCACCCTGTACCCATCTACCCACGTGGACAAAAGTCAAAGACAAACTATTCGGGGTTATCTTCCCCTTGTCGCCTATTTGGACAAAACGTCAAAAGAGGAATGTTAAGACAGTTATAAATTGTCCATTCCAAGGTCAAACATAAAAGTTAATCCTCAATGTTATGTTAGAGAGCTTTCTTTATATGAAAAACCCACACCTGCTAAGAGACCTCAGTCTCGAACTTAAACGTCGAAGGGATTATGTTAGAAAATTTCTTTTGACATCAGTCTTAGATAGCGCCTCGGAAACTTAACATTCTACCTCGGACACACCTATGACCTCGGGGCTAGACTACGATTTTCCCTAACACTATCCGAAAAGAGATAGATTTCAATAAATTATTATAAATCATAAAATTAATATCTAAATACTTATAGTTTAACTTAGGATATGACCGAATACAACGAGGATAAAAGATTCATGTAGCAACCTTGAATAGTTTGAACATTACAATGTTATTGTGGTACAGTCCAAGTCAAATGGATTGAAAAGTTGGAATATTAATATCTAAACCTTGTAAAAGATGGTTGCAACTTGAACTGTAATACCCTTAATTGATGTGAAAAAGGAACATATCATTCGAGGAAAAACTTTTGAGCTAAATGCATATAACTCTTTGGTTTGCGATGAATCAAATCCCATGGCACTCTTTTCTTTTGTTTCCTTTCTTTAGTTACTCCAGTTTCATGTACACTTGGAACTCCCCATGCATGCCACTACCTAAGAACAAGGCCTGCATTAGGGTTCGCCACAAAGTAGGCCAGAGCGCCAACCAACGGAGCGTTGATATAGGTAGTAGGCTCTGATTTGCGGAAATCCGCACGGTCATCCTCGTAGACGTCGTCGTCGGAAGGGCCGCCGACCACCGCTCCGACGTGAGGGTTGATGTTAGGGTTCGGAGACCTGTAGTAATCCGTGCCGTCCTTGCATGCAATGAACCTGGGATGGCTGGAGATTGACGGCAAGGAAGAACCCCGGTGATGAACTCGCTGCGGATATCGATCTCCATATCCAACCATGTACGACATGTTCATTGGATTGTCCCCCAGCACGTAATCAATCTGGCACAAAGAGGTAAGGTGATCTCGGTGTTGCAGACGAGACAGGTATAGAAGAGCATCCAGTTTGGGTACCTGCTTCTTGGCTTGAAGCTGAAGAGACGATGGCGCAACCTGGATGCTGCCACAGTTCACAGTCTGTGAAGACTTGGCGAGGTACTTGGCGTAGGCGAGGAGGAGGAAAGAGATGGAGGTCACATGCTGCATGTTGCTGCCTCCGGGCTTGTAGATGAGCCCACCGGGAGTGTATTGGATGTGTGAGGAGAAAGACTCCGGTATCAGTGTGCACATAAAGCTGTCGGCAAACTCTTTGTAGGACTCCAGCGAGAGCACTTGTCCTTCCATGAACTCCTGCAGACATCATCACAACAGTGACAGAGGAGCACGAGTGAGTGCAGGAGATGTTAATGGTATCGGACATTGTAGCACCTTGGAGATGAGGACATTGAGGCCGGCATGCTTGTTGTCCCATCCGAACTCATTGATGTTGTCATCTGCTCCAAGAGTTTTGCCATTGTTTTGTATGTAATTGAGGAAGGAATCGTTTCTTGAGGCCCTTCTGAGCCATGCTGCTCCCCACAGTAACTCATCCTGAGAATAGTTCCAAGTTTGTGAAGTGAATGCGTATGATGCATGTACATCTCAAGCTGTATTCATTCTGTCATCTGTAGACAGGAGATGCATGTATATACAAGACAGCATCGACGGGCCCCATGATGAGATCAAAGCAATTAATAGATCTTGAAGTACTATGGTAGATTGCACATGATGATTGTGGGATTCTCGTAATGCCTTGAGTTGCATGCTGCTTCAGTCATCATATTTGCTAGATTCATGGACTTGTGTCATTCCACCATAGACAAAAGAGACCTCATCATGCTCTTCGCAGTAGGAGGTCCTGTTTTACTATTGGGTCTTAAAGAAACTCCACCGATGGCACAATGGAGTGCTCGGAGAGAGAGAGAGAGAGAGAGAGAGAGAGAGAGTAGGAACTTGCCTGGTATCCATCGAAATCACAGTAGAAGGGGCACACCCCAGCTTTGAGCCCGGGGTCGTCACTGTAAGCACCCTTGTGGGTGTCGGCGAAGTCGAACACCCTCATTGCATTCTTCAGCAGCTTCCGCGAGTAGGCCGAGTCGGTCTGGCGGAACACCATCGACGCCGCCGCCAATGCGGCCGCCGTCTCGCCAGCCACCTCGGACCCCGGCCGGTCCGCGCTCACGTAGTACACCGTCCGCGCCGTGTCCATGTCCTCCGGCCGCTCCCAGCAGTTGTGGTCGCTTATAGGGTTCCCCACCTACTGTAAACTCCACTAAGTCCACTGAGGTCCAAAACCAAGGCAAACCACCGCCGGTAGCGGTATTAGTAGAGGTGAGGGTGAGGGATGACCTGAACGAAGACGATGCCGGGGTGGGAGACGGTCTTGAGGAGGTAGTCCGTGGCCCATCGGATGGCCGCCGCGGCGTTGCGGAGCTCGTCAGCCGGCATGCAGTCGCCGAACTCGATGACGCTCCACGACAGCATCGTGGTGGTGAAGGCCATGGGGAAGCCGAACTTGACGTTGTCCCCGGCGTCGTAGTACCCTCCGGTGAGGTCGACTCCGACCTCGGACCCGTCCAACAAGGCCGAGTCGCCGCGCCACACGGCGCGCTGGTCCGCCGGCAGCTTGCCGGACCTCTGGCCTTCAAAGAACAGAATGGATTTGGCCAATGCGTCGTGGTAGTCATGGCTTCTCGCCAATGGCAATGGCAGAGCAAGCAGCAGCAGGAGTGGAAGCAAGAAGGGTGTCATGACTGCTACAAACTGGGTGAGGAAGAGATCTAAGTAGTGATTGATTCGTGTTGGCGCCTTGCGAGGATAACTCCCAACATTTATACAAGGGGAATAAGTTGACACAGGAAGATCACGGGAGGAAAAGAGAGAGAAGAGAGAGTTAGCAGAAAGGACTGGAGTTGTCAGCTGATCACATGCATGCATCCAGTGGCATGAGAGGCCACAAGCTAGTGGGAGAGAGGGCACCATTGCCCATGGTAGAGAGCTAATAAAGTGAGCAAAAGCCAAAAGGGTGGAGGCAAACTTAGCTTTGGTCCACAGCATATTTGCTTGTCGACATGTATATTGTGGAAGGAGGTTGTTGGGTTCACAGGTTCACTGTTATGGTTCATAATGGAGCTCTTTCTTGTGCACTGTTGAATATGATTCATGTTGAGATCAAAAAAGGTAGACATGCAGTGATACATATGATTTGCAGCATATGAACAGGCAAAAGCTTTGCCACACTTTATGATGGAATTGTTTCTGGACTCGTGCAGCAGATGAAGAGGACACAGAAGGGTCCATAAACCACCATCTAACTTGGGGTTGCTTTAGGTCCAGATTGGGAATCCAGCAGCTTTCAGAACTCGAACTTTAGTAGTGCACAAGTCATCTCATGAGCTTTTGAAGACGAGCCAATAGCTTCTCCCTTTTGGCTCAGTTACAGTAGCTCATGTCACCACCAAAGATATATGAGGAATCATATGAGAAGCTTTTCAGCCTCTCTCTCTCTCTCTCTCTCTCCCTTCCTCGTTCATGGTTAAGACAATGACTCCACAACAACAAAAAAGAGTAGCAAACCAGTGGGCACAAGTCACTACTTTAATGCTTGTGTTTCACTCTAAACTTTAGTAAGCTTGCTTTTAAGTCTTTCTTTACAGATTATACAGCCAGCCAGCCAAACTTGGGTTCTTTATGTATCTAAATAAAACTTCTTATAGAGTCAAAACTAAGACAAATGAGCCATCCTATTTTCCTAGTTCTTTGGATCAAACATCATTAATTAGAGCATCAATGGACAAGAAACTGTTGCAGTTGTTGGTCAAGCAATGGACTAGTTTGAGGGACATTGACTTCTATTGGAAAATAAAGTTGAAACAGAAGTTGCTTCATGTGGTTTTCAACAACAATGTGGGTCCAAGTCAACCCATACATGACATTTATCTTGTGCACACAATAATTTCCAACAAAAAGTTTGGGTATGGAGACTCACTTTGGATCCTTTTGGGGGAGGGTGGGTGGGTGGAAATAATAAGGTTTGCATGCTGTGGTATTTATTGTTGCCAAAAACAAGTGCAGGAGATGACAGAAGAAAGAGGGTGAAAGAATTTGAAGTAAATATTTAACCATGAAAAAGGAAGAGTTACACTCTCTTACCTCTCAGTCATCCTGTTGAGCCTCCTTCATGCCTTTATGATTCATGGAAAGCTTTGCTTGTGCAAACCAAGAGCATGAGATGCTGCCAAAAGAAATGAGACACTTGCACTGAAAGTTTTTTGCATGGAGAAGAAAGCATATCATGCATTTATCTAAATCTTTTCACTACACCAACATCATCAATAACAATAAGCATAATGTCCAAAATATCCTTAGTTAAAACAAAGATGATTTGGATACTTATACATACTCTTTTGACTACTGAGAGATTCTCAATAATGGCAAACCTTCCTTCAAGGCATCAATAATGAAATGGATTGTGATATAATTATTTAATTTAATGTTCCTACAGTAGCATACTACCATCATTTATGGAATTTGAAGTTAATCTAATGCTAACAAGGCACGAGTTACATGCAATCTTACCAATAGTTTTCAGGAGTCCCAAATAATTCTTTCTACAAAAATCTAAATGCAGAAACCATGTTCTTAGGTAGATAAGGTGCAATTCCAGCAAACTTGATTAAATCAATTTCCACTGAGTTGATCTAATAAATGTTTGCTATTTGGCACCCTGCATGAGGACTTCAAGTAATTAGATAGAGGTTGGCCCAGTGGAAGAATAAGCAAATCAATTAAGGATGTGATTTGGGTCCGTTTGATAGCAAATTCATTATCATTCCTATGAATTTGTGGAGAATCCAGAGATCATAATTTGATCATAAATACAATGTTAAGATGAAAACCAAAGAGTTATCTTCCTAGAAGAATTTTGGTTAAGACCATAAAACATTATACTAAGATGACACCAACACAAATATGAACTAAGCATGATGCCAAACTTGATGAATGGCAGTCAAAGTTAATGCGAAATATCTATTACAACTAATGTAGCAATATTCTGTGATCAATATATCATCTTTAACTACGACTGTGATGACTTACAATCTTTCATGAGCCACTCCTAGTAATTCCTGCACAATAACTGGAAGCATAAATGGAGAGAACAATGTAGAACATAAAAGTAAAATGTACTTAGCTCACCCAACTTCAAAATGGATTTACTCAATGTGCATACAGAAAATTTCAAAAAACTCCAAACCCAAAACCTGTAAGATAATCTGCGTGGTACATGTGAAATGATGATAAGTGACATTTATACAGATTGAAGAACTTCAAATGTACACAAAAGGAACAAGAAGTCCCGGAAACCCAGGATATGCATTACACTGCAATTGTGATAGTAATATAGGTGACTTAGTATGTCCGAGCATGCGGGTGCTTTTTCATTCAGGAGCACACATAAATAATGGCTACATATAATAAACAAAATTTACATATGCAAATTATCGAAACATACTGCATCACTTCTACCCACTGTTCTGGAAGGGACCAGTAGGAACCACACCTGGAGAGTCATGATTATTATCACTGGCAAGATCCATTTGCTGAGCCTTTAACAATCAGAAAAAAAAATCCAATGAATCATGAAGTCAGTGAACTTTCAAAACAAAATATATATCATGACTATGATTTTAAGCCATGTGCAACCAAAGAAGGAAGACAAACAATTGATACCTGTGTATTGGAAGCTTGCTCATGAATTCGAACAGGTCTTGTGTTGAGATCAATCATATTTGAATCCATTTTGCCATCATGATTGTTGGTAGCATCTAAGGCAGGATCAGCAGAGAGTTTGCGATTAGTCATTTTCTCTGTCATCACCATTTTGTGATCCCTCCTATGTTCATCAAAGTCCTTGGCTTTTGTTTTAAGCTCTTCCATATGACTGGATCTACTGCCTGGAAACTACATAGAGAAACACATCTAATCAAAGTTCAGATAAAATATATACATGCCATCTTAATGTTGTTGACTAACCTCAACCCTTTGCCTCAGCAATAGATATCTTCTATGGGTTCTCTTTCCTCCAACATGCACAGCCATATCACACTGCAAGCATAAGGAACTTCCATCTATCTCACAATAAAAGAAGGCTACATGGATATGAAGTGATCAAGTTAGATCCCCAGTTAGTTAGTATAAAGAAAAAAACACTTCATTGAAATCATAACAAGCATACCGGGTGCATTTTCACATATGTCACAATGAGGAACTTCACTAGGGTCAGCAAGTCCTACTCGTACATGCCGGCTAGCAAGTTTGTTACACATGTGAACCTGAACTAAAAATTTCGAGAAGTTACAAGCAATTTAGAAGAAATTTAAAGAAATCTATGTTGCCAGTAAAGTTCTTTTAATTCTAATAATCTAAACTTTTTCTTTCAAAATTACGAACAAAGAAATGACATAAAAGGCATTAATAGATAAGAATATGCTTACATGATGCATACATAAGTCTATGTTCAAAGGCATTTACTATTGCATGTAGACAGGTCAGAGAACAATAAAGAAATTTTGACACAAGCTTGTCAAATTAGTAATAGCCCAAAATATCTTCTAATTTATGCATCCATGGTACTCTTTTTGTGTTGGATGCTACTCGTTTTGTGTTTAGATACATTTTTCCTGCATCAATATCCATGCAAACTGGTCAGAAGTTGCATATTTTTGGGACATTGCAGCAACAATACTGATATTACCACCGCAATGAATAATGATTTCGCAAATTCAATAAATTTTCAAGTCAACAAGTTGTTGATATTGCAAATCAGTTAGTGGTGGTACTACGGTTGATAGTTGACTGAAAGCTGAAAGGATTAGGCAGCCTTGGCCCTATCTAAATGATTTGGTAACATTGTTATTGCATTTGAGAAGGAGCCAGCATTTATGTTCAAGAGGGGTACAATACTTAATAGACGATTGTGTGAAAGAATTTAGTCCGAATCATTGCAATTAAAATTAGTCAAATAATCCTCAAATTACTAAATACAACTTAAACTTTTAAAGAGCAGGAATACATATGATAGCACAATTGAAGAAAATGAAACAAAAAAAATCAGAAAAATAAAATTTGCATGATGTGATTATGATGTAATAAAAGATAGGTTAAGAGGAAGATCAAAATATTATTTCATTTGCTGTCATCAGTGATGCAATTCAAATAGAATTAAACTAAATCATTGTTTGATAGGCAATCCATAGTTTTGCTTATTCATTTTCCAATCTTTGAAACAGAGGAAGCTAAATGACAAGTTTTCGAAAGTTACACACAACCATGGCTAATTATTTTTAAGAAACATATATACCAGAATCTTACTATACAGAAGAGTTCAATTGTCACCCAAATCTCAAAAGTTGGTGCAGTTACCACACCAACTTGATACGTGGTGCCACAGATGAACAAAATTTAATTCAAAATTGACATCAAAAGAATATCAGACGACCAATTGCAACATGTGGCTTGGTGGTAAGCATTACTGCAGTTGTGATGCTTATTTTCAGATTACCTTCCTAACAAGATAAGAGGGATGCATCAAATTTTGGAACACAAGGGATGCATCATAAACTGGAACTTGAAGAATCCTACTTCTTTCCCCTTTCCTCTGTCCAGTGATGTAGTTGAATGCCTATCATAAATTGAAACGAAGGTTGTTTCTGTATAGAACTCAAGGACCAACATGTGAAGGTTGCTCTCTAGGAGTATGAATGAGTCACCTTTTGTTAATTAGTTCTTGCAGGATGTTAGCCAAGGGTTCAGGTTCCAAAAGCAGGCACTGTAAGATAAATTTTTCTATGCTAACCACTAAAATTGGCAGTCAGAATAGTGATCTACATCAGAATATCATATAGTCTAGCCTGCCCTGCCTAAAATAACCTAGATTGGACTAAAAAAGAAAAAGGAAAACTAGACTGGGCAGCTTGGGGAGGGGCAAATGGGCCAGCCCAGCCTTGTACAGCTTCAGGTAAGTCCAGTTCAACAGAGGTTCAATCTTGGCCATCCCAAAGATAAAAACAAAATGTTCAGATTACAGTGCACTCCTAATCAGGAAAGGAGCAATGGGCCATTGTTTAGAGTAGGAGATAAGTATCTAATGGCTCACGGAGAACAACCCACTTCTAGATGGAGTAGGAGTCAACATAGGACCTATCCAACTCTTCCCATTCCTCTCCAAGTCAAATCTATTTAGTAAGCACCCATTATGCATTTTTTATTTATATCAGAACGTCTCTAGAGACTTATTCTGAGTCATGTCGGTGTCAATGTGGCTATTATAAATATAATATTGTTTGAGGCTTAGAAAGCTCTAGAAGTTTCTTTTGGTATAGTGGTTTTCTCAACAGAAACCTAAGCATCTAAGCCTTTAACACACACAAATTCTAATTTCTTTCTTATTTACTACCAAATATGCGATTATATTTTTCCTTTGGTTCTGTTAGCTCTAGATGGAGTCTCCTTGCCTAATTTTTCAGATTACCTTCCTTGTAAATCAACAACTTCTAGATAAACGAGGCACGTCGGGACTTACCTTATTTTGGGTAAACTCAACTTCTACTCAATTTCTAAATGAAATGGAATAAAGAAAAAGAAAGAGAAAAAAGTAAGGTAGGTTGAATATCTCAAAGGTATAACATGCCAGTCTATATGCAATTATCGAAAGGCATAAAACTTGAAAAATCTTTTGCATGTTTCCGTCTTGCCATATCTCATGCCTAAATAAGTATGACAATTGCCTTGTGCACAAATATGTCTTAAACCAACAAAAGTATCAGAGAGGCAATGGGGAGTGTGTATGAATGACATTTACCTAAGAAAAAATGAAAAGAAAGATATCCAATCACTCTCCTAGTCAACCCTTCGTACAGATAAAAGGGCATCAACATCTAAGAACCAAATTCTCTTTAGCATCAGTTAATTCAAATTAATAGGTGTGTGAAACAAAGATAAGTCAGCCAAGTTGAAGAAGGAATGTCATCATTGCACATGGACAAGCCGTCCACATTTCATGGATCGCCCACCAACATGGAACGAAACTTCTCCCAAGTCAATAGCCGAAGGTTCACTGCATCACAAGCCATGCATTTATAAAGCCAATCTCTCCTTTGTCCATTAAATATTTTTATTCTTTCCGGGAATCAACATCTAATTGATGACCTAAAGCAACAATAACTTCCTGAGCACTAAATTTCTACTGAATTAGCCAACTCAACCAGGAAATCGTGTATCTGTGCAGCTTCAATCTATCGACACCTACCAAGAATTACTCGTCACCGCCTTCGATTTACTAACAATTTGCTTCTACTCCAACTATCCAAGAACAAACTCAAAGAAGTATACCAACCTGACTACAACCTTACCAAAGTCTCATCAAACCTGTTCGCCATGGATCAGCTCGTCCACCACTCGAAACATCAAGAAAGCAGAAGATGCCGAAAGAATCAGCACCACAAAAGGAGAGCAAAACGAAAGGACCTTCTCATCGCAGGGCCGGCACAGGGCAGCCTCGTCGGCGGCACAGAACAGGATAGCCGGGGCGTTCTCGCAGACGTCGCAGATCGTTCGCATCTTGCCCTCCCTCTCATCTCCCTCCCACCACGCTCGTCCACGCATCCATCCCCCACTACGCCGCCAACCTGACCCTCGAAGAGAGCGATGAATACGAGGAACGGATCCGCCGACGATGGTTTGGTGGCGACCGCGGCGGCTTTATTTGGTGGACGTCCTTCTTCCAACGCCAACTTGCGAACATTCCCACAGGATTGAAATTACAGATGTATCCCTCGTCCTCGAAATGTCATTTGCATCCCCCGCATTCAAATATTTTCACATACACCCTTTGAGAATAATAAATAATTCATATATTATTGATATTTATATTAATAATTTTTATAAAATCTTTAATAATTAGAAATATATGATTTTGGCGAGAAGGAAGGTATAAATTAAAATGTGCATTTCTACTTTTTAATTGGGTTACAATCTTACAAAAAGGCCCACTAAGAAAGCGCATTTACGCTGCAAAATAAGAGAAGGTTCGAGGGGATTTATGAGGTGCGGGACACGTGGCGAGCGCGGGCGGACGCAGGAGATACCGTGGGAGGAATCAAGCGGCTCTCAGCCACCAGATACTACGAGTTACGACAAGGAACAGATTTCCGAATGCACCCGCAGTGCTTCTCCGTGGGTCCCGGGTGGGACCCATGTAGGCATCCAACCGACTTCGAGATACGAAGAGGTGGAGGTCGCGGGAAGGAAGCGGCGGGAGGAGGATTTTATGTGCTAATTACATATTATTTTTTATAATTAATTATCCTTAGTATTTTAATCTTTATATTTTTAAAAATTATTTTAAGATCTTTATATTTATGAAAATAAAATATTTAATCCCATTGATTCAATAAAATTTTATTATTATTATTTTTAATCATATAAAATTATTTTTTTTAAACATTATAGAGATCTTAATATTTTACTTTCATAAGCATAAGGATCCCAATATAATTTTTAAAAATATAAAATATTAAATATTAAAAAACTAATTATAAAAAAATTATAATTAATTCAGATTTTATTCATTACAATATTCATCTAGTTCTTAAATGGTTTAGATCAATTTTTTTATGGTTTACATCAATATTAGGAATATTCATACGTTGGTAGCGGTTCTTAAACCATTATCCATATATTGATATATATATTCTCAGGGACTTTTAATAATCTATTTTATTAATATTCTCTTAAGGATTATCGAGAGAAACCAATCTTTGGAAGGAGATTAAATATCCTCTTAACTATTGTCTTCGTATCACATAAGGAGAGGAACCAATCTTTAGAAGGAGACTAAACATCCTCTCAAAGATTATCTTCATATCACATAAGGAGATGAATTAATCTTTGAAAGTAGATTAACTATCCTCTCAAAGATTATCTTCATATCACATAAGGAGAGGAATCAATCTTTGGAAGGAGCTAAAGATCTACTCGAGGAATATCTAGATATTATATAAGGAGAGGAATAACATTTAGAAAGATCACGCATCAAGGAAGGATCGAGAAAGATCAAGACTTCAACAATAAGTATTATCTTACACAAGCAGAGTTTTAAAATTTTAATTTTTTTAATTAAGCATGTAGATTATATAATCTTTTTTATATCCGATTGATTTTATATCATACAATCTTATTTAGAGAATTATAAGAGTTGAGGGAATTTCCTAAATGAATTATATTGTTGATGAAATATTTAGATGTAATATATTCATGAACAATTACTGATTTTTCTAAAAAATATTTTATTGCAAACTATTTTTTTTAGATCGTGATGATAAATTACGATGTACAAGATTTTGATGGATAGATTATCATTTAATTAATCTATACTTCTAAAAAATTATTGGTAAAGGTTTTAGGAAGTTTTGAAACATGTTTAAAGACAATAACATCCAACGACAAGATCAAATACTTTGATAAATTCTGCTTAATATACAAAACACCCTATGTTTGTGAAACATGAATTGGAGTGAGTGATTTAGTTAATAAAGCATCCAAATGATGCCATGGACTAACACGAAAATAAAATTATATATGACAATGATTAAATCAGCTATTTACTGGAGTTGGATTATCGCAGGTGAAATATTAACTTCAATCATGGTTTGACACATGGTACAGTGGATAAGAGGAATGAACCATGGCCAATAATGCATAAACACGAAAATTATCACATTACAAAAATATAAAATAATATACCATGATATAGATAGAATATTTCTTTGATTTAATCCCATCATGTCATTACTATATAAGTCAATTACTATTTATTTAAAACTAACTAGAGCATCAGATGAATCTTATTGGACACTCCATCCAATTTCATTCTTCCTATAAAGTCGATCATTATTCGAATATTATCGACATCTACCAGAATATTTTGGTGCTAGAAGAAAACACATGTTGCAAGAACGTCACCTTATCTACCCACTTAATGAGAGCTAGAGTGAAGGTGCTACATCGTCGACCCATAATACTATTACCAAATGTGGACAACAACTAACATTTCTAGCCCTTGGCACTTCTACTTCGACATAAATCCCGATGTAGTATTGATCGTTGTTCAAAGACCTTGGACTCTTTCCATTAGTAAGAACCCCAACCCACATGGTGGTCTCGATTGAGTTTTTCTTGAACATTACTTAGTAGGTTTATACGTTGATTAAGATGATGTAGTTCGTCATTTGCCTACTTCCTCAACTAGCTCAATCAATAGTGATCTCGACCTTATAGCAGCTAGTTACACCCCAGATGCCCGCTGAGGTGCCTTCGTTAGCTTCAACATTGATCACCACATAGCATCCATATTCAACATATCACCTAACGAATGTAGTATCTTGGTCTCCCACGATCGGGTTAAGTGAACAATAAGGACAATGATTAGACTATATAACATAGGGCGTTGAGCTAGCCCATGTACTAGTCATATGTACTATACATGATTGGGTCAACCCATAGCCTATGGATCGGTCATATGCATTGCCCATATTGCGTTGAGTCGAACTAGCCTATAGGCTGAGGCTTGACCTATGAGTTGGGCTTAACTTATGGGTCAAAGCTTGACTTATGAGTTAGCCTAGCTTGCTAGTTAGGCCTAACATATGAATTGGTCTAGTCTACTAGTCGGGCTTATTTGACTGAGGTTAGTTTGTGGGTTGTGACATAATCGGTCGACTAATTTTAATTTAAATCCTAATCAATTTTTTTTAATTTTAAATTATAACATTATGAGTTTTAATCAAATATTTAATCATTAACAATAAGTTATTAAAATATAAATAATAAAAATTTAAAAAATAAAATTACATAAGAGAGGAAATAATATTTTTAATAAACTATTCTATAAATCTAATAGAAATCACATAGAGTCCAAGATAATTCTTTTTAAAAAAACAAACGAATAATTGCAACATATTCTTATGATCACTATTTTTGAAGCTTCCACACAAATATAAATAATAGCTCCTGATTCGCATTCGTTGCTCGAACCCAAAGCTTTGAGGTCGAGAAGGTCGCCCAGTCAAACCGAACACTCGGAGTGAGAAGCATGAGCAGTACAAGAACGATGACACTTCAACTCTCTGTAAGTGTTTCGTGTTGTTGAACTCGTGTTGGTTCCTGCTTGGGATAAAGTGTTTTCTACTTCATGCTGGAGTTTGCTGGGGAAGTGAAGCGGCAGAAACGGAAAGTGCTGCTGCTGCTGCTAATGATCATCAGCTTCTATTACTGCCTTAAGAAAGTTTAGGCAAGTCTTGATGATGACGAGGCTGTTTCTCGAGTGAAATCAGAAGAATAGTTTAATGGAGTGAGTCAACAAACCTTTGAAATCAGAAGAATAGTTTAATGGAGTCTTGGGTTGTTGCTTATGGGAGGGCTGCTGCTGCGTCTTGGACTTCCTTCCATTCTTCACATTCTCACCCCAACCACGACGAGAATTTCTTTGAAGCACGCACTGCCCTGTCTACCTAGCTTTCACTGTAATAGGGTATATTCTGGTATCGCCCTCGTTGCCATAGTGTGTCGCGTGACATCGCGTCGTCCGAAACCGTACGAGACAATGTCGAACAATACAGAGCTGCTCCGAAAAGCTTGGAATGACACCGTGCGGCATAGATCCGTGCGGATCGATCGACGCTCGCATGGAGGTACAAGCCGACTGCCATCATCAGATTGCGTATGATCGACCCTCGCTCGTAAATATAAAAACCAATTCCCTGATCAGCATCAGAGAGAGGAGGATAGAATTCCCTAAACTCCACTCAACACTTACTTGACCTTCGGATGAGTCGAGTAGAGAAAACCTCCTCCCGACTTCGACCTACGTGCAAGAACTCAGCAACGACGAAGCGGACTGCTCATTAACAAGAAGGACCACGTTCGGAGATGATTCTCAATCTCGACCCGACCCAACGGACGTTTCTACCGTTCAACCACCCACTCTGATGCCCTTGCGCATTCGGGTCTAGACCGAGTCGTGCTGACACCTCGACCAGGATTCGCTAACACAATGCCTCTTCATTACATGAAACAAAAACAAACATATATCTCTACTACGTCTATCTTTCATCGAGAAGGAATTATACGTGTACGTGCTCGATGGTGCAATCGGAAAATACTACTATTCACCGGCCAAAGAATTTTGTTTCCTATCCATACAATTCTTGATTGTTTTGACAGGAAAAAGCCATTGTTCTATGCCATCTTGCACAAAACCAATTACTTATTTGCTGATGATCATCATCATCAGCAGCAGCAGCAGCACTTCCCATTTCTGCCGCTTCACTTCACCAGCAAACTCCAGCACTCCAAAGAAGTAGGCTTACCGAAGAAAACACTCTATCCCAACCAGTAACCAACACGAGTTCAACAGCAAATAACACTTACAGAGAGTAGAAGTCTTTTCGTTCTTGTACTGCTCATGCTTCTCTCTCCGAGTGTTCGATTCTCGACCTCAAAGCTTTGGGTTCGAGCAACGAATGCGAATCCGGAGCTATTACTTATATTTGTGTGGAAGCTTCAAAAATAGTGATCATAAGAATATGTTGCAATTATTCGTGCTATATGTAGTTTTTTTTTTTTTCTATATTTTATCTTAAACTCATGATGCTAATTGTGATATGTGATTTCTATTAAATTTATGCAATAGTTAGCTATTAAAAATATTATTTTCTCTCTCTTATACAGTTTTATTTATTTTTTGAATATGTTGTTATTTATTATGTCTTAATGATTTATTACTGACTCTTATATACTTGATTATAATTTCATGATGTCATAATTTATAATTAAAAAAATTAATTAGGATTTTGATTGAAATCCTCGTCAACCCAAATCCTCCTCCCATAGCTATTTAATTAAAATATTATAATTTTTATTTTTAGTTTTTTTATTCGATATTGATGTGCTAGATACATGAAAATATACTCGCGATGTCACACCTTAAACATTAGTCCAATAATAATGGCATATCTCATTTAATAAAATTTTAAAGATATAAAATAACTTAGTTGATAAATAATTTTATTGAATTTTAGGATGAAATCTAATTTTTTTTAAATAATTAACTAATCCTAATATAAATATTATTTCTCTCTCTCTCTCTCTCTCTCTCTCTCTCCTTTTGAGGAGTCAAATGGAGAAAGATATAAAAGCAGAGTAAAAGAAAAGGAAAGAAAACAAAAAAGACGAAGAGAACGTCTTCAACATCCATCCTTCTTCCGGATTCACAGTATCAGCAGACGGAAGAGGGGAGACAGGAATTCCACCTCGGTGCATGATCGCGTACGACGAGCCCGATCACCTCATCATCTCGTTCTTCTTCATGATGAGGCCGGTCTTCTTCCCGGGTGTCAAGGAGGAGTCGGAGGAGCATGTTTCGGGATCGCTTTCGCTCACTAATGCGTGCGACGACGACGACGACGACGGACTGCTTCGTCCGCAATCAATCACCGACAAATCTTCTGTGCTTCGCAACTTTTCTTTTTCTTTTCTCTTTATTTCTTTTTCCAAAGAAAACTGACACCTCAAAAAAAAAAAAAAAAAAATAATAATAAAAGAAATGTGGAAGAGATTTAGATAATTATATTTAAATTTCAAAATTAATTGAATTATATCTTTTTTTCTCTCTTTTTCCAGCAAATTAACCTTCTTTTCAAAATTTGCTCCACTTTCATTTTGTAGAAAAAATGAAAAAAAAAAAGTTTTAAAGATTCTAATTGGTTTATTAGACACATATTTTAATTATTCATTGCAATGTTTCTACTTTTTTTATTTATCCTTTAAAAAATAAAATTAAATATTCATATATATATATATATATCTTAATTTAATAAATACATCTAATATGCCTATCATTGAAGCTTATCATTTGACATAAAAAATGTAAAAAACAAATATAATAAATAAATAAAACAAATAAGGATAAAAAATCAGAGTCTCTCTCTCTCTCTCTCTCTCTTAATTCTATGTAACAAAGATACATAGATTAGATTGAGGACGATAGTATCTCTTCTTTCGGAGCCCATTCTTCTCTATGGTTCTATCATCTTCCTCGATAAAACGAGTCGTCGTACATGAATTCCCCTACAGTCCTCACCCACTCTCTCTCTCTCTCTCTCGCTTCCCTAAGAAGGCCCTTTGTCAAACTCTTTTCGGAGACAGCTGCAATGGCGGTGACCACCGTGGAGAACGGAAACCACAGGTTTGGTCGATGGTCTCATTAAATGTATCGGTCACAGCCATTAAGGAATGCCAACTACTCATTGGTCGATATCAGTGCGACAGCAGGGTCCATGCAGCGAGCGATCGGTATCACGACAGGACACCCGTGGGGACTCCGTAGATCGATCTCTTCTACCTGCACTGTGACCTCCTCCCTAACCTCAACAGCACCTTCCCATCCTCTTCTTTTTACGCGGGTGTTCTTCATGTTGAATTAGTGTCAGAAAGTTGCAGGGGGGAGGGTGGAGATGGGGACGATCGGTGGCGAAGAGATGGCCCGATGGGAGAAGGATGAGGGCGGAACGAAGGAGGAGAGGATAGTGGTTTCGGTGAGGATGAGGCCACTGAACGCTAAGGAGATGGAGAAGAGCGACCCCTCGGATTGGGACTGCATCGACGACACCACCGTCGTCTTCAAGAACAGCCTCCCGGAGCGATCGGTGTTTCCGACAGCTTACACCTTCGGTGAGTGTAGCAATTCGTCTCTCGGATGAGATTTATGCTATCTGGGTTGAAATCGGTACATAAAAACGATAAATGCCTCATCTTGTCGAGTGTTTTCTCTCGGCGAATCCTCTCGTTTGTGTCAGATTCTGTCAAGAACAGAGTCCTCCCTATATTTCTTTTCGAGTAAGGTGAGAACTGTGCTGCGATAACTTGGAAATCTTCTGCCGGATAATTTCTTGCTCTCCTTTGGCAATTTCAAGAAACCATCTTAGAATTTGCATTCAGAATCCACTTTCGATTCATTGCATTATGACCTTCCGCACCTTCCCGTCCTCATCTCTCTACTGCTCGGGGATGATCAGACAGAGCATTCGGGTGTGACTGCAACACGAGACGTGTCTACGATGAAGGAGCCAAAGAAGTTGCTCTTTCAGTTGTCAGCGGAATCAATGGTGAGCGCAAAACACTCGCTGGATCGTTCGCCTACTTCGTCTCACTCCATCGATCCATCTGCGTATGCGTATTGCAGCAAGTATATTTGCCTATGGACAGACGAGCAGCGGAAAGACATACACGATGGCCGGCATTACTGAGTACACCATGGAAGACATATACGACTACATCAAGAAGGTATCAACTCTCTAGTGCCTGAGTTCGTGGTGTCTCAGATGCAGCACGTCTAATCTTTCCCTTTCTGCAGCATGAGGAGAGAGAATTCGTCTTGAGGTTCTCGGCGATGGAGATATACAACGAAGCAGTGAGAGATCTGCTGAGCAGTGATGGTTCCCCTCTCAGGCTTCTTGATGATCCAGAGGTAGAGAAGTGCACTCATGAGTGCCCATCGATCTGTTCGAATGAAACACCAAAGCTAACCTGCTACTTGTGCTGCTTAGAGAGGGACTGTCGTGGAGAAACTCACAGAGGAAACTCCAAGGGATCAATGGCACCTCAGGGAGCTTCTTTCTACTTGTGCAGGTGTTGTGGTACAAATGTCCGCACTCCATTCACCGTTTCACGCTCGCTAATCCACCATGTTTTCTTCTACAGAACAGCGACAGGTCGAAGAGACGTCGCTGAATGAAACAAGCTCTCGATCGCATCAGATACTGAGACTGGTTTGGCTTCGATCATGATTAGACTCTTCTGATACATGTCTAGAAGAATCAAACATTTTATCCGAGTCTATTTTGGCCACAATTGCAGACAATCGAGAGCACTGCTCGGGAGTCGAAGGGTAGGGACAGTAGTTCAAGCACTCTGTTGGCTGCCGTGGTATGTCCGTTCTTGCATCGATCGAATCTTTCTTTTCTGCAGTGTACTTCGAGATGAAAATGGCACAGATCGGAGGCTGAGCTGCTTCTTTTCTGGACATAGAATTTTGTTGATTTAGCGGGAAGTGAACGAGCGTCTCAAGCATCTTCCGCCGGTAATCGGCTAAAAGAAGGTTGCCATATCAACCGAAGCTTGCTCACCCTGGGAACTGTGATCCGCAAACTAAGGTCGTCGAATTGCTTTCTTCCGAGGACTCATTCCCTGTTGTGAATCCATTTCTTTGTGCATCATGTAACATCGATCATCACTTCTCCTTTCTTTGAGCAGCAAAGGAAGAACGGGCCATATACCATATCGAGATTCCAAGCTGACACGCATACTGCAACCCTTCTTGGGTGGAAATGCAAGAACTGCCATCATCTGCACGATGAGCCCTGCACGCAGCCACATCGAGCAGTCGCGAAACACCCTCCTATTTGCGAGCTGCGCAAAACAAGTAGTCATCAATGCGCAAGTCAATGTGGTGATGTCCGACAAGGCGCTGGTGAAGCATCTGCAAAGAGAACTTGCAAGATTGGAGCATGAACTGAGGTATCCAGGATCAGCTTCCTGCACACACCATTCTGATGCTTTAAGAGACAAAGATACCCAGATCAAGAAGGTTTATCGAATCTTTTGATTGCATTTGTGTAATGTTACCTCATGTGTGATTCTATCCATAACATCTATGAAAACGCCGATTGTTCTTTGCTTTAGATGGAACGGGAAATAAAGGAGCTGATGCAGCAAAGAGATCTTGCTCAGTCTCGTCTCGAGGATCTGCTCCATGCTGTAGTGGATGAGCAATCTTCAAGACAATGGGTGCATATCCTTCGATTGTCATCGATTCTCTGATGATTTTTGCCTATGTTCTCCAAATTTCGGTTCTTTTCCTTTGTGCAGGAGGACTCGAGTCAGTCATCGGCATCCCACGCACGCGGTGAATGCGAAGATGCACTTTCGATTTCTGCTGCATCTGCTATCGCATACCAAATTCCGGAGTTCTACTCCTCGAGATTTGATGTATCAAAAGAAAGCAATGAACACAGCAAGCGACACATCGAGCTTCCCGATAAGATGGAGCCACCTCGGTGGTCGATCAGCAGTCCTCCTCTGCACGAACAGATCCAACAACAAGGGAATGATGATACTGAAGAACACTGCAAGGAAGTTCGGTGTGTTGAGATACATGCCTTGAGCACAACCAGAAGTGAAGAATTCAATCTCTTGTTGAATGACGAAAGCGGGAGTGATCTGCTGCCACTGACCGACGAGGACAGACTTGGGGATCCAGCTCCAGGATCTGAAGGCGATGCACACCTGAGAGCTGCAGTAGAGCAATCGATGGACATCGAAACAAAGACAACCGAGAACGTTGTCAAACCATGTCCTCAAGAATTGAATTCAGTGCAAAAGACAATGAGCTCCAGGGAGCTGATACTAACCAGAAGTAGAAGTTGCAAGGCAAGTCTGATGAGCGGCTCAATCTTGTCTTGGCTTGAACATGTTGAACGAGACAACAAGACACCACCACCTAAGATCTTCAGAGAAAAGTTACCTGGAAGGCCCGAAGAGGATGAAAGAAGACTCCCTGCATCGGATTATGATGTTGAAAGCGAGAAACTCTCAGCAGAAGTCACTTCGAGCGACATGCCCAAAACCGAAACTGTACGCGGAGAGGTTGATGACCATGTCAATGCCGCTTTCTTGGTTGAAGATGATCGTCAGAAACAACTCCCTTCCGATCAGGTGGGCATATTCTCATATTAATGATATGTGCATGAAGTTACTTCTTGTCCATTTTTTGCTAGGATATTACAGATTAATCAGAAGTCAAAATACCTGCAAACTAGAAGCTTGATGTCCTTTTCTTCAGTTCTTCGTTGTCAACTCGATGTTCCTCGAAGACAGAAGCAGAACTACATAACCATGTTGTGTATCTGCAAGAAGTTAGATTGGAATACAAATCGAATAGAAATTCTATGTTCGATGGTCAATACCTGCCAATGACTAAGTATCGTGTTGATACGGCTTCTTGTCGATGTGATTCAGGAGGCTCAAGGGGTTCTGTCGGAAGGCCATGGAGCTGAGAAGAGCATCGAGAACGTAGGCATGGACGCAGTGCTATGTTCCTTGGAGTCTCCCTCGCGATGGCCGCTGGAATTCGAGAGGAAGCAACGGGAGATAATCCAGCTCTGGCATGCTTGCGATGTTCCCTTGGTCCACAGAACTTGCTTCTTCCTCCTCTTCGATGGCGATCCAGCCGACTCCTTCTACATGGAAGTAGAATGCAGACGGCTGTCCTTCCTGCGAAACACCTTCTCTCGTGGAAATGCCGGCGACTTGGTTGCTTCGAGGTAGGATCGATCATGTTCTCACGCTACTGGATTCGACCCCCCCCCTGCATTCAAGTAGGAAGACGATGAGACTGTGGAACTGCTGTTGGCAGCTTGAGATGCCTTCGTCGGGAGCGAGAGATGCTGTGCAAGCAGATGCAGAAGAAGCTGTCGCCGGAGGAGAGGGAGAGCCTTTACGCCAAGTGGGGAGTTGTTCTGAGCTCGAAGCAGAGGAGGCTGCAGCTGGCTCGACGCCTGTGGACTGCGACCGACCTCGAGCACGTAGCAGAGAGCGCATCGCTCGTGGCCAAGCTGACGGGATTCGCGGAGCGAGGGCACGCCATGAAGGAGATGTTCGAGCTCAGCTTCACGCCGCAGCAGACCCACAAGCGATCCTTCGGTTGGATGCACGGCAAGTCCCTCCTCATGTGAGCAGATCTGCCATGGCTTGACGACGACGACGACTAATTGCAAAACCTTTTCTTTGTTTTTCTTGCGACTATTTTGGTCGATTCTGCCCGCAAAGAAGTGATGTAAGTTTTTGCGATGCATCAAAGGAGAGAAATGCTGCGTATTGTGTGATAAAAGACCGAAGGCTGAAGCAGTTTTCAGCTAGATTGTTGTCATCTTTGGTACTTCTTCTATTTAGCCTTTCAGCACAGGAATCAAGTTTCAGATAAATCCTCTCGAGATCAAGCGATGAGTGCATGAGAATGTTGGATGCTGGTCTCATAAATATTGGATCACCAACACAGTGGTCTCATGAATTCCCAAAGCACACAGTATGTTGGGGCTATGGCTCAATGAATAAGACCTTCTGACAGTTTCACTCATAATAAAATCTTCAAATAATAATATTTTATGGGCTTCAACATAACTTCACCTGGAATAACATCACACTATATAAAAATAAATCATATCCCAAACACAAAGATTAATCATAAAGAAGCAATCTTATATTGACACTGAAATTGACTACATAATGCCAAAAAAAACTGATAAGGAAAATATTCATCATTAATGTGACTCTTCCATGCCTACAAAGAAAAAGCAGTAAACCAAATCCTGAGAAGCTCATATCTGAACAATTTCTAGATTAGGTTGTGGATGACCACCACATGCCCATAGTCCTCCCACATGTGAATTAACAAGCCCAATCAGTACCTACTATTTGCCTGCTGCATGCATTTAGATGTTCACTGAAAACTTACAAAATTATTTTGAAAAGGTTAGGTTGCTGTGACCAAGAACTGAACTTCTCATTGGTAACTCAGGTACAATGAATACTAGAAGTTTCATGTCAAAATTCCAAGTTTGTCGGATGAACAGGAACAGGAACACTGGGGAAAAAGAAACAATAATGCTATGAAAAAGGTATACACACATTATTTACATTACCCAGAGAAGCCTGCTTCCCTTATGATTGGAGAACAGATCCTTCTGTTATCTTCCAACCTGATTTGGAATGAACCATCTCATACCTGGTCGAGTAGGTGGTACTATAGGAATCATTGTGCTCTGGGTGTGTATCATCGGTTAACCGAGCAGCTTCCTCAATCCTCGCCTCCACCATTGCTCGACGCCCATCCACAGACAGGGTAACACTGTCAATTGTTAAACCTAGTAGAGTGTACTCCCAAAACCAACCATGTTTTGCAATCTCTACAGCCCGATCAGTCCATATCTTCAGCATCCGGCCATCCAAAACCTATCCATCAAGAGTTTGGTGGTTATGGTCATGCTCCCTCCATACGGTAAAAAGAATCTCAATCACTTTCTAATTTTAAACACATACAAGGATCTATAAGACCAAGTGTGTAAAAGACAATCAATAAAAATTCTATTATATAGATGAACTAAAACCAAAATGCCCTTTTGTACTGAGATATTTATCTCCATCAAATACTTGTTCATTGATCAATACGAATTCAAATGATGCCATATCATAAAATATTGTATTTCCTTCATATCAAAGCTAAAAAGGATACGTAGTAGAGCCTAAAGATGATGTGGTACGAAGATTGGTGAACTTTATGGCCTAAATATATTCATTTAAACAATCCCAATATACAAGTTTCTTCATAAAAAAATTGAGATATCACCAATAGGTCATTTCTCTGACAACTAGACAAATTAGAAACTGTTGTTAGATATCAAACACATTTAAAAAAGAGTAATTTCACACCTCTGGCAGCTCTGCAAGAGAATGATCTGGTCCCAAAGCTCGGGATTTGACATTTTGCCACTTATGTACCAAAGTCTCGGCAAACCTTGCATCCATCTTAGGTATTTCTTCAACAAAATTCTCATCTGCAGACATGTTTGATAACCAAAATAATAATTATTGCAACATATATTTATAATTCTCGAGATATCATCAAAGAAATCCATACCTTAAATATTATTTAGAGATTCAGTAAAAGAAACTATTATAGACAAGAACCTATTGCTGAAAGAAATATATCACAGCCAGGACTCACCGTAAAAGCTAATAAGAGAAGTTATGCATGACCACAATCAAGACATAAATTGAGATATTAGCCACTTCATGAAGTAAACATGTGTACAGGATGGGACTAGGGTTATGATAGGTTTGGTCCAAGGTACCTACTCGCAACAGGATAACATTGTTCAACATAATGATAATTAGAGAACCAAAGTTCCACATATCTTGAGAAGAAGACTAAAAAATATTGATTCAAGTTCCACTTCCTCAAGAAGATTTTCCAGAACGGATACTACATAGAAGACCACTTCCAGCAAATAAAGGATAACCATCGTTCGGGATGACATAGTTCAAGTTCCATTTAAGCATTGTGGTCCCTAGGCACTTGTATGCAAGAAGATTAAGGATAACCATCAACTAAACCAAATAAAGCATTCAGCACTTCACAAAAAAAAGCTTGATTTGGACTCTTAGACTCTTGTTTTGTCTTTGTCATAACACCACGTCCAAAATCGAGTGAAGTCAGATGGAATCAAATCCAGTCAGTTTTTGGCTGAGTTAGAATCGATGATCAAGACAAGTTTGAGCTAGAACTCAGTTTGGATCAAAACCAGGCTATTCTATCCTAATGGACCAAGTTAAAAATGCAATTGGGTGACCTTAACCAACTTATACACATCCAAAGCCAAATCAACAATGAACTAATTCAGTGTTTCTACCTTGGAAATTTAAGTCCTCCTAGCCTCCCTTTCTGTTCCCTGTTAACTACTATGGTACTCCATCCTATTTTCCCCTTTTCTTACTATATTTTATATTAAGTTCATGTATAATTGCATTTACTCAATAATCTCTTAAGCATCATATTCCAAAGAACACGAAAAAGAACTGTCATCAAGAACACGTGAGATTCACTTAAAAATTATCACATCCAGATTTCATCATATGAGAAGGCAATAAAGAAGAAAATTACTCTTTGAACCCAACAAGTTTCTCCTAGTACTTGTCAGAAATAACTACAAAAAAACATAGAAGGAGAATAGCTATATGGAAAGAGGAAGTTACAGAAGTATGAAGTAGTTTAAAGATGTTATTGTAGTAAATTACACGGCAATATCTGCAAACATAGATGAACCTAAACTTTGTCCAAACCATGTTGACAGTGAAATGTCTAAATCTAGCATGATTTAAAGTTTCCTTTTAAGATCTGAAATCAGCAGCAGGATGCTACATGCCATTACTTGTAAAAAAACTAACAATTCTATCTGTAACTTAGCCTTCGGCTCTATTATTAACTAAAAAATTGATAGTCTGGGTTATTACCAATATTAGTGAAATTGGCAGCTGTTGCTGAACCTGTTTCCTTCCCCATAACAAGCAAACTGTTTCTTCCAGGTAAACACTTGATCCCTATCATAGTCAGTACTCCAACCACCATTCCAGCAGACATAATCTTCATAACAGCAATTTTTATTTCATTTGTCAAGTCCTGCTCATAAGAATCTTCAGGATCAGACTTTTTAGAAACCTCAACATGAGAACCTGACTTATCTTGATCAATTTTTACGACAGTCTCCTGCATGTGTAAATCAGGGACAATATCAGTTCCATCCCTGTATTCCTCTGAACTCAGCCTTTCTTCCTTGTTTGTCAGTGGAAAAACCTTCTGCAAAGCCTGAAGTACACTTGACTTAACACTGCCTAGTGCAGCTGTAGCCTCCTCAGCCCCAATTTTCACTATGGCAGCAGCTGCAGCTAAAGGTGAACCATGATCACTTTCCATCCGTTCAAGATATTTAAGAACCATGGGATCATCATAATAATCCCCTAGTTTAAAATAAATATCACGAGTATCTCTAAACCTGGGAAAAACCACCTCCCTTAGCCAAGTCTCCAGTAGTTTGCAAAGCCCAGGAAGAACATCATTATCTTTGTCGATATTAGAGTTATCCATGACAAATTCCACGATATCTGGGTCTCTGTAGGGTGAATTATCACTCTCTATGCCCAACCACATGCGACACTCATCAACGTCTCCCAGAAGCAGTGAACAGAGCCCCCTTTCAAGCGCAAAGGGAATCTCACAGTCAGCCTTGGCAGCATACTCTGAAAATGTACCTAATGGAGTGAGGATGGTCTGCTGAAGTTGTTGAAAAAGATTGTCTGCAGTTCTGATAAGCTGGGGTCTTTTACCCACAAAGGCTTGTGCAACCAATGCAAGTGCAAACCCATATACCTCGAAGTCTTCTGCTGGCACATCGCTTGGTCTTGCAGCAAATAAATCTACCTTCACGTGAAGACAAAAAAAAATGCAAGTATCTGTCAGCAGTAGGTATTCTTTAGTATCCAATAGGACACTTCTCTAAGGATTGTACACAGACCTGCTCAGCTGCTGTCATGCGTATATATGTCTGATTCATGAAGGATTCCCGAGTAAATCCTCCACCAATAGCAGCAGCACCTCCCCTACCAACAGCCCATAATATATTGCGCACACCATGAAGACCCTCCTCTCTTTTAATTCGGTGATCTGAATCAAGAGGCAATGCTAGAAGCTCCAGAACACATCGAGGAGTGATCTCTTCTAATGTCTCATCAATCTGTGCCAACAGATGTGGTGCAAGATTGCTTGCTCCTTCCTCCTGTGTAAAACAATTTTCATATGGTATCATGAATGGTGATCCCAAACAACATTGAACAAGCAGACATCCCATCTTCCAGAGCATTATGTTCTTGAGAAATTCACATCAGTCGGCTCCTTTTCTCTTTTTTCTTCTTTTTTGGTTATTTTTGCTCATATTCCTGATATGAAAAGAACAAAAGAGGGAGGACCAAGGTACCCATTTCCTCATATGTTATATAATATAATAATCTAAACCAGAAAAACAAATAGCACTCCACCATATGCTAAATTTAGTGCTGGATATGACATAACTGAAAAGAGCAAGAGAGGCACAATGATGGACGCAAAGCAATTGCAATCACGGAATGGAATGAGCTAAAGAATACATCTCCTGAGTTGATATCTTGAAGTAGATTTTCTCCTCGTATAAGTAAAGGCTATGAAAACCATACATACAGTCTTCATTTCAATATTATTTTTTAGATAACTTAGTTTGGAAAACCAAAGCCACCTTATAGTTACTCAAATCACTAAAAAGACGAGAACTCCATAAGAAATCAGTTCTTTTCCATTCAAAATGATGAACCAGGATATGTGAAATCAGTGAAAAGATTTTTTAAAAAAATGGTATATCAGTATGTGCAGAAAAAACTTTCCAAATTGAAAGTCATGCAGATAGACAATAAGGTTTCATTTTGATATTACATTTGCAAAAATCAGGACCAAATATATGAAGAATATTTTTCTATTTGAGAAAGCTTAGAACCTTGAATGTTTCACGACAAACACTTAAAATTAGACAAGATTAAACTGTAAAATTCATGTGACTTATACCTTGTTCGATTTGGAATTTAACCTAATAAATAACATAGAACAAGATATGTTGAGAGAAAGATGCTTTTGGTTTTTCACCTGCAGGAGCTTCAGAGCCCTCTCAAGAACTTCGCAGCAGCTGACAAAGTCTGGTGGGTTCAGGGCCATCACATCCCTAGAGAGGTCGACATACGCCAGCACCATGGCAAGCACCACATCTTGCTTGAAAGCCTTCGGAAGACGCTCGAGCAGCAAACTCTTTCCCACTTGCAGTACCAATTCTGTCTCTCCGGCCTCTTGTAACACACAGAGAGCACCGGGAACCTAATCAAAACGGCACTTACTTGCTCAAAGACTGAACCAAGGCAAGGCAGGAAGAATCAAGCTAAACAAAGAACAATGACCTCGCCCGACGTGAAGATATACCTTGTCCCAGGGGACGTAGGTGGTGATGGTGGAATCAGGGTCCTCTACGATGCTGCGGTTGTAGTCCTCGCGGGAGCTAGGGTCGAAGAGGGTGTCAAAAGCAGCCTGGAGGATCTGGCGGCGGCCAATGAGGGTATCTTGGCTGTAGCCATACTGAGGGGGCTTCGAAACCCTAGCTTCGAAAGCCCGCCGAATGCCGTCGCCCAAGAGGTGGGTCTCGGCTCCAAGAACCTGCAATCCATACAGATGGCCTCGATAAGCGACCACAGAGAGAGAGAAAGAGATGGCATTTGGAGGAGGCGGCGGGGACCTGATAAAAGTCGATGGGGAGGGGGAGGGAGCGGTCGGCGGAGGGAAGGGGAGGGGGAGGGAGGAGGGCGAGGAGGGAGGGGTCGGGAGAGTGAGCAGAAGGGTTCTCGATGGCGGTGGCGGTGGGGAAATGGAAGTCGCCGAGAAGGCGGTCTGCCCATTTGCTCGAGCGGCAGACGACGGTGTTCTTGGAACGGAGGAAGGGCGCCGACTTGGAGAAGGAGGAAGAGGAGGGGCTTCTGCGAAAGAGGAGCGGCGGGAGGCGGAGGCACGCGAAGCCAAAGTAGTTCAGTGTCTCCATAAGAAGGAAGGAGAAGGGGAGGCGTCACACAGAGTCTTGCGGCCTGCGGAGGAGAGATCGTCGCAGTTTGCTTAAAGCGAGAGATCTTTGTTTTATTCTTTTTAAATAATGGATTTTTGGATATATAAATATATATATATATAGTTATAAATTTAATATAATAATAAATATCAATAGAGACATTCATCAAAAAATCAAATTAATCACTTCAAAATGTAATTTGCATTCATTTATTTGAATTATGTTGGACCGGACTTGGTTTGAGAAGCCCAAGTGGGCCGGGCCGTAGAAGAAGTTTCTCCGATTCCCCGTTTCCCACTCTGTAGTATTTGAGGGTCCCGTCACATAGCAGTAGTAGATCGGAGGTCAAGAGACGTCGGGAGAGATGAGCGCGGCGGGGGCGGCGGCGGGCTACCTGGCGCGGCGGGCGGCGCAGAAGGAGCGTGTGAGGCTGCTCTACCGGCGGGCCCTCAAGGACACCCTCACCTGGGCCGTTAACCGCCACCACTTCTACCAACACGTACCGTCTCCTTCCCCTAATCCTCCTCTCTCTTTTTCGATCCGATCGGCCCTCTATTGTGTCTTTTTGGGCTTAGATCGATGCCTTATTTCCTCGTCAACTCTGTAATTTGGCGTTTTAGTGCTCAATTTGCAAAAGCATTAAGCTTGATAATTAGCTAGGAGTTGATGATTTTTGCCCGGGCATCTGCATGCACTTTGAATGATTACCGATTCGAGTTGAATCGTTTTTTAGACTCGTGACAAAAATTCGGACGTCTGGACATTCTCATTTGGTTATCAATCTGTCTGATGTTTTATGAGTTCTATCTGTGATAGGTTTATTAGGTTTTACGAACCAATGCGCTTCAAAAGTCAAAAAAATAAAACTAAAAAACCTTCTTGGCGTGTCGTGGCCAAAAAGACATCATTCTGAATACATTATATCTTGATCTACAAAATCGAGTTTTTTCTTGTATAGTTTATAAACAAATTGTAGTTGCATAGTGCTTGTTTTCCCATGAACTGAAACATTACCTTGTTAATGACACGAGATATTGTCTTTTCCTCTTTTTCTAATGATGTTCTTTTTTACAGGCATCAGATTTAAGAGACAAATTTGAAGCCAACAAACATGCGGTATTCCCTCTTTCTTTTATTGCATTAACATATGAATGTTCGTCTTATCTTTTTAGGCTATCTAAATTGATGGTTAAATAACATAAACATAACTGTTTCATTTAGTCCTGTATTTTATTCAGAACAACTTCAAATATTTCTTTGTTCTTGGGTTGGATTGTTTTTGTGGGTATTGTGTTAATCTTTTCTTGAATGCTCATCTAATTCTATTAACCAAAACTTTAGAGTTTGGACTAGTGTGTGCCATTTTCAGTTTTGTATATTTGATAATAAAACGGATGCAATCCATATATCTTACGAAACAGTTAGTTATATTCACATATTCTGCTACATAAGTGTCAGATGCGTTCCTTTATTATGTCTTTTATACAACTGATGTAGGATTAATGCCTAGTGTGTTAGGCTCCCCCATCGCAGGATCTAGGTGGGGCCATTTGTATATGGCATTGCCTGTGATATTATTTCTGTATTTTGCACCAATGACACCCTATTGAAGTGGAGCAGCTTCACCGCCCCTGGTGTTTTTTGGTTTTGAAATAACAGAACTTTTATATTCCTAATACTTCATCACAAACTGTGCAGCTCTCGAATCAGTGCTTCTAATATTGTTTGGGTTCAGCAAGGTGTTGTGGTTATGTAATTTGATGACTCGAAATTCAACAGTGTCATGTAATTGTACACTGTATAATTGGATAACTTTTAGCAAAATTTGAATATAGTAGTCTATGTTAATCTTAGATGGGTAGGGCTGCTTACACTGAACCTCACAATATTTTGCGTGAGTTGAATGTCATGGACAGGACCATCTCTTTTTGGTCTATTTGAATCTTGGAATAAAGTACATCTAGTTCTTATATGGTTTAGATCATTTTTTATGGTTGCCCATTTCACATATTGGTAGATCATTCTAGGCAGGAATGTCTGTATTATATAGATAACCTAGAGAAGGTTTGCAAACTAAAAGCTGTATCTTGGAAATTGTATCTGACCCTTACAGTGTTATCCCATCCAAAAGTAAGTGTGGGGACTTCATGGAGAGTAAAGCCTAAGGTAACCCAAGTTGGTTTTAATAGACTAAAGATTTAGAATATTGGTTAAATGTCTGGATCGGTGAAGAAAATGACGAGGCTGGCTATGATTTGTTCTCTCTCTTTGAAAATGAAATATGACTTCTGATTTTTTTAAATTTTGCATCTTTCTAACTTGTAGTCTTGTAGTCTGTTCTTAAAGTTCCATAACTGAAATTCATTATTTTTGTGTCATAAAAAAGGCAGTTTAATGCAGTAGACTAAGGAGGGTCAGTGTGCATAATCTTTAACCTTGCAAGTAAGGAAGCTATTTTCATATTTGATGTATGACTTGAGCCTTGGTCATCCAAATTGCAAATGAGAAATATTACTTTTGCAGTTACACTTGAAAGAGTATGTTTATTTTGAATTCATTCATCTCTCTATGCATAGTAATAGAAAGAGGAGTAACCATCAACCAAGCCTTAGGTTGTTGTTAATGGTTGGACTAGTGAATTAATTGATTAGATCAAAGGTTTAATAAAAAGTATTTACAAAATAATATTGTTAAATCATATTACAAGATTTTATTGTTCATTAATCTTATTATAATTAGTCAATGAAAATTTTAACAAAAATATGGTTTAGAAAATGTATACGAATTGCAAATTGGATCAGACCCCAAAGCAATTAAAATTAAGTAGATAGCATTAGATAAAAAATATAACAAGTAATAGAAACCAAACAGACTAATTTTGGTAATCATTGCATTTGTCGATACTACTAAATCAAATTAAGATCATACTAGTCTTATAGAGAAGCATATACAATCAAGATTAATACTATTAAGGCCAACATGTGTTTGATTTTCTTGCAAATTCTTCACAGTGACATGGTGCATCAGGTGTGACTCGATGGTGCAGGTGGACAGCAGTGCCACAGTTCTTGAGTTCATTTCTGCAGTCAAGTGGTAGCTTTTTTTATTTCTGCTCAGTGTTGATTGTAGTAATTTCTGTACTGACACTGGGGGCACAAATGGATGCAAATATCTCATTGCATCTTTTTGCTTTACAGTGTTATACATTTTGTTGTTTTCGTGTAACATGCTTCACTTTGCTTCTTGTCCAAAAGATGACATTTTTGTGCTGTTTTCTTTATTATGTACGGATCTTCTCAAGTTATATGAGACTTGCTGATAGAAATCTTTTTGATTGCTTGTTGCTATCTCCATTAATTTCATTTGTTTCTCATTTTGATACAAATCGTGCTTATTGGATGCATAGTTATGCTTAAAGCCTAGTAATTTTTAAAATAAAAATAAAAAGTAAACTGAGGTATAAATGTTGTTGTTTCACAGGAGGATCTAGACACTATTGATAGGCTTATTCAAGATGGAGAAGCAAAATATGAGAAATTGCAGCACCCTGATCCATATATTGGTAATTGTGATTGAAGAAGTTCCAACCTTAATGACTGTTTTCTGGATATTGATCTTCTTCCATATTTTATATATGTGTGTGTGTGTGTGAATTTCCTATGCTGACTAGAAAGGCATTAAATAAACGGAAAAAAAAGGATTTATGTGGAACTATCTTTAATAAATTGAAATAACTATCCTCAATAACATTTTGTTCTAGTTTCTATTTAATCATAAATTGCCTTTCATTCTTGGATAACAAAAGATTTGGGCTTATTTTTTAGTCACCCCATGAATTTCAGATTTTTGCTTTGCAAATTATTATTTGGTACATGAACTATGGTGATTCTTTTCATGCTCTATTTTCTTAATTTTCAGTTCCTTGGGCTCCTGGTGGCTCCAAATTCTCCAGAAATCTTCCTCCACCAGCTGGGGTAAGAGATAGCATTGTTTCACTTGGTTGTCTCCTTCTTGTTCTATTGGACTTTGCTTAGTATTCTGGTTGAACAAATGGTTGCATATCTTGACATTTAAGTCAAAAATCAGTGAATAGATTTTATCTCAAGTATCAATGCTTTGTATTGACACGATGAAGGATGTATTTGGAATAGACTTGGTAGTATCTCACCAATAGCTGAATCGTTAAGTTAACGTGAGTTTACGGGTTAAGATGTAGAGACTATAAACTAGAGCCCAAGGACAGCTATACCGCTCAAAACAGTCGATATGGGTGGTACATACCAGTCCAAGCGTGAGCCGATATGCGAACTACCCCCATTTCGGGTGATCCGATTAAAATAATAAAAATATGAAAAAAAAAAAAGTGGTGGGGCCCTATCGAACTCAGCATTAAAAAAAGAAAAAAAGAACAAATAAGGTTTTGCGAACGCTAGAAGAGGGCTCGCGTACGATGTCGCTGCCTCATCATTGTTGCTTCGTTGCTGCCACTAATTCTCGGGTATGTCGTCGTCATTTCTTCTCCTCTTCTTTCTTCTTTTTCCTTCTTCCTCCTCCGCTGTTTCCTTTTCTTCATTCTTCATTCCTCCTATATTTCTCCTCCTTTGTTCCTCCACCGGCCCTTCCTTTTCTCTCTCTTTTTCTTCCCCGCTGAAATATTGGTACATACTAGCGTACCATGTATCGGTGCACCAGTATTGACCGGTACTTACCGATCCGACAGATCGCTGAGACGGGTCCAGCACCTGAAACAGTGAGCCTTGCTAGAGACCGATACAGTAAAAAAAGAAAAGAACAAAATTCAGTGGTTGTATTCTGCATTTCTGCACTTCCATCTTTGTATTCGAATTGGCAACCAATTTTCCATTCTGCACTCAAATGCAAAATGTCAGACGCATGTTCTGTTGCAGAAGTATACTTGTGCTTTCATATTTGAACTTGCATGTGTATCCAGCAGAATCCTATATTGGTACATCCTAGTTTTAAGAACATACATACAAATTCTTTTCATTATGCAGTATTTCATAAACATGCATACAAATTCTTTTCACTATGCAGTATTTCGGAATCATACATACAAATTCTTTTCATTATGCTGTATTTCATAAACATACCTACAAATTCTTTTCACTATGCAGTATTTCGGAATCATACATACAAATTCTTTTCATTATGCTGTATTTCATAAACATACCTACAAATTCTTTTCATTATGCAGTATTTCGTTCTAAACACGAACTTGACTGTGTCCTGACCTGTTTGCTGCTTCATAATTATTCTAGCATGCTATTGCCATTAACTTTTGATAATATTCCTTTTAACATGGGTAAAATATCTCATTTGCAGATTGAGATTGTCTACGACTTTGGCAAAGAGGATGACTGAAATTAGAGATTTACGGCAAAGATCCATCATGAGCTTCCAATAAAGCAGAACAGTTGGTGTAATGCTTGTTTTCTCGAGTAGTGGACTGCATAAAGACACCAGAAAACTTCTTCCGTTAATTAAACTGGTGTTATCAACATTGTTTTGCTCTAATACACTTTCTTAATGACTTCATACAAGCGTTTGATATTTGCAATTCCCTCGGAATCAGAGGAACATTTTGTTGGCTTATTATTATTTCAAGTATGCAAAACAAATCGAATCGAACCGAACCCATTTGGTCGGATTCGGTTCATCAATAGTTTGATTTTTAAGATTATAAACAGTTTCCATTTAAGAGGATTTTTTTTTTTTAACCGAATCAAATCAATTTTAATTTAAAAAATATAACTGATTCAGCATAGTATAAATGTATATTCTTATTGGATGTTACTCATTTTTCTCTGTTAATGCGACATGAAAATTTTGCATTTGATTGGCTGTTAGACAGTAAGATTTTGGTTTCGTTAATTGAATTAAATTGATTCATAGAATCAAACTGATTAGCTTGGAATGTGTATATATATATAATTATAATTAAAAAATTGAAACCCTTTCGCAGTTAGTCAAAACAGAGTCGAGCTTTCATTTTGGATAGTGAGAGCGACAGATTCGCTCCCTCTATCACCTACTAAATGACAATAAAGATGTCATAAAACTATGAACATCATGAACCATCCGTGATAGTACGCCTTAGCCTTTTTCACATTAATTTTTTCGTCGCACAGGACATACTTTCGTTAATGCGTTTGACGTATCGGCTAACGTAAATGAAATTAGTCTTTTGCTTCCCTCGTCTAGAAACCCCTCAGCATCGAGCTATTGTGTAAGATCTTAAAGACGACGTGATAGTCAAAGGAGGATCTTACAATCGAGCAAATCCCTGTTTCTCTATCAGGGTCGTCACATCAGTATTCCTACGTCAAGAAGATAAGGATAAATCTGTACCTTCGATAGTGAATCAACTATGTTATTATTATTAAAATTATTATTATTAAAATAATAGCAACATACATGATAATATAATTATTATTAAAAAAAATAATATGCTTACTCACTCCGTATCCTATTTTAAGGATAAATCTAATCTTATTCACGTTGCTTTCGGTCCGAGGCCTTCGCTCGTGGGGTAGGGTGGCCCTGTTGACCTCGCTTGTCATCATTTATGTAGGAGCAACGTTGAGTAACATCGGATGACTCCCATACATTCCCATGCGGGTTGGATTCCTCCTCTTGGTGTTCTTCTCCGACAAGCTTATTCAGGCACTCGTTGAGGTCACAATGGTTGGGGAAGAGGCATCCTCTGAAGTGCACCTCCTCGTTGCCTAAGTGGTGCGGCTGCTCATTGGTTATCACGCTACTTCCGATGATGACTCTGAGGCCGATAGAGCTACAGATGCAAACGACGGAGGAGGCGTCCATGACATTAACATTGAATGGATAAAATGATGGGTCGTGGGAGAGATAAAAAAATTAAAAAAATATGTTCTATTTTACTATGAACAATGAAATTTAGTGGACATTTTCTTTAAAAAAATACATTATTTGTAATATATATTTTACTATTTATACTATTATTTAAACTTTTAATATTTTTAAATTATTTCTTTATAAATAAACATAAATATCCTTTTTTTTTCCTCTCTTCTTCCTCGGTGCTTTTGTCAATAGCAATTATCAATACTATTTATAAATAATCATAAAATATAAATATTTTTTTATTTTAAATATCGATAGCAAGGGATTGTTAATATTAAAAAAAAGGATTAGGTTAGGAATAATAAGCTTAAAAAGACAAACCTCTCTCTCTCTCTCTCTCTCTCTCTACTCTCTTGCGCTCAATCCTTATCAGACTGCTGACAACAAATGTTTTCACACTGCATTCGTAGCCAATTGTGGATTAGACTATTCAATCCATGGAAGAAATTTGCAAACGGAATCTTGGAATCGTAAAAAAATTATTTTCATCTTTATCTGTATGAACCAATTTATTGAGATTGAGATCACCCCATTTCAAATGAATTTTTTCAAGCGATTCTATTAGGAAATATTATATATATGTCAGAGCTATAAAAAATAAAAAATTGAAAGATGAGTAATAAATAGTTCATATCGGTGAAAATTGAAAGACGATATTATATATATTGGATTTGATTAGAACAGCTTCCCATTTATATGACGTGATTAACTCCACGGGACAAAATCGATCTCCTAATTGACGCATTTGTTGACTGCCGCATCATCCCAATGTGTTTTAGTTGTTGGCCATACGAGACTGACATGTTTGACTTCAGCAGGACGAAAGCTGGGAACTTTGGACACGGGAAAATTGTTTCTTTTAGCTGGTCAACGGAACGCGATGCTCAACTTCGACGTCAACGTTGCTAAGGCGTGACGACGTCAGTGACGCGACAGCACGCCGTTTCCCACCTTCCGAGAAGCTTCCCGGAATCCCCTTCTATAAATGCCATCGCGTCTTACCTCAACCGCGCCGACGTCTTTCTTGCCATCCTTTGCTTACCCTGTAAGGATAAACTGAATTCCAGCTGGTACGGCGACAAGACGGCCAAGTCCCCATCAGTCTCACCGATCAGGTTTCCTCCGACGGGGGCAGGGCAGGCTCAGTGATGCACCTCCTCGCCGCCTACGAGTTGTGCCTGCTCCTACTGGTCGTCACACTGCTTCCGGTAGCGACTCCCATGCCGCCCGTCGGGGCAGCGCTGCGCAACGTCGGACGACTCCCATACATTCCCATACGGTCCGGTTTCCTCCTCTTTCTGTTCATCTCCGGCAAGCTCCTTCGGGCTCTCGCGGTGGCTGGGAAAGAGGCAACCTCTGAAGTGCACCTCCTCGCCGCCTACGTGGTGTGGCTGCTCATGCTGGTCGTCACGCTGATGCCGGTGGTGATTCCGAGGCCGCCGCTTGAGGGGAGGGTGGCCCTGCTGATCCCTCCCGTCGTCGTTCGTGCAAGGGGAGCGCTACGCAACGTCGGACGACTCCCATACATTCCCAGACGGTTCGGTTTCCTCCTCTTTCTGTTCATCTCCGGCAAGCTCCTTCAGGCTCTCGCGGTGGCTGGGAAAGAGGCAACCTCTGAAGTGCACCTCCTCGCCGCCTACGTGGTGTGGCTGCTCATGCTGGTCGTCACGCTGATGCCGGTGGTGATTCCGAGGCCGCCGCTTGTGGGGAGGGCGGCCCTGCTGATCCCTCCCGTCGTCGTTCCTGCAAGGGCAACGCTACGCAACGTCGGACGACTTCCATACATTCCCATAGGGTTCGGTTTCCTCCTCTTTCTGTTCATCTCCGGCGAACTCCGTCGGGCCATATGAGAATGACATGTTGACTTCACCATGATAATATGTCGATGGGATGATGACCGATGGCGAGGTTTCGATATTTCTCCATTTATGTCACAATCATAGTATCATCATGCTTGACAATAAACTTCAATTTCTATATATATATTAAATTGATATGTGTTGGTTCTTTGATGGAAAACAATAAACTTCCCCTCACTTGTTTACCATTTTTTATATTTAATATTTTATCCTGTCCTTTATTTTATCGATCCAAATAAGTTTTAGGTTTTCTGGATATTTTTTTCAATTATTTTTTATGTTGATGATATTGATATTAAAACATGCAGGAGAGGTTCGTTTATTTATTGATGGGCCTTTATTTATTTATTTATTTATTTGATTTTAAGCCCTAACAACCACTCACCTCTTCCCCCACACGTCACTCGTCTACCACCGCATCCTCCTTCACCGACGTCCTTTTCATACTCTTCTTCTTCTTCTTCTTCTCCAACACTTCGATGTCGTTCACACCACACGTCACTCGTCTTCCACCTCATCCTCCTTCACCCTTCCTTTTTATCCCCCACGTCCTTGTCACACTCTTCGTCTCCTTCTTCTTCTTCCCTCCCCCACACGGTCGTCGTTCACACCTCACTCCTCTTCTACCTCATCCTCCTCTTCATACTTTTCAGCTTCTCCTAATTCCTTGTATGCACAGTAAGTACTATGACTTAGTCAAATTTAGCGGACATCTTCCTTTTAAAAAATATACTATTTTTAATCTTTTATTTTACTTTTTTTTTATAATTTTATTTAATTTTTAAATTATTCTTTTATAAATAAATATAAACATCCTTTTAAATTATTCTTAGTAGATCAAACTATATTGAGCAACATAGATGACAAACAACGGCGATGAAGATGAAATAAAGGATTACGGGGATGAATAAAAGATTAAATTAATAATATTAAATCTGTAAATAATAAAATAAAATATTTTATTTTTTTTAATAATATAAATAATAAGATATTATCAGTAAAAAAAAAGGTGTGAATGGTAAGCTTTAATAATATCAATAATAAGATATTATCAGTATATATTATATAAAGTGCGGAACGCACTTAAATACTAAGCTTGAGGCAAAGTGGATGAGTCACTTCAACATAATCCAAGTTTTATTCATCTTATTAAATTATATATCAATTCTAATATATATAAATCAGAGTTTTCCAATTCATTCGCACTCTTATAAGGCATTTATTTGTTCTTCATAACTTATCTTTTGTAGACAAAGTATGTAATTTGTTTGGACAAGTAAGCAACATTATGAAGAAATGACAATAGGCATACTTGTCTTTATAGTTTTGAGTTTTGGTGTGTGCAATTTTGAGTTTTGTAGGGATATCTTATTTAAATTAGTTTGAATTTTGTGTGTGTATATATATATATATATATGTGTGTTTGACTAGAGAAGTGAAGTTTGACCAGCAACGGTTGACAGCTCATCATTGAAAGGTATCACTGCCAACGCTGTCAGTTGCTCCAAGTCAACGCTATCACTGCCAATTTTGGATTACGTCGGACGAGTTCCAAGACAAGCAGGTGGTTTCACGCTCGAGGTGTGATGATTAATGCAGTCGACAGGCAAAGCCCGTAAAAACCTGCCTGGCACTGCTATCTCGTGTCTTCTGACTGCTACTGCAGCAACGCAAGAACAAGAGATGGAAGGGCTTCAACGTAGAGTGCAAGAAATGGAAGAATCCGCAGCATCTCTTTTGATTATTCTGTACTCCTAACAGTAAGGAGAGGATCCAAGAAGAAAAGAACATGAACTATATTACCTGCACTGCCAACTCTTCTGGACTCTATCCGCCTCGGTTTTCTCTCAATGTTCTTTTGACATAGTCGACAAAATAGCATTAGAGATATTATATATGATTTTGGTAGCTCAAATACTTGAGCAATGTCAAGTTGGATTTCTTTATTCTCTTTTTTCTTTTCTTGTATCTTCTTAGAGATGGACTTTGTCTACTATATATTGTCAGCAACTCATCATATAATGGAGCCGAAGGGTTTAGCTTCAAGTAGGCGGAACACTGGAGAAAGATGGGGTGTCTGACAATTTGCTGCTCTCTCTCTCTCTCTCTCTCTCTCTGTGAAACTAGGCCCAGGAAACAAGTGTCAGGCTAACCTAGAGATAACCCCTATGATGATGTAGAGATAACTCCAAGGCCATTGCATGCACACAGCACTGCAAGAACATCTGCTTTTACCTATGAATTAATTCTACGCTGTTTAAGCACTACATGGCTGAATACATGCGTATATGCAATGTGGATATTGATTAGAAACACTTATGGCCAAGAGCGACCACATAAATCCTTCTTCCCCTTTCTCTCTGGGGCCAGAAGACTTGCATTTATTTGAGAAAAAGGAGTGCAGTAGAAGATTCTATTGGAAAAAGAAACATTAATTAACATCATCTTTGATTGCAGAGAGGGTAGTGTGTGTGTGTGTGTGTGCATGGAGGACACCATGATGCAAGTTTATGGAATAAAGGGAAGATGTACACCTTTGTTTAGCTTGACTACTACTTATTCTCCACCCTACAACTTCATATTAAATGAAAAGCAATTAAAGCCAACCTGCAAAAGGTATTGCATCCAAATCCTCTCGGTCATATTTGTAGAAGATATAGTACAGTGCAATCATCCGATAATTTGCTATGATCAGATTATAGTAACCACTAATCTTCCATTGCATGCACTACTTGAATCTGATATAACCCTATGAAAGAGATGTTGACCTCATAAAGGTGATGCTGATGTTCACATATTTGACTTTGGTAATTCTTTCACCTTTTCTGATGATGTTTACAGAAGCATTTTGATCACACGATTCTACACCATGATATGTTGCGGAGACAACCAAATCGCGAAGACAGCTGAAAAGGTCAAAGGAGGAGCAAATTCTTCATGTTTATTACAGACTATCTTCATCATGGAGGCTTGCAGAGGAGAAGGGAAGATAACGTCCGACGACTACCTAAGCCTTTACAGGACCCTCGGTTTTAGGGTTTCAGCTTTCAAGCTCTGAAGCAGAGATGAAAGTGGTGGTGGTGGTGGTGGCGGTGGCCACTGGAAGCGGCGGCGGGGCCGGAGGAGGAGCAGCAGCTGGTGTCGCGGTCGATGATGCCCTGGACGTGGAGGAAGTGCTCGACGTGGCAAGGGATGGTGATGGCGCCCGCGTGGTGGAAGCCGTACTCCTCCTCGGCTTCCCGGAGCAAGGCCACGAAGAGCGGGTGGTTGAGGTACCCCACCGGAACCAGGAACCGCTGCTTCTCCTCCCCCTCGCCTCCCACCCGTACCGCCATCCACCCCTTGGGCGGCGGTGCACCCGGCGCCGCCCTTCTCCTCCCTCCTCCGCCCATCCCCCGGTGCGGCAGGTGAAGATGAATCCCCGGCATACGATTTACAGATCTCTCACGGTTCTCCCGCAGCTACAGAAGGAACCAAAGCAGGAAAGATCAATCAAGCTAACAAAAATCACAGACTCTACAAAGATGGTGATTAGAAAGGCCAAGGATCGGAGCTGAAGACGGCAAGGTGGAACAGATTCAAAGAAGAGTTGCAGAGAGAGGTGGGTAGGGTTGACATCTTCGAGGAGAAGGGACGAGTAGTAGTAACATCAAACAACACAGCTAAAAGAGACCCCGAGAGACAGAGAGGGAGGGAGAGGAAGGAAGTAGCAATTAATGAGAGCGGAGGAGTTGTAGTGTGAGTTTATATATATATATATATATATATATATATATATATATATATATATATATATATATATATATATAGTAATTGGATATATTCTAATCATAAAAGAAATAAAAATATATTGATATATTTGATCTTAACAAAGTCAAACTTTTGAGAACCACAGGTTGACTTATGATTTCTTTCTCTTCTTTTCTGACAGGGCCGAAATTTATATCGATTTTGTAGTGTTTTGACTGCTAAAATCCGGTTGACTATTTCGCTACGATTTAGGTCACGACTCTCCTCAGCTCATCTCGCAGATTGGGACGACGGCCCAAGATGGCACGTGCCATGCAAGCAGCGAAAGCGCAGCGGCCGCGAGCGACACGTGCGGAGGTGACGTCACGGGTGATGCATCCCTTCAACCCTCGTCAAGCATTGCGTCTTCGAAGCATAATGCAAACTTATCGTACTTAACTGCGGCCAGAAGATGGAAGAAGACACTGGTGGACATGGCTTTGACGGTTGACTTTAGGGGGATGAGACACAGGAAGAAGAAGAAGAAGATGATGATGACAAACACATATAACACCAGAAAGTGTTTCCTTTTGTCCATATGTTGTGTGATGAGAGGTTTCGATTGTAGTGTTGTGGGTGGGTTGCTTTGGCTACAGCAAGTAGAATAAGATATATCAACTAGTAAGGACTTTTGGTACATTAAATTTATTTTCTCATTAATTATGTTCTTAGTGAATATTTAGACACATTTCTTTTGTTCCTAAATTTTTATATGTAATTTATAAATATGTTATGATAAAAAAATTTATTAGTGAACATCTATGCGTAGCTTCGATAGATGATAAAATGATAAAAAAATATTTATGATGGTACAAATATATGTTAAGGATAATCGTAAAAGAGCTGAGACAATTGTTATTAGTGACACGATGAAAGGTAAAAATTATAATTATAGATTTAAGTACTCTTCATTTTATTATATAAAAGTAAATAATCGATCCAAATAATTAGGATATTAAAGCCTGTTATTATTGTTGTTATAAGTTTAAAATAAGTTATGTCTCATAGTTTATGAGATATTCTATAATGTTAAGGAATTGATGCCATAAACAAGATATAATCTTTCATGCAAGGAGGAGTTGTGTGTGACAATCCAGTGGATGATTGATTGATTGATGGTGTTGAACTTGTTTGTGGTTAGAAGGTCGAAATTGGGGTACAAAACAAACATATTGCTTTCAATTATTTACCCTTGGGCATGTTCTTAGTGGTGGTTAGTAAACCTATCAAACTTGAGATACCATAAATAAATATTCTAATTTAAAAAAATAAAATGTTTCTCTATTGTAATATTCGGATTTGTTAGTGTAATATTATACAATAAGTGATAGGTTTTAAGTTTGAATTCAATAATATTTTTTTAGAAAAAAATTATATCTAAAATGGTTATTAATCTATTTTTATCATCACAACCATCAAATGGTAATCATGGTAGCTATTCATTCTTTGTTCTCAAAAGACAATATGTTAGATACAAACATAATTAAAAATCATTGTGTGGGGAAGGAGGAGATATATGAGAATTCATGATGCATTAGTGGATGTGGATGTGTGTTTAGAATTATGACATTGACTTGGTGCTCACATGGAGAATTTGGAGGAGACACACCTTTTAGATGTGGAATGAATGATTGATGTGTCGTCGTACCGATTTCCATGATGACAAACCAAGTGCGAAGGATATTTTACTCTCCATTCACTCGATAGGAAGAAGTCCAAACCAAATCGAGGGAAGAGAGAATGAAGTCGAAGTCAAAGAGGGGGGGGGGGGGTAAGTGGGATCGAAGCCCACCACCAAAAGCAAAAGCCATGGCATTGCTTCCGTTCTTTTTGGCTGTCTTATCACACGCTAATTGCCGAGGACAAGTCATCCATTTCGAAATTGGCTATCCTTCCATAGCTCAGTGGACTTCGTATGCAAGTTTGGAGAAGTCTTCTCCCACCTAACAAGGTTTTGGTATACGTAGGGCGCGATTTGGATTAGAACTAAAACAGAATCTAATTGAGTTGATGAATCGATAATTTCGAATCGAAGTCCTATGATTCAAATCAAATAAATTTAAGAATAATAATAATAATAATATATAAATAGTTTAATGGCTAGTATTTTAATTTTAAAGCTTAATGATGTGGGTTCAAATTTGAATTGGTGTCCTATGATTCGCATCGAAAACATATAGGACCAATTCGATTTCGATTTCTAATTTTATAAAATCAAAAATTGATGATTTCAAAATAACGATGGTATATCGAAAATCATAGTTGATAATGTCATTTAGTGAAGAATAGAAAAATCAATGACTCATAAGTTTGTCGACACCTCTTATCTTTAGAAGTATTTTTTTTTAGTTTACTGAAAAGATAAAATTGTCCTAAGTCCTTAACTCTCATATGAGATGGAATACTAATAATATCATTTAGTCTTATATTGGTTGAGAAATAGGAAAACCAAAAACTCATAAGTCTATCAGGTTTAGAATTCAAATGATAAAATTATGATAGGTCATTAATCAACCTAAAGCAAACAATTCCTTACTAACGATCGACCAACCAAATGTTCCTTTATTAATATTTTTTTTTTCTCTTTTATCTATCGTGATTGAAGTATGATACTTTTGGTCTTTCATGACTTGTGTTGGTGTAATAAAAAAGAATGGATGACTTTGGAGACTTGTTCATATGTTTTGTATTGGAAGATAAGATATGCTCATCGTCTAAAATGGACAATTTTTCGTAAGCCGATCACACCAATGTCGATTAAGTGACTTATCAATTGGTGCTATAAGGAGGGTCCTAAGCCTTTGGCTTCCATACAGGAGGGAACATTGATAAAGCAATGTAATTCTATATTGGTTGAGGAATAAGAGAACCAATGACTTTTGGAGCTCACAAACTTCGAAATGGTAAAATCATAACGGGTATGTATTACCTATTATCTTAGATAAATAATTTCTTGTGAGCTTACGAGCTGCATCTGAACCGGTCACGTCTGAACCGGTCAAATATTTTTTTATCAGTAATCTTTTTTTCTCTTTTACATATTATGATCGAGGTATGATATTTTTATTCTTTATGACTTGTGTTGGTGTAAAAAAAAGGAGATGGATGACTTTGGGGACTTTTGTACTGTATTGAAGACAAGATAAGATGATGCCATGATCTTTTGTTGTTGGTGAATGCTATTTCATATATAGGATAGCAGGAGAGGAATAATCTCTCTTAGAACACTTTACATGTGCACAACAGCTAGCTAGGAGAGGAATAATCTATCTATCTCTCTCTCTCTCTCTCTAAACCAGAAAAGGTAGTCAGCTTAACATATGCAATAATATAATACCACAATGCAAATGCCATTACCATCATCATTATCATGATTGTTATTACATTTATTAATATCAACACCATTACCATTATTACTAATACTATTGGTAATATTGTCATTTCATTGTTTGCATTATCATTGATCTTAGCATTACTAGTAAGAAACGATGAGAGATAAAACGTTACATGTAATATATAATTGATTGCAGGATGGATTTACGATAAGCATCCGTAGACGATTCGTGAAGAATATGATACTATTCAATGAAATAAAGCTTCATTTTTTGTTGTTGCAGCAGAAGTGATTCTATCGAGTAAGTTCAATAGCGCCAAAAAGATGAAATCAGATTCCATCGCCATTAGAATATGATTCAATCAACACGAATATGATACTGTTCAATGAGATGGAGGAGCTTCCATCGAACCAATTCAAGTCACTGGATGTCTCTGCAACCTTCTCTCTCTCTCTCTCTCTCTAATATATATATATATATAATAATAATAATATATTATTCCTTGTATGAGAATAATCAAAAGTAAGAAATATCTTACCTCAAAGTTTGGGATCTTTTGTGCATCCTCTCATATAAAACATAAGAAACAGCATTTTCTATTATCTCTCTCATCATATCCTTAATTAGAGAATAACCAAATCTTTCATGTTTAAAATCATTGTCCTCATTTGGACTCAAAGGTACTTATTAATTCTAACCAATCTAAGGCTCAAAAAGTCGATCGACATTCTCTCTAATTCTACACTTGATAGGTTTTTTTTAAATAAATAAATTACTTTAAAAATATACGAGTATAATCGACACTCAAATATTATAAGAGGATTCGACAAATGATCTCTCTAAAAAAAAAAAAAGACTCTTTAGTCGACCAAATAAACCATTACACTTGATAGGATTTTTTTCTCAAAAAAAATAATTACTTAAAAAAATACAAGTATAATCGGTGTTAGAAGAATCGACACTCAAATTGTTACGATAGCATTTCTGATCACATTAATCAAATTTTGACGACCTCAACATAATCCATTTCGACTTCAGTAAACTGCACCTCCTGTTGGACAGCCAACCATAGCACTTGAAGAAGCTCGACATTCATATCTTCACGTAAAGATTGGACAAAGATCTACAAACCTAATAGATTTGACATGCTAACACCTCAACACAAATCAAAAAAGAAGACTTTTGTTTGTGTGCGCAAACTCTCTACGCAGCAGTCACCTCAAAAACCACCCGTTGGAATCCCCGAGTGATGTCTCTTTCATTGCTAGTCTTCCATCAACTTTGCTATGGCTTAAGCTCCATAAGATTTTCTCGATCTACCGAGATCTTAGAGATTACAAGTGGTAGGGGTAATATTTGCTATCAATTAGGGTTTGATACATGGCATCCCCATTAACAGAAAATGACAAAAACTAAATCATTGGAGATGCTACGTAAGTTGAATCCTAGCAAAAAATATTCTTCATAAGGTAACATTCAAAAAAATATTCTTCAAATAATTTTTGTCCGTAGAAAATTATTTTCTAGCCGCAAACGATTAGAAATGATAGTCTATAAAATATCTTAATGAATACGATAATCGAGATTTGATTCTCACTACCTCATTCTTATTCATGTTAGAGCATCGGAGAGATGATATCGAATATTTCATTCGAACTTTGATATAGGTCAAATATCTTAGAGCGTATCATGTGAATCTCGAAGCTCCCCATGCAAGTTGGATTCGATCAGATATGTTTATAGCTTGTATATATATAAAAAAAGTTCATAGCTACAAAGACTTCTTGTAGTCAGGAGAGGACAAGGAAAGTGGCTCTTTGTGATTGCCATCTCTCTCTCTCTCATGCATATATGTTAATGGATTGTGCCCTAGGAGAAAAGTTTAATGCCACAGGATTTTGGTTGAGCATTTATGAGTAGCAGTCAATGGCACTTGGGTGTTGGGACTTCTCTCTCTTAAATATGCAAGAACATAAATTGATTGTGAATGTGCTTTTGGGTGTTTGGAATGGACACCATTTCTCACATGATAATATGATTTGGTATCTCTAGAATCTTAAAATCGAATGAGTATTAGGTAACCTAAATTTTAATCTTTTATATTATAAATTATACTTAATATATGTCACATAATTTTATTTTTAATAAAAGATATTTTTTTTTTGATAATTGAATATTTCTCACTCTTTAGGTGGATATATAAGAGCTTGACAAATAAAGATAATATTGACACATGATAAGGATAATATTGATATCCTTCAGCTCCTTCCACTAGATGGATTAACAAACAATAAAGACATGAGAACCATCAATAATTAATGATGGTGCGCTTAACTTCTCTAGTCACCTTATGGCTACGATCATTGATGACAACACGTCTCTAACTTCCTTAGACATATCTTGGTTGACATCTCTTACTATATCTCTGCATTAATAGTTGATAGCAAGCTACCCTCCCTAATGCCTTCATTGTTCAGAGTAAAGAAGGTCTTGGCTAATGTATGACTAAATCGCTCGGCGCTGAAGTATAAAAGTTATGTCCCATACCAAGTTGAGGAGGCAGATAATAGGCTCTCTATTCTCTACTCTCTAATTTACATAGCTCATATTGATGTCTTCCTTCTTGTCCTTCATGCACTAGTTTAAGTATTAGAGGGGTTGAGTCGGAAAATCGTTGGCACATATCTATTGTACAAAGTCATCTCACCCCCAGCAAACTGTCCCCCTGGTATACCTCCCTCGTCGGTCCATCACGTTAGCACTTCACACAATGAGGAGGAGACATGAGCCTATGGCTTCGGTAGTGAACCAATCGGACCGATTCACTAGTTTGCTTATTCTTTGGATACTAAATCTTAAAATTTGATGAGTCTAAATCAAATTAATCAAGCTTAAAATATATGATATTACATATTAATTTAACTTAAAAAATAAGCTATTGAGATGTGAAATAAATACAATAAATGTCATCCAACTCTTTTAAGAATTAATAATGTGTAATTATTATTTAATCCTATCTAATCTTTATCTTGTACATAAATATTTTATTAAGAAAACAATCTAATTAAAGCAAGTAAACAGCTCCATTTCGAGTTTTCTAGTCTCATGTTAATCCCATGGCCATGGCATATGAAACTTCTTTTTTTTCTTTTCTTTTCTTTTTGGTTGCGCACTCTCTTCTGCACTTAATTTATCTGAAAGAAAGGTGATTGCTCGGCTAGAGTTGAAATGTTGAGAGGATAATTGGTTCCACTAAGAACCTGTTGGAGAGAACTCAGAGTTGACTTGCCACCATACCATTGATGTGGCTTCCACATCTTTGATATCATAACATGACTTGCACATAAGTCAATTTTTTCTACCTCTTTTGATGGATCAATCCCCACTTAGATTAGACTTTCAGTGGGGCTAATAACATTTAGAGATTTCATTTCCCTTGTACTCTTAAAGAAGATCTTCACATTTCACATCAATCAGACAAATAATAAAACCCTGTTTAGATGTTTTCTATGATGACCATAAATGTAATAAAGATATAATAAAGGTAATAAAGATATAATATTTTAAATAATAAAATAAAGTAAGACTATTTTGGAGTGCATTGATGGGATTTCTATTTAGGACACCCCACAAAAAAAAAAAACAAAAAAAAAATTCTTGACATTGAGAGCTTGATGGATATGTTCTTCTCTTCTTGTCATGCATTGTCCATGACAGGAATCAATCTTGCTTAGGTTTTCCCATCCAAGAACCTGAAGGAAACCATCTCAAACAAGCCTTCTAAATGCCAAGGGACCAACAACACAGAACCAAGTGCAGTAGTCATTAGGACCAGCACAGAGCTTCTTTTCTTTTTTCTCTTTATGGTGTCAAAAATTCTTTCATCACTACAATTAGTACCTTTCTTGAAGGAAAAGAATACTAAGAATCCCATTCATCACATCCTTTGTATCTCTCGGCATCTATGCATGGGATATTCCCAACTCCATTAACAATGATGAGTTGCTCTCCTCGGGGGGCCCCGCCGCGTGATGCGGGATGTGGCGGGGGTGAGCACTCACGTGCGCGCCGCTCGCGGCCCCGACAGTGTACCGCCACGCCACCTTCACGTTGTGCGCATTCCCACGTGCCCCCGCCCCCGCCCCTTGTCGCTGTCATCTACCCTCGACGTTGCTTTCTCACCTCCTTCCTCTTTTCCCACCACCGCTCCGTGGCGGCGGGCGCTTCTTCTGCTCGTTTAATTACCTCGAGGAAAGGTGAGGTTTGTTTGCTGGGATTTCTCGAACAGTTTACCGCGTGTTTGTTTATGATTCTTTTGGTCCTCTATAAGAACCCCCCGCCACGCCTTCTTCTTCTTCGAACACTCTAGTGCTTCTTCGTCTGCAACAACAACACCACAACCCACACCCCCCCCCCTCCATACGATATCATGGGATCCGCGGGAGAGAGCGGATGGGTCGTCTCGCTCTCCTTGGCCGCCAAGGCTGGCGAGTTGTCCGCCGACCCTTCTCGCCTGCTCGCTCTCGCTGTTGTCGTCGCAGTTTGCTGGCTCACCACTCTCCTGCTCCACTGGGCCTTCCCCGGCGGCCCCGCCTGGGGAAGGTACTGGTGGAGCAGGCGCCGGTCATGGGGCATCGGAGGTGTCATCCCGGGGCCCCGGGGACTCCCCGTGGTCGGAAGCATGGGCCTCATGTCCGGCCTCGCCCACCGGAAGCTCGCCGCCGCCGCGGACGCCATCCCCGGCGCCCGGCGGCTCATGGCGCTCAGCCTGGGCGACACCCGGGTGGTCGTCACATGCGACCCGGTCGTGGCCAGGGACATCCTGAACTGCTCCGAGTTCGCCGACCGGCCGGCCAAGGAGTCGGCCTACGGGCTCATGTTCCACCGCGCCATCGGCTTCGCCCCCTACGGCGCCTACTGGCGCACCCTGCGGAGGACCGCGGCCACCCATCTCTTCTCCCCCAAGCAGATATCCGCCTTCGGCCTCCACCGCGCTGAGATCGCCGCGCAGATGGTGCGCGCCCTCAACGGCCTCCCGTCCCAGCCCGTTCAAGTCCGCAAGATCGTGAAGCGAGCGTCCCTGAACCACGTCATGTGGTTCGTCTTCGGAAAGAAGTACGGCCTCGAGCAAGAAACCGAGGAGTCGAAGGAGCTAAGAAGCTTGGTAGAAGAAGGCTACGAGCTCCTGGGGAAGCTCAACTGGTCGGACCACCTGCCGTTTCTCGCGGGGTTGGACCTGCAGCGAGTGCGGTCGGGCTGCAACGGCATCGTCCGCCGCGTCGAGCGGTTCGTGACGCGCATCATCGAAGAACACCGAGTCGGACTTGGGCACGCCGCGGAGGCTGCCACGGGAGACTTCGTCGACGTTCTGCTGTCTCTGCAGGGTTCCGATAGACTATCCGACGCCGACATGGTCGCTGTCCTCTGGGTAAACTTTTTTTATATTATTAAATCACATAATAATAATAATAATAATAATAATAATAATAATAATAATAATAGTGAAGAAGTGATGATTCGGTTGTTATATTTACATAGGAGATGATATTTCGGGGTACGGACACCGTGGCGGTGCTGATAGAGTGGGTGTTGGCGAGACTGGTGATGCACGGGGAAGTGCAGGCGAGACTGCAAGCGGAGTTGGACGCGGTGGTGGGCAGGAACGGGACGGTGACGGGACCCGAGGCGATCCCAGCGCTGCCGTACCTGCAGGCGGTGATCAAAGAGACGCTGAGGATGCACCCGCCGGGCCCGCTTCTATCGTGGGCTCGCCTGGCCACGTCGGATGCGATCGTGAGCGGGGGCCACTCCGTGCCGGCGGGGACCACGGCGATGGTGAACATGTGGGCCATCGCCCGCGACCCGGCGGTGTGGCCCGACCCGCTCCGGTTCGATCCGGACCGGTTCATCGGACCGGGTGGGCACGCCGCCGAGTTCCCGGTCATGGGCTCCGACCTGCGGCTGGCGCCGTTCGGGTCCGGGCGGCGGAGCTGCCCCGGGAAGGGGCTGGCCATGGCGACGGTCGAGCTGTGGGTGGCGGCGCTGGCGCACGAGTTCGAGTGGAGGGCTCCGTCCGACGACGCGGCGGAGGGCGGCGACGTCGACCTCTCCGAGGTGCTGCGACTCTCCTGCGAGATGGCGGCGCCGCTGACCGTGAGGCTCCGTCGGCGTCGCCGGGGGCTGGCTTGATGAGTGAAGGTAGTGGTCACTTGGAATGTACACAGTAGAGCGAATACGGTGGCTTTAGAAAGAGTGGCTTTCCCTTGTTATATGCCGTTTGTTCTCTCTCCCCCCTCTCGCTTCTGTTTCCTCTGTTTCTTTCTTGAGGTTTGTGAAGGCTTTGAATCCGTACTGTATATGAAAATGAAAATTATATGTAACGTAAAAATGCAATGAAGTCTGAGTCAGGTTGTTCTCACCGATGAAGGCTATGTGTCACTTAATAGTATCATTACGGTATCAGTCGAACAGTGGAATCAGTCGAACAGTGGAGGGAGCAGTCTGAGAAAGGTGAACACCAGCAAACGATGCCATTCGTAGTGATAAGAACCGTGCGCCGCCCTCCGTGCACTTCCGGTGCCCTCAAAACGTTTTTTGTTCGGAAGGAAATATTCCGTGTTCTTTGCTTGTAGGTTACACTGTGATTGTGGTGCACATAGCAATCATTGACATTAACTCTGAAACCAAGGTGAGGTACCCATGACAGGGAAGAGAATGATCGGAAGCAGCTGCAGCTCAGCACAATGAACAGGCATTCGGGTTGATTCCAATGCTTGTGGTGCATGGGTAAGCAAAGAATCCCATGTCACGGTCTTAATTCTCCACTGCAAGCCATTGTCAGAGAGCATCAGTGGTCTGCCGGAGATGCCGTGATCCATGACCAACACCGTGAACTGACACACCTCGGTCTCCCAAGACAAACGGTACACAGCTCCAAAGAACAGACAGCAACGGTGTGTCAAATCCCCAGCCATGGCCGGAAAAGGATTTGCGGTGGGAGAACACAGGCTCTGACAGGGACCTTCTGCCGGGATCAAGTCGAGCCTTACACTGTCAGCAGTAAACTTTGTTATCTTTGAATGGTTGTCTGGATGCTTCGTGTTCCTTTGAATGGGCTCTTAGATTCCTCTGTCACATCCCATCATCATCATTATCCGGAGGTTACTCCATTGATGCTTCCTTCTTCGTCAAGTGCTGCAAGAGTAAGCCACTTGCACAATAATACTGGTGCAGCAAGTGTGAGCTTTAAGCTGATCCTTCGTGGACCGAAGAAGAAGCCGAATGAGCTGAGCTCCGAATCATCAGCATCTGCACTGTTGCATGCACGATGACTTACAGCTCATTAATTCCACTTGATGTGAGCCAAAGGAGGTGTGCTTAGTGAATGCAAACTGGAATAAGAACATAAAACATGACCGTATAAACATCATGAACTGTGTGCTTTATGCAACATACAACTGCAAGTGGGATCACAATTCAGTGTTTTATGCTGCAGATGTGGATCGCAGGTGAATTGAACTCACTGAGCTTGGATCCACATACCATGTGGCATGTGTGGTTGACAAGAGAAAAATAATAGTATAAGTCAATCCAAACATCCTTAATAAATAAAAAAGATATTGATATGATTATTATTATTTTCGATGAATGCTTATCGGATATATCATGCCGCCTTTCGATCGGTAACAAGGGCGACATGCCACATCAATAAACCGGTATTTCACATATCCATACAATTATAAAATAATTAATAAATAAATATATAATATACTTTTTATTCTTCAATAGTAGTGTAGAAAAGGATTGATGTTAGATGTTAGTGTACATAGACTCGAACATAAGACAAGCTAATCGAGATATGTTATTATTATTCTCTATCCAATCATTTAGGTGATATAAACAAACCAATCATAGCGTTGACATTCAACTAACTTAATCAAGCATATATTAATTAGATCAATGAGTTAAATTCAGATACAATGGAGTGAGTCTATTGAGCCCAACTGTTGGTTGAGCTTGTGACATCAAGTACATGAGAGATGGGCTTATCATCAGATATGAAGATGACCAAAAAGAATTGATGCCAGCTTGATACTATCCCTTCCAAGAGTAAGTAATGAAGGCAGGATTTGAGTTGATCATAGAATTATCACTTTGAGTGGTCTTTATATGTCAAAATTTTTAGTTATCAGTATCTTTTATCTCTATCATAAAAAAAAAAGGTATCTCCCTTGAATACTAACTAAATGATTAATGTCAATCAAAAAGTAATCTCTCATGTACAGTCATATCAGATCATAATTAGTTGATATGATCCACCATACTTAGGCCTGACCTAATCCTATTAGACCCAGACTTGTGTCTCTTCCACCACCACCCTTGTCCCAAAGAAAGCCAGTTTGACCAAGACTTGAAATGTCTACTTCAGCATGACAATTTCTAGACCATCAACATAAGATGCAGAACAAATAGATCTGATGATCTTTTATGGCCAATCAAGGAATCTTACACCAGCTTTATTTTTATTATTAGGGTTCCAAGATAGCCACACACACACCAAACTGGAAGACCAAAAGAAACAAAACACATTCCCACTCACCTCAACAAAGTGTTCACTACAAGCAATAGTAAGTGGAAACTTGTACTGTTTGTAGCTTTCTGTTGTCTGCAGGTGGCTTCTCTCCTTCACTGTTCTTGCGCTGCATGTTCTTGTCGACATGGATTGCCTGCTGCTTGCCCCCCAAGGTTGGCTCCGTTCTCTTCAAGTGCGTTGCCCGCAAGCAGATCTGCCAGCGTCGTCCTTCGTCGCCTCTCTCTCTTGACCTGGTCCTCCTTCAGCAATGGCAGCTCAAGGATCTTCTTCTCGGATACCTGCAACACCTCATGCACCTGCACCACCTCCATTGTTCTCGTCTTCTCATCTTCCACCGGCAACTTGATCTTGAACGACGGTTCCCTCGCCACCGCAAACAGCTTAGCTCCCTCCGCTCCTTGGGCTTCTTTTCTATCCTCCCGACGGAACTCTTCTGGATCGGAGTGGGACCGAGATACGAGAGGGTGGTGGTGGCTGAAGGTGCCAATGGCGAGAATGCCATTGTGCATGTCATGGAGAAGCAGCGCGTCGGTGTCGCTCTCCACCATCGTCTCTCTCGTCTCTTCGGCGTCTTCCCACAAGGCATCTGGAGATCAAGAACAAGAGAGCTACTAGTGCATCATGCCAAAGCTCGTCAAGTGTGCAGGGGAACATAACCAGTGGAATGTACTGTGATCAGAAGCACAAAGATGGACCTTTCTTTTGGGAAACCTGAGAGTAGTTGCTGCTGGGTTGCAGCTTGCGGTGCATCCAGTTCAAGATCTGCAAATGTGTCCGGTTAACGAGGTCTATGAAGAACATGCACACTGGCGTCGATGGCCATGAAACAACAAACAGCACTCACCTCCATTGCTTTGCGGAGCTGAAGACTACTGCAAGATTGGATTTGGGTTGGAATTAAATAAGTGAGGGGGACTGTGTCACCAGTGGAAGCCAAAGCGGAGGTGGTCCTGCTCAAGAAGAAGAGGATGAACAAGTAGCAATGCCTGAAGGCTAATTCTGGGCCTCTCTGTTCTCCAATAATAAGAGCGATCAAGATTTGAGTCATCTCTTTGAACGTGAGTAAAGCAGTGTATGTCGATTCGAGTCGCGAGTATGGTAGTTTAGGTGCGGCACACCTGTCGAAGCCCATAAGAGGTGCCTTCCTGCTCACTAAGCAAGCTCTATCTATTGAAGGTATGGGTAATGGGATCCACAGGCAAAGGTGCAGTGCCATGGCGCCCACTGCTCACTTTATAGGCTATCATGTGTCTTAGTTGAAGCCCCACAGTACTGTGTTCTCACATAATTGAGCTAATATCTCTCAGATAAAACACCTGGAAGAAAAGCCCCCTCCTCACTGGTGATGGAGGTGGGATCACTTCAGTATGAGTTTGGTGCAAGAGTTGATTTGTCCAATCAATGCGTCCAGTTTGAGAAAAATAGCTCTTTTCTTCTCCTAATTTGGGTTTGTTTAGTTCAACCCATACCAAATGATGAAACAAGAAAGAGAAAATGCTTGATCAGTGAATGTAGCACAGCATTAGGTTAGCCATGGAGAAAAAGAGATATTGAGTGGATTAAAAGATTGATCTTGCACTGACATCAACAAAGCCAACCAGATAGCATCAAACAAGTTAGCACAGAAACAGACACAGAAACAGAGAGAGAGAGAGAGAGCAAGTACAACTGATCTTAAGAACAAATTACAATGGTTCAAATTTTACAGTGTGGCTTGAGATACACGTCAAAGTCATTGACAACACATGGAGTTAGAGATCATGGCAGAAGGAACATTTCTAGTTGCCAAACAGTTTGCAACTGATGAAATGTCTTCATTACATGTGGGCAAGCATAAGAAAGAACCAGTGCTTTAGGGCACTGTATTAGCTCCACCACTGGCTTGTTGGCATGTCTTCTGGGACAAACCACATGCAAGGGGGAAATCCTCTTTGATATATCTCTATATTAAAGAGGTTTCACTGATAATATCTGAAGCACTTGGAAAGGTCTATTATCAATAACAATTAGCTTACTTGGTCTATTCACTTGTAGGAAAAGGACTTATAAACCATCATCTTAAAGCAGAGGTCAAAGGCAATAGCAGCAGCAAGGAACATGAAGAAATTCTCTGATGCACAAACTGCTCCATCAATTGAAGATGAGATAGAGCTTTCAGTGCCTAATTCCAAGGGCTTCGCAGTCACTGCTGCTGCAAGACCTGCAATTTCACTTTGATTTTTAGTATGCACTATTGATTTTAAGGTAACAAAAACAATATGAGCAATTTGAAAATCTGTAAGTTGCGGAATACACCGAGAGATTCATTCACTCCCTAAATAAACCCAAAGGCTGTACACGTCTCTTTTTTAAGTTGAAGATTATCCAGGTCTCATCTTACTGTATAATGGAAGATTGCCCCCAAAAAAGCACAATCAATAGAACTGATCACCAATGGAAGAATCAGTTGAGAAAGGTAGTAGCTTGATATATAGAAATAGGGACACCAGAATGCGAGCCAGCAACAGATGAAACTAGAACAGACTTGGCAGACTCCAATCTCTCTACTGAATGGTACTAGAATATAATGTAATTGCGAAGCCAACCATGTGGCAGTTGGTCTTCCTTTCCGGGATTCAGCTGGTTGGAATGCTGGTTGCAGGGTGGAGTTAGGGCAAGTGCCCCTGCAAGACAAGGTAGAACACCTAAGATTTCATAATATTCCACTTCAGCAAAGACCCTTTGATGCCTGAATGGAGCGCAGTGAAAAATATAAGGGAGCTAACCATAACAACATTATCAATTTCATGCTTAAGTATTAGTGGCTATGTACCTAGGCTACCGACAGGTCTATCCTATTCATAACCAAGGCGATTATGCCATTAGTGGCTGACGAAAGATGCATAGGTTAGAGGTTGAAGGCAAGTACTAGACTGAGGTTTGCACACCTTTTGGAAGTGCTCTGTTTCTCTATGATCCTGTCACTCTATGCAAAGTGCCAGTGGCGGTGACAGGTAAGAGCACAAGCAGGTCATGAGCAGTATAGGTCTTAAAAAACATAAGCAACCATCCCTAGGTCCTAATCTTGGGGCAATTAAGGACTTGGGCTAGTAGCTGAGTCCTTGCATGAAGTCATTATTTTGTGGTATTTGGCACAAGTCCGTAGTCTTCAATGTTCAATATGGGAGAAAGCTAAGGGCCACCTAGCCACAGATTACAAACAATCTCAGCTACCATACCATGGTTTTCTTCCTTTGTGCATCAACCTTGCTTTCATAGTCCATCCTTAGATGGTCTTGCTCATCTTGTTTAAATTTGTATATACAGACTCAGAACAACATCCTGTAAGTAAATCTTCAAATTATGAAAGAGAATAGTAACAAAACTTTATTTTCCTAAACTATACTATGCTAAGGCTTGATGCCAAAATTCCTGACTGTATTTCATCAGGTTACTCAAATGATTTGTCAGGTTTCATCACCATATTATCTTTATAAAGAAGTATTATAGTAATTGGTAAGTATAGTCTTCAATATAACCGAGCAGTGCTACCTGCTACCAATTACATAAATGTACTATTCATAAATGTCCAGTGCATGAGGGATTCAAAAGAACTAAGAGTTTTCCTTTGTTAAGTATAATTGTAAATTTACGGCCAATTACCAAGAAGATCATAGTCCTGGAAAATATTTTCCTGGTTCTCGAGGATGCGAAAAACATGAAATGGTCTGACATCTTTGGTTCCAAAAGAGTGAGCTATTGGAAGTGCCCAGACAAGGCTTAGCAAATTGGCTGCCCTTTTGTCCTGGTGACTTATATATCACAAGTTAAAGAGTTCCAATTTTTTAAGCACAAGTAGGAAAACAATGTAAATCATATGGTTTGAGCAATGAGGTTCAGATTGATCAATACATTCACTACACACCCATTCTCATCTGTTGATTTGCATAGCATCATATGAAGTGAACAATTTAGAACACAAAAGAAAAGAAAACTAGAGCAAAAGACGCAGGCAGTAGGATTGTGAGACAGCAACAGCATTGAAATCTCACACACCATAACACTACCAAATTCATCATTGAGAGCACATTTTAGTGGACTATTACACTTAGAGACTAAAATTGCAGCAAATGTAATCTCGCAAGCCAGTAGACACATGAAGATGGAATCAATTGCAGCTATTAATATCGCAATCCATCATCTTGAGAATCTTCTCTTCGACTAATGGTGTAAAGAGACCACGAAAAGAAGAATCATGCAGGAGATCACTGCCATAGCGAAGAACAAGGGGGCAAAGACGGCTCACCTCCGGCTTCCGACTCTAAACCCTCGAGGCGTCGGCTTCCGGACAGCGCCTCTCTCGCCCTCCTCAGCAGCTTCTCCTCTGTCCCCTTGGAGTTGGCGCCGGATCGACCCCGCAGAGGGGAGGTGGATAGATTATTTGATTTTGGATTTGGTTTCAGGAGGCGGAAATCGTGAGGGAAGTTGGAGATTATATTCCTTGGGCCGAGGAGCGACGAGGAGGCCGGCGAATGAAGCGGTGAGATTAGATTCCATCGTCGTCGGTCCGTTATCACGCCGTGGGATGGGGGAGGAGAACACCGTGAGAGTGGATAAACTATAACGTAATTCCTCCAACCCGTCTTTTCTCACCCGTTAAATTACCTAATTTTTAGTTCGACAACCATAACGCATAAGTGGGTCCCGAAGGGTATTTCCAATGTTCGTATTCCACGTTGACCCATATGCGTCACCGTCCGCATATGGAAGCCTTCTTTTATGAAACTCCGCCGTCACCGTCTCTCTCGCCCGCTCACTCTCTCGTAGACTCGCATACTGGAGATTGGAAGGATACACGATTGCGATGGCGATGGTGGCCTCCTTGTCGTCGATGGCGGTCGGCACCGCAGCGAAACTCAAAGCAAAGCCTCATCTTCTGGCCCCCAAAACCCTAACCCTCCAAAACGCTCCGTCGACCATTTCCTTCCGATCCTACCAAACCCTCACCACCATTTCCATCCCCTCCAAAAACCCCTTGCTTCCTCCCATTAAATCTTTGCCGCCGCCGCTGGAATATGAAGCTACCTCCGGGAGCCTTAAGTCCCGCCTCGCTGCTGGCGAGACCCTCTACGGCCTCTTTCTCCTCAGCGCCTCTCCTACCCTCGCCGAGATCGCCGGACTCGCCGGCTACGACTACGTGGTCGTCGACATGGAGCACGGCTCCGGGGGCATCTCCGATGCCCTCCCCTGCCTCCGCGCCCTAGCCGCCACGCGCACCCCCGCCGTGCTCCGCCTTCCTGAGCCCTCCGCCACCTGGGCCAAGAAGGCCCTCGATCTTGGTCCCCAGGGCATTATGTTCCCCATGGTGGATACTCCCGCCGCAGCCGCACACGCTGTCGCTTGCTGCCGCTTCCCGCCGCGTGGCATCCGCGGCTCCGCGCACACCGTCGTCCGCGCCTCCGCCTACGGCCTCGATGACGGCTACCTCACCCGCTGCGAGGAAGAGATCCTGGTGATGTGCCAGGTGGAGTCGTTCGACGCCGTGGCGGAGATCGAGGCGATCGCCGCTGTCGAGGGAGTCGACGTGGTGCAGATGGGCCCTATGGATCTCAGCGCGAGCATGGGGTACCTGTGGGATCCTGGGAACAGGAAGGTGAGGAAAGTGCTGAGGGATGTGGAGAGGAAGGTGCTGGGAGTGAGGAAGACGCGGACGGAAGCCGACGCCGCGGCGGAGGGTGGCGGCGCCGGCGGTCCATACCTAGGGGGGTTTGCGATGCCGCACGATCCGCCGGAGGAGCTGAAGGCGAGGGGGTACCACCTGGTGGCGGGGGCAGTGGACGTGGGGCTGTTCCGACGGGCTGCAGTGGAGGACGTGCAGCGGTTCCGGCTGGTGCAAACGGAGATCGGCGAGGAGGAGGACGAGTTCGAGAAGCCCCGGGAAGAGTCGTACTGGAGCGAGTGAGACGAGTCACAGAATTCAACGGTTCAACCCAAACCGGTGTAGTGAGTTGACCCAGTAAGATCTCTCTGGTGAGTCGCAAATGGACAATGTTGCCCCATAGCATAGACTGAGTTTACTTAGGAAAACATCTGCTCTTGATATGTTTATTTATCGTTCTAATGTGCATTTTTCATTTAGTTGTTGCAGCATATTTCAATGAACTCTTTCTAATTGATAACTTAGCAACTTCCTGCAATAATTATCATACAGAAAGATGCCAAAGGATTGTTTGTGGAAATTTTTTTTGTCATGAACTTTTACATTTTAATAGATTGTCACATAGGATGCCAATGTGCCTAAACCATTCGAGAAATTTTCGATAGAAAACTCGCGAGATAGAATATATTCTTTCTTCACTTGCAACAAAAAACAAGTTAATTTTTGAACTTTATAAGTAGTTATTTGTTAGGCAGTTGATATTATTTTTGGTTTTTTTAATCCCATTTACCAAGTAAAAGTATTTCTGTTTTCTCTTGGACTGTTTCTCAAGATTTGCTTGTTATGGTACTGTATCTATCATATATTATCTAACATGCATGAAAACAATCATAGTAGAATTCAAAAGATAACAGTAGACCTCATCAATATCATTTTACATTTTCTATGTTCATTTTTCATTCTGCTGATTATTAAGTTTGTGACATGTAGCAAGGTGACTAATAATGATTAAACAAAGACTAGCTATGACAGTTTGTCCATTTAACATATTTCTCAGCACATTAAGCTCTGATATTAAGTTTGTGCAGCATTACTGTTTGCAATTTGTCAATATTTTTAGTCCATAATGCAAGATGAAAATGTTGTTAAATCTTTAGTTACGGTAATCAACCAGAGCTTCAAATTGTAGGATTAAATCATCAATATGCAGGGAGCTTTCCTCTTGATAATTACTTTAAGTCAGAAATCACACAATCATTGCTTTCTTCTCAAACCTCCATGGGCTTTATCATTGCTTTGCAAAGTGCAAAGCGCAAACAGCAGTTAAGAATCAAGCATGCTGAGTTTTTTAGTTTCTGCTTCACTCTCCAAGGCCTACATTGAGATAGATATCCTCCGTGAGCCTTAAGAAAACACTCTCCACATTCGCAACAACAATGGCAGATGCGTCTGAGATGAGGAGTCAGTGGCTGTGGGTTTGTTTGTGGTTGCTCCAAGTTCCTTGACCCATCTGGCAGCATGATCAGATGTTGAACACCTTCATATAGCAACCATTTAAGGAACATAGTTTCTTCCTATAATTTACATCACAGAGTGGGTCATAATATCTTCCTTTGACTCATGCAGCTCTTTCTATTGTGCATGCTCCTATATTTTCTACTGCACTCCAAACACAGTTAATCTCGGCTTTTTTTTCATCTTCCAGCACTGTCACTTCTATACCAAATGCATGTTTTGGCTTATAAAAACTATGTTTCGAGTAATATTCACTAAAAGTTGGGGAGGAGTTAAAAGTTGTTCCAGAGTTACTTGGGCTTTCATCAGAGTGACAGCATCAGGGAATCAGGTAGGATTTATGAGTAATTCGGTGGGATTTTTGTGGATGTATATGAAATGCAAGTTTGGGCTTATTCAGACTATATTTTGAGTAATATTGATTAAAATTGAGTGGAATTTAGGAAAAATCCAATGGAATTGTTGACTAGGTTGGATGTATTGAAATGCATGTTTTGGCTTATACAATATTGACTAAAATTGAGAATGCATCTGGTCATTCAATAGTGTTTATCTAGTTTTTATGCCTTCTGAATTGAGCAAAGAAATCTAGTACCAAAAAAAGAGTTTTGGTTTCTTGTATGTTTCACAAAATGCATAGAACTGAATGTCTAATCCTTGCACTCTGCAACATAATAATCTTTGCAACCATTGGCTCTTACTTCTTTTGTTTTGCAAGCAACTTGTTGTTTATGAATCATTTAGAGCTATTCGGAGCATCATTTTGACATACCAAAGTTTTGTGATCAAAAGTATAAGGTAATTTGTATATAGGGCATCGTGATGATATTTTTAGATGCTATAATTATTATTAGTAGTAGGATGATAGGTTGTCATTGCTCTCAACTAGTTGTGACATTATGACTTCTTGGTGGCATGGGCAAATAAGTATGTTGAAAGCATGGCATCTAATAGCTACTTTATCTTCATTGTTTGACTTCTGTGACAGTAGGTTCTAGCAGATCTATTTCTAATTTATGTTCAACACAAGAAGAATTTAGGCATTTAAGTGGTGGCCAATGTTAGCCTAAATCTTACTCTTTATGTAGAGAGATCCATCATTCAAGTCCAACTCAATCCCTGCAGCAACAAATCATGGGTTAGGCCAATGTCCAACCTAAAGTGGGAATTTGCTGAGCTTCCACTCAATCCCTCACCTAACCCCAATTACATGCCCAAAGCTGTGCATGGCTTCTGCTAAATACATCTGAAGCTCTATTCACATGTTCTAAAATGACACAACAAAATAAAATGCTCTGTACACCAACTCTTTCCACAGGAATCTTCCAGTGTTTGCAGTAAGCTTTCAGGCACATGTGATCTGAGAGAACACTGTCAATGATTGTTGACCAACAAGTCAATTGATTAGCTGTTTCATTGTCTGGTGTAAGCAATGAAGTCAATGCATCCCCATTTCTTGTTCCCATTTGACTGAAGTATTGGTCAATAAAAGTCAAAGCCAAGTATGGCATCCATGGAGTTTTGCCTACCTCCACTCTCAGCAAATTGAAGGCCATGACAGGAGTAGGAAACCTACCAAATTTCTTATAGCAGTAGCACTCATGAAATGGCACCAGTGGAATCACCAACTTGGTGCACATCAATGTCCTTTCCTTGCTGCCATCATTCTTTTCACATCTTAAACAAATCCTTCACAGTGTGTCATTCCCTATGTTTTTGTGTGATTAAGCTGGGTTTGCTATTTGTGTGTGTGTGTGTTAACAAAACAACCTTTTTTTCTCTCATTGTTTTTCCCAACAGTGCATAATGTCAATGTAAAAAATGGTGTATTGTTAACTCTATTATCAACTAATTTGTTGAAGTACAAAAGAAATATGTATTTGATTTTATTGATTTAAGTTATTAAGGACATCTCTTTATCATACTTATGTTTTGCTATACAAAATTTATGAACTTAGTATAGTATAATCTAAACAGATTAGGATATTTGTTTCAAGGATTTACACCCAAACAATTGCTAATTTGGCAAATGAAATACTTGGTTTTAGGTTGCTTCAATCTTTATGAACCAGTAAGATGGTTGTACATAAATCTCATATCCCCAGCCAACATGCATACTACCAAGGAATTAATGATATAAGAATATTATATCCAATATTTTTGCAGAGGAATAAATTACAATTCAACTAGGAAAACCCAAAGACTTTGATTTTTCATAAGGTGCCGGCGGAGTCCTAAGAGCAACATTCGTCGATCCCCGATCCCTGGACTTTTAATGATGATGTGTTCCGTTAACATAAATTTATCGTCTAACAATCACTCAAAGTTCAGATCTATTTATTATTCTAGGATACTTCATTATGATATCACGTATATTAATCTTTTATCGTCATATCTCATTACGGTCATTTCTTATCATTTTTATAAATTATCATTAGCATTACACTAATTTCGAAGTCATTACATTTTTTTTTTGTGATAATCTCTCATCAACAATCCCCTAATCATCCAATTTAAGGCTTATTTTGTTAATAACAATTTCCACAGGGGTGTATCTGAAAAGAAAAAGAGAAACCCTATATTAAGACTAAGTGAGTGACACACAGCTTTTATTTTTTATTTTTATATTTGATTAATGTCTGATTTAATTAAGCACACGTTCTCGGCGCCTGAAGCAACCGAGTGGTGACGTCTATATTTATCCCCCCCACATCCCCCAACGAAGCGGTCGATCGCTCAACACTTCCGCTCGCCCTCCCTCTTCTTCTCCTCCGCCATTCCTCCTTTCCCCTGCGACTCGAAGGGCACCGCACAATGGAGGCCTTCTACTGGCTGCTCTTCTGCTGGCTCGCCGTGGTGGTGGCGGCCATGGAGCTGAGCAAGACCAACCGGGATCGTGCCTCCACCTCCTCCGCCTTCAATTCCTTCAAGAACAACTACATCCTCGTCTACTCCCTCATGATGGGTGCGTTCCCCTCCCCCTCCCTCTGGATCTGGCGTCTCACCGCCCTCCCTCGCATCGGCCAGATCTGATCTGTTCCGAGCGTCTTATCATTAGATCGTTCGATCAGATCGCATGATTCTTCACGTTTCCCCTTCTCCTCGTGGATGCAGCTGGAGATTGGTTGCAGGGTCCATATGTGTACTACCTCTACAGCCAGTACGGATACGGCAAGGGAGACATCGGTCGGCTCTTCATCGCGGGCTTCGGATCTTCCATGCTGTTCGGAACCATCGTCGGATCTCTGGCGGACAAACAGTAAGCACTCCCTCGACCAGAAATCGATCTGGAGCGCTTGGGGCTCGTCCTCGATCTAGTGATCGTTGAGCTTCTTTTCTCGAAATGACAGGGGTCGGAAGAGAGCTTCTGTCACCTACTGCATCACCTACATCCTCAGTTGCATGACCAAGCATTCTCCGCAGTTTAAGGTCTTGATGTTGGGGCGCGTATTAGGAGGGATCGCGACGTCGCTCTTGTTCTCGGCATTCGAGTCATGGCTCGTCGCAGAACACAACAAGGTGAATCTGGATCTCACTTTTTAGATTCAAGAAATATGCTTGGTTTTGTTCAGAGAATTCCTTTCTTATTGGAGACTGGTAGGGAAAGTTCGATGATCTGTGCCACTTTTGTCTTTTCGAGTAGAACTCAGTCAGATTCTCTCATTTCGTTGTATACTGTATCTGCTGTCGCAGACACTCCTATTGACATTGTTATTGTCAGACTCTGCTTCTGGTCAAATTGCTGAACATTTTCCACGCATCTGTTTAACTTTGCAGCTTTAGAGTATTATTTATCATACATTTCATCTTTACTTTTCTTGTTAATTCCTCATCAACAGAATTACTCAAACTGGCCTTGTGACTTCAATTTTACACTGTAACTCGTTATAGATTATAAAGAGAGAGGAAGGTAAATGACAAAAGTCGGGAAGAAGAAAACATGAGAAACAATACTATACAGGATTGCAATAGATAATAAGAACCCTGTGGGGGGTGAGTTAAACAGTAAATAATTGAGTCAGTTAACTTACACAATTTCTTGAAAGATGAAGTTTGAAAAACTTGCATTGAAATGTTCAAAAAATACTCAATTTTTACAAAACATTTATTATTACTTGTAGTGTCACATAAATTCTTGGTTTCAGGCATGACATTTAACTTTATATGGAAATTAGGCATATTTTCCTTTTTCTTATTGGAATGAATTTGTACTTGTATATTCGAGATCTTTGGTTTCTATTTTATTTGTACACAAAACATGTGAACCTGAATCAGAAGTCTAAGCGTCTCCTGTAACCATCCAAGATCATGTCCTGTTGATGCTTGGAGATGAGAAACACTAATGGAACAAATGCTGAGCAGAACTCAGATACTATCCATATAATCTAGACATCTGTTATGTTAGGATCTTATATCCTTGTTATAACATGTTCCATTTCTCATGTGTCTTTCGGTGCTATAATACAGAGGGGTTTTGAACCACAATGGCTGTCCATAACTTTCTCCAAGGCTATCTTTCTTGGCAATGGCCTAGTTGCCATCATCGCTGGGTTATTTGCTAACCTACTGACGGATAACTTGGGATTTGGACCTGTTGCCCCCTTTGATGCTGCTGCATGCTTCCTTGCAATTGGCATGGCAATTATATTATCAACATGGACTGAGAACTATGGGGATCCGTCTGACAGCAAGGGTTTACTTACCCAGTTTCAGGTTGCTGCAGCGGCTATTTCTTCTGGTTGGTATTACTATGTTTCGATTGTATTTAAAGGAAATCTCATTATGGCAATCAGTAGTATGATAAAATAATGTGTTATCTCAGATGAGAAAATTGCGTTGCTGGGTGCGATACAGTCACTGTTTGAAGGTTCCATGTATACATTTGTATTCCTTTGGACCCCTGCTCTAAGCCCAAATGATGAAGACATTCCTCATGGTTTCATTTTTGCTACATTTATGCTGTCCTCAATGTTGGGTAGCTCATTTGCATCTCGACTATTGGCCCGTCCAACTCCTAGAGTTGAATCTTACATGCAGCTTGTATTCGCAGTCGCTGCAGTCACTCTCCTCCTACCTGTTATTACCAGTGTATGCCCTGCTTACTGGCTCCATCTGTGTTTCTTTCATGCATTTGTGTTCCTTTCATTCAATTGTTCTGATTTTATATATGATATGTTGCAGTTCTTAGTAGCACCATCCACAGTCAGAGGTGGGAGCATTTCTTTCGGGGGTTGTATTCAGCTTGTTGGCTTCTGTACATTTGAAGCATGTGTTGGAATATTTTGGCCATCCATTATGAAGATGAGGTCCCAATACATTCCTGAAGAAGCTAGGAGCACGATCATGAACTTCTTCCGCATTCCCCTTAACATATTTGTGTGCGTCGTGCTTTACAATGTAAGCATCCAATCACATCGTTCTGTTATCTCATTATTAGAGAAGTGGTCTTCCATGCAAAATTTGGCAATGCTCTACAAGTGAAAATTCAGGGTTTATGTATTCTGTAGCAGTTCCATTGGATGCTCCATAAGCTGGTAACATCAATGTTTCTTGTTGTCTACAGCAAGTTCCTCCGAAGCTGTAGGTTCTCACATACATAGGGATAGAAACAACCTTGCCCATAGGTTGACTTTTGTTGGAAGTCAATCTGAATCAGGTTCTACTTAGGGACCTGAATTCAACCAGCACTAAAAGAAAAACCCCCGCACTTTTTGACTGGCTTTGTACATTTGTTACAGTTTAATAGTTAATAGGGTTCCTTTTTTGACAGAAAAAGCATTTATGTTTTTTGTCATTTGCCATGTTGAATTCTGAAGACTGTTGGTTGATATTTAGGATGCATTTAGTTGAACTATTGATAAAGGTTTCTTTATTGTTTAACAAATAAAAGATTGAGGAAGCACAACATTATTGTAGTTATAAAATGATCGGTGAATTGTCAATTTGCAGGTGAGCGCATTCCCTATGACTGTCATGTTTGGCATGTGCTCTTGCTTCCTGTTCCTCGCTTCACTTCTTCAAAGGAGGCTGATGATGGTTTCTGAGATCCACAGATCAAGTAACACAGAATCTCTGATCTCTCCCTTCTGAGTGGATGAGATTTTCTCTTTTAGTCTTTAATGTTCTAAATATTTCTGTCAAAACTTGAATACAGATTAATCTTACTTGGTACTACAAAATACTGAAAGAATGTACATTATCTTAAAATTTTTAAACATACTGCATGTTTTTTAGGCATAACAATTTTCTTTAGCTGATAGTTAAAAAAGAGAATATAATACAATCTATAAATTTTGCAAATATCAGCTTTCTTTTACTGTTTATGTGTTAGTAATTAGTATTGGGAAGTGTGTAGCATAATCCAACTACAAAAAGAGACATAAAGGTAGGATTTCAGAATTTTTTTCCTAATTTTTTGTGGACAAAATGAATGTCAAAACATAGTGCTGGTAGATGATACATGCAAACTGCCAAAAACGTCATCTGCATGTTTTACATCTCAACACCAAGGCAAGAAACCAATTCACTTGTTTTGTGTTCATCACCTTTGATACGACCAACTTTCATCAAACCCACCTCCAGCAGCGAGGAATAGCATTTGATAGATTCGACCAATTATGTTGTTTATGGTTTGTGCCTTAAGCATTTTTCACTTATTTGTTCGAACTCTTCTGCTTATGATCATATGTTGGGTGACAAAAATGTCTGTGCACCCTATGGTATTTCAAGGCCTGTCAATATCCTCTCCAAGCCACAAGCCAGGGATTTCCCATTTATTAATTTGGTGATTCTCAAACCTGTTGTCATTTTCAGATCATTAAGTTAATAGGCCAAGTTGATGGGGTGAGGGACAAGCCAGGGATTTCCCATTTATTAATTTGGTGATTCTCAAACCTGTTGTCATTTTCAGATCATTAAGTTAATAGGCCAAGTTGATGGGGTGAGGGTTGCTGTTTTAAAAGTAGCTTGGAACTAGTCTTCTCAATTAAGTTCATCATTTTCGGATCATTAAGTTAATAGGACAAATTGATGGGGTGAGGGTTGCTGTTTTAAAAGTAGCTTGGAAATAATAGTCTCCACGATTAAGTTCATCATTTTTGGATCATCAACTTAATAAGCCAAGTTGATGGGGTGAGGGTTATTGTTTTTTGAAGTAGCTTGGAAATAGTCTTCTCGATTAAGTTTGAGCATGCTCCCTAGCTAGTGGTTTGTTGTGGAATCACTGTCAAACTCAAATTTTCTCGACACATTTTGATTTAGGATTGTTCCTTTTTTTTTTTGGATCAGTGCAACATATGCAGATACAGAAATCCATCAAGTTCTATTCAAATGTCAGCATATGAGTTGTTTTCTTTTCTCATATTATGATATTTTCATTGTTGTTATTTTAAGCAGAATCTCAAGATTGGACTGATATGAAGGAGAGAGATACGGAAGCAGAGCCACTGAACATTGGGTGAACAAGAAAAGATGGGAGTAACATAATAAAAAGTGGCCTTTCACCATATTGCTACTGAAATCATTTCTTGGTTCCTGTCGTTACTAATACAAAAATAAGTTTGCTGCCATGTTTAGGTGGATAAAATTGGGGACATGCAGTCATGAGGCATAGAACATCACGAGTGCAATGACTCCATATGAGGTTCCCTCTCTATTCTCATCTAAAAGGTGGTCCTGCACAAGTGCAATCCTAAGTTATACGAGTATCTCAACGTAGTGGTGATCAGTCAGTAGCCCAATTGGTTTTCTGTTCTACAATCCCTTTCTGCTGCTCCTTTCTTTTTTATCTTTTTTTTGCTTTCATGTTCTTTGATATTATATCCACGTCTGAGTCTCGTCATGTATTCAGAGAATAATTAATATTATAAGCCTTCGGAACTCGTGATTTCTATTTATAAAACGCTTCTCTATCTCTTTTTGTTACAGCAAGCAACCTGCTGTTGTTGTTTTTGACAGATCACTACCGTCTCGTGTTTCTTGTGAAACTAGTTTATCATGTTTTTTTCATGTCATCTCTCGGTACATTAAAACGTGGAAAATGATGCATGTTGTGGAGTGCACAAAACCATTCTGGCAAGGAGTAGTATCTTCTTTTCAGCAATCATCTTAATGCATAAAATAAGGAAGGAGGGATGGTAGATACACTATGAATATAGATATGCGTAGTTAGTCAATAAAGCATAGCATAAGATACTATGAATACATATGCTCAGGAGATGCTTTGAATATATGGTAAGAGAGCAGTTAGTAATGGAGATGTCAGAAGATCTTACTAAAAATTATAAACAAATATTTATTTAATGATTTTAATTTATTAAGAATAAATTACTTTTTTCAAATGATCAATGAAGTAAGTCTGCTTGTTGTTGTGCCGTCAATTTATATTTTCTATAAATAAATTGCATAATGTTCATGCAAAAAAGAATTGCCACTGCACAGAAGAAGAGAGATAGAAAGAGTGCCATTTGGTATTTATTGTAACAAAAAATAAAAATAAAAAGGTACGGAGAGATCTGCCTCCTCCCATTCCTTTCAACATATAAAGTATATAGGTCAATCAGCAAACCTGTGCAGGTGTCTCACCCTCACCTTGGGCGCGCCGGTCGCCTTGTGGACCTCTTGGGCGATCCCCCTCAGCCGCTGCTCCTCCATCTTCTTCCCCTCCTCCGACATCACCACCACCACGCGCGTCCCGCTCAGCTCGTCGCACAGCCGCACGAACTGCTCCATCACCTCCTCCACCAGCGCCGCCCTCCCCTTCCCCACCAGCATCCGCACCAGCGCCACCACGTGACGGTAAAACCCGCCGCCCTCCGCCACCCCCCTCACCACCTCCCCCTTGGCCGCCTCGTCCAGCCCTGGGTCCGCCAGCACCGGCCGGACCCCCCGCACGAGCCGCCGGAGGTCCCGCTCCGCGGCCGCGAGCGCGCCCTCGCACCGGGCGACGTCGAGGAGGGCCGCGGCGTAGCCGGTGGAGGCCGCACGGTGGACGCGGCGCGGGGTGCCGAGCGGGGTAGGGCGGTGCCGGGGCGGTGAGGGGGAGAGGCGGAGGACGGATTTGGCGTGGTGGTGGTGGGATTGAGGTCGGGCTCTGGCGGATAGGTTGGTGAAGGCAGGGATCGGGAGGGAGGAGGGGTTGGTTGAGGGCCTGAGTAGGTGATTGGGGGTGGCGGCGGTGGGGAACAAAGGGATGGCTTTGATGGAGGAGACGGGAGTGGAGAGCGTCTCCATTGGAATTGGGGGATTTGGGAGTGGAATTAGATTTGGCTTTGGTTCTCCATCTCCCGTTCGAGGTTGGTGGTGATGGCTGGGGTTGGGGAGTAAATATATGGACGAGGATGAGAGACGTGGACAAGTGACCACAAGGAGAAGGAAATCATATCAACTAATGAAAATATTAATAATAATTTTAAATATTATTCTTTTATTTATATTTTATTGGAAGAGTTAAAAAATATATAAATATAAAGAATAAGTGATGGATGGCTAATTACGTATTACACCCTTATAGTTAGTCATCTTCAGAATCTTAGTCCCTATACTTTAAGAAGTTACAATGGTATTTCTATAATTACAAAGTGAAACATTTAAGTCAATTTATAGGTTTATTTATAAAAATAAAAGATAAAAAGATAAATTTAATATTCTAGTGGTGGTGGATGGTGGTGTCGCTCACACCGACGTTAATGAAAGTGTAAAGCAATCATTTCATCGTTCTGCATCTGCGTCAGCACTCCATCACTACAGAATCAAAGTCCACTGTCGAAGCCATCATGGAGATTCATGATCTATTGAAGCAAGACTTAGAGATGTGTGCCTCCCTCACCAGTGCTAATGGCATGTCCCTCCATGTCTCTCGCCTCCTCAACCACTACACCACCATTCATTCGCGACCTAAGAGAATGTCGCTGATGCCCTCCTCAACCTCCTCATCTCCACCTGCAAGGCATTCATGTGCACCTTGAACATCCTCAATGCTCTCACTATCGCCCTCTGCCTCCTCTTCCTTGTCGTTGCCTAGTACATTACTACAACCCTTTATAGTAACACCTCCATTTTACTCTTCCCCCTCACGCTCACCCTACTATTGTCGTTGGCCAGAGCCCTCACAGTGGATGACATCAATGTCCTAATAGATATGGTGGTTGAGGGGAGTAAGATGGTAAGAGAAAATGCTACGACTACGTTGCTGAACCTAACAAAGAGTGGTGGGGGACGTCATGGATGTAGAGGGAGCGAAGGTGGCAAACTTTCCTCTGGCCAGTGGTGACAGCGGGGTGAGCGCGATTGAGAAGAGCAAGGCAAAGACATTGCTGTAAAATGTTGTGGCGACGTGTTGAGAAGCAACAAGGGAGAGGAGGTGAAGAGCGATAATGAGGGTATCAAGGATGCTCAAGGTGCACATGAGCACCGCACGGGCGGAGATGGAGAGGTTGAGGAGAGTAGTGGCGGCATTCTCTTGGGCCATGGATAAGTGGTGGTGGTTGACAAGGCGGGCGACAAGGAGAGGCACAATGTCGACATCGATGTGGGGGGGGGGGTGGCGCATCTTCGAGTCTTGCTTTGATAGACGACGAATCTCCATGATGGCTTCGATAGTAGACTTTAATTACGTGACGAGGAAGCACCGACACAAATACAGAGCGATGAAAGGGTCACTCAACAACTACGTCACATCAGCGCCAGCAATGCTATCGTTCATCACCATCGCAATGTTAAATTTATTTGTTTTAATATTTTTATTAGTAAAACTAATATCATTAGGATAAATGAAGAATTATTATGATTGACAAACTGATTATTCTCTTCACTTAGGTCATCTAACTATAGGGATAATTTTTAGATTTTTTCTTAAATATAATACATTATTTTATATAGATCAATATTCTTGAACCAAATGCATCCTAAATAACTATTTGCAAATATTCATCATAATTAAAGCATATATTTTCATATCTTAAGAAGGAACATCCCATCTTTTGAATCCAACTTCTCAATCTTGACAAGATTTGCACACGGCAAAAATAGCAAAAAAAAAATTAAAATGATTTAGAGTCACTCTCCTCCTCTCCTCCTTGACTTATTCTTAACTATTATTAGTCAGACTAACCAATCCTTTATAGTAACATATTGATTCACCAATTTTGTCACAAAAAAAACTGAAGTTTATGGAAAATAAATTTGACCATTGAAGTCTTTTTATTTGTCAAACTCTAATTTTTTGGGGAACTGATTTCATTCGCTTATGTAAGTAACACATAAATGTGATGGCACATTAGAACTGATTCCTTGTATATCAGCTTCAAAGTCACCATCCTTCACAATTTAATGCCAAATTGAAGCATTATCAGTGGCCATGGAAACTTCTGATAAGCTTCAAACCATTCCTTGTAAGTGACTCTCAAATCCAAATCTTTGTAATAGCTCACTACACCTTAATAGCATTTACTTTAGTGGAGAGGATGAATCTGGTGAGGGCTATGACCATAGGATGTCTTCACTTTGGTCTCACCTTTGATATTTTGATATTTGATTCACAGACATCTTGTAATTAGAAGAAAAAAAATCAATCCAATTAGAAATATAATCTCACTTTTGTCATAAATTTTGTAATTTCTAGTTCGAGTTATTCTAACCATTGTAAATATATATGAGGTTAGACTATCATCAATTCAACACAAAATATTATAAGCTAATGTAATATATGTAATATGACTCTTTTGATATGAGACTATCATCTTAGAATATTTTTTTATCTCATGTATATAAATATTTTTAATAATTTTAATATTCACAACCGACTAAAGTTAGCTTTATGTCTTAGTAGAACTCAATTTTTCATAAGTCATACTTTTAAGAATATAAATTATAATATATCTCATCTACTAGTTTTAACTTATAGATGCAATGATATTAATTTAAAAAATTTAAGATTATATCATAGGAAAAATATTATACTAATAAAGAATATTCTTGATTAAGGTGATGTCAAAGCAAAACATCTTTATGTTCAAAAATTATTTGGACCACATTTATTAACAAATTTGTTTGATTATCTAAATCCACTTATGAAAATATGAGGATTTAAAATCTTATCTCATATTTTTTTAATATATTAAATAGTTTATATAGTAAAAGACTTGATTGTTGATAGTAAATTCGGAGATCAAAACTCCTTTTCATTACTTATCTTTTATAAATAAAATAAAATTATTATATAAAGTGACTAAATTATTTCTAAAATTTTAATTTTCGTTGACATTATCCTATATCATTAGGTCTAGAAATGATGGTTGATGGGTGACAGAGGATTATTATCTATCAATTATCATTAAACACGTGACCTTCATGTGATGATTAAGTTATCATAGGGGAGATAAGACCTGCCGCATTGGTAACAAAAGGACACAGACAATTTGTTAGAGGCGATTAACGGTTATCTCTCGACGTAATATTTTATCATTATATAATTATGTATAAAAACTCACTTTTAACACAGTTTCGAAGGGAGGATCAGTTTTACCATTTGTGATAACATTCACCTTCTTGGGTTATTAACTTAGATGTTAGAGAGACTAGATAAAAAAAAAACTCATATGATCTTAATCTTCGTGCGCATGTAGTATCGAAAGAGTTTGACATTTATATTTCAAAAGATCTTGATCATACCTTAGTTATTCCTACGTACACGGGTTAAAATCATATTGAACTGATTGAGACATTAACGATATCTTTCAAACAATATGTTTGAATAATTCATATAGATTTTAAAACTTTTATCTCTCTCATCTCTCACACACACCCATATATATATATATATATATATAATCCGATAAGATCTGAAATAAAGATTCCAGTACGAAATATTATTAGTATATTTATAAACCCTGGGGAACACATATAACAAGGTGTCGTGGTGTAGTTGGTTATCACGTCAGTCTAACACACTGAAGGTCTCCGGTTCGAGTCCGGGCGACGCCAACTAACTTTGTATTTCTTAATTTTAATCTAAACGTGGAAAATAGTTTTTAAAATCTTATTTTTATTTTCTTATATCTAATTTGTTATAATTATTTTGCATCATTAATTTTAATTTACTTTTACTTCCTTATTTTTAAGCTAATGGTGCAAAAACAAATTTTCAAATTTGTTTGATTTTATTTTTATCTTTAATTTATATGTGACATTTCATTTTTTTATTTTCTTATTCCTATTTTAGTTTTTCTTTTTTTTGCTAAAATGATTTTTAATTTGTTGTATTTTCTTGTTTTTTACATAATGGTGGAAAAATGATTTTTATAATTTGTTTTCATTTTATTATTTGTGACCTAAAGGTGGAGGTTAGTTGGACTGCACTGCAGTGTTTGGTGTGATATCACATCAGAACCCCATTTGATTCTTGTCAACGGACTACCTAACTACCTAATCCTCTCTTCTAATCATCACAAGCAACTCAATCATGCCGGCATTTATGTCGGAGGAAGCAAAGTGGTTCACTTCACCCGCAAGAAGGATGCTTCTTTCGGTTCGAGCTCGGCAGCTTCTGCAACCTGCCCAACCTTCCCTGACTGCGGATTCCGCCAACCCGACAGTGGAGTCATCCTCTGCTGCTTGGATTGCTTCCTCGGCAACGGCGCCCTCTACCGCTTCGAGTACGGAGTCCCCCCCTCGGTCTTCCTCGCCAACCTCCGCGGCGGCACTTGCACCACCGCCGAGTCTGACCCTCCCGACTCGGTGATCGACCGAGCGATGCATCTGCTCCATAACGGGTTCGGTAGCTATGATGTGTTCGAGAACAACTGCGAGGACTTCGTTCTCTACTGCAAGACCGGTCTGCTGTTGCTGGAGGAGCGGGCAGGCGGCGTCGTTCCTTGGTGTTCCTCTGGCTGCTCTGTTCTCGACGCCGTTCAAGCTGCTGGCGGCGGGGCCTGTGGGCATGGCCGCCGTCACTGCCGGGGCGTATTGTGCAGGCCGATACATCACTGATATAGGAGTGAGGAAGGATGTGATGAAGGTGGCGGTGGACGACTTGGCTGCAACCATGGGTTGCAGGAGCTCCAATGAGAGATTGATTAGTCGGCAACGTTTCTGGTGGTTCGGGGAATGTAACATCCATTGAGGAGGAAGAAAGAGGACGGTGATGACTGCTGCTTTGCAGCTCATCACACTGCTGTGCTCATTGACTCGCTTTTCTTTTATCTCATCAATTATGTGGTTAAATGAGATGTTTATTCCTATTTAAATCCATTATAAACTTGAATTGATCTATAAATATAAAAAAAATAATTATATATCATCTTATATAATTAATTATTTTTAGTATTTTGATCTTTATATTTTTTAAATTATATTAAAATATTTATATTTATGAAAGTAAAATATTTAATTTTATTTCTCTTTTAACTTATCGATTATGTCGATGAAAATACGAGATAAAATCAATACGTATTCAGTGATAAATCATACGATATTTTCGTTAATAAGATAAGAAGAAATGAGATTAAATATTTTATTTCTATAAGTCATAATATAATTTTTGAAAGTAAAGCCGTTGAAATAATAATTAATTTTAAAAATAAAAAAGATTTTAATAAAAAAATATAAATAAAAAATTAATTTTCTTAACTTTGTTGAGATAAAAGATTCACGTAAGAGGTTCCGGTTGATCGGTTTATTTGAATCGGCCGGTTCACGGAACCGGCCGGGTCGAATCGGAAGGAAGGTCGAACTCTTAAGAGGAGCCGAAATGGGATTCTGGGAATTGGCGGAACAGAACCGCAACTATGAGTCGGATGAAGGAGGCGGAGGGCAGCAGCGCCCACCGGGAGGAGGCGGAGTCGGGGTCCGGCCCCCCGCCTCCGCATCCGCCGATCGCGCCGGCGGACGAGGCGGCGGTGGAGGAGCTGGTCTCCGCCATGAACCGTCGGAGGCTTTACCGGGACGTGACGCTGGCCCTCCGCTCCGGCCTCCGCGACGCCATGGCCGACTTCTCCTTCCTCCGGACCAGAGGCCTTCGGAACCTCCTCAAGTTCTTCAGATCCATCGCCGGCTCCGACGAGTCCATCCGTCTTTTCCGTCACTCCCAAACCATTCCCGAACTCCGAGGTCCGCCCTTTTGATGTCTCTCTTTGTGAATCGCAGCTATCTAGGGTTCCGATCCTGATGCATACACCTTATGAGCTATAATCGACGATGTTATGTTATTTGATTTCTGGACTTATTATGGAAATCAAAGTTTTATTAAGCATACGAAGGAAGAGGAAAAAGTCTACCGATCGAAGGTATAATGTCTTACTCGAAACTTGACAAGAAGCGACAAGTAATTATGAATTTACACTGGAGACAAATGCTTCTACACTAGTCATAGATGAAGGTGATGATATTCGTAGGGTTACATTGTGTAGGCATTAAGTGCATTCCGAATGAGATCTATTTGAGGAATGACCAGATGAAATGGCGACGCTAGTGCTATCATGTTAAAAGTAAAGCATAATGATTGGTTTCTATCCTGTTGTGCAAAAGGATTAATGTATAAAACGTGGGACGGCCTGCGGCATCAGTTGTATATAGATCTTGAATTTCTCTGCTATAAATGGAGAAAATTGTACCTGGATCTTTTGGAGCTTATTTATCTTCTCCAATGGGTTACTTTGGCTTTGGTGCATTTCATGAAACAGGTATATATGGTCATGGAATTGGGATGTGAGATCCTTATAGAACAATTGCAACAGGTCAATTATCCTGTATGTTTGATCCTAATGGGCCATCCAGAAAAGTACAACCCATAAATCCAGTGTAAGGCATGAGAGGCTTTTATCCTTCTGTTCTACTGTGTAATAACTGTTCATCATAATAACCACATAAGGAAAGAAATTAAGAGTTGTTTATGTCAGTTTTCAATACCATTGATAACAAATTTCAAATAGAATTAGACCCATGAAATACAAGGAGGTCCAAAATTTAAACAAACAGATTATTTTAGCTTTGTGAATGCGTTTAGACACTTGTGGTCAAATCAGAGATATATCAAGAAAAAATTAGGAGCTGCTAGAGTGATAGAAAATTGTGAATGAATGACGGAAAATTGTTGAAATGTTTGAGCTTGTAAACAAAGATATTAGAGCCTACTCTATTTCAAAGACTGTAGGAGGAAATGGCTGTCATTGAGAATACTATGATCAGGAACCTGGCATCAAATAGCAGAAATGATCAGGAAAGATATTAGAGTCTATTCTATTTCAAAGAAGGTAGGAGGAGATGACTGTCATTGAGAAGACTATGATCAGGAACCTGTCATTAAATAGTAGAAATCAGGCATCATGATATTTATGATCAAGTTACTAAGAAGAAAAGACATCGTTTAAGAAAAAAGGTTCTTGCAAAATAAGATATAAAACTTAACTGGTTTTGAAGATTTACAAATGGAAGGATGTTAATATATCAGCATGAGCTTCAATGGGTAGAAGGATAAGGGATCGTAGCCTCACCTTAGATTGCAAGAATTGAACCATGTGACTTTTGACTGAGGTTTTGTAGTGTTAGTGATCAAGATTAAGCACATCATATTAAACATAGTTGCCATCGTAAATTGTCATATGACACTATACCGATGCATAGATAAAATATGGAACATTGACATTCATGAAGATGGTATTGACATGTTCAAGGTACACGTATATGTTCTTTAGTTACATGAGATGAGTTGATTGGGATTAGTCTTGTGAAGAGAGGTAGAAGAAGACATAAGAAAGCCTTATCAAAATTATAAAGATATTTGTCTGCCCTTAGTTTACTGGTCATATCGTTCTAAAAAAGCTTAATTGTGGGAAAAATCCATGTACTATCCAAGGTTTTGGTACGGGCATGTATATCGGTTCGATAGGATATTGGTATGTGGATCATCCTCTACCAGGCGGTACTGGTCATTTGACCTCATATCGGGTGATACAGGGTCTGTATTGGGCGGTAACGATCAAAATTCGATCATTACTGACTTGTATCTGTCGGTAACGGTTGGATTTCGATTGTCACTGATCAAGGGCTGAGATTGCCCTATTTTAAATGGTCAATTTGACCATTTGAGGCTTAGAAAAGAGTTTTTAAACCCTTTTCTCTCCTCTCTTTCAACTTACTTCCACTCTCTCAATCTCTTAAGCTCTCTCAAACTCTTTTTCACTATATCTTTCTTGTTCTCATATTTTTACTCTCCTAAACTTAACAAAACTACGATTTGTAGATTGGATCAAATTTAACAGGTTAATTTAGGAGGATTAAAAGGAAGAACACTCTAGTCAAGATATATGTATTCTCTTTCTAGATTTTTATTAATTTATGTGATTATTAAGCCTATTCTATATTGTGTATGACTTAATGCTTAATATGTTATTTGATATGTTTTTGATGTGAAAATAGTATTAATTAGGGAGTAATTAAGTTCTTTAATGTTGTGATTAGTGTGTTTAATATTGGTTTTTTTTTAAGTTAGACACTTAATAGGTCAAATCTTTATATTTCATGCATTTTTTTGAATAGGGCAAATCTTTAATAGGTCAAATAGTCAGGACATTACTGTGTTTTGTGTTTGTTGTCGTCATTTATGTGTCGACACCACCAAGGCTCTACTCAACACGTGTTGATACCTTTCTATCACAACAAGACATTCTAAGCCATGCCAATCTACAAGTGATCTTTGATCTAGATCTTGAGCATAGATTAATATTGTCTACGAAGCTCCTAATTAAACACATGAAATCACTCAATAAATAAAAGCAGGTGTGACCTTCTTCTGGAATACAAGCATGAACATAGAAAGTAATAGTTGAAGGATTTGGATATGTTAAGCAAAAGTTATTGAAATATCATTGAAGTTTATGATATATCATAGAATTTGAATATTCTACTAATGATGTAGTGTGGAGACAATGAAAGATTAGGAATGAAATATGCCTATGGGAAGTACAGAAGTTTCCATTTATTTCTGCGTGATAGGTCCTCATGAAGACTAAATTTGCATCAGAACTTTGCATGTTCATATGCAATTCTTCATACTTTTGTCATTTGAACCTAAAAAAGAGGCCCATGTGTGGCTGGGTATGCATTATGGTATGTAATATTTGACAGTTGATTGAGTTCGAAGGATTATATTAGGTTCATGATGATGTGCAGAATTTAGATTTGGTATGGCCTAGATCACTGGCTAAATTGGATAGTCAGTTCACATTTCTTTAAATGCTTATGAATCAAATGGGTTTAAAAAAATTGATTAAGGATAGCAGGAACTAGTTGAAATCTAGTACAAACTGGTAATACTAGTTTGGAACTGATAAAATTAGCCTTTGGCCAAAGAATGACTGAAACCGAATAGAGATTTCAAACGTCCTGAAGCATTGAGATTTGCCATATCAACTGTAATTAAAAGGACCTGATCGAAATTGGTTAAACTCAAACCAAGTTCACATGACCCTCTAAAAAGTTGAGTTTCAAGGTTTGACAGGTTGTTCCTGACCTAGGTTGGCAGGATCATATTAAAATTGGGCAATCTCACAAATATACAAAATTAAGAAAGATCATATGAGAAAGATTAACGACGATAAATGTGGATGTGAGATGGGTATGTGGGATTAAAATAGAAATATATACTAGTAAATTTTCTCATCAGCTGCCATATAGTTATACAAAAATGGGTTTCCTGCTGTTTCATGATATGGTCTACTCTCTTCTTCTCATTGTTATTTTGTCATGATATTCTCTTTGAAGACTTCCTGTGCAAGAAGTATGATTGATAGATTTGAGTTCGTGCCTGAATTGTGTTTGTTGATTAACATACCATACCTGTGCAATTTACATCTATATGCACTCTAAATCCTTTTCAATCCGTATATCCCTTGTCCATTTGATTCATACATGTATCCATTTTAAATAAACATGGTTATGATATACAAGATCCATTAATGTCTTTCTGATATATTAAAAGCAAATATGGATCTGAATTTTCCAATACCCAATCAGGATGAATCTAATTTATCCCTATCATATAGTAAATAAGCTAAAAGAACATATCTCTCTTGAGAAAAAGAATTACTTATATGCAGGAGATAGATTTCACTATGTGAGTGCTCAATAAACCTTGGGCCTTCCAAATCAGAAAGTGCTGGTAGCAGATTGGGCTAGAATTTTTTAGTACACGAACATGAGAGTCCGGAGAAGTTTTTGCAAATTCAGAAGATCTTGTTCTATGCAGCATCAAATGAGAAAATCTTCTTGTGGCAGCAGTTGTTTGACAACCATGCAGTTTATAATAAAAATAATATAAACAATATAGTAATATACTATTACAGTATTACTCTGTTGTTATTGTTCTGATTTTGAATCTGTTTGTGCATTCTTATTGTGATAACTAGGATATCTCTGGGCATGTGTTAGCCTTACTGGAGAAGATTACTGGCTGCAGAATTTTAATGTCAAATATTGTTAATTCTTTGCAGAAAACATATCTAGAAAAAATGGATTTAGCTGATTCACATTATTTTTTCTGTGGCAGTGGTTCCTGTTCTCTTTCAGAATTCGTTGCAGCAATCAAAGGACAACCCTGTTGTGAGTTTGAGTCATATATTTGGAGTGGAACCTATGAAGATAGTTAGTCCTGCAACAGATTCTGAAGTTGCTATTGCTCTTAGAGTTTTGGAAGGATGCTGTTTGCTTCATAGTGGCAGTGCAGCTTTAGCTCACAAGCATAAGGCAATCGAGGTACATAGAGTCTCATGTAAGACATTTTATATCCACTTCTAAATAGAGAGAGAGAGAGAGAGAGTTTCTTTCATAGATATACAAGAATTGATTACCTCATGCATCTATATCATCATGATCACTGTGCAGTGCATGCTAGACAGTGGTTGCTAACTTGTGATGTTGACTTACAATAATTTTGGTTCATGCATGTATGTGTAGTTAGATATAGCTATGTGCCCATAGCTATATGAAGTTTTTTCTACTTTTCCATGTAAAGTTATGACAAATAAAATGTGAACCTTACTTATCCTAACCTAATTGTGGAAGCACTCATGACCTTTGTGCTGCTGCTAAGTGGTGACTACTAATCCAAGTTATAGGAAGTTCCAATGAAGTTTGTCTGGTGCTTGGAATTTGCTATGAACAGTAACCATCAAGAACTGCTATTTTCCATCTTTTGGTTGCTCTTTTTGCTCCCAGATACATATGCTACTGGTATTTGTTTTGTCTTTGTCCAAGTAAGATTGCAGTCTCTGCATCTGGAGTTGCTACATTTTGCTTTTTATCTTGTGTTTGAAATATAATCTAATTTTTTTTCTGCTTTTGTTTGTTCATTCTATCAAGCTTCCAGAGGAGCAAATTTTTACTGACAGAATATGATCAATCATACCATCCTCTTACATAATTGGAGGAAACATTGCTCAACAGCTTCCTAGTCATAAAACATTATTCCAAAAATTAAATCTTTGACCTAGGTCTTTTTTCTTTTGTGGTGTTGTCTTTCTAGGTTTATAGTTATTTACTTACAACAAAATGAAGAAATTTCAAATATTTGGTATTGATACAAGGTTTTTTTTTAGTAATTTAGCTGTATCAGGATGACATCCTGCATTCTATTGGATATGCAAGTCACTACGTATTCTATTGTTTTCGGTGTACTCAACATCTTGACTATGCTATCTTTTTTGACAATTATTAGAGGATTTGTCCAAGTTATTAAGGAGAAAATTATCATATTGTTTCTATGCTCTATTTAATAGACATCTAAAAACCTACTTTGTGTAGGAGTATTGAATTTTTTTGCTTATCTACTTATTGATGTTATTTGTTCATGAAAATGTTCTTCTTAACAAAGACAATATTAATGCTTGTAAAAGGCTAAGAACAATGTGATTGCAGGTGTTAACTAACATACTATCTACTCGAGGAACCACTGAGCAAGGTGCATGCTTGGATGCTTTAATATCATTAGTGTTGGATTCTTCATCCAATCAGATGGTAAGCTATTCCTCTCTCTCTCCCTCTCCCTTGGAAGGGTTCAGGTTCAATTTTCCCCTACTGTTGGTCCTGGTTAGGAAGAATAATCCCTAATACCCTATAGTCCAATCCATGTTAAATTATCATGGTAAAACCAGACTACATGCAATGCTAAGCTTGGCTAACATGATGTGGCACATGATCTTTGGATCTTGCCTTTTGAATTTCTTGTGTTTCATATACTTGCATTGAAGGAAATCTTTCGGTAATCTTGCCTAATAAGTAAAATTGCTCCATTTGTTTTTATGTTGTCAGTGTAATTGTGATGACTAAGCTACAATTGATTTTATGATTTTTTGTCACTCTTTGTTTCCTTGATTATTTTAGATGCCTTGTCATTCCTATGCATTTAGTTTACTTCTCTATAGGCTTTTGGAGGCCAACAATACTGAATCAATTTTCTCATTTCAGTTAGTCCCACCAAAAAGCATCCTTTTTTTTTTATTTTGTGCTCTCGTCTTTTGTGATATTTATCATTCATATGTCAACTCAATATGTTTGAACCTCAATGAAATGGACCGAATATCCTGTTGATATTGATGTCACTGTATCTTCTTGAATTGTTTACTTCTAAGTGCTTCCCTGTCCCTGGGTTGCCATCTTTCTTTAGATTGAAATGAATGAAAAACTTGGAACAATTCAATTTACAGCAACTTTAGAAGAAAGTAACAGTTCCACAACCTTGATTCGAAAATCCACTTTATGAAGTGATTGCCAAATTAGTTTGTATTTCCCTGCTATATTGCTTTGTGCATCCTTTGTATTCTAGAATTTTATCACACTAGGAAGCTAAAAAGTTTTTTTTTCTTTAAAGTCTTGAATTTCTGTCTGATTGTACCATGTGAGCTATGTTATGGCTATTGGTAAGCATGTAAATTTTGCCACTCTTGAGAAGGAAGCTAATTAATAATAATTTATATGTTATAATGTGGCAATCTATGTGGTATGATGTATGATGTTTATCTCGCTGCTAAGTTTCTGGCTCAAATGCAAGTACAATTCTCAAATACAAAGCATGGCACAGTACGATACTACATGCAGGGCATATTTTGCTTCCCCATGGTCCTTTGTAGGCTGGTGGCATTCATTGTCCTTTGGTGTATCATAGTAACATATTCCCAAAGGACAACTGTGATTTAGTTATAGTGGGTCTTTTTGAGAGAAAGGTCAAGCGTCACCTGTAGGACAACCATCATGTTTAAAGTTTCTTATGAATGATATTCTTTTCTCATATCTTCAATCCCGTTTATGGATAAAGTTATCCCATTTTGTTGAACTTTTTTATCCCAGGATTTTCGGGAATGTCATGCAATTGAGAACGTCACAGATCTTATTAAGGACGAGCAAGCAGATGAAAACATAAGGTTAGTTTGTTTTCACCTCAGTTTATGGTTTATTGTCTTGTTCTCACTGAATTTCTCATTTGTTACATGTGTTCAATTTCTCTAATTTTATCTCCAAGGTTAGAACGCCTGTGATTCTTGGTAAAGTATGCAAGCATTTAAAATCAGGTTTTTATATCCATCATTCTTGAACATTGTCATCATGACCGTAGCAGGTGACTACAATTTCAAGATGTTTTCAATGTAAATGATTCAGTTATTGGGTTTTATGTGTTTATTCTTTTTATGCATGTTTCACAAATATGTTAGAACATAAAATTAGTAGCCCTTTAATTTTCAGTGTGTGGTTAGGTTGGATCTTCAAGGGTTTATGTTGGTGTTTTTGACATATTTGAGAGGATAGAAAGACGAGGGATCAAAAGAGTGATGTTGGAGTCTTGGGACTGTAGCTAGGATCTGATAAATCATTTGTTGTTGCTGACTAAGGTCTGGTTGAAATGCTGGAATGGTCGAGAAACTATGACAGAGGATCAAGGGTAAGTCAGAGATGGTAAAGAAGATTTGGAGCAAATTTGAAGGTGGTTCGAGGGAGTAGAAGAACCATAGTCTTTCAAATGTTCTAAAAGACTAGCAAGAGAACAGTAAATAAAGAGAAATGAGGTTTAGCATTTAGGTTGGTTCATGAAACTTATTTCATCTATGAAGAAAAAGAACCTTCGATCAGTTTATCATAATTGTAAGGAGCTCTTTATAACATTAAGAGATTTAGCTTCTAGGTAGGCTTACACGACTCATCTCCACATCTTGATGCAGGTTGAAATGTGGGGAGTTTCTGCTGCTACTAGTTGGGTATGTCAACCAGACCGAGAACTCTCCCTTGGCAAACATACCCGATGAAATGCGACGAAGCTTAGGAGAGAAGTGTGCATCTCTGATTTGGGCAGCAAGCCAGTTCGGATCAACTCTGGATCCAGAGCAGAGACAAACTGCTCTACAAATCCAAGCTCGAAGGGTTGTGGAGTCCTTAGAGCTATAACAGTCGAAGGTGTCAGAGGTGATATGTTCATCTTCTCACACTCGAACCTACTAAATCATTACTTCAAGAAACAAATCTCCAAGAAGTTTCAATTATGCCTTTTCTGTAACTTCTTGGTAATCCATATTTGTGTTGTCTGGTACCATTCCATGCACTGTGTGCAGCTTAATACTATGGTTGCAAGCAATTGTACCATTCCAGAGTTACGTATAAAATTTCAATCAATTTGGTAGCTTGTATTTACCTGCATTGCACTTTGTACCATTCCAAGTTGAGATTTCAGTATATATTGTGTATGCTTTTTAAATCAATCTTGATGTAGTGATGGAGATTATATTGACTTCTTCGTTCACCGCAAACAAAAACCTGTACTCGCACAAACGAGTAGTATATCTACCTGTAAACTAGGACGTAGTGGGGCCCCCGGCGGGTCCGAAACAATGATGCCGGTCTGGTTTGAGCAGATTCTACTACCGGCCGGTCGATCACGGACCATAAGAGCCCCTTTCCAACCCGATTACCTTTTTGCTATTTAACCCAATCTACCGCTCTGAGCTCTAACCCGCTCCTCGCCCGCCATGCTCGCCTCCCCCTTCGACCACCTCTTCCTCCTCGCCGCAGCCTCCGCTGCCGCGGCCCTCCTCTCAATCACCCTCTGTCTCCCCTCCCTCCTCCTTTACGGCCTCCACACCTACATTCACCCCGATAACCCCGGCGGCGACGGACTCCGCGCCGTCCTTCGCCGTCCCTCTGGTCCAGACGCCCCCCCTGATCCCAAGCGCCGGCCCAGATCCTCCTCCGCCTCCCACCACCGTGTTCCTGGCTTTGACGATGGCAACGCCCAGCTCCTCCGCCTTCGTCTCTCCGATTCCCATCTACGCACCCGCCTCCTCTTCCCCTCCTTCCGCGCCGCTTTCGTCGCCTCCGCCGTCGCTCTCACAGATCTTGCCATCCTCCGTCTCCTTCTTCCTCCCGATCCCTCCCCCGCTGCCACGACTGTCGGTGCCGTCGCACTTCTCGCTGTCGCTCACCTCCTTCTTCTACTCTCCAAGCTCTCCCTCGAGCGATCCGCCTCCAAGCGGTCGGAGAAGGAACTGAGCTTCGTCGCCGGCTTCTTGGGCTTCCTCTCTGCTCTACTTATAGTCTTCGTCCTCTCCCCCTATCTCTTCGATTTCGAGCTGGGCGGGGTCGACGCCGGATCCACCAAGGCGACGGTTTCGGTACTCGCCGGCGTCCTCGTGGGGCTGCTCTTCGTGCCGGCATCTCGAGCGGCACGGGCTTTCTGGCTCGGGACGGATCAGCTCCGGTGGGACCTTGCAGTGGTCTCGTGTGGCGCCCTCAACCAGGTTCTCCTCTACGTGGCCGTCCTTGCAGCGGCCGCTGCACCGCTTCTCTGGGTGATCCCGGTGGCAGTGGTGCCGGCTGGTGGTGAGGTCGGGTCAGTCTGGTTCAGGGAGTTCAGAGTTTGGGCTCTCATTGCTTCTGCCGTCTTGCAGCTTCTGGTGCTCCGCCCTAATGTTCAAATGTACCTTAACGAGGCCGTGGTCAGCTGGTATCAGCGGCTGCACGCTAGCCGGGTGCCTGACATGGATTACGGGAGAGCAAAAGTTTTTCTACACAATCACTACCTCTGCTTGGTGGTGCTCCAGTTCTTTGCACCACCGGTTATGGTTCTGCTGTTGATTGGGTTATCTCAGGTTAGATCTGACTTGTTTGGTGGTCTATTTTTCATGGGTGATCTTCTGCATTTCTCTGACCTTGTAAAAGAGATAGCTTTGTTCTTAGCTTGGTGGATTATGTTTGCTTGGTCCATATTGACCATGTCAATCCTCACTTTATATCGATTTGGTTTCTTGTTTGTGTCTTGATTTGAGTTTTTATTTTGTTTAACATTGCCTTCAGAAAGATGGGAGTTGGATTGTTTGTTACTCACCAATGTTAAAGTAATTGGATATTTAATTTCGATTGAGGAGCTTGACACTTCTATCTTATTTATCATCAATGCAATCATCCCTTGTATGGTTAGTTTGCTTTATGAGTTCTTTGGTTATGTATTGTCTTCAATTCAACATGGGCACACGATTGCTTACAATTTTTTTACTAAGATATCTTTTGTTTCCTGTGTGTGATTGGAGCCGCTTAGAATTAAGCCTGGACAAAGATGGTCTAGGATTTAAAAAAAAGAAAAGAACTAAAAACTTTCAAGTTACAAAGCTAATTACTTTCTTTGAATGTGAGAGGCATCATCAAAATAGTTTGCTTTATGAGTTCTTGTCATATGTATTGTCTCCAATTCAACATGGGCACACAATATCTTACAATTTTTTACCAAGATATCTTTCTTTTCCTGTCTTTGATTGGAGCTGCTTGAAATTTTGACAATTAAGCTTGGACAAGGATGATCTAGGATTTAAAAAAAAAATGAAAAGAACTAAAACTTAAAGTTACAAAGCCAATTACCTTTCTTTGAAACGTTAGAGGCATCATCAAAATAAGCATGCAACTTCTTCATAATAAAAAAGAAAGTATCAGTTTGTACCCAGTAAGTGTTGATATGTCATTAGTATATAGATCTGAAGAAGGGGTGAGTGTAACAGGGAAAGGGATGGGGATATTGTAGTTTAATTTGGGTGAGAGATCTAATAAAGTTTACTTACAACATCCCAACTGCAGAGAATTCTTGATGGTTACAAGTTTGATGTTTGGGCCACACCAAACGCCATCTAGGTAAAAGGAATCCACCTCATTGATTATTGCTTCATTACCTAAGGTATCACATCTTGAGTCGCATCCTAGGAAATTGCACTTGCAGAAAGCAAATGATCTTGTCTTCACCTGTTCCTCTTTTTGTGATCTGTGTGAAACCTAGCAATACACCTAATACAATAGTTTAGAGCCTTGCTTCTACATGAGTAAACCCTTCATAGTTTATGAGGCAATCCTAAGGAATGCTAATGTGTTTTCTCTCTATTTGCTTTTTCTATTCTTTCATTGCTCAAAAGTAAAGCATCTCTAAAGAAAGGAAACTTATATCTGGATGATCTTTCTAGTATGTTTTACATGTGAAAGATTGATTGTCCTTTTTCAAGCAGCTATTGTGCCAACCTACTAGAGCAGGTGCCCCTTTCCATTTTATATCTGTAATCTAGAACACTTGCAGTTAGGAAAGATATTCTGTTAGAGGATTTAATTTTGTAGAAAATTTTGGTGAACTTTACCATTCATTCTTTTTCAATAGGTAGCTTTCTATATGATTCCTGGAACATTTTTTTCTTTTTAATTAAAATGAAAGGCTTTACAGCATTTGTTAGGTAAGTCATGTTGTTGTTGCAACTTATGAGGTAACCAATGAAAAGTGGGTAAATGTCATAAAATCGAAGTCATATTGATTTTATCATTTCATTTGGAGAATTAAGTCATTGTTCTGATAATTACAATTATCTATTTTTTGATGAGATCCACTTTAAGAGTCAAATTAGATCAAGAAAAATGTTCTTCTGCTTCTAGAAAATGCAATTGAGTTGGAGACTAATGATATACGTCTGTGTCAAGCATCACCATTCATTGGCTACTCAGTTCTCTGGCAGCTTGGTCTCTTAAGACTCTGCAGAAATCGAGTTCTACTTTCTGATATGCTGATAGGATGAATGGGGCTTCTTTTTATGGCATTGAACAGAGATCGACTTACCAACTTTTATTTATTTTTATTGGTGGCATGTTGTTTGTACCTGTTTTCAACTTTTATTGTTATCTTTCATCATCAGTGGCTTGATTGCTAATCTAAGTGACTCTGCTTGTCCAAACAGATTAATTTTCATGTATAAGTCTCTTTTGCTAATTGGTGTTTCGGCTTTCTTCGACTCGTGGATAAATCTCTAGTATCATCCTCTGGATGTTTCCTTTCTATGAGTAAAAGTTTGTGTTTCATAGTTCTAATGTTGGTTAATGATTTTCCTATTCTCATCTGATAGCTCCCATTTGCGATCGGCTCTGTGTGTTGGTTATTTCCTTGGTTATCGTCAAATGAATATTCAAAGTTCATTCATTACTTGAAATCCATCAAGAAGATAAATGTTTAAACAATCTGCTTCTCAGGAAGTTTTCTCCTGTACTTTTCTCGTTTAACTTAAGAGATGGATGCACCAAAATGTCATAATTAACCAGTCATGTGATTGTTGTATCATGCCAATACTATCTGCAATATGTTTTTCCCTACAAATGAAGTTCAAGATTCTTCCTTCCTTCTCTTCTTTCTTGCAGTACATAACTCTTAGAAACAAAATTTTCCATTCAATTAATCTATCCTTTTCCTTTCATTCTACCTTTTGATGATTACAAGTCTCTGAACTGGATGAACTGCTACAAGTTGCAGATTTGTTGTTTGCTACATGTATTTTGGTCATTTACTTCCTAGTTCAAGCATCTAGAACTTGTTCTCCCAATCATTGACTGTTGATTCTGCTCCCCAACTGTATGAGTTGCTTTACATTAAATGTCTTCCAGCCCCTACTACTATCATTCTTTGGTGGTGAATGCCTCTCTTTTATGAGCATCTTTTGATGTTACTGCCTCCATGATTGGGAAGATCCAATACCCCATCTTAGAGGGTTAAAGTTGGCTTTCTGGAACTTGGCTTCAGTTGTATGTTCTTGGTTTCAAACTGCTCATTTTTCTTCAAGGATGTAGAAAAGCTTATAAACTAGCCTAGTGAGATTATTCATGTCCTTCAGGATGTCTTTTATCTTTCCTCATGCTTCACTTAAATTAATTATAGACTGCACCAAGCTGTTTCCCATGCCTTTGCTTTTGCTCCTAACTTTGACCAGTGGCCATTGGTTCTTACTTTTAAAAGCTTCCCACTTTATCTATCTCCTGCTTACAAATTCTTATCCTATGAAAGAAGATGACATCTGCTTACAAGTTCTTCAGAAAGTCCACTAATTCAATTTTCCACATGTTCAAATTTGACTTGTAGTAGCCATAAATGTAATCCATTCTACACATGTTTTATGTTTTCGGTCTTCTTCCTTCCCCCGTCTCTCTTTCCCTCCACATCCGGACGTGTTCGTGCCTCGCCCGCCTTTCATTATTTATATGCAATCATATTTGCAAAAGATCCGCCCCTTCCACGACTCAACCCATCATATGCAGCCACGGGCACGCACTGTCATCGAACCTTCGAGAAGAGGAACCGAATCGAAGCTTCTCGGTCTGATCCATCCACCGAATCATCCTTCGCCGTTGGATCATATTCCACTTACTCCATTACAATTCCTCCTCTGCCCACCGAAACTATTAGAAAGCTTCAAGATCTTTCCCCCGTCGCCTTTCGAACTGTGAAGACTCGCGAGCGGCGTGCGAAGATGACCCTTGCGGCGGAGCCGGCGGAGGGGCAGCAGCGGTCGCTGCCGACGCCATTCCTGACAAAGACGTACCAGCTAGTGGACGACCCCGCGGTGGACGACGTGGTCTCGTGGAACGAGGACGGGTCGACGTTCGTCGTCTGGCGGCCGGCGGAGTTCGCGAGCGACCTCCTCCCTAAGTACTTCAAGCACAACAACTTCTCCAGCTTCGTCCGCCAACTCAACACCTATGTATGTCTAATTCCCGGGTATGTTCGATTGTTTTGCGATTTTTTGATGTGTTTTTGAGGTTTCTTGGGGGGGATCTGTTAGGGATTTCGGAAGATCGTGCCGGATCGATGGGAGTTCGCCAACGATTGCTTCAGGAGAGGCGAGAAGCGCCTGCTTCAAGACATCCACCGCAGGAAGACCTCGACGGCGGCGCCACCGCTAGCGCCCGCCACGATCCCGGGGACAGCGCACGTGCGACGGGCCAGATCGTCGACGTACTCGGGCGAGGAGCAGGTGCTGTCATCGAATTCCTCCTCCGGGCCGCCGCCGCCGCACACGGCCACGACGCGTCCCCGCGGCGAGGCGGAGCTGGGGGAGGAGAACGCGTGGTTGAGGAAGGAGAACGAACGGCTCTCCCGCGAGGTGGCGCAGATGAAGAAGCTATGCAGGGAGATCGCAACGCTAATATCAAGGCACGCGTCGGGCCGGCAGGAGCGCGGCGAAGGGGTGGAAGGCCAGGAGGCGGCCGCGCCGTTGCTAGAGCTGATGCCACCTGGTCCCGCGGCGGAGGAAGTGGAAGAGGAGGAAGAAGCCACGAAGAGTGAGGTGCCTCCGTCGCCGCCGGGAGCAAGCCCGAAACTCTTCGGTGTGTCGATCGGGGTGAAACGACCTCGGTTGGAGGACGGCGACGGCCCACCCGTATCGCAGGAGGTAAAAACGGAGTCGGTCGAATCCGCGTGGCCAAACCCGAAGGATGTGTCGCCAGAACGCGTCGGCCGGCAGCCGTGGGTCATCCACTGCCCCCGGCCGTCCCGGAAAGCATGCATCACGCCGGACCGGCCGATCGACGACGGGGCGCGCACGTGACTGCGGGGCGACATCACGTGTTTCTAACTGCACATAAAATAGTACTTAGTAATAATGAGATAAAATTTTTTATCTAATTTAGTAGGATATTTTGGAGTCTTGTAATATATATATATATATATATATATCTTGTTTGAACTCAGGGACGCGGTCAGCGAACGCGTGGGAGAGGTCTCATCCCTTCATCTATCGTAAGTTTCTCTCACTTTGATACCTTCTTGTTTCAGGTGCATCCAATAATTAATCCGTGTTGCTTATGACAGACGCGGTTTAGGGTTCGTACCAGAGGACGATCCGCGTCATCTTGGGTGCTGACAAGCTGGATTTGACATCCCAATTGGTACTAATTCAAACTTAATTAACTTGCCCTCCTTTCCCTTCTTAATCTTTAGGTTAATCCTTATTGATCGAGTCTACCGGAGAATTATTCTTTACCTAGAAACGCTACTATAAGAAATCTTTATATTTACAAGTAGTGAAGAGTAAGAATAATGTTTTGAATCATTATAATTCAATATTATACCAATTTAACCCTCTTTAGATATGCGTCAGATTCCAGTGTTATATTAGGTTTCTTCCTATCATAAATCCCTCTCGAGTGATGACCAAAGAATATTCTTGACCTTATCATCAATTCTTTTTCCTTTTTGTAACCTCATTGTCATCGAATTCATATCATTTTTCTTTTTGTCGAACATAGAATGAAGAGTGTAGTTGCTTAGTAGCAATCAAGTAAGGGTTGGTAGAAATCCTGTGGCCCATATGATGATTCTCCTGTGGTGCTGCATCCACATTCAATTGATCTTTCTAACTTTAGAAACTTTGCATGGTTAGGGTTATCGACTCATTGACCCAATTAATGGTTTGCTATACTAAATCTATTCATGATGTGTGGGGATGGGCATGAAATTTGGCGATTAACATTAATAATTTTATACCTGTACATTTTATAAGCGTCATGCCAATGGACTACTCGAGCAGAGGTGATGGTCACTCTTCTCGACCTTCATTCCTCGGGCGAAGATTGGGGTCAAGCTTGCTGACTCACGTGCCTCAAGAACATTTCATTTTGTCCCTTTCATCGTGGCGAGTTTCTTTTGATACAGGTTAAGTTTTTTTAACTCGTGCGCCTCGGACACATTTTGTCTTGTATCTCCCGTCATAGCGAGTTTCTTCTTATGCAAGTCAGATTTTTTGCACATTGATTATTTTTGATATGTTTTGATATGGTCATTGTGCATCGATCACTTTTACGCTTTTCAAGATGGTCTTCGCACATCGATCATTTTTGCACTTACTAAGTTGGAACTCTAGTCGCATCTTCTCCAAACGTCAAGTTAGATTTGTAAGGAATCCTTCGTCAAATTCGTCTACTAGGTCTCAAATTTAAGTAGGGTAGAGCGGTTGTGCGGTTCGTTGAATTCTTCAATTAGGGTGCGAAGTGCTCCCTCGGTGGATTGTTCAACAGGTCTCGGGTGCTCTTAGGATGTTAGTACCACATTCATTAAGAGGGTTAGTAAGCGAGTGTGCTTACAACATCGAGCCCTCCTTCTAGTATCAAAAATAATGAGGGAAGAAGTCATTGACGTGGTTTAAATATGTATGCATAGGGTTGTCTGAGGTGCCACATACATGAAGATCAAGGTCGAAAAAGGTTTTTTGACCCAGTCCCTTAGATGCACAAGTTAGTAACTCGAGATATATAAATACTTACGTGAGTAGTTTAAAAATGTAAGCCCCTTTTTATTGTGTTGAAAATGCACTTTTATACTTGATCATAAAAGAATATAATATTTCATAAAATATTCTACAGGAATATAATCTCTAACCGTCTCCAATAACCTTATTTTGGTCTCTTGTTCACGTTAACGAAAATGAGGGGCAACCCATAATTGTGTGGCTTAGACCATTGCTCACGTGAAAGGATGACCTTCGTCTTCTCCTTTACACTATGTGACAATTAATGACAATATATATTTCTTATCAAAATACATGATATATTTATATAAATAATCATAATTCATTAATCACTTCTCTATCTAACTAAATTTCAAGTCATAAATAAATATAGTCCTCTAGAATCTAATTAACCAGCGCTACCATCATTCCTCACGAGGAGTTATTCATCGGGCGTGTGAACTGACAAGGACTTTGCGGCTCATACACACACGCGCGCGACGGAGTCCGGTGGAATCCGCAATCTCCTCTTGGATCGTGACGGCCATCTGACTTCGTGTGCACTGGAAACGGCGTGGAATAAGATGAAAGCCGCGTGCTTTTGGATTCAAGAACTAGTCAAAGCCCTTGTCGGAAACATGGTCGCCGGGATCCGCATTTCTACGTAGTTTCTCGCAGTGATCGACGAGCTTTGCGCTCTATCCGAGGAAGCTCGCCGGAACCAACCACGACCGCGCTCACCAGCCTCCGCCCCGTCGCCGAGACAAGCTTGTGATCATTCCACCATGTCCAGCATGCTGTCTACGCCACCACGTCCATCATGCTGTCTACGCTCCATTACGAAGGTGGGGTCGATGAAGAATGCTCTCGTAAGAAAACAACAACAAAGATATCAAATAATAAAACATAAATATAAATAAAAAGTACATATAAGATTTTATGTGTTTCGAAACTATTTACCTACCTATGTGCATAAAGTGAAATATAAATTCTATAATAAAATATTCTCTATTGATTGAGTATATCTAAAAATCCTATTCGTCCTCTCACACATACTCTTAAGAATTAATATTCTCTTGAGTCAAGCAAAAAAAAAAAAAAATTGTATTCATCCTCTCACACATACCTTTAAGATTTTTGTTAAAATATTATTTAGATGATAATATACAAAACCCATTTACTAAGGATTGTGATTCAGAAATCTCATCTGGCATATGTTTACTTTATCAGCTCACCACAATAATAATAATAATAATAATTTCTCATCATCCATATACCAAGCCATTCAAAGTATTTCCTATATTTCTTTTACCTAATATATATATATATATATGTGGTAAAATAATTAGTCCTTAATTTTCATTTTTTAAAACAAATTTCTTTCCGAGTTTTAGTTTCGGCCACCTTCGACGCGCCAAAACCGCCAAAACCTGCTTCAACGCGCCACCTTTCTCCTCAATTTCCACAGCGCAGAAATTTCTCTCTTCCCTTCGCCTCTTCTCTCTCTCTCTTTCTCTATATATATCCGTCTTCCGAACTCCTTTCTCTCGTTCTCTATGTGTGTGAGAGTAGGCATACGCACCCCTCCCGCTCCTCCCTCATGAACTCCATTCCCTGCACCTCCCCTCTTCCATTCATCACCACCGCCCGTTGTCACCACGTCGCCGCCGCCTCGCCCTCGATGAAGGGCAACGACGCTGAGCTGGCCATGGAGATCACCGTCATCTCCGCCCAGGGCCTCAAAAACCCCTCCTCCCCTCTCCTCCCCGGCCGCCGCCTCCGCCCTTACGCCGCCCTCTTCTATTCCCCCGACTGCGACCGCCTCCCCTCCTCCCTCCACCGCACGCGCGTCGACGAACACGGTGCCCATAACCCCGACTGGGGCGACACGGTCCGCCTGCCGCTGGACTCTTCATTCTCAAGCGTGGAAACGTCCGCCGCCGCCGGTTGCGGCGGAGAGGACGGAGCCGCGGTCTACATCGTCGTCCTCTCGAAGCAGACCCTCGGCGGCCCCGCGCGACTCGGGTGGTGCCGGATCCCTCCCGCCGACATCCTCGACGGTTTCCGGCCGCCTTCAGATCTGCGCCGCCTCAGCTACGCCCTCCGCTCCCCTCGCCACGGCGGTCGCGGCCACGGGGTCATCCACGTGACCGTCCGGCTCCTGGGCCGCGGCGTGGACCGCCTCCCGTCGCCGCCCCGGCCAGGGAAGCCAATGGAGGAGCCCGGCTGGTGTCGGGTGGCGATCGGGATCCCAGTGGCGGTGCCCGCGGCGGCGTTCCCGCCGCCGAGGTGGACCTATTCTGGCGGCCCTGACTGCGTCCAAGGTGACCGTTTCGCCGAAAGCGAACGCCGCAGGGGTGGGCCCGTGCCGACGGCGTTGACCGTGTCCCGGGTAGCCGCTTCTCCGAAGGACGCGTGGGTTCTGGTGTCCGCTTTGACTTCGTCAGGAAAGGCTTAGAGGATAAAGCCAATCGTTACCAACAATTTCCCACCTGCCCGACATACCTGCCTTATAATTGGAGGAAGCGGCGGGGAACCAAATGGGACTCACCTAACCGACGCCACAACGACGATGTAAAGGCCTCGTTGGTGCCTAAAAAACTGGTGTCTGATATTAAATGCTGCAAGTGAACGTATGACAAATTTGGATTGAAATATATTCTTAATTATCCAAAATCACACACTCAGGACACCGTATGATCGCATCAATACAAGGAATAATAGGATATGCATGTATATAAAGAAAGAAAGGACAGGTCGGCACACACTCACGGGGCTCTTATGAACACTGGCTATAATACTGGAAAAGGAAGGAATGGGAATGAAGTCCTTTTACCTTGTTCTAAACCTCCTCCCCTCCTTGGTTGTTGATCTTGGCGATGTTGTACTTGCAGAGGGGGCAAGTAGCATTGATGAAGAGCCATTTGTCCACGCAGGCACGGTGGAAATGGTGTTTGCAGGGGAGTTCCCGCAGCTCCACCCCATCATCATAGGCCGAGAGGCAGATGCAGCACTCCTGCATGTGCCCAATATAACTTGTAGAGTAAGACTTTGTAGTTTATTACTCCTTAGAATTGGGTAAAACATCTCACAAAGAATCAAAGATCCTTTTTCTGCATATATATAATCTATTGCAATGGGCTCTATAGAATTCTATTTTCTACAAAATAATATGTGCAGATAATGCATGCTAACTTACAACTTCAGTTAAGTATAGAACCGAGGTAACAAATCAAAAAGGTTTTATTGCTCCCAGGTAAAATTCATGATAAATGCAATTGCCTCGTCCGGCCTATGGTTGGCTGTCACAAAGAATAACACCGTCCAACAACTATAATTGTCCACCATCATCAGTTTTATGTAGATTTTAGCTTTAAATTGATCTTGCAGAAGAGAACCATAACGTCAGCTAAAATCTCAAACCGTGAGAGAGGGGAGTGGAGTGTGAAAGATAAAGAAAAATAATCAAGGCACGAATGCTCACAAACATGAACTTCAATGAGCAATCAAAGAAGAAAGCTTACCACATTTTCTGCTGATAGAACATGCTCAATAGGTGAATCAGTGTCACACTCGATCATACTTCCACCTACGGGTCTTTGTGCTCCAGCACCAAGTTTTTCAGAATTGCTAATCCTTCGGAATTTGTACTTGGGAAGTTGGTGGATATCTTCATCAGATGCACCTTCTTGCTTTAAGAGGAAACAGGAAGATAACAAACAATTGAATATCTTTTAGGACAGTTAGCCAGAAAATAAAACAACATTCACGAGGTCATAAACATAATAATTATGTAGGTCATAGGGTAATTTGATTTCCTTCATGCCAGCAAAATGTACCTTACTATTTCTCTGGGCACTTAGCTTTCATGAGCAGATCTTTGACTAGATGAACCATACCATGTATCACAATATCAGGTAAGCAACTAATATGCTCTAGATATATCACAGATCTTTGACTAGAAAGATCTAATATCACAGATGAACCATACCATGTATCACAATATCAGATATAGCACCTAATATGCTCTGCATATATCACAGTCAATACATCGAAAGGAGAGTGCTAGTTTTTCAAAAAGGGGTATCTGCTCTGAAGAATGACTTTTTCATTTGAGATATTTATAAAAATAGCATATATCTTTTAGAACATAAAAGACATTAGGAATATTAGAAGTTTAGTTTAGTACTTTGTCAGGGAAACCCAGAAATTTCAGTTTATAGGGCAAAAGAAGAAAAATGCCATAGCCCAACTAGCCCTTCCGGTCCATATACATGTATATGATCTCAAAAATATGAAAAGCTCAGCATAATACCCATTGGAAGAAGACAAATTCTTATCTTCTGTTCTTATTTTAATGGGTAATAGACCCACATTTCAACCAGTTTAAACATTTAGGCCAATTCTACCCTATATGGTACAAATAAAACTGTAATATGCCTTGCCCAACCATGCCTCCTGAAGTTTGAGTTCAATAACCAAATGAATACCCGGATAGTACATCAACTTGGGAAAAATTATCACTATTCCTTATACATTCTGATGTACAGATCAATCTCATATCTGCAAGACAAATTTTGCAATAGATTAACCCAAACATAAAATTGAAAAGGAAATATATTATCATATGGAAACAACATATTTCCAATCATTGAAAATCAATCACTTTTTGTTTTGTATCTCTGATATTAACTTATTGACCTTATTTTAGCAATCAAAAAATCTCTCATATAGTTTCAAAAAGATTGTGATGTCTTGATCAAGCACAACAGAGTTTTACCTTTAAAAGACAAAACTATATCTGATGCTAAGCTATAGTGGGAACATGTTATCCTACAATAAGGAGTTGGCAATAGTATCAGATACCTGATCTGCGACAGCATAAAGAATTGCGATGATACATGGTAGGCAACAGCAAACAGCAATGCCAATGACACATGCCAGAGCAACACAAAAAATGATAAAGAACACATCAAATGCCAGGAAAACTATGCAAAGCCTGAAAAAACAAAAGAAACAGATCAAGCAGGAAAAAATAAGTAATAAGAAAGATTTACATGGTAAACCAATTATCCAAAGATACATATTCAGGGAATAACCAATATAGCTGTGGTGCATCACGTGTCAATGCTTGACCTCCAGCCGAAACCCAGTAAAATCCAATTATCCACCATAAGAATGAGAACATAGTGTTTGCTGACTCCAGATATTTAGCAACACTACATATTAAGAGGTGATAAACACAGAAATCAGTCCAGGGAAATAATTTATAGGATATAAAACTCCCAACACCATAAAATTAAAACTAGGATATTAGGGTACACCAAAAGAAAAGAAATTTCCAGACACCAGTATGTGGGCGAGGATTTCAAGTTCAAAAGACAGTAGATGGGACCAGCAATCACTGCCATTAAAAGTAACAATAGTCATTTTATTTAACTTGGCATTTCAAGTTAAATAATGTTATGCAGATGTTTTAAAGGCAAATGCAGCAGTCTTCTGAGCCTGTTTATCAATTCAAGAAATTGTTAAGTGGATTCTAGAGATTCAGTTTCTGGAACAAGATGAACAGTATCATATATGGAATTGATCATTTATGTGGGACCACAATCAGTAAGATGTGGGACCACAATCAGTAAGATCAACCAAATCAGATAATGTTCAATATATCAAAATCTAAAAAGATGCAAGAGAGAGAGAGAGAGAGAAACATCACACGCGCGCGCACACACACACACACACACACACAAAAGGTAATAGCATAGTGCTTTGTTTTCAGCACCAGGTGATTCACAAAAGACAATGGATACCTAACAACATATGTAACTTGTTATTACACTCATAAATGAGTTGGAATTCATATTAAGAAAGAAAAAAAAAAATTATGAATCCTAATATAAAATGAAAAGTGACAAGAAAAAAGAAATCAAAGTAATAAAGATAACAAAGATAAAGGAGCAAACTTAAATAGAAAAACCATGGATAAAAGAACACATAGCATCAAGCATCTCTATGCAAAATGCCATGAAATTGAAATAATGGATAATTATCAAATAATGTTATTTATCCAGCAAAAGATATTGAAAGAAGCTGCTTTTTGGATTTATAGGTTTGTCCACTCAGACAGATCTGGTCAGTAGGATAGGGTGCAACGACAGAGCTGCATAAATTTGTTCCCATCATTTGGCCTAACTAATGGCCATGTTGTATGTAAATATGAAAGAATTATTATGTCTGTCTGTATCTTCCTTGATCTTTTGTCTTCTTACCTGAAATAACACACACGTACATGTATTTTCATCATAGCACTACTAACCGATTTGAACATTATAATTTTTGGATAGTGCTTGTTAGATATTTAAATGTTATTTCATCGCATGCTTGCAATAAGATAAGGATAAATAGAAGAAAGCATCTGAAGAAAGGTCTCTCATGTCTCACGAATAAAGCCAAGCTACATTTAGGCGTAAAATTTATCATGGATCAGCTCTGAAGCCACCACTTCCCACATGCACATGTATGCAATGGAGTTGATTTTGTCCTTTTAAACTGAATATGGATATAAAACAAATACCCATGTATATGGCCACAGACAAAGTATGATGCTTTCTCTTAGAGTACTTGCCAGAAGAAATGAAAAATTGCTTTACCAAAAGATACTTTCAAAATGAGATAAGTCTTCAAAGAACCATCCTTGCAACTCTAGCATGTATGATCAATAAAAAGTATGGATATTTGTTATCATGAAAAACGAGTTGCCCACATATCAAGAAATGTAATGAAATTAATGCTGGAATCACTAGTTCACCTGTGTTACCTACATTAACCTCTTCAAACTGTATATTTGAGGGAGATCCGTGCACCAGGCTACCCATTTTTATTTACTAGTTTACCAGTGTCTTCAACTGCTCATTTTCATTTATGTTGAGGATGTCTTGTATTCTTCAGGAAAACAACCTGTTTGCTTATAGGGTAAGGTTGTCTAGATTGACTCTCTCCTGACCATATATAGTTGGAAGCATTTTTGTTTTGCTGGCTGTTCTTTTATATGCCTCATAGAGAAAATGTATTTCCTGCTCTGTGTACATATTCTTCATATAGTAGTTTGCAACTTGAACAAGTATGAACCCTTAAAAATTGACCTAACTCATCCTTTCCAAGAATCAATATATCAAGGAATTCTTATGAAGAAAAATATCCAGTTGTTTAAGCAACAAATGACTGAATCCTCTTATATGTATTTATAGGCAGACCAAATTTCTGACTAATATAATGGAAATGGTAAAGCATATGATCCTACATGCATAAATAAAACTAATAATTTTCTGAAGCTTTATTCTTAAACAATCTTAATCGCCACAAATACCACTAACAAGATTGCATGACCGGAATCCAAAACTAATCCAACTTTCTTTTTTTGTCTTTTAATGTAGGTCTTGCTTGATTCTTGCAAATGTTTTCTTGCAATCAACTTAAAGAGCCGCTCATGCACCATTGGCATTCTCAACTGTCAGTAATAGATCAAAGTCTTCAGATCCAACGTAATAGTAGTTCGAGATAGAACAAAACTGATGAGGAAAAGATTGAATTGGGAATGAGCTTTTTCTTACCCGGTCGTCTCCTCATGATGACCCTGCTCAGCATCATAACCCCTAGCTTCCACCATCTCCATTGGAGAAGGCCGTCCCGAACTCGCCCGACCCCACCTTGCCCTCTCCTCCACGCCCCGCTGCAGAAGCCTCTGCTGGAACTGAACGCTGACGCAGATAATGTGGAGCACGCACTGAAGGGCATACCCCCCGATCCACAGCCTCAGCGGCATCGACGGCGTCTCCTCCCGGCTCAGGACTAGGACACCGCCCGCCGCGGCGACGAACGCCAAATTCCAGAGGGCGTCGAGGAACACGACGGGCCGCGACTGAGCCCACCCGCTCTGCCGCTCCTGCAGCTGCTCCGCCGCGGCCTCCCGCACCAGCAGCGACGGCTCCCGCATGCCGCGCCGGCTGCCCGCCCGGCGGAGGAACCGGGCCGCCCCGCGGAGGCTGGGCCGCCGGGGTCCACCGCCCCGGAGGCGGACGCGGTCGTCCCCGCCGGCCACGAGGGGGGATGGGTCGATGGACGCCCCTCCACCACCGACGAGGACGGGATTCAAGGAACTTCTCCACCACATTGCGGCGAAGAAGATCCCCAAATAGAATCGACAAGCGAGCTCGAGACCCGAGCCTTAATCGATCGGCCGATCGATCGACGGGAACCGAAACGGAATTGGGATCTCAGAGACGAAGCATAAGAAGAAGAATCCTAAACAAATTGGATTAAATTATTAGTAACAGTTTTCCATTGTCTTTTATTTATTTTGGTATACTATTGTCACTCGCGCGTCTGTACTCGACGCGCAACCTACGTTTTGATTGGAGATTACCGAACCGGGGCCCGGAAACTCCATCAATCTCGCCAATAACAGCTCAGGTAGCTTTTCGTGGTGGAATAGCCAATGATGTCTTAAAATTCTCATAAGACACTTGATAGAGGAAATATTCTCCTTCAATACCGATGCGATACGTAGCGATATTTGTGGTGGCATAGCCAATGATAAGAGTGTATGACCATACATCAATCTAAGACGATAGTCCAATAAACATTTTCCCATATACTAGAATTGGCAGTGGAGAAAATATTTCCTTGATTTATCAACTACAAAAGAAAATTTTAAACACAATAATCAAAGGTAAATAATTTTTATTAAATTTATTTTGTTCGTCTCACTTGAACATTAAACAAATCGAATCAAAAAATCTCGATCTTCATGCAAATTAGCTAAATCTCGAAAGAGCTCTCGAGTCATCTCGATGTTTCGAGTCACTTACTCTTGCACACGAGTCTTAACCACATCGAGCTTATTCGAGCATCATTAACTTTTTTTTTCCCTTAACCACACCAACAAAACCTAATATAACTCACCTCCCAAAAATAGCTTATGCTGTTAAGTAAACTGAAGGTTTTGTGTTGAAAAAACAATGGTTCTTTTTTATTTTATAATTCGCCTAAAATAGCTCTCAGCCATCGAGCACACTATAAATGCATGAAGCCAAGGCTTCTTCCATCTCACACATCTCCTCCCATCTTAGTCTCTGCACCAAAATGGAACCACTCACCATACTCACATTCACCGGCGGAGTCATCGGTCAAATCGCCCTCGTCGTCCTTCGTTTCCGGCCAGCCTATACTTTCGTCGAACGACTCATCGACTGCCTCCAGCACCCGCGCCCTCCGCCGCCACAGGCCGTCTCGGCCCACGCCATCGTCGAGGCCATCGAAGAGCTTGCCAGCGGCCGGGATTGAGCATATCCAGGGCTCCTTAGCCTCCCATTGCCTTGGATTCTAAGTAGGATGAGAGACTGTACATTCCATGTGCGCGCGCATGTGTAATAGTTGAATGGGCAATGAGATTTTTATCACTAGTACATGAGCACAACTTGCTCGATGAAATGCTTGTTGTTTGTGTCGCTGTTACGAACCCATGCGATCGGCAATAGCAGATGCAACGCGCTACAAAACGATCGAGAAACTACAAGCTACCGTTGTGAACTGACGTCGAGCAGCTTGTTTTCTCTTCTCTGCCAGGATGTTGATGCCTCGAACAGGATGAAATAGCGGGAGGAATGTGTGGGGGACAAGAGATCGGACCAATGGTTTCTGAGGGAACCACTGCAGACTGTTTCTTACAGAACTCGGATCTAATGGCAATTGCAGATGGATTCTGGCTGTGAGAGTCGCTATTGCCTTTGAGACTGGGATCCTTCACCAGAAGAGTAGGCAACCTTACGAAAGCCACGATTCCTTCTCGACAGAGGGGGCATGGAATTGAACCAGGTGGTGCAGACATCTCGGGTGCCATATTGCATGTTGAGGAAAGACAGAGCGTGCATCTCGTGCAGAATTCATGACCACAACCTGAAGAACAAGAGGAAGCAAATTTGGATGACCCAAGAAAGAAGAGTTTATCCTCAGCATCAACCATCAAGCCAATGTGGTATTAGCAGTGTCAGGACATTGTTGGGGAGACATAAAATTGTGTAATCACAGGAAGGAGAGTAAATGAAACGAGTAAATGCATGAAGTAGAAGAAAGCAAACTGAGGTGATATCGGAAATGATGCTTACCTTCAGCGGCTACAGCGCATGTGTTCTCTAGACAAACAGCACAGAGATCACTATCATCAGAAGGAACAGTTGAAGAATGCAATCCATACTCTCTGCAGAGATAAGTCTTAAAAATTATTTCAGGATACACATAAGATCTAGTTTTACAATTACCAAACTTGCTGAACTTTTATTCATGTGATCCAGTCTCTGATTATTTGGATGCTTGCTAAGTTAATATTAGATAGATTTTTGTCTGGTAAACATGTACAATGATGCATCTGGTACTTCAACATAAACAAGAAGAGGATATTAGGTGGCATGCTTGTTGATTCTTAGGGGAAACAAGTTACTTTTTTTTCCTTATAAGCATGCCTTTGTAACACATTTAGCTCAAGATTCACATATCTGAGCATGACCAGTAATTGCACTGATACATTCAAACTATACCATGCAAGATTCAGAAACATTTTAGTATCTTTTATCTTTATAATCTTATTTCCAATTAAAATCTACATGTGGAAGTGGAGGTCTACTCAAATATGGGTCAATTGCATGATAAGTGAAGGGCCAGGAAAACAAACTCGACAAAATCCCATGGGCCTACCTTATGCTGTAGAAATTTGAGAACAAGTTTATGTCTTATAATTGATTCAGTTGCAAATGCATCAGAATAACTATAATTTTCAAGATTTATATTAGTTAATTCTTTGATTCAGCGATGATCCAATTGTACTGCTAAATATGTTCCACCATGATGAAGTTCAGCAAGTATTTTGCTACAATGCATTTTTATTTAGACATGAGCAGTATCAGAGCTTTATAATTACGAGAGAGAAAAAGTAGTGAACAACATATGCTTTGCCAGTTCTGATGAATACTAAATTTTATGTCCACATATCATAAAATAAACAAGATAAAAGTATCAACTACAAAAAAAGATAATGCTGCTGTGAGTAAATTTAAGAATGACCATGAGATTTATGATAATTCAGGACCTGTGAAGTGCAACAATAAGTCTAGTAGTACCTTGCAATTTTCAGAATACTTATAAGAGGGAGGGAAAGACAACTTGTAGGAAAGACAGGTATCGTCTGATTAGAATTAGGTTTTAGTACTGGCACAAGCTCATTACATCCATATATCCTAGCAACATCAACTGGGAGCCACCTAAAAATTGAAAGACAAAAACAAAAAGGAATAAGGACTAGAACCAGAGATGCAGACAGAAAAGAGATCGGTTTTTGCGATAACATAGAACAGATGTTACCCATGGCCATTCACTGCTGATCTGCTGGCTCCTCTAGCAAGAAGAACCTGAACAAAGAGATGTTTTTGGGCTTAACAATTCCAACAATGCCAATTATGCAAATAAATGAGGAATTCTCAAAAAAATTAAGTTAATGTCAGAAACAGATGTATTGCCTGGCAACACTTTAGGTTTCCACTATATGCTGCATAATGCAAAGGAGTGCTTCCAGCTCCTGTCATACAGTTTGAGAGAAAATTTTCTTTTAATCTCATTTTAATGTAGTAACAACCACCTAGAAAGAAAATTTTAAATGAATGAAAACCTATAGAGGCTGCCGATGAAGTGTTTTGTGAGAGGGCCGTGGCTGAGACATCAGCGTGTAGATCAAGCAGTAGATGAACGCAATCAACATTTCCATTTAATGCTGCCAAATGCAGGGCTGTTATGCCACATTTGGCAGTCTTCTTGATAAATCTAGAGAGTGAGCTGTGACAAACAAACAAAAGTCAGATTGCCAAAACATTAAGAGAGGCACTTGGAGATGCATTTTTTAATCTCTTCAAACCAACTTACTGTTGATCATAGGAAGAATTAGGGAGGTTTCTCTGTGTTTCATCCTCTGAAGAATTGGTCGCTGCATCAGGAACAGCAGGTGCAAAGTCTGCAGCCAGTAGCCTGATGCATGGTATGTGTCCACCTTGAGCTGCAAAGTGCAGTGCTGTCCAGCCATTCAGGTACTCTGCTCTTGAAACCTTTGACAGACTTCAAAGCTCAGTAGTCTAATTATTTAGCCAAATTAGAACAGATAATGAATGCTTACACATATACACATACATTGCATTTATACAGCAGCAATGTCTGCACCACCTCCCAGTAGCCATTGTTGCATGCTTCCATCAAAGGAGTCTTGAAGTGCAGGGCAGAAAGATTAAGACTTCTTGAGTCGTTAAGAGACGAATAGAGATTTGAAGGCTAAGGCTTATAGTGATCACCCGTCCATAGATGTTCCTGGAGTTCACATCTGCTCCATACTCCAGCAACATCATAGCAATCTGGCAAGAAGACAGAATCTTTACCACACTGTTCATTGAGCAGAGAAGAAAGAATCTTTACGTTGCATAGAGAAGTCATGAACTGCTCCTAATACTATGTGTAAGAAATTTAGTTAGCTAAAGTGATCAGTGAATCAGAAATATGTTAGATTGATTGAACTTAAAGTGATTTAATCTGTGCACAAAATCAACAGACAGCTACTTCCTGCTGAAAAAGGAGCAAGTTCTCACTCCTGATATATATTTTTCTTGTCTTTAAATTGAACGAATACTTAGTTTGAGATTCCGATTTTTGACGAAAATAATGTTGTAAACATGCAATATTTCATGCAAATTTTGTTGCTTGAATCAGGAAGAGGACCTCAGAATGGCCTCCGGAGGCAGCTACGTGCAACGGCGAGCTGAGGCCGCCGAAGGTGCTGTATTTGGCCAGGCCTGGTCTCATCTCCAGCAGCATCCGAGCTTCCTCTACGTCGCCATCCCTGGCTGCCGTCATCAGTCGCTTCCCCGAGGCGGAGCACCACAAACAGTTCCCCATCGGCTCAGACGGAGATAGATAGTGTGAGAGAATCTCTTCAGCAATATATAGCATCAATCAATGGGAGACGCAACAATGCAACAATGTCAAAGGAAGACATAGTAACAAAGGAAGGGGAAAGAGACACGCCAAGGTTCTTATCTTTGTCCATGCGCGTGAACCGTCAGCTGCAAGCTCCATATTTTGGACCTCGCACACCCAGTCAAGCAACACGCTCAAGGACCGATTCCACCCACGCAGAATTCACATCAGAAGCTGTCAATTCTTAGACCGATGCACCATTCTTCTTTGACGCATCCATCTCACGCAGGTAAATGATGGTTTGGTGGAATGAAATGAATCCTGACATCTTAACGTGGAAGAACACTTCTGCCAAGGCAAGGGACAACCTTGGAACACCTTGTCAACAGCAGGCTACGTCACCTTTGGAAAACCTCGGACATGGTTTGGTCCTCTTTAATGGCTTAACTTGTGCGACTTGGTCTAATCCATCCTCCCAAGTCAGTCATTGTTATTGCTTAGAGGAATCAATCACTAATCTTGAGGGTTTTGAGCATGGTGGAGTGAAGGAAACTTCAAACAGAAACGTGTTCGAGTAGAGAAGATTGCAGAAATCATCATTGAATAGAATTGTAATATATATTTTGATTGTTCGAAGCATCAACAAAGATGCATCGGAGGCTTGTTGACCCTCCGATACTTAAGTCAATAAGTAACATGTCGAGTTGAGAAAGCATTCAACTCCGCCTAGCATTGATGATGACATGATATTTCATCGTCCACATGTCATGTCAACTTAAGAACATGTAATTACTTATGAAGAACACTCTTCACAGTTTATTCTCATAATTCACACTCTCTCAGGCTGTTGTTCTGACTCTTAGTTGGAGACACAAGATCACCAAGAACAATTTGCAGAGCTGCAAGTCTACAGATTAAACAGAAGGCAATGAGATTAAGATTGGATGGTGAGAAAGATGCAAAGGACAATCATGCAGTTGGGAAATAAAGGCTTGCTGTGGTTGTCACTGTCATTGGTATTAAGGTAGGTGGAAATAATCTGATGTTGAATATTTATCTGTCAGTATGAAGACAACTGAGAAGTGCCTCTAAATACTTGATATCTGAATTGAATTGCAAATGTTTTCAACACAGGCTCTAAACCAGTAAGAAGTTTTGTAGGGTCAGCATCTCTGCCTCACAAGGTAGAATATTTAGACATGAACAAAACATGCATGGTTTGACTACACAAAGTCCTCTCTCTATTTCATTGGAATGGATTCAGAGCTCATCATCTTACCTTCTTCACAGTACTGGCAGAGAAGCTAAAATGGATGGAGGTGCAAAAGGGATCACTGAAGATGGTGTCATTGAAGGAGCAGTGATGTCTACATGATGTTGTGTCTTTTCTTGAGTGGTCTCACAGGGACCAAATGCTTCTTCTTGGATTAATGCCACCCCTTTTGATTTAGCTCTTCTTCTTCTTCTTCATGTATGTTGCAAAGGTCATGTTCTTCACCAACTCGTCTCATACTGTCAACTTAAGCATCATCAGCTTCAGTTTACAAGAAGTGAAAAATTAATCTACTTGAGATGCATAAAATAAAGCAAAACAATTCAAAGGGATTGGATTTGGTGTTCCCTTCCGCCTTCCATTATAAATGGGATAGTTATATAATTATAAACCGGTATATACGGAAGCTAGTTAGACAATTATCGATTGTAACGGCGATATAGCTTTGCAAGCTTTATATCAAACCGTTATATATAATGGGCGTCGGTGGCAATGGCGTTATCGTAAATTTTTAAACGTTGGGGTTGATCGACCTCGTATTAGGGCCTCCGTTTCCGGACGCGGAGCGAGAATGCCGGAGACAGGAGGATTTCTTCTTCTCCTCCATTCTTCCTTGTTTACCGGTAAATTTCTTCTCCGATTTCATTTCTTTTGGCGGTACGTCAAAAAGCTTTCCCTTTTCTTTGGTTGTTTCTTCCAAGAATCTGCGTCAGGTCTCGAGGTCCTGAAGTCTCTATCCTTTCTTTTTGGGGGTATTGGCGATCGGGTTGATTGGGATGGGGGGAGTTACCATCGAAAATCGCGTTGATTGGTTGTTTCCTTGACCTGCTTTGGCTTATGATATCTTGATTCTTAGTGGGGTTTTAGTTTCTTGATACTACAAATTTGTAGGGTTACATTGGAAGTCGATTTTTGATGTGTAGAATGGCATCAGTTGAATATGATTGCTTTTGGGGATAATTTGACGAATTTATTTGGAAGACGACGATGTTTGAATAAATTTTGATGTCATTCTCCTTTGATTTTGTTAGGAATTTTGTTTTGGATCGGTGTATTTACTCACAAGAATGCTTCCTGTTTATCTGAGTCGAAATGTGGGCTCAAAATTGGCACAGATACATGATATTGTATTGACATGTTCATCATACTTACATGTAGAGGGAAAGGCTCATGTGAAGGCTGGGAAATAGACTAAGCGTATTAATCAATTGCAGAAGTCTGTAGCTCAAGAAAAGGAAAAATGGAGAGATCCTAACACTTATTGTAGAGAACACATGACCTTAGGGGAACCTTCCTTTGTGAAACTACGAGCATATCATTGTCCATTTTGGTCATGAGATTGCTGATAAGTTAGCTTCTTGATGTATGTCTGCCATGAGGGGCTTTAAACTTGTCTTTCGAAATCATGGCTTGAAGGCAGCTACAAAATATCTTGTGTTGATACAAAGATGTGCTGATGGGCACCACATGCATTAAATCTTTTGTTGAGGAATGGTTGGAACGATTCTTGCAAAGCTGAAAAGTTGTCATCATTCTAATGGAACTATTCTTAAACAAGTTGAAAGTTGAGAATTTGGCTCAGTTCGACACCAATGATTAGTTTGAAGTAGCTAACAAGACGGTGATTAAATTGATATCAGCAACTAGAAACTCAAATGGTGGAAGCATTGAAGTTTGGCCACAAACTTTCCAGTAAAATCTACTATCTGGGTTGCACATTAATGCTTGTATTAAAACATATTGGCTTCCGCGTGCTATATACTGTATATAATTCCTTCAAACATCTTATACTCAAGTAGAAGGCAAGCTAATTATAACTAATCAACATGTGCAGAGAACATGTCTGAACATTTGAAGTTCGCTCTATCTGGTGGAATCATAATTTGGATGTAGTTTAGTAAATTGGAATCCCATAGAATGGTAGGTTTTTCAAATTTAGGTAGCTTTCAGAAAAATCTTCTATATATATATATATATATAATTTTTTTATGCACTGCACTGGTTTGGAAGTAACTTGAGGCCGAGTTTCATGCATGTCATTTATATGGTTGTACCTTTTAACCTATTGTTAATATTTGAAGAGGTTTTCTTGGTTAGTTATTTACTTCTTTTAGGGCTTTTTGTTTGAATAAATCATCTGGACTTTTGGTTGCCTAAATTATGCAGTGAAATCAAATAGAATCAAGAAAACAAAGGATGACAAGGCAGAGAACGATGAAATGATTCCGAAGACATGATGATCGCAGACAAAAAGGGGGACCGGTGTGGCACCTGATGGACCTAAGCTTTGAGACAGAGTAAAGTGTTGTCGATTACATTGCTTAAACTGCTATTAGCATCTTACATCTCTCAAACAAAAGGCAATAGAACGTTAGGTAGCCATGCTGGTTCACCAGCAGCATTTTCTTCGGTTGTCACAAGAAACGTTATGATATTAATCGACTCCCAAGGGTTGTAGCACCCAACTTGTAACATTGTTTTGTTTTTGGATTCACTTTTTCATGGTGTTCAATTATATATTTAAAATTGCTTCATACTGCAGGAGCTAACACTGATTGAGATTTTTGAACTTTTTTGTTTTTATTCTTAAGTTGACATCTTTTCGATGCCTGTTCAGACTCTGAACATGTTGCTTATTTTCAGTTTGCCATCATGAGCCACCATGGTCATGGTAAGTGCTTTTTTTGATAATCCAACTGTATGGTTGATATAACCTGTTGGCTGATCTCTTGTGACCATGTTATTTAATTCATGGCAAGAAAAGTCCATAAATTTTTTTTTCCATAGATAAAGTTAATATCAAAATGATAAGTTTATGAACACAGGATAAACAAATTGTTTCTTGATCAACCATCTTCTCTCATTTATCCCCCCAACTTCAACATTGGCACATCATTGCATTTGGTTCAAGTTGATCCTTCAATTCCATCAGATACTTTAGAATGAAATGGATGATCAAATCCAAACAAGATGGATCAAATATTAAAAAGATGAATTCAAATATGCTACACAGAGCAAATAAAAAACTCTATATTCACTCCTAGCTGAACACTGCTGCCTTCTGCTTAGTGCCTCCAGCAAAAGTCATTGTATTGGCTTGTATTCTTGATTTTTTCACCATAAGATTTACAATGACTTGTTTGTAATATTTGAAATTGTTTTCCATGGTATGTATAAGTCAACTGTTCCTCATGTTATTTTTTTCTGTTAGAAAATTTTTGCCTCAAATACCACATCATGCTTTATACTTTACTCTTCATGTCACAGACCATGGAGAAGTCCATGGTGTAAGTCATGGAGTCAGCCTTTTAAAAATTATAGATTTGGTCTAGTTATAGATTAGTTAGATTTATATTTCGGTCTTTAGATTTTAAAAAATTATATTTAAATTTTTTATAGTTATGAAAGTAAAACATCTTGCTCTATTTAACATAACGTCATTGATTTACTGATGAAAGCACAAAAATAATAGATAAAAAAATAATTTTAATATTTTAATTACGTTTTTGGTGATAGCAAACAATGACATCGTAAAGGATAAGACGGAAGAGGACAACGCAGATGTCGATGTTATGTATTTGCGTCGATGTTACTCGGTGATTCATCGGTGTTGACGTAGATGTAGAGCGACGAAAGAGCCATTCGATATTTTCATCTATATCGATACTGATGTAGATATCGAGCGATCCTTTCGTCACTCTGTATCTATGTTGTTTTCTTTTTCTTCTCCCTTTGTTTTATCTTTTGTCATTTTTATGCTTCGATCGATAAAATCATTGACGTTAAGGTAAATAGAATTAGATGTTTCATTTTGATAATTACAGATATTTTAATAATTTTTTTAAATATAAAAAAATTAAAAAAATTTAATTATAAGATATAATATATAATTACCAAATCGTGACTACGAAGGATTAAGATAATAAGAGCTTAGTGGCAATTTTGACCAATTTGATAGATCTTACGATCTTCGGCATTTTCCGGTCGATTGTTACGTATCTATCGGCAAGATTTTCACGCCAGTGGTGGCTGGCGAGCGATGAGGTGGCGGTTGGCGGTGTCTTTCACGGGCCCACCACTACTCGTCACTCCCCAACCGCCGCCATCATCCCCTGCTGCCCCACTCTCCACCACCACCTCCTCCCCACCAAATCCTCCATGTGTAGAACTAAAATCACAGCTTTGCTCACATTCTCACTCCCCTTTCATGAGCTGTTAACCTCCCCCAGCTCATCATCATTGGCCACCCAATCCCTCCTTGGAAGCGACGCAAGGCCCCTCCGCCACCCCCGCCGCGGCCTTAAAGCCCCCGCCTTCGGGCGCCGGAGAGCGAGGAGAAGGAGGAAAGCCGCTGACCGAGATGGCCAACGTCGAGGCCGGCACGGGCGGAGCTGGGAAGAGGTCGGGCGGAGGAGCGTATTACTACGAGGAGGCGGAGGCGGAGGAGAGGGCGTGGACGGCGTGGTTGGTGCCGCTCATCGTGGTGGCGTGCGTGGCCGTGTTCGTGGCGGAGATGTACGTCAATAACTGCCCCGCCCACCCCGGGCCCTTCGGCTCCTGCGCCGCCCGCTTTCTCCACCGCGTCTCCTTCCAGCCCGTCCGCGAGAACCCCCTCCTCGGGCCCTCCTCCTCCACGTAAGCCCCTCTCCCCATCTCGCCTTCTTCTCGGTATTCTGATAAAGCTCGGATTTTTATTCGTCTGCGATGCAGGAAAAGAACGATTTCATGTTGTTTGACCAAACCCTCTTGTTCTTTTTCCCTCTCCACCTTCAACTTCACCGATTAGCTTTAGATTTCGATGTTGTTGTTGCTGCTGTTTTTCCCTTTCTCTTCTCGAATCTTTGTAGACTTCGTTTCCCAGCATTTACTGTTTTATTTCTCTTCCTCTAAACATAGAGTGAAGTGGATTAGTACGCGTCGCTACCTTGCTTTTCGAGTTCTTTATCTGGTACTTCGTGGAGTGAGCTTGTTCTCTCTGACTTGCTCGCCCTCTTCTTTGCAGATTGGAGAAGCTGGGGGCTCTTGAGTGGAACAAAGTAGTCCATCAAGGCCAAGGCTGGAGGCTTGTCACCTGTATCTGGTTGCACGCCGGGCTCATCCATTTGCTGGCCAACATGCTGAGCTTGCTCTTTGTTGGAATTCGCCTCGAACAGCAGTTTGGATTTGGTGAGCTTTGTTCTTGTTTGATGCTTTGTATCTACTACTCTTGCTTCTTGTTTTGGTGAATATGGTTAAGAAATGTTGCAGCCATTGTTTGCCTTCTCATGGAATGATTTCTGATCATTCGGAGTTGGTGATTGTCCATTTCAATTTCTCCATTTATTCAACAGAAAACATGAGGTTGAAAATGTCAGATGCTACTATGTATTGTATCTTAATGTTATACAATGTATTGTTTCTAAACCGAGAACGCGACTTGGTGTCGCAGTAAGGTTGTTCTTTTGTGGACTAGGTGACGAGGATTTAACTTGTGAAAACAATCTCTCTATTTGCAGGATAAAATTATGCACGATAGCCCTCCTTTAGATCCTACATTGACAGGAGCCATGTGCTCTGGACCACCTTTCTTTATATTGTTTCTGAACCACCTACGTCAAATAAATTACCATGTTGGATTGTTAATTTATTTGAATATGGTGTCGACATGTCAATCATTTCTTGTCTCTAATTTTTCTGTGTTGCAGTGCGCATCGGGATACTATACCTCCTATCAGGCTTTGGTGGGGCTGTGCTCTCAGCTCTTCTCCTAAAGAAGAGCATCTCGGTCGGTGCTTCAGGGGCATTGTTTGGACTTCTCGGAGCGATGCTTTCAGAACTTATTATAAATTGGACTATCTATTCCAATAGGGTGAATATTTATAAGCTTTTTGTGGAGTTTGAATTTATAGGAGTTTAGATTAGTTTAGCACCTCAGTCTAACAGATACGATTCCAATTTTTAGGTTGCAGCTCTATTGACTCTTGTGGTCATCATCGCGATCAACTTGGGTATAGGCTTATTTCCTCATGTCGATAACTTTGCCCACATTGGAGGGTTCTTATCAGGTTTCCTCCTGGGTTTTGTTCTATTAATCCGGCCCCAGTTCGGCTGGCTGGAACGGGATGATCTCCCCCCTTCAGCCCAGGTTACATCCAAGTACAAAGCTTACCAATATGTCTTATGGGTGATTGCATTGCTTTTGCTGATAGCTGGGTAAGTCTTCCCGAAAATTTCACACTATGCATAAGCATTTGAGATTAGCATCAAACATTATTGGTTTTACCACATTCTATAAAAGTCATTTCAGTATGCATTAACCAGCAGTATTGTTTGACAACTTCTTGCTTTTATTACCAATCGATCAGCAATGATTGGTCAAAATACAATGTTGGTGTTGCTATTGCCTACCACATTCTTTGGTTCTCTGCTCACATCCGGCTGTTTCTTGTGCAGATTCGTAGTCGGCTTAGTCATGCTCTTTAGGGGAGTGAATGGGAACGACCACTGCCACTGGTGCCACTACCTGAACTGTGTGCCATCATCGAGGTGGAGCTGCGACGCCTAAGAAACAATGAGCTTTTGCAGTTGAAAAGAAGAAAAAAAAAGAAGACAAGCTTGTGGAGGCGGCGAAACTATGTGATGCCTTTTGTTTTATCGTACTTCGAATACAGGTGTACATAGCTAAGAACCTCATTTGTCGTATCTGTTATTCGATCGTCCGGAGTGATGTGTTACCAACATTTCAAGTGTCTATCCTTCGATTCATCTTTTCAGATGTCACGATAAAGCTCGGTATGGTGATGGTAGTGGCAAGATTGTTCATGTGTAGGTGGGATTAAGGCTATTAAGATCCCATGAATAGCTGCCATCCTGTTGTCCATTTGGTGTTCGGCAGCTCTCACGATTCTTTTCTTATATCATTCTTATTATTCTGCTGGTTGGTCTCATCGCACACAGCTTCTTTTTGGGTTGGATCTTTTTCACTTTATTTTCCTTAGGCTATAATTCTTGATGTGTTTGACTGGTATTGCCATGATATTATTTTGGATGCTTGCAATTTTGATGATGATGATGATGATGACGACGATCATTTCGCTTCTTAGTTGGTGAAGTCTGGTACCGGACTGATGTTGGGATATTGGGGAACCATCAGAATAGTATTTTAGGTTATATATTGATTTGTATCATTCAATATTATTAAACAAATATGATTTGAGGATTAAAATTTCATCCAATAAATATTATATTTAAAATATTGATGTGATGATAATAAATTAGACTTACTACAATTCAAAAAACTGTTTGATAATTTTATACATTCACTTACTTTGGTACCATAAAATTTTGAAGATGTCTTAATCTTATCTACACTAGAGTTCGTCGTATTGAGTTATACTACTCGATACGGATGATACATATTGGTCTTAATCTTATCTACACAAGGAATCGATATGTGGACCACAATCTATTAGGCAATACTCGTTGCATAACCTCATACGAGGTTTGTACCAATCGATAATAGTCTAAATCTAATCGTTATCGACCTGTATTGAACGGTAACAATCGAATTTCGATCATTATCGATCAAAGGCTTAAATTATCCTGTTTTAGAAGATTAATTTGACCATTTGAACCATAGAAAATAATTTTTTAAACCATTTCTTTCGTAAGAGTCGTTCGCATACCATGTAAAAGCAAAGGTAAAGAGAAAGATAAAAGCATCAATTGCACCGTTGAAAAGAATCAATAAAAGTGATGAGACACATTATTAATCGTATTCAACAACTCATTTGATCCAGAGACATGACAATGACATGGATATTAATACCTCGATCGATAACGACAACGACGCTTTGGAATTTATGGCCCTATCTACACAATTTGAGGGTAATGCATGGATCGATAAGCAGTATTTCCCATAGAGCTCAATGAGGTAATAGCCAAGTTTATACACGAAAAGAGAAAGAGAAAGAGAAGACAATGGATGATCTTAAGCAAATGCGACAAAGCCTATACAATGTAGATATATAGTGAAGCTCATCGTATTCATAGCTGTCGTATCATATAGAATATTATGGTAAAAAATAATATGATAACAATTGGTTATACTTTTTCGAACAATGGTATAATAATTGATCTTATGATATGAAACAGTAAATCAGTGATGAAAATAGAAGTTCTAATATTCTTCATGCTCTACACTAATACATGCCACAATCGTCTTTACCTTAGTAGCTAGCTTGGACATATGTGATTCACAATGATTAGACTACGATCATTATCACATTGATATACTAATGACATACGATGTATCAGTATACTATATCAGAAAATCATTTTCAAAATTGATTCTAACAAATATATCAAATTGATATAGATATATATATGATCGAAGATATTTTTACCATATCCTCAATCTTATATTGCAAAGACATTTTTACCTTGTCAATTCCCTTCATATCGAGTATGCTAAACGCTGAAAGGGCAAGCATTGCCTTGTAATAGAGATTTTTAAATTAATGAAGCCAATCCAAAACAGTATAAGCTAATTCTTGAAAGGTTGTGGAATTGTGATTGTCTAGTAATGGGTTGATGGCATGTTTAAAGGAATTAAGTACCCACCAAAATGCAAGAAAAAGAGAAAAATTGTAGGCAACAAAATGCACCTTAAAGTGAAGTGAAGACTAATCCATCTATAGTATCGAAAACATAGATAATGTGATGGCCTATGATAAACATAAAAATACTTATTATGTTTTACATCTCTGTGAGCATACCAAAGTTTGCCCAAATATCAATGTTTCATGCATATAGTTGTTGCCCAGGCTAGCATTTGTGATATTTACATTAAAGGGATGATGCTAAACAGAAAACTAGATAGCTATATGACAGATACTTAATGGATGAACATATTAAGCCAAAAATGACTCTGGTAATGTGTCTGCTGGCAACTACTTCACCAAAAGGGCAGCAAATCTTCCAAACTCATCATTGCATTTACAATCCTCCAAGGGGTTCCATGCATTAGTAAAGACCAACACAGGAAGCAAGAAATATAATTCCAAGAATCACCATTGTGCAACCAAGCACTTCAAAGTGGGAAACCTCATAATGGCAACATAAGAATCCTTATATATGTTGAAGTATTTTGCAGATACTAAGTGGAGTTAAGAAATTCTCAACAAACTTATAGATAATTTCACACCATTAAACGTATTTAACATCACCATGAATCCCCATTGAACATTCCACTTTCCGAAAATTCTTGAGCAATGTGATCCATTTCTGGCAAATCCATGTTCTGAGGCAAGTCAGGCCTTGAACTAAGACTGTTGCCACTGTTATGGATGGGGTTGCCAGCAGTGGCAGCAGATTTGAAACAGTTACTTCTGCTTGAAACAGCCCCTGTGCCATTATTAGGAAAGTTTGAGGGCATATTTTGCATCTCAATCCCACTTCTGATTGATCCACTGATACCACCTCCAATTGCATCTCGAGCTGCCAAATTAGCATTTGCATTGGAAGCAATAAGAGATTGTTGTGGTGCTGCCTTGTTGTTATTCATCATCTCTTGCAGCAGCTGCTGAATTATATGTTGCTGCATGTGTTGGTTCACCTGGGAGGTTTGCACACTGTTCTGCTGGGGCAAGCAACCATCCAATGTAGGTTGCTGCTGCTGTTGCCCAGATAAATTATTGGCAGATGCATTTGTTATAATTGATGATGAACCCTGAAATTGCTGTGCATGTTTGGAGGCACACAAAGAACTCGAAGCATCCTGTTGAAGCAAATTGTGCTTCAAGTTCAGAGAATTTCTCAGCATATTCTGGTAGCTGTTTAGTGCATGGACACTTTGCTGGCTGCCGTTAACAACTTGGTTAGCTGCTATATTGTTGTTCATGTAACTGTTTAACCCTGGATGGATGCCAATTACTTTGCTTACGGCACTCTGATCACCTGGCAGACTATTATAACTCATCAGCTGCTCCGTCTCCAGCTTTTGTTTTTGGAGCTTTGCTGAAGCCTGCCTTGTATAGTTCTTCAAACTCTCTGTAGAAAATGTTTACTTACATTTTAGAACCAACTAATACTAGCTATTTTACAGTAATTTCCTTAGCTGAGACTCAATTCAGGAAATACAAGCAAATACAAAGACTCATTATATCAAGCTCAAACATTTAAAGCAATTATTCAGGCTTACATAAAATTTAAATCATAATAACTCAAAAATCGAAATAAAGCATAATAAAGGAAAGGACAGATCACTCTTAAACAATTAAACCTAATAATAACACATGACAATGGGGCACGTGCACACGTGTGACATATGTCATAAAACAAAGATAAAACTTGCAACTTCAAGGTCATTTATTGCTAGATATCTTGGGTGAAGCTAACAAAATTGCTAAATATGATTATGTTTGATAGAATATTTGTTAAGATGAAGATTTTAAATATGGTCAGTATTCATTTTTTTGGGTTATTTCTTTCAGCAATACCAGCTAAAATGGGCTAACTGACCTATCAACTTTATTTGGCCGAAACCACTAGCTAGCATGGTGCATGTGAGGAATAGCCTAGTGGTGGTTTCATGCCGTGACGAGTCCTCTGACTCCATCCATGGGTAGTCCCTTCATACTCGAGCTCCCTCACCATGCCCAAATATTAGGTCAGCTTTGATACCAAATGTCACGACCCGAGCCTGATGAGCTAACTAGCCTATCAATTTCGTTTGACCCAAACCACTGGCCAAAATGCTTAAGTTGAAGTTGATAGTAGTACACTCATCAGATCCCTTATAAGTCAATCTTAATCTTGTCCACTTTCGATATGGGACTAATCGAGGGTGTTACAATAGTTCAAGGTCTTAGAAACGGTATTGGACCAAGACTTTAAACCTTGATTAAGACTGTTTACTTGGTAACATACATAACGCTAATGGCCTTTCAAAATATATAATTTTGATGTTCGAATGCTGATGCTTTAGCATGAAATGCAGTATGAACATTACCCTGGATTGAGAATGTTTCAGCCAGAAAGATACATCTGTGAAGCAGAACAAGTGACAACTCAAGGCAAACTAGCTAAGAAAAATAAAAAGATAATCTATTAGATCCTATCTTTATACCTATTGGTCCAATCTTCTGCTCCTGGCTAAAATCAATCAAGTCCTTCATGCTACTGACAACCTCAGATATCTGAGAAAGCAAATGAACAATCAACAACTTTATGGAAAAATTAAAAGGAACACTATCACAAGTCGATTTCTGAACAAAACATAGAGCACCAAAATTACTTCTCAATTACCTGCAAGCACCGAACATATCTTTTGGAGAATCCTAAGTCATTCAATGATTGCAAGTCCAAATTTCTTGCTAGCTGACGACCTGCTGTTGAAAACCTATAAAAGAAGATGCATCACATGGTAAGCTTACACATTTTATTTTAAGAAAACTATATATCACAATTAAATGAGCATGCTCAGAGATAGAAATAAAGCATCACATGGCATCATTTTATCAAACAAAAAAGTTAGCAGACATATCCTGACGTCACAACAGGAACCATCTTACGACATAGAGACAAAAAAAGGCACCTCCACTAGTACTAGATGCTCCAAGAAATTGATTTTTCGCAATGTACATAAGTGACTTGTGGAAGAGTAATAAATAGCAAACTGAATATTTCAAGGATAATCTCTATTTAAATTTTAGGCCAAAATTTGGTATCATGTCCCATCATTGTGTTCATCCAACACATCTTATCATTCAAGAGTCATGGATTTTAACATCACGAATCATGAAACCACCAATATTATGACATGTTATATTGATCATGAAAACTAAAGATGTCTGAGCCTATAATTCATCTCGTATTAAGTATCAACAAAAATATTATAAGTCATCCACACATTTAACCAAGTGAAAATTATCAAGTAACAATCTATCTAGAATCCATAGATGTTGATTACTTAATGGTTGTATCAAGGTTCGTTGTACTGCCCAATATGATATGGTATGGGTGGTATGTACCGGTTTGATGGGTGACCGACAAACGGACAACCTTGTACCGGACGGTTAAGTGTTAGGTACCCTACATCGAGTAATACAGGTTCTATATCTGGCGATTCGATCAAAACTCGATTGTTACCAACCTGCACCAATCAATAATGTTGGATTTCGATCGATACTGATTAAGGGCTGAGATTTACCTATTTCCAATAGTCAATTTAACCGCTGGAATCAGTTCAAAGGGTTTTTAAACCCTTTCCTCTCTCCTCTTTCAACCTTTTTCTCTCTCTTAAACTCATGCTCACTCATGTCTCCCACTCATTCTCACATTTTCACACTCTTAAACTCAAGCGATGCTGCGATTTGTGAATTGGATCAAATTTAGACTCATTTGGAGGATTAACATTTAAGTTAATGGATGACCACTCTAATCAAGAGGTATGTATTCTCTTTCTAGATTTTTGTTGATTTATGAGATGATTAACCCTATTATATGAGGTTAGTGTCTATTATGTTGTTTGACATATTTATGATCATAGAGTTAGGTTAATCAGAGAGTAATTAAAGCTTTTAATGATGTGATTAGTCTGTTTAGTACTGACTTAATCAAAATTAGACATATACTTGGTGAAATATTTGTATTTACTGCATATTAGGGTAAGTTACATGTTTAAGATGGTTTATGAGATTTAAATAGATTCTCATTAAGGTTTTTAATATTATGATTAATGGTTTTAATGATGATTTCATCAAAATTTGATCCACGTTGGGTCAATTCAATGTAATTAATTCGTATTAGGATGTTTGACATATTTATAGTGGTAAAAGAGGGCCAATTAGGGAGTAATTATGTTGATGATGTGATTAGTAGATTTAATAAATTTTTTTTTATAATTTGACCAATATTAGGTTAATTCTATGTATTTAATGCCTATTAGGATGTTTGACATGCTTATAGTGGTAAAAGTGGACTAATTAGGAAGTAATAGATTTTTTTAATGTTGTGATTAGTAGATTTAATGATGATTTCATCATAAGTTGATCAATATTAGGTTAATTCTATGTATTTAATGCCTATTAGGATATTTGTCATGTTTATAATGGTAAAAGAAGGATAATTAGAGAGATATTAGAATTTTTAATGTTGTGATTAGTGTATTTAATGATGATTTCATCCTAATTTGACCAATATTAGGTCAATTCTATGTATTTAATGCCTATTGGGGTGTTTATCCTGTTTATAGTGGTAAAACAGGGCTAATTAGGGAGTAATTATGTTTTTTTAATACTGTGACTAGCGGATTTAATAATAAATTTAGCATATTTTAACCTATATTTGATCAATTATATGTATTTAATGCCTATTAGGATGATTGATATGTTTATTGTAGCAAACTATGGTTCATTACATATAATCACAACTTATTATTTCTGATTCAACAAAAATTAAGGCTAATCGCAACTTGTAAATTTGATAAATTTTTGTAGCAATATGATTCCAAAGTAACAAGCACATGATGATGCTTGGGTATGGTATCAGAGTATGGTATCTTCAATCCAAGAGGCTGGCACAGGGATTGAACCTCCAACGCCGAAGAAGATACATGACGTTTATTTAGATGAGAATGTGATAGAACAGAAGGATTGAATCAAATCCTTCAAGAAGCGATGGGATGATTATGAGGTGACACTGATATGTGATAGTTAGACAGGGCCTACAAGAATAAGCATCATCAACTTTCTTGTGTATTGCAACAGAAAGGTCATATTTCATAAGTCGGTTAATGCTCCCGATAAAATTCAAGATGCAAGCTAGATTGAGAACCTAATGGACAGTGTGGTAGAGGAGATCGAGCTATAGTACCTTATCCAGATTGTCACAGACAATGGAACTAATTTTAAGAAGACCGATTGACAATTGATTGAAATAAGGAAAACATTGTTTTGGACTCAATGTGCAACTCATTGCATGGATCTTATGTTGAAGGATATTGGTGAGTTACCATTAGTAAGAAAATGTGTGGCAACAGCATAATCGATGACAAGATTTATATACAACCATCATTGGGTCCACTCGATATAGAAATATACAAATGATAAGATACTCCAACTCACATCACTTAGTTTACTATAAATTTTATCGTCTTAAATCAATCCAGCATAAGAGATAGGGTCACAAGGCAATGGTCACATCATAGGAATGGTCAGATTTAGTATATTCAAAATCGAGTGATGGAAAAAAAGTAAAAAAGATAATTCTTTCTTCTAGATTTTGGAAGGTCGTGAATGAAATTATAAAAGGAGTGGAGCTACTTTATGTTATCCTCCGTAAGGTCGATATGGAGAAGCATCTGCAATGCCTCATCTTAGACATACATTGCATACAACAAAAGAGGGGTCAAGAAAGCATTTGTTGATGATTTTAAGGCTGATCAATACTTACATATCATCGACCATAGGATCGAAGTTTATATGGACCAAGACATCCATAATGAATGTAAATTCATATTAAGAGTTACTTATAAAATAAATTTCAATATTCAAAATTTTTTTACAAACAAAATCATTTGTCTTACAACATATTATCTAAATCTGACCATCCAATTTCGGTATAATCTTAGTACACGATCAGATTTAATGTCGGCATGAAGGAATGTTATATACCGACTATTGCCAAAAAGTGTCGATGTAGTAAATGCTATTACGAACGGCCAACTATTCCAAGAAACTATCGATTCATTCTTTAACGTCTGGTAAGGGAAAGTTACACACATATTGATTATAAATTAAAATTATCACTAATGATTTGTTATGCGAATAAAGTCATTTATATCTTTTTACAATCGAGTGGTGGCTACAATTAGGAGGGTCCGCACCCAATTTAAGGTTACGATTTGTGTACCTCCACAGATGACAACATTAAGTGGCTACGAATGTAATTGGTCAACGGTCGCATTGATTCGCATAAAGATCTACAACAAACTATCATATAGATAGTTAGAGAAACTAGTATATGTCTACTACAAAATACGGCTAAGGTTGTGGTGTGTGGACCTGGACAAGGAGCCAGAGAAACTAAAAATTAATCCCATCGACCTCGAATACTACAATGAAGATTCGCAGCCAATGTTGGAATGGGTCGAAGTGAACTAAGATGATCATTTACTTAATATGATGAGAGATCCTCCACGTCCTTTGCGTTTTATCACTGAGGCAATAGAAGGAGGAATATCTCTAGTAGAAAGAAGTTCCCCTCAGTCAAAACATGACGAAAGGAGCCGGACAACCACGAGTCAGACTACTCGAGGTCATGACACCCAACCAAAACAATCATCCACCTAGTGTGTAAAGGCATAGGGAAAGGCTAAGTATCTGCCACACCATTGGAAATAATTGAGTTAGGCGACGAGATAACTTCTCAATCATACCAGCAACCCGCTCGATCCATAAACATAGCAGTGACGTAGATGGCAGTGACTTAACTGACGATGGTGACGACACTTGGGAGTCGATGGTTCCGTCTAATCAGCTTCAGGGTGGCATATGGACCAAGTAGTATTTTATGCATGCCAACCAAGACTCATATCAGTGATTTAAAAAGTGCTAGGCGCCAAATGGCGCCAAGGTCCAAAAACGCCCGAGGCGTTAGGCACTCGCCCGAGCGAAGCGAGGCGCTAAAATATAAAAATATATAATATAATTAATAAATATAATTATTTAAAATTTTAAATAAAAATATGCTATTAAATTAAGAAAATCTAAGATATAAAATTAACAATATTAAGAAACCTAGCAATAATTTCAAATAAATAAAAATTAACAGTATTAAAATCAAAATAATATATTATTAATCTATTAATAGTATTGAAAATTAATTATTTTAAATAAACTTAATAATATTAACAGTATACGTATACTGTTAAAAGGAAGTGTAAAGGGGTGCTGAGCCTGTTAACTGAGAAAAGAGGAAGCGGCAGTGGCGAGCGGCGACAGCGGCAGCGGGAGTGGCGAGCAGTGGGAGGCGCGAGCGGCGACAGCAGCAGCGACAGCGGCGAGCAGCGGAAGCAGGAGCGGGAGCAGTGCAGGAGCAGGAGCGGCGAGCAGTGGGAGGCGCGAGCGGCGATAGCGATAGCGACAGCGGGAGCAGGAGCGGCGAGCAACGGGAGGCGCGAGTGACGACAGAGGCAGCGTTTGCGAGCAGCGACAGCGGCGAGCAGCGGGAGCGGGAGCAGGAGCGGCGAGCAGCGGGAGGCGCGAGCGACGACAGAGGCAGCATCTGAGAGCAACGACAGCAGCGAGCAGCGGCAGCGGGAGCAGGAGCGGCGAGCAGCGACAGCGGTGAGCGGCGACAACGGAAGCGTTTGCGAGCAGCGAGATCGGGATCGGGAGCGGCAGCGGCAGCGACGAGGGTTAGGGTTGGGTTCTCACTTAAATCGATTTTAGTTGGTTCGATTGAACCAACTAACCATCAGAGACCGAACCAGGATCGAACCAGACCTAAAATCCTGGTTCGGTCGCCTTTGTTAACCCAGGCGCTCGCCCGAAGCGCCCAGCGTCTGGGCTCGGGCGAGCGCCTGTTTGAAGCGCGCCGCCTGGGAGATTAGCGAGGCGCTCGGGCCTTTAGAATATTTTTGATGAAATTATAATAAATTTACATTTAACTCCAAATTAAGAACTCTAATATAAGATTTTTTCCTATTTTTTAGATATTTTATGAGGTTTCTTTGGGCTTTTCTCTATGCCATCAGCATGCCTCGCCGTACCAACACTCAGCACACCAATATGGGGTGGCACGTGCCGTGCCGCTGGCTGGTCGACACACTAGCTTAGACTAGTAAGTCACGTTATATAAATGATGTTTAGATAATTTTCTTTTATGTGTGGCATGTGATGGCTCAATACAATGATTTATCATGAAACAGAACCTAGATATAAAGTATTTAGATAATCAAACACATCGACAAACCAACTAAAATATAGTACCCAATGCCAAAAGGAAGAACTGAGGACAAACTAATCAAGCACAAAAAAGTACCAATAGTTTTTTGTATCAAAATAAGCTAAAACAAAGAATAAAATAATCAGATCATTGTGTAACAGTAACTGCAGAAAGCACATCACAAAGCCAAGGGTCATGAGCATGCGTCAACACTGTGAATGTCTATCTTTTACCAACTAAACAAAGGGAGCCTGTTTTCTGTTTATTGTTTCAAAACTATATGAGAAATTGTGACTGTTCTAGTTTTAACTAGTTCATGCAAAACAGATTCACAAATGCCACTTTCAGATGTCATATCAGTTTGGAACTAGTATGTATCTCATTGAAATCAGAAACTAAGTGGGTAGACCTCAACAGTCCAAGTTTTATAACATATTCTTTTCCACTTTCCATTAGGATTTAGCTTGCAGATAGCATTGAAGCATCAAATAAGAAATACAAGAGATTATATATATATGTATGTATGTATATATATATGTATATATATATATATATATATATATATGTCTATAATTGTATATATATATATATATATATATATATATATATATATATATATATATATATATATATATATATAGTTTTGCCATTAACTATTATACTAAACAAGGAAGTATCATCTGCATCTGTGTCAATCTGCTCTTGCAATGTAAATTTAACCACCAGACACCTACCACTTCCCGGACTATCCCTAGAAAGAACCTAATCGAGCCACTAGACCTTCCTTTGTCTGCTCAGAAGCCAACCTACATTTTCCAATAACAGAATTTCAACTTTTCGATGTTCCAGGTCAAAGGATTACACAATTAGGATAAAGTTGATAGGAAATCCAATGGGAATGATCACCATATTGTCTCATTTCGTATGATTTCCCTAGAGAACTAGCACATTTAGTAGCAGAAATTTGGTCCAAAACTTTCAACAAATTGGATAAGTTTCACAACTAAACAAATTAATACTGGAAGTCCATCTCAATGATCTCACAGAAACTTCAATGTGATCCAAAGCACTATTTCTATTTTTAAAAAAGTCTTTCTTTTCTTGATTGTGTACACTTTGGACATTCCTACATATCACCACGTTCAACAACCAAGAGAATCAAAGAAAACTAAATAATAACTTCAGAATACAATGACTTGAATTGAATACAACAAATTTGTAAGGTTGTCATTTCAAGTCTAGAAAATCATCAAACAAACCGTGCTCATAGCCCTAAACATCCATTCTTTCATAATAAATCAACCCATATATTTTATTTTGTTTTCTATCATATCTTATTCACTCTTAGTGTTTCACTTGGATAACTAGAGTTCCAAATGAAAAGAGTTTCCGAATTATAAACTCAGCCATTATGTACATCTGACCAGTATTAGAAAATCTTTTTTATATTAGAAACTTAGACCTGCCAGTGCATTTTAGTACTGATGCCACCTCAACCTTAAACAATGGCCTTTACAGAAGAACTTTTTCTAAGATCTTTTGTTAATGTAATCAGTTTATTTAGTCATTTAGTGATTGAGAAGATGAGAGACTTGAACTTGAAAGAGATAGAGCATCAGAATTAGTAAGGGTTCCGAAATTGGCAATCACAGGTGTAAAAAGCTTGTCAGAATTAGTTGCTTGAGAGCTCCACCCATCCATGTGTTTGAAAAATCAGATGTTTCAAAATCAAAAGTAGTGGGTCCACTCAAGACAAGGTAAAGTTCAGTTAACCACCCAAATTTCAACCTTATTTATTCATCTTTTTGAATAAGATCAAGATTCAAGGCAAGATACTAACATATGCACACCAGGCCTCTAACGCTAAAAGATAAAAGATTATGCATATGATGAACATTTGACAATCTTGAGTTTTAGATACTAAGTTCAGAAAATGACAGAGGATTTAGTCATTCACACATGACAATGACACTAACTACATTATCTGAAGATATTCACAAGCAGATATTTCAAATGCATTACATTATCACAAGAAGGCTAGAGTATTGAGTCTTTTCATGATTCATCAGACAATGCAAATATACTCTGAGAAATAGGAACAAATATGTCCGTATCACCACCTAAACTGCTCAAAGTTTCAATAAAAAAATTCCGACGGACAGAAATCAGTTTCTGTCCAGAAATGTGTGCTAAAATTTGCTCCACTGTAACCAACCTTCATGACATAGCAGCCATCTTTAAAGTGCTTTTCATGCAACCATTATACAAACCAAGTGTTCTAAGTAATCTAAGATATGGGCTTACAATCAATGAATAAAGAATATTTTAGTTTGAAAATTTAAATATACAAAAGGTTTGAGTGTGTCCTACAAACAAGATGGCATAAATACGTTTACTCACATATTGCAGCTTGTTTGCAAATCTTGATGTGAAACTCCAGCCGTATTATTCTCAGACACAGCTGCTTGATATTTTTGAGCAACTTGCAATAGTTGGTTAACCTAAGAAGCATTCATAACAAAATGAATCCCATAACATGATCAAATTAATATATAGTAGTATGTATTTGTGTAACATATATCCAGACTCACAATTTACATGTATAAAATAAAATATTAATATTAGACTCACATATGTGCTAATATTAGATTCAAGAACCAAGTGGGATGGATACAATATTTTTGTTTTTCACATTGCCGTCATGATTATATCAGCATTCTTTTACAAAGAAAATCCTTGCGCCAAGTGCCAACTATATGGCAATATAATTGCATAAAAAGTCTTTTAGGTTAGCAAAAGATGAAATTATAAAAGATTCATCAAGCAGAGACATAATTAAGAGCATAAAGAAGAACACGAATCTAATAGATTATGTAATGAATTGGTGCCAAGCATCTGTCCTAACATTAAGAGGCTCTCTGAGCTGTTAGTGACAACAATATAATGACCTAATTAATTTAAAAAATGGTGATAGTTCTTGAACCCTAAAATTTTATAGGCATTATCAATAAGCAGAATTGGCATGGTCTTAGAGAATGAAACTATTGATTATCTAACTGAATTTTTTTTAGTTGGCCAGCGAGCACTTAAAAAGAATCCATCCATTACAAAGAAAAAAGAATATGTTCTTGAAGAAAAGCAGTGACATCCTAGTGAAATCAGAACCTAAAAGGAATGGCAGAAGCTACTGTATCACATAACATCAATTAATTATTTAAATTTCATCAGGTCATTATATGTAATCTATAAAGTTAAGAGCATAAATTTGGCTGTCTACCATAGTTACTCCTTCAGTTCATTCTTAATATATTTAAGAACTTCCCAGAGCAGACATAGTCACAAATAAACCAAATACCTGAGGTGCTAGCAATCTACGAGGAAGAAACTCTTCATGCTGTCGAGCACAAAATTCCCAAAATAATATCTGAACCATAAACCAAAAGTATGAATTAGTTTACAACAATAATCTGTAACAATGAAACAATAAGCAAGATTCCGTTTATAAGAAAGAAAGGTAGTAGTTCATTCAACTAGGAACCTTCAGTTCTGGTGTGAATATTATTCGGAGTTGTCCATGGCGAACAATACGTAGATGCTCATAGACACTTTCTTGAACAGCTTTTTCATACTTCAATACCATAGCTCCAGAGGACAATCGGCACTCATGAGGCATGTCAAGAAACAAGTTTTCATCAATTACACCACGGTCAAATTTAATTTGAAAAAGCCGAGGAAGTGCTTCAAAAGTAGCCTCTGCAAAAAGGCATAAAGGACAACAACTTAGAAAATCGATCACAAGTAGTAGACTTGCAAAGAAATAAAGATTGATGAAATCATATGAAAGAAGTATTTCTGTAACAATACATTATCATATAGATAAAGTTGTACATATATTGTTCACAGAGAATGTAGATAGGTGAGCTATATTACATGTTTTGCAGGACAAATTTTCAAGTCACTCAAATTCTGGGAGCAACCAATAGGAGCCAAGAGAGAAGCCAAAATTGCATGCACATGTCTTACTGATTGGGAAGTTTTAATTGAGAAAATAAATTACAAAAGTACAATTTGATGCCTAATATCTAAATTGTGGTAAGCGTTACAGTAATCATACAATAGATCTAGTAGCATTGCTGCAGTACAGAAACTGTTGCTCCTCATATATTCTATGAATCAAGAGAGAAGCCTCGCAGGACAACACATTGAAGTCTACATAATATTGTTTAACTTAATCTTTTTTAACTTTCCAAATTTTATACAAATTGAATCATGATGTTGAGTTTGCTGAGCCTTATTCCAATGCCAATAGTACAAAGATCCTAATATTAATGCAAGAGTTGTTGTGATAACACAACATTTCGAATATCATTGGCTTGCACCTGCTGGTACAGACTCTGACACACTTGTCAGCCAGTTATCAGCATGATACATGCTGATGCAAATTAAATCCATTGTTGACAAGTTCACTGAAAAAATGCCATACAACTTCCTATCTATAAGAATAAAAGAAACATTTACTCCTCAACAGGAACCACTCAGTTAAAGGTCCCTAACAAAACAACCAAAAGAGCAAGTCTTTAAGACTTCCAGAAATTTACAATTGCATAATATAAAGAGTAAATGAACATCCTGAAGTTTTATCATATAAATTTGCCTTTGAATGAATTTTGGACACAAAGAAGATTATGACATAAAATAAATCAGAAAACTTGATTTCCCTAGTATGTCACTGTATTACGTCAAACAATAAGAAAAAAATAATCTGTATACAAGCTGTGAAGTTTGATACTATGATTTTTTTCATAATATTGTCAGCACAAGGAACGTGAATCCTCGACCAAGTCCCACGCTTGGCTTGGCCAATATAGAGACTAAGTCAGATGATCTTTCTTTAAAACAATATCCAAATCTCTCCTCTTACTATACTACTGAGACAGACACATTATGCATAAGCTCAACCTTATACACCATAACTAAAGTAACCACCTCTAGCAAAATATGAGATGAACCACCTCTCACTAAGAAGGGGAAGAAACAGTCACGAGAAAGCATGTGCAATAATAAGCACATGAATTCAAAGCAGTGAAATTGTATATTAAGGTGAGGTAAATTTCAAAGGCAAAGAAGCTACCCTACTAACAGAATAAATACAGATGATTCTACTAACCAAATCCTTTTCCAGATTTCGAACCACAAATGTCGCACTGCCATGCATCCTGAAACAAGCAAAGAATGTGCAAGAAATATATAAAAAGGGTAAGATAGCCTTGTCATGCTAAGATATACATAACAATATAAGCATATTTTCTTTGAAAAAAATATATGGTTTTCTTTTTTTTTCAGTTACAAAATGATATTTTTTCAGATGGAAGTTCATCCAATGATCAGAATTGTACAAATTCAAGAAACTTTTAGAAAGCTGATATGTCGAATAACAATGGATAGAAAACATTATAGATAGAATAGACAACAGAATTGTATACACTAGAGCAGGTGGCTTTAAGACACACCATTGATGCAATTACAAAGCTTACATTTATAGAGAAAATAATCTGGTCCTTCAATGGGAGAAAAGCATGGTGTTTATGGAGTATGAAAAACCAAGATGATAAAAAAATGAATGCCATCAATCTTCTCCTTCTGGTTGAGTAGTGAGCCACCAGGAACAATACAACCAAAACCCTACTTTCACATCACATTCTAAATGTCAATCTAGATGTTGTTTTAATTTGCTCTAACTATTTCTATGCATTTTTTATGCATTTGCAAGCAGGCAGTCAGATAAGTGTTTTTCCTGCCCATGTAGATAAACATGCATATGTTGATTCTGGGATGTCAAGCTCTCGACAAAATACACAATAACAACCATTGAGTTGAAGATGTATGAAATACAAGAAACACTTACCACAGCCAACTGTGGGAATACACCAAGGGCATGATTGCCCATATTATCATACAAGGACAAACACCACCGTTTCTTAGCTCGTACTGCAAAATACTCAGCCACAAACTTCCTCCAGTATAATATAGAATTATTCTGCAAAGAGAAGAACTTTGTTAGGACACCTCGAAAAATGTGACAATGATATGAGTGTCAATCATGTGAACATATCGAATCGCAGTGCATATGCAAGAATCAGCTCACAGGTGACCGATGACGCTGGTGATACAAATATTGCATAAGCCTGCGAGAACATATTCCATTATCAAAGGGGCGCTTAACAGGAGTAACTGGCTGAAGAGTCTGAGGTTGCACATGGTGCCACAATTGCTGTTGCTGCTGCAAGTTGATAGGGGCTTGTTGCATCTGAGAAAAGGATTGAATTATCTGCTGCTGCTGCTGCTGCTGCTGATGTTGCATTAGTCTCTGCTGTTGCAAATAAGCATGCAGCTGTGGGTTTTGCTGGCCCTGCAGCTGCATAGGGTCATGTCTCTGCATAAGCTGTTGAACCAACTGCTTCTGCAGGATATCCTCTTGCCTTATATCAAGCTGCATTTTTTTCTGAGCATTCATTATATTTGGGGTTTCCCGTTGTGTTAACTGGGATGTTGCTGTTGAGAGCCCTTGTTTTCTCACGTGCTCTTGGAGAGGGCTCTGCTGCACAATGGAGCAACCATCCATCACCGAAGAACCCGAGATGTTGGAGGAGAAGGACATGGGCGAGGCAGGGATACGCATATATGACTCGTTGTTGAAGCTGGTGCTTCTTTGCAACTGAGCACCACCAGAGAGTGTTGAGTTGGCGTCAGTGACGAGGGAGCTGGCACCAACGCTTGGACCGGAGGAGTTTCCCCTGCTGTTGAGTATTTGGTTCATGTCACCAGAAGCCGGTCCAAAACCAGAGCAGTCGTTCCCTGACATGGAGCTCACAGGAGCAGGGTTCTGGCCACCATCGCCCTGGAAGAAGATGCCAGAGGCGGAGGAAGATTGGGACGGACCTCCACCTCCAGCGGTGACCCGCGAAGGAGCCACTGGGGGAGTGGGACCCAACTGGCGGGTGGAATCCAAGCACCTATCCAGCGCCAGCCCTCTCTTGAACAGCCCTCAGTAGAAGAAATCGGAACGTAATCGCCGCAGATTCAACAAAATACCCACCTTTCTTGCTGCCAATTGCATCCAAACGTAGTAGATCGAACTTGAAAGTAATCAACACCAAATGCAGATAAACCGCTATGAGACCAAATCAAATAGTCAAATACTAATAACCACAATCGCAACTTTCACGAAGAAAGCAACGCAATTGAACGTATTGCGCCTTAATTATCACATAACAAGATCACGAGGAGGAAAATAAGGCATAAACCCTAATTTCTTCCCGTGCGAGTGAGCGATAAAGAAATCCAACAGGCCTTGACAACGCCCCGATCAGAAATTTATCACAACAATTCACCCCTGGCGAACTGGAATATGTATCATCTCAAAGCATAAGAAAAAACGACACTTTTGATGAATAATCGAAGAAAAGACGGAAAATCTTGGAAGAGATTCTTCAAACAAAGTAAGTAAAGCAACGAGCTGGCTACAGCGCTTACCCTTCGAACCCCAACCAGCATCCACTGACAAGAAAATATCTGAAAGACCGAAGGGATCAACAGTGACGCTTCGGTGCTTCTCTTCCTCTCTCGCCCCTTTCTCGCGGCGGCGCCGACCGACGAGCGGGTCTATTTATCCGTCGCGGGAACTAGAAGAGGGTGGTGACCAGTGGGCAACCATAGTTAACCGGCTATAACCGGTTACCTCGAAACCTACGTGTCACCATCTTACCGTCCTCTTGTCTTGTTGATAATCTCAAGGCTGCGGTGTGATGCCTCTGATCGGACCTGACACGCCGCGCACGATGATTGGTCGAGGCCTAGATATCTAAACTGGAGGGTGGCAACTGCAAACCGCCGACTCACACTCCTGTCGCCACGCACCCGTAACGTCACCACTCTGGACCACTTAGGTGGGTCCCACCTAAGCCATGGCAATTGGAGGTACAAAATTTGGTGTCGTATTCAAGTAAAATGTCATGCACGTGCGTGACCTATTCTTAAATAGCATTTCCCGAGCTCCGAAACGTTATCTCCTGACGTAATACTCGTGGTACCCACTTCTACTTACCGTAAAATGTCATGGTGGGCCCCACGTTCTATTACCAATTATCTGGCAGGTACATTTGTGGGTTACGAAACGGATAGATAAACTAGTTTCATTACATTACATCTGCTCTGATTTTATCCTAAAATTTATTGTTGTTTAAAAGCCTAATTATTTATTTAGGCACCGACTTCGATAGTTAATTCATGGATGCTTCTTTCTTGGCAAGCAAGTTTAGGTCCATTAGAAGGTTGTTCTTTTCCATTAGAAGCTTACCATTCTTGGATTACAGTGGTGTATTCTTTTTTGAATAAATATTTTTTAATTTTATTGTGAATGATAATAAGACTATAAACCTAATAATCGATATTAATCAATGGACCTTAGGATATGACCGGTGGAACAGAAACATATGACGAATATAATAAATATTATAGGAACGTTACTTACCTTTAAATTCAATTTCGAATTGATCAAGGGGGATCCAAACCCGATTTGAACGGATCAAATAGATACAGATTTCGGAACTCGATGCAATGGCATCCTTATCGGGCTTACCTGACTCGACAACACGGGTTTGGATCGATCCCCGATGATTGATCCAACAAGTCGGCGTCTCATGTAACGGATCCTTCATGATATTATGCGGGTTCGGACCCTATATGGATCCGGACACGATACTGATGCGGCTTAGGACGTATCGAATGGTCCTCTCACTCGTCGGCCCATCGACTGGTCGGCTAGCGTCGCAGCAAAGAAGCGACTTCCCGACCCCTCCCTCCCGGCGATGGCGCCGACGGCGGGAATCGGGGTCACTGTCCTCCGGCGCTTGCCCGGGGCGTTCCACGGGCATCGACTGCCCCAGCGCGAGGTGAGATTTTTGCTCCATTGATGCTTCTTGTTGATCCACTGGTTTAGGGTTTGAAGTTGGATTTGTAACACAAGGCAGCAATGCTAAAGTTGGCATGGTAACAGAGCAGACAACCATTGCCTAATCTAAATCAAGTGTATGCCTCATGTCACTCGCACAATGAAGCTTGCCACTATTAGATTACCTTGTTGATATACTTGAGATTTTTTGCATAGTCCAAAATATGGTGTTCGATGTATACTTAGTGATGTTAAAACTCCTCGTCAGTGTAGGTTCTAGGATGGATGACATTTAGATTTTACAGCATAGGGTTGAATGCCTTCAGTGAACCTGAATAATTTCTCGATGCTGATTCTACATGATACTGGGGGAGAACACTCTGATGCCAAATTAGAAATTCAAAAATCAACAACAAAGTACAAATCAGAAAAGTTGGCACAAGATTTATGTAATTCAACGCTCCTTACCTATACCCATGGAGTAAATCAAAAAATTCATCACATGAAACCAAGTTCAAGTTCATTTGAGTTAATCCCATATCAGACACAAATCTCCTTATACACATGAATCAAAAGTGTCTTCTCACACCTACCAATACCTGGAGAAACATAGATATATATAAAATAATATAATCTTAATTTTCAAGATTTTCTCCCTTCACGAAGTGGTCTTTTCATACTTGGATTTCTTATTCTCTAACGGCATTGGCACTAGAAATCCAAAAATACTTAACAACCCCAATATGAATATCAAATAGAAATGTGATATCTTTATTCTTCCATAGTGCTTGAAGTAAGCATGTCAGAGTGCACAGATATGTGAGGTCTTGGAGAGAAGAAAACAAATTCTTATCTCCCATAATAGAACAAAATGAGATTAAAGATGGTTACACCGCAACATGGTACATGAGTTCAATGTCTGGGCTTTGCCTACCTGCTGTCTTCAAGAATAATGTCTGGCTCGCAACACATACTGTGCTAGCCCAGGGCTAGACAATGTGTTTTGCATGCAGTGATGTAGCTCATATATCCTTGATCATGCTTGTATGCTAATTTTTGGTGGCATACGTAGTAAATTTTTTAAGGCAAATTGAAAAGCAATATATTTCAAATGCTTGCAATGTTATAATCTGAACCCTGCATTCTCAGAAATAGCATTCTGGTCCCCAAATATTTTAGTGTGTTTATGGTGGTATATCACAATGACCGACATGGTTTTATTACACCCAGGGGTCTGATGAGTTCCTGAGAGGCAAAGTAAGATAAGATTGAGAGATTCAGGGGACGGGATATATGTGGCTTGCTGATTATGATTAATCTTGACTGCTGATAGTGAATTTTGAGGACAGCTTTCTACCGGAGTCAACATGCATGAAGCTTGCTGCTATTTCAAGTTTAACCAATAATTTCACCGGGGCAGCTGCAGAACTCTTCAATCTATGTTGCATGCATCAAAAATGCAAAAATTACTTTGCAGTTCAGTCCAGTGTGGCATGCTGGAATATTCATGTTCTAGGCTACAACCCGATCCAACCAAAACCCTAATGTGTCTAATCGTTATGGTTGGTCTAAATCTTTATGACGTTCTACGTGGTGGTGGAAAGTGGTAGTGCAGTTATTTTAAGGGATAAAATGTTCTCTCTTTTATGCAGAGTCATTTGTATTGCTGGTTTTAATCTTCAAGAGGCATATTTTTTGGCTGACTTGGTGGCCAACAAAATCTAGCTGTCATTGCATTTTGATGATGTTGACTACAAGTTTTGGTAGGTCATAGGCATTAATTTTAGACTATAGAGACTTTTTTTTTCCAAAATTTGATTGGTTGGCAATTGTGGGCAACCATTTTCTCATTTTCTTAAAGAATGACCTTGCATGTGCACATGGGGACAACGGTTAATTGCATTTATAATGATTTGGTCTATATTTTAAATATTCTCAGGGTTTCCATGAATGCTGGGTTGTTTCTTGATCTTTTTGTTATGACATCGTTTTTTTTCATTAGTGTGATTGCCAGTCTAATCTCAAGAATCTAAACTAGTGTCATGAAGGTTTCAATAGAAGTTGTGTATTAGAGTATTCAAACATCACCTGGAAAGAAAACTGTAACACTACATAATGGAAAAATATTAATTTGAACATGATGATCAGCTTAAAACAAAATTCTTAGTGCAATGAAATAATCTTCTTAAACAAGCTACGGATGGCCAGTAACTTACCAACCAAATTAGAAACTACATCCTTAGTTGTTGTTCAAAGTGCTGATACCATGTCGACATTACATTTATGTATGCTCAGCATATTTGTAATAAACAAACAATTTACACTTAGGAAAGTATAGTTCAGAATTGTCACTGATTGAAGCAATTTGACATGTTTGGGTGATATTTTACTTGTTCTAATCTCTAGAATGATGTCATTATTTAAACTCAAAACTTAGGCCTTTCTCTCTGTTTAAATATTTATTTCCTTACAGTTCATCAATATCTTTTGTCTGACTTAATAAATTACTATGAGATGACTTCAACAATCAAATAGACTCATTTGCTAGTATCCTCTGTGATCAGAAAATGAATTAGCCTATGGACCAACAAATATTCATGCATGTGCTACCTATCTAGCATAAGGACATAATTGTTGTGTTAACTAATCATCATTGTTTTATCTTAGTTGGAATTAGGTAACAGTAACCAACTGTTTTCAATGTTTGTTCTTGTGTATGTTGCTTTGTAATCAAGTATCATTGTAACAGCTAGGTTGTCTCCTTCATTCTCATCAAGAATTCCTCATCACATACCTATGGCATTCAATGAATGTAAGATCAAATTTCCCTTTCGGACAGACATGTCAACCACTACTGCCTTCCACTCAATAGATTCCAGTGTCTAGCTTACACTGATTCAATTGAAACTCCTTGCTGTGATATTAGTATGTGTGTCGGCATCAGATGTAGATGGAACCAATGTGATACACTAACTTTATCAGTTAGTCGGTTCAAGCTATAGTGGATGGCCTCGATAATCTGGACCACTGGCCTACAATTGTGAGTGTGGTCTTCATCCCCAGCAACATCATGCTCCATGGCTTGATTGGAGATGGAGACTGCTCGACAATGTTTGAGATCTCAGCACCCACCCAAATGTGATATTCATATTAGAGGTTCCACATTTGGGTTTCCTGTTCTTTTTCCACCCAAAAATACATGAAACAGCAGTTGATTTTCCTTGGTTTTCTGTTGAAAGAACCTGTAACAAGTAACATTAGCTTTTAGATTTTCATGGAGTGGATTATAGGAGCAAGAGAGTCTATGAATTTGACCCTCCAATAACACATGTTTTATGGGCGCCTCATATAATAGTCCTTTCTTGCTGTGGCTTCATCAGAATAAAAGTTAATGGGGCCAACTAGCAGTAAAGAAAAGATGCATTGTTGTCCTATGTAACCATATTAGTTGTCCTCCATGTGGTGGAAGTAGTAGTAGTAGTAGTACTCTCAGGAATATTAGACCCTTTAATAAAAGGTCACAAGACATCTTAAGATCACCAGTAAAGAATAATACATACTTGCTTTGGGTTTACAAAGAGAAACCAAGCAATATATAAAGGTGAGAAAATATCCCTACAGCTTGTATAACATATAACAATGCATGTCCTAATGTTTGATAAAGCTACAAGTTATTTTAGTGAAACATGAAAGCATACTGCAAATTTATGAGGCTTAATTAGAGGAGTGTGCAGTTCAATTTCATCAAACCTTGATAAATTGTTATCTACAAGTTCTCTACATCTGGTCAATTTATTATACTTGTCTTGTGGATGTCTAGAGTTCCAACTTATCATCAATGTCAATTTTGCTTTATCTCCCTAAGCCTTAGGCTACAATTATAATCCCTTGAACCCTAAAGGTAAATGCACCATATGGGGGATAATCCAAAAACCCATTTGTAATTTGAAGTATTAAAAATAAATGTTTATTATGTTATGGAGGAACAAAATCTGACTTTTGTTTTAGATGAAACCTTGGTGATCTTCATGTGAAATTTAGAAGGACCATCGGTACTAATAATCAAAAGACTGCTATCAATGATTGAAGGCTACTAGGTGTCTCTAATGTATTATTCATTTGGGTTTGTGCAAATATAAATATTAATCGAAGAATATTGTAGTTAAAGTAAACCTTGCACAAGTAGTGGGTGAAGAGTACTCTCTCTGTGTCTTCAATCAGATTATTTGTGTATGATTGAACTGGCTTAATATATAATGAATTGGTATGAATACTGTTCCAAGTTGTTTGTTGAAGACGAAGAAGAAGACGACAACTTTAGGTCACCCATTGCCCCCACTAATTTAAATGGTCATTAATTAAGATGACCTAACTCTACTATTAAATCACTTTCTTCCACCGCAAGAAGGAAGACACGATGTATACCGCATTGTTTGTTTTCCACCACATGAAGAAATACATACATGCATTCGAAACGTGAAGTCTACCTACCTCTCTTCTCCATCACCAGGTTATTATGATGATCTTACTTTTTGAGTAGATGTGTTCGATACATTGTTTTCATAGTACGAATGTACTATGACAGCTTACTGAACTCTTAAGCGGCTGATTATTTTGCAATTGTTTTCTGTTTATTATATATCGTGATTTGTCGTTAAAATCAATCGCGAGGTCGGTACGCGGTCGCCAAATCGGACGGTGTGGGGGGGCCCCACCGTCGGTTTTTATGGTGGTGGACCGTCTCTTTCGGATGGCGTGGTCGAGAGGGAGATTGACGGCTCCGGATGACCCACGTGGCACTGCCAGCGAAGAACCTCCTCCCGCTGTCGGTGGCTGACCTCGGGGCCCGGTTCGCCCCCCGATGGAAAGGAAAAGACCGGACCGGGTTGATCTTTATTTTTCTTTTACCTTGGGCGACGACCGACACGCACGTTACGATGTGGCCACTTTGTTCTTGCTGCCGATGCTTGCGAGCTCATGATGCACCGGTGAGATCAGAGCGCGAATGATGGCTTGTTGTGGCAAAGCAGAACAGGAAGCGTCGGGTCACGCATCGTGAAGTGTTGTTGGATGGAAGCTTCGGGTGTGGTAAGAGTTTGGTGGGTGATTGCTTTCGCTTTCTGTGACCTGTTGCTCTGCTTGGTGGTGCTGGTGGTGGTGGTGGTGGTGAGGTTAAGATTGAAGCCAAGTTAATCTCTCTATCCTCTCCATTCTTTATATATTGGCTTCTTCTTGCTTAGCAATTTTTTTATTGCTGGTAGTCGTCTTCTTTTTCGTGGCTGCTGCTCTTCTGAAGTAGATCTATCCGAGTCCAAAACGTTGCGGAAATCTTTGGCAGAAGCGCAGAGCAGCCGCAATGGATTCTGTTTGCAGTAGCTTTTGATCGCATCGTAGTTTGCGCTGCTGTGCATCTTCCGGGGAGGGTAGCAGAATGCCGTCGAGGACAGGATATGGAGCTGCGAAGCAAGTGGTGGTGGAGGAGAAGGGTGCCGAATGGGAGGTGACTCCCGGCGGAATGGTGGTACAGAAGCGCGATCCCGAGTCCGGGCCACCCGCTGCCGTCGTCCCGACCATCCGTGTCAAGGTCAAGCATGGCTCCGTCTACCACGAGATCTACATCGGCTCTCAGGCCACCTTCGGTAACGATGAGACTCGTGATACCGATGATGATCGCAGTGTTCCGTGTTGCCTTTTCCTTCTTCTCCGGCCTTACAAGCTGATGATGATGGCTTGGCAGGGGAGCTGAAGAAGATGCTGTCGGCGCGTATCGGGATGCATCCGCTCGACCAGAAGCTGATCTACAAGGACAAGGAGCGGGACTCCGCCGCATTCCTCGACACCGCCGGCGTGAAGGACCGGTCGAAGGTAGTGCTGGTGGAGGACCCGACGGCGAAGGCGAAGCGGCTGCTGGAGACGCGCAAGACCGACAAGATGGAGAAGGCAGCCAAGTCCATCTCCGCCATCAGCATGGAGGTCGACAAGCTGGCGTCCAAGGTACTACACACATCTCCACCCGCAACCCCGCAGCAAGAATCTCTCGGCTATGTTGGTGATGCAAGCATGGATTCGCAGGTGTCGGCGTTGGAGGCGATCGTGAACAAAGGCGGGAGAGTGGTGGACCAGGACGTGGTTCGGCTGATCGAGTTGTTGATGAACGAGCTGCTCAAGTTGGACGGCGTCGTCGCCGACGGGGACGTGAAGCAACAGAGGAGATTACAGGTGGACTAAACGTGTTCTTTAGGTGAGCTTCTGCGGTTTGGATCTCAACTGGTGGAAGTAAACGAGCACTTCCGGTGCAGGTTAGGAGGGTCCAGAAGTATGTGGAAACGCTCGATCTGATCAAGATCAAGAATGCAACGCCGAGAGCCAATGGGCATGTCCATCATCCTCAACAGCAGCAGCAACACCAGCAGAGGCAGCAGCCACCGCAATCGGTGGTGGTGACCACCGCGAACTGGGACACATTTGATTCCTTGTTCATGCCATCCACCTCCACGCCGGCCACCACCGCCACCTCCACCGCGTCATCCACCCCCACCACAAGGTTCGACTGGGAGCTGTTCTGATGTCTCCGCCACGAGCAACTCAGCAGAATCAACAGCAGTACGTCCTCGCTCGCTCGCTTGCTCTCCGTCGCTACTATTCTTTTGTGTGCATACCTCCAACTACATAAGAATAAATGGATTCATGTCAATATGTTGTATCAACCATTTCAAGATACATACTCTTTTTATGTCAGAGAATTTTTGTTCACGGTATGTATGTGCAGCATCAAATCTTTTCCTTTTTCCCCTTTTTTTGTTTTCTAAGCTCCAAAAGCTAGCAAGCAAAATGATTGCAGATGCATTGAAGAAATAGAAGTGGCGAGTTAATGGTCTTATTATATGCTCATCATTTGCATTTCTTTATTCGAGCATGGTAAAAGTAAGACTCAAGAACATGAGTTGGCTTTGTCTCGATGCCTTTCTTGCCAATAAAGACCACGAACGATCTGACGTACACTGCAATCACAGTGATCTCATGATCTACAAGTGGTCAAAGCAGGGTCACATGATCTACTGGTTAGATTGAATCTTGCATGGTGCTACTGTTGTTCTCCAGGCTCAACATCGATGGAAACAGCCGTACTCTATGAAAGCTGGTGATGTGATAGATTTCAATGAATCCAAACAACTTTTTTTCTGGAAGACAGCAGGACATGTTTTGTATCCACCTGCGACCGGGTTGAATCCAGTTCAGCCATCAGCCACACCATATCTTGGATGTGAGCTGCTTCCACCCACCTTTTGACCATTTCTTCTCTTTCTTCCGTCTTCTTTTATCCGAGCACTTGAATCATTTCTCTTGTTATGAAGGCATATAATGCAGACTACTGATTTCGTACCAGTTGATATGTCATGGAATTTTTGAACATTCCCCCTATATCGACCACCACCACCACCATCTCTTTTTCATCTTCCAAATGATTGGATTGTGGAAGTTGGCCGAAGAGATCAACAGTAGCAAAAGGTTTTTGTTTCCTGTCGAGAGGTTGTTTATGTGATACAGAAACCAAATCACTAGCCCAGTAAATTAGGTTTATGCTTAAAATATCACTCCTCGAAGACCGTTAACTTGAGCTTAAGTATTTTGGACGTGTGATCATCCGATCTTAATCTTGTTATGCCTCAAATCCACTTGGTTATAGTATGTCATGGGTTGTAAACGATCGATGGACTTGTATCATCAACTTGGGAACAAAAAGTTCTTAAAAGAATCTATCATGAGCTTTCTTGATTCAGGAGTTGAATCAAACAAAACATGAGCTTTCAGCTATATCATTGGAGAAGGCTGTGATATCTGTTCTTCTGTATTGGAAATGATGATTGATGAAACCACCGAAATGTAGTCTAGCCTTTAACAGATGAATAACAAAAGGAAATAGTTTTGGTTGCAGACTACAGCCGCTCCTATCATATTGGACTGATGAACAAAGTAAATTTGGTTCTGTAAATTATGTTAACCAACATTGTTTAGACAAAATAATGATTGACATGAAAATATCCAAGAATGTCATATCATATCTTATGATAGACTTGGATCTGAATCAGGTTTACTTATGATTTGAGTTAAAGTATTCAAAAAATAAAAAGATAACTAATAATAATATTTTAGCCATAAACTTAAAATAGAAACTTAAAACAATTGACAATACTCCGGAGCCCTTGGTACGTTCTTCCCCTTCGTCATTGATACGAACTCTATAGTAATACATGATAAGAGATCATTTGGTATGCTCTTCCCCTTCATTACCAATAAGAACTCTTCAGTGGTACATGATAAGTAATCATTTGATCGATCGATCATTAGTGCAGCTCATATTTACTCAAATTAAGTCAAACAAATTGATTGAGTGGCTACGTAACTTCTTTAATACAAAATCTTATGATAGACTTAGGATCTGAATTAGGTTTACTCTATGATTCGAGTTAAAGTATCGCACAATTCAAAAAATAAAAAGATAAATAATAATAATATTTTGGCCATAAACTCAAAATAGAAACTTAAAACAGATTAACAATACTCCACTAAGTGACTCTAAAGGTTTCTATCTTACCTTCATATCTCCTCCTCCCTCGGTACGCTCTTCCCCTTCATCATTTTGGGCGATAGACGAGTACGATTTTATTTTTTTGAAGCATATGAACTCCAAAAGGAGCCTTTAAGGGTAAGGAAGATATGGCGGACTTATGAACCCATAGGTTCATTAGTGTGGCTCGTAGGTTCACGAGGAATTGTTCATTTTGGACAACGAACATATCTGCACAATTTTATTCTTTCAAAACATGTAAACTTCAATAGACATATTTAAGGGTAAGGAAGATCCAACGAATTTATAAATCTTTAGTTTTTATACTTCCTAATTAACGTGACTCTAAATGATTTTATCAATACAAATAGGACGAATAAGACATGCACATGATCATCTCAAGTGAAACAAACATGTGCACTCATTCCCATGGCCACTTTGTGTCCTATCAACGGCACAAAAAAAGTCAACACCCTTCTTCCCAAAGGCAACAACATCAACCTCCTAAAAGACTTCAAACTTACTCATAGGTTAACCCTAATCATATATATGTAAACCAAAACATAGGGATCGATGCATACATATCTCATGTCCCTATTATAAATGTTGGTCTTGAGATCATGATCTTCGAACTACATCTGGATTGTCTTATTATTTCTATTTTTTACTAACCATGTGCAAAGTACTAATCATGTTTGCTTTCATCAACATCAACATGATATGACCATTATTTCCCTTCACATATCTTCAAACCCCTTCAATGGTTGGTTGCAGTTGTAATTTTGTATTGCTTCGGATAAATATCATCATACCAACTCTTACTAAATCTCATTAATCGTGGCCATCAAGACTTTTATTGTGCACGTCGTTCTTGACGCCATAAATCTTGATTGTTAGTCAACTTTTGACTTTTCTGTTTTAATATTATTAGTCAACCTCTAACTTTTTATACCACACAAGAGATCACATGTCACATGATTAATTAATTATATATATATATATATATATATATATATTTGTTTACCAACTAAAATAAATCTTTATTGTTGTTCGGAAAAAATGTTATTGACATCCTCATCGGTTCGATATGGTCCAGACTTATCATTTACTCAATTAAAGGCAAAAAGATTGTATTCCCAATATGAAAATATGAAGCTTTCAATTTTGATGTATCATACTCCTGAGATATTACTTGCACGAAGACTGAGGTCGAGAGGAGTTTCCTGAACCGATCCTTCCAACGATCAAGTAAGGAATCTGATGTTCCAAAGTATGAGTTCGAATAATTCAAAAGAAACGAGTTACATTTTTATTTTCATATTTAAAATATATTTTTATATTTTTGAATGAAGTTTGCCATAAAGGTTAAGAATGAGGTTTAGAATTGTCCTCCTTATCATAAAAGAAGCAAAGGAAGTTTGTAATTATCTTTCTTGTCAAATTCTAGATGAAAAATGACTTAAATTGACAATCGCATGTCAATTAATGATAAATTTCCTATCAATCACTTATCATTTACTCAATTAATATATAATATTTATAAGAAAAAAAATTAAACTTCATACAACTATTAGATTTTTTTTTTTGAATATTTATATCAATCAAACTCACATAAACTATATTTTGGTAACCTTAAATTATCTTTTGGATGAATTGATTGACAAGTGTAAATCATAACAGCATAACAATGTTACTAAGAGGACAACAATTTCAAAAATGGAAGGAAATATTTGCTAATCAATGTTGGGTTTGCTCAACAAATACCTTATTATGTATCTAAAGATTTCGACTAGTATAATACATTGTCGAAAGAATGAATGTGAGTTATTTTTTTATGTTCAAATTTTTTTATTTTTATCCATGGACATATATTAAAAAATCAAAATATGTAAATATTATTTTATAATTTTTATAATTAATTTTTGATTTTTTTTTATACATCGAGTTATTATCATCGTCCAACAAATTCATACTAATTTTTAATCGTTAAACCTCTCTTAACTTTCAATTCAATAATAATAATAATAATAATAGTGTCGTATTAACCTCTCTTAATCAAAGCATTTAATCTTTCGATTGCACGACTTCCAAAGACAATAAAACCAGCAGACGCCATGGAAAAAAGAGCAACAGAGATTTCACTCGTCTAAAGTTACTCACCTTAATTACCTTTCTTATCATCGGAAACGGACGGGCAAAATCCCGTAGAGTTGTCCAATCACAGAACGGGTAATAAGTCGAGTAAGAAAAGAACTGTAAGGAAACAATTTCCCTCATGAGACGCCGCGCAGATCAACACGCGTCCGTGCGCTTCCCACCCGACTCCCCACGCGGCAACGCTTCCAAAACCGGTCGCCGTTATGGAACGGGAGCCCTCCGCAACCGTTGGATCATCAGTATGAACGGACAAGATCGCACGATAAGACGTGGTGTGTTGTCTCCGTGTTCCCCCCGCGTGGCGTTTCTAGCCGTCCATCTTCCTCGCTGCCCTGATCATAGCCGTTCACACGTATCGGACGATATATAAAGCGCTTTTATTTTGCGGAGAACATAACAGCGAAATATCGTTCCGCGTCGCTATTAATTCTTTCCTTCCCTTCCATAAGAAGCTCGCCTTCCTTAAAAGCAGACGACAGGGGAAGGACGGGAAGAAGAGGAAGCGAGGACGAGACAATAGGAAGAGGAAACCGATCGAGATATAGAGGGAGACATGTCGTGATAACGAGGAGGAGAGGAGAGAGGTTTCCGGATTGGTGTTCGTTTTGTATCACTGTCTCCATCCTTATTTCGGTTGAATCAATAGCGTGATTCTTTTCTTGCCTCCTGCTCTCTCCTTTTAGTGTTTGGGACCATGAGTTAGTTCTTCTGTGGTAAAATCCAATCCATTTGTTTTGTGTGTGTGTTTGAGAGAGAGAGAGAGAGAGAGAGAGAGAGGGATGAAAGGAGAGGGGCAGTCGAGGTCTCTGTTTGGGATACCATTGACAGAGAGGCCCAAATGGCAGCAGTTTCTCTTGTGTTCCTCCGGGTTCTTCTTTGGCTACCTCATCAATGGCATTTGTGAGGTAGTTTACTGCTGTTGCTTTCTGAATTTGTTGTTGCATATGTTAATCATGCACAAAGGATCAAAATTTCGTCTTCTTCCTACATTCACAGTGCGAAAATTCCAATCTTGTTCTTGTTTCTCGCGGTGACTACGCAAAAATTGCACCATGCTTCGCTTTTTGATGCAGTCATGTGAACTTGGAGAGATTCTTTCTTCCTCTATGCTTCCCTTGCCAAACTTTTTCTTGTTTATTCACGAATGTGTGGAAACGTTCGATCTCAGTTTTCTTTTGCGACTTCAAGAGTTTGGTCTTTAGGTATTAGTACATATTCTTCTGAGGGTTTCCTTTGCTGCATGCATGCATGCATTCACCCTGTAATCTTTTCAGCATATCTAATTGTGCTCGATTTCCTCTTTTTTCACTTTTTGTTTCAGGAATATGTGTACAATCGTTTGCAATTCAGGTTATATTCTCAGTGCTTTCTATCTTAATCTACTCTATATGTTGTTCAATCTCTAGTTTTGATCTCAGTAGTGATCATGTTTCTTTGCAGCTACGGCTGGTACTTCACCTTTGTGCAAGGATTTGTGTATCTGGGGCTCATACACCTGCAGGGCTTCACCACAAAGCAGATGGTGAATCCATGGAACACGTATGTTAAACTGTCTGGTGTTCTTATGGGATCACATGGACTGACCAAAGGATCTCTGGCCTTCTTGAACTACCCGGCACAGTTGATGTTTAAATCTACCAAGGTCTGGCTTCACATGTTCTTCTGATCTCCATTAACATCTTCCGGTTTTTCTTGGTTCATGCTGCATTTGTTCTTGAATGTTGCAAACGTCAAATTGATGGTGCATTGTGGTGTTTAATGCTTTCATAGTTTAATTCATACCTCAACTCAGTTGTCAGGTGTCAACATGCATGGAATCCAATTTGTGGTTCTCAAGATACTCACCATGTGCTTACTTCTCAAGTCAATCACTCAAATCTAGATTAGCTCTTTTGAACCATGTGCTAGTTTGCTTCACATGACAGTGTTGCACGTCTGTTCTTTCCTAATGTATTGTGTGATGCATTTTTTATTTTGGGAAAGAAGAGGTTTGCATTCAGGAAACACACTCACCATGGATTCTCTGTGAATTGTGTGGTTTTGGATCCTTCTTGTGCACGTCAGGTGTTGCCAGTGATGATAATGGGAGCCTTCATCCCGGGTCTTCGACGCAAGTACCCATTGCATGAATACATCTCTGCAGTGCTTCTCGTTGTGGGTCTCATCCTCTTCACCTTGGCCGACGCCCAAACATCGCCCAATTTTAGCGTGATAGGTGTGGTCATGGTATCGAGTGCCCTCGTCATGGACTCCTTTGTTGGTAATTTGCAGGAGGCTATATTTACTATGAATCCGGAGACCACTCAGGTAACTCAAGTTCTGTGTCCACCATGTTCCACTAAAGATCTTCTTGGCTCCCATCTGTTGTGGGAACTACATTTCTTATCCTTTCTCACCTGGAACATATGTAAGGCATGATTGATGGTGTCACAGATGGAGATGCTCTTTTGTTCGACTGTCGTGGGGCTACCTTTGTTGATCCCGCCTATGCTTTTGACAGGGGAGCTCTTCACGGCATGGAACTCATGCAAAGAGGTGACACAATTGATCCTTCTTGTCCTTCTTCCCTTGTTTAGTTTAAGAAAATTGCAAATGTAAGTTGTTAACAGTTGAAATCAAGAAAAATCTCATTATATTGCAAGAATCATTATTCAAAGTAAAACATGTTACCATGAGAATTTCTTCTCGGAAGATCCGTTTTGTGAATTTTGCTTAGGCTAATAAATTTGAAGTCTTGAACTGTAAAGCTGCACTCTTTATAAATAATTGTGGCAAAATAGAATTCGCTTGTAATGCTTGTCATCATAATTTCTTCTAAAATATATTACTTGATACTATTTTTTTGTAAACATGTTTCCATCAAATTACTTCCAACAAAACAGAGGTGAAAAGTTGGATTTCAATTAACAGACATTTTTCCATCTTCAAATGTAGCATCTGTATGTGTATGCTGTTCTAGTGTTTGAAGCAATGGCTACCTATGTTGGACAAGTATCGGTGCTGTCGCTCGTTGCGATATTTGGTGCAGCAACCACCGCCTTGGTACGATATCGGATCTCCTATTATGATTTAGCTGGTACAGATTCATGATGCCATAAATAAGAATTGCTTGTTCCTGTTCTTTGTAGGTAACTACAGCGAGGAAGGCAGTCACACTTCTACTATCATATCTGATATTTACAAAACCTTTAACCGAGCAGCATTGCAGCGGGCTTCTGTTGATCGCGATGGGAATTGTTCTGAAGCTGCTTCCAGACTACAAAGATTCAAATCCACAGAAACAAAAGCGGAAACAGCAACACCATGAGGATCACATTGGGCAAGATGAAGAGAGGAATTCATTAGTCTGAAGAACAGTAGATTCTACTAATGTTCCCAATTTGTTTCTAGTGAGAATATGTACACTATGGTGGTGGAGTGCCTGCCTTCCTTTACTGCTGCTCTCTTTGAAATCAATGGCTCGGTTCAACTCAACGTAAACTACACTGCTGGTTGTCTGCATAACCTTGTAGGTACTGTTCTCTAGGTTGACTAAGCTGGAGAGAGTATATTGCCAACATAGATGGCATAATCTTCTCCATGACTCATGGAAAGGAAATAATTCTGTTCATGAAGAATTATATTGAGAGATTGTTTTCATGGTTTGAACCTTACTCATTATTACTTTGGATTTAATAAGTGTTATTGGTTTGATGTCTACATATCAATGTACATAGTCTTAGTCTTCTAACCTCTAAATGTGGTTACGTTATTTCTGTAACAGCAACATACTGATATAAGATTATCTTATGGTCATACCATATGATTTCTCTTCAACCATCATTTACTTGAGAGTTCTAAATCTCATTTTATAATTTTTATAAAATAAAAGAGTCATATTACATCAAACAAAAGTTTAAGATGGGTTATACACATAATGTGTCACAAAATGTTGGTGACCTCTCCAAATAACACCTTTTGTTTCTTTGGTAATAAATGCTCTTCCATCTTCACACAGGTTTACATTCACTATGTAGAGTAGCACCAACAATGTCGAGACTACACCTTAGAGCAACAATAACATAACACTTCTCAACATATTGACAAGAAAGCAACTCAATATTGCCACAAGGGATCCTCACAAAAAATGTTTAGCTGCTTGATAACAATGACATAGCTATCTTCTTCCTTGGCTGAGCAAGAAAAACCTCGTCAAACCACCATTTTTGTTGATGAAAGCCAGCACCTGGCAAGCAACGTTCATATCATGAGAAGCATCAAGCTGGCTAAACAAATTTAGACCAGCCAACACTGGACCAGCAAAGAACCCAAATTTTGGCATATTTTTACCATGTCATCAAGCAAACAGCCTGCACAAAGGAGGTTGATGGTCCCACACAAATCGCCAAATGTGATTCTTACACAAGTGATTTACCACTGATGCATGGAGCAGAACACAGCACATACATTGCGGGGCTCTACTCTACCCACAACAACTTGGACAAAGAGATGAATGTTCATCAAAGGTGCCGGCTTGTGACCATATGCGAGTTATGCTGACAAACACAACATGAAGTAGGATCTCAAACGGGTTCGTCGATTTGAGGTCTGCAGGATGTCAACATACAAGGGAGGACCTAAGGGACGGTGCACTTGAGAGGTGCGTGCATGATGCCCAACGTATGACCGACTCCGAAACCACAAGATCAAGCTGGTCACGCTCACCAAGCCCGATGGTGTGGTTCCTTCTGCTGTGGATGCCAATGGCTCTGGAATTAGTTCCAAGTCCTCTTCTAGCTTCAAGCCCTTTATGATCCAATTCTCTTAAGTCTCGACTAGAGCATGCAGCCGAGTAGGGTAACACAGAGAGCTTCCTCAAGCTTGAGTCTGCACATCACACAGCAGAATGAATGGAAGTTGATCATTTTAAAGAGCACTGAAGACATAAAGAGCAAACTGAAGCAATAGTTACCAGTCTGAGATGCCTTGATCTTTAATTCTTCACTCGTAAAACTGAATGGTTTTTGTTGCTCAGGCATGAAGAAAGCAAAACTTGGCACCACCGGCATTTGTGAGCAGAATCTCATGCCATCCGATTCACAGCCATTCTGGAAAGAGAAGCTGATAGTAGAAGAGAATGGAACATCAACAATAAATGAGGAGCATGATGATCTGCATGTGAATGCAGGCAAAGAATGGTCTTCAACTCTCTGGCAGGGAATGAGGGAACTAGTACTGAAGCTGACATCACGGCTTGCAGACACAAGAGGGGTAGAGAATGAAGAGTTTCCCAGGTCTCCCGGTGTAAAACTGACTTCATGGCATTGCCCGCATGAGACTTCTGGTTGCTGTGTGTGTTCTGTTATCCAGGAATGATCTGCAAAACAAGAAGCCAGCTCAAGACTTGCTAAAACAAGAGACAGGTTAGACACACACAATCATGCAAAAGAAATACGGGTCATGATCTAAGGGACTTCCAGATGGGCTTGTACGATAATTCTAAGACTGCAATACCATATGGAGAACAGAAACACCTAATTAGGAAAAGATAATTGTTAATCATAAAATTTCTGTCTTGTCAGCACTATGCTTGTCATTGGAATTCATAAGCCAAGGGGAAATATACGAGAAGGTTCCAGTGGTTCTAGCCACGTCCATGTATTAGATGCTCAATGGTAACTACAATCAAACAGCACATAAACCATGAAGCAGATACATGTGGCTCTCTTTCTTTTATTTTTTATAAGAATAGATAAGAGATATTTAAGCATAAAATCTGTATGCAAATGCAATAGTGTTGTTCAGATGATATCATTTAAAATTTGTCTGTCAAGTGAATTCTTGCTCAAAGTTTACCTAAAACCTGTTTAGCTGTGAGTCTCTGAGTAGGATCTCTACATAACATTCCTCCAATTAAGTCCTTTGCAGAGTCAGATATGCTTTGCCATGGATCAGATGGAAATCGTAGCTCTGCAGACCTAACTGATTCAAATATCCTTGATTTGGTCTTCCCCCAAAAGGGTGGCATTCCACTAAGAAGAATGTAAAGAATCACTCCAGAACTCCATACATCAGCTGCTTCATTGTATCCCCCAGACAATACCTCTGGTGCAATGTAAAATGGACTTCCAACAGTCCCAGACAAGTTCTGCCCTGTTAATTTATGATGCAATTTGAGAGGCAAATAAAATACATAATGAACAGACTTAATTGTGATAAGAGATAGCGAACAAGAAAATTACCTGGCTTGATATAAGTAGCTAGTCCAAAGTCTGCCAGTTTGATTGGTGAAGATAAAGACTTTGTAGCCAGCAAAATGTTCTCCGGCTTCAGGTCCCTGTGAACCACACCTTTGTCATGGCAGTACATCACGACTTCCATGAGATGCCGGAAGAGAACAGCAGCCTCATGTTCAGAGAAGCAACCATGCTTCTCAAGCCGGTGAAAAAGCTCGCCACCAGCACAGAGCTCCATCACAAGATGCACATAGTCATTATCCTCATATACAGCCTTGAGGTCGACAACGTTGGGGTGGCCTGAGAGCCGTGCCATGACCTCGATCTCAAGCTTGATGCTCCGGATATCCTCAGGCGTGACAAGACGATCCTTGGCAATAGACTTGCAGGCGACCGACTCTCCGGTAAGCATGTCAGAGCAAGCCCTGATAACTCCGAATTGTCCCCAACCCAATTCTTCCAGTAAAACATATCGGTCCTCAAGGTATGATATATGGGGGGTTTCTAGGATGGGATTACTGAGGCCAGGGACCTTGTAGCAGTTGTAAGGTGGATCTCTGCTGTTGCCCTTGGCAACAGCCATAACAAGGAGCTCAAGGCTCCCTCGTGGAAAGTGTTTGCAAGATAAGAAATTGTTACACCTTCGATGTGGCACTGAAAACTACTACACCCACCATCAACACTGCGATAGATCTGAAGATGCAAAGAAGAAAAATCAAATCTTAAGTAAAATACTGCGTATCACAATTTTTTTTCTTAGTAATTAACCTGAATAACCGAGACCAAAGCTCAATTTTACTCATAAAAGTAGAAGAAAAAGGAACAGGTTAAAAGACAAGAGAAATAAGCGGGAAAGAAAACGAAAACTACCAACTTTGGGAAAAGTTCAACGGAAAAATTGCAACTTTTTCACACATTTCACCGTTGCAATCTAGGCTTAATAGCTCAATTTCGACTCCAAGTACAACAAATACAAATGATGGAAGCTTCGAGATCCGGCGGGGGAAGGGAGAAAGACGAAGTTTTTGCAAAAGCAGAGTCCCAGAACCACATTTTTCCCAAAGCCTCCAGCTAGTCGAACCGAAATAAACGACTTAACCTAACCCCAAAGTGAAATCACATCGATCCCAGAAACCCTAGCAGATCACGCCGCCCGACCAACCAAAATCGGCCCGGGAAACCTAGATCAACCGCAGGGCAAGTGCCTAAACAAGGAAATCGCACCGAATAGCGAGGAAAAACAAGAGACCACTTCAGATTCATGGTTCCAACAAAAGAAGCTCCGATACGACATCAAGCAAGACGAAGGAAAGCAATAACGGAGAGGGAAATCGACGGAGAAAGATGACCTCGAACGGTGTAGAGGACAAGGACGAGGGGCCGGGGCGATCCACCAGGGCTCATCAGGGACGCGTCGCCTTCGCCACCGAGAGGAGCGGAAGCCGAGACTCCACGGCTTTTCCGGTGGCGAGAAGTCTATTTGAACTCCTGCTGTGGGAGCGGAATAGGATATATATATATATATATATAGCATCTTACTCCTTATTCTTTAAATTGTTACATTAATATCCTTATAATTATAAAAATAAAATATCTCTATTTATCCTACCATTTTATTAACTAAAATATAAAAATAATAAATAAAAAAATAATATTAACGTTTCAATTGTTATGGATAAAAAGAATAACGATAAAGATAAAGATTACTATGCATCTACGTTGATGTTGATATAGTCGTCGAACGATAAAAAAAACCATCAATATAGATGCTAAGTGGTATTAATTTACATCTCCATCGACGTCAACGTAGTTGTAAAGTGACACCACTCCGTATTTGCATCGATAATTCTTTCGTCGCTCAACAATTACATCGGGTTTAATACAAATACAAAACAACCCTCACCTCTTGTTGCTACTCTTCTCATCAATAAAGCAACATATAGCCCCAAGCGACGCTAATCTCTATCACCACTGGTGCCGTCCTTCACCACTAATTGAAACATTAAAACTATCTTTTTATCTTTTATTTTTATTGATAAAATCAATAATATTAGGATAAATAAATATAGATGTTTTATACTCGTAACTATAGGGATGTTAATATAATTTTTTTAAAAAAAATATAAGAATCGAAATGTTAAATATAGCTAAGGTAATTAGCTTGTATATATATAAGTAGGTGGGGGGAGTTCTTTATTGATTTATATATCATCACCCTTTCTCATTTGTTCTTTCACTTCAATTTTGACATTTTATGTTTATTTTTGGAAGAGATAAAAAAGATTTTTTTCTCATTGTTCTAAAGAATATATATATATATATATATATATATATATATATATATATATATATAATGATTTATTGTAAGATTTGTAGTATGAAGAGATGATCATGATCTCTCATTGAGAGCATTAATTATAACGAATTAAAAGCTTGCGTTGATTGAGATTCCCTAACTACTTTGAGTGCAATGCTCCATTAAGAGCTTCTTGCTGAATCCATTTGCTCCATGGACAGTGATGGGTGATAACAGAGAGATTTTCTCTGATAAAAGAGAGATATCCTCAACTGCATAGCAGATGAGATTTCCTCAACTGCATGAGGAAATCTCTCTGCTCAGTTAAAGAAATATCCTCTTTCACTATGTATAAATAGACTTCACATTATACTACTTGAAGGGTGCCTTTTGCTTTATCCTTATAATTTCATTCTTCATTATCTCATTCTATCATGGTATCAGAGCGGCGTTCTCCTCCTTGAGTCTTTCAACCTCACCCATCAGCTTCACGGCAAGCCATGGAAGCTGTTGCTGCATCATCATCAAACCACCGCAGTCATCCACCTCTCACTTCCCACCTTTCATCGCCGCCAGCGCCCCGTCACTAACCCTCTACTCCAGATCTGCTCTGCTTCCGCGCGCTGGTCCATCGACCAGCTCCTGGCCTTCTTCCTCCAACGCCTCTGCCACCGCTGTCCTCGACTCCGGCAACATTATCCTCACTGCTTCCGAGAGGACCTTCTGGGTGTAGGCCTCCCAGCAGCCAGCATCCTGCTCTGCCTTCGCAGAGACAAACAGCCTTCGGTAACTTTCCACGTTGCTGCCTCGTTGCCAAGATTCCTCACTGCTGATCTATTGCACACAGATCTGCAGCTGTCTTGCACAAAGCTGATCACGCCACTAGCTGCATCACTGCCCAGAGTCCTTCCTATAGAACTGCTGCTGCATAGAAATCTACAGCTTTACACCATCTTGCTTAGGTCTTTTCCTTCAACGAAGACCTTATTCTTTCAACACAGATCTTATTTGCCACCACCTCAGGTGACATTGATCTATACCAACACTTCTTTCTCCCTGCTCCTGTCACTTCTTTTGACAAATTTAGCTTTTATGTTATTTTTGTCGACTATTTTACTAAATACACATGGCTCTATCCTCTTCGTCATAAATCAGAAGTTTCAAAAGTCTTTACCAACTTTAAAAAGCTGGTTGAAAACTTCTTTCAGTCTACAATTAAAACAGTCTACTCTGATGGTGGAGGTGAATTTCAAGCCCTCACATCCTACCTCTCAACCTGTGGCATCCAACACCTTAAGTCACCCCCACACACTCCTCAACTAGTTGGCTCTGCTGAACGTAAACATCAACATATTGTAGAAACTGGTCTCACACTTCTACATCAAGCCTCCATGCCACCAACTTTTTGGTCTGCCGCCTTTCAAACTGCTGTCTACCTTATTAATCGTTTGCTCACTCCAGTTCTTCAATACCAGTCTCCATTTGAAAAACTATTTTCCAAATCCCCAAACATTCAAAAACTCAGAATATTTGGTTGTTTATGTTATCCGTGGCTACGTCCCTATGCCCCACACAAGTTAGCGCCAAGATCTAAAGCTTGCATCTTCATAGGATATTCTCTTGAGCATAATGCCTTTCGGTGCTACGAACCACAATCTCAAAAAGTCTTTATTTCACGACATGTTGTTTTTGTTGAATCTGCCTTTCCATTTCACACCACTCCGACAAATATTCATTCTTGGAGTATACATTCGATCCCCTCAAACGAACCTCCTCCCACACCATCCAGTCCTATTGTTGAAGATCCACACTCTTTTGTTATCCCAGTTCAACAACTCTCCACTCCCCCCATTCCTTCTCCCCTTCCTTCTTCACAAGTCTCCCCTACCACTGAAGTCGTCTCCTCAGAAACACAACAACTTTCTTTACCTAGTGCCATCGATGTATCTCAACCTCTCTTGCATCCTGTCGATGTCTCTCCACCATTCTTACCAATAACACAACCTGCAGTTCCTAGCCATCCAATGACAACACGCTCAAAAAGTGGTATCTTTAAACCACGTCAGGTTCTCGACCTCCATACTATCACCAATTCTTCTCTTGAGACTAGTGAACCCACCACAATTACTCAAGCATAAAAATCTTCACATTGGCGTCAAGCTATGTGTGAAGAATATGATGCTCTTCTACATAACTCCACATGGACTCTTGTACCTTCTCATCCTGCACAAAATATCATCGGGTGTAAATGGGTATTCCGAATTAAGCGAAACCCCGACGGGTCCGTTGCTCGATATAAAGCACGATTAGTAGCCAAAGGGTTTCATCAACGACCTGGAGTTGATTTTACAGAGACTTTTAGTCCTGTAGTTAAACCCACAACAATTCGGCTTATTCTAAGTTTGGCCATCTCCAGAGGTTGGAACTTACGACAACTGGACGTTAACAATGCTTTTTTACAGGGGACTCTAACTGAAGATGTCTTTATGCAGCAACCCCCTGGCTTTGTTCATCACCAGTATCCGAGACATGTTTGTAAATTACAAAAAGCCATTTATGGTCTCCGTCAAGCTCCCAGAGCTTGGTATACTGAACTTGGATCGTTTCTGCTATCAATTGGCTTCATCAACTCCAAGTCTGACACCTCTCTATTCCTCCGACAACATCATGGCAATACAATATATCTTCTAGTTTATGTAGATGATATTATTGTTACCGGCAATGATCCCTTGGAGGTTCAGACATTTTTAAATCAATTGGCTGATCGATTCTCCCTCAAAGACTTAGGACCATTGAGCTACTTTCTGGGAATGGAAGCAACATTTACATCTTCCGGTCTCTTCCTCTCTCAAAGAAAGTATATTCAAGACTTATTATCAAAGACAAATATGCAGGATGCGAAAGTAGTTGCTACTCCTCTCTCTACTGGTGAATCACTCAAATTATGTGATGGCAGCCCTACCACGGACTCAACTCAATACCGGCAAGTACTAGGCTCCTTACAATACTTGGCTCTCACCCGTCCAGATATCTCATTTGCAGTCAATAAATTGTCTCAATACATGCACCAACCTTCTGCTATACATTGGTCTGCGGTTAAACGAATTTTGCGATATCTTAAAGGGACCCTTAATCATGGTCTCTTTCTCCGCAAAACCACTCAACTTCATCTCCATGCCTTTGCTGATGCTGATTGGGCGGGAAACTTTGATGATAGAACCTCCACGTCAGGGTATGTCATCTTTCTTGGGTCTAATCCAATCAGCTGGAGTTCTAAGAAGCAAAAGACAGTAGCTCGGTCTACAACTGAAGCTGAATATCGTGCTATTGCTACCACTGCTGCTGAACTCAACTGGATCACAAATCTTCTCAAGGAACTCAAAGTTAGCTTTACTCATACTCCCACAATATATTGTGACAATGTTGGAGCTACCTACTTATGTGCCAATCCAGTGTTCCACTCGCGCATGAAACACATCGCCATCGACTTTCACTTCGTGCGAGATCAAGTTGTCAGACATCAACTTCGTGTCTCTCATGTCCATGCGGCTGATCAACTTGCAGACTCACTCACGAAGCCTCTAGCCCGCAAACTATTTTTGTTTCATCGATCCAAGATCGGTATCCTTGACAGGAGCTCGATCTTGCGGGGGCATGATAACAGAGAGATTTTCTCTGATAAAAGAGAGATATCCTCAACTGCATAGCAGATGAGATTTCCTCAACTGCATGAGGAAATCTCTCTGCTCAGTTAAAGAAATATCCTCTTTCACTATGTATAAATAGACTTCACATTATACTACTTGAAGGGTGCCTTTTGCTTTATCCTTATAATTTCATTCTTCATTATCTCATTCTATCAATGGGAACATGAACAAGTGATCCAAATTTGCAATGGTTGTGCTGATGGCTACTGGTGTTTGCATCCAAGCCATAGATTGCATTGTTTGATCATGGAATCAATCGTATAGAAACCTCAAATGATTATAGCCATAAATGAAATCAAGGATGAATAGTAGTAGTAGTGCTAAAGAATATTAGTATTCATAATAATCTACTTGTAGTAAATAATCCTATCATAAAAAAAAAGATTTTGTTGTTTCTTTTCTCAGGAAATCTTGCATATATATAGTTGTTAAATATGAAAATAATATATTTATCATTTTGAATTTTAATATAACAGATATATTCTTCCAAATATTAAGATTCTTTATATATACATATATATGTGAATTAAAAAAAAATAAATATAAAAATTGATAAGATATATCTTTTTTCTTTTTTGTCCACTCAGTAATTGAGGTGTCCCCTTTCTGACCTAAATAACATGAACTTGACAATGTGTCTGTGTGTTTTCCTTTTTTAGGGGACATTAAAAGGTGGATAATGGATATTTGAACTGCAAAATTCCAAGCTACCCTACACCCACCAAAATATCCTCAGCACAGATCGCATGTTCGAAGACGAGCATGGTTGGCCCATCGACCCACTGTCCAGCCGCCACGTAACCTCTGTCGAAATGAGTCGCTCACGTGTCACCAGATGAGTCGATCGATACCAATGTCTTCTTGTCGCCTGCCCCCACGGGGGAATTCTTTCAAATCGGTAGATTCTTCTTAGTGGTCAAAGTTGAACGACGGTTGACCTGCACGCGCGCACGGAGCGTCGGCCTCGGAACCCATCGTCATGGCCCACTCGGAGACCAATCATGGAACACGTACGTGCGTTCGATGTGGGCGGTGGGGATCATGACGCGGGGACACGCTGGAGGCTTCATGAACGCACACCTTTGAGTGGCGTAGCTTGTGACAAGGCAAGGCGTATGATTTCTAGGTCATGATTGCTTCGATATAAGAAGTTGGAGAGAGTACACGAATCTATCATCACAACTTTACAGCCTTTCATCATGTTAGGTTATTAATTAGATTCATACAATAATACTGGAATTAATAGGCGTGGTTTTGCTTTAATAAATTGTGTCGAAAGTCATGTTGAGCTACTAATTGCTTTCAATCCAAATAAGAGATCCAACCCGATCCAGTTACAATCGGGTCCAAGATGAAACGACCCGGCCCGATCTGAGTCCAGCCCATTATGCTGTGATCACAACAATGGATGCCGCATCATCTAAATCGATTAATCTAAAAACCCTTAGTTTAGGTGATTGATGATGGTACAGATTTTGATTGATGTTTAGTAAGAACCTCGAATGCAAGATGGTAAGATCATAAATAGAGACATGATTTTATCTTAAACTATTTAATCTTAAAAGAAGAATAAATCCTTGAAAGAATATGATTTTAAGAGTACTCACCGGACACTCTTCCTTTGTGTGTGGGGGCCATCGGAGACTCGGATAAGAACAAGGGCGGGCGTGGTCAGCGGTCCTGGAAAAGTCAACACGTCCAACACCTCAATGATTCATAGGTATCGGGACAAACACTTTGTGAAGACACTGTTACCCGTGTGGACCCCGTGTTGTTTCTCCGATCAACGCATAGGCTGTGAGAGGTGGAAACAAATTATGCGTGGTGGGTCCCTTGATCCTCCTTGAGTCAGCCCATTGACCCATAGCTGATCTGCTCCACTGCACGGTGAACAGGCTTGCTTCCATGGCTGCTCACCGGAGTCCACAGCAGCCTGTAGCCACAGGAAAAGAGCAGACTGTGAGACATGGGATGGGACACCTGCTCTGAAAGATTCTCTCAACTCTATCTTTCCACCGTCTAGCAAATGATCCTTTGGCTCTCTCTCAAAAAGTAGTCACAGGGAAGAGTGAGGCTGAACATAAGGTGAAAGGTGCCTGGTTCATGTGACCTGCATGAAGATAGGAAAGGAACCCTGGTTATGTCATCAGGAATAAACAGATAACAAAAACATATTCAAAAGAGATTGGTTTTGCTCTTCACAACAGGGACTACCTGTTTTCAAGTTGACCATTAGCCAGAAGAAGCAGAAGCACAACATTTCTGAGATACTACTACAATCTGGAATCAAAATATGAAGCAGGACATGGTTACCTAAAAAAGCATCCTATTAATTAGCAAGGATGTTTGAGCTGATAGATCGGGTCAACAATTACGGTTGAGTAGATGTCGAACAAATCAGCTACAAGTCATTTGCCGTGGTAGGCTAGCGGCCGCCATCAAGGCTTGCTTGTAGCTGTCCATTACAATGACCACCTTGTCCACTTGTATTTGTAATCTTACATCGGTTGGCATTTATAATCCAAAATCTTGACAAGAACAACTTGCAAAAAAATTTCCCCTGTAGGAGTGCAAAAATCTTATTGCATACGGCAGAAAGCAGGCCCAATCTCTCTGAAGACTGAAATGGTTCCTGTAGGCACCAATAATTTGAAGGATGGAGGTGGACCATAACCAAAAGATCGAATGGCTACCAAGTGAGGAAATCATCCATCAAAGAACCAGTCATAATTATGTATGATTACCATCTTCCGGTCAAGGTATCAGAAGTTGTTGACTAAATCAGCAGTTGGTCTAACTCTGACATTTTTGGTGTGCTATAAGGGCATAGGAGCATCATCAGATGTCCCAGGATCAACAACTCCTGCTTAGAAGATATCAGAAGCAAAAAAGATGCTTCTTCTTGAGTAATCTCATGAGTTCCCTGACAGCCCCTTCCCTCCTACCTGTGAAATGCCATGCTCTTCTTCATCCGCAGGTACCTCAGAAGGCCACCAAAGGCTACCGGAGGAGACAAAGAAAGTCACAAGGAAGAACAGGGAGGGAAAGACCAGATAGGTAGGCAATCTCCTCGCACCATGGATGGTTCAGAGGGAAGCACCCGTGGCTGCTGTCCGGTGTCTTTATTCAACCTCGTCGAGCCCAGCAACACTAAGCACCACACGAGAACCACCACTACGAGGATCTCACGATCGAATTTTGCTAAGCTGACGAAGGATTTTGTCTTCCCGAACACCCACTTCACCAACCATGAGTCCCTGCCTGATCTCCCTGATGCCTTCTCCAGCTTCATCACAATTTATCCACAGTATGGTGAGACGCAAGAAGCAGATCGCATCAGGAACAACGAATATTATCACCTGGCAGATCATGTCTGCCTTGATTACTGTGGATTTAGCCTCTTTTCCCATGCACAAATGCATTCCTCCATAGCGTCCTCATCTACTGATCAGCTGCCTTGGGGCCTCCTGCAGCCTCCATTCTTCAGCATCACTTACAAGTCGGCAAGCTTGAAATCTCAAGTGCAGTATGGCAACCAAGATACTCTTCTAGAAGCAGCAATCAGAAAAAGGATCATGCAATTCCTCAACATACTGGATGGTGAATACAGCATGGTCTGTACTGCCAATAGGACTACTGCTTTCAGGCTGTTGGCAGAATCCTATCCATTCCATGCCAACAAGGGTTTGCTAAGTGTATATGATTATGAGAGCGAGGCCGTGAATGCGATAATTGAGAGCGCCCAAAGGAGAGGAGCCAAAGTCATGTCTGCTAGCTTCTCGTGGCCAAGCCTCAGGATTCATTCTGGAAAATTGATGGAGAAGCTGAGCAAGAGAAAGAAGAAAAGCAGAGGACTGTTTGTGTTTCCACTCCAGTCCAGGATCTCAGGGGCCAGGTACCCTTATCTATGGATGACTGTGGCCAAAGAACATGGATGGCACGTGGTACTCGACGCATGTGCTCTAGGGCCGAAGGACCTGGACACCCTTGGCCTCTCACTGATCCAACCAGACTTCATCATCTGCTCCTTCTTCAAAGTGTTTGGAGAGAATCCATCGGGTTTTGCAGGCCTTTTCATCAAAAAGTCCAGCATTGCAGCATTGGAGTCATCGACAATTGCTAGGAGCATCGGAATTGTGAGCATCATCCCAGCAAGAAGGCTGTCACAACTGACTGATGATTATTCAGGAACAGGTTTGGATGTTCATTCCTCTAGAAACCAATTTGACGAAGATGATACTGAGACCACCAAATCGTTCTCTGGTCCAATATCGACACATATCTGTAATGACTCTGCTGGTATGGATAATATGCTTGGAGAATCTGCCTCTACACAAAAACAAAAGCAAGTCAAGAGATCTGAGCAGGGTGAGAGTTCCAAAGAAAATGATGAAAACAAAGAAATATCATCAGATATTGTATTATCAAAATGTGGCCATTCCATTCAAGAAGAGAAGAGCACGACTCTTACAGAAGCAGACAAGAGCATGGAGATCGTGTGCAGAGGATTGGACCATGCAGACTCTCTAGGTTTGCTACACATAAACAGCAGATTACGATGCATCGTAAATTGGTTGGTGATTGCTTTGATGAAGCTGCAGCATCCTCACTCAGAGAGTGGCCATTACCTCGTCAGGATCTATGGTCCACGAATAAAATTTGACAGGGGACCTGCGCTAGCATTCAATGTCTTTGACTGGAGGGGAGAGAAGATCGAGCCTGAACTGGTACAAAAGCTTGCAGATAGAAGCAACATTTCTCTTAGTCGTGGGTTTCTAAATAATATCTGGTTCCCAGACAAATATGAAGCTGAGAAGGACAAAGTCTTGGAGAGAAGAGCCTGTGAAGTAACAGTTGCAAGTAACAAAAGGAAAGGAAGGAGTGATATGGGAATAGATGTTCTAAATGCATCCTTCAGTTTCCTTACTAACTTTGAGGATGCTTACAGACTTTGGACTTTTATTGCTAAGTTCCTAGATGCAGATTTTGTAGAGAAAGAAAGGCGGAGATATTTTACTTTAAACCAGAAAATGATCGAGGTGTAATGTGAACAGGCTGAATTGTCTACAGTTGACAATGTTTTCTGCTTGGACTTTCCACAGCATTGGAAGACATTCTTTCACCATGCAACCATGTTCAGACAATAATATATTGATGTAGTATGGACAACATCAACTATTCATTTTTTATATATTTGGGTTAAAGAAGTAGATTTGTGAATAATTGTTCATGAGATAAGATGCATTTTTGAATTGAATAGTTTCAAGACTGTCACGGATTAGTTAAGGTAAACTAGATGCAAGCACAAACATAATGTTTACTTCCTCATTACGTTAGTTTGGTTTGTACCTTGAGCTAAAGAAATAAATTTGCTGGCTCCAATGACAACGTTTAAGTTAACAGGGGTAGAAAGTCAACCTCCATTTTGGGCTGTTCTTAATGTAAGGTGTAGACAAGCAATTCGGTTCCAGGACTCCACACTGCAGAGATATGCCAGTAAGCAGTAAACTAGGCTTTGCATGAAACCAGAAGACAACTTGATTATATAAACCAGCAGAGATGGATCAAAAAATAATCAGAATTCACACACAAAAGGTAATTATATACACATTAAACATATAAAATGAGGTTGAAATAATTAACAGTTCCATGTTTCTTCAGATAGATAAGATCATGTATGAACAAGATGTTCAATGTCATCATTAAGTATCTAATTCATATACTGACCTTTCAGTGGTCAATGATTCACAGACGTAATGGTTCTTCTTATGCATACCCCATGCTCTCAATTACTGCAAGTTAATGAAATAATAAGCATGAATCTAGTTGCTCAATTTTCTTTCTTGAACATGCTGAGAAAAGAAACATGAAGGTTAATGTATGCAATTATTGAAACACTCAATCAAACTCCTTGAGTAAAGCATCGAAAATGTTCAGACTAATTAGCAGCCTGGCACAAAAAATACAGTACTAACTTGTCCAGTCAATAACATCGAATAGTTCATTTGAACTGCCTGCATAGCTCATGGAACAGTATACATATGGGCCAAAGACATTTTCTTTCTGATGACAGATATCCAGTCTTGCCAAAGCCACCGAAGCTAGTTTGATTCATCCACATTTGATGGTGTTCTCTTTTTTATACAAATCCTTGCCTAATAGTTTAGTGAGACTTCAAATTAATTCAAACTGTGCATCAGCAGTGTAAAATCCTACAATTAGAATGTCTTATTTTCATGACACTAACTTAAGATGATGTAAAAGAATTCCTGCTGCTAAAGTAATGATCTTTAGACCCTAAGAACTTGGCAAGTTATGGCTTTTAACTACTTCTTAATCATGGACTCGAATACGGTGTTGGCACTTGTGCTAAACTGTAGTCAAAGTGGTATGCTGTACCTTCGTATACCACTAAAAATTATTTACAGATGTTTAAAATGTTAATATCTATCAGTATGATTGATAGAGGATAAGCCTTGGTATCATGGTAAGGTTGCTTGTATTTCACAAAGGGTTAAGTAGTGGAAACAATCTCTGCTCATGGAAGCAAAGTTGCATGTTGACATGGACAGTTGCAACAAGCTCGCACGGGCCCTTTTTTTCTTTGTCCTCACCCTTTCATGGCCAATAAAATGTAAATATTGAGGCGTGTGACAGTCCGACAAACTCATTTTGCATGTATTTTGCTTGTTCTCCATTGTACAAGCAGGCCGCAGGTTGTTTTGCCAACCTTCAGCATTTTTGAACTGAAACAAGCCAAAACAACTTTTTTCTGATCAACCCTTTTCTTGTAAGTTGCAGCAATGTTTCCGGGCCATAGACCTAGCAGTATGAAATGCCAGACATCTCAGAACTCCAGAACCCATAGGTGGCACTGGTCTGGATAGGGCTTTGAGATAAGTAGTTGGGGAGCTTTGACAACCTGTGAGACCATGAGCTGCATGTGGCGCAAGTGTGAGTCTCCATCAAGCTTTTCAACACTGGGACTCTGATGTTGTTTGGAACTGCCGCTGCCTTTTGAAGCTAAAATAGTTCCCATCATGTTCAATTGCTTGTTTCGTGCATCTTGTGGATCGACAAAAACACTTTATCTAACATCACACAAGGGAGCAACTAGGCTGACCCTTCGAGGGCAGGTGTCGCTTGTGTGCCTTATAACTTGAGCAATTCTAGCTAACCTCGTATTGATAGAAGCCTGTGCACAGGCCATCCTTATCTATATGACTGATACAACATATTGGTACAATATCAAATCGTTATGACCAATATGCTACGGCATCTAGATCAATGTTCTTAGCACAATAATTTGTCTTTCAATTGATGTGCTTGCACTAAGTAGTTGAACTAGCTGAAATCAAGCAAGATAGGCATAGCTCAAGCCTAGATAATGCAGCTCAATTTAGTTCATTTATCATTGATCCAAGCAGTAGTTGCTCATGTTAATCCTACTACTCTTCTGATTAAGTATTCAAAATTGTGTTGACATATTTATGCATATAAACACTAGACATCTAGGTTCTTCTTCAAATTATCATTTGAAATAGATTGAGAAAGAAACTGAAGTAGTCAAGATGCTACATATATTTGTAGGATCAAAAGGAAAAAAACACTGAATCACCATATTTATGCATTGATATGTAACTGTGAATCAAGTAAAATAGACAAAAATTCAAAGCTGACTAACTATTTTCCAGTCAATTAACTCCAAGGAATCTCATCTAAGACATTTTATGCTTTAGATCATGCAAAAAATAGAAGGAAGTCGAGACATTCATTTATTTGTTCTTAACAAAGACACGTACTTAAATTGAAGCTTGCTCATTGTCAACAATTGATTACAAATGTACAAAGCTCAGAGCATGAAGAGGAAGGTTAGGTTCTTTTTTTGAGAAATCTGGAGAGAAACCCGATCAGGAAAATTTTGTCAAAAGATGTAAAATGATAAAAAGATGGAAGTAAAGGGGGGAAAAAAATCAGAGAGAAAGAAAGAAAAAGAAGAGGAACAACATATCAAGCACTGTCTTCTATCCTTCGTTGTTTTGTTGATCTAAATACAAATAGCGACAATTATAAGACAATCAGTAGAATTAGCGTGCTATCAGGACGTAGTTGTACCGTTTCAATGCTCGGCCAGCGGAGGCAAAACCCTCGCGATAGCATAACAAGCCAAAGAACGTAATTTCGAAAACAGTGTCGCTTCTTTCCGAGTAGAGTACCACGCTAAGAACGATTAAACGAGGCAAGCTGGCTCTACTGAGTTGCGCTGCTGCCAGGCTAAGATCCGACAGGCGTCAAAACAGCGGAATCCAACGCGCACAACAAGTGGCAGAAGAGGAGGGTAGAGGGGGAGAATTTACCCAACTAGAAGAGCGAGATGCGTCTCCAGTTGCGCTGGTTGTAGCTGAAGCAGAGACGATCACGCGCCCAAAGAAGCAGCAACGGAGACCGGAAGAGATCGGAAGGAAGGGAGAGATGACAGGCGACGCGCTCTAATTTATTTTGATTACTCTCCCATCACAACCGTCCATCCTTCCTTTCTTATATCTCAACCACCCATTTGAAGGTGCCACAACAATACATCAAAATATAGAGACCTTAAATTTAAATCAAACTAGCTAATATTTATTACAATAAATCATGATAAATATAATATTTAGATGTTAATATAAAAAAAATATATGTAAAGGATCATTTGAAGGATGCTATGACAATAAAATACATTATGAGAAAGTCATAGACCTTTCCACCCTTTGAAACAAATACAAGAACAAGTATATTCAATTTGCATCATCAACAAAACAAATATTAACTTACCTCAACCATTGGGTGTCTTACTCTATTAATCTATATAAAATTATTTATTTTATTGCCTAGAAATGGTGGCTAGTAAAGAGGATAGGGATAGCTATGGATCTAAGTACCAGATATAGTGGATAATTTTTCTATAAATAAAGAATAATTTCATGCCTTGCAAATGAATCAAAGTTGATTTATGTAACTTTCTAAAGTCAAAGGTGAACCATTCTAGATAGACATCAAACACCTATATTATAGGATTCTTTGACCAGGAATTTGATTCTAAAAACATAAGACACTTGAATTGAGCAAGAGGATTGAAAGAACAAAGTGTCAGATGACCTTATAAATCTTGGTTTACCTACGGATTAGCAAGTGCTTTTAAGTCAACCTATTCCGAGACCACATTCATCACAAATTTGATGTCTGGGATCAAGAGTGAATTTGATAGAATCAACATAGATTAAATTAAAATCGCACACAATTAGATCCTTACAAGTGGAGTGGAGTAGAATACTAACGAATCAAACATTTGGATGAACACGTCTAGAAGGGGTTAATTATATATTACCAACCCATATAGTTAGTTATTTTAGTGTCTAGGTCTCTACACCTTCAGAGGGCAACTGTGTTGACATCGACACAGGGCAATTGCGTCGATATCAATGCAAATAGTGGTGGTCGCCATGACATTTATGATGAAGATGGTGCTTGGTAGTTGCCACAACTAATACGTTGAACAAATCTCAGCCTTGACCTAAAGCTAGGGTCGTCGGAGCTCCTATCGCTCCTCTCGTTACTGCGTCAGTTCCGGCACCACCCCTTGCAAAGTAGCCCTTTTGCCACTCTACATCTGCGTCAACATTGATGTAGATATTGAGTAGCCCTTTCGTCACTCGGTAACTACGTTGACGTTGATGTAAAGCAATGAAAAGACCACTTAGCGAGAGGTGGTGCCAAAATTGACACGACAACGAAAGGAGTGACAGGAGCTCTGACAACCCCAGCTTTAGGTTGAGGCTGGGATCTGCCCAATGGGTCAATGACAAGACGACCACCATTTTTGTTATAGAAATTACGACAACCACTACCACCATCTACGTCAACACCAACGTAGTTGTCGCTAGACAACTACGTCAGCATCGACGTAGATATAGAACAACACCAAACGAATGGCTGAGGTTGAAACGCTCTTCTTGTGAAGGCAGATGATGTTGTGGTGAAAGCAAATCTTATCTTCGTTGGAGGGGCCAACAACTACGTTGGCATCAATGCCATCGGCAGTTAAAATTATCCTTTTATCCTTTGTTCATATTTTCACTGATAAAATTGATGTCGTTAGGATAAATAAACCTATATATTTTACTTCTGTAATTATAAAGATAATAATATAATTTTTTAAAGTATATGAACCAAGGCAACTAAATACAAGAGATATTACCCCCAGCCTAGAAGTTATCTAACTATGTAAGAGAATTGTGTTCTATTGCCTAGGAGTTATCTCAACTCGATAGTCAAACGAACCAATTTCGCAATTCTTTAGACTTGTATGTCCTGTGTATTGTTCTTGATTGGCTATGACGAACGATCCAACACGACAACGTCGACGCACCTTAGATGGATATCTAACTTGCTCCGGCAGCAAACTTTCTCGGCATATCCTTCATCTTGATGGCTTCTCTGCTCCTCCACCTTGCGTTCTATCTTCTGAAAGCAGCCTTGGCAGGGCTACTCTTGTGCGTTGTCGGATGGATCCTACTGTTCATCGTCTTCTACGTCAAGGAGTCGATCCAAGGTTCCAACAGACCTCCCATCGCCGGCACCATCTTCCACCTGCTGATCCACTTCAACGCCGTCTTCGACTTCCAGACCGCCGTCGCTCGCCGGCACAAGACCTTTCGGCTGATCGCACCCCCTCACAGCGATATCTACACGGCCGATCCGGCCAACGTCGAGCATGTTCTGAAGACCAACTTCTCCAAGTACAGCAAGGTCCGGTCGTCTTCCTCGTCTTGCTCCCTGCTCTTGGTCTTCATCATCTGATGCGTGTGTGTGTGTATCGTGCCACCAGGGGCAGGGCAACTATACCGTCATGAGGGATCTGTTCGGCGATGGGATCTTCGCGGTGGACGGCGAGAAGTGGCGCCACCAGCGGAAGCTCGCCAGCTTCGAGTTCTCCGCCAGAGTCCTTCGGGACTTCAGCAGCGTCGTGTTCAGGTCGACCGCCGCAAAGCTGGCGCAGAAGATCTCCGACGCCGCCGCCACCGCGAGTGTCTTCGACATGCAAGATCTTCTGATGAAGGCGACGCTGGACTCGATCTTCAAGGTGGGGTTCGGCGTTGAGCTCGACACCCTCTCGGGATCGGATGAGTTGGGGGCTCGCTTCAGCGAGGCCTTCGACGACGCCAACTCCATCGTGTTCTGGAGGTACGTCGACGTCTTGTGGAAGGTCAAAAGGCGTCTCGACGTCGGCATCGAGGCTCGGCTGAAGAGGAACATCAAGGTGATCGATGACTTCGTGTTCCAACTCATCCGCCGCAAGAGAGACCAGATGAACAACGGCGAAGAAGACAAGGTAAATGATCAAGAACACCTGCAAAATATTTCCTTTGCTGTGACCTTGATCTTGTTTGAAGCGCTGCGCAGATGAGCAAAGGAGACATACTGTCGAGGTTTATACTGGCAAAGGAAAAGGAACCCGAAAGCACGAGCGATTCGTACCTGAGGGACGTGATTCTCAACTTCATGATGGCCGGGAAGGACACCACCGCGAACACCCTCACCTGGTTCTTCTACCTGCTGTGCAAGCACCCATCGATACAAGAGAAGGTCGCAGCCGAGGTGGAAGACGCGACCAAGGCGGAAGGAAACAAGTCGGACATGGCAGAGTTCGCCATGAGCTTAACCGACGAAGCCATCGACAAGATGCAGTATCTCCATGCCGCGCTCACCGAGACCTTACGGCTCTATCCAGCTGTTCCTGTGGTACGATCATTACCTCTCCCGCATCAGCTTCCGGGAGATCATATCTGACGGCGTGCTTCGTGACAGGATGGGAAGAGTGCAGACGAAGATGATGTGCTACCTGATGGCTTCGAGGTGAAGAAGGGAGACGGAATCACTTACCTGACCTACGCCATGGGGAGGATGACGTACATTTGGGGTGAAGATGCTGAAGACTTCAGGCCTGAGAGATGGATCGAGAATGGAAGTTTCAAGCCGCAGAGTCCATTCAAGTTTGTCGCCTTCCATGTAAGCAGCAGTAGTAACATCAGCCGACCATTCTTCCGATGAATCTCTGAACTCGAACTCTTTCTCTGTGATAGGCGGGCCCTCGGAGTTGCCTGGGGAAAGACTTCGCGTACAGGCAGATGAAGATTGTGGCCGCCGCCACCCTCCGTTTCTTCAGGTTCCATCTGGAGGACGAGTCAAAGACCGACAGATACAGGACAATGTTTACTCTGCACATACGTGATGGCCTTCCTCTGCTAGCATTCTACAGGCAAATTTAGACTGAGCTACCTATGCATTGTAGTAGTTCAAGTGGCTCAGACCTCCTCAGATGTCTCTAAACTATTTGGTGTTGTGTGATTGAGATAGTAAATACTCTTGGGAACTCTTATATACAGGTGTTTCCCCTAAGATAGAAAACATGCATTTATGGATATAGACTCAAAATCAGTAGGAAATTAAAATTATACTTCTTGGAGAATCATACTTGTCCATGAAAAACTCTTTACTTCAAACAAATATTGATGTCAACTATGATTGCAAATGATAATTAACTTGAGCTCGAACACGTGAAAAGCCTAATATTTGGAAATATATACATGGAGAGAGAGAGAGAGAGAGACATCAAAAACACATTTTTTTTCCCATATGTTATCACATACAAAATAAACTATATGAATTATATTATACTGCTCAAGATTTTGCACCATTTAATTAATGGGTGAATGAATTGGAAGCTTTAAAGGAAGATATAATCACAGCAATTTTGAAACCATTGCTAGGACTTCTACCTGAACAAGCAAGCAGGTCTCTGCGTTGAACGGCCATTTCTGAAGGATCTGACTTTTGAAAATGACTCCCACTGCAAGAAATTTTCTGAGTCACCATTTAATGGATCATAATGCCTTGTGGAATCTCTTTTATTTCCCAAGTAAATTCATGCGACTTGGGGTACGAGCTCAGAAGAAAACCTTCAGAGCCGAGCGCTAGTTCTATTCCAACTTAAGCCATCGTTACTTGGCACAGAGCTCCCATGCTTCTCGGCAGCTTCAGTTGTGGAGGAAGCCTTCTTTTGCGAGCATATGAAGGAGAGTGACTGCAGCCATGACACCAGAACTGGTTTTCTAGTGACATCATCTGACTCGGCAACTTGAAAATACATCTCGTCAAGTAGTGCATTTTGACCATCTTTAGGCAGCTGGATTATGAATTCTGCCAATTGCTTCAACAAGTATGGCAACACCTGTAAACAACAGGGAAACTCCTAAACATTAGAACTAAAACTAGGAAAGGATATACGAAATAGCATGCAGAAGCAGCAACAGGACTTTATCCTGGAAAAGCTTTAAGTCTCCATAGAGGAAGAGTGGTTGGTTTAGCAGCAATACAACAGTTAAAACATATCACATGCAACTATAGAAAAAAAACATACTGAGAATCGAGGCATTCTATCATTTTCATTTAAATTGAGACTCGCCAAGATGTAGTAAAGACATAACGAAATAAATTGCGTTGACAAATTGAAATGAGAAGGAAACAAGATACTAAACCTGATTTGTTCTATCACCAGTCAGTTTCAACATTGGTGTGGTGTAATTATCAAAGCAAAATGTTTATTCAGAATCATTTTACCAACCGTACATGGAAACACAACTGCAAGGTAGCCTGTATGCAACTTATATTCCTGTGATGACACTGCAGACTTTGATCAGGCATTTCAGGGTCTCCATTAGTTTATACAGCAAATAGAGTTATCCATTGAAGTCAGCACAAGTATTTAACTACATTGTTCTTTCAGCAAATAGAATTATCCACTGGAAGCATGGGAAAGGAAGAATTGGGGGGATCGTTTGTTTCTTTGGACAGTTGTTTTTCAGATCTGGTTATAAGGGCTAAATAGGTGGGATTTAGAAGTAAAGAGTATACATGAGAGAGAATGACTCGAGTATTTCGGCACAGTTTACACATGCATTCTATCTATCTCAATATAGTACAAGCTTTGGAAAGAGGATAATCATTTATTTATAGGTGCCCTGATCAACTCTTACAACATCAGATGCCAACTTAATATTCTGCTTATTGCTCTCAAGTATGACAATAACTGACCAAAAGTAGCAACAAGTCCCCAAGTCCTGAGTCCCAATTTTAATCATGAAATGTTGTCCTAAATTCCTAATAAAGCATTGACAAGAAGATCTCACCAATCATGCTGGGACAGTACACAATGGCAGATGGCATACTAAACTAAGCATGTCAGAGCATATGCCTTGACAACTGCTACAGACATGATACCATGGCAAAGGAATCTTATAATGTGAGTGAAGACCAAAAGGCATTTGCTCTTCAGGCTTTGCCAGTAGTAACTGATTTATGATCTTGCATGCATAGGCAACTCTTTGCATATATCCATTTTGTCCTATTTTGTTAAATCCATTTATCAAAATTTCTATTTTAGGAGCTTCTGCCCTCAAAAGATGAGGTAACAAAATCTCTTGTGCTATAATAAAGATTTCACTCAAATGGAAGCATGATCATTTTTATATGCAGACTCTTTCCAATTGAATTGCCTCTTATCATTTTTTTATATCATTCCAAAAATTTGCAAATTCTCAAAGGGAAGGGAAGATAATCCACTTTGAACAAAAGACCAGATGCTTATTCTACACTAGCTCAGGTACCACTGCCACCCACACCCTCTCCTCTTCCCCCCCCCAAAAAAATAACAATATTATCCTCCACATCCTATGTACGTATGTTTTTCCTGTCAACTATTGAAGAAACATTCAGTTGATGAAGATCTTGTCGTTCAACATGCAACTATTACAGCCACCATTTGAAGACCAAATATTAGTTTTTTTTTTCTTCTGTAACATAGATTGACATGCATGCAACATATTTCTTTCATCAGTTTATTCTCTTAAAAAGATTTGTAATAAAAAACATTCATGTACATTAAATTCTTGTTATTAGTATCTAACCTATAGTTATTCCAAACATGTTTAGCATAGAAAACAAAACACTACTTCAGTGGCAACAAAAATAGCTTTACAATGATAGGTCACTGTTCAAGGGAACCACCTAGTTCTTTACAAAAATAAAGGTATCATGGCATAGTTCTGGCAATGTGGAAACTAAGGTCCTCATGCTAAGTAAAATCACTATCACGAAAGTATTTAGGGCCACAAGATTAATATAAATGATAGTATGAAGACCCATCCATAGTTAGCTTCATCATACATACCAAACTTGCAACAAAGACACAACAGAATGACGTTACATAAAATGCCAAGATCTAGTTTTGCGAGTGCTAGTCTCCCTCACTATGCAATTGGAAAAAAAGTAAAAACAGAAGTTGTACAAAGATCTTCACAGACTAGCATCTGAAACATACCTGTATATCTACAAGATAAATGAGGCGAAGTAGAAGATCCAGGACCTTTTTAGGAGGTCCTGAACTTCCTTCCCAATTTTTCCACATGGTTGGATCTTCACTCATGGCTTTCCCACAAAGGTCAGAAGCTTTTGCCACAAGGCTATGAATACAATAAAATATTGCTGGACTTCCAGCAGGAAGATGCCTGACCAAAGCAGCAACACCAGAAGCCAAACCTTCAAATGGTGTAATCCTGGGATAAACCTGTATGTTGCGAAAGTCGAAGAGGAGAGTTAAGGAGATCCAGATGATCAAATACAAGTCAACCAACAAGGTTTAGATGACTAAGGTACCTACCTGCAAAGCTTGCTGCATGTAATAGAAAACAAGTTGCTCCTTTAAAACAACTCTATCATCCTGATCGGAATCCTTGCCAGAGGATACAAAAGAAACAAATATGGAGTGTGAAGCTCGGGTTACTTTTTCATTAGGGTGTTGCATATATCTGTCAAACTTATATTAAGGAATAGCATAATCTCCATATAGGTCTTACTTTCATGCAGCATGCTAATACATTCAGATAAGGATACAAGAACATGGTCGGTGCTACTCGTTTCCCAAACAAGGAGGTAGGGACAAAACTTATGCAAGTTGGCAAAACCCGCAGGTAAAATAATATACGAGAAGTCTGCACTTCATCTTGTGACCAAGTATATCTCATCCTCTCCAATATAATTGAGCCTATTACCAAATATATGAAAATAGGGATATACAAATAAAAACCAAAAGATATCAAACAAATACAAATTTTTTTTTTGAAGTTTTAAAGATTGACCAGATACCCTGTGCTTTTGTTAGCTCGGTGTAAGGAGGCATTGACTCGACAAATGAAACACATGAATCTGCATTCTCCTGGAGGGTTAAAACAGCACGGCGAACTGCCTCGGTATACTCGGGCAGGCGAACACGACGAAGATACTCCATGCAAGAGAATGCAACAAGGATCCTAGAAGAGACCTCCGGTCTGAACTCATGAGAAGATTTGCTATTCAACTTATGTTTGCTAACCTCTGCAGCAAAAACAACTACCATCAAGAATGCAGCTTCGGCAATCTTTTCCAAATCCCCGAGCAACTCATCACTCTTCCCTCGATGAACCCATGCTGCTAAACGTAGATTCGAGTAAACCTGTTGAGAATAATCCCACAAATGGTTTTCAACCATTGCCTTGCTGACCTCGTCTGCAGATGCATACTGATTGCAGAAGACTCCAGTCACTGCACCTGCTTCTTTAAAAAGGGCACTACCTAAATGCTCCTTTGCCTTGCAGGTGGCCAAATTTTCATTCACATTTTCTAAGGACATCCTAAAGAAATACTGCAGGGGAAAGACTTCGTTCAACAATGAGAGACAAAGGCACCGAAGCACAGACGCATTGAATGAAATTGAGCCGCACCGAGCCAAACCAATTGCAATGCACTGCAGCAGAACATGGCTGTCATCCGATACATTAGAACCAGAATCAGTCCCAATTCTAGAAATGGTGCACTCTGTGACATAACTTATCGACTCTTCGATAGACTTCCTCAGCCGAGGGTCAATTTCAACCCTATTGCTTCTGAAAGCCCTCAGAACTCCGGCAGGAGCCATCAACACCAAAAGGGGAGCAAAATTCCCCCTGGATTTGCTCTTGTTCGCTGAGATCTCTCCGCAGAGCGACTCAATTCTGCTCCAAGACCTCGAAGCCAGGAACCCCGACGTGCACCACTCGAACAAGCGAAGAACCATAAGGCCATGGGAGAGCGAGGGTCGAAGCCCACCGGCTTCGGCGGACCAAATCCGAAACAGGAAGTTAAGGATTTTTCCAAGACGCGCATCGTCCTCCAATCGGGAGAGGGCGTAGCCGATGCCGGCGAGAAATTCTGGGAGAAGGTCGGCGTCACGGAAAATCGCGGGCAGGGAGGAATCCAAGAAAGAGCAGAGGTGGTCGAGGCAGGGCGATAGGGCGGAGGCGGGGAGAGCGGGGGAGGCGGAAAGGGCACCGAGGAGGAGGATGGAGTGAGTCGACGGGGGAAAAGAGGAGGAGACGGAGAGGATGGAGAGAAGGAGCGGAGCGGAAGGGCGGGAGGACTTGCGGAGATAGGTGTAGAGGAGGGAAAGGACGAGGGGGAAGGCGTCGGGAGAGGAGGAAGGGAGGAGGGAGAGGAGGAGCTTGGCCTGGGGGTCGGAGACGTGGAGGGCGGAGCGGCCGCGGGAGAGTGTAAGGAGAGCGGAGAGTAGGCGAGGAGGGTCGGCGGAGGGGTCACGGAGGTCGGCCCACGACCGGAGGATCACAGCCGCCGAAGGAGGAGCAGCAGCAGCAGGAGAAGGAGTTTGAGAGGCGTCAGCAGCGGCCGCCGCTCGAAGCCAGTGTTCCAGGAAGAGGATCTGCCGGGGTCGGGAATTGGACAGCATCGAGAAGATTGTCCCGGGCGGTGCTGAGGAAGAACGGCAGAGAGAGGCCTTTTTTTCGCCATTGATACCGTCGTGCTCTTGTACGGTCTACCTATCAAGTCTTTTCGCGAATCTCAAAGCAATAGTTGATATTAGGAAATTTCTCAGAAGTAAATGAAAATCTAGAAATTTAATAATTTTTTTTTAAAATTACATAGATATTTACTATTTTCAAATAAAGATAGATATTACTATTTACATAGATATTAATATTTAATAAAAATAAACCAAAGGATATTACTATTTATAACTTTTTTATTATTCATAATCTTACTTTAAAATTTTATAATATTTCTAAACTATTCATTTATAAATTTACATAAATATTTTTTTTTCTTCCTCCTCCTCCTCCTTAGCCTTTTCTTCCTTTTCAATGGTATTGAGGGAGCAGTAATTAACTTAGTCCAGTAATTAGTGATAATCACGATTAGCAGTAATGAACTTAATGACAGTGACATATAAGAAAATTTTAAATATTTGAATAAATATTTTTCTTTTTTTTAATTAAGTTTTCATTATTTTTCTAAGCTGCAATTTATTTATTTCTTTTTTTTATTCTCTAAATCTACAATTTTGTTGGTTTTACTTTATGTACAAAAGGGGAGCACAAAGGATTCTTTTCAAGGGACAGTGCGAAGGTGTCAAGTAGAGGGAGGCGATCCCGAGCCGCTCAGCGTGGTTTCGTCGGACGCCAGCGTCGGAGATCGTCCAATTTGAAGTGAGGAGGAAGGGAAGAAGGGAGAACCCGGAGAAGGGTAAAAGAATAAGCCCAGTTTCATGCTTGCACGATTGAAACACACGCAATACCGAATCTTTGATACACACATTGACTTTCAGAGATTATGATTTTTCCGTCCATTTGCAGTGCTCAATCAATGGGGAAGGCAGCTTTAGTTCGAGCAATACCTTCTGAAGATGCCTTGCGCCCTCCCTGGTCATCATTAGGGATGACGGATAGAGAAGAACGGAGAGGGACGTCTTGGAGGAGCTAGGGTTGTATCTCATGAGGACAGCTCCTTTTGCGTTTACCCTGAAGGATTTTTAACCATGATACCACGCCAGAACAAAGAGCGAAGGTCATCTATTCTGTATGTATCTTCGTACCTTCTATGCTTTCTTGGGTTTGATTTCAATATTCCTTTCCATTTCATTCGTCAATTCGTATCTTTTATATATTCGATGTGATGCTGCATTGGGAGGAAATCTAGTTTCTAATTCAGTAGTTCAAACGCTTGACAAGTTTACTTTGTGGGTTTGGACACATAATTATGATATAGAAAGGCCTCGAGAGACAACCATTCGAGACTTGGGAAGATGGCATGCTTAACCATTTAAATTTGTGCCTAAATTTCAATTGTTGACTGTCATATAAAGATCCCTACATATGTAACGTCGAGCAAAATTTTTCATTAACGTATTTGCATTATCTTAGTTGAACCAATTTCAAGCATTAGGGTGCATTTAGTAATGATCTTATGCCTCGGGTATAACATTTTGGTCACCAATTTACTGTACATATGTTGATGGAAAACATTGATGATATAATTGGGAAACTTTCATGACCTTGCTTGATTGGATAATAGGCTAATTAACTTATTTGCCTGAATCATTGATCCAAAATGATTATATATAAAATAATTAAATCCAAATTAATAGTAATACATCAATCAAACTTTTATGGCCCAGTTCAATTCTTCTCCCACTTCCGATATGAGTTACAATCTCCTCACTCCTCAAGCCTCCCTCACCATATCCAGATTGATGGGATAGCCTCCCTCATTAATCAAACATTAATTTTCATGATCCAGATTGATGGGATAGCTGCCTTATTAACTTACTGAGGCTGAACCAGTGATCCAAAGTTCTTAAATCTAAATTAATAATAGTACATCCAACAAACTCTTAAACTCAATTAAATTCTTTTCTCACTTCCAACGTGAGAGTAAAATAATTAGAGGTGTTACATAAACTATCTTAGAATATTTGTGATGAGCACATGATTTATGTATATGGATGGAAATCGTTAAGGACCTGCAGTTTCGTAATAAAGTTTGACGAAGGAATTCTGAGGCCTCCATTGAGGATGATCCATATGTTGCTTATTGTACATATATATAAAATTATGTACTAAAGCCAGTGAAGTTTGCAAAAGTTTTGCAGGTAGTTGTGTCTCAAAAAGAAAAAAGAAAAAACATTAAATGATTAATAATTGGCTATGCCACTGAAGAAAATCTTGCTAGATGTAATTGGAACTCTTTCCATGGGCATAGCTTTTGTGGTTTCTACCAGTGTTCAACTAAAACTTGCAACCATTTGTTTCTACTGTGTTACCCCATTGTGTTATGGTGCAAGTTTGCAAAGTACTTGGGGCATCTCTTCCCTTCTATATGACATATATATTTGGTTCTATAATAGTATAATTGGATCTTTACAAATATTCCAAAGAAGTATTGGAACCTTGGGATGAAGTTTGTTTTTTGTCTATTGGCCTCCTTGGTTGCTGCAGAATTTTGTTGTCTTTTAAAGGCACTTTGATTGATCCAAACCCCCCATGGGACTTACTGGTACTTGCACTTGAAAGTCCTCATTGGATCAGTCAAAGTGCCTTTAAAAGACAACAAAATTCTGCAGTACTTGAAAGTCCCCATTGGTAGAATATAGCTCCCATATACTGATGATCAATGCTTTTGTCCGATGCAAAATTTGGTACATACATAGAAGACATCTCTGTGGTACCATGACATTCACTTTTTGAATCCATAGTCATTTTTGTCATCGTGTTACTCACCGAAACGAAGCTCCCAGCACCTCTTGATCATCCCCCTGGATGATCAAGTTCCTCGCGAGATTTCTCTTGTGTGTGTTGCGTTGCCTTAAACTATCCACCATGATCTGCTACACCATGTCGCCTCTTGGTGATATCTCCATTGCACTCCAATCTTTATGTGATGAACTTGGACTGTGATATCTCATTGTGTGGCCTTTGTCGTCATATCGTAGGGCCTTTGTCATCTCCAATTGTGTTTGCTCGTTTGACAATTGATCTTTGTCCACCCACACTTTGGTCGCTTACGGATGAAGTGCAGCTTTGGGACACTTCATTGCCCAGTAGCTCTTGTAGTCCGATGATTTCACTGAAGTTGGAGGCATCTGCCCCTAGCACAATGTAAAATACAAATATGGACTTTGTAAGCTCTACATATTCACACGACAATAAGTCCAAGACATTCTACCGCGGGCCAAAAGTCTCCACAAGTGCCTATATGACATTGTTGTGCAATAATATAGTAAACCAGCCCTAGATAATACCCAAAGGCCCATCCAACCATGTGCCACCTGAGTAGCTTTAGGGTATTGAGATGATTGACATTTTGCACTGCTCTAACCCAAAATGGTTGACTGGAATTGGATAGCCTATTTTTGGATAGTTTTGCCTTTACGCGACGGTCGTGCACAACTTGCAAAACTGAAGTATACGGATATACAAAAACATTACATCGAATACCTTATGTACAAACTTATCCATGACAGACTAGTCCAAGCCCATTATAGGCCAAAATTGGTTTGTATTACACTTGAGCCGCCCAAACTTGGGTTGGTCCGCTTGCTGGTTGGTCGTTAAACCCATAAATACTGACCGTACTGTATTGAAACAGGGGAAATTGCATTCCTTGGTTTCTCATGTCAAAGAGAGTCCTTTTCTTGTGTTAACATTGCTCAATGCTCAGCTAGCTTGGTGAGTTGGATCCATTAATATCTTAATAGTTGCAACGGGTGAGTTTTGAGCTATTCATATGACAGATATATATCCTATGATTTTTTTGTCTGATATGATCCATTTATTTTATAATTAATGTGCAACAATTATAATGATCCCTCGGTCTTATCTTGGATGGGAGAAGGCATGTACTTATTGTTTTAGTGGAGAAAAACAGTACTGTTGATTTGAGTCTATGGTTCTACTATGTTACAATCAAATGACAAATGCCCCTAATGATATAAAGAATTTTAGATTGCTATTATTTATTAAGAGAAAATAATGAGAAATAAAGGACAGACTATTACTAGCAAAGATTTTAATTTCGAATAATACCGTCCATACCGGGCGGTACGTACCGGTGTGCTAGCAAACTGATGCGCAGATCGCCCATTACCGGGCGGTACCGTCGATTGGGGCTGCTTCCGCCCCGTTACCACCCTAAATCAGTTGGTGACGATTGATTTTGACTGTCGCCGCCCGCTATCGGGTGGTATTAGCTGAGGGAGAGCCGAGGGAGAAGAAAGAAGAGGGAGAAGAAAAGGGAGAACCTAGAGATCCGACGCTGCTCTCCCTCGATGATCCTGATCCGTCGTCGACCTCCCTCGCCGGACACCGCAGATGAGATGTCGCCTCCTCCTCGTTTGAGGCGACGAGGCCTTGGCGTCATCGACGACTTCTCGTCATTCGCGCAAGGAGTATAAGCCTCGGCGATATCGCGGGGAGAAGAAACAGAGCATCGTCGAGGCAACGTTTCTTCTTCCCACGCGAGCAGAAGAAACGAGGCGGCGACGTGCCTTATCGCCCTTTTTTGCACGAGGAGAAGGAAACCTCAGTTTCTTCTCCCCACACGGGTAGAGAAAGGAGGTGATGTTGCCTTTTTTTTTTAACTTATATATATATATATATATATATACTGAGCGGTACACCTTGGTGTACCACTCTGTACCGTACTGTACCGAGCTATGCTCAAAACTCTGGTATGGTACGAAATTATGATCCTTGATTACTAACACCCCAACATTGTACAAATTAACAATGTCCTTTCCTTGTATAAGAGTTCATTCTTTTCTTTTCGTTCCATAAAATTTAGTAATTCTGATTCTATCATTCCTGGAAATTCAGATACTTTATGCTGAATCCAAAAACTAAAACAAATAATACGATCCCTGCAACATGAACAGACACAACGAGTAATAGATATTTATCCTGTATTTATCACTGTAATTTAACTTTAATCAAGAGAAAATAAGGAGAAACAGAGAGCGACTATTACTAGCATCCCAATATTTACAAATTAATGATGCCCTTTCCTTGTATAAAAGTTCTTTCTTGTATTTGGGTTGCATGAATAATCATGACTCTTATCCTATCGTTTCTGGAAATTCAGATTCTTGATGCTGAATCCAAAGACGAAAAGAAATAATATGATAACTGCAACATGAAGAGACACAATGAGTGATAGATATTTATCCTGTAGACCAAAATATTCCTTAAGGAACTCCTTCACAGTCTCATCTGATCTCCCAGCAACATGCAAAAGATCAACATTGTCTCCTAATTGTGAAACCATCAAACCATAAACAGTCCATGCAGCAGGATCGACCCAATAATACCATCTCCACCAACTTGGTATCATCTGCACAAACCCAATGAGTCAGGATAACATATAAAAGTGAAGAAGTTCAGATTTAGAATGTTAGATACCTTTCGGGGAATGAAGAAACCTGAGAAGATATTCCATAAGACAAAGAGGAAAAACGAAAGAGCAGCTGCTATTTCTTGGTTAGGTGTTATTGCCACTGTCATCATCCCGAAGAGTGCATAGTAGATATAGCTTAAGAACATGAAGAACATGAACCAGAAGAACTTTGCTACTACAAATTGGAATCCCATCATTGGGTAAACTATTATCGAGAAAATAAGCACCTGGACTATGATATAAGGAATTTCAATGGCCACCTGTAAATAAGAAATTAGTGGTTACATATGAAGAGTTAATTAGTTTAGGGACCATTAAAGCTATTCACATTTTCTGAACCAAAAGATACTGTTACAGCATGTCAGGTGCCAGACACCATCAGCATAAATGAAGCTTTCAAATAGAAATAATATTCACATATTTATGGTGAACCTAACAATTTCTCTTAAGCCTACGAGCTATTCTTTTTAGCATATTTGGTAATAGAAGCACTGTAATATCACTAAGATTTATGATATCATGATTGTGTCAATTAACATCATCTAGTTACTTAACAGTTACCATCTTGTTGTTATGGGATAGTGACAACTGAGAACAACAAATATGAATCACATCCAGAAAGATATATCTTGATCTTGAGATGATGCTGTTCATAGAATCTAAAGGTGTCATGGGTATCAATATTTTAATATGTCCTTGTGTAATATCAAATTGATAGTCTTGTTGATCAATCATATTTGATAGGATTAGTTCATACAGATCTAGCAAGCCCCATAGATTGTCAGTGACAGGTTCTTTCAAATTCAACAAACGTATACAATATGTACCTTACCAACATGCCTTGTCATGATATCCTCCCCTACACTTAGTAGAATCTGGTTGCTCGAGTTATCATATTTGGTAGTGGTGTTTTAGTTCTGACATCTATGGCCTTACTGGCACATAAACCATATTGATGTTTGTCTTAACAGGCACACACTATGGAAAAAGACTTACTATGTATACAAAATGATGTTTATGTGTAAACATTTATTTTTCTTTGATGAATTTATCATAATTTTTTTTTAACTATGATTCTTACAAATAATTTACTTATTTGTTTCTGTTTTTACTATGTTAAAATTTTTTGTAGATGTTCATAAAATTTCATACGTTTTTCTCTTTCTCATCTTGAGGGAGGAGTGTTTTTCAGCATGCTAGCATCTAGTCTTTTAACAAATTATCTCTTTCATGCTCATGTGCAACAAATTATTTCCAACAAGACAAATTATATATGGCAAGGTTTTATGGTACCAAAATACAGAATGGTGTGCTGACCTGTACCACCTAGTATTGTTGAAAAAATAATAAAAAAATGAATGGTATGTACCAAGGTTCGCCGTACCGTATCGTACCGGCGTTTCGACCTGGGTTTGGTACGGTATGGTACTGGTGCACCGAGCGGTGCACAAGGGCATACCGAGCGGTACACCCTGGTGTACCGAACAATTTTATATTTTTTTTTTCATACTGTAGCAGTGCTACAATATAATACTGTAGCACTGTAGTGGTACCAGACAGTTCGCGTACCGGTAACCTGTCGGACCGGTACATACCGCCCGGTATGGGCGGTATGTTTCGGTATGGCAGACCTTGGTATGCACTATGCCAAGCAATACAGTACTGGATGATTCATTATTTGTTGTTGATTGGACCAATATGTGCTGTTTAAACTTTAAATTCTGTCCATTTTTGACATGATTCACAAGTTGGGGTTCTCAATCCTTATTTGGTCCTTCAATGAATTAGTTCCTTAATGCATTTCTTCTTTATAACTTTGTTGTCCCTTTGGTTAGTTGGATCAACTTCAAGCCTCATATATATTTTTTCTTTCATGTTTACCTACATAGAGTTCAAAAAGAATTGCTGTGATTTTATTTTTCATGATTCGAGGAAGCTACTGGTTAATAAATTGTATAAAGTGGAACTAAAAAAATTGGCCGAAATTATTCTAAGACACTACAGCAGTAGCCCAACCTAGACCTTTCTTTTCTTGTAATGTGGGTTTTGTGAATCTGGCCTCGCTTGTTGATAAGTCACTATTTTATTGGTTTTAATACATGGTCTTTTCTGTTGGATTTGTCTCATAGACTTTAGGAAAGTGTTTCTAAGATCAAGGAAAATCAATTCAATGGGTTCTTCCAAGTTTTAACCAAGTCTTGCCATGCCCGTCTTTTGCCATGTCCTCTACACATGGATAACATATTTGTAGTTCTCTGTTTGAGCTAAGTTTCTGAGTCACAATATTACCTAGTTTAAAGATGGAAAACATGCAGAAACATGATTGACTTATAAAAGATTTACTAGAAAATTATTATAATTTTCTTGGCAGCAAATTAACTTGTCACATTATAGTTCTTCATATAAAATGCACATGACGAAATGAGAGTACCTGAGCAATGGCATAGGTCATAGAAGAATACATCCCGGATGCCCTTTCACGATAAAATGTTGTTCTCTCCATTTCCACAACAGGTTGTAATATACTGGCATTTGCAAAGCCTATAAACAGTGCTGAACCATATATAGCTCCTTGAATGTTGAAAATATCTTGTTCGGTCCTTCTGTTATTTGATTATAGAAATTCAGTAAACTTATCACTTAAAAGAGGATAAAAATGAGTTTTATTGCTTACATCTTGGTAGCAATTCTGAAGAAGACTATGCCAAATAGGACTGATACTGTAATTGTGATGATGAAACGAACTATGTTGTGCTCTGGATTTTTCCAGTAAGACTTGTGCTGTTTCCATAGGCAGCAGATGCACAATGACCAAAAGCTTTTTGCATATTTGGATGGGAAGTGTAGATCTTTTTCATTCGTTTTTCTTCTGCTCAGCTCATCAACCAATTTCATGTTCTCTCTGAAGAGGAAATAAAACTAATCTAAATGCTGGTCAATAATTTTCTATGTAGTAATAATATGAGCTTACATGTACAAAGATGACTTGCTAAAGATGATTCCATAGTCTATGCCAAGCTTATATTCCATGGCTGGAGAAGTGACATCCAACATCCACGTGGCAGGATTTTGACCATCTCTGATATGTGGCACTCCTGGAATATCCTGGAAAAACATTTGTAGATGTTGGTTAAACAAACTTCTTACAAATTCAGAATTTTGTACATACTGATTGTTTCTTACTTCGAAGTATTGTATCATGTTTCGCGATAAACTGCCTAAAGGTCCTCCATATATTAACTGCCCTCCTTGTTTCATTAGGACTAACTGCAACAGATAACAATAATTGTAGCAAAATGTTAAACTTCCAAGGTTGGTAATCTCTGAAAATTACAAGTAGATCAGATTGTTTTGCTACATGTCTGAGCAAGTATTAGAAGGCACTATATTCTTTATATGGTATATGAGGTTCATGTTTCACCGTTGCTTTCCTTTCATTGAAGGACTTTGTCAATTAGAACCCTTTACATATAAAAAAGCACTCCACATGAGTGACTTCCAAGTATAACAATTATCTTGTGCTTGTCTGATATTTCCTTTAAATTGACATTTTAAGGCCTTTATCCTAATTAACAGCTTTACTTTCATCTGGGGTGCAACTTGCTATTTGCTCAAGCTATCAGGTTCCTTTCATTTTCCCTCTCCATTGCAGAAAATTATTTTATTACAACTTTTATCGCTGGCCCCCCACCAAAGAAATCTCTGAATTTGATAATCTCTTGTGGGTCACTTAGTGTCAAGATTGATCTCTATTTCTACAACATGAATCACTGTTACAAAAATTGTTCAAAGTGTTATTCTTTATCCTTAGTATATCTTGTAGTCCATTGAAGTAAGCTATAAGCAGTAAACTTTTTGACACATTTGTAGCTTAAGTGTTACTACCTGTTGCTTTACCCATGATTCACGCACAATTTGCACATTTGTTAGTATGCAACGACAGCAGAAGCAAGCAGTTAAATCTGGATCCAGTACTAGTTTTTGGCAACTGGTCAAGAATGGTGAGGTGCCAATATACCAACCTATACTATCTGGTATCATAGGGAAGAATAATAAAAAATTTATCGACTTCAATGGTCTAGTTCCCGTCCTTGATTAGACTGGTAATTACTGGTCGGTACGTACCAGTCCGACTAATATTTGATTCCTTAAGCAGAAATTATTAATAAAAAAGTTAATGTGAATATGATGCTTAATGGAAATTTTAGTTATTCTGGAAATTGCCTTGTAGTCCTCTTAAATAAGAGACAAATATTGCTAGGCAAAAACATTCATATAACATGTGCTGATAACCATTCCCTATATTTTCCCTAATGCTATAGGCAAGTGTGCAAAGATGCTGATACATAATTTAAAATTGAATTTCTAGATTTATTAGTAATAAAAAATGTGCAATTGCTGAGAAAACTAAAACACAAATCTACTCTTATGAATGTAGAAGGAATGATTGAAAACCATGATCGTACAAGTCTAATCTTAGGTTCGAAGCATTCATGAATTATGATGCTCCATAACAAGCATTGCATCAGATATGAGCAATGTGTATATTCTACATGCAGGTGTTCACATGATTTTTCACAAACCCTTGTATACTTCTAGATGTAAATATTTATCCCTATATTCTCAGGTGTTTCGAAAAATTATCAGGTTTCTTTTGCTTCTCCGAACATTATTCTTTGTCACAAGAGAAAGAGTAATGATATCCTTATTTCTTGTGCTGCTGTCATTTTGCTTTGCCTTTTATTTTTTCAAATTTCATATTTCAAATGGAAAGAATATGCTTTAATGTGAGTAGTATTAGTTATATTTATATATGTTGCATTTGCTGCAACTTTCAAGTTTCAGAATCCATTCTTGATCACACATGTCATAAGACTTGGCCTCTGAACCCTAGTATCTATATTTTATTTTGCCAAATTCTTTTATTCTGGTTGGTTTCTAGTCTGGATGTGCAATCAGCACCTGCATGCCAATACTAGGTACTAGGGCATGAGAAGCTGAAAGAAGTAAATAAGGTAAGAAAGAGAAAAAGAAATAACAAAATATTTTCGTGGCCATCCAAACATGATATTTCTTCTTTAGTTGTTGTGTTGGGGAATGGGATTACCTGATCTTTCTACTTTTGCTTATGTCACATGTGTGATGTGTCATATTCTCTTTAATTATGAGAGACTGTAATAGGCTAATAGCCATCAATCATCAAATTACCTCATCAAAAGCTTCAAACATCTCAATACTTGGTTGATGGATTGTGCACACTATTGTACGCCCGGTATCTGCTGTTTTTCTGACTGTTCTCATGACAATTGCTGCAGCCCGAGCATCTAAACCTGTTGTGGGTTCATCCATGAATATGATAGAAGGGCTTGAAACCAACTCCACTGCTATCGTCAGACGTTTCCGTTGTTCTGCTGTAAGTCCCTTTATTCCTGGCAAACCTACCATTGCATCTTTCAATGACTTGAGCTCAACCAGTTCCATTACCTCATTTATGAAAATCTGAAAAAGCAAGGAAAAAATATAATATATAAGTTTTATCTATTTTAAAACCAAAAGAAAAGTATAACTAGATGCACTAATAATACACGATGACAAGTCCATGCACACATTGTATGCAAATATCTTATTATGTTTATCATATGCCACCACTTTATGCGATAAATGTGTAGCATATCTTGGTTTTGGAGCAACATACACTTATTGTGTGCCCATCGACTTGGGATGGCAGACGAAGCCATGCTGAGTACCATAGAGATTCAAAAACTGTTAGACAAGGAGAATGATTATCTACTTGTTCACAGTATCCTGAAACCCTAGCAAAGGTCTCCTGCTTTTTAGGGTATCCAGATATGTTGATGCTTCCTTCGATATGCCCAACTGTTTTTCTTCCTGCCAAAACATCTAGTAATGTTGTCTTCCCAGCACCTGTGACCCCCATGAGTGCAGTTAGTACTCCAGGTCTGAAAGCTCCAGAAACACCCTTTAACAACTGGAGTCTCTTCTCCTTGATTCCAAATTTCTTCAATTGCTAATTAGTGATAATTGAGTGATAAGTTAGAATGATGAAAATAAATCTGACATTGTACAAATTTCTTGAGATAGAGTATTGGTGTTATTGGAAAGACAAGAATTCTATAGTTTACCTTAGGTACGTCAACATAATAACTAATATTGCTGAATGCAATTGTCAGAGGCTGGAATGGTAGAGACATCCTTCTTTGGGATGCTGCTGAAGTTGCTTGGTCATCAGCTTTGTTGATCTTCTTAAAATCCTTAGGCCACATTTTCATGTTGGCACGCCTTTTTTTGGGAGCTGCATTTTTATGGAAAACCCAACTTAAAAATCTTTTGACAGATATTTAGAGTTTCTCCTAGCTGGATTGAGGCTTAAATCCTACTGATTGAAAATCAATGATGGAGGCTCCAAATTAAAGATCAATTCTCTGTGACATGATTTACAGATTTTTAAAAAGCCTAGAAACCAAGACTTTTGCAATTTAAAAATCTTCTGGATGTTTATCGAGCCAAGATTAAATCAGTGGTTTAAAATTTATTTATGTACTGAAATATATTTCAGGCCAATTTAGATGAGGATTCAGACCAGTGATGTTGATCCAAAATGTTCTGAGATGCACACATACTATAGTCTAATGACTTTAGTACCTCTGGTTTTTTACTCTCATTAACATAATTTTAGGTCATTAGATTGGCTTACTGTTTGTGTCTAATTGATATATAGGATTGAAGACATGAATTTTTTTTGTGTCTCATTAACATATTACTGTTGATCCAAATGTTCTTAGTCTTATAAATATTGGATATCATGTTCATTAGAGTTGATCTTCTAGTTTGGAGCTCTCAATTTTAATTTTGATTCAGAAGGATGAAGTCTGGATGCTAGCTTAACTTTATGTAGAAACACATACATAACAAACATATATACACTTGAAGATGAAGCTATGGAAATTATATAGACCTTTGAGGTACTCAAGCGCGAAGATGCCGAAAATGTTGAAGACCAGTGCAAATATAAGCAATATTGCCACAGAGTACCAGTACCAGTGTGATTCTGTTAACATCCCTCTCGATTTAAGGATGGTTTTCCCAACTGTATCATTAGTGCTTTCTCCATCCTCGGAATTCTGTTAAGATTAGAATAGATATAATGAGTGCTCTCACTGATCTAGGAGGGATTATATTGAACATTATTAAGCAAATCTAACTTCTGAGTAGAAACTATCCAGCTTACAATTCAAGATTTTATTTGATTTTGGAATTAACATAAGCTAAAATGTTTATGATAATTGTTTGGTAACAGTATAACATGGATATTTCAGATCTTCACATGTTTATTGAAGTTTAGTAGAATTCACATTTAAACTTCCACAAAGTCTTTTTAGTGACAAAATAGTGCATCAAAGGGCTACAATCAATCTATTGCATCACTCTTATGTCCATATTCTCCATGTTCACTACTTCTTAGTATGTTTGCATTAGGTCAGAGTAATGATTATTTACATTCCACTACATGGAGAAGTTGGAGCTTACCATACTCCACCTTTCATCAAGAAATTCATTGATTGCTACTGCATTCTGACCATATGTTACAGGAGAGAACCAATAACCCCAAATTAACCATGACTGTATGCTATCTGATCAGGCATAGGAAACAAATAGTTAATGATTAGATTGAGATAGACAAAGAAACTTGCACTTTTAAGGAGAAAAAGAAAAAGAACTAAACTATCTACCTTTTGATATGACAAATCCCCCAAGTATATAGATTGCTATTAGAGAGGCAGTTCCAATTGTATTTGCCATAAGTTGTGTTCTCCCAATAATAGCTATAAAACGGAAGAGTGCCATTGACATCTGATGCACACAGAACAAAGCCAAGAACTGCTGGAGGAATCTACCATGAAAACAGATGTATGAATATACAAATGGCATCTAATGTCTTTATATCCATTGTATTCAGAGGAAAGAGGGTAAACTATTCTCCTACCTAACTGCTGATGGTGCAAAGCCAATCATGTAGTATGTTAAACTTGTCCACAGACCTGTTTCAATGAATGACATTGGGATACTAAGGATTGTAATAGATAAAAGGAGTGCCCATCCTGGTAAAATTAATACTTTCCTCTGCTTGTAGTAGATAGGAAGTCTTTTTACCATTATTGCCAACTCTGTCATGCCGTTAAACTTCACTATAACTACTGCAGCAAAAATGGCTCCCATATAACGGCTCCCATCGTCAATTGTCTGATGTTTCATTTTTGATCGAAAGAAAACTGTCATAATCACAATAGCCAAGAGTACTATTTGTATGGCCTTGAATATGTGAACTGGGGAGTTCCTCTTCATCAATAACTTCTCCCTTGAGAAGCAGACCTTGAATACATCCCACTTTGGGATGCTATATCTTTCTTTTATTCCGATCATCTGATCACTCTTTTTACTGCTGTATCGCATGTGCAAGTCTTTCTGAAGAAGCTGGCCATAATGGGAAGAGCCAAAGGAATCTGAGAACTTCTGCACGGGTACGTACTGGTATGTGCTTCTGTTATTCACCCAATATTGTTCTTGATCCATCTTCGATGTTACCTACATTAGTCCGTACCAAGAAACCAATCCATTAGAAAATATTCCTGAAACAAAAGGCCTTGCAGGAGCAATGCTTGATTCATTACTGGCTGTAGGATACATATTTACTTGATGTGCTTAAACAAAAATTCCTTTGTCATATGGTTTGTTTTTTCATATTTGGACGCTCACATATAGTGTATGCATTCAGATTCCACAGGATTCTTCAGGTCATATAATCCATGGTCCATACTATCAAACCGTGATATCATCAATTTAGAAGATGGGTACGGCATACAACTTCCAATGCCAAAGGATCTCTAGTGAAAGATGAGTTGGATTTCAACTCTCTTTCAGAAAAAAAAAATCTTTAATGCTCTCTACCTTTTTTTTTAAGAAAGAAATGTTGAGCAGATATATTTCCAAAGAGAAACTAATCTAACAAAAATTCGAAAAAGAAAATTATTAGACACATTTTCAAGATTCAAGGTCACTAAGATGACAGCATAAGGGCAGCCTAGTTCACGATGCAAAAGTGAATACAAAATCTAAAAGGGTCAATGTGTACAACCTTATTTTTGCATACAAATTGGTTGTTTCTGTAACTTGGATGTTGGTTACTTAGGTGGTAAAGGACCAACCTTGTCGTGGCACCAAGGAGCAAGATCGTGTGAAGTCGGAAAAAAAAAGGGGATCTTGAACCAAACAACATGACCGTGTTAAATTACCTAGATCTTGCAAAATTCATCATTTCACAATTTTATAATTTAAAAACATGAGGACTATTCTTTTTTTTTGTTCCAATATATTGGATCTATTGTGAGAATTCATTTTTAAATTTGAATATGACTAATTTTACCCAATCATTTTTAAACATGATTGGGTCCTTGGCCAGCCTGATTCAACTATTGATTGGAAATTTGAATAACTGGATTAGAAGAACTGGCTAGTCCAAACTGAACCAGTAGATTTTAAATGGCCCAAATATGACCTAGAACTCTTTATCTTACTTGTCTAGGGTAGTTTTAACTATTTAACTATCATTGGCTCCGGTAGTTTGACCTAGTTCAACTATCATTGGCTACGGTAGTTTAACTATTTAATTGGATTGACCCAGCACTCTTTAACTATCATTGGCTAGGGTAGTTTTATCCTATAGAGGAAAGGAGAAATTAAATATAAGAGGACCTCGAAACCTTGAAATCAAGTCTTAAGTTGCTATTATTCATTTAAAATTACTAACTTGATGTCTGAAGCTCTGTTATGTATTCATTAAACATGTAACATGACTAATTTTACCCACTGGTCCGACCAATGAGGTACCTAGTGACTAGAGGTCTGATCGGATTGCTACTCAACTGATTTTAACAACATTAATTAGCCATTAGAAGTAAGTCCTTGAAGCTTGGTGCATTCAATGAGCATGTTGCTTACTATTAGGTACTTAATTATGAAGTACAAATTCCGATGTAGATATAGCTTTCTGTTGTAAGATTATATATGGATATGCTATCTGCTTGGACAATTCTTGCCAACATAATGGTCCTGAATGATGCACCTAAAGCATTAATGCAAGAATAACAAATTGTCAATATTGTTCTGCAAATCTTAGCATACTCAGAACGAGGTTGGTGTTTCTGTTAAAAAGAAAAATGACCTATATGTTCCTTGCTTTCTTTATTTTTTCTGAAAATGTGTTCTCTATTGAGAAATAAGAATTCCTTGTCGCTTGGTTTTCTGGTACTTATATCTTGACTCTTTTTTAAGTTCCTAATGGTCCAGTTTGAAAATCTACAAAACAATTGTTTAACTATCCAGGAGACAAGTGATCAGGAACCTGTTAACTTTAAGGAACAACTGGTAGTTGGTACCTCTTGAAGGAAGTTGGCGACGTTCTTCCTATCAGGACATTTGAAGCCCATCGACTCAAAAAATTCAAGAACATGTTGCCGTGGTCCTTGGTAAGCAATTCGCCCCTCACATAAGAGGATTATGTCATCAAACAGGTTAAATGCCTCTCGAGTAGGTTGAAGTAAAGATATAACCATGGTGAGATCCAAAACATGCGTCAACTGCTGCAAATACTTGAGAATCTGAAATGTAGTGGAGCTATCAAGCCCAGTTGAAATGTCATCCATGAAAAAACATTGTGCTGGTGCCGCTAGCATTTCTCCTGCAAGACAAAGTATGTGGGTACCATTTTTTAGTCCATTGGTTCATCCACAATAGTTTTATGCTAGCTAATCGAGAGTTGCTTTGTCTAAGAGCATGTTACCAAGGGGAGGGATACAAGATCAACCATGTGTTTCCTACCTATGGTGACTCTTTTCTTTTGTCCTCCGGATATTCCCCTTCTCATTTCATCACCTATTAGTGTGTCGGCGCACTCATCCAAGCCAGTTATCTGAAAGGTTAAATCATGACTAATGTGAGCAGAATTGTTGCGGATAAGAACACTTGCAGTTCAATATCTTTATTGCTACATTTGTTTGTAGAAAAGAAGTTTCTCTTATCATTTCAATTAGCTACTGGCATGCAAATAATGCTGATAATTCTATCCCAATGCAGGAGGCTGACGCCGATGCAAATTTTGGAGAAAATCAAAATACGCTGTGATACACACAGGATTATGCAAGTGTGTCAACATCAGTGATTGTTGTGTCACTAGAATTTGTATTCTGTCTTGTGATAGCAGATATCTATCGAAAAGAACAGATTCCAACTTTCATGTTGGACAAATCCTAGCTATCAGTTATCGTCATGTTGCCGATATGGTATCATCAACTTTGAACCTTAAAAGAGTCAAAGTTCATTGTTGAATGTCTTGGTTATTGTAGTATCTTTAAATCACTCTGTAAATTAAAATATGACATTCTACACTTTGTTTATACAGCATGGCTTTGTGCTACTTCAACATCCAAAAATCTGTATCTGAGTATTTGATTTTGACTATTTAGGCACATACCTTGAGAATATAGTTGACCACAAAGTCCCCTTCATCTTCTCTCGTGTGATCTTTCCCCTGCACGATTCATTTATGAGAGAAATCAGCGCTACGAATTCATTTCGATGTGTCAAGAAATCAAATCACTACCTCAGCAATCGAGTCAACCCCTTCGTTCTTTCCTGCGCCCATCTCTTGCGAGGCCATCAGGTGATGAGAATATCCTAACACAGCGATTGCAAATTCCTATTTAAAATCCGCCATTTCTTGTTCTTGTTTTGCAGGTGATTCATGTTGTATTATAAATTTATCATTATGATTAATCGTACGGATAATATAATTAGGATCACCAGATTGATTTCCGGCATTTAGCATTCGTCGAGCGAACTCAATCGTCTCCTTCACAGTCATCTCGGCGTGGTGGAGGTCGCGTTGACCAACATACGCACACATCCTCTGCAGGATGCCACGATCCATCTTCTCGTCATTGTACGTGACTTTTCCTGCAAACTATTCGAGTGAAAAGATATAATTAATGTAAAAAAAAAACAAATTACAATATTTTTAGGAGCTTTAAGGCAAAGATTAATGAATGATTGCTTACATTTAAGCTCGAATCTAATTTTCCCGATAAGGCTTTCAAAAACGTTGACTTTCCAGACTCCGGGGGTCCAAGCACAAGTGTCATCCTGAAATCAAAATATTATCATCATATAATATATATATATTCTATTTTTATTGTTTTTTCTCTCTTTGTATTCAAAGAGGAAGAGAGATGAAATAATAATAATTAGTTTAACCTATGCAGCTCATAATTTTATGGAAGAACAAGACAATATTATTAGCATAATTTTCGACAAGTAATTCGGAATGGAATGAAAACCAATATCCACCCCCCATAAATATAATTTAAAAATATATTATTATTATCATAATTTATTCATATCTTAGAATTTGCCACTCTTTTATTATTTAATATAATGGACAAGTTTCTAAGTAATCGTTATCATATATGCCAAATCATATCCCCTCTCTAATTAATATTTATAATTATTATCTTAAACTGGCATCGATTCGCGATTCAGAAGTTAAGCTGTCTAATTAATTTCCTCAACTAGAAAATCTTTCTAATTAGTGTTTGTGATTAATGATTCAAAATACCAAATCATATCAATGGTTAAGTATCACTAATAGGCATAGTAAGTAAAAAGGGGGAAGAAAAACAACCAATTTACTTAGCAATATGTTAACTAAAAAATTTCAAGGGCTTTATAAATTTTTTGAAATGAAAACCACATCCTCTATTTTTTGAATATTTTAGATGTACAAACTCAAGTAGAAACTTGTTAAGGTCACACCACTTTTCCCTCTAAAAATCTAATTATTATTCATATATTGTGTGTGCATCAACAAAGTAAATAGCTGAAATTTTGGTTCACTACCACTAACAAAAATACTAAAAATTGAATTTCTAAAATACTTTAATTAGGTTTTTTTTTCTTTTTTTTGCTAGCATGCTTCGAGAAATTTTTTTTTTTTTGAAGGATTACAAACACAAAGCTGAGAGGATTGATTATACTTTTAATTAGACTTGATCTCCAAATTGAAACACAACAAATGAGCAATGCAGTGGTAGCTTGTAAGTACCTGGAAGGCCTTATTATTCCTCTCAAATCATCAAGGATTTTGACAGGTTTCTTTTGAGCAGGATACAGTTTCATCCATCCCATCACCTCCTGTTCAAATCATGAGAACAACAGTCCACATCTGTGTTTGCATCCAAAAATATATCTACATGCAGTCTTAGTTTGCCAAAGAGCAAACTGTATGAAAGTATCAGAGAATTTAATGCAAGGATAAGCTGCAAATTTCTCTCTCATATCTATCTCTCTCTTTTTTTTGTTTCTTCATCCAATATAGCCAGCCAGCAGCTTTCTTTTTCCTTGATTGCGAGACATGTTAAATGAGTGCCAAAAGGGTCAAACTTGGGAATTAAGAAGAATGGAGACACCCATATTATATATATTATACAGTGGTCATCCTTATGGTAGTACAGAAATGATGCTTGGAATGACATTGTTTTCTTGCATGTGATTCTTCTTTTATGTGCCACAACTCCATATATGGTCAACACTTAATTTGATGGCATGAGAGGAGATGGTGTTGCATCCAATAGGAACACCTCATTTCTAATGATTCCAATCAAACACTACATACTTAGATCTTATAGTACAAAAGAAGCTCATCAATAGCTTTTGAGAAAAATAATACTATGTGTATGCACTTAATCTTAATGCTAGAAAAGTATAGGATGGTTATAGTTGGAAACTTGTCATTAAAATGTTGTTTAGATCATTCTCTAGATATAGAATTCAAGCTTCTGCAAATATGCTTACTTTCATAAGATTATCTCTCTATTTGCCAGAAAAAAAACACATAAAGTAGAGAGGGGAATCATTGAAAACCAAAGAAGAAGAAGAAGAAGAAGAAGAAGAGGATATATAGAGGCTTGATAGTTTATTGGATTCCAACCCAAGACAAAGACTCCAATCAAATTAGAAACAAAAAAAAATTTAAATCCTCATGTCCATTGCAAAAAATAAAATAAAAGAGTTCAAACTTAAATACAATGGTAACTAAACAAAAAGGTAAATTGAACAGTTCACATTAATGCCAAAAAAAAGAAGAAGAAAATTTTACTTATTACCTTTCTTCTTCTTCTTCTTCTTTTTTTTTTAAAGAATAACAGGAAGAAAACCCTCACACTAAGGGATTACCAAACCGAGGAACTTTTCAAGACGAAAAAAATGTGAGAACCAAGATGGGTGTTGATTGAAAGGGTTATCTAAGGTTGCTGAAGATTTCCAGCTTGGAGAACCAAGTGATGGGAAAAGCTTGTGCAAGGTTTCTTGAGCTTACCTCCATCACTTCTCATGGACTTCAAAGGAGGTGATATTATTTGAATCAATTGCCATATAACTTGCATCTCTTTGATAGAGTATATATATATATATAGTGTGTGTGTGTGTGTTGATGAATGAATTTATAAGATCATAAGGTAAGTGTCAGCAGGGAAGGTCTGCAGGTGATAGATCAACTGAGCAACACGAAACTGATCTTTTAGTCCTTTTATAGTGTGCACGGTATTGTCCTGTGTGCACATACATTTATGGAAGTTTATCTCCCACCATAAGAGAAACGTAACACTTTTTGTACGTAATATATATGTGTAGAGAGAGAGAGAGAGAGAGAGAGAGATGGCTTCTTTTGCATGAGCATCGGCCACTTGTTTGAGGTGGCGAAAGCCAGCGATGTTGTAGAGCATGGAGGCCATGCAGTCTACCTGAGCGGTGTTGATGATGGTGTTGGAGAGAGTAGGAAGAACCCTTCTCCGAACATAGACCTCCGTCTCCACCGACACATCCTCGAACCGGACTTCGATCTTGGGGAGCTCCACGCTCAACCTAACCTCACACAGAAAGACACGGATGAAGGATACCCGGAGAGAAGCGGCAGACTTGAATCTGCTCTCGAGCTCTCATCATCATCATCATCTAAATAGGGTTTTGACTCCCAAAGTACCTCGCTCTCCAATCTCGCAGACGCAGGACGAGCTCTTCGTGCTCCTCGCATGTCATTGGAGGACCGTCGGATCCCTCCATCTCTCTCTCTCTCTCTCTCTCTCTCTCTCTCTCTCTCTCTCTCTCTCTCTGAAACAAGCTTCAGGCAAGAAGAAGAGGAAGAAGACGAAGAAAGACTAGTAGTATATATAGCGCACATGTTGGGGCCTTTCAATGGAAGAAATTGACCGATGAGCCTCTCTACGTGATTTGGTGGCCATAGTTTTCGCTAACTCGATCGTGTATATCTGTCTTGTTTATTTTCTCCAGCCATGAAAGAATTCTTTGACACTCTCACGCATCACTTTTTCTTTTTCTTTCGTTTTCTTCTACAAGGAAAATAAATAAAAAAACTAGAAAATCATAAGTTCTTCTCCTTTCAATCAACTCCTTTCGGATTATAGAGCTCGTAGATAAGGGAGAAGGACAAGTGGTGAGTGGAAAATGAACTATCACATCAACAATTAAATCATAGAGATTGATGGGTAAATATCAATAATCTCATGTTGGCTTAAACTAAAAGAATTACGTGTGTATGTATGTATGTCTAAGTTTGAGATGAATATGATGACATCCTTAATTCTTTGATGGATTATGATCGACATAAAACCAAGATATAATGCCTCATCACTCTATAACACAAGCCAAACGTAAAAGTTTGTGTTAGGCATGAATCGATCAACTCAACATAAATGGCGCAAGTGGATTGTTCTGTGTGGGGTGTTGTCGAGTAGCCAAGCCATCATTTTCTTATATCTCACGTGAATCATTATTTCAACTCTCATTGATGATGAGAAGAGAAGGAAACGAAGCATGTGGAATACTTAATACACTATTTAATCTAATTCTCCGATTCCACCAACTCCTTTCCACCTATTGTCTTTTGTCTATTGGATCCTTAGTTATCGATTTCTTTTTGGGTGGTGGTTCTCACATCCATCTGTCTCTGCTCAAGTAAGGTTTCAAGTCTCAATATAAAAAGTATATATTCGGGATAGATTTGGATACCCAAAATTGACGCACAACCCAATTGCTATTAAATTATAATATCAAACTATTTTTTATTATTTATATCCATTAATTCAATTGATTTTTTCGAAAAAAATCTCATCTTTTTTTGTGTTTCTCGAGAAATGTCAACGTCCCTTTCTTTCTTGCCTAGCACTCCTTGACTTGATAGCCAACATCATTTTCTTTCGAAAATAGATCGGTCCATGCGATGAATCGACATGGTTACAATGTTTTCAACAAAATCAGAAAAAAATATTTTCTATAAATTTTATTATAGTATGTGTTCTAACGCCGTGTTGTAGTATTTTTATTAATATTAAGAAAATATTATAACATAGTATAAAAATATCATAACATAATATTTCTTTTACTGTGATAAATATTTTTTTCTGATAATAAAAAAATACTATAACTCGATCGGTCTATAGAAAAAGAGAGGAGGAAAAAATGATTAGTGTAGGTTAAAAAAAGAAGGTGATGTTAGAGAGAGCTTCTTGAGAAAAAAAATTAACTAACTTAATTTCGACACATTAAAGTTAGATGATATTTTCATAACTTTGTAAGAATAAATATTTAAAAAATTATATATATTTTTTTATAGAGGGAGGAGAAAATTCTCCTTTTAAATAGGCAGTAAGAATTGAGTAGAAAATGAGTGATTTGTCTATGTTTTCAAAATTTCTCATATTTTCATAATCCCCAATATATTTTTATTTTTGTTTCTTCCCAAACACTCTATTCAAAAACGCCATCAGTTACTGTGTTTTAATTAATGTGTTGAAAGTACTATAAGACTATTCAAAAATATTATAATCGAAACAAATTGAGTTCAACACTTAATAGACTCCAATTTATGCAGAAACAATATTTTCAAATAATTATCTATATTAGTTTTTAAAAAAATAATTAAATAAACAGACTTTTATGCTAGTTATATATTTTTTTTTTGAATTAGCTTATGGTATTTTTGACACCTCCATCATAGTATCGTAAACTAAATATTTATAATGTTTTAGAAAAAAAATACTATTACTATGAATAATTCACTATATGGATCGATCCATCGAACGATAGAGAGATACCGATATGCCATATCGAGAATATTTTGAGTATCATGATAACAAAAAAAAAAAAAACTCAAAAGATAGATTTTTCTTAAAAATTCATCCTTACAAAATTATATTAGAGAAAAAAATTATAAATATCAATTAAACATAAATAAATACTCCAATATATTCTGATGCTATGAGCAAGATTTAAACTAAATAATCACGTGCCTCGAGAAAAAGTTACAATCTGAATCCTATTCGGACTGTTTCCTCCAAACTCAACTAGATGCTTATGGTGCAATCAATGTTCATGCCATTCACAGGGACCATTTGGTCGGTTTTGGTGCAGTCTATAGGCATACGAAGAATTGTCCGATGATGAAGATCGAGCTCGCACGATTTTACTCTTTCGGAACTATTTAGCTCCAAAAGGTACTTTTGAGGATAAGAGAAAACGAACGGACTTATGAGTTCTTGGTTCCATACTCCTCACGTTTAGCTCTTTCGAAGTCATTTAGCTCCAAAAGCACCTATAAATCCAACGAAATAAGCCCTTGATTCCCACACTCCTTAATTAATATAAAATTAAATGGTCTTAAAAAGCGACCAGTATCAGTCTTAAGGACAAAGAGTCCAACTCTTGTTTCGATCGAATCATTATTAATCTTCCCAGAACAGTCATTTTCTTTCGGTCAGAATAAATACAACTAAGACTTTGCCACAGTCGCCCGGGAGACTGTTCCCGGACACCACTATTTAACACCGATCTCGACTGCCAACGCCCCGCCGAGTGTTAAACCCTCACGTCTCCAACATTTTGGTGGGTGATCGTTCGGCATTAATCCTCGTCTCCTCGAGACGACCAGCGAGGATGGCGAGGCCGCCAGGCCATACGACAGTTAATAGTCCACTGGAGCTCTCATGCCCCAGTCCTTCCTTCGAAACGGCGATGACGACGAAGACTTGTGACGTCGCCGTCATGACGACGGTCCGTTGGCTCCGCATCAGATAAAATGGGAAGGCCTCCAATAGTCGGACCGCCGAATCCATCGGTAGGTCCGCAGTATCTCCCACGCCGCCATAAATGGCACATGAGAGCAGATAAGGAAGTTGGTCTCTGTCACACTCGATCCCATGCAGCCGGCGAGCAACCACGAAGTTGCACCATGCCCGGTCGCATTAAAACCCCATGTCATCTGGCATCACAAATCAGAATTCCCTTCCCACTCTTATGCACGCATTCATGCACGTTGTTTTCTGACTTAACTGAGGGGAAGGGGTGGGTTTGCCCGATCGATTTCTTTATAACCATGACTCAAGAACATCCCAACCCCCTCCTTTATTTCTTGGGGCGTAGGATCCGTCGTCATCGCTTCTGGCAGCAAATGACGTAAATGCAATGAGTCTGACGAGAGGACGAAGAAGAGGGACGATTTCTGGGCGACGGAGAGATGACATGCGAAAAAAGTCCTCCCAAATTAATGGATGATGGTGCTAATTAAGCTGTGAACAGCGGGGTGTGGTCTCCCAGACAATAAAATAAGTTTGGATTCATCCTAATCTAATTAAGATTTATTTAATTTTATATAGGTTATATGGGTTTAAACTAGTCAAATTGGTACCGAGTCATACTAGACTAGGTTAAACCGATCAAACCTTTCTAATTCAATTAATTATCAAGCTCAACCTAATAAAGAAAGAGGAAATTAGATTATATCGTATAGTGCTAGTCCAATCCAAACCGACCCACTTGAGTCTTGGATGGGTTATGTGCATCGCACACACTTGCTTTAAGTAGCAGGTCAGATCGATGTACAATGAGTTTGATAAAGAGATGACGATGTGTTTAATGATAATTGCATAGTTGGGTTACTCTAGCATCACGAGCTAAGTTAAGCTTCACTTATGAGTTGGGCTCAGCCTAATTACTAAACTAGGCCATACTTGGCTCACAAATTAGGTTGTGCCTAATCACATGAGTTGGGTCGTGTTTAACCATATGAATTTAATTATACTTTGACTACATAGGTTGAGTCGTACCTTAACATATAAGCTGACACCTACCTAGCCACATGAGCTAGGTCGTACATTACCACATAGGTTGAGTCGAGTCGTACATAGCCATATAGGATGCCTCATGCTAATCGCATGGGTTGGGTTGTGTCTAACCATATGAGATAGGTCATACATACTCATATGGGTTAGACCATATCTGATCACATGGGTTTAGAAATACCTTATCATACGGGTTGGATTGTACCTAGCCATAAGGGCTGGGTCGACTCAATCTGATATCAACTTGACTTAGGTTAGACCTTAGTTAGACTCCTCTTATTAAATTAGATTTTAAAATTTTAAATTATTAAAGAGGAGCTCAAATCCATGAATTAAATAATTTAAATTTATGACCTTAAATTTAGAACCAATTAAATCATAGAAATTTACACATAATTTTTGAAACATAGATATATCTACTTAAATAAATTAAAATTATTATGTTAATCAAAATAAAATTTTAATAATTAAATTAATCTTATAATTTATTTAAGCTTAAGAGATCATTATAAGTCAAATACTTATTCTAACATAAATCAATTATCATCATAAAAATTTTAAATTAAAATATTATTATGTATTATAAACTTATAACAATCATAATATCAAGATTTCAAAACATAAATTAAAATTAGTTTAAAAAAAAGAATATCCTACTTCTCATCGGGGATTTCTCCTATACTCGATGCGAGGAGGAGCATAATTTATATAAAAGAAAATAAGCTCTTCTCAAAAGATAAATAATAATTTAATTTTTATTTTTAATTTACTTTCACACATAAAGATAAAAATATAATATTTATTTCTTATGGTTCACACATAAAAATATAATATAATTATTTACTTCCTAAAAATCATATTAGGAAATAAATTAATTAATAATTTAATTGATTGGTAAAATTTTTAACTTGTTCACATGATTAATTAACTATACTCTTTGATGTACAATGGGTATGACAATTATCATTTTTTTATATTATATTATCATTTTTATGTTTTTATTTCTCTATTATAAAATAAATTTAAGACTACTCATCATCAGATTAGGTATCCAAGCTTTTGATTTAGTTAAAATATTTATATTGATTCATATTTCAATTATATTAACTTGAGACAAATTTGCATGCAACAAAAGCATATGATGTGAAGGCATTTTAATTTATCCCTTACTTGAATCCTTTTATTGAATAAATTTACTTAATTTTTCGACAATTTTGAATATGTTATAAGTTTTTTAAAATAATTCTAATCTAGATTTTTACATTAACTGAGAGCAATAAAAGAAAAAAAATCAAACTATGATTGTAATCGAAGACTATCATGTTAGTGACAAAGTTATATGAGATTGGGTGGTTTTGACACTTTCCAATGCTATTATTTCTCCTGGCCAAACAGAAACATGCGAACATGGAAAATAATTTTTCTTAGGGATATGAAAAGGCATTTAGATTCTTTGTTACAAATTTATCATATGTAGGTTTTTAGCATACTGATTCTAAGATTTTGGCATTCACATAGTAATATATTATAGTTACCCTCAAAATTGATCTTTGATCCAACTAGCGGAATCATGATAACTTAATCTATTAACATCGTTGCATGTAAGCCAACTTAATTTTCCTTTGACCCCGGAACTAATCGGATGGAGTAGATAAATTTTCCTTGTTATAATAGAGGAAAAAATGCATTTTTCATTGCACACGATTTCTCTATGTATATGATAAAAATAATAAAAGATAAGAATAATTATTGAAGAAGAGAAGAAGCTTTATTAAAAAAATAAAAATGCTTCAATGCATTAATACATTCCTTCTCCTATTTATACAAATTATGAGAAAGGATTTTCTGAATAGAAGATTTTTCTCAACAGAATAGAGAGATTTCCTCGTATAGTTGAAAAAATCTTATCTTGTATCAGTATACATATGAAAAACATCCCGAAAAAAAAAAAAGAATTTTGATTACTATTCAATCACTACACATGAGCATTTCAGAATGAGAATTCATGAATATTTTTTTTCTCTTGATCTCTATATCTATAGATCATTTTTATTATATCTTCTATTTCTATTGGGTCATCGGACACAACAACCTAATAATTTAGGAGAAAAAGATTTTTTCAAAACAATAAAACTATATCTATCGTACCTTTAATCGTAGCCTAATTTACTACTTGATTATATTCACAAAAATAGTAAATGAATACGATTACAAGAGAAATATTTCTAATATCCATAAATATGCTTTCAAATACTCAAAGATGGATCCTAGTTAGTAGTCAATATATTTTTATTTTCAACTTGTACGTTGATGAAATCCTTTTTAACGATGACTTAGAGTTCTTCGCAACTAAGGCCTCTTGTTATAAATCCTAAATCGTCATCCTGAAAAACAAAGGAGCCATCATACGACTATGATAATCATTTTGATATAATCGATAATATATAAGCTAAAGCCTAAGCCCAAACCCAAGTCTTGGTATTGAATAAGAATCACTTGGTGCCTTCTAAATGAACCAAAATTGATCTACCTAAAGAAGTAATTCTATTTTCATGCAACTCTGTCTAACAAAATTCTCCTCTGATTACCTTAAATTTATTTTCATAAAGATCGACAAAGAATTCTTTTTATACTTAATTTTTTTGTTTATTAAATATTTTTTTTACAAGTATATCCGAATTATGGTAGGATTCTAAAATTACATACCAAATGATGAATGTTAAACTTATGTAACACGGCGACTATGCTTCAAAAACTAGCATCCTAATTACGTGATTTAGTGCATAATTCAGTATCGAACTTTTTGCATGGTTTCGATCGCAATCAAATTAAATGGTCGGATAAACATTCTCTCCATTCCATGGCACGTACTCAACCTTAATGACTTCAACTCGACGAACCAAATTAAGTACCGGTGGGTTCGATTGGTAATCGAGTGGTCTATGGGCTGGACCGGGGAGGAATGGACCGGGTGGGCCAGCTGGCTCGACGGAACCGCTTCTGCGCGAGACACGGGTGGGTCCGACCCAAAGCATTTCTTGCCCCGTTGTCTGCCATCGAGACCCTACTTTGACCCCTCTTGACTCCCTCCCCTGTCCACCCCCCACTCTCTCTCTCACTCTCCCCAACTCACTCGACATCGCCAGGCCACAGTGTGTTGTATAGTGAAGGAAGCAAACAAAGGGCAAAAATGGCCTAAGACGATTTTAACCCACCTACCGACATACCCCAACTTACCCTCTCTCTCGTACCTTCTTCTCCAATGTTCACCTCACCCTCCGATGCCCATCCAACGACCACACCCACTTTAATACCAGATCCACATTGCTCCATCCCTTTCCCTCTCTCATCCGCATCGCCGGTAACAGAAAGAGCATAGCAGCAGCAGACATTAGGTAAGAGAGAGAGAGAGAGAGAGAGAGAGAGAGCGAGAGAGGGGATGGTGGAAACCCACATGCAGACCGGCACGACGAGGCGCGGCAGCAACCCCCGCCTCGAGTCTGCCGATCTCGTCGGCATCGACATCCCGCCGACCCCGCCGAGCGACGCCCGCCCCGGCGCTAAGCAGGCCACCTCCTTCCTCTCCCTCATCGTCCCCTTCCTCTTCGCGTCCTCCTCCCATGCCCCCTCGTCCGGCGCTGCCGCTCCCGGCTCTTCCTCCACCGTCGCCACCGCCTTCGTCATCGGATCTTGGTACTTTTCCAACATCGGGGTGCTCCTGCTGAACAAGTACCTGCTCAGCATCTACGGCTATCGCTACCCCGTCTTCCTCACGGCGCTCCACATGGCCTCCTGCTCCGCCTACAGCGCCGTTGCCCTGCGGTGGCTCTGCTTGGTTCCCTTCCAGCCCGTCTCCTCCCGCTGGCAGCTGTTCAAGATCGCCGCCCTCGGCGCCATCTTCTGTTTCTCCGTCGTCTGCGGCAACGCCTCCCTCCGGTTCCTGCCCGTCTCGTTCAATCAGGCCGTCGGCGCGACCACCCCCTTCTTCACGGCCATCTTCGCCCTCGCGATCACCTGCCGCCGCGAGCCCTCCGCCGTCTACGTCGCGCTGCTCCCCGTCGTCCTCGGCATCGTCCTCGCCAGCAACAGCGAGCCCCTCTTCCACCCCCTGGGCTTCCTCCTCTGCCTCGGCTCCACCTCCGGTCGCGCTCTCAAGTCCGTCGTCCAGGGCATCCTCCTCACCTCCGACTCCGAGAAGCTCAACTCCATGAACCTGCTCATGCACATGGCCCCCATCGCCGCCGCCATCCTGCTGCCCCTCTCCCTCTGGACCGAGCCCGGCGTCGTCCCCGCCACCGCCGCCAAGATCCGCGACGACCCCTACCTCGCCCTCCTCCTCTTCGCCAACGCCACCATCGCCTACCTCGTCAACCTCACCAACTTCCTCGTCACCAAGCACACCAGCGCCCTCACCCTGCAGGTGCTCGGCAATGCCAAGGCCGCCGTCGCCGCCCTCGTCTCCGTTCTAATCTTCCGTAATCCCGTGACGGTCATGGGTGTCACCGGCTTCGGCATCACCATCATCGGCGTCGTGCTGTACAGCGAAGCCACGAAGAGGTCTAAGTCATCGTCTTCTTCTTCGTAGCCTCAGTTAGCCATTACTTCCCATTACCACGCCGCCTACTACATTCACCACCATGATTTCTCCTTCCACAAACTACTACATTTTGTCAGTTAAATTTGTTACGAGCACTGTTTAGATCAATATCGTCCATTGTTGGTGGAGAGGAGAAACCGTACTCTCTCCTGACTGCTGCCGCAACTGTTCTTAGCTTTGGTTTCCCTTAAAGCCGAAGGGATAAGGATGGTGAATCTACTCTTCCACAAAACTCTTTTCTTTGATGTGAAGATTGGAATTCTTTTTCTCTTGCGGATAATAATTGGTTCCTTTTGGTGGGTCAGTATTCACAGCTAAGTGGATTGCAGAATATATGCTCTAATATCCCCCTCATTTCGCTGCTTTAACTTTGGTCATTCACATGTATCTTATCAAACCTTCTTTTCCGTGCGCCATGATTGCTGTCCAAGGGAAGCAGGTCCTGCGTATATATCGAAGAAACTGGTGTTGGAAAAGGACATGATCTTTCTTCTGTCTCTGTAACGGGCGGTGAATCGTTCCTGTTGCTTTCCTTTTACGTTGGTATTGTTGCTTTTGTTTTTATCTTATTCGGTGGGACATGTAGAAATAACTCGAACCGATCGGGCTGATAAATCTGGATCGATCGCAACATTAATTGATCCGAATTCGACTCAGTAATCCGTTGGATCGAGTTAGACAGGTCTCATGTGGGACAAATCGGGTTGGAGCGACGAATGGCACGTGTGACGCGCGTAATTTAGCAGGGCTGAGCCACACCGTTTGGTTGTTCGTCAAGTTGTTACTGGGCCGTTGCTTCACGAACCGACTTGAGTCGATAATACGCTCACGTGGCACCGACGAGGCGAGGGGATCGTGTCGGTGCTCTCACGGGCGCGCGCCACAGTATGCGTTCGTTGTCGAAGAAATTTTCTTCCTCGACTATTCCCGGTTCCTCCGTGGCTCCTCCTGTCACCATCACCTACGGAAGACAGAGGGCGCACCGCGAGGCAAGGGCGGAAGGAACCCCGCGTCTGCGATAACCAGTGAGTTTTCTCTTTCCGAACTCTCTCTTATCTGCTTCTTTTCTCCTTTTTCTTCTCTTTCAGTTTCATTGTCGAGTTTGGGTGGTGGATCCTCCGGGGGGGCCGGCGATAGGCAGCCATACGGTGGCCCAATCAGAGCGCACTGACCTCGAGTTTTCGAACACATTCCATCTAACAATTATTGATTTATATAACAATTTGATGTAAACATTACAAATGTGAAGAAATTTAGGGTTGATAACAATGTTAGAGGCCGTCATTAGCACTCTAATGTCGTTGTAGGGATCAACTCCATGTCTTCCTTTAAGCTGGAGTTGACGGTAATCGACTTTTGATTGTATAAAAGAATAAGGAATTGGTGCAGCCTATCTTCTCTGGAAATTCAGATACTTGATGCTGAAGCCGAAAACGAACAAGAATAGCACGATCACTGCGATGTGAAGTGACACAATGAGCGGTAGATAGCTTTCCTGTAGTCCAAGATATCCCTTGAGGAAATCTTTCACTGTTTCACCTGACGTCCCTGCCGCAATTAGGGGATCTTCTTTGTCTCCTAGCTGTGAAACCATTAGACCATAGACAGTCCATGCAGCAGGATCAGCCCAGTAATACCATCTCCACCAAATTGGTATCATCTGCAGACACCGTCGATTCATGCTGAGATATTGAGTATGACAAAGATGAAATAGAATGAGGTATATGTAGAATGTTGGATACCTTTCTAGGAACAAAGAATCCTGAGAACATGTTCCATATAATGAAGAGGAAGAAAGAAAAAAGTGCCGCTATTTGCTGGTTAGGTGTTAGTGCAACCGTCATCATCCCAAAGAGGACAAAGTATATAAAACTTAAGAGCAAGAAGAACATGAACCAGAAGAACTTGGCTGCAACAAATGGGAATCCAATCATTGGATAAACGATGACTGAGAAAAGTATTGCTTGGATTAGAATGTAAGGGATTTCAATGGCCACCTGTACAATGAGAAGTTGTCAGTTTATGATCGTTCTTACAGGAGAGACACAAGGTATAAAACGGTTATTCTACCAGAGATACAGTATGGCATGGCAAGTCTGAGAGAAACATCAGCATGACAGATGCGCTTATAAAATCCAGAATATATGCATTTTACAAAACTAAATTCTTTCTTTGAGCTGTCACAGAAGAACAACCCAAGTAGTGGTAGGTGCATGTGTTCCTATAAGCCAATCCAGTCTATTGTCATCAACTTCTGATATGAGATTCCTTGTGTGTCATAATCTCCCTCATTCATTTAATGGCTCGGCATTCTCATTAAGGTCCATGACTTAGAATGAGTGGTCTATTGATTTCCTAGTAGGAATCATCTGTGAGACATGATACTAGAGTGGCGGCTCTACTCCACATCTCCTAAACTCTACACGTCTATGTTTTAGAATTCGCTTTGATGCTAATCAATTGACTTGAACTATAAGTGGACTAGCCAAATGACTTGGATGGAAAGGTGTCAGTGTTGTGCTAACTTTATATCAACTATATCGATTTGCAGTAATCAGCAAACTTGTTTCATTATCATCGACTCATGAACCGCACAAGCTATTAGCTAATAACTAGTGAAAAATATGGTTATTACCAAGTTGTCTCAGAATGTTAAAGTCCAAGTTATGATATTAGGTCAATCAAGTCTTATATTTAAAACAACTATTTTCTCGTTGTGGGATAATTGGGATGTTGCATAAATTACTGGCTTCATTTTGTGGAAGTAATGGCCACTTTATCAGTTCTTCATTCTTTTGTTTCCTTAGTTGAATTTGCATCATATATAAATTAGGAAAACTTTCTAATGTCAAGTAACCTTAAAAATTAAGGATTGAAGTTTCAGCCAACATTGGAAATGTTGTGCCAAATTGTGCTCTCATGATGCCAAATATTTTATACTACGTTCAGGCCATTTTGAACAGAGCAAAGACCACTGGCTCCCCCTAAACATCCCTAAATAGTAGTGGTTTTTGAGCAAATTTTCAAAAAATTCACAAATTTCTTGGAATCTTTTGGCATGTTTCAAGGTAGCATAGAGGGGAAATCATATAGTGCTGTCAATATAATCAAACCCTGCATGCTCCTCTATTTAAAGCTTTACATTTAATTAGTATATCTGTTAAGTAGGTTTTAATGAGTTATTTTGTAACATGTCCTTTTAAATCAAGTATCATTTTCTTGGAGGTTTTTGCTTCCTCTTATTAGAAAAATATAAGAATAGTTTTATTGAATTTTTAGCTAGATCATTTTCCAGAATCCTGATATAACTAAGCAAAACATGTAACATGCAGGATCATAGCTGACAATATCTAAGATTTGCTAGGAAATTGTTGTATTTTTTTCGTAGTTAACCAACTTATCACTTGTTAGTTTGATCACCATAGGGACTATCATAATACACATAAGAAAAGTTGTACCTGAGCAATGGCATATGGCATAGAAGAATACATTCCGGCTGCTCTTTCACGATAAAATACAGTCCTCTCCCTTTCCACAATAGGCTGTACTACACTAGCATTTGCAAAGCCAATAAACAATGCTGAGCCGTACATTGCTCCTAGAATGTTGAAAACATCTTGTTCCATCCTTCTGTTATATCATTATAAACAAATTAAGTAAAACTGATAAATTAGAATAAATAGAGTGTTTGTTTCTTACTTACATTTTGGAACCAATATCAAGGAAGACTATGCCAAATAGTGCTGATACTGTAATCGTGATGATGAAACGAACTACGTTGTGTTCTGGATTTTTCCAGTAAGATCTGTGCTGTTTCCACAGGCAAGATACACACTGCGACCAAAAACCTTTTGCATACTTGGATGTAAAGTGTATGTCTTCTGCATTACTTTGTCTTTTGCTCATCTCATCAACCATTTTCATGTTCCTTCTGAAGAGGCACAAAAGAAGCAAGTTATGGGTAATGTTTTATTATATATTTATCTATGTATAAGTTGCATCAAAGAGACTTTTAAGGGTTTACTTGTATGCAGATGAATTGCGAAAGATATTTCCAAAATCTACGCCAAGCTTATATTCCATGTTAGGAGAAGTGACGTCTAACATCCATGTAGCAGGATTTTGACCATCTCTTATCTTTGGTACTCCCGAAATACCCTGCAAGAATTTTTTTAGTTGTTGGTTGCACATGTTTTTTCTGATACAGTAACTCTGGATATCCTGAAATTGTTCTTACTTCAAAGTATTGTATCATGGTTTTGGATAACTTGCCCAAAGGCCCTCCATATATTAGCTGCCCTCCTTTTTTCATAAGAAGCAACTGCAAATAAAACAAAAGGCAAGGGTAATCAAAATACAAATCCAACAAAGCTAATAATCTCTCAATAACAACCTGTAGATCAGATTGTTTTGCTACAAATATGGGCAAGATGTAAAAATCTCTAGACTCAGTTTGTCCTCTATGCCATTTGCAAAATGCTTTTTGAACATTGATCATTTCTTGCGGCTTAGTTTTCATTGAGAAATTTAGATTTATGACCAGCTTGGTTCACTTTTAAAGGAAAGTGTTTAATGATAAAAAAAATCAAAGGTAGCTGCAATCTTTTATTCTTGGTCCCTGGACATCATAAATTCTTTTTCCTACCTTTTTTGGACTTGAAGTTTCAAATTTGAATACTTCTTTCGCTATTTGAGTCAGTATATGATGCTTTATGATTCTTATCTATTGTTGATCAGATCCCCTCATGATACCGTCAACTTTTCTTAATTTGCTTATCTAACACTATGAACTTTTCAGTGGCATAAGCAATGAGAGCAAGTCCATATTGATGATGTTGCACCATAAGAGTTGTAACATGTGGCGATGATTGATTATTCATAACAATTGTCACATTTCCTACTAGAATTGTTACAAATATGTTGACATACACTTATGTCTCAATATGAAATGACATTAGCATTTCATTTATAAAACATTCATCTAAGTCTGATGTTTGGTGGAGTTTTTCAGTCTTGTCAAACTGCATTACATTTGGTTGTAAAAGGTGTCAAATAGAAGGAAAAATATATTCAGGTATGTGCCCTTGAAATCAATTGACAACCATTTCAAAATGTTAGTGTTGTTCCTTAATAATAAGATATCTAGAGAAAACGAAGGAATTATTGTTTGATGTATTTATCACAAACATTGTTACATACTTTAAATTTCAAAGTTTAAACAATGTGCTTCTAGCTAGTTTATTGGTTGTTTAATATATCCCTGACAACATGCAACCATAGATGGCATGATAAGACTGCAGGTCCCCTAAATGAGGCTTATACCCATTATGGAGAAGATTCAGATAAGTTCAGCATTTCTTTCATTTTTCATTATCAGTGACTATAATGTAGAGTTTCAACGGGTGGAGGTGTGGGATGTACACGTCTTGGTACCATGAAATTTGAATGCATCCTAATTATCATTGCAATGCATGAAGTATATGCTACATATATGAAGTTATATAATCATTCTGCTTTTTCTTTTCATGGATTTCTCCTTGTTTTATCTTTATTTAATTATAATAACTGGAAGAACCGCTATTACTGTATTACCTCATCAAAAGCTTCAAATATGTCAATGCTTGGTTGATGGATTGTGCAGACAATAGTACGCCCAGTATCTGCTGCCTTTCTAACTGTTCTCATGACAATTGCAGCAGCTCGAGCATCTAAACCTGTTGTGGGTTCATCCATGAATATGATAGAAGGGCTAGAAACTAACTCTACTGCAATTGTCAATCGTTTCCGCTCTTCTGCTGCAAGTCCACTTACTCCTGGTAAGCCTACCATAGCATTCTTCAATGACTTTAACTCAACCAGTTCCATAACCTCATTTATGAATATCTGGGATAGAGGAGAAAACAATATATACATTAGATCTACTCCAAAAGCCAGAAGGATAAACTTTATCTAGTTCAGGAACCTGAAGGTATAACCAGAATTAACGATACATGCAAGCATTGTATGCAAAGTTTGATCATTATGCTTTTTGTTTGTCACTAATTTATGTGATGATGAGTGGTGGTGCAAGTCTTGGTTTTGAAGCAACTTACATTTCTTGTGTTCGCATCAACATTGGATGGAAGACGAAGCCATGCTGAGTACCATAAAGACTCAAAAACTGTTAGGCAGGGGGAGTGATTATCTGATTGTTCACAGTATCCTGAAATCCTAGCGAAGGTTTCTTGCTTTTTTGGATATCCAGATATTTTGATGCTTCCTTCAATGTGTCCTGCAGTTTTTCTTCCTGCCAAAACATCTAATAATGTGGTCTTTCCAGCACCTGTCACCCCCATCAACGCAGTTAGTACTCCAGGTCTAAAAACTCCAGAGACATCCTGTAATAACTGAAGTCTATCTTCCTTCATTCCATTTTTCTTCAATTGCTGATCAGTGACAAGTAAAAAGAACAAAATAGACAAGTACAAAGAACAAAATAGTCAGATATTGGACAAGTTTTATGAGATCAATTACTGGTGTTTTTGAATAGATAGAAGTTTAGCAGTTTACCTTTGGCATGTCAACATAATAATTAATATTGCTGAATGCCATTTTCAGAGGCTGGAATGGTAGAGACATCCTACTTTGGGATGTCCCTGTAGTTGCTTGGTCATCAGATACGGCGATCCTTTTGAAATCCTTAGGCCACATATTTTTGTTCGAACGGCTTTTCTGTGGAGCTGCATTTTATGGAAAATCTAATTAAAAATTCTCCCGAAACATATTTAGATTCTTTTTGGGAGGATTGAAAATCATCCCAACTGACCAAAGATCAATGATGGAGGTTACAAATCAAAGACTGATGAATGTGATCTATGGCTTTTTCAAACAACAAAATGATCAATGGGGAAGAAAGAAAAGAAAGAGAAAAGCTTAGAAACCAAAGCTTATGTAATTTTAAGGTCTATTGCATGTTAATGAAGCTAAAAAAATATCATTCACCAAACCATATTCTGAACAAGGATTTGGGCTGTTGGTGTTGATTTAAATACTTTTGACAGTATTTGCATGGGAATTGAGCAAATTTTAATCCTTATGTTTTGTTTTCCAAAGAAAAATAAATCCTGTGCTGTTAAACTGATTTTTTTTTTTAATTTTAGTTTATATGTTGGCTAGAAAACTCTGAAAGACTATGATTTTTGAAAGACATATGTTGGCTATAACTCTGGCATGTAATAGGTTATGTTCAACAGAATTGTTTCTTTCAAGTTGGAGCTTTTATGCCTAAACTTTAATGGGATCAAGGTGAAAAATAGCTCAATTATATAGATACAAACATGCAGTGTACAGTTGGATGGAGGAAAATATATAGACCTCTTAGATATTCAAGTGCAAAGATGCTGAGAATGTTGAAGACCAGAGCAAATAAGAGTAATATCATCACGCTGTACCAAAACCAATGCCACTCTGTTAACATCCCTCTTGATCTCAAAATGGTCTTCCCGACTGTATCCCCTGTGCTTTCTCCATTCTCAGTTTTCTGTGAAGAAAAAACATTATCAACAGAGTGAGTTCTCTCACTGAATTGGGAGACATTATTAATATTAGGTTATTCATTATTAAGCAAATCTATTCTCTTAACGGAAACTTCCAATCACCATTTGAAGATCATTAAGTTACTAAGTATAAATATAGTTAGCAGTATGATCTGAATGAGTCCTGAAAAGGATCAAGACATTCTCTTTGAATTTTTAATTTAGCATTAATCATATTTTGGCCTTCCATGAAGTCCTTTACTAAACCTTTGTCCTTCATTCAACGCTACTTAGGATGTTTACTATAGTTGAATTTTAGCCAGTAAGTTCCTGTTTATGGAGCGGTTGGAGCATACCATATTCCATCTCTGATCAAGGAATTCATTGATTGCTACAGCATTCTGACCATACGTCATAGGAGACAACCAGTAACCCCAGACCAACCATGGTTGGATATCATCTGATTTGCACATAGTAACCAAATAAGTAACAATAGGAAAATTATGAGGTACATTAGAAACACTCTTGCATCTTTTCTTAAGATAAAAAACCACTAGTATCTAACCTTTTGATATGACAAAACCACCAAGAATGTAGATTGACACTAGAGTTGCAGTCCCAAGTGTGTTAGCCATAAGTTGTGTCCTCCCAACAACAGCTATAAAACGGAAAAGTGACATTGACATCTGATGCACACAGAAAAGAGCCAAGAACTGTTGCAGGAATCTGCCATGAAAACATATATATGTATCATGCAAATGCCATCCAATATTTTATTCTAGCATATTAAGATTTAGCAAGAGGTAAAGCTGTAACATACCTAACTGCTGATGGTGCAAAGCCAACCACATAGTATGTTAGACTTGTCCATAGACCTGCTTCAATGAATGACATTGGGAGGCTAAGGACTGTTATAGATAGAAGGAGAGCCCATCCTGGCAAAAACAGTACTTCCCTCTGCTTGTAATAGATAGGAAGTCTTTGTACCATTATTGATAATTCTGTCATGCCATTGAACTTCACTATCACCACTCCAGCAAATATGGCTCCCATGTAAAGGTACCCATCAGCTACTGTCTGATGTTTCATTTTTGTTCGCAGGAAGATTGTCATAATCACAAATGCCAAGAGTACTATCTGTATGGTTTTGAATATGTGAACTGGAGAGTTCCTCTTCATCAATAACTTTTCCCTTGAGAAGCAAGCCTTGAATATCTCCCACTTTGGAACATTATATATCTCTTTTAGTTTGACCATTTGTTCACTCTCCTCAATGCTAGATGGCTTTTGCAACTGTTCTTGAAGAAGCCGGCCAAACTGGGAAGATTCAAAAGAATCTGAAAACTTTTGCACAGATAGATACTGGTATGTGCTTTTGTTACCCATCCAATATTGTGCTTGATCCATCTTTGACATTACCTGCATAAGTACACGCCACCAGAAATTATATTATTTGATGTAATTCCTGAAACAAAAGCCTAATTGAAGCAATACTTGATTCATTATTGTTTGTACATACATTTGTACTAAAAGTGCAAAAAAAAGTTGCATTTAAAACTTATGAAACAACTATATCCATGCTAAAAGTTGCTGCTTCAATACAAACATAAGTCGCATCATTCATAAAAAGTATATTTGGTTTATTATTTTTGAGTTGGACCTAGAACAATGTCAATGTTGTACTGAAATAACTATGGAGCAGTCTGTAAGAGAGAATGTAATTGCCATTAGTTTCTTGCAATTTCATCTTTAAACATATTGGGCTCTTCTCCTCATTTGAAATGGAGGAAATACATATGCAGGTTAGTTCGTTTATAGTGTAGAGCAGTTGGTACTCGTATGAAACTTGGAGAGACTGTCTATACAAAGTTAGTGGTAGTTGTAGGATATGATTGACTTCTACTTCTTTTCTGGAGTGGGCCATTGGTAGCCTCCTTTTCTTGTGGTCTTGTGGTGCTCATTGGAAGTGGATGATTGACTAGATTGGTATAAAAGCTTGATGGGCTTTCAATTACCAATTTATGGATTTTTAGGACGCATGGTTTAGGTCCAACTTTATCTAAGTTATTGGGTCGATGGGCCTTCTGGGCCTAGTTGTCACATGCAGATTCCAATATAATGAATAGAAATGTAGGTTAAATGGCAACATAAAAAACTTACATAAGCTATCGCCCTAGATTGCTAAGCTGGCAATGTCAAGTAATAAATATTTATGCATACTCTGATCCAAACAATCTAATTTTCTATGTGTTTGAATGACAAGGGATTATAGAATTTATTATTCATTATTTTGCAAGTTAACCACATAGGGTTTGTATTTTGAAATTCTCAATAAGATGCTACCGATCCAAGACTTATAGGTTTACTATGAGGAAGATGTTCTCCTCACTAGAAATTGCTATTGTATTATGCATTGTTAGATTAACAAACTTGAGAAAATGTTTGTGAAAGAAAGGGGTAGCTAGTAGGAGCATATAGCTTGCTAATATGTGCTTAATTATATTATTCAGATGACATACAGAATCAACTTTAGATATTATTTTATATTAAAAGGGAGTATACTGATTTTCTTTCTTCTTGGACATTTCTTTTTTAAACAATATCTGTACTTCATAGGTTCATGGTTATTGCATCCAAATCTTGGAAACAAAAACTAGAAGTTTTAATATTTTTCTGCAAATCTAATCATACCTGTGTGTTTTCTCTTATTTTGTTTTAGAATGTGTCTTTTGTGTTGAGAACAATAGCCTGTGGCTTGGTGTTACCCTAATTACATGGTACGCTCTTCTAAATTTGTAGTTACAGTCCCAATGGGATTAGAGTTGTAAGTTGTATGAAAGCGATGTAAAAGGAAGTTCCTCAGCTTGATGTCAAATCATTTAAACTAAATCATTGATTAACAATTCGTGAGATGATTAATAAGGAACGTATTAAAGAAGCAATTGGTAGTTGATACCTCTTGGAGGAAGTCTGCGACATTTTTTCTATCAGGACATCCCAATCCCATTGATTCAAAAAATGAAAGAACATCTTCTCGTGGTCCTTGATAAGCAATTTGTCCCTCACATAAAAGGATGATGTCATCAAATAGCTCAAATACCTCTGGAGTAGGTTGAAGCAAAGATATAACCATGGTGAGATCCAAAACATGTGTCATCTGCTGCAAGAACTTGATGATTTGAAAAGTAGTGGAGCTATCAAGCCCAGTTGAAATGTCATCCATGAAAAAGCATTGTGCTAACCCCACTAGCATTTCCCCTGCAACAATTTTTTTAGGACGAAATCAGTATCTTAGATAAAATCCAAATCTGATGAACTCCCAGTCTTGTATTATTTTGAAATTTGGATAGGATGGTGTTGAACATGTTGAATCTGCATATTCTTATTGTGGATTCTCTCACAAAATTATTCAGGATGATTGGAAACCTCCTGGATGTTGATATCTTAATATTCTTTATATTGCAACTCCAATGCTTCTGAAACAATGGATGGTATTTTCGTAGTGTAGATAACTTTAAACTTGATGTTGTTCACTGGCCAAGTTTGACGCCCATCCATCCTAACGTGAGGTCCCATTGTTTGGTAAATGTCCATCATTAGATCCATTAGATTTTTTGTATGTCTAGCTACATGTCCAACTCTTGGACTTGAATTCTTGACCTGATACTACATGCAAGGTTTTGAATCTCAGTGGCATTTCCATTCTAGCCAACTGCAGAATCTACATATGGTTATTCCCTGCTGAATGCCAGTACAATTGGTGTCACAGAGCTGCTTTTAATTTTTAGCGACTTTAATGTGACTAATTATTCATAAACCTGACCTATTGCATTTTGTACATGTCAACGTATTCACTAAAATTGCATATATCAGTTTAATGTTAAGGTCATTGACATCTAATAATGCCCTTGACCCTCTCCACTGACAGTAACTCGGAAGCTCAAAGTTGCAGTAACCAGGCTACTGTCCACCAGCTATTTACTTCAACGTTGTAGTCTGTGCTATATGTTGTGTGATTATAATTTGTTGTATCACCGTAATGCCAACTTTTAAGTGATCCTATTTTTTGGATGATTAACAATTCTTCAGATGAAGCATACAAATTTATTGTCAATCCTCTTATGCATACAATAGTTGCATGCTAAACTATGATATGTTGCTAATGTCTTCTGACATGCAAATACACAGAACAAAGAAACAAAATGCAAGAAAATTCTTGAAATGGTGTTTCTAAAGGGATAGCATTAAAATCAATTATTTTTACTGTACCAATTGTGACTCGTTTCTTTTGTCCTCCAGATATTCCCCTTCGCATCTCATCACCTATTATTATGTCTGCACACTCATGCAAGCCAAGTATCTGAAAAGATAGGTCATTTAAATGTAAGAAGATACTGAACAAGGTAAGTTTACTTCAAAAGTTTGATTGTCCTGTACTCTATGGTTATTTTGAAGAATCTAAAGTTAATTAACAAGTCTAGTCAAGTTCGTTATGTATGAGACATGTTGATATCTATTCTAATTTTACAAATTTACAATATCATTTTAAGTTGAATATGACATGCAATTATATTTTATCATATTCATGATGTCCTACCACTACAAATGAGAGACTTTTTTAATCAAAGCAAAAAAACTTTAGTATACCTGTCTTGTTATGGTTTATGGACGGAATTTTTTTTCAACTTTTAGAAGGCAATTTCCAATGTTATGTGATGTGGGACAAATTTGATGTTAAAGTAAATGCTAATGATACATCAATATCATATCTTTTTGGTGAAAAAAAGTTGTCAACATATACTGGAGTTAAAATTTTAGTTACTCTATCAACCATTGTGGGCTCCTTATAGCTCTGTTAAAGATCTCTATATTGTTTGGACAAAGTGATAGAAGCTTATGGGGAATAATAATTTTTAGCATTTCGGCACTGTAATAAAAGGTGTCATTGTCATGTTTGGACTCTGATTCTGCAACATATGTAAAATTTAAATGTTTAGAGGTTCTATTAGTTTCAGATTTTTAAAAATTTTTTTTTTTACTAAAATAAGAGATAAGAAAGGTACATACCTTCAGAATGTAGTTGGTTATGAAGTTCCCTTCATCTTTTGAAGAATCGTTTTCCTACATAACACATGAAAATGGTAATTCTACTACAATCCTTTCTGAGTTAAATCTAAATTGTCAAAATCAAGTGGTATCTTTACCATGGCACTAATGTTTCTCTCTTCTTGGATGCTTGCTTCTATTTTCGCTGTGCTCACAGCTTTATGCATCTCTGCAGAAGTCATTGAATAATGAGATAATGTACTTGTCTTTCCTCTAAGAGTTGGGTTCACTGAAGCTTTACATTTATATTAAATGGTAGTTTCTTCTATAGATTGCTTCTCTTCAACTGTGAAGGTAAGGTGTGCTAATCATTTTCTCTTAGCAAAGTTGGTTTGTAAGCTTACATATGATACACCGGGTGGAAACATAAACCCTGTTTAGTAATAGAAAGCATGTGCTGTTAACAAACTAGATAGGTAATATACTAATTCTAAATACAACCCATTAAGTTGACCAAAACAGGGTGTGAATGTAGGCCTAATTTCCTTGGCCTGGGCAGAATATTGTGTCTGTTCCGTGTAAGCATATTATCTTTATATATAATAATTTTAAGCATAAACATAACATGGTTTAATTTTTTTCTTTTACTCTTTTTTGGGTAAGATTTTTTAAAGCACTGCTATAATTGATAGATCCTTACCAATTTCATTTCCAGCTTTTAGCATTTTTCTAGAGAACTCCATTGTCTCCTTCACTGTCATCTCAGAATGATGGAGGTCATATTGGCTAACATATGCACACATCCTTTGGGAGATATAGTGATTCATCTTTTGTCCATTATATGCGACTTTTCCTGTGACCTAGGGAATGAGAATCAATTAGTACCAAAAAATAAACAGATTAAGACAAGATATCTAGGCGTTGATAACTCATTTTCCCATACACATCGAAAGAGAAGGCAAAAAGAAATACTTACATTTAAACTAGGGTCTAGTTTTCCCGACAAAGCTCTCAAAAATGTTGACTTTCCAGATCCTGGAGACCCAAGGACAAGTGTCATCCTGAAATAGACATTTTGTTTAAATTTTAGATTTTCTATAGTTAAAGAGATAAAAGAACTATGAACTCAGTTAACCTATATCTAGGGCTCCTTTATTAATTTGAATATCATATATGTAATTGATAAATGTGCATATATTTATGTCTTAGGTACATGTTTGTTTATATTTACGCAAACCAGATTGGCATACATAGGATAATGCCACAATTAATAAATAGTCAATCCATATTATTAACCTAATGATATAGGTGAAGCATTGTGAGGTTGAGAGGAGTTAGAAATTAGGAGAAATTTTCAATGGCATCTTGGCGATAATGTTGAATATAGCATGACCTTTCCCTATCTATAAAAGTCAGATGACTAAGAAGAGCAACTTTGTATGTTTCCCTTGTACAAAATTACAAATGATCCCAAAAATATGTAACTTTCTGAAGGTCAAAGATCAAAACTCTTTTTCCCAGAGATTCTCATAGTTTATATAAGCATTCAACAAAGTTAATATGTGATATTTGTAAGGAGACCATAAATCATGAACAAATAACTGCAAAGACAAGTGCTGTTATGTTCAGGATGCTTGATATTATCTTTTCTACAGCTAAAAGTATTGTTTTCCCTTTATGATGATGTTCTCATTCATGTAAGATGGAATCTTCTCTGGGACTGTGGCCTCAATTCTGTTAAGTGGGTATGTCTTAATTATGGTCCCTTATCATTTAATTTTTTAGTCACTTTCTACAAATGTTTCAATTGGTGTTCTGCCCCGATGGGACTGATATATTTTTTCTCTGATAAAATAGTAGCTTAATTATTTGAGAAAAGATAATGTCAAAGATCAGCCTATTTTAATATCCTTCAGGAGAAAAACTGTTGCAGAAAGCAGACAAATAAATAGTTTTTATAATTTCTCAGGTAGATCATTCACACTGAGTTTAAAAAGTACCTAGAAGGCTTTACAATTCCTCTCAGACCATTTAGCACTTTGACAGGCTTCCTGTTTGCTTGGTATAATCTTAGCCATCCCATGAGCTCCTGTTCAAACACATTATGATTATTTTTGTTTGTGCACAATGCAAAATCTAGATTAAAACATAGGTTGATTATTAACAAAATATCAGGAACGTATAAGAAATATGCAAATTTAGTTGAAGTCAAGAAGATAAGGTGTAGACCTGTGCACATTAAAAACAAAAAAAGCATTTCTTCTGTTCTCTTTGCCCAGAAGTACAGAACATAGTTTAGGATAGACCATGTCCACTCTTTATATACCACTCGGTACTTTGTGAGGGAAAAACATTTTTCTGAATTGCAAGCACAGTCTCAGTGCTTGTCTACAGGAATTACAAATTACTGTAAATTCTTAATATTTCTAGTCAAGTTCTCATTGCTAGTTACTTCATCACTTTGCATTTTTCTGAAGTGTGCACACTTTGTATATCCAGATCTAGAGCTTGTAATGCAGTAAGTTAACTAATTATTGTTTTCTATTAGGGGTACACGAAACAATTAGTCAAAGTCTGGTCCTTGTCCATTGGGTCTAAGGCAGGGGAATTCGTAACTTTACCAAACCCTCTTATTAAGGGAGCATCTACTTCGTTTTTTTTGGTTTTTCCTGTCACAACTTTGACCTTCACTTGCACACACACAAGTTATTATAAGCTGCCTTCGTATGGAGCAGCCAAATAATTTGTGAGACAAGGAATCATAAGTTAGCATAGCTATTCTAATACTTCAATTCAAGCATCTAATGTTTATGAATTGTGTGCTGCATGTTCTTCTTGTGATGTTAATTTTGTAAGATCTAAGTATCAAAATGCTAAGACTTGAAATTTCAAGTACACTTGTTTTCCATTACTATTTTACCAAAGATTAATTAAAACAAGGTTCATGGCCATTAGGTCCAGAAGTGAAAAAGTAACTCGAAAATCTACAGATGTCCTAGTGCAGAATCTTTTACTGAAAATCTTGAGTTAGTTGTCTTATGGTGACTTTGACTTCTTATTAGCAGATTTTTATTCCATGGACAGCAAACTAATTTGTCAACAAAGCCACACAAAAAGAAACAAAAGAAGAGGTAGGTGGTCGCTCTTTGAACCAAAGATTCAGTGGTTAAATTTCCTCCTGAGCTTCAGCACAAAACCATCTGCAGATATGCAAAAGATACATGAGCAAGCAAGGAGATGGTGGATCCTCCAGCCTCACCACCAGGGAAAAGGAATGCTGACATCGAGGGAGATGGGAAACTAGTATGGAGGTTATTTGCAAGCTTGTGAAGACTGATCCACTACATCTGTTCTTGACACAGCTTATCTTACTTGGCTTGAGATCCACATAAGCACTATTTCTATTGAGGTAAAGACTGGAGACGGTGTGATCCGTCAAGCACAGCCTAACCTTTCATGCCTATATCTCTTGCTTCATTTGTTGAGACACTGTAACTGCTAACTTTACCTTTGCTATTATATCCAAGTGTTTGCCCATGCTGATGCTGTGCTTCTTGGTTAAGTTCAGGGACATTTCGGCCATGGACATTTAGGGCATGCCACAGTAAGCCGAGCGAATCTAGGTGATGAAGTTGCAGCTTTTTCCACCATCAGATGATAAAGACTGAAGGTGGAGGTTATATTGAGTGGATACACAATTTGCTACCAGCTTCATGAGCATAGAAATCCGACGAAGCATCAGGCATACATTTCTCCTATATTCTACCCTATACTCCCTGTTTAGCTGCAGAATGGTTTAGTCCATGGCACCTAAATCAGGCAAGTTCTAGCTGAAACAGTGTTTACTCAACTTTATAGCAAGTATAAACAAAAAAAGGTGCAGGTAATATGGCGAGACTAGTAACTGGAAGTTGAATATATTGTGGCCTCTGGTAGAGATGGAAGTCAACTCTGCAGGTACTAATTACTACTTGCTCTACTCGTTTCTGTGCAGGCGTTGCGGGATCAAAGGAAGAAAAGATAATAAGAGAAGGCATCATCTTCTCAAGGACTCAAACCCAACTGGTGATCAAAGGTCAAGAACACGTGTTTGTCTTACTAGAGCATGGTGGCAAGTCTACCTGAGCAGTGTTGATGACGGCATTGGGGAGGGTGGGAAGAACCCTCTTCCGAACTGACGCCTCCGTCTCTACCGACAGTTCCTCGAACCTGACTTCGACCTTGGGAGCCTCATCGCCCAACCTGAAATCACCAAGCAACATCTTACAGGTAACACTCTGAAACTTCACTAAAACTACATGATCTCACTACCTCGCTCTATGGTCTCGTATGCACGATAGAAGTTCTTCATGCTCTTCGTATGTCATCGGAGCACTATCTGATCCTTCCATCGCCTCTCTCTTCATGTTTCTCTCTGTGTGTGGTGCAAGAAGAGCTTCTCTTCTTCCTTGAAGAAACCTCACAAGGAGTAGCGAGGAAGGAAGGAGAAGGCGGGGTTTATATAGGATGCAAAGCTTAGAGGCTAGGGGCTTATAGAATCTCAAACGTAATTCCCATGACGGTATGGTGTGTTCAAAACACATGTGCTTTTGTTCTTGTGCGGCCTATTTGCGAGCCTTGTCAAGCCCGTTACACGAACACGTCCAGTGTTGTACCACCCGAGACCAGTCAAACTTAGTTAACGGAACCAACTTGCTCAGTGCCGGCCCCGCACACCACCAATTCCGTTATCGCCACAGAAGTTCTCCGACCGCGACGGAAGAACGAGGCAGAGATGAACACGTGGAGAGTTTGGGTTGTCCATATTGGATTCCACCACCCACTGTTTTGTTCGCATTGAGAAGATTGCTCGAGTCTGATTCATCGTCGATTACTTGCATCTTCTGTTATCGATGCAGGGTTTATGCAGATTTGAATTCTCCACTGCGGAGTAGTCATTGCTTGAACGCTTTAACTTGGTACTCCTCCTCCTTGCAGATACACTGCAACACAGTAATGGGGACCTTCGACATGGCGGAAGATGATGGGTTTGACCTGCACCTGCAGGTATGTATATATCTGAACTCACAGGCATATATGCATCGTATTTAACCATGTTTAACCTGTGGTGTTCTGGAGGGCCTGTTGCTCGTCATCACAACGTCGTTGCATGAGAAGTCTGGCAGCCGTCACAGTCATTCCCACGTCAGAAACTGGGTGGAAGCTGCGAGCTCGACGTCCGCCGTAGAAGTCCATGCAGCATTTATTTCTTTTATCCGTGGCGGTCAGAACTTATCTAACACCGAAGACATTCTCCCATTAATTATGCCATTTCGTGCACGAAAATAAGTGGCCATTATGAGCATGTCGCACGAGGTGGCCCGTCGCATGACCTACTTGCATGCACTGCTACTGTGATCATCGGGTAAACGTCGTTGTCTCTCACATCATTTAATTAATATTATATATATATATATATATATATATATATATATATATATATATATATATTTGTATATATATATATATATATATATTTGTATATATATATATATATATATTTGTATATATATATATATATATATTTGTATATATATATATATATTTGTATATATTTGTATATATATATATATTTGTATATATATATATATATTTGTATTTGTATATATATATATGTATTTGTATATATATATATATGTATTTGTATATATATATATATATGTATTTGTATATATATATATATATATATATTTGTATATATATATATATATTTGTATATATATATATATATATACATATGTATATATATATGTATGTATATATATATATATACATACATACATCCATATATATATACATACATACATCCATATATATATACATATATATATATATATACATACATATATATATACATATATATATATACATATACATATATATATACATATATATATATATACATATATATATATATACATATGTATATATATATATATATATATATATATATATATATATATATATATATATATAGCATTCACAGAGAATGAAATAAGAGAATAATTAGAGATGAAGCACCTCAACAACCTCTTTCATGCCATGCCTATTCTTGATGCATCCATAATGTGTTGATACGTGTGCTATGCTAATTGTATCGCGAGATATAATGTTGTTAGTAGCTTTTATTGACAGAGCCACGATGTCCCATTCAAGTACACAAGAAATAAAATAGTGTTATGCCCTAATGTCTAAATTAGGTGTGCTAAAAATTAAGAACAAGACTCGTATCGACGACGTTTAGCCAATGACATTTCAGCGGTTGGCACACGTCCTTTCATGAATCTTAGCTTTGAAGTGGTTGCTGAAACTTTGACTTCTCAGTTGTGTCTCCTAATTCTCTTTCTCCATGCATTACCGACCCCAAATCCACAAGCCCCATCCATCGTTCACATTATTTCCTTATTTTTGTTCAATCAACATTTGGCAAATCAATTATGGATATGAAAGCCACTCGCACAATAACAAAAGGGGTCATTGTTCAAGCTCTTCATGTGGCATTCCACAAAACAAAATGGGGAATATTGAGATCGATAACTTGGAAGAACAAAAGAAACCAGGAGCTTTCGTTTTCTTTTCAACAGGATTCGTGAAAGGTGCTTCTTCGCTGAGATCGATGGCAGTGCTTTCAAAGAGTAGGTGTTTGTGGAATCCATGGAGAAAGGGAGATCCAACTCCCATCAATGTCCATCCATCCATCCATCCTTCTCTTATGCTCATATTGGAATATATGTTATTTCAATTAGCTTGGTACTCCTCTCCCACCACCTACTGCAGCAGCAAACAAAGCGAAGACTACTTACTAATTGATAAGAGTTAATGACATGGATCAAATATATATATATATATATATATATATATATATATATATATATAGAAGAATTACTGTTCTTTACCCATATTATTTGGTCACTCAATAAAACCCTTAATAGTTTCAATGCCTTACGGGTCAAAATCAAACTTGGTTACGAGGTTAGCATTCATGAGATTAATCGATGATTATTCAACCTAGAAGCTTAAGCTTATTAAGTGGTGGACTAAACTCAATATAAGGAAACAACATGCGATTATTCTCTGTGTTATCTTTCAATCTCTATCACACAATAAATGTTTTATAACATCCTTTCACTATTCATGCGTGACTCAAACGCTTTCCTCTTTATTCATAAAGATACGTCAAGCCTTGGTCAGATTTGATCTCCTTCTAACTTGATCGTGGCCAAATCTAGTTTTTTTTTCTTCTTCTTCTTCTTTATCTTTTTTCTCTTAATACTATATTGATTCTGCTGAATCCGAGTCACACTATTTAAGATTAGCGTATTATGGTATTAGACATTGATTTATCGTAGGAGCTTAACCTTGTTAAGTCATGAATCAAACTTCGTTTTAATTCGTAACACTATTTCGATCTCGAGATAAGCTTTGTTGCCTCAAGACAGGTTTCAGACAAGGAAAAATGGCGTCCCCTTCGTGGAACTCGACGCTCGAAGGCGACAACATAACGGAAGAAAAAGGAAGTAGTCGATTGTGTGCAGCAAAGAAACTGGAATCCGCAGCCGCCTCCTCATTTTCTTCCAACACAATATCGGCACGACGAGTGCAACGACAAAAGCAGCGTCTCTGTCAACTGCACCATCACGCAAAACTGGGAGGCGGAATGCAGTTCTTGACGAGATGGTCATACACTGCATCTTTCTTCTCGTGGTCTTCCGCGGTGCGTTTGGAGGAGAGCCTGCTGTAATCTCTCGCTCCTCTTTTTTTCTACGCCTAACCTTTCCGGTAAGGCAATGGCGGGCTTATTTAATACTGGAATTTAATGGCTTTGAATGAGCACGATAGGCTGCCAAACTCTTCTTGATCTACCTCTTCTTCGACTTTGAGATCAGTCGTTTGACTAACGAGCTTTATGCTGATCCGAGATTGTGTGTCGTCGAGTCTTGTCATGTTGACGTTCGGCTTTTTGAATCAGCAGCCTTTTTCTTGTCCGACATTTGATGATTGCCACCGTAACTGTTTCCCTTTTTTAACTTCATAAAATAATTACATGATATACCTTTTTTTTTTTTGCTTAGTTTTTGAGGTTATATCAACTTCTCATCACCAATCATCCCACATTCTACCGACTCTATATTCTATGCCATTAAGTGATATCAAGTTGACTTTTAGCTTTTGAAATAGCATGTCATAGATTGGCACCACACAAATTTTGTGTAACTTTTGAATTAGATCGACTTCCTATCACTAGTCGTCTTCGATATCAATGTGAGATCGTGTATATATACATATACATATATAGGTATAACGATAAGATCGTTCATTTGTGTTTAAGTAAGACTATTTATATTAACCCTTGTATTCATGAAAATATAAAGTAATTTGCTTAATAAAAAATATTCCGATTCCATCCGAAAGCTTTGATCTAAAAAGAATAAACGTTGTTCGTTTTATCATACAATGAAAAATTTTGATAACTCCATTTTGTTGGCACCACAATATTTCTTTCTTATCTGTAAAAAAAATGACATATGATATAATCATATATTGCATAACTTTCAAGTTGAAGAAAGCATTAGTATAACGGTGAGTGCTCCCTTGCATCGGGATAAATTATACTGACTAAAATATCGTGTGTGTATGTATGTATATAAGCAAAATTTTTCTCAAAATATATATTTTTTTACTACACGGGATACAGTGATTTTTTGCATAATTCTTAAGTTTATCAAAAAAAATTTTAATTATGAATCATCATCTAATACGTGTAACACAAGCTTTGGTACGACGATAAGACTACTCATTTGTATATCGATAAGACTAATAGCGACAAAGGCACGTCCCATTTTCTTACTTTTTATCTCAACACGAGTTAGATATGCACAACAATCGATGATGATATCGACTTATCGACCTTTCGCTCTCTCCGTTATAAATAGTCCATGACAATGAATACATGAGACATATGCATCAATAATTGTTATTTCTAGTAGTAGGAAAATTATACTCCCCCGTCTCATTCCCAATCAAAATCCATCGGTTCCAATCTAACTAGGCCACATCAGATTCCAATCTAATTAGGGGGAAGAAGGCGTATCCATGTCACTCGCCGACACCTTTGGAGAAGGTGGGTGGGTGTCTTAAGCGACTCTTCCGAGCCATTCACGTGTCCGTACCCAAGAAGCATGGAGTCGACGTCCGACCCAAGGCGGCCCCATCGCTCGGCTACGCACAGCGGACGTGCGTCACGTTCAACGCCGGAGGTTTCACGAGATAAGAGAGCGGAAGCGGCGTGGGAAAGACCGCACACCACCTGTTCGTCGAAATGTAGTAGCACCGAAGGCTTCCGGTCGTGCGCGCGCGCAAGAGAGAGAGAGAGAGAGACACCGAACACCAGCTGTTTGTCGAAATGTGCGTGTTGTCGTTTGCTGCTAATTTTCTACCGTCACGACTAGTCGTCGTCGACACGGATAACCACGTTTGACTTCGACTCTCTTCCTCGAGTCTTGGTGGTGAGCGAATCACGTGTTAGAGATGGAGAAATAAGAGAAGCAACTTCACGGATGGATGGTTGATGTGTTTTTCTCACTTTTACGCGAATATAAATTTATATAAATGCACAAGTCATTGTTCTAACCGTTACTCTAATGTCAAAGCAGGAAGGGTGGAGGAGACGGAGAGTTCTTCCTTCAATCAAGGCGGAGCCTTCATTTCCCATTCACATTTCGAGCCGGACGCGTTGGTTGGTACGTGCGGTCGCTTTCGTTGCTGTTACGCAATGGAAGAGGGTCGTCGGGTGGAGCAGACGAATCCAAGTGTGGTTGGGGGGGGAGGGGGAGGGATTGGGTGAGAGTTGGACACGGTTGGGCACAAGTCACATTGTCGTTTACATTTGGTTCCCTTCCCCTCTTAGGGTTGTTAGTCCTTTATATTTAAGTGGGACTTTGGAAGTGTGGTGGGTAGTGTGTCGGGATCAGTGGAGATGATGAGCATGCTTTTCTTTTTATAGAGATCGATTATTTTTAGTTCCTTGAAAAAAAAATATATAATTCATCCAAAATATATAAATATTTAAGGGTGATTTTGTCGAAACCACTCTTCTTTTTGATTTTTTTTTCCATACTCAAAATCATTTTTTTTCATTTGGTGTCTCAACGGAGACACCGCGATGGAGACATCCATAATGAGGCAAAAGCGATAGGACTGAGGCAACCAGGGTGAGCGAGAGTGATGGGAGCCTCGTGAAGGATAAGGAGTTGCTCGTAGCGAGGCAAAATTGATAAGGTCGATGCGATGAGACCAAAGTGGGAAGCAAAAGTAGAGAGACCTTGTGATGGGACCTCACGTAGAGGAAGGATGTGGCTATGGCGGAGCCTCGCAAAGGGGAAGGAAGCGACGATGATGAGCGAAAGCGACTTAGATAAAGTGGTGGGGTGAAGGCAATCATGGTGGGGTAGAAGCAAAGATGTGGAAGTATTGAGTTGAAGCCACAGGGCCTCGCAAAGGCAGCCACAGTACAGTGGAAGCATCGAGTCAAGGCGTTGTGACAGAGCGAAGGTGACCAAAGCTTAAGAAGTATGGATTTTAACTAGAGAAGATAATATTCCTTGAGTATAATGTATCCAAGAAAAAAATCTTAGTATATCCAACTAAGATGGAAGTAATTAATAACTGGCCAAGTTGATTATTATATTAAAAATAAAGAATTTTCTTAGGATAGCAAGTTATTACAAATATTTTGTAGAAAGATTTTCTAAGATAATAACACCTCTCATCCAATTAAAAGAAAGTATATTAAAATTGAACAAATTGATGTTGTGAAAATAGTTTTTAAGAACCGAAAAGGAGATTGATTTTAGTTCTAATTCTTGTTGTACCATTCGAGTCAAAAGGATTTATGATGTATAATGATATAGTAGAATAATATAATTATAACTTATGTTTTAAGACAACTAAAATATGAATATGAGATATCGTTTATATATTGATGATATATCGATCGACTGATCTTTCATATATTAACGTCGCATATAAAATCAGAAACCTTTGACTTTTCACATAAGAAAATTCTTATTAAAGAACTATATAAAATATATCAAAGGTTGCTAAGTTTTTCAACTTAATGGTCTTTTTTTTTAATAGTCGAAATATTTTTAGTAGGATAATTAGAGGGAAGTAAGAAAGGCTTTTAGTACGGTAATTAAAGGAAGTTGGAACTTAGCGTGGGTGCACCGAATAATAAAGGTTAGGTTGACGGTGGCATGGCATGCTTTAGCTCGTCTACTGCATCATCACAGCCAAATCTACTACTCTATTCTTTGCCATTTTCATGTACTACAGTGAACAGCACCCAACTACAAGTTGAATGACCACAACTACGAAAAAAATAACCTTTAGCTGATGGAACAGTACCCAACTTATATGTAACACCAACATTTGCAGTTCTAATATATATAATAAAGATCTTACAAAGGAACAGTTGAATGCAATCAATTTGTGGAACCCTTCTTTTCTGTGAATTTTCATTTTATCTTTTGCAGTTCGAAATAAGCAAATATACAGAAAACACGCTAATGTGCATTAAGAGAAGAAGGAACACAAGTTGATGCAGATGATGACAAGCTTTGGAAAATTTCAGAAACTGGGTAAAATGGGTACTGTATTGCCCCTGATGAAAAAATTTCATCTGGCAACACAATGTATCAAACCACTTCATAGCCAGAAGGATTTTCAACTATGAACATCTGAGCTCAAAGCTCTTGTTGTGCATGAAATATGCAGGAAATAGAACATTACAGCTTATGCGAGTCTGTACAGTTCTGACCTGTTTGCTTTTGGTGGACAAGAGACGATCGGGCCTCTCTTAGTTCTGTGCTACTCTAGCTGTTTGGGAATAATGTAAGTTTCGACTTTGTTGCATGTAATCCCTCAGCAAACAGAAAGCTGATGAGACTGCCAAATCAAAACTATATGGCAGAACAGCAATGTCATATGTTTGCTGAGTCAATTACCAGATTCTGTATACCATGAGCAGAGGTGTACTCCACTTGGGATGAAAAATCAAATAAAACCTGTACAAAATTACCAAGGCTCCTGTTGCATCAAACGATGAGAAAGATTAGTTTCTCTCCAAGTATGTCCTAGATAATGATGCTGAATAATGCTATTCCTAAAGATTTAGAACATAATCATGAAATTGAATGAAATAATCTGCAACAATTCAATGATGGATGAGGGATTAAACAATGATGAATTTAGTGTGGTATTCAAAATATGAATCATTATACTCGTTTGTAGCTATAAACACGACAGAAAAGACTAAAACCAGTTGCATATTTAAGCAAGTGCAATAAACCTAAAAACATATAAGTGGAACATGCAAGACATTCTCAATAATCTGTTATCATATGTAACATTGTTCATCTAATGAGAACAAGGGGAAAATATATGCCAGTGAGACATTGAAGTTGATAGCATTTAGCATCTACTTTCAGGTTTCAAACTCATTGCGGTGGCAGTTATTGGGCATGACACGGCAGGTTAAGTCAATGGATAGATAGTTACCAAAAATATTGGTGTCATACTTCACTGTGAGAAGGTATATGCCCCTCCGAAGCTCAAGTTTCTTCATTGCTTACATAATTCCTCTGCAATTGAAAGCTGATAGTCTTAATTATCCTATTTCAAAGCATAAAATAAAGCAAACATTCCAATCCTACCTACAATATGTAAATAAAATAAAGCAAAAATATTCAGCCAATGATGTCATAACAATATCATACCATTGCTATTTGTGTACAACGCTGATCAAGTTTTCTTTAGAGTCCTTGACAAAATTAGTGCAAGAACTAGTAAATAAACTTTAATACAAGTTAGTGCAATTAAAATGCACAGTTGGAAGGAAATACTATTAGATTAAACAGACTAAAATACAAGTTGGAAACCTTTGCATCTAAATGACTTGGCAGTGGGAACTTCCTCTGAGCAGTAGCTTTCTGTGCTTCAGAAGCCAAGGAGAGCTACAATATAAGGGGTAAGCAGTCAGAAAGATAGGCAGATTCATTAAATAATCTATTGGCTATAACAGAGAAACCATTTCAGCTACATATACATCCTCAATAAATCAAGATATTTTTAAAAGACCAGACTTAAGTACAGCAGCAAATCATCTCTTGTGGTGCATGAATCTACCTTGTTGAAAAGCTCATTTAGTGGATTCTGCTGAAACCTTTTTGTTGTTAAGAAGTTAAATTCCTATAAAAAGAAACAAAATAACAAATTCAAACTCAAAGCAAGAAACAAAAGAACTACTAGATATTTCAAAACAAAATACTCAAACCTTGGGTATTGTTGTATCCCGCTTGGTACTTCGGAAAACTCCAATGTCTCCTTTGTTTGCAAGAATCTGTTTAACAAGAACATGATGAGAGATGCTTGTCGAACAGCACCAACAAGAACTTCTAAGTTTCCAATTATTATATTCTGCATCTGAAATGGGTTTTATAGACTATGTAAGCATAAAGCTACCGTGAGAGTTACGTCCATGGCTTCTAGTTAGCTAATGGATAGAAAAACAACTAGAATATAGAAATACATACAGAGGTCAAACTAAGCTTCTAACTGAACCTTTATTGTGCAACCAGAAAACATAAACAGTAATCACTGGTTACCTTTTGATTTAAGGCTTGAGGCCTGAATTTTGTTGAGATGTCTTTAACTTCAGCATCCCTTTTACACTCACTAGTGTGCACAAAATAAACAATACAGGTCAGTACTATAAAGCCATAAATCAAACTAATAATCAGCATGCACATTTTTTGTTCCTGTCAAATTCTATAAAAATGGCCAAGTCATGATTGGCCAGCCCAAATCTGGATTGGGATCAAATGGGCCTACATCCAAGTCAGTTGAGAGCAGTTAATCCAACTGACTTATAGTGAAGCAACAAACATTAGGTAGTGATGAAACTGAGCAGATATATTCTCTGTTTGGAAAGTCGCAACAAGAGACCACTTGGAAGAGCTATGGAAGCACATCTGGAATTGCCTCAACATAATCTAGTGAGTTTGGGTTATAGAAGATCAAATACAAACCATTACCTATGATTGTGTTTCTGAGTATGATGCATACAGTAGAGTGCAACGATAAGATTCAGATGGTATTCCCATTATGATACCATACCATTACATTATGTAAATACATAAAGTTGCATCAATTGCATCACCCATATTCTCTGAACGTTGATGAGGATGGTGACAACCATAATGTATCACATAAAAGCATCAGAATCTATAGTATTAAGCTCAAGGTTTTAAATATACTACTTATGTACTAATATTACTCTTCTTGTTTGGAAAATGATGCTTTGTATGATAGTTGTTCATGACATTTGCATTTAATATGGAATTCTTCTACCAAACTAAATCATCTACGACATACAACAACAACAAGCAAGTGTAAATCATCTACAACATGTTTTATTCAATTTATCATCCTCCTGAGCCAACTTTGTTTCTGTTCATATGGATTTTTGGCAATTTGATATATGTTTTTTATTGTGTTTTCTTTTTTTGACAGAATGATATATTTATTAAATTTTAATTTTTTTGATAAATTTTCTGACAATGGAATCCAACAGATCATGCTGAACTGATGTTAAAACTTTGAACACTGACAAAAAGAATACCTACGTGACCGAAGAAGAAAATAATGGACTAGAGAAACCTTCATAATGTTATGTTCATCAAATAGTTGATGAACATAATGTCCTATTATTTTATGTATGTAATTATAAATAATGGTCGGACAAATAAAGCTTGGTATTTACTGGTCTGACCAAGAACAGAATGGTACATCTAGTTGGGGTTACTGCTCAACGTTCATTTTTAAGTTTATCAAGCAGTTAGGCCGCAAACTGCCAATATATTGGTACTGTATCAGTCTGATAAGTTGTTGACTGACATCTAAAAACTTGAATTGCATGTATATATTCTGGATCTACTATGGACTGAATATAAGCTTAATCATCAAAATGTCAAAGTCATAGTCACGGAGAACGTTAATGCCCATCCATACCAACAGTCTGCCTGCTATGCTAACATCATGTCAGATAATGGCTGCCACAGATGTGACAAGAGGTGTCAAGGTCCTTATTTATGATGTCGCACAAAATTGCCAATCATTCACTTATTATGCATACACAATCCATGGCATTATCTGAAGCATCAAGAAAAAAAATCTCATATTTGAATCTATTAGAGGTACATTAATGGAAAAGGAACAGAAGTAAAAAAATTCCAGAAGAAATTGTGAAAACAAAGGAAGACTCTTAATAAAAGTCTGAAATACTCACTTTTGCTGTAGCTGGTGACCAGAGGTCTGAAATTGTGCCCTTACTGAACTTTTTACATCTCCTGTAGTAGTAGGAATATGACTGCCTGAAGTCTGCAGTATTTGCATACATAGGATTTACTCTTTAGATTGGCATATTGTATGCTATTAAATTGAGTAAGTTTATTATCATTCCAAAGCTTAGATAACTTAAAACTAAAAGAACTCAGTTGATATTTTCCAGCACATATGAACAGTATAGGATTTCATAAGAGAACAAAAATCTAAATTTATGGAACCTACCAAAGTTGATGAAGTTGTACTGTGTAGCAGAGCCCTGCTATGAGTTCTAAAATTGAATTCCTGAAAAGCAAGTGGAGCAGAAAAAATGAGATTTTGAAAATTAAATATTCCAATTGCCAAATATCCTGCAAAACTATTGTAAGATTTAATAAGTTCAACTTAATGCAAATTTCAGGTACCTACTTTAAATTTGGGTAATCTAGGAGTGCTCTTCTGAGGAAGGGGCAGCGAAGGAGCCTCAAGAATCTGCAAACAACTAAGTCCATGACAAACTGTTTCATATATCTACTGCTTAACAATTTTAGGGTACGTACTTTTCTGTTTAAAGGGTGTGCTTTAAATGTGGAAGTAAACTGTGGCATTCCTTCTACAAGACATTTAGCATCAACCAACCTGATTTGTTGATCAGTTCAGTACATATTCATGCAATATTCCATTTAAAAATAATGGAATGTATTTCAAGTACATCACCTTTGCCGTTGAGCTCTAAAACTAAATGCCCTTCTGGCTGTTTCTAACTCAGGCTCCCTGGGTATTGTGAGCCTCAATCTAGGAAGTTGATTATTGGCATCAGAGAGCCCATTTTTCTGGATATCCACAAAATGCAATAAAATCAAATACATCTTAAGAAGATACTTACTAAATAAGGATAAGAAGTTAAGGATACATTAAAAATACATCTTAGACATCAAAATATTTTGGGAAACAAGAATCATTATCCAAAAGCATGTCTTTGCCACAATGAAAGAATACACACACACACACCCAAATGAGGCAAACATCAGCTGTTCGAGCCAGGGTTTAAGAAGACATTAAAATTCATAACTCAAAGGACCATATCAGGCTTTGCAGCAAAAGAATTACCTTTTCTGGGACTTTGTGAAACAAGTTGATTTGCTGCTTTGCATCAGTAACCTGCAAAGAATATAAAAACTTTATTGGAAACATACCACTTAACACCTACATATCACACTTACATAAATATTTCACTAACAAAACCAAAGGAATCATATTGAAGTATGTAACAAAATCAACAAGTCTTGATATTTATCTATTTTATACATCCCGTCGAAAAATATATAGCTCTATTTTATCAGAAACAACTACACAAAGATCAGAAGGATATACCAATCCTGACAGCATAATTTAGTAATACAGGGAAGAAAATGTGGTGGATATGAAAGCTGCTGGTTAATTTATGAGCAGTGATTAAACAGAAGATGAGAAGAGACCAATCACTAAATGCACTAGATTGTCCATTCCCCCATCACAAACGTGTTCTAATTCTAGAATACCAGACCTGTTTTCAACAACAGTAATTACCAAGCTGAAAGGTTTGAATTTTATGTCAGTAACTAACATGGTGACAGTCAAAAATAATTTGTTGAGTTGCAACCGATAAGATTAAAGTTCTAAGAGTAGCGTTTTTTTCCTTTACCAAAAGTTAATTCCAATATAAAATTTAATTTATTTCATAGCACCTCAAAGATGAAGTTTTAGCATTACTAAATAGTACAATATGGTATAGAGAAAGCATAGAATAAGAACATAAAGGTTCTCCAAAACAACAAGATCCTATGAGAAACAACATTAGACCATTCAGGATGAACCAGAACTGTCTGCTTTAGTTATAAACTTATAGGACTAGATGAGGTATGGGAAAAAAATTACCTCCTGGAACTTTTCATTGGTTATTGTTTCTTCTGAATAAATTTATGTGTACTTAAGAGAGATAGAAAGACCTAACAAAAATTTATATGTAGAGTACGTTTGAAAGTCTTATTATATATATATATAAAGCAAGGGAAAGAATGAATTTGGTAATTTATCATGATGTCATTTTGGTAATTTATCTGAAAGCATATTAAGAATGAATTTGTAAAAAAAAAGGAAAATTGTATAGCACCTTGCAGCAATGTCCTTTTTCCAATCTCTGCCTTTTGGCAGCTTGATGAATATAATCATTTGAATCTTCAAATCTCTGTTCTCTTTTAACTTCTAAGGGCTTCTGCAGCCTGAGGAAGGAAGAAATACAAATTGAAACTTATCTTGCACTGAGGGATATAGTCTGAGATATACAGTAGATGACAAGGAAAAGGATTATTACAGAAATTTATACCATAAAGAATAATCAGAACATAAGAAGGAATACTTGAGAGACCAATGGGTATTAAGAGTGAGAAGAAGCAAAAGGTTGAATCTTGTATAAAGGTGAGTGTCATAGTTAACAGAGTAGTAAAGGAAAATCAATGATGACTCTGGACTATAATATTGCAAATTACTTCAAACTGACATGTAAACATCAATAGAGAGCCTACCTGCTGATTGACTTCACTTCACGTGGCCATTTTTTTTTGGCCAATTGACTTGCAGTAGGCTTCATTAAAGTTGATCTTTTTGAGAAACAATTATTAACGGTAGATATATGATCACCTTTTGATACACCTTGCAGTATAGAGCTGTGGAATGTACATCCTACAGGACAAACATTAAAACATCTTATTAAGCATACTGATAACTAATAAAATAAAGAAAACAATGGGAGCATGATTATGTTAACTAAATTGTTAACATGAAAACTAGGGATAATCAAATGAACCAGTCAAATTAATATCTCCTTTTTTTGAAGTTGTAAAATACCAATGTGATGATCATGAGACTAATCATTATTCTTTCTTACTACTTCAATCTGTCCACTCACATTTAATGTGTATATTAAATATTGAGGTGTGTACTTAACTACTTATATTCAAGTTCTAATGCTATACTAATAACATAGTTTTTTGTTTATATCCTCTACTATAAATTCTTTAAAGTTCTCATAGTCTTGTAAAGTAATTTTAAATACCATAAATTGTCAACGAGCGGCTAAAAAAGCATAGCCTTTGAAAAGAAAGAAAACTAGAATACTTGTAAATCCTAACTACAAGCATTCATGGATAGAAGTACCTTTCTCCATTTCCTGAACTATAGAGAATCCAGGAGCGGCAGCATCTGCATGAGCAGCCTCAGGATTTGTATACACCAAATCTTCAAGATTCGGAGCAGTACTTGTATTTGCTACATTGGTATCTTTTTGAAAAATTAACTTTGCTATCAAAGCTGAAAAGAAAGATATGGAACCAAAAAATCACATATAAAACTTTATGGTACCAATTAGAGAATAGAGAGAGAGATGAAAATATACAATAATGGACACATTACAGAAGGAACTTGTATTGAAAAATCATACACAGTCTTTTACAGAACCAAAATATGATATGAAATTGAAGATATTTAAGAGAAAATAAGCAGAATATACCTCTGGAACATGCATGAAACACATACTGCTCAAAAGACAATGATGCTAGTGATCAGTTGTACTAAAAATTGAACCAAGCATTTTGAGTAGTTAATGATCTAAGAGCAAATTCATTAAATAATTGAAAAGACAAAATGATATGATCAAGCTATGAAAGAATGAAAAATCTCCAGGTAAAGTAGTATCATAGATCTTTGTGAATAAAACCAAGCAGCAGCAAAATGCTCATGAAGAAGGCTTACAACAAAAGGTGCTGTAATTTTTTTATGGCTGTCATGATCAAGGAAAATAGACAGGGAATAATTAAATCAAATGCTTTACTGAAGATATAAACAATTGGTCATAAGATAAGCCCAAACCATGGAGATTCATTTACAGAAATTTTGATTATTTTAAAAGTGCCAAAATCACTTTGGGAGTTTCAACTGCAAAAGCTAAAGAAGTTTAAATAAATCATAATAATTTAAAGCAATAAATGTTAGAAAGAGAAGATAATGGAAAATGATGAAGTCTAATTCATCAAAAGATAATTATAATATATTTATTGAAAATAAATAATAATCATACCACACAGAGTTGAATATGATAAACAACTATTGTCTGTCAAAACTTATCCTTTGCAACTTTGAAGATAGTGATGGATGCTCTAGTGCTTCTCTAAGAATGATGCATATGAAGAGCAATGCAATACAAAGGTAAACAAAGAAAACAAAAATTCATGTGAAGGCGATATTTCTTTAATCAGAATCAAATAATGAAATAATGTTTGTGGGACTAACCAAACATATGGACTCCTGGAACTTAAAAGAGGAAAAGGATTGACAAAGCTAATCCAGATAGTTGTTCTCATGCTATGTCAGTAAATTGTGAAATATAGAACCAGATGATGTAAACTTCTCCCAGAGATTGGCTCTCTTTTAGATTTTGAGCATCGGGTATAAGGATTAGGAAATGATCACTAAACTTGGCACCAAACAGACATGAGAAATCTTTGAACAAATTTATCTTCAAAGAAGAGACATGAGAAATCTTTGTCCAGATGTAATTACACTTGCTTTCTGCCACAAAAAATATAAATGAAAATTTTGCAATAAAAAACAAATTAAACATATGGTTATTGTTCGAAGGAAGCCTACATGTTATTCAGCTAGCATAAACATAAATGTGCCATTCCCGACTCAAACGCATAACCATGTCATATTGAAAGTGGAACACTCAGATAAGTTTATCGTTGTATCCGATTTAGATGGGTTCATTAGGAAGTAAACTAAATGTCAACAAACAAAGACAAAAATCCTTCTCATAATGCTAATGGGATTCCAGCCATAAGCAAAACTATTGTTCCATCTACTCTCTGGCTCTTGGTCATGTTAAACATAACTATTAGGGAGGTTTTCCTAAGTGCATCTATGATATCCTTGAAATGTTCTAAGTAGATCAAAAGCTGGGATCAATAGGAAAACCCCCCAATACATGCCAAACTCTGATGAAGCTCGACAACCTACAACTCCCAGATTAAGTTATTTCAGCTATCATCACATCATTGGCAAGAGAGTCATTCACATCAATCGATAGAACTGACCAAGCAGCATATGGAAAGAACCAAAAGCCGCCAAGAAACGAGAAACGGATCAAACTACGAGGGTTTCGCACATCCGGTAAACGATACGTACGAGAGGGAGGGTAGGTTCCAGCGGTATCGAACCAGAGCTCCGCCGCCCGGGCCTCCGCCGGCGTCTCCTCCCGGCCGAGGTCGAAGTACCTTGGCGCGTCGAATTCGTAGTCCAGATCGACCTCGAAGCAGACAAACACTTCATCCGTGGCTTCCGCCATCTCGTGGTCCATGGCTCCGCCAATAGCGGAAGGAAGAAGGGATAGCAGGAGGCTAGATAGAGGACTGACGCCGGCCAACGTAGGGATCTGCTTGTCTGGATGAAGACCGCCGAGAGAGCGGCTGCGAGCGAGGGGGAAACGCAGGGAAACGGCTGAGGGGGGGGGGGGGGGGGGGGGGGGGGGGGAAACGCGGAGAAGAAGGTCGGGAGCGGCACCTGGTAAAATGCGGAGGCGGAGGAATTTGAATGCGGGGTCGGGAGGAGGATAAGAAAGACGGAGACTATATGACGTATTTACCCCCACCTGACCTCGGGAATGCCACTGGCTCCCGTGGTTTCTCCTTGAAACGAGGTTTCTGATGGGGACTTATCGGTCATTTCGAGGAAGAGTTGAACCTTCAAAAAAAAACGGAAGGGGCTCTAAATCATAAATAAAAATTTCTTAGGCGAATTTCCGAAAAAACATTTACTTTTTAAAATTTTTCATAGAGAACCTTCTAATTTGAAAAAAATCTAAAATATTATTTTTTAAATAATCCTTTTATACCTATCAACTATGGTTCGTCCTTTTGCCTCCAAACAATAGTGCGCAAACCCTTGTCATTGACCATAGGAGAGTAGGAGGGGAGCCATGGACTTTCGTTATTGTCTAGAAACCCCCGTCACACCATCAACTATGGGTGAGGAAGGAAAGGAGATAGTCATACGCCCCCATCGTTAGTCTTAGATTTTCTTCGTACCTTTGTTATTGGTCATAAAGGAAAAAAGAGAAGAGGGGCGCACGCTTTCATCATCATCGCCTTGTGTGAGGGTTACGAGCGAAATATATAGTGACTAAGCAAGTAGAGTTAACAGAGACAACCCTCGTAGGCTGCAAATGATAGTAGATCCAATAAAAGAATAAACAAAATAATCTTTTTACACGGTCATTGTATCAAAAAATTTCAAAGTAAAAGTTTTTTCCAACAATTCATCCAAATTTCTTTCCCTCCAACCCACACACACACATGTTAATAAGTAATAAAATCCTAAATGACACTAATATTTTTAAAAGCATATATGATAGCTTATAAATAATTTCAATAAGGTTTGATCAAATAAATTTTTAATGTGTTATTAGCTAACCTAGTTAGTGAAGATTTTGTTAGATAATTATGCTCATCTTTATCTTTTAAAATTATATAATTTATAAAAAAAAATTAATGTTTGAACTTTGAATGATATACATATGCTAAAATTGTATATTAATGATATACATAAGCCATATCAAGATTTGTAATTGTAGATATGTTATTTTCAAACTTAGAAGAGGTAGATTTGTGATATCCCCATTTTGTTTTTTTAATAACATTACAAATATCTTACATTTTAAACTTAAATTCAAAGTGTTCCTTTGAACAATAAACAAAGCAATCTCTACATCAAAATTGAGAGTAACAGTTAAATATAAATAGTTAAATATAAAATAGAATGGACTAAATTCAACATAACAACCAGTGATTTCTGAAATGGTGTTGCATACATATGTCATGTCTTTATCAAATGGTATAAGAACTAGTATTGACTGTCCAAAGGAACCTATTAAAAAGGTTGTGATGGATATAACTATTTATCTAATTAGATTATTTATTAAATTGATTGCTTATAATATTTTAGTTAGGAACATAAGAAAACTAAGCCTCATTAAAACCATAAACTTGGATTCAAGTTCTCCTTTTCAGACAATGTTATCTTGGAATCTTCTGAGTTGGTATTAGGTAGCTCAGTTTAATATTGAGGTGTAGAAGATGTCATGTTTATTTAGATCATGGAGAGTAAATGATTCAGACTTTATTTCTTAGTTTTAGCAACATAATTGACTGTGCCATCATGATGTCACACATTTTATTTATCTTTTAGTGGTTGATTGGTTGGTTGGTTGGTGTGACAACACTTGTGAATTATTTATTCAATACATGTGAGTCTAAAAAAGTGATTTTGTTTAAACATTTGTTTGAACATTTTGCACATTAAATAATGGGTCCATTAATTATACTACCATAGAAATATGTATTTTTGTTTATACCCATCCTGTGTTTGAAATTTTCATTGCTAAGGCTATAAGGATTTCCCAAATTCTTATATCATGGTGATTATTTGATTCATCCCCCCTTCTTATTTAAATATGTAATTTTGATGGGAAAAATAAAGGTAAAAATAGTCATATGGAAGAAATCTTGAAGCTTAAATTTATGCAAATAACACTAGTACAATATAATTCATGTTACTCTTATGATAATTAAATAAACATAAAGGAAAGAAAGTTAAGTCTGAAATTTCTTTATGATTTCATCAACATCATATAAGCTTAATCCAAAGAGCACATCTATGATAAGCTCAACAATAATCCAATTATCAATACATTGATACATTGCTGGGCAATAACATCCATGTCAAAAGCCAATATAAATTATGTATTCTTTCAAGTCCTTTCCAGCAAACTTCATCATACACTCCACCTAATTTTTTGTCCTTGCAAGTATATTTATATTTTTGTGTGTGAGTGTTTTTTTTTTTAAGGCTGAGGGAATGCTCAACATCTGAATGATATCAAAGTGAAACAAACAGTCATTTTCATCTTCCCTGACTTCATCTTATCAACCAAATTGGTGGTGAAGCCCACAGCAGTGAAGTCACTTCCAAACTTTCTTGGCTAATAAAGCCTTTACATAGTTCCTTTTGAGCCATATTTGTAAGAAACATCCACATGTAAGTGTCACATTCCAACTATATTCCTTGGCCTAGAACTATTTTGGAGCATGACATAGATTGGGGGTCTTTATCTTTAATCTTGTTTGAGCCCACATAGCAAAAATTATCAATGCTTTATCACTTGCACTAATCATTTCCTGACCTAGTGCATGATTCCTGGATCATTCCATCCATTGTGTGGTATATGCATAGGGGGAGAGAGAGAGAGAGAGAGAGAGATTACACATGCATTATATGAAACAAATACTATACTACATGCATATTGGTTATACATTATGGGGGAAAGGGTGGATTAGTATATTGGCTACAAAGATTATCCCATGAGAAAGACAAGATTGATCCAAAGTTCTAACATCCATTAGAGGCATCAATTTGGCTCATGACATCCTACAAAATCTTAGCAATATTGTAGCTACCAATTATAAGGAAAGGAGGACCATGACACTAATGCAGCAGGCAGTATAAGTGCTAATGGTAATTAAAATAATATTTGTAAAATCATCAATTAACCAATACAAACATCAAAATAAAATTTGAGTTATTAACCTACCAAAAACTATGATAGAGAATAAGAATATTAAAGGAGACAAGTAAACGAAGAAAGAGCATAATATTAAAATCTCATATGGACTGAGTTCCTTAGGGAAAAAAAAAACTCTATTTTTTTTGCCAAAAAAATGATATAGTTTGAAGGGTATTTTCATACCATTGAAAAAATAGGGCTCTGCACTAAGATAAGATCAGTGATTCACTAAAGCAATAATAGTAAGCTGAATTTGCAAGTAGATTAGGTTGATATGACCCATTTAATCCAATCGAATGTGATCCAAACCCATTTGCAGGTAGATTAGACTTGCAAAATTAATCTGATAGGAGGATTAGATCAAGCTGAATATTGATCTCCATACTTAAAATTTAATCATAGTGATTAATAATACAAACATAGGAAACAATTTTAAAATATTTTTATTTTTTTAAAAAAATTATATGACTACAATAGTAAAGTGACTCTTTTAAGAACTAAGAAAGTAAGGTTTGAGTGATGAAAACAACTTGTCAATATTTAGAGATAGGGAATTACTATTTGTGACCCATTTTCACTATTTTATAATTTTAAAAAATTTAATATATCTAAATTATTACTTTTGTAAATAAATATAAATATCATTTCTTTTTCTTCTCCCTCCTCCTCCTCTTTTTCTTCCTCTTGGAATTAATTTGCTCAACAGAATTTGACCGATGAAACCTGCAAAGATCAATTAAGATTACTTATGCATCGAATTACTAAAGAGACATCAAAGAGGTCAACGGTGATGACGTCTACTCTACTAGTTGTAGGATTGATGATGATCGAAGAGGATCGATAGCAAAGTGCGAGATAGTAGAAAGTAACAAAGGGGAGAGCGTCGGTGAAGGACGAGATGGTGGGGAGCACTAGAGAGGGTGGCATCGGAAAAATATGAGATAACGATCACAATGAGAGAGTATCGACAAAACATGGGACGACAAGAAGCATTGGTCAGAAGAGCATCGATAGAAGGATGCATGGGGTGAGGATTACAAGGGTTGTGGGGAAGAAAATAAGTCAAATCAATATTAGTGAGATTATAAATAATAAAAATATTATTTTATTATTTTTAAAAAATTAATGATAGAAAATAACTCTAAATAATATTTTTTTAAAAGATAAGATTATGTACATCGACTTTATTCAGATTTTTGGTTGGCAACTCTTATATATACATATATGGTCATATATCTTTTAGGGAACATAATTAATCATAGTGATTAATAACTTTCCATATTTAGAAATAGGAAATTACTATTTGTGACCCATTTTGACTATTTATAATTTAAAAAAAATAATATTCCTGTATTATCACTTTTGTAAATAAATATAAAAATTATTTTTAATTCTTCCTCATTTTTTTTCTTTCACCTCCTCCTTCTCTTCTTCTTCTTTCACTTGGAATTAATTCGCTTGATATGATATATGACCAACGAGGCTCATGGAGATCATTTAAGATTATTTGTGCATGAGTCATCCAAGAGACATCAAAGGAGGTTGATAGTGATGACATCCACAACTAATAGGGTCAATGTAACCAATGAGTAATAGCAAAGTGCGAGGTGGCAGGGAGTGATGGAGAGGGGAGTGTCAATAAAAGATGAGATGGTGGGGAGCATGGGAGGGGAGTATTAGCCAAACATGGGACAATGATCATAATAAGGAGTGTAAAGCATTAGTTAGGGAAGTATCGACGGTATGATGTGTGGGGTGAGAATCATAAGGGTTGTGGAGAAGAAAAAAATAAAATAAATATTAATAAAATTGTAAATTTCTTAGAGATAAAGGCTATATACATTGACCTTGACTAGATCTACAAAATCTCATGCATTAATATATATATATATATATATATATATATATATATAAAGTCAAAAAATTGTAAATATATTATTTTAATCTATCTTTATCAATTGATGATAATGATAATACATTGAAACTCAATTTGACTTTAATATAGCTTCATAATCATCAAAAAACCTAAATGATCAAATAAGTAAGGAAAGTAATATAAAAGATTTTAAGAATTAAATTTTAATATATTTTTCAAATTTATGCAAATATTTAATATAAAATATTTTTTTTTAATATATACCCTTAAGCAATGTTTATCCTTATCTATGTCTTCATACAATATTAATTATATGATCTTTGATTACTCTCCATAAGCTCCTAGGATCCCTGGGTCACATATCCAAAGAAACAACACATATTGTCGCTGAATTATAACTTATAATTGCACAACGAACAAAATATTTCATTCATGATCACTCGAAATAGTACACAAGTATTCATGCGACATCAATTACTAAAATAATGCTTGATATTACCAACCACTATAAATTTCCAAGATCATAAATTCACGCATTATTCTTCTCCCATACGAGTGATCGAGACTTCTTCTGTAAGCTTGTCACATACGATTCATGAACGACCGTGACATCGCCATTGCCTGACGTCGCCCAATGTTTATGAAGGAAACAAATCGACATGGAAGAAGACATGATTACGATCAAATCTGATCTAATCTTGTACCGTATCAGAGCAGTGATGAAGGGTCATCAATGTGCCATCTCATCCACCATGTACCCCAAGTTGCATGGATGGAATCACGGGCTTGATTGCCCATTTATGCTATTGCCATTCCGTGACTTGCGGCCCCCCCTATTTACTCTTTATTAGCTAGGCGAGAACAAAACCAGGAGCTCACCATGTGCTCACTCCGTAACCTGCGGCGAAATTGGACCGAACCGAACCGAACCACGCCGGGATATTAAACGGTTTGCTTCTCAGGAAAGAATTTTGACCGGACCGGTCCATTAATGTCAACGGACTCATCTCCGGAATCAGATTACGGTTCCGAAATGCACGCGGGATGAGACGTAAATGCGCAATTTCATCTCGCGGAGGTTTCCGGACGTGAAGTCGCCGATTACCCGAGCTGTGATTGGAACTTACTGCGGGACCCATTCTTGATCTTCAGGTTTTGGTTGGGTAAGTGAAGGACCCCATCTCCTCTACTTTCGCGTTGCTGCCTCGAGTCGAACAGGGTTTTAGCTACGATCGCCGTATAGACAAAGCCCACGTTGACGGGATGCGGTTGAAGGTGGTGGCTCGCTAGCTAAACCCTGTCGGCGTCCGCTTCGCACACGAAGTAAACGACACGACTGCGGCAGCGACAACAGCAACGACGACATTAGAACTGCCTCCGACCTCGCTTCGGCTCTTCCGCCTCCCCAAGTCATCTCGGCCCAACTCCACCTCTGCCGCCCGCTGCCCGCAGGCCCGCCGGCCATCCTCTCCATCGCCATCATTCCACAATTCTTCGTAGTTTTGTTGTTCTTCTACTGTATTTTATATATACACCTCCTACAGCAGCAATAGAAGCTGGAGTGGAAGATATGGAAGATAGCCGCAGCGGCATGATGCAGCGCTTTCACTCCTCCTCTAGCTCCTCTGCCGCGGCCGCCGCTGCCCCAACGTTGCCGTCTTCTTCCTGCTCCTCTTTTTCCTCGAGGCTCCCGAGCCCTTTGGATCTCCCAAATTTCGCTCTTCCGTTCCGCCACTTCTCTGCCAGCTTCAGCCCCGACGCCTCCACCGCTGCCAAACGGCCGGGCATTCCGCCGATTCCCCCTTCCCCGAGCTCCTCCCCCGCTGCCGCCGTCGCGTCACCGTTTCACTCCCGCTCCCTCTCTCAACCCCTCGCCTTCGACTCCTTGCCCCACTTGACCCCTCCTCCTCCTCCTCTCCCCTTGCTCATCGACCCCATGATGGTCGACGACCGGCCGCCTGTGGCCCGGACACCGGGCCCCCGCGACGGCTTACCCCCTCGCCGGGCCCACCGCCGCTCAAACAGCGACATCCCCTTCGGCCTCCCCCTCCCCTCGCCCCCGGCGGCGCAGCCTCCGCTTCACCAGCGGCCCGCGCCCTCCCCCAAGCAGGCGGAGGCGAGCTGCGTCGAGGACGATCTGATCATCACCTACATGGATAGCTTCGACACGTTGAACTCAGGGACGGAGGAGAAGCAGGAGGATGTTGTGGAGAGCAGCAGGCTGAGCGGCACGAGGACGAGCGGGGCCGACAGCAGCGAGAACGAGGCGGAGAGCAGCGTCAACGAGAGCGGCGGTGATGGCAGTTGCGGTAGGGAGAGGAAGGAAGGAAACAAGAGGAGCGCAGTGGGGGATTTGACGGCAATGAATCCACGGCACCGCAGGAGTCTTTCCATGGATAGTAGTTTCATGGGCAAGCTCCATTTTGGGGATGAATCTCCCAAATTTCCAGCTTCACCTGGAAACCAGATGGGGCAACTATCGCGAAGTGGCTCAATGGATGAAACAATGAATACATTCAGCTTGGAGTTTGGAAATGGCGAGTTTAGCAGTGCCGAGATGAAGAAGATTATGGCAGATGAGAAGCTCGCAGAGATGGCATTAGCAGATCCTAAAAAAGTCAAAAGGTGCTCTTTTTAATTCGAATGCCAAGCTCAAGCACGAGTCGTGAATGTGGATTTTGTTTTTACTGACGTTTGTGCTCTGGATGCAAGGATTTTGGCAAACCGCCTGTCAGCTGCCCGTTCTAAGGAGCGCAAGATGCGGTATATCACAGAATTGGAACATAAGGTGCAGATCTTGCAAACAGAAGCGACTACACTGTCAGCACAATTGACCTTGCTACAGGTTTGCTGCCTAGGACTTTCTTCAGACTACCTGCATTTATTGTTAGTTGCTTGTTGGGGAATACAATCATCTGTTTATTTCTCTTTTACTGAAACCTGTTTGCAGAGGGATTCGGCCGGACTGGCAAGTCAGAACAATGAACTAAAATTCCGTCTTCAAGCCATGGAGCAACAAGCACAGCTGAAAGATGGTAATTTTCTTGTCAACAACTTTTGGACTTAATTTTAAATTAAAGAAAAAGAATTTTGAAAAGCCTTTCCCATGAAAGATGAACGCTGACTAGATATGCAGTTGTTGAGGTAGTGTCATGCGGTATGTTTCCTACTGAATGACTCATGCTTTGTTTTAGACACTCACTAAGCATGGCTATTCTTTTAAATGCCCCTTTTGTCGTTGCTTGTGTACAAGTTATATTTGTGGATATTGTGCATCTGTTGTCATGACCCAATATTTCTCAAATTATGTTTACATTCAAGAATTTGTATTTGTCTCATCTACAAAGTAGTCCCATGATTTTGCATTATAACATGTTTGCTGCACTTAAATGGAAACACAACTGTACACTATATGTTTCACTTTCAATTTGCAGTTCCTTGCAATTTTGCATAAATATCCATCTGAAATCTCAATTATGCTGGACAAACTCACCTCAAAATGTTCAACTAGACAAAAATTTTGAAAATTGAAGCCTTCGAATGAAAACTTATGTCAAAAATGTTGTCTTCTTTGAAAAGAAAATTAATAACTTCAATTTGCATGTGTTGGAAGTGACTTGACTTCAAGGTTGATGCACCTAATCTACGAGTTGGTTTGAGTCTTATTGGTGATGAGTTGTATAGCAATGTAGCAGTCAGTCTATACAGGCTTTGTGGTTTAAGCAATAAAATCTTTTACTTACAAGAAAAGGTCAGAACCTAACTCTCTAAAGCCCTAAAAGAAGAAAAGAAAAACATAACTATGTATTTAAGAAAATTTAGAACTAAAATTTAATATACTGATCTGTAGTTTTTGCCAGAACTGTGTGACCTAGTCTGCAGTGGCAAGACACTTCCATCCATACAAGTATTGTATCACAGTTTCATTTTAGCTTAACTTATCTCATTATTATTCTTTATGGTGGAACTCTTACGATGCTAGGATTGATGTAGTACTAATCATGTCATAGTACTCTAGCATTTGGTCTTAATTTCCATTCTCAAACAATATTAGGGAAGGGAAGCTTCAGGAGGCAGAAATTCTGTGATAGCCTGGCAATCGATCTGATGGTCACCCTAAGGATGATTATATATTTGTGACCAAGAAAATTCCTTAGAATTACTTTACTTGAAGAATGATCCCAAAGTTAGTGGAATCTGATGATGTTGGATGAGATTTCTATGTTTAGAACATTAGCCAAATAGGTTGGCTTCTATATGATCCAATTTCTTATTCGTGTTCAGTTCTTATTTAGTTACTAAGTCTCAACTAGGGTGCTTATTAGATATTTAGTTATAGATATCAAACATGGTTCACAGTCTAAGTTGTTCTGGCTTGTTAATAACTCATCTAAGATTTTACAATTTTATAAAATTGAGATGTAAATACTAGATACGATATGTAAATCCAATAACGTTTGTACTTTCCCCTATATCTTATTTTTGTGCTGCTGCACTAGGCAGTTGACTTCATGGCCAGTTCTAGTTCTTTGTCTTCCTAGTTCTGGTTAAAAGTAAAAAAGGGTAGAGTCGTGTGCAATGCGTCCAACAATGCAACTGGAGTATCTAAAATGCTTGGTCAGACCTGTAAAAATGCATGTTTTGGTAAGTATTCCTTATGCATCATTTAGTATGGTTTGGTCTGTGCAGTACTGTAGCTGATAACAGTAAACATAGGAAGGTTGATACAACAAAAACAACAAAGCTGTAAGTCCTAATCATTTGGGATCAGCTATATGAATCTTTTGTCGTCGTTGATATCTGTAAAAAATCATGTGTTAAGTTCAAAGTATTTAAATCTTTATCTATAGTTTCTATGAAAGTCTTTTTAGGTTTTCCACTCTCTTATCGTATCACTAGTATTAATCATTTCGCCTCTTCTGACTATTGCATCCGAAAGTTTCCTACGCATATGCACATAGTATTTTAAACGATTTTCTCTCATCTTATCCGCAGTTGAAACGATACCTAGTTGTTCACGAATATAAATGTTTCTTTTCTTGTCTTTCGTAGTAACTCCACACATCCATTCCAGTATTCACATATTGAGAACACAAACTTTTTGTATATGTTGTTTTTTGACTGTCTAATATATAGACTCATAAAGCATTGTGGTCTCACAATTATCATATAAAATTTTCCTTTTAGTCTCAAAAATATCCGATGACCACACAAGACTCCTAACGCCCCTCATCGTTTTAACTATCTTATTTTTACTCTATGAATAATATCTTCATTGATCTATCCATCTTATTGAATAATTGATACAAGATATTTCTTGTCCATCCAACCTAACTATGTTTTCCTCTTTGTTCCTAGAATTAATAAAATTGCATCTCATATATTCAGTTTTAGTCTTATTTAATCTAAAACCTATAGTTTCTAAGGATTGCCTCCATAACTCAAGTTTATAATTAATTCAAATAAGAGGTATTAAAGTATAAAGGCGGATTTTATTACATATATTGGTATGCCTTTATGGTGGTAACATGTACGCATGGTGATTCTCTGAAGATACCCAGGATGACCACTTCATGCATATGAACCACATAAACATCAGTAAGTTTCATTATTTTAGGACAACATCTGATGTATAAACTGTTTTTAGTTTCCTCTAACTTACCTTTCAACATTGGTGACTACTAACATCTGGTAATTCTGACACACCTTCCAGGTTATGGTCAGGCAGTTTTAATTACCATGAAGAATAAGCATTCAGCAATATATAATGTTTGTTGCTTGCTTTGTGTTATTTGGGTTTTTCTTTAAGGTGCTTTAGTTTTTTGCTCAAAACAAACCATTTTAGGCAATGCATGTCTATTCTTTATTAATTCTAATCAATTTTAGCAATTTGATTATCTCAGGTTCATTTTTAATTGTTTTTATATTTTAAACATTTTGTTGTGTACTTGTCTGGTCAATTTATTTATAGATAAGGGATTGAGTGATCATGAAATATTTAACACTTCACATGTATGAAAAAGGAACAAAGTGGTAAGCGATCACGTTTAAAGAAACAATGACTTCCTCTTATAAAAATCTTATCTTTTGATTGTTCCAAATAAAAATAGTACCATAAGCAATTTCATAGTGCACCTCTAACAATAAATATATAAAACTCTAGCATGAAAACCAAAATTTGTGATTGTATACAACAACAACAAATCCGTATGTCATCTATTTGTGCTCGGCTACATGGATCTTTTGCGCCCATTGAGATTTGTGATTGTATATAACCTAATTTATTTTATGGTATTGAAAATTGAAAAGCGATCAATTGCACATGTTGACATGCATGATTTTGGATCATGAGTATTTTTGTGTATTTTTTGGATACATTTTGGTAGCTCTTTATAAAGAACCCATACATTTTTTTTATCCTTTTAAGTTCTACAAGTTAATTGTAGAATTTGCAATTCGGATACTGTATTTCTAAGAATAACATTTATGTTGTTCAAATTTGCAAGGATTGCCATCTTGTATCGTCTCAGACCAATACAAATCAGTCGATACCGATGTGCTGTTTGTTAGTACAAGTACATATCAATAAATAGAAGAATGAAAAAATAGTTAAAATAAACCTTATTTCAGGATTTTTATCCTAATTTTTTGGCATATATGTTAAATTTAAATAAGAATAAAATATATCTCTCATAAATGAATAGAAATTTTAGGCTATAAGGATTGAAAGATGAGAATCTTATCCTTTTGGATCTACGAAGGAAGAATTTTGTTGCACGATCATCCGTTGAAGTTATGCACGCTGATTTTAAATTACCTACAAAGAAAAGAGTTGAGATGTTGGATTAGGGGTCGAAACTTCAAGATTTGAGCAAAATAAACTATTGATGTAACATGAATATATATATATATATATATATATATATGTATATATATATATATATATGTATATATATGTATATATATGTGTATATATGTGTATATATATGTGTATATATGTGTATATATATGTATATATATGTGTATATATATGTATATATATGTATATATGTGTGTGTGTATATATATATATACACTTATACTAATATATACATGTACCATTGTCATTTACTAAATGATAGGACTCTATGATCAATGGATCGGGGTCCTTATCCTTTGAAATTGTTTATCGATATGGTAGGTTTGTCGGATGTAATATTGGAAATGCTCCCACAACATGTTGTATGGTGAACATGTTAGTAGTTGTTGTCTCATTGTCATTAACAACATGTGTCCTAGGAGCCTCTCTAGACAAGTATGATTGTGGCATAAAGGCTGTGGAGTTGGAGTGCACTAGAAATTCGACCATCAATACTAACTTGCTTTGTGGCATAAGAACGATCAGACTTAGAAAAAAAGGGCATATATCACCATATATATATTGGTCATAAAATCCTTTGTAATATGAAGGTTGCAAATATGTTGTGCTCCTGTTGCATCTATTTAAAGTCAGCGACTGCCTTCTACTTTCCTCTATCCTTCCGACCATGTGTGGTTCCTAGAGTTCAGTGATTTGAATCTTGAGATTGAGCAATTGGAATAATTGAATGATTGTTGTTGTCACCACATCGACCGATGAGTGACCGATGAAATCTTGTTCACATCGCTAGTGACTCCATGAACCTCACAAAGCATGGAATACAAGGGAGACTGTCTCATCATTGAGCTGAAACTATTACTCCTTGGGTAGATGCTCATGATGTTGCTGCCTTTCCCTTTCCCTTCGTATGTTCGGCGGACGGATGTGATGTTGCTGCCTTCCCCTTTCCCTTCGAATGTCAGGCGGACACATGATGTTGTTGCCTTCCCCTTTCCCTTCGCACGCTGGGCGGACGCCTATGATTGTGACCCGCCAATTTGTGGCAGGTTTCAATTTGTGGCCTCTTGTCCATATCAACTTTTGGAAGGACGACATAAAGTGACTCGACTGCTATGATAATCTGAGAGACTAAATCCCACAACCTAATAGAGAGGATGTACATTTCCACTTTCATTTTCATGCAATGAACTTGAATATCAAGAATCGACCCATTCTGATCATGTGAACATTGACTTTAATATCCTTTTTCTTGTTGAATGGACTTTAAAGTGATTAGGTTCATGGCAAATGAGTGATGATCGGTCGGCAGATCTCTCTGTTGTGAACTTTTATATCTAGTAACACCTAGTGATAGTTATAGATGAATTTTGTGATGGATTGTGCCCTCGACATTGTTTTCCTGATCGATGACTGTTGTCAGTTCACTAATATCATTCATCATCAAGTCCATGCAATGTTTACACATGGTGCCTAAAAAGTTTCCTTTAGGCTCCATCATTTGCACTCTAACCTTCTTCTTGAAATTTGCTCCAAATCATAACATGGACAACATACTTCAGAACAATCTCCTTTAGTACCATGTCCATCAAACACTCTATATAGTTTGCCTGCTAAATTTTTTGTTGCAATATATCGGGACGTTAATGATGCTCATTTTGGTGGGTTTGAACCAACTATCATACATCAATATCACACCATATGGGTCCCGTAACTTCTTGAATGTTTTGATAACTGCAACCTCATCGAGATAAATGTCGTGTATCCCCTTCACTGGAGGCGGTTGGATGCAGGACCAGCATTTTGAATAGACAACATAATGCTTTGTTAATTGGTGTTATGGACCTTGGGTTGAAATTTTGTGGAAGTTGAAATCTTTAGTAATGACTTTGCCAATGTGTTCTTTTCCTTCATATATGCATCATTAATCCTTCTTTGTTTTGTTGAGTGTGGACCGATCGTTTGGGGCTATTTGGGATGTTCGTTTGAGCCCCATTGGATCAACGATCGATCATTTGAGGCCTAGAGTGGCAAATGATTAGTTTGCCCATCCCAATGGTCATATAAATAACTAGTTGAGGCTCAAGCATGCATTGACAATTAGACCAAGGCAGGAAACGAAAACAAGAAGTCTCCATGAAGACAACAAATACTTGTTTCGCATATCAATCGAAGGAACAATTGGGACATTGACATTAGAGTGATTGACAATTTTATAATTTTATCAAATTTATATCAATTTTTATGTCACTAGACTCATTACATGTATTGAAATACATCAACTTTTCAAAGTGGCATTATGATCAACACTTAGAAATAAATTATGATTTTTGCTTAGTTAAATTATTTTTCATTAAAAATTAAAAGTGAAAAAAGGGAAACGAAAATGATTCAAACCGGAACTCGCCTTGTGCAGTTTAGTTCTGGTTCCCAAAAGTTAGGAACTGGAACCGTTGGTTCCGAGCTAAAGTCAGGGCCTCCCATGGCCTCCTCATATACATATGGCTGACGCTCCAAGGAGGCATGAACAAGAGCTGGAAGATCACATCATTGTCGTGACCCTCATTAATCATAGATTAATGCCTCAATTTTTTTTCTTATTCATTTCATCTTGGAAATTGGAATTGTCTTCATTTCATCTTGAAATCCGTTGACTATATGTTGATTTAAACAGGCTATTCCATCACCCTAACTGATAGTTGTAAACCAATGATGGTAGTTCTCTAAATGACTAGCGTGTTGCTAAGCTGGATCCCTATTGTCACGAACGGTCGTCGCGCACCCGCAATAACTCCGTTCAACGAACCGTTCGTCGCTCGCATCTACATGTACAGCTGCTTGGCAGCATGTTTTGTCTTGGTTTTGAGTCATTTTGTTTGTAAAAATGTAAGTTCGAATAAGTTGCAGCGCTACAAAGCGACCGCTTATCGAACCGAGCAAAACAGCCCAAAACAGCTCCGTTTTCGTGTGCCACGGGCTGTTTTCAGCAGTCCGCTTCCGCTCACCAAAACGTCAACCATCTCAGCCCCTTGGAACCCCCCAGGTGGCACCGGGCTGGATGGGGCTTCGGTATAGTGTCGGGCGTTGAACAACCTTTCGCAAGTTCACACGTTACCTTGACGGGAACTTGTTGTCGCGCCCGACACCCGATGAGCAGTTGTTTGTGGACTTGCAGCTGTTCATTCAACCCTCTAAAGTCCTTGTTTTCCCCCTCTCCCTCTGTTCTCTTATGCACACAAGGTGCTTGCTGAATTGCTTGTAAAGCTTCCCCCTTTCGCGAGACGTCGGGACTTGTCTGTCGCTCGTTCTTTCGAACTAATCAACTTTCTCTTTTACAGGTCCTTCGGGACCTGCGAGAGGTTGCAAGTGGGCTGATCTTTGCGGAGCAATATCGCAAGGGCGAAGGGCGACTTAGGCAAGGCAAGCTAAGTTCGCGTCTTGGCCGCAAGGGTGCCTCACGTCTTAGGCAATTCTAGCTAAGGCCGTGACATTGTGGTATCAGAGCAGCCAAGCACTTCGAGTGAGCAGCGAAGGAACTTTACAACTTCGCCATGACAAAGCATCGTGGCGAATCAAGCAAGACGGGGCAAGTCGGACCCTTGCCCCAAGTAGCCGCAGATGGGCTGCATGTGCACACTCGCTCTCATGCTGTTGGAGCTGCTCAAGAGGAGCGCGGCAGCGAACATGATGAGCGAGAAGTTGGCTACTCTCCGCGAGTGGAGGAGGCGCAATCTGGAGCGCCAACCGGGAAAAAGAGTTACAAGGAGAGACTCACAACGGCGAAAACCCGCTTGGATGTTCTTGAAGCGAGCGTGGAGGAACTCTACCATGGCCAACAAAGGCTTGTTGGGGTAGAGAGCTCGCAAGAGGAAGCGGAGTCCAGGATCGACAAGGTCGAGAACCTAGATGACCGACTGTCAGATGACACCAAAGACTCCGTGCAACACCTGCAGGAAGTTGTGGCGGAACTCACTTCAAGGGTGGCCATGCTCACAAGAGCACTAAATGCGGGACGAAGCAACAGCCGCGTTGCACCACCACAAAACTTGAGGGCACCTGAGCCTCATAGTTATGGAGGGGCCAAAGATGCCAAAGAGCTCGAGAATTTTCTGTTCGACATGGAACAATACTTTTGAGCTATGAGGCCCGATTCTAAAGATACCAAAGTTTCTCTAGCAACAATGTATCTGAACGGAGATGCAAAACTTTGGTGACGAACCCGCTGGGAGGAGATCCAACAAGGTCGGTGTCGGGTTGACACATGGGAGGACTTGAAGCGGGAGTTGAGAACTCAGTTCCTACCGGAGAACACAGAGTTCGTCGCAAGAAGGAAGTTGAGACAACTCCGCCAGAGTACTTCCATCCGAGACTACGTGAAACAATTTTCTGCGCTAATGCTGGACATATAGGACATGTCCGAGAAGGACAAGCTGTTCAGCTTCCTCGATGGTCTGAAGCCCTGGGCTCAACAAGAACTAAATCGAAGGAATGTCACTGATGTGGTCGGGGCAATTGCTGGTACAGAAAGACTCACCGACTTTGTTTCCTCTGAAGACCCGGGAAGGAGGAAATAATCTTCAAACAATCGCCCTCCAAAATATTCTCGAGGAAAGGAGCTCGGGGGCGAACAAAAAAAGAAGAGTTCCCACAAAGGGCCAAATCCGAAAGGCAAGGCCTCAAAACCTAGAGGATGTTTCTTGTGCAGAGAGCCACACATGGTGAGGGAGTGCCCACAAAAGCAGGCACTCAATGCTTTAACAGCTTCCATCCAGCCCCCCCCCCCCCCCCCGATCGGACAAGGGTAAAGTTATCGCTCTTAGTTCGAGCAGTTCTGAATCTAGCAGCGACGATGAGGAGTCGCAAGGACCCCGGATGGGGGTAATGCGTTTGTTGAATGTCATCCGGGGTCAAGTGGGGGAGAACACGAAGACAAAGTTACAAAAAGCAGGAAGTGGTGAGCTGATGTACATAGACATCAAGCTAAATGGCCAAACGACCCGTGCAATGGTGGACACGGGTGCTACCCACAACTTCATTGCCGATCTAGAAGCAAAGTGACTTGGGTTGATCTTGGTGAAGAGCCCAAGTCGAATGAAGGCGGTGAACTCGGAGGCCAGGTGAATCTCCGGGTTGGCGAAGGGAGTTCCCACCAAGATCGGAACATGGAGCGGGAACACCAACATGATGGCAGTACCACTGGACGACTTCCAAGTGATTCTTGGAATGGAGTTCATGCACGCGGCGAAGTTGGTGCCCATGCCGTTCCTAAACTCCTTGTGTATGATGGGAGGCGATGACCCCTACGTGGTTCCCGTCTCTCGGAGAGGAACCAAGGAACCCCAACATATATCGGCATTGCAACTGAAGAAAGGGGTGCGAAAAGGTGAATTAACATTCGTGGCTACTATGAAGCTATTGCCACTCGACGAGAAGGTTATTCAAGAACCTGCTGTGGTGACGAACGTCCTGAAAGAGTTCAATGACGTTATGCCACCCGAGTTGCCGAAGACTCTTCGACCACGCAGAGGCGTGGATCACAACATCGAGCTGGAGCCAGGAGTGAAGCCTCTAGCGAGACCACCCTACCGTATGCCCCCGCCAGAGTTGGCAGAACTCAGAAAGCAGTTAGGTGAACTGACTGCTAAGCGGTGGTCTCATCCGCAGCTCTAAAGCACCATTCGGAGCTCCAGTTCTCTTTCAGAAGAAACAAGATGGGAGCCTCCGACTATGCGTCGATTACCGAGCCCTCAACAAAGTGACGGTGAAGAACAAGTATCCCATCTCGCTCATCGCGGACTTATTCGACTAGTTAGGCAAAGCCAAGTATTTCTCAAAACTCGACCTTCGGTCGGGGTATTGGCAGGTGCGCATTGCTGAAGGCGACGAAGCGAAGACTACCTGTGTGACCAGGTATGGAGCGTTGGAGTTCTTGGTGATGTCTTTCGGCTTAACCAACGCTCCGGTCACGTTCTGCACTCTCATGAACCAGCTATTCATGGAGTATTTGGATAAGTTTGTGGTCGTCTACTTAGACGATATCGTCGTCTACAGTCAAACGCTCGAGGAGCATGTCCAGCACCTTCGGACAATTTTCAAGGTTCTCAGGGAGAACACTTTGTTCGTGAAAAGGGAAAAATGCTACTTTGCCCAAACGGAGATCTTATTCTTAGGGCATCGAATCGATGATGGCTCCATTCGGATGGACAAATCAAAAGTGCAAGCGGTTGCGGAAAAGCGAACTCCAAAGAAGGTGCCAGAGTTGAGATCCTTCCTTGGTTTCGTCAACTACTATCGACGCTTCATAGCGGGGTACTCGAAGCGTGCAACTCCACTGACGGAGTTGCTGAAGGAGCAGCCTTGAAAGTGGTTTGACAAATGTGAAATAGCATTCCAAGATATGAAGGCTACTGTTCTGGAAGAACCGGTGCTTAAACTGCCGGACTATGAAGAGCCTTTTGAAGTCCATGCAGATGCTTCAGACTTTGCTATTGGGGGAGTACTCATGCAAGAGGGTTATCCGGTGGCCTACGAGACCGAGCGACGGTATCCAGTACACGAGAAGGAGATGACAGCGGTGATCCATTGTCTACGAGTTTGGCAACACTACCTTTTCGGATCACGATTTGTGCTGAGGACAAACAACATCGCTCTGAGCTATTTCCAAACACAGAATAAACTTTCCCCAAAGCAAGCACGATGGCAGGACTTCCTGGCTGAATTTGATATGGCAATGGAGTACAAGCCTGGAAAGGCAAATGTCGTGGCCGATGTATTGAGTCGGAAAGTGGAGCGCGTGAATGTCGTACAATTGGAGGGCGGAGGCCAAGCAAGTCAGTTGCACTCCAACTTCCTTTCCAGGATCAGGAATGGACTGTATACCTAAAAGCCTACCACTCGGATCCGCAAGATGCTTCCCGAAGTGTTCCAACTCGGCTACCCCCCATCATAGCCAACAATGGCTCCTAGTTGGGTCTAAAGGTAAGAAATCACACTAATTAGCTCTAGTTAGCCTTTAATCACCTTTAATTAAGAATAAACTCTTAATCCACCAAAAATTTCATAAATACCCCTACGTACCCCTATTTTGGTCTTAACTTAAGAGAATGATCCTAATTTCATGTTAATTATGATTATACTTCTTAATTATGCAATAATAAGCCTCTAATTAGCTGCAATACATGGTAGAATGAAGTTGAAACATGGTGCAATATGCTTAATTTTTTTAATTACCACTCATTAGGTCTAAATCATGCATAATCTACCTAAGCATGAATTAGTAAGATCCAATTATCCATGTTTTATCCATCAAACATGGTAGAATTAGCTCGTAAATAATGCAAGAAGTCAAATACATGGTCAATCTAATATATTTTTCTTAAATACCTATAGTTAGGTCTTAGTTAATTAATTAGTCCCTAATCAATCAATATTTATCAATATTCTTTATGCTTAGATAAAGAAAACACAGAAGCTAAATATCTTCAATTGGAGAGGCTGGTGTCGATGAATCTCAGCTTGGTACGGTCAAAATCTGATTGGTAATGGTCGAACACATTTTCTGTGTACGGGCCGAAACAGGCTGGTGCATGTCTTAGCCAGCCATCAGACCATTCTATTTTGTACAATTTTGGGTGGTACGGCAGTCCATGCAAATTGGTCTGTCACTTCTTTTCTACTAAAATGTGTTTTAATTTTGAACTGGTGTCTTTTACTGAAACACGAGTTGTTCCTTCTATGTTCATCAAGGATTTCATAAACCTACATCCAATGAAAATTTGATCCTGCACTTGGTAAATGAATTTGTTACTGACATACAGTGGTATTGGTAGCTAATTATTTTTTATTTCATTTTTTAGTTGTTTTATATTGATACATCTTATGAGATCTCCGGTCTATGTTGCGATTGATTTCCAATATGTTCAGAGGACCACTTAGATCTTTACAAAGTTTTATTCTGTTTGGATCCAACTTAGTTTTGCTCTTCTCTCTTTGCTCATCTTTCGCTAGTTCATTTTAGTGCTTGCTATAACAATCACATATGATACAGCCCTGAATGAAGCACTGAGTGCAGAAGTCCAGCGTCTAAAACTCGCTACTGGAGAGATCAGCGAGGCTCAGCTCTCAAAGAGCATAAATCGGCAGATGCAACTGAATCCTCCGATGTCTCAATTGCATCAGTTGCAGCTGCATCAGCAACAACAGAAGCAGCAAACTGCGGAGACTTCTCTCCAACTGCCAGCACCACAGCAACAACAGAACGACGTTTCTGCTAAGCTAGAATCAAGCAAATGCTAGCATTCACCAAAAGAGGAAATCATGCCGTTTTGGTCTGCTTCGTGTTCCATCGTTTAAGATGCTGCGTGAAGTGAGATGTGATCATGCGACTTGATATATATATATATATATATATATATATATATATAACATTTGACTCTACAACAATGTGACTACAGTTGCTATATATTCTACTAAAAAATATAACTTAATTGTGAGCTGGTGGATTGTTTCGATGAATATCGATGTGTTTTGTAAATGATATGTTATGTTGTAGAACAAAATATATATAGAAAAACGGTGTCTGTTATCTTATGACCTGTTCACATGATATTTATCTTCTCTTTCAAGAAATTTGTAGTGGTTGGGACTGTTTATATATCACAATTGTAGGTATTTGGTTTTTTGCTTTCTCCATAAACCTTTTTCTTGTTTTTGATGCAAAGCTGATTGAATCAAGTGTTATGTGATTCAAAAAGTAGTTGACTACATAGTGTCATTTGAACAGGTTTTGACTGCACCCACCTTCATTCGAATTTGAGTTTATTATGAACATAGTAAATTTCTTTAGATGCATAAGTTACAGTCGAATTTGAGCCTATTATAAACTTGGCATTAAAAAATATCTGTGTTCAACAAAATTGAAGTTAGGGGTGACCGAGAAAATTCTTTTCGATCCCTAAGTTAGAGTCGAGAAAATAATAGAAGAAATATAAGATTCAAAGAGTTGGATAATCTATAGCACATACATAGGATCTTTATATATAACTTTAATAGTCGTCAAGAATAAGTGAATAATTAATCTACGAAGAGAATTATTACTAGAGATTTTTAGAAGGTACTCGGATATAAAGGATCGGTCGAATGATCGAGAGTTGCAATTAACTCTGTCATACCGAGTTGACATGTTAAGGTGATGGAATGTTTACATAGGTGTCAATGAGTTTGTAAGTTATATCTCCTTAACATTTATCTATGATTATGTTTTGACACATGTTTTGTCGTATAATTGGAATGAGATAGGAATGATTGAATCATGTTAGAGATAAAGGATGCTTTATCATCAACAGATTCAGCTATATAAGAGATAAAAGATGTTTCATGATTATATTTGATCCTGTGGGATATAAAAGATGAGATAAAAAAGGATAATTCGATTCGTTCTCATTAGAGATAAAAGAGATGCTTTATAGTCATCTGCAGTCATCTGACCTTTGTTAGTTTCTTAGTTGCACTTCTAAATCCGATTTGATTTGATTTGATCTGATGATTCATACATTAACCCTTACACCTAATATTCTACATCTAATCACAACCATCTATGTTTTTGTTGAATCGACAAAAAAAAAAAAAATGCTAAGAGTCAAGCAAACAGTTGAATGGACAAAAAAGCTAAGGTAGGTTGTAACATCCCATTTGTCAATTGTTAAGAATATTATTAAGAATAATTTCAGCTTAATCATTTTGGTCAATTGTTTCGATCAAACGAAGTTAATAAGTTAGTTAGCCCATCAGAGTCATGTCAAACCTTTGTACATCGGATAAGATTAAGATTAACTTATAATGATCTATTATTAACTTCAGCTTAAGCATTTTGATCAGTTACATAATGATCTACACAGCTCATTTGGTTATCCTCAAATCATGATAAAAAATTTGGGGATAATAAAAATTATTTTTTAATTCTAACATGTATGTGGAGCTTCGCATCAATAGCGTAGGGTATTCTTAACCATTGCACGAAGTTCTAACCTAATTCTCGTATAACATAGCTTGTTAAGTTAGATTTTGAATGTCTAATATGATATGTGAAAGGATCAACATTTGAGTCCAACTCTATTTATCGAAAGTTTGGTGTCCAAAGATGATCGAATTCAATAGATGATGTTTGAATGTCAAAACAAGATCAAAGGATCGAAAAAAAATGAGTTTCCCAACTCGACTTTAAATCTTGGGTTTAACATCGATGTTATGATATTCATAACAAATTTCAATATAATTCTCTTAACACATAAACCCTCCTTCTGATATTAATATATTAATATAAATTTTAATTATTCATTCAGGTCCTTTGATTTATCTTAATTCTACTCAAATGTATAATTGAAATATATAGGGATATTCCTTAGCATCGTCTAAGACGTACATACGTTTTCTTTAAATCCATCATTAGATCCCCAGTTTGCATTTCCTGTGGGCCCCTTAGGACGAACGAAGGGCGTGGGTCGCCATGGTGGTAGCCGAAGCGGGTCGGCCTCGCGGGGGTGCCTTCGGCAGGACCCGACCCGAGGAATATCTACTGGATCAATCTGTCCAATCGTTGCTTAGGCATTTTTGTGGGTCCCCGTGTGCACGCAACTTTCCCTGTAGGCCCCAGCAGACGGATCAACCACGACGCACGAATCTTTAGGCACTGTTTCGGGGGGTCCTGGCCCCAATGCGACCAAAAGATGAAACCTATCCGAGTCCAACGAAGAACTCGGCCCAGAACACCGGCGTCGTCAAGCGGACGCTGCATTCCATCCGCAAGTGTCGGTGGCTACAAGACGACTCATGTCACAGTAACAGACGTCGCACCTCCAGACGTTCCACCACTATGGCTTCCTTCTAGTGTTGGATGTGGACCCAAACTCCCTCGCTTGGGATCCCTCCGTTGACGACGAACACCATATAATAGCCTGGCGGCGCCATGAAAGTTGAGCTTGGCGCCATCGCGTCCACCACGTACAGTGACGACTCCGCGTCGGCCGCCGCGGCCAGTTCGCTCTCCAGGATCAGCAACCTCTGGTTCATGGAGAAGGAGTGCGTCGCGAACGACGGCGCCACCATCGTCACCAGGACGCCCTTCTCGCTCATGGCCGCCACAGAGAATCGCAGGCTGAACGGCTTCCCGTAGTTCAACTCCACCGGAGTACCGGCCCAGGTGACCGTGGGTCGGGCGTTGGAGTTCGCTGCTTCCAGGTAGGCCGGTGAGTAGGCCTCCAGGCTGAGGTCCGTCGGGAAGTCGACCCCGGTGAAGTTGTAGAACGCGTGAGGGTTGCTCCCGCCGACGAGCACCCGGCCATCGCGCAGCAGAATGGCGGTGGAGTGGTACATTCGGGGGATGGTGGCCGGGGTTTTCACGTCGAAGCGGCTGCCGGCCGGGTTGCCGTGACGGTAGCTGACCGGCGTTAAGACTGGCTCTCGTCCGAGTTCCCACCCCGAGCTCCCAGCCGCTGCGCCGTTGATGATGAGCACCTCGTCGCCGCTGGGGAGCAGGATCATGTCGCCCATGACCCTCGGCGTCGGCATCGTCTCCACGGACCACGACGGCGAGGGATCGTTGATGCGGATCCTTAAGCACGTGTTCAGAGCCCCCACGAACACCTTCTGCGTCGAGGCTTTCGTGAACGAGCCCTCGGGTGCTCCACCGCAGATCAGCACCTCCGCTTCAGAGCCCGATGGCTGAAGCGGGAGGAGGACGGAGGATCCGGTGCTTGGGTAGTTGCGAGGGTGGCCGTCGGGCACGGTGGGGTACGTCCTCACGATGCTGTTGGTTTTGTAGTCGAGCAGGATGGCGCGGTTGTTGGCGAAGACGAAGAGATTGCCGTCGACGTTGAGGTAGACGAAGGGGTAGAGGTTGTTGTACTCGGCGTCGCGCGTCTCTCGGAGGAAAGGCAGGCTGACGGCGCCCGCGTCGGCCGCGCCGAGCTTGGGAACGAACTCGTAGTTGTGCTGCGACCGGCCACCGACCACGACGGCGCGGCCGTCGGGGAGGACGTGGTTGGTGGCGTACCACCGCGGCGCCGCGAGGCCCGCCGCGTCCTCCTCCCAGTCGCACAGGCGGTCGTGGCAGGGGTCAAGGTATCGGACGGCGCGCTCGCCATCGTTCGCGCCGCCGGTCTGGATCAAGCGGCCGTCGGGGGAGACGGTGCCGGAGGAGCACCAGGGGTCGGTGAGGACGGTGAGCGGGCGGACGGCGTTGGAGGGCACGTCGTACTCGGCGGCGTGGGCGGTGCAGTCGACGGTGAGGGTCCAGTCGCGGGGGTCGTTCCGGCAGCGGCCGCCGGGGAGGGAGAGGTTGGAGGGGCCAAAGTCGGTGCGGTCGAAGACGATGACGCGGTCGTTGGACAAGAGCTGCATGTGCATCGCCGACACGCCGATGCTGGGTTGGAGAAGCTCCCATTGCCCTCCTCCGGACGCGGTAGCAAGGCAGAGGAAGAAGAGGAGGAAAGGACATGCAACCGAGCGATTCATGTCTACAACAGCAAAGCAAGTACGAGCCAGCAGCTCACTGCTCTCTGGTCCGTCTTGCTACCTCTCCCCGCTAACCTTTTTAAAAGGGGAATGAGATGCATACATGCACGAACTTAGAATTTGCATGAGATGAGAGCACGACATACACGTTGTTGAGTTCACGTACTGGTCGTAAAAACAAGGAAGATTGTGGTGGTGCAGGGAATTCATTAGGATGGGGGAAGTGCATAGATAGGGTGGACAAGAGAGGAAGGAAAGACATGGTCCCGCCTGGATTAGCCAGTTTCTACCAGGCAATGACGATCGATCGATCGAACAAGATGAGATTGATTGGCTAAAAGAAAAAGGTCGACTAGATTGATTCTGTAGCTACTGCAGTGAAATCTGGGTTCCATACGAGATGGAATTCGGCTACAAAGCATGAATGATAACGATGTTTGAAGCTAAGACAAAAATCGGACATTTGGGTCCCATTTCACGATAAAGAAAGGTTCCTACGATGCAAGTGCTTCGTACAGCATGTGAATGCATTGACTTCTCAGAACGCAGCATTAAGATATGAGAAGAGTTTTGACACCAAACCTACTAATGTACGTACGTAGCTCGAGTCTTTTATTTCACTTAATTTGATGGTTCATACGTCGTGTCATACACGGTAAAGGTCAATGTAATCACGAGTCAACTTTGTGGTCTTCTACATAACTGTTAGAGCCCTAAACAAGCTTGATTCAACTGAAGCTTAAACCAAACAAGTTGAGAACTTTATATAGAAGAAGGCTAGCTAACGTTGCCAAACTAGATTAAGGACGATGATTAAGATCTGTTTGTGCTCAACACAAATCATATATGCTTATAGATTTCTTAGATACGCCATTCGACGGAAACCTACAAAGAGGTACTCCATCTCTCCTGGAGAGATTTATCAGAGAAGAATAAACAAGTGGAGGTAATTTTCTACTGCAGATATAACTGTTCAAGCCACATAGCAAAAATTATTCCATTGAGTTCTTCAGGTTTAAAGTACATAGAATCATCTTTATTTCATTATAAGTTAATTGGAGATTGTTAAAGCATTAAATGGGAAACCATAAATTATATAAGTTTACCGTAACCCTCTTTTTTTTAATGACAAAAAATACAACTCAATTGTGTTTTTTTTTCTTTTTCTCTTGTCTCTCTTTTCAGCTACAACTCCTAAATTAAGTATCCTAATTTTCCGTAATATGCCTACGGAAGAATATATATCCCGATTATATTTCGAGCGATTTTCCTTCACAAATATCACCAATGAGGCGGAGAGAATATACTTAGGACAATGATCATACTCCTCGAGGTTAAACAATTTATACTCCTTGACAATGATCATACTCCTAAATTAAGCATCTCTTGCCTCTCTTTTCTAACTTCTATTTCATTTTATATCATTTTACCTATTTTTTTATTGTAACTAAAGGTTAAACATTATTATTCCTTCTAACAAAAATAGGCAAAATATTATAAAATAAAATATAACTTACAAATATTAAAAAAAATCACACATGATCACTATCCTAAGCATAATCCCTCGTCTCATGTTGGCGTTTGTGAGAAAACTTACCAAGAGGATGCTCCGACACAAGAAGAATATACAAAATCAAACAAAGACATGTAGCTAGAAAGAGAGATAAGAAAGTAAACATATAAGTTATGATTTTTCCTATTTAATGCTCTAACCTGTAATTAAAATGAAATAGGATGCTGGCTCGGCAATAAAAAAAAAACATATTTATTTATGTTTGATTACGTTGCTAAAGCAACTTGAATTAAATGTCAGATTAGCATTTTAAGATAAAATTATCATATTATTATTGTTCTTGATTGATTATAATCTGATGAGGACTTTCTCAAATAGAAAAATCACCAAAGAAAACGTCACTGATTTATTATTTCTGCCACAAAATAAATAAATAAATAAATAAACACACACTCTGTTCAATCAGTGGAATAACAATTATAAAGATTCATATGGTTAAAGATTATTCCCTGTTGATTAAAGATAGATGCCTATGACTATCAGTATCATAAAGACTTGCACATATCAATCCTCCATTCACGTCACCTACCTACCTGTTTTGAACATATTGCACTGAATTATTGTACTCCCATCTTCCAAGCCATGTGACATTAACCTCTCTTTCCTTTTCATCGATTCCTCTAACAATTAATGGATCTGTTTATATCCGTCAAGCCGCCATCCAAAGCTTCTGTTAAGTCTGTAGCCATGTGCTAATTATTCTGGGGGGGCAACGCTACTGTCAAACAGATCATAGATGTGAGATGCAGAGCGTAGAGAGCTTTGTCTGGCATTGTTATCACCGGGACCATGTCGAATCACTGTCATGAATCCAAATGACGGTGCATGCAACTGCTCCACTGTTCTTTCTTATGGGGACCCTAAATGGTAGAACAGTTTGATGAAGTGGAAGTTTCAGTAAACCACACACTGTGGTGATCGATGTTGTCAACTAAATGATGCTAATCGATTTAAGAAGGGGTTCCCATCTACTGGCTGAGCTAAGCAGCAAGAACTTGTGTAACTCCCTGAGATGAAAATATTGATCACTGAACGAAAGAGAAGACCCATTGTGTTTCTCAACATTGTAGCATCCCTTACATGCTAACTACATTCTAACTTCCGACAAAGCATTGCTCTCCTTTGGACCACTGATTTTAATGGTGTGATGATAGGCCATTTAATACCATTATCAGTACTGGCTAAATTTATTTGTTTACGTACCAGCATTATGGCAGATTGTGAACAGAGGCCTGTTTACTCTTTCTTTCGGTAAAACTGCTTAAGTAATAAGTGGACATACATACCGCACATGAACTGCTCTATATCTTCATAAGGCCGGTTGGGCTTGCTTTGTTCTCAGCTGCACGGAGCTCATAAGCTTCTTCTTCACCCAAGCCCGGCCCAACCAAGTGTTCATTTTCCTGCTCTAGGCCATTATTTTGTGAGCTGGTCCATCGGGCTTGGTCGAGCATCACATGACAATCTAATTTGGTGCGTTTTCAGCCTATTGTTTTACATTCTTCCCACTACGTACACCAATCGAAGCTGCCAGTTACTGGCACAACAAGTTGACTATAGTTTGAACATCCAATGATCCTTAGAGGTTGTATGGCTACTATGGTAGGCTAGAAATGAGGCAACATTCAATAGTGTTATGTGGACAAAACCTGAAGCTAAATGGTTTAAACTAAACATGGATAGCTATGTTAATTCGAGATGCTACTGGTTCTATTGCTACAGTAGGTCTATGGTAAAGCAGTCCGCGGAGTACTGTGAAGAGCCTTGAAGAACAGTTTTTTTCTTTTTATGCTGTCAGAGTAAAGCATGCTTATAGAGAATCTAACATGGTTATCAATTTGATGGTCAACCACACCAATAACCTCTCAAACCACTTGTACTCGCTGATGCTGTTAGGGAACCTTGTACTCGCTGTGCTATCTTTAATTATATCTTCTTCTTATTTGGACCAAAAAAAAAAAAGTGAACTCTAGTTAATTATCTCAAATATCTTTTCATTTTGAATTTAAATTTGGTCGATTATATCCTACCCCAGTTTACGTAATGATGACAAATTATGGAGCGTTGGGTCCTTCAAATCCATAGAATGGCTCGAATAAAACCAACAGTGTCCCCCACCAAAACAAAACCAAGTCTAACAGGGCTGCGGAAAGCAGAAACAGCAGAAAGCTAGATGCTCATACCTAATACAAGTCAGGCACCTCTTAATTTGGATCGAATAAAAAAGTAGCAGCAGCAGCAGCAACAATAAAACGAGGATGCGCCCCCGCCTTCTCTACTCTCGAGAGGGCAGAGGACATCACCATCACCTAAATCGTAGCTGATATTGGAATCTAATGCACTGACGAGTACGATATAAAGGAAAGAAAAGCATAGAATAGAACGGCAGCAGCATGTAGTAGACGTTACCTTGTCCGCCAAGCCCCCTTCACACGCTCAAGCACCGCATGAACGTCCACTCCTCGCCTTCCTCCTCGCCGCACACGCAGCAGCCGCATCCTTCCGAGTCGCCGCCCATCCCATCCGTGCGATCCCCGTCGCTAGCGCAGACAGGGTCGGCGCGGGAGTGGACCAAGTACGGCATGGAGTCAAAGGCGCGGGCGAGGGCGCACGACACGGCGTCCCCGGCCGAGCACTCCTCCGCGCGGTGCTTGAGCGACTCGAACATCACTTCCGGCTCATGCTGCATCGCTCGCAGGACGTCCGCGCACGAGGGGCCAGGCGCCGCCAGCGTCACCGCGAAGCCGTGCGGGCCCTCGCTCTGCGACACCCGCACAACGCTCGGCCCCCCGAACAGGTTATGCAGCCCCCCGAGCGCCTCCTGGTAAGCCCCGCCAAGAAACATCCCCAGGTAGTATCCGCCACCCCCTACACCTCCTCTCCCGAGCTCATGCAATGGGAGGCTCGACTGCCCGCCGATGAACCGGTCGACCTTCCCGTCGCTGTCGCATGTCAGGTCAGATAGAATCCCCTTAACTCCTGGCCGCTGGTCGAGATGATGGATTGGGATTATAGGGAAGAGCTGTCCAATAGCCCAGAAATCAGGCATCGAGGTGAAAATTGAGAGGTTGACATGGTACGTCTTCACCGGATCAGCAACCCCCAGCTCCTGCGCAACCAGCTCGCAGAGACCATCAACAGCCGCCAGATGCTCGAGGCCAAGCATGCCGTCCTTAAAATGGTCGATGGACGTCCGCTTCAACTGATCAGCATACAGAGCACAGGTCTCGTACTCGCCGAGGTAGGCAGCCGCCCTCAAGTTGTGGTAATCAGAACGAGCATCATCCGCAAGCTCCTCCAGAAGGGACGCAAAGTTGGGGCCGATGGACGACAGTGGCTCGGCCTTGGTTGTAGTGGATGACACCGCTTCAAAGATAAGCACCGAGTGGTGAGACACGAGAGCCCGACCGCTCTCGCTGCAAATGATCGGGTGACGCACATGCTTCCTGTCACAGGCGAACATCACCGCCCGAACTACAGCGCTGGCATAGTCATGGAGGCCGTAGCCAACCGACATGTCCGATCCACCAGATCGAGAGCCATCGTAATCAATGCCGAGCCCACCGCCGACGTCGATGACGCGCATCGCGGCTCCTAGCCTCGCGAGCTCGCAATAGATTTGAGCAGCCTCGCCAACCCCATCGGAGAGCAGCGCCGTGGATGGAATCTGAGAGCCAATATGAAAATGCAGAAGCTGGAGACAATCGAGCATCTGGAGGCGCTGGAGCTTCTGAGCAACAGATAGAATCTGGGCGGTGGTCAGCCCGAACTTGCCCTTCTCGCCGGAGGTGGCCCCGAAATGACCAGAATGTTTGGTGCGAAGCTTGGCCCGAAGACCAATCACTGGCCGGATGCCGAGCCTCTGACTGGTCTCGACCACCGTGTCGAGCTCCTCCGCCTGCTCCAGAACAATCACCGTGTTCATATCCATTCTCCGGGCTACGACGGCGAGAGCAATGTACTCTTCGTCCTTGAACCCATTGCAGATAAGCAATGCCTTCCGGCTCGCCCTCGTGAGGCAGCTCATGGCAAGGAGGAGCTCGGCTTTCGATCCGGCCTCGAGGCCGAAGTCGAACGGCAACCCAAACTCCATGATGTCCTCCACGATATACCGATCCTGGTTGCACTTGACTGGATAGACGCCCTGGTAGCAGGCACCATAGCTGTTGGACCGGATAGCAAAGTCAAAGGCGGCATGCAGGGACTCCAGACGGTGCTTCAGGATGTCGGGAAAGCGGACGAGCAGCGGGAGGCGGAGGCCGAGCCCGCCAGCGGCCTTGGGGTCGGATGCCTTCTTCACCACCTTCATCAGGTCTATCTCCTGGTGGGAGACGGTGGCGGCACCGTAGGAGCGGACGGCGATGTCGCCGGCAGCGTTGACACAGAAATAAGGCGCGCCCCATCCGTCAATACGGTAGAGTGCGGCGGAAAGGTCGGTAGACCAGGGGGAGGGGTACTCTGCAGCGGTCAGGTCGCCACCGCCCTCCGTCGTCGAAGCACCGCGGGGGTACGCTCCCGGCGCTGGAAGAGCGCCGTCCCACTCGAAGCCGTAGCCAGGATGTGGCGCTGCGGCTTCTACGCACGCCAGGGCCGGCATCTCTCCCCGGTCGCGGCCACAAACAAAGGAGAAAGCCCTACTTCCTCAGATCTCTATGTCAGGATGGGGGCTTTGCAAGCCGCCGAGGCCGGAGCCCCGGCCACCCCCCCAAACGAAGCAAGAAGGATCGGGTACGGAGAATAAGAAACCTAGCGCACCCTCAGACGATCCCGGAATCCCCACGACGGCCCTTCAGAAGACGGCGGAGGAGAAGAAACCGATCAAAGATCGAAGGGCACGCAGGCGTCGGAGCAAGGCAGAGATCCACAGCACCACTCACCGCCGATCCGTCCGCAACCACGGATCAAGGGAGGCAAAGAGGAGGCCAAAGAGGTAAGGTGGGGGCGGGAAGGAGGGACGGAACCCTAGCGGGAAAGAGGGGGACGATACAAACAGGAGAGAGAGAAAGATAGGAGGGGGAAGGGGGGCGAGGGTTGAAGGCGATGCGAGAAGGGTTTATATAGGCGGGCGGAGAAATATAACGGTTTAGTCCGTCTCCGTTTTGTATTGTGGCCTAAAGGAAACGGTGGTGACGTGGAGGAATCTCGAGGACCGATGTAACGCACGCTTCCTGATCCAAATTTCTCGGGGGGATATATCGCTCAGGCTCGGATTCGGGCCTGACCGCGTCGAGTTGCCGCGTGTCCGTGCGATGTGGGCCCGGCCAGGGGGGACCTTCTGGGTTCGTCTTGTGAAAATATCGCGGTGTGTTGTGGGCGTCGCCCCAAAGCGTGACGGAGACGAGCAGGGAGTAAGACAAACGCAGTCTTCGACGGCCCTGATGTCGCCATGTCATCACAATCCGAAGATCGACGTCACAAAACAACGGCACCCATTCTCTCGTGGTGGAGGACGGCACCCTTACCCTCCTCCTCAATTAATTGTGCGGCGTATGATCTAAATCATAGGAGATCCATACCATCAAAAATTTACTATTAATTTGATTTTAATGATCCTAATAAGAATAATTTCACGAATGCATTTCCATGAGTCAACGATAAGTCAAAGTGACAAGACAGTCCCACATGCATGACATGTGGAACCCCCACGACAAGGTTACACGGAGTCACATGTACTCTCCATAGCATGCATGACCTATTCAATTTTTTAGCGAGGAGCCTGCACCAGAAGCTGCTTCCTCTCTCGTGTTCTTTTCCTTTGGAGAGGAGAAGAGTGTCTATGTCTGCAGCTTCTTCCTGCTGCATGTGAAGAGCCGAAAGAGAGCGTGATATGTCGGACGAAGGAATTCTCTCTCTCTTATTCTATTCCTGTTGCGGCGAGAGGTGAGTTTACTCGTGTTACTTGTTCCTGCTGCATCTGAAGATGATAGCCCAGCATGCTACTGAGTGAAGGATCTTTGATCTCTCGCCCATCTTGAGACAAGAAGAGGATCTACTATTCCTTCTTTTCCTCTTGAGACAAGACGGGATCGAGTCTACCTTCGTAGTTTGATGCTGAGCGCTGAACGTGTTTGCACCGTCTCGCCGACTGATACCTCTCTCTCTCTCTCTCTCTCCAGAGGAAAAGAGGCATATATGCATGTGAAGAGGATGGACGAGCGGCGGCCGAATGCAGATGCTTCCTTGTTCTGGTCGCCTATCCATCGTTGGGCTCTTCTTCGACGCCAAGGGACAACACACCATAAACCAGAAGGACAAGAGCAAGTCTTTTAGTGTAAGGCATCACTGTTTATAAGAGTAAGTCTTGCACATCATAAACTTTTGGTGCAGCTTGTAGGTGCGCGAGGAATTGTTTACTTTGGGTGATTTGGATTGAGCACCAAAGGGTTTTATCCTTTCGGAACTTGTGAACTCCAAAAAACACTTCTGAGAGTAAGGGAGATCAAGCGGACTTATGAGCTCTTGATTCCTATAATTCTCAACCAATGTGAGACTAAATGATCTTATCAACGGAGTATAAAGCTACAAGTATAAGCCATTTAAATGCTTACATTTGGATTCATGACACTTTCCATCTTCGTTTTCTTAAGCTCACATAGCTGAATTAAGTGGGCTTATAATAAGGATTTGATATTTTGATTCTTTTATCGGAAGCTGATCGAGCTAAGTTTGATCATCACATTTATGCTTTACTTTGATACTTTTAATAAAATATTAAAGGAATAAAGTTAGAATATATTTTATACAAAAGAAAACTTGTACCATTCCAACACAATCTATGAACATTTTCCTTTTGGTTAGGAACTAAGCATTTGATTGGAAGTAGAGGGTATCTCGTAGTTCGGCTAGGGTTGGTCGGTCACCCATCTTTATTCTTTATCTTGATTCTAACTTTATGATGAGGCACATTTCTAGCGAAGAAGAAGGAATGAAGATAAATGGAGCCAATTAGCAATCAAAACCCAAACTATCTATCGATCTAGTACTAGTTCTCTAGTTGTGTAACTTGACTCAGGTTTATTTGGGGTTCGACTACGCTGACTCTATGAGAAGTACAATAATAAGAAGAATATATCATAAATGGTAAATGTTTTTATATATAATGTATTACTTTATTTAAATTATTAGCTTCCTTATTTATATAGTATGATTAAGAAAATAATTAAAATCAATTTCCTTAATCATACGAATAAGTTAATTTTTTTATTAATTAATTTATGTATTAATTAATTAATTAATTTATTTTCTAATGTGTGATATGATTTTTAGAAAGTAAATAGCTTAAATTATATTTTTGTGTGTGAACCATAAAAAATAAATGTTATAATTCTATATTTATATGTGCAAGCAAAATAAATATGAATTTAAAATAAACAAAAATTACTACTTATCTTTCGGAGAAAGCTTAATGTTCTCGGTCGAGGAGAGGATTTCCCGAGGAGAGACATGATACTCTACTATTTACTTACATATTTTTATTTAAAATATTTGATATTAGAATTATTATAATTTGTATGATGTATAATAATTATTTTAATTTTAAATTTTTATGATTAATAAATAATGATCATTGAATTATGATGTTAGGATGATTAGTTAAATTAATATTAATAATAATTTTAATTTATTATTTAGACATATTTATGTTTCATTTTATGATTTAATTAGTTTTAATTTTAGAATCATGAATTTAAATTAGTTATTTCATTAGAAAAATTGGGGTTAATTATTATTTTATAATATTTTAAGATACTTCTAAATATATTAAAATTTAATTTTGAGTATGACCCAAGTTAGGTTGATTGATTTGTGCATGTGGCTAAGTATTAAGTACTAATTCTCTAGTTGTATAACTTAACTCAGGTTTATTTGGGGTTTAACCTAGCAAAGAATATGCTAATACTATGAGAAGTACAATAATAAAAAGAATCTATTATAAATGGTAAATGTTCTAATAAGTACAATAATACAAAGAATCTTCTGTAAATGTTAGAAAACCCCTTTTGCATAAGTTTAATCTAAGATCATTATATTCATATTTAATTATTTTTATTATCAAGATAATTTACCCAAAAAAAAAATCTTACTATTTAACAAGGTAGATATGCAATATCAGTATTTCGAGATTGGCTCGGTATGGTACTGACTTGCCGAGCAATACACCGGGTTTATCGAACGATTTCTTTTTACTGTGCTGCTACAGTAACACCGTAGCGCTGCTACAGTATATATACTGTAGCAATGTAGCATGGTCAGTTCGATAGCGGAGGGTTTACGTACCAGTATATCATCATACCGGTATATACTGTTCGTATCGGATGGTACCGATTTCTCCTTGTTTATATGGTACCATCTTATTGAGAATTTATTCAGGAGCTTTTTTTTATTTCAGAAATCTTTGAACCGGTTTAGAACAGTGAACCGGTTCATCGAACCGATTTAGAACAGTACCGGTTCAACCGCGTCGCTCCTCCTCCTCCGCAGCCGACCGGTAATGTGTTTATATCGACATTCGAAAAAGCGTCTCTTGTCATACTTAATGTATGTTTCGTTTGGTTCCGTCTCTGACAATAAGAAAGAGGCCGTCGATGCCCAGCCCGACTCGTTGCGAAACTTTCCTTCTCGGACTCGGTTTCGACGTGCTTCAACCCTTATATAATCTGTCCTACTCCTCCCCCCCATGCATTCCATCGCTCGCCCCCGTCTCTTCCCGCTGTGTTTCCGGTATCTCTCTCTCTCTCTGTGCGTCACCTACGTCGAAGTTGGGTACCTATTGCTGATGATTTCGATTTGGTGTTCTTCTATTCCCGAATTTTCGCTAGAAGATCACGTATTTGGTCGAGAGTTTGGTGCCTCCGATTCTTGATTTTATCTTGATTTAGGGTTAGGTCTCGGTAGATGTTTGCTTCGTCGGTGACAAGCGACATGTAGAGGAGGTGATTCAAGATGAAACCTAATTAGGTGCATAGGCCTGCGATTAGGTTGAAGTCAGTGGAATCGGGAGATTTATCTTGAAATCACGTTTTCATCTACTAACTAAAACCCTTTATGTCAACTACGTCTAGAGCAACGCCTTACTATCTCCAACTGCAGAACCAGAAAAGCATTTCATTTAGGGTTCATATGATATATGTTTGCGTATTGTTGGTGCCTATATGTGGATATTTTTCATGCTTATGCGTAGGTCGTTGTTACTTCGGCTTGGAATTCGCATAACATTAACAGTTACTCAACGAGAATGGACACTTGCTTATTGTAGATTAAGGTGTTTGTACACTTTGATCATGAGGATTCTGATTAGAAGTGTACTAGATCCCTTTAGGTTTTATGTAAATTTTAGTCAGGCTATGGTTTTAATGTGCAAAATATGTTATTAACGCCCTCTGATATATAGTTTTGGCATTTGTCTTTTTGATGTTGCATGGTGAGAAACGGAGGGAGAGTTTTCAGGTAGAAAAGAACCATTTGAATTGTCCTATTGAGATGCGCAAAGGTTTTTAGAATTTGCATATTCTTGAGGCCACTGTATGCTGGGAAAGATAATTTAGCAGATGGAAATTTTACTAAAGTTTGGCCAACTGAGGCCTTCAATTTGGTTTGCTTGTGTGGTTAGAGGTGCACTGGTTGGGAAGCATGAAGGATTGAGGAGAAAAAGTGGACACAAGCTGTTGGTTCATGGGTGACTCGTGCATTACTTGTCACAGTCAGTTACACAGTTATTTAGAAAATAATTTGGCTGTGGTGACTTGCAATATATCAGGATTTAGTTGCTGAATTGAATTAAGTTGCTTAGTATGATAGGATAATATGCCTTTTTTATATACCAAATTGTACATTTACAAGTAATAAATATGTCTGTCCTAAATGTATATTTATCTTTATGTATATAGCACTATCAGTGGAGAACAAAACAGAGTATCTTATATTTTTACAACCTTTGAATGTTACTTGCGAAACACCAGAGTTATGCTGAAGTTAATTGATTGCTAGTGTTGGCTTAAATATTGGTAGTCTGAAAGTTCTTCCCTATATTGGATATGTGCTGGCTAACAATGTCATCTATTTAGGTACTTGTTTCATACTTATTTCAAGTAATCAATTTTGCACATACCTAGTAAAAAAATCAGACGCTTATAGGATACGTATGGTATGTGCACCTCATACAACCGGATTTATCTGTTCTTTATTCGTTAATGGATCCTGACCTTTTCATTGTCAGATTAATCCTGTAGAATCTCAAAATCTACCAAAAAGTTTGTGGTAGTCTTCAGAAACAACCACCATATTCTTACAATAATGATCTAACAACAACTAGAAAAGAGTAAAATAGATTAGAAGATGGAGAGATGAAGAGGAAAGTGGGTACTCAAGCCAATGGGTGAAGAATGCAAAACTAATATGTCATTAGCAATTTATTTATCATCTGTAAAGTTCCTTCAAACAGAAGACAGTTCCTCACTCAAATACAAAACATAGGTGGGAAATCATATGTTATTGAGATGTGTTGCATGTGACTGATGCATGATTTTGTCTACTGCATAAGAATTACTATTGTTTATTTGATTCATGAGCTTTATGATGAATTGATGTTTTTTCATTTTAGACATTTTCATGTTAGATGAAATGCCAATGAAAATTATTTGAATGTGTTTCATGAGTATTGAATAGTGATTTTATGATTTTCAATGGTTCCTACTCAGCATGATTGCTCATATGTTTTTATTTTATATTTATTTTCATAGTAACATAATGGCTTATATTAGATCTAAAGTTTGGGTTGAAAGGGGACTTTTTCATCATTAAGTAGCACTGCCAAGGAGTTGCAGACTTTTTCCGATTGTTAGATTTTATTGTAAATACAATGAACATTGGATTTAATGAAAAGAGTTTCTATAATTATGGATTTCGAAGGGGTGGTTTCTACATGATTTTCTTGGGGTGAAATATATTGGTCTTCTGAAGTAGCCACTAGAAATAAGGATCGAAGTTGTGATGAATTCCCAAGCTAATAGGAGAACACCATACAAACTGAACAAAAACTTGCTGAAAACCATAGGCTCAAATCTGATCGATTAATACCATGTTTGTAATCAATGGCTAGATTTAGAATGACAACTGGTATCAAATTTCTTTCTTTCTAAATTATTATCAACTTTTTGAACATATGTGTAAATTCTTCCTGAATGTTGGAGTTAGAGTTGTTTATTAACTAGTGTTATGGTTTATTATGAACCACAGCTACATATATATCATATATATGTATCTGTGCTGTTATCCGTGTACCATACTTGATATATCAAATCTGTCTTCTGATCTAATATTATTCTGATTCAATGGTTGTTTTAGGATATCTAAAGGGTGCAGCATTTGGATTGTACAAAATGGTATGTCACACATTATGATAATTTCAGATCTAACTTTTCCAACATTTCTATTGTACTCGAACTTTTCAGTATTTATTTAAATGTTGCTCAAGATTCTCTTATGTATAATCTCAGCTGAGGATAGAGCATTTCTTTTGTCCATTGGCTTATGCTGCATTAAATAATTCTTATCCATTGTACATGTTATTTAGTTCCTGGATTCCAAAAAATAGGTATTAGACAAAATCATGATGTGTTCTACATGGATGATTATATTACTAATACGTATATTCTGGCAAGGATGTCCTCTGCACCTGCCTTTCATGCCTAGTGCTGCAGGTGATACTAGCTGAAATGAGTTAAGTACAGTCGATGCTCAGATGCTAACATGAGGTGCCCAAGTTCACTGGTAAAGCTGGCTATTAGTAGCTAGCTTATGTTGACTGTTAATGATGCACCACCAGAGTTTGAAGTCATGAAAAAAAATAAAGAATAAAGTTTAGACCCTTAAAGCATTATAGATCATACATATGCAAGTTATTTCAATGCTTAATAAGCTTTTAGTCTGATTCTTCATGGCATTTTATTTACTGGGTAGGATTAAAGGATAGAAAACAAGAGACGTGACTTAAGTGGTTAAGAATGTTCCTACGTATGAAGAATTTCTGTACAAGTTCCCCTTATGAGTTGCAACAGATTTTTTTCCTTAGCTGAATTCAGTCAACTACATTGAACTTCCACCAAGCACATGGAATGTCAACCCTATTCTACACACAAGCCTTCCAAATTTGATCACTATTATTGCTGTAACTATGATGCAACTATATCTGACATAGATCTATTCTATAGCAGCTTGCATGTTTAGCTCAAGTTGTATGGTTATTACTTATTTTTGGAACTATTATTGACATTGCATATTTTCATTTGCAATTTATTTTATATTTAGTTAGTTTTTTTTTTTCCATTTCCTTACTAGTTTTGACAGTTTTTCTTTTTTTTGTATCAGTTTTTTGAAGGGTTTGGCTATCATAGAGATACATTTGAGCAGACCTACCGATGCTACCCTACATCTTTTATTGATAAGGTTTGAGATCTATTTCATCTAATAGATAATTTATTTTATTCATTCAGCTCGTCTAACAAATTAAATGTTTAAATTCATAAAACAGATGAACCATGGCATATTTTAATAGTGAAAATAAACTTTATTAGGGAAATATATTCCTTATTAAAATATTACATCAGTCTATTCATTGGGAAGATGATTCCAAAGAGGATTTGCCTTTCTTTTTGTACATTGTGCAAACCCTATGATTGAAGTGACACCTCTAACATGATCTTCTCCTGTTCGAGGGGAAATTGCCTTCGAAGCTATCAACTAAAGAAATAAACTATTAATTAAAATAATTGTACTACATAGAAAAAAGAAAATAACATCTAAGCATAGTCCTTGTTTATGATCCTCCTATATGTATGAGGGTTATAGAGAGAGAGAGAGAGAGAGAGAGAGAGAGAGAGAGAGAGATAATCTCGTCATCATACTAAACCATTAAAAGAGACCAATAACTCATGAATCTCAATAGTAAAATAAATTGCATAATTTTACTATGTCCACATCGTGAGTTTAGATCTAGATGGAACAACTTTGAGCAGTAAAATTAGTTACTGAAAATTTTTTGAAGTCTAGTATGAAAAGTATTGAAACATAAAAAGGTCTGCCCTATGACTACTAGAAGTGGTGATGAGGCTTTGTTAGCTCTCTCCTTTCTTTAGTCAACTTCGAAAGACACAGGATTTCCCCACCCATTACTGTCCACTCTCCAAAGTTAATTTGGCATTCTTATTCTTTTTAAAAGCACGTGGAAGTCCTCCTTTGACCAAAGAATTACTACTCCAAGCTAGGCGTGGCTCCTACCTAGTGAAGTTAACGAACAACTGGGCGCTTACCTTGGCACTTAGGTGAGGCGAGGCGAGGCACGACTCGAGCGCTCAATAAGTGGACCAGGTGGGCGAATGCCTAGATGCAGGTGTTAAGCGGTCTAAGTGGTCGTTTGATTTAAATCGGGTAAGAGCGATCCAGATCACTAGATATTGGTCAGACCTAGTTCACTAAATCTGGTTCGATCAAACCATATCAACTAATCTTCACACACCCCCAATGCACGCACATGACACGACAACCCCCTGGAAACCTAATCAGCGAACGACATCTTTCTCTCCTCCTTTGTCATTGCCCACTCCATCGCCACTATGTTGTAGGCGTCAGCATCTTCCCCTCCCTTTCCCCCCACCTTCGTCTAATAAACTGTAATGCCGCCAGCCCAACAGAAAGTTAGGGATGGTACAATGCCGCAATCCTATATATTTTCCTTGAGGAATGCAAGGCTAAACCAAAACAGATAACTTTCATAGAAAATTTATTACATGATCCAATCAATAATCAATGCACTCACAAGACATCTCAATAAATTCAATAGCCCCTTAAGAATTCGTGATATTAACATCCAAATAACATATATACAAAATAATTTGAATGTACAATAGTTTCCAAAACTTAAATCGTTCTTCTGGACATATCCAAAAATGAGAGAAATCCTTGAATCTGAAAAATTAAGAAATGATTATATAAGCAACCACAACTCAGTAAGCACCGTGATTCTGGACATATCAAAAAATGAGAGAAATTCTTCATTACATGCTTTCAAATATGCATGGATATCAATGTACATGCTTTCAAATATTTTGAGTTCCTAATAGTTTGAAACACTATGATTAATTTTAGGTTTTACTTAAGTTGTTTAGATTTTACCTTCACCAGTATTGATATTTCTGTGTATCTCTGCAGCCACAGCTGGAAACTGGTGATAAAAGTAAGCCATTTGTGACCTTGTTCTCTTTAGAATTATTGGCTGAAATTTTCTTCTTTATGTCCTCCTGATTTTAATGGATTCATTTGCTTTCTGTTCTTTCAGTTATAATGCCTCCCTCTGCGCTCGATCGTCTTGGTATGTTAAACTTCTTTGATTTAGTCACTTTGTGCTTCTGCAACAGCTTATGTTTTGTCTAGTGGATGATTTATTTGCTAGATATATCATGCTGACAATTGTACTCTGCAGCTGCTCTGCATATTGACTACCCAATGTTATTTGAGCTGCATAATGTTGCCACAGAGCGAGTTTCACATTGTGGTGTTTTGGAGTTCATTGCAGAGGAAGGCATGATTTACATGCCATATTGGGTGGGTACTACTAAGAATATCTTTTTAGTTTATGCTCATAATATATTTTTTTATGCTGCTTTTTCTGGAAGAAAAGTTTGTTTAATAATCATCTCTTCCATTTGTAGATGATGCAAAATTTACTTCTACAAGAGGGAGATATAGTGCATGTAAAAAATGCCACTCTTCCCAAGGGTACATATGCGAAGTTACAGCCGCACACACAAGACTTTTTGGATATCTCAAATCCCAAGGCCATGTTAGTGAACATGCTTCAGATCAATTTAGATGCATCTGCTGCACTTTTTATGGAATACTAACCGCTGGTACAGTGGAGGTACTAATTAACAATATCTTTTTTGTATTTGTTGCAGCTTGGAAACAACATTAAGAAACTACTCATGTTTAACAACTGGTGACAGTATCATGGTTGCGTATAACAACAAGAAGTATTACATAGATATTCTGGAAACAAAGCCTTCTTCTGCGGTTAGCATTATTGAGACAGACTGCGAGGTTGATTTTGCACCTCCACTTGATTACAAAGAGCCTAAACGACAACGAACTTCTGTCTTTACAAGCAAAGCACCGGCTCAAGGTTTCAATTCAAGCTATCTCTGGCCTTTTCCTCTTAAAATAATATTCTGCTTTTCACTTATCTGTCAGACTCATCCATATCTACGACATCATTTTATAAAAAGACTATTGCCGTTGGTGGTTATACTGTAAATATTGCAATATTTCAATGTAAGTGCTTTATATGGTCACCTTTTTTGTTATCATACTCTTTGTAGGTTCTGTTTGCTTTCAAGAAAGCAATTGTAGAGCTAGTTCTAAGTGAAAACTGCATAGTAGCGATACCATTGCATTGATGGTTTAGCGCGGTTCAGGGAGAATCTGTTCAGGCTCCCATGCATTGTACCTTCATGACTGTGTGGTTTGGACTCTGTTTCATAGCGAGGTATCCGGTTTTATGATGGGGGGTTTCAGCAGCCTTTTTACCTGGTCCTTTTAAGTTTTTCTACATGGTAGTTGTGTGAGAGATACCGTCTCCTGTATTTTAAGATATTGCTTCCTGTCTTTTACTTTTCTTGTTTTCTGTTACCTTTATTTCCTACAATTAGGTCGGTTGTCAGTTAGTCAATGTAGCATCCTAATGTCTATTGTTGGTTGATCTGTAGCGTGACACCTTTTTTGTTCAAGTTGGTCAATTTCTATATTAATTGGAATAAGTTGAATATGCAGGGACCAAAACTAATGTTGCTTGTTGATGCTAAAGTTTCTATCATCTTTTGCTGCTTAGAGGTACTTGTTTTGATGTTTCAGTTCAGGATGCTCAAGATGAAGCTGAAGATGAACACAGGTTCACCCCATTTACTGGCATCCGAAGAAGGTTAGATGGAAAGCCTCTGAAGGACGATGCCCCAACTGTTACTTCTTCAGTGAAGGATCGGAAATCTGAAGCCGCGAACAGCAGAAAGCAGTCAACACCATCCACTTCGCAGAGTGGTTCTTCCCATCAAAATATGGGAAAACTCGTCTTTGGTTCACATTCCAGTCATGCTTCCAGAGAAGCACAGAAGGTGGATGACTTGTTCTTACCTAGTCATTGCCTCTGTTATCTGATAGATAATAAAGGAACATAATGCGAACCGGTTTCTATGTTAAGGATATAGTACCAGTAGTCTTGCTGGTATATGGGATCCGATTTAAGTAATGTGCTTTTGCGAATCCATAAAAGATGTGTTCATGGTGATACTCTTTCTGAATTTATCTAAGCTGAAAAATGTTTTGTTATTTGCAGGATGCCCCTAAAGAAATGAAAGAAGAAGCTGCAAGGAATGAAGAACCAAAGTTCCAGGCCTTCACCGGGAAGAAATACTCCTTGAGGGATTGATCTGTTGTGCTTTCCCCGATGTTCCTCAAAGTTTTCTTTTTTAATCTATATTAGATTACATGTAATCATACAAATATCAGTGGGTATGAACTATATCTTCCTCTACCCCTTCTTGTAATGCTACATCTTTATTATTTTCTTCTTTCCTTTTATGATAGTTTCTTCTGTCACTAACAACCGCATTAATAAAACCATTTTATTACAATAGTTTCAGGAATAGTGTGAGACCATGAACCCTGGGGGGGTGGGTTGAGGGTTTATTCTCAATCAATTATCATTTGAACAGGTCAACCTGCACCCCTCCCCCCATGTCCCTCTCTTAAATGTCAACAGCATAATTTAACTACAATAGTTTTTGGCCTCTGCTCAAATTATTGAAAGAGTTGCTGTGCTACCTCGTGATCTGTATAAATCAACTGTTCTTGGCCGTGGGGAATCATGGAAGACAACGTGCAGGAAAAATGCAGCTTTCCATGGTTAATTTTCGTGGGTAATTTGATGTCGATGCTTGTGGTCTCCTCGACATCGGTACAAAGCAACAGGAACCATGTTTTATCGGATAAGGGATTCCTGTCGTTGCAATCTGCCAAACCTTCGCCATCGACTGCCAATAATGCTGATGCGCCTTAATTAGTTGCTGTTCTTTAGCCCACGCAAAACGTCGAGTCGAGATCCCCGGCATGTAACGTTTGCTTTCTCGCAACCGAGCACGTGACTCGGAGGACGCAACCGGTTCCTACTAACACGCCAATAATGGAGGCAATTTGAGCGCACCGTCGTCGCGTCCGTGGGAACGGAGATCGTTTTGGTCGAGTCGGAGGTACATGCGAACGCATAACTGGTTGTCGCCGTGCTCCGATACCTACCTACGAATCCCTCACGTGACGAAATCCCGAGCGAGAAGCGGTCGCTGTCGAATGAGAAGGTGACAACGAAGGCGACGCGGTGGTCCACCACACACGTGACGAAAATATGGAGCGACGGATTGCCGTCGCACGTATCATAAAGCAGCGCCGATGGTCCCAAGACGGCGACGTTCCACGCACGTGACGAAAATGGAGCGACGGATTGGCGTCGCACGGATCATAAAGCGGCGCCGTGTGGGGTTTCCCCCTGCAGGCCCCCATCATCCTTCCCTTGTCATGTGGGCTCATGGAGATCATCTGGTCTTCCGATGCTCCAAGTGGAAACGCTCGATCGCCGCCAATCGATCGATCGATGTTGGTCATAGATTCGAGAAATGCATATCGTATTAAAATGATAGTACCGACAGAACATTCCTCCTATAAAAAAAATGCACGTCAATCTCATTCTCTTTTAATTCATATTATAAAACTAAAAAAACTTAAATGCATTGGGAAAAAAAATCAAATAAAAAAGAGAATCGATGGTGTTTTCGTTGTTCCAACAGTCGATCGATTTAATTAGTGAACCGTGGTGGTTCAAATGATATAATACGCATTTATAACAATTACATCACGTGACAATTAGGCCTCCGTGAGCACAACCACGTCATGCTTCGGGACCGACGGGCCCCACGATTGCGGCTCCTCCGGTATATGCCATTGGCATATCCTTCCCCTTCTAGAGATCACCCGCCGTTGTGGCCCCGGCGGGGATGTGGGAGAGAAGGGGGCGGGAAAGCTCCCAGCGGTGAGGCCGCAAGCGTATGCGGCGTGGCGGCACTGCACCAAAGGGTACACAAGTTTCTGCTGGGATGGGAGTCCGTGGCTGCTCGCCTCCCGTTCCTCGGCGGCCCTCCATTATTGTATCTGCATTTGTCGTTCTCGACATGGCACGTTCTCCTCCTCCCCCCCATCTACGTCTTGCCACCTCAAAGATTGCAATCATTGTACCGGACTTCTGCCATTCTTCCACCCACCCCTTCCTTGCGCCCTATGCTCGTTCATTATATTGCCAACTCCCTCCCTACCCTCCGTCTCACAGACGTAGCACACATACGACTGCATCGCAGCGCTGCAGACAGCGATGGAGGAGCTGCCCGTCATCTCCCCCTCCTCCTCCTCCCCCCCCACCCTCTCCTTCCACCAGCCGGCTCCCGCCACAGAGCTCCAGCGCCGGCTGCAGTGCCTCCTCCAAGCCCGCCCCGAGTGGTGGGCCTACGCCATCTTCTGGCGCGCCTCCCCCGACCATCGCGTCCTCTCCTTCGGCGACGGCCACTTCCGCGGCGCCCGCTGCCCCACCGACCGCCGGCCCCGTGGTTGCTACGCCGCCGATGAGGCCGGCGCCGATGCTGTCGATGATGCCGAGTGGTTCTACATCATGTCGCTCAGCCGGTCGTTCGTGGGGGGCGGGGCGATCCCCGCGCGGGTCTACGGTTCGCTGGAGCCCCTGTGGCTGACCGGCGCGCATGCCCTCCAGGCGTGCGGGTGCGACCGGAGCCGCGAGGCCCAGCTCCACGGGATCCAGACCCTGGCGTGCGTGCCTGTCCCCGGCGGCGTGCTTGAGCTCGGCTCCCCTGACCTCATCGGCGATAACTGGGTCCTGGTGCACCAGGCCAAGGCCGTCTTCTCCGAGGGTCCCAACGACGCATCCCCTACCGCCGGAGCCGCACTGGCGGCCGTCGCATTCCCTTCGCCTGCGGTGAGGAAGGAAGGCGCCGGCCTCTCGTCGTCGGTCGACTCGGAGCACTCGGACTCGGAGGGCGGTACGACCGTGGAACGCCGCCGGCCCAAGAAGCGGGGGCGCAAGCCCGGGAGCGGCTCCCGCGACTGCACGTCGAACCACGTCGAAGCGGAGCGGCAGCGCCGCGAGAAGCTCAACCACCGCTTCTACGCGCTCCGCTCGGTGGTGCCCAACGTGTCGCGCATGGACAAGGCGTCGCTGCTGGCCGACGCCGTAACCTACATCGAGGACCTCAAGGCCAAGGTCGAGATCCTGGAGGCCGAAGCCAAGATGGCCAAGAAAGAGACCGCCGCGGACCAAGCCGCCACCTCCATCACCAACGCCGCCTCGGCGACGACCGGCAGCCCCCCGACCGCCGTGACGGTGGCAATCGAGATGGAGGTGAAGCTCCTCGGAAATGACGCGCTAATAAGGGTGCAGTCGGAGGACCAGAACCACCCACCGGCGAAGCTGATGTGCGCGCTGCGCGATCTGGAGCTCAGCGTGCACCACGCGAGCGTGTCGACCCTCAAGGACGTGGTGCTGCAGGACGTGGTGGTGAAGGTGCCGACCGAGCTGCAAGTGGAGGACACCCTCAGGGCTGCCCTCCTCGCCATCCTACACAAGAGCTGAGCTGCTAATCACACCACACCGTACTTCGTTCCTGTTAATAATCTGGGTGTATCACGTTTGGCCTCTCCCTGTCAGAATAAGCCATCGGCATCATCAATGCATCAACTTTCTTCCCCAAATGGCCGTTCGATTTCCTCCATCTCACAACCTTAAAACAAGTAGAGAAGAAGGTTTAGGTTTTCCCCCAAAACAATTGGAGTGAGCAGAGAAGGAAACACCATGGCAGAGGAGGAGGAGGAGGAACAACAACCAGTGTTTGATAGAATATGTGGGTCAGATGGGCGTTGTCAGCGTCGGTACCACCGTGAAACCCAAATGGAAAATAAAGATAACATGCATGCCACCTTCGCGTCAACATTTTTGGAGGCCTCTCCGCTTAGGTTCGGTACGCCCTCATGCTGCGTAGCTCATCTCACACACAAAAAGAAGATTGCTTGTCGTGATGCAACATTTCTTTCTCTCACTCCTACTACTATTATTATTATTATTATCGTTTTTTTTTTGGGGTGTGGGATGGAGGCTGAAAAGTTGGGATAAAGGATCCAAGACTTTAGTTGCTTGTCCTATGAGAACACATAAAAAAGAACGGATGAGAAATGTTGAAAAGTCAGACCAATTACACTATAGCAGTCAGAATCAAACTATTCAAAAATCATACACATAATTCATATAATCTAAAAAATTACAAGTATTTTCGATTTCTAAGGACAAGAGATATTTTATTGACGACACAAATATCATGTGTTGGATGGTTGGGAGGATTCAAATGTCATCCGTTCTCGAAAATGAAAACATAAACAATATAAAACATCATGATGATGAGTTGCGTCAATCCGGTCAACGCAAACGGAGAGGCAGTGAGGTGGGTTTCTTTGGATGCAGGCAGGACAACATCAATCAAAGCGGGCAGGTTGGATGCAGATTACTCATCCTTATGTGGAGGAGTGGCATTGAAGAGGGATGGTGGCGTGTCTCGAGTCCCTAACCAGAGGCTACCGGATGGTAGGTTTCCGGTGAGCTGCGTTCGGTGAGCGTGGTTAAGAGTGAGACAGGCGATCAAACCAGATTTGTGTTCTGATGCTTCGACGATTGGGTGGATTGATTTGGCACATTGCTTTGGACCCATCCGACCTGTGTGAATAGTGTTTTCATTAAAATGTATCGATCATCCTTGCGTTGTGACTGGTACACTTTGGCTTGCATGTATTCGGAGATGATAGAAGACATGGGAGAAGACACCCATCATGTGAACTTTATCTTCTCCTTGCCGAGTCCAGCAAATCTGTGTGCAGAAACTACTAAATTGCTCTCGGTGGATCACATGACTGCAGGAAAACTAGTTGTTTGATACTCCTGTTCCTCATATCTTATAGGACAATGATTGATGGTGGGTCTGAGTAGGTCATCTACATTATTTTGATATAAAAATAATAAAAAATGACAAAATAATTCAAGATGATTTGACCAGAGGAAAAAAAAGAAGAGATAGAGAGTGAGACGATGACACCTTTCTGAACATTAAATTAGATCCAAAGACCAGAGACAAGAAACAGTTTACTCCCAATGTAAAATTATATTAGATCTCATGAAGATTTATTGTATTTTATTCTTCTATTGGAAATGCTAATTAGCCATCTCTCTCAGACTTGTGTTTTGGTTTCCTGCACCATCTCTTTCGACGGATGAAGATTTTACTGTGCAGATTAATGCCATCATCTGTGGTTGCTTTCTGATGGTGTCACCCAAGGAAATTTGCCCCCACAGTCGAGGATGCGATTCCAAAACCATTGCAGGTGCTCCATCCCTTTCTCCGAGAGGTTTCCTCCACGGGCGAGAGGGATAACATGTCAACAGGCTTTCGCGACGCATTCAGACCACCTTATGTCTTCTCCTTGCATGCACATCCCACACTCGGATGGTTCTCCCACCGATAATGAACGATCATTTACTGATGATCGAGTAGAGAGATCCTCCAGTTTATTGTCGTAGCACGGTCCTACCCAATTGGTGGCCTGCATCAAATTGCTCCACGTACGTGTGTGCTTCCTGCTGCCTCGTTATTCTCGCGTACACGGATGAACGCAGCAGGCCTTCTTCCGCTCGTTTTATTGCGACGATGGAGCAGCAGGACATGGCAGCAGACACAGTGGTTGGCGAATCGAATGAGGTGGACCATCCATCGAAGCGAGATAGATGGCTACGCCCACAGGCAGCGAGAGGTGGCTGTTACTTGCATGCGTCTCTGTCACCGTCCTCCTTCTGCCCCACGCGAACATGACCTCCACCGGCTTCTGTGTACCTTTCAGTCCTCTTCTTGCTAGTTCCACTTTCGCTGTTTTAGGGTATGGGAAATTTCCACTAGGATCATAGGGAAAACAGTGCATGTTCTTGACATGAAACATTCTCATGTCATGACAAGAGCTTATGGTCACGAACGAGAGAAGACAGACCAAAAGAGATTTCTCTGATTCCACACCTCTTTTCTGTATCCACAAAAAACAAGCTAAATCGTTTCCTATATAAGAATAATTAAATACATGAAACAAGACTCTCTTTTCAGAGAATAAACTACGTGTGATTCGACGTTAATTCATTCTAGAAACTTGAGTTTCAATACGTTGACTGTGGGTCAAACCTACTATCTATATTCATCATTAACTCCTTCGATAAAAGTCTACGCTCTTACTTGACTTGGTATTATATTTCCCGGCAACTTCAACATCAACCCATCTTTCTAGATTCACGAGGCTCTTCAGGGAAGTAGTACAACGAGTCCCTCCAAAACTGTTCATCTCAGCCTTATCTCCCATCTTCATCGATTCTAATGCTTTTTGCTATCCAAAGTAGGGAGATGATTGATCGTCACCGAGGCAATAAGACAAGACATCTTGGAATTTGGAATTCAAGGTCATGACGGGTTACCGAACGAAGCTCGAGGTTAAAGATAAAAAGTCAGTAGGAGAGGAGACAAAAGAGATATTAGGCCGGTGAGACTTGCGTGAAGGATTCCAAGTTCGCAGGTCACCCTCAAGAACATTCAGATTCGTGTTGTTTTAATCATATTTTCTTGAGATTTTTTTGAATAAAAAGTAAATAGAAAGATATTTAATGGCCGGTCATATATGTAATATAATAATCATCCACCAACCCTCGACGTCAGTGTGGGGGCGTACCATAACGTCTACATGTCATGCGAATCGGTAGGATGCTACGTAGGAGGCGACGTGTGGAGAGAGAAGGCGGTCTCGTGTGGAACGGGACGGGCTGTTCCGTGCTTTGACCATCGTGCAAACCATGCACGTTGAGACGTGGCAAGCGTCGTACTGACGAGACAGAGACAGAGACTGAGAGGGACAGGTCAGGACCGCTTCATCACCGTCACCGTCGTCTCCACGTGATTCGTGCCACTTTGTCGTGTCCACGTCGGCGACCTTTCGACGGGACGAAGGGTCACGTTAATTAACAATGGATTAAGTTAGATTTCAATTCACCAACTAATTAAGACTCGTTAATTATTAATAAATAGATTCGATACGTCAGCATCAAATCAATATTTAATTATTATTATTATTATATACTTTATCTTATTTATGTTAAAAAAAATATCAACGAGCATAACCGATAAAAACTTTTTATTCTGTTGTTTTCATTATCCATCTTTTTCTAAAATAAAATAAAATGTTGGGATTCTTTTAACATATCAAATATGGATCAAACAATTGTTTTATAGAATCAAAACCGAATAGATCCAAAATAATGGATTAAGAATGTTTCCATAAAACTTATTTAATCCACTATAATATGCATGAAATCCTACAACAATTGATAAACATATTAACACGGAAGCGTACCTGATGAATCCATTAGAGTATTTTCTGAATTGATCGGTGATTTGGTCTTCCAATTGCAGAGTACCTTTTGAACTTTAGATTTCTCCTTGACGGGTGAAGAGAAACTTCATTCGATACTGCAACCGGGGACCATAACCTTATTTATAGTCATAACTGATGAATCTACAATTATGATTGTATTCATAATTGATGAATCTGCAATTATGCCTCAAGAGTTTCATATTCCTAACTTATCTCGTCATTAAGTTAGGAACATGATGGTATCCACACAATTAATTTTCATAACAATTATGTCCCTTAGCCAAATAACTTTACTTTAATTGGATCACTTTAATTTTGGCTAATCAAAATAATGGCTTAACACATTTAATTATACATGTGTGACCCTTAAAATTCCAACAATCTCCCACTGAGTCACATATGTATCCTTATAAATGTGCTATACTTTATGAGCTCAAAACTGTTGCCATTATTAAACAGGACATACAAAACAATCTCGTCCATTGACCATATTAATATAGGACCAAAGCGATTTTCGCTATATCAATCATAGCTAAACCCATCAATGATCACTAATATTAACATAACCAAATGGCATAGATCAATTATGAAATGTGTAGCATGAAAATTACATGAATGTGATCTGTACATGTCAATTTTCAACTGGTCCAACTTTATCTTTATGAGATCATTAATAACTTTAATAGCCATAATGTACAAAGTATAATAAACTGAAGCTTTATTTCTGATCAGAAAATATCTGTACAAATACAGAATCTGGCATAGAACATATAACAAACATATGACAGGCTCCCACTAAACTGAAGTTTCCTCAAATTCTGATATACCCATATGAGCAGTATGCTCATGAAAGACCTTGGGTGGTAAACCTTTTGTGAGAGGATCTGCCAACATAAAGTTTGTTCCCAAGTGTTCTATAGAAATTTGTTTACTTTGTACCCTTTCTTTCACCACTAGGAACTTGATGTCAATGTGCTTTGACTTAGTCGAGCTCCTATTGTTGTTGGAGTATAAAATAGCTGATTTGTTATCACAGTATATCTTTAGTGGTCTTTCAATCCCTTGTACTATTTGCAGCCCTGTGACAAAATTCCTCAGCCAAATTCCATGATTAGACGCCTCAAAACATGCTACAAATTCTGCTGCCATAGTGGAAGAAGCAATAAGAGATTGCTTGGCACTACGCCAAGAAATCGCCCCACCAGCCAACATATAAATGTAGCCTGAAGTGGATTTTCCTACTGTCTTGGCATCCAGCAAAATCGGAGTCAGAATACCCAATGATCTCCAAATGGTCTGATCTCCTATATGTGAGCATATGATGTTTTGTCCTCTTTAAATATCTCATGACTCTTTTAGCTACCTTCCAGTGATCCATTCCAGGATTGCTTAAGTATCTGCCTAACACTCCAATAATGTACGCTATATCCGGACGCGTACAAACTTGTGCATACATTAGACTCCCTACAGCTGATGCATAGGGAATCTTCTGCATTTCTTGAGTTTCCAGATTTCCTTTAGGGCACTGATTGAGACTGAACTTGTCTCCCTTTGCGATAGGGGTGTCTCCTGATTTGCAATCATGCATGCCAAACCTTTTGAGTACGTTATCGATATAGCTCCTTTGTGATAATCCTAAAATACCCCGGGATCTATCTCGGTGTATCTGGATTCCTAATACAAAAGAGGCATCACCAAGATCTTTCATCTCAAAATTTCTAGATAGAAATCTCTTGGTTTCGTGCAATAAGCCTATATCATTTGTGGCAAGCAGAATATCATCCACATACAATATCAGGAAAATGAATTTGCTCCCACTGAATTTGTGATACACACAATCATCAACAGCGTTCATCTCAAAACCAAATGAGATAATTACTTGATGAAATTTGTGATACCACCGACGGAATGCCTGTTTTAGTCCATAGATGGATTTTATCAATTTACAAACCATTTTCTTTGGGTCTCCTGACACAAAGTATTCTGGTTGCACCATATAAATTATTTCATCAATGTTTCCATTGAGAAATGCTGTTTTAACATCCATCTGATGAAGCTCTAAATTAAAATGTGCAGCTAGAGCCATAATTGTCCTAAAAGAGTCCTTCGTTGAAACCGGAGAGAAGGTATCTTTAAAGTCAATCCCTTCCTTTTGAGTATAGCCCTTCCACAAGACGTGCTTTATACCTCTCCACATTACCTTTAGAATCCCTTTTGGTTTTAAAAATCCATTTACAACCAATGGGTTTCACACCTTCTGGTAATGGGACAAGTTCCCAAACTTTATTGTCTTGCATGGACTTATACTCTTGATTCATTGCTTCAATCCACTTATCCGAATTAGAATCCTCCATGGCTTGATGGAAGTTGATTGGATCATCTTCCATTATACCACTACTTTCTTCATGTTCCTGGAGAAATACCATATAATCATCTGAAATGTCACTCCTCCTTTCTCTAGTGGATCGTCGCAAAGGTGCTGGCTCATGCGGCATAGATTCTTGAGGATGTTGAGTTTGTTCCTCATGAATAATTTCTTCATACTGCATAGGAGTTGAAATGACTATATCTTTTTGAGGTATAGATTTTGCCTTATTAGTAGCAACTATATGAATCGGATAAGACTGAACCAATTCTTCCTCAAAGGTAAAGTCTTTAATCTTATTTCTCCTCCCAAACTCAATATCCTCAAAGAATATAGCAATACCCGTCTCAAAAATATTTCTTGATTTGGGATCATAAAATTTATACCCCTTAGATCGCTCAGAATAACCAATAAAGTAACTGCCTATTGTTCGGGGTTCCAATTTATTTTCATTAGGCCTGTAAGGCCTTGCCTCAGCTGGACAACCCCATACACGAAAGTGTCTTAAACTAGGCTTTCTCCTAGTCCAAAGTTCATAAGGAGTTTTTGCAGTTGCTTTAGTTGGTACTCTATTAAGAATGTAAGCTGCAGTTTTTATTGCTTCTCCCCAGAGTGACTCTGGCAAAGTAGATTGAGAAATCATACTTCTTACCATGTCCTTAAGTGTGCGGTTTCGTCTTTCAGCTATACCATTCATGCTAGGTGACCCAGGCATTGTATACTGAGGGACAATTTCACACTCCTCTAGGTATAAAGCAAATGGTCCTGGACGTTGTTCACCTGAGCCGTCATTTCTGTCGTAATATTCCCCTCCACGGTCAGATCTGACGCTTTTTATCCTTTTGCTGAGTTGATTTTCAACTTCAGCTTTAAATGCTTTGAACACATCCAAAGACTGAGATTTTTCATGTATTAGATACAGGTATCCATATCTAGAGTAATCGTCTATGAATGATATGAAGTATTGTTGACCATTCCATGAAGGTGTTGGAAATGGTCCACAAATATCTGTATGTATCAATTCTAAGACGTCCGTAGCTCTATATGCACCTGATCTCTTAGGTTTGGTTTGTTTACCTTTAATACATTCAACACAAACATCTAGACATGATAAGTCAATGGGATCAAGAATCCCATCTGACACAAGTCTTTCAACTCTATTTCTAGAGATATGACCCAAACGTTTATGCCATAATATACCAGAATTTTCAATTTTACATTTAGTACCTCGCAATTCCGCATTCAAGGTTTCATGATAGGATGCTATAGTATCAAGTAAATATAGATTGTCATAAGTGATAAGTCAACCAGTTCCAATCATATTTGAATTTAAAGACAAAGTAAACTGATTGTTTTCAAATGAACAAGAATAACCAGATTTGTCCAAATAAGAAACAGAAATTAAGTTCCGTCTAAATGACGGTACAATAAAAGTGTCTTTAAATCCAAATAATATCCGGTACATAATAACAATCTAAATATTCCTATAGCTTCCACATCTACCGATTTTCCGTCCCCCACATAAATGCTTCTCTTAGCATTATTAGGCCTTCGGTAGCTTAGGTAACCTTGCATTGATACACTGATGTTAGTTGTTGCACCGGAGTCTAACCACCAAGTGTTTCTAGGTACTAAAGTTAAATTGATTTCTGAACAAACCAAAGTAAGGAATGTTCCCTTTTTAGCATGCCAAGCATGATATTTAGCACAGTCCTTCTTTAAATGCCCAGATTTCTTGCAGAAGAAACAAGTATCATTCTTATTTTGTTTCTTCTGTACTGGGTCCTTATCAGCCTCATTCTTTCCATATTTGTATTTTCTTTTCTTGCCCTTAAAGTTGGTTTTGTTTAAAACCAGTACTGAATTGAGGTTAGCAGATATTTTTATAAGAGAACCTAAATAAGAGAACAACAGATAACCAGAAATTATGCTCATATTTATTACCATAAACTTAAGTAAATTCAAATAATGATTTAACCCATCTCAAGATACCAAGTGCAACATTAATATCTTATCTTTGGACTTCAATATTAATTGCTAGTGGTAGTCTTGTTGTAATGATCAAATACTGATAATAAGACATATCAAATGAAAAACCCATCTTTGGATTGATTTATCATTTACATGCATAACTTTATAATTATCACGTATTTACCATTACAGGTATGTATAAAATCCTGCCAATCATTAACCTTCCTTTGGGCCGGATAATTACCGCATGGATGTAAATACACACTACATTTAATATTTTCATGAGAAATGTTATATATGAGAGGTCACTTTGGCAACTTCATATATTAAATTACTCAATCTAATATTAAACAATCACTAATTGAATTTAGACTATATTAGTCAAATTGGCTTGATCTTAATTTGTTGACTAAAATATTTAAAGCACGTAAATCATTCAATTTATGTCAACAAACAACTTTATAGAACCAATACTATGTTTAATCCAACATAATATTGCAACAATATTATTAAACCAACATAATATTACAACAATATCTAATTAATTAAATTCATATTAATTAGATAAAATCCAAAAACAATATTATTAAACCAACATAATATTGCAACAATATCTAATTAATTAAATTTATATTAATTAGATAAAATCCAAAAACAATATTATTAAACCAACATAATATTGCAACAATATCTAATTAATTAAATTCATATTAATTAGATAAAATCCAAAAAGAATTTAGGAAATTTATGTCTTATAGTGCAAAAATGAATTTTTGCATATTGATGAATAGGAAAAGACACGAAGTGGAAAAGATGATCCAAAATTAAACTGATATTACATCAGAAAAAGGCACTGAATTGAATGTGAAGCATGCTGTAGCATGATTACATAAATCCATAATCTTTTCCAACAATAATAGAACCAAATCACTTCAAAATAGCATTATTACATAAAACTATCATCTTTCCCAACGATGATAGAACCAAATTACTTTAAAATATTGATGAAAACATCATTAAAATTCATGAGAAAACAAGCTTAAATGTTCATCAATCATTGTAGGATGGCTCTGATACCACTTGTTGGGGTTCTTTTAACATATCAAATATGGATCAAACAATTGTTTTATAGAATCAAAACCGAATAGATCCAAAATAATGGATTAAGAATGTTTCCATAAAACTTATTTAATCCACTATAATATGCATGAAATCCTACAACAATTGATAAACATATTAACACGGAAGCGTACCTGATGAATCCATTAGAGTATTTTCTGAATTGATCGGTGATTTGGTCTTCCAATTGCAGAGTACCTTTTGAACTTTAGATTTCTCCTTGACGGGTGAAGAGAAACTTCATTCGATACTGCAATCGGGGACCATAACCTTATTTATAGTCATAACTGATGAATCTACAATTATGATTGTATTCATAATTGATGAATCTGCAATTATGCCTCAAGAGTTTCATATTCCTAACTTATCTCGTCATTAAGTTAGGAACACAATTAATTTTCATAACAATTATGTCCCTTAGCCAAATAACTTTACTTTAATTGGATCACTTTAATTTTGGCTAATCAAAATAATGGCTTAACACATTTAATTATACATGTGTGACCCTTAAAATTCCAACATAAAATTCTTATTATCTAAAATAAAATTCTTTTCTGGAACATTAAGATCTTAAAAAATTTTACTCTTAATATTTCGAGAGTATCTTTAGATTTCTTACGAAAGATACTTATAAATTAATTAATTTATAATATCTAAATTTATTTTCTTCGTACAAAAATCTTTCTATATTTAAATTCTTTATTCTTCAACCAATCTCTCGTTCTACTAATTCAAAAATAATCACAACATATATATATATATATATATATATATATATATATAAGACGACAGACTTCGATAGTTCAGATATAAGATGTAATTAATGCAGATGGAGAAACAGTAGTGACAAGATTGACCGCACAACACCAAAGCCCAAATGAGACCAAAATTGGCTTACATCAATTTTGTTTATTTATTTTATTTCATTTATTATCTTACTTATTAATCTCTTTTTCAAGCACTTTTATTGAACAAAAATTCAAATATATGCCATTTATATTTTTTTTATATAATATAAATTATATATAATATTAAATATTATCAAGTTTATGATCCGACCGTTCATCACCGGTTCGACTGCTGATCCAATGGCCAAATACTTGATTGGGTTCATATCTACCACAGAACTATGCGTCGTCAAAACAGACGCGGCTTTGTGCGTTCATCAGCGCGTCGAGGAAAGATCGGCACCGTCGGATTGGAGAGAGAGAGAGAGAGAGAGAGAGAAAGGGTCCCATTTCGCGTCCGTCGAGCGCACACAACAGCACCTTCCTCTCGTCCCCCCCGGCCGTCCGCGACATGGGAGTGGTGATCGAGAGCGATCGATGGGAGCCGAAGCCCTCCGCCTTCATCGTTCTCTCCGCCGCCTGCTTCGCTTCCGTCTTTCTGCGCCCTTACTTCTCCAAGAGCAACGCCGCCAGGGGATCCGGGGCGTCTTCTCTGCTCGATCTCGGCCCTACGGCCCCGTTTCTCCGCTTCCAGAGGGGCTTCTTGCTGCTCTACTCGCTGGCTTCCGGTCCTTGATCCTTCCTTCCCGGTCATTTATTGTTTTATGAATACGATTAGGGTTTTCGTGGTTTCTTTGCTTTTCGGTAGCGGGTTCTTGGATTGACATCCACAGTTTTGGATCTTGATATGGATTCATCGATTTGCAGTAATGGACGGCCTTGAATCGATGTTTGGTGAGTATGAGTTCGCACTATACGGAATCAGCCGTGAGCAGATGACATGGTATCTCTCCATAGGAGCTGTGGCTGCTCTCGTTTTTGGTACTTTCTCCGGCGTTCTTTTTGATATGGTGTAAGTTCTCATTTTTCTCTTTCTATTTCTCTAGTAGTCCGTCTCAAGTTAACGATTGTTATTCGATGGAGGATAAATATTTAGCTTCGTCTGGGAATCAAATCGACTCGATGGCTGAAAAGGTGAAATTGAACACGAATCAGGTTCTTACAGAGGGCAGGACTTGGTCTGACTAGGCTTTAGGTCTGGTATGATGGTGGAATGTTTGATACGCCTTGGTATAGTTGGTATGACAATTCTTGGTTGTAGGTGACTTCAACTGCAGAAGAAGTGAAATTATGATCCTTCCATAGCTATTGTATGTTACACTCGGCAACTATTTGATGAATTCATGTTAATGCAGAATGCCTCCTAGCGAGGAGTGTGTACCTGCAACACTTGTAATCCTTAGACTCTAGAATATGAATCGGACTCAGTAGATTGAGATTTGAAAGTAATGGACTTTGATGAAAGATGAATTAAATCAAGAAGAGAACCCACTTAAGTTCATCGACAAATGAACTTCTGTAGTTGCAGGCTCTATGGTGAGATTTTTTTTGAGAAGAAACTTACAGAATAGGTTATCTGTAGTGTGTATATTCATGGTTTAATTTATAGGATCAATGTAGAGATTATTTGGAAAAGATACTTGCCATAGGATAGCTCTCTACTTTTGGGCTAAAAAGAATCTTTAAATAAATGTGTTGATTTAGTTAGCTGGTCTGTAACTATTACTAGGAAAAAAGTAATGATATCATGTTTTTTTTTCTTTGATTTAATTAGCTGGTTTGTTACTACTTACTATTACTAGGAAAACGTTAAATTACTTTTTTTTTCTTTCTATTTTTTACATTTTAAAGTCATATAATGTTTCTTGTAATTTACATATCTTATTAATCACCACAAAGGGTTTAATTGCTAAAGTTCAACTTCTTCCCACGCCACTAATGATTTTAGAGCTCTTGCCATGTTTTGGTTTTAAGATTTGTCTCTCCTTAAGATCAGTTCTCTAGGTTTCTGCGTCAGTCCTTGATCCATTTTGTAGATTACTGATGGCTACAATTGTTCTGTATTTAGAAAATATTAGGTGGTTCTCAAATCATTTATAATCATGCATCATGAGGCATCAATCTAGACATGCCAGTGTGTTGGTCATATGACTTGTACACAGTGAATTAAAAAATGTTAGGCGCCAAGGTCCCAAAATGCTCGAGGCGTTAGGTGATCACCCGAGCGAAGCGAGACGCATTGAAATATTAAAATAATAAAATATATAGTACAATTGATAAATATGATTATATAAATAAAAATATGATATTAAATTAAAAGATCTAAAGTACAAAGTCACATTATTCATCGTCTAATAACAAAAATGTCAAAAGACTCAAAGCAATAAAATTTTACATCAAATTCAATCATCATCATAATCAACATCGTCATTCTCAAACATATCATCATCAATCTCTTCCTCTCATCCATCTTCATCGAAATAGGTTTTCTTCTCTTCGACAATGACAAAAGATAAATTTGAGGCTTTTGCACTCATTTTTGCCTTCGTCATGTATCTCGTATATGCTTGTAATTCTCCAACACCTGAGGATCTTACCACATCAGTCCTTGATCCATTTTGTAGATTACTGATGGTTACAACTGTTCTGTATTTAGGAAATATTAGATGGTTTTCAAATAATTTACAATCATGCATCATGAGGCCTCAATTCAGATATTTCTATTTATGAATGTGCTGGCCATATGACTTGTACATGATTGGCAAACTGTGACTGTGGCACATTGTCATGTCCTGTGTCAGGTATTGCTAATAGAGCATCGGGCTCACGCCTCCTTACTAACTACATTCTTACTATAAACCATTATGGTTATGCTTTAAGAAGACTTTTTTTCTAGGATAACTCGATCTGTGGGATGTAGTGATATCTTTTCGATGTTAACTTCCTTTCTTCTAAGGCTGGTTAAGGGGTTTCAGATAGAAATTGTCAAGCCACTGGTTTGTTGTAGCTGTCGAGTTTTCTGGAAATCATCAAGTATGTCATATATTAAAATGATCATTTTGCTATGATATTTGCAAATCAAATAAAAATTTTTTGACAGTGAAGTTACAGGCCAGTCTGTCTTCATCCTACTCTAGTACATGCAGATTCAAGGCTATGATATGCATACTCTAGTAGTATCCTGATAATTTCAAATTGAAGCACATTTCCCTCTTTGCTATTCCAGTTTCTTATCCTTTTCATGTTAGCATAATATTTAAGTTATGAACATCATATCTGTAGATATGCCTATCTATATAGGCATTCAACCTTGATTTTATAAGTAACCATTGCAACTGGGAGCTGGGAAAATATTTGGGTCTATCTGTGAGTAACCAAGTAGTTGTTCCAAATTATGTAAAAATATGTAACTAGGGTATATTTCTTGCTATATTTCTGTAATGTAACCCATCCTATTAGTACATTCTATATCCACACTTGTGTGGTTTAAATTACTGGTTGGATCCATAGGTATTGATTAGTATTAACAAGTCTGACCAAAACACTAATAAAAAATCATACAGTTTGGTACCCTTTTTTTGGTGATACCAAGTTTTATACTGCTTAGAGTCTTCATTTCATATTGGTCAGACAAGTTGTTACAACTGGCGTCAGATTGATATTTAAAACCTTGGCTCAAGGATTCATGAATCTGTAGAACAGATGGTTCATCATTATACTTTTAAGTCTTTATGAAACTTTTTTGGGATAAGATGTGGAGATATATAGAAAATGTAATGGAGACTCTGTTGCGGTGGAAAAATACTATGTAAAATCTACTAATATCACTAGTGGTTTACATGTTAATTTGATAATTTTCCATTCATTGAAATGACTCCATTTCTCTCTATTCATCTCCGTTTGAACATTCCTTTCATATGAAGTTCTATTGATTGTATACTAATAATATAATCATTAAACTGATTTTTATAGGGGTCCAAGAAAGGCTTGTCTGTTATTTTGCATTCTTCATCTTTTTGTTGGTGTCTTGAAGAGTGTGGTCAGGCATCCAACTGTCTGGATATCAAGTATATGCTTATCACTTGCTTCTTCTTTGTTCTCATTCTGTTATGAGACATGGATGGTAATGGAACATGAAAAGGTTCGCTTTCTGCTTCAGCTTTTTTCTTAATGTTGTTTCTCAGGAGCTGGCTGATGTCTCTTCTTTCATTTTTGCAGCAAGGTCACAAGCAAGATCTTCTGAGTGATACATTTTGGTTGATGACCTTTTTTGAGTCTCTATCTCTAATCGGCAGCCAAGGGCTGGCAAATTTGTTAGTTAAAGATCTTAAAAGAAGATCCCTTTCCCCTTATGTTCTGGCTGCCTTATTGGCAATTTTAAGCGCTCTCTGTATCAGGAAACAATGGAGCAGAAGTTATCATATAATTTCTGTTGACAGTTATATAAAATCATTCTCAGCTCATGTTCTTAGAGGTGAGGAACATTTACAGCACAATCTGAGTTATGGATGCAATAATTTTAGTCAACAATTTAAATGCAACAAATGCTATATCTTAATATAGAAAGTTTTACTGATGGATATATTTTTTCTGCTTCAACCAAACATCTGTAGAATTGAGAGCTTAAAGTACATTGGATGTTTACCTAGCAAGACAAAGCTCAGAACAAATTGTTCCATGTATGGTGCCATGGATATTTTTGATGTCAACCAACGATTCACTATACTATCTATGCATGAAATGACATACTCTAACTAGAATAAAATTTACTCTATAAATCACATATCAGTAATATGATCATTCTGGCAGTAAAATATGCAATGGTATTGAAGACTAAGAAAACTATGAATTCACATTGTGTGCACAGAATATATGAATGAGAGAAGTATACTATTCATCTGTGTTTTGAATTTGACATGCACTTCATTGAGTTGGTCGTTTATGTAGAAGTGTATACTTCTCATCCAATGAATTTATCATGCCTTAAAAGCTCAGCGGCAATGTGCATTAGTTGTTTGACAGCTGTAATTCATGAATGCGTTTGTCTTTCTTTCTACTAAAACCAAAGCATTTTGCATGAGTGGATAAGGATTTCAGGATAAAATGTGCTACATGGTGTCATGCATATCAGACTGATCCTGCCTTTTTAGATTATGCTCGAGCTTCGTCTTCTTCCTCCGTGCCTTTCCCATGCTTGTATTCAGTAAAACACACCAATTGGTGTGGATAATAACTCTTTGCTTCTTGCATAGCATATATTCTTTATGTGGTTAATGAAAACTGTAATTTTGTAGAAATTATTAGCAAGCTAGATAGCTTAATGATTTCTCAGGTTCGACATGGTTATCTAGTTTACATATGATAAATTTATTGTCACTTTCCTGCAATATCTGCTATTTTAGATTCATCACATGGAGCGGATAGGTTCTTTTAAGTTATTTTGGCATTTGATTATATGCTTTTGTAGACAATTGACAAACCATTAAGTTTTATGCTTAAGCAACTAGTGACTTGTTAGACGACTTGATCATAATGTTTTTCTGAAGAATTTCTTGATCATAGTATTTGTTTAGAGTCTATCTTGATTTTTAAGCATCTTATTAGTATTTGTTTAGAATCTATCTTGATTTTTAAGCATCTTATTCTGGGCTGTTCTATATTGATTATTCACATACTTGAAAGCATTGTGATAATCTCTATTAACCATTTCTTATAATGATTCTTCCTGCTAGCCAGACAAAAAGATTTTGGCTCTAGCATGGACTCAAGCAAGTATCCATTTCTCCATGTCAGTTGTTTGGATCCTTTGGGCACCGACCTTAGTGGTAGGTCCAGTTTACCATGCAATTTCATTTTTATTTGGAAGTTCTGAAAACATCAGTCAGCATTTTTGAGGTTCACAATGTAAAATTCAGGATGTTCTTCTATACTTAATTATTTCTAGTTTTCTACACAATCAATCACCTGAGGAACCTATTTTTATGTATTTCAATTGGATTATGCAAAATTCATGATTTTCTTTTTTGCCTGCTATGATAGTGCCAAGGAAGAAAGACACTTTTGTCATCAACCGATGAGTTGTTTGTACCATAATAAGAAAGAAAACTTTGGCATGGGCCAATAGACTGGTTAACCATATAAAGAACTTTGCATGTCCTGAAGTTTCAGGTGAAGCTCGTAAAAATGAAAGTTAAATGCCTGTGGAGAGGAAATTTGGTACATCTGAAAATCTTTGCTGAATTTAATTTATGAGACCATGCTTTTTGTTTAAATGGTCAATTGACTAGTTTTGTTGTTTGTTTCTTTCCCCTTTCATAGTAAAAAAGAACATTTCCTGAATATTGAAATGAAGATTCTGAAATACTTGAAAATATGGAAGTTTGTCTTGGCTTAAAAGACTAAAAAAGAAAAAAAAGGAAAAACTAATAAATAGCCAGAAATTTTCTTGTTGTTCTATTTGTTAAATCTTGTGGCCTTTTGGGCACTTGGATGTGATTAGTTTGTCCAATGTCCAGTCATTCTTTTGTGAACCTATATGCTTCACAGTGACAACACAAACTGACCCATTGTCTGATTCTTCATTTTTTTTAATATTAATATATACATGTTATTGTGATGGTTTTATGCTCCCACTTGGAAACCATTTATAATAATTATGATTCTGTGATATGGACTAGCATCCTGCAAAGTCTCCTGCTTTATTAGATGAATTGGGAGTTGATGATTGGAGGCACTCCAGATGAAGTACTTTTGTTATTTATGTTATCTCAGGATATACTGTTAATTTGATTCATTGATGTGTGACTGCAGGCAGATGGAAGGGAGGTGAATCTATCTATGATATACCCATGCTTTATTGGCTCAAGAATGCTCGGGAGCACTGTTTTTCCATGGTATTTTAGTGAGGTAAAATCATTTGGAAATGAGGATTGCCTAACAACCGCTTTGGGGGTTGCTGGTTTAGCTTTGTTCATTGTCGCTTATGATTACCAGGTAAGGAAAGAGGAAAAGCTCCATTATTTGGTATTTTTCTATTTGATTTATTTTTCTAGCTTTCTTTTCTAATATCTCAATATCTTTTGATGACAGGAGATTGGATTTCTGGTTATTCTATTTTGTGTCTTTCATGCTTGTGTCGGGTTTAGTTTGCCTTCACTTGCAAGATTGAGGACAATGTGAGTCATTAATGCTCATCAATTCTTAAATGATTCAATTTCAATTCTCATTCTCCCTAGGCAGGTACCTACCTAATGAGCTTCGTGGGGGGATGATAAGCTCCTCGCTAGCACCGGCTAATGTAGCAATTTTGTTATTTCTGCTCAAGGTATGTAGCTGTGTTTGCAACTTTAGAAAAAGCTTTAAAATCTTGATGGTAAAATGTGTCACGGAAGCTGATTGGAAGTATTTTAAAAAGTTTGATGTGTGAACATTTCATTATTGCTAGGGTGGTTATCATCAAAATCTTGCGAATTCTACAATTATGGCTCTTTCTGCTTTTGGCCTATTAATTGCTGCTGGCTGCATTTATAAACTGAGATCATGGCGAAAGCAGTGCCGTCAAGACTGGCATTATACATAACCACAATAAAAATAGTCCAAGAGCTAATCAGGCACATCTCAGATAGTCTTTTGTTCTATGCTCATAAGCACAGAAAGCCAGGGTTCCTTTCAGTTTGTCGATTCTTGTATCTTGCATTCCTTCATGGATCTTGTTGAGGCTGAGACAACCGTAGTATTGTTTGTTTTAATCAATGTTTTGCAGTGAATTTGAAAGACGTGAGGTGTTGTAGGAATGGGACTCAGTACCAGTCAATTTTTGGCATGTTAGAGGACAAGAATTTACTAAGATGAGTCCTAACATGATAAAAAAAAAGAATAAACCTGTAGAAAGGGCGTTGCTGTTTCTTTCTTCTGCAACAGGAGCCTATCCTAAGGTAACCCAAGCGAGCACCCCTCTATTTGTTCCCTCAGTACAAACTTTTTTTTTTTTTGAGCAAGTTTAATTTCTGTTGAACAACATTGCAAAGTGACTATGTTACATCTCAAGTTAGAAAACGTATGTTCCATTACCTAATTATCAAAGTATTTGAATGATCGATCGGGTTTATGCATGGTTTAAATATCCAAAGTTGAAGTTTAATATGATCTACATGGTAATTCGTATAATAATTTAGACTTGCATAGCCAGAGTGCTGGTGTTTCTGTTACATGATAGTGTCACAGGTTTTGCTATTTGAATGCTTATGCATCAGCCACTGCTACATGAAATGGTGTATCTGAATCAGTGCTTCTCCATCGGTGAATTAATCAAGGAATAAGAAGGTAAAGGTAAGCCTTTGTTTCTGCGTCAGCTGTTGGATTTCTTTTGGACTTTCTCAAGAGCAACTTATTGGACTTTTTCTATGTTGTCGTTTTCTTGAGCCTTCCACGACAGAGGGTTTTATCTTATCGGATCAATTCTTTTTTGCATATACAAGTTAGAATCCATGTGTTGATGCGCATTGTTGAGTGAATACAATATACAGAATTAAGTATACTTTTTCGTGCAAAATACAATGGTCTTTTTTATTGTCTGTACATTTTCTTTATATTATTTCGATTTTCGATTTTTTTAAGGAAAAAAACTTGGATCGGTCTAAATGAACAAATGACCTGTTTTTGTTAGTTTTTAAATGGTAGATAATGAACAAATCCATTTTACCAAATGATTCTTAATATGTTAAAAAACCCATTTGCAATCTCTTATTGAAACCCATTGTTTATGCTATGCATCGAGGAAGGTGAGCCAGCACGCACGCACTATTTATGTTTTAGCAAACTTGATTCTGATTATAAGATGAATTAGTAGTGTTAGAACAAAATGTAAAAGAAAATAACCCTATGATAATATTCATAAGTCAACTTGATATCAAAGTGGAAGATTATGTACTCAAATTTCCAAGCCACTATTCAAAAAAAAAAAAAAAATCTTGGCCAGCATGAGTAAAATTAATCTACTTAGTATATTTGTCCTATATGATCACTAAAAACTTCACACTTCACCCCAAAGATGTGCCTCAGTGACATGAAATCAACGACAAGACAACGTGGATTAACAGTGCTATTATAGCTGTCTCAAGGTTTCCTAAAGGTATTTCTTTTGGTGCACTCCTAATTAGTCTGTTAATGATCTTGCAATGCAAACGTCTCTAATATTTGTTTTTTCTTTAAAACCTAATTTGACTAAGAGAGATGTAGCCTTCAAATAAATATTCTTACATTTATATCACTGTTAGTATGTTCTTGGAATCTCTCTTTTTTGGTTTTTTTTTTTTCCGGAAGGTGTCTCATATTTTTATTTTTCGCAAATGGTGTTTCTATTTACTGTTATACCTATGATGCCCATCATCGTCGCCCGTCACTTTCGCCCTCGCTCTCGTTCGTAGTTATCGCCATTAAGGCCCTCTTTTGTTGTTATTATCATGTTCTCATTGTTATCTCCACCCTCGTCCTTGTCAATGGTTGTCGTTATCATTGTGCTTTCATTCGTTGACTTCGCTCTCAACCTTGTTCGTTTCGTCATTATTGAGGTATTGCAAAGGCTCACCTTGACGGTCTTGCCCTCCTTTGACTCCTTCATTATTGACCTTTGTTGGCGGTTTCACCATCATCCTTCCTCCATCGTCATTGATAGTGGAGGCATCAAGGAGGGCGAAGTCCTCCTGATGGGGCCTTAGCGATACCTCGATAATAGCAGACAAGGGTGAGGGTGGTGGACAAGGGCAAAGGCGATGGACGAGGGTGTGATAACAATGATAGCAACGGATGAGGGTGACAAACGAAGACAAGGATAGAGAAGATGGATGATGAGGGCACGGTGAGGGGGGAGTTGGTAGATGAGGACAAGGTGGTAATGATAGTGGCGAATGAGGGCCTCAGCGACGAACAAGAACAAAGGCATAGGTGACAAAATGATGGGTGATGACGAGGGGCATTACGACTATTACAAAAAATGGGAAACCAAAAAAAAATAAAAAAAAGGAAACACCTTCCGAAACAAGTCTAAAAAAAAAATTTCAACAAAATTGCCCTATATTCATCCTACTTGGACTCATCGGATCCCAAAGTAGCATATCATTAGATCCCAAAGTAGCATATCAAAAACGCATTCTACTTCTTATATCTATAGATGATAAGGGTTAATTATAGCTACCTTTAGCGTTTCGATTCTTACACTTTAAAAAGTTACATTTGGTATCTATAGTTACGAAAGTGAAATATTTAAATCTATTTACCCTAACCACATCAGTTTTATCGATGAAAAAATAAAAACAATAGGCAAAAAGATAATTTTAATGTTCGTTGGCGGACGATGTTGGTGGTGGTGGATGGCGACACCGCCGACGTCGACATCGACGTAGTTGCCTTGCCACCTCTAATGATGATAAGGTCTGCTCTCACCGTGACGCCACTCGCATCAATGAGGAGCATGCCACTTACCTCATCGTCGCCCACCCCGTGTTGCTTTGCATTTGTGTCGACTCTAACACAGTTGTCGAGCGGCAATTGCATCGATATCGAAGCATATGGTGGTGGTCGTCGTAGTGTCTACGATGAGGCAGCCGTCACCATTTGCGTTAATGTTGATGCCGTTGTTGCTTGGCAACTGCGTCAGTGTTGACGCAAATATAGAGTGACATGGGGCGACGATGAGGTTAGCAACGCGCTCCTCATGGAGGTAGATGGTGTTGCGGTGAGAGTGGATCTTATCGTCGTCGGAGATGGCCAACAACTGTGTTGACATCGATGCCAACGACGTCACCGTCCACCACCGAACATTAAAATTATTTTTTACCTTTTATTTTTGTGTTTTTATTGGTAACACTGACGTTATTATGGTAAATGGACCTAGATATTTTACTTTCTTAACCATCTTCACCGTAGATGCCGGGACAGCTGCCACCATCTTCCTCGACGTCGATGTAGTTGCTGCTTGGCAACTGCATCAGTATTGACATAAATGCAAAGCAACACGGGAAGGACGACGATGAGGTCGACGATGCGCTCATGGAGGAGGATGGCATCGCGGTGATAGTGGATCCTATCGTCATTGAAGGTGGCTAGTAATTGCATCGACGTCGATGCCAACGACGTCATCATTCACCATCGAACGTTAAAATTATTATTATTTTTTATTTACGTAGTTTCGTTAGTAAAACTGACGTTATTATGATAAATAGATTTAGATGTTTTACTTTCGTAATTAGTCCGAATGATTAGTTTGGATGTTAATATAATTTTTTAAAATATACGTGGTAATATGTAATTAGCCCGGATGATAATGAATTAAAGTATAGGGATGCCACACGTTCGAGGAACCGACGAAGATGTTTGAAGGCCCCTATGGATCCGAGATCGCATTACAAATAGATGCGATGCCGAGACCAACAGCAGGAGCTCCTCACAATTCCACACATCCCATCATCGAAACCCTCCCGAGTACGTTGCAGACCATGGAATCCGGTCGCCGGAAGATCCCCAGCGGCCGCGGAAAAGCCTGCGCCGCTGCCGCCAATATCGACCGGCCGATGCCGATGGCCGCCACTGCTTGTCTGCTCCTAATCATCCTTCTCGGCGTTGCGCTACTGGTGTGGTGGACTGCGGTCTTCCACCCGGGCAACGAGCAGCTGTGGATGGTGCCCCTCGGCCTGCTCATGGTCGGCACGCCCGCCATGATCTGCTTCGCCCTCTCCTCCGATTGCACCTCGCCAGCCGTGGTGCCCGATCCCGACCCAGAAAGATGATAGCGTGAGCTACTCCCCAGTTATCCTCAACATATACATATCTCTCTCTCTCTCTCTCTCTCTCTCTCTCTGTATCATCATCTTCTTCTTCTCTACCTGATGCTTCGATAAGAACAAGCATATCATTACACTCAATTCTTCCTTACTTCGTGGAGAACTCAGAAAAGCTTGCTGCAAAAGGTATGATTGGGTCTTTCATGCATCATATTGCTGCATCCAAGCATCTAAGCAACCCGGAACACCGGTTGCACTCGCACAGCTGAAGACAACAATGGTAGGTTTAGCATAGCACGTAGACTTCCCCTGTGATGGCAGCCCCTGCGATAGGGTGACGATAACTATTTAGACTCATTCTTCGACTGGAAGAAGAAGGAGTTGATTCTGAGGAAGGTGTGTCCACGGAAAGCTGCTATAGGAAGCTAGTTCATGATCTTGATTGCGCAGAAGCCGATTGAAGCTTTACTCGCTTCCTTGGATATTGGATGTAGAAGTGATCAACAGTGGTCAAAGCTGGAGAGGATGATAGAGTACGAATCATTAGTTCCTCGGATGTTTGGTACTGTCGAAGAACGAGCTACTCAGGGGAGGTGATGAACCAGGGAAGCTTCGGCGTAGGGCAGCATCATCTAAGTGTGTCATTTTCTCTGGTGAGGTAGCATTTGGGGGAACACATATCCCTATACCGGTGTGTGGAGACGTGGTTGCACGCACACGCAACATGGTAGAAAATAGCATGACGGGGCTGCATCCGTCGCTTTTTAGGACATTGTTATGGGTCCTCGAGTGACCATCCTACTTACTCGAACCGATGCATGCTATGGATCATCGTAATAATAAGCATGAACATAATTTTATGTTTTATGGAATTGGTAAAAATATTCAGATGCAATTCAAGTGGACCAACAATTTAAATTTTTGAATGAAATATCATTAATTAAAATTTTAGGAGACGCTATCCATACAATTAATTTATGACCGACGATAATATTGCTCCACGATACTAACAAAAATCTCTTTTTCGGTATCAAATGAATGAAGGTTGAACAAAATTGATTTGACTTTGATTCACAACGACAACTTATTGACGACCAAGTGAAATCGGACGTGAGCAGTTGAAAGAATAAGGTGGGTGGAAAAGCAGACATTTCTGGGGGAGGCGCCTCCATCTTCAATGCTGATACAGATTGGAAAGGGACACACAGCACCAACATCACCATCATAAGTTCCGAGTCTTCATCTAATTCCTGTTTGTCAACTTGTTTGGATCAACACCAACTTGATTGTCGATCTGGGTTTGTGTTTATTGAGAATTTGGATTGTGTGGAAGTTGAAACAGCATCAAACTCTGAGCCCACAAACTCCACGACGAGCCGACTGTATGAACAAGCTGTTGTCGCGCTGTACGTACGACTGCAAATTTACCTCCCGACTCCCCTGCAGCACACCTTAACTATTAGTATCATGTTTTTCCTACATATTAAGACAGAAAATAGTTTCTATTTCAAAATGAAGTTCTCATCAATGTAAACAGTCAACAAGGGTTGGCTACTGATGGCACACGTTGACAACATGGAGAAAATTCAACCATCATAATTCCACATGAGATCTTGAGATGACTATTGTGTATATAACAACTACAATGTTTTCATCACCATCTACATGTTTTTTCTTTTCCAAAGCGAGAAAGCAATCGAGCATCTAAAACATCAATTCAGTTTTGTGGAAGCTCATGCTTGGTTGTTTTCATGTCACCAAAGCATGCAGGAATCTGTAGCTATCTTCATCAAAAAAGTAAAAGAAAAAGAAATTTGAGAGATAAGCATGCAGGACTCACCAAAGCATGCAGGAATCTCTAGCTATCTTCATCAAAACTAACCACAAAACACAAATTGATGTTGTCCGAAGGAACTATGGCTTACATTTCTGTTTAACATGAAGATTACACAATTTCTTGAGTTTACTAGTTGGAAGTCTCGAGTCATATTAGAAGCTCTATGCTTGTATAAGATGCAAAAAAAAAGAAAAAGAAAAAGCAAAGAACCCTTTGGTTAGCATAACCAAACACAAAATGTTTTTGACCAATGTATTTCAGCTAATCGTAGCAAAGTATTCATTTCTAGTGGCCAGATTGTTCAGGGAACCGCAAATTCATCAACCATGACAAGCACAAAAGAAAACAAATCTTAAGATGGCTCTTTAAAATCAGAGATGAATAATTGTCAAGATTACCATTATCCTTCCATGCTCTCCCCTCCAAGCTGAGATCGAGAAACCTTAACTTTACTCTTCGGAAGAGTAATTTGTGAACCATGTTGCAGGGCAGCAGGTGCTTCGTCCAAATCACTACTGTTTCTCCAACTCCTTAATTTCTGTCTGCCAGAAAATAGATTTTTTACCCTTCATCATGTAAAATGTGCAAATAGCATATCAGAAGATGTGGTGCAGATAGAAGAAAGAGGGACAAATCATGCACATACCAATCATGCCTAGCCTCCTTATTAACTATTATTTTGGCAACTTTCTTTATAGCCTCCGTTGCCATCTATGTGATGTTCCTATCATACCTTTCAGGCCTGTTATGCTTCCTTTCAAACTTGACAGTTGAGTCCCTAATACGGATAAGAGTTATTAGATAGTGGATCATGTAATCGAATATTCTCAGCTTAAAACAAGAAACACAGAGAAGTATCACATCAAAATCTCTAACCTGTCATATCCTTCTGATGCAATAACCTATATTTCTTTGCCAATTTCACCTTGTGAGCATTTCTCTTCATTTGGAAATTCTTATGATATTTTGATTGGTGGAATCAGAATATCTGCAGATAAACACTCACCAATTACAACAGAAGGCTAGCAAACAGGAAATTCATCATTATGCATCGAAAGCTCATTTATTCATGCTTATATGTGCATTAGACTTGACGAACCACAACAACATACAATGCATGGAGCGACAGCATCGGTCGTTCCTACACACAAATTGTGAATATATACATATTTGTGAATATCAATCAGAGGCATATGCTATTCTGCAACGAATTATGTATGGCATGGGGATATCTTGTCTCTGAATCCCTATGTAGTTTGTTCTACATATCAATCCCCTAAAGAGGGCCAGCTAACAAATCAGACACCATGTGATATGAACAAAGTTAAACTGCATACGGTTTAATACTAATCCGATAGTTTATCAGTCCAATCCAGTTATACTGTTCTGATTGTACAATTCTTAATTGGATCAGATAACCAACAGCATCAAATCGATGTGCATATGACTAAATCTAATGATCCAATACGTTTTAGATATTATCGCTGAAGTTGGAATCATCCAGAATAAATTGGGTTTTCAGTTTAGGACTCTTGTTCTTAATGGAGATTTTTGGTTAATCCTGTAGTGTTATTGGATCACAATTGGCAGGACACCTGCCACTGCTCTTGATTTCAGAGAACATCTCAATCTTCCTTGATCAAGTATCACTTAGCACCCGCCTTATCATATGAAGGCTGTGATATGGGATCATCGTCATTGTTTTTTATTTTTAAGTAAAATTTCTATTAGTTTAAAGGGTCTTTTACAAATTCTATAAGTTGCCACATGACGACATCTAGAATATTTTCAATTATATTTCCTAGATTAATTATGAAGAAAAAAAAGAAGTATATAAAGAAAAAGAGAACAAGAATCATATGGCTGAAAAAGGAAACCATCGAGCACTAAGAAGAAAAAAATATTTAGTAGACGATCTTTAAAGAAGACAAAAGAGACCCACTTCCTGTGGACATGTTGGTAGGATCCAGCTCTGGTACCAAATATGACATTGGAAAACCTAAAGAGTGAATTTTCTAATGTGATGGGAGAATTGGGAGGGGTGTAGGTAATAATAAACAAAGGGGCAAAACAAATAGAGAAGCGAGAAAACACAATTCGCAAAAGATTTAATTCTTGCAATAGAAAAAATAGATGTTGTAAATTCAGAACTTACCAATTCGGTCAAAGAGGAAAGCCTTAAATCGTCCAACTCGCATGTGTTAATGAGAAGTTGAAGTTGCAAATATACTCCATAATGGTCGAGCTTGAGCAGATGTAGATGATCGACTCTTGAATGAATAGGAATTTAGTTTCCTTATAATGTATGAGTGGTGCGACCCCATAATTTTCCCTGATGTGAGATACAGGACTTGGAGTGGGATCCAAGACCAATCACTCCTCCTTCCTCACCGCTCCTGAAAAGTCGATCATTTTCCCTGATGTGAGATACAGGACTTGGAGTGGGATCCAAGACCAATCACTCCTCCTTCCTCACCGCTCCTGAAAAGTCGATCATCTACATCCTTGTTGAAGCGCAACCATCTAAATCCAACTTGCAATGAAGACTTGTCAACAACACAAGCTATTCAATTGGACGATTCAAGGTTTTTCTCATTGACCAAATTGGTAAACGTTGAATTTGCAGTACTTGTTTTTTCTATTACAGGATTTAAAATTTATGTGAATCAGATTTTCTAGTCTCCTCTCTCTCTCTCTCTCTCTCTCTCTCTCTCTCTCTATTTTGGCCTTTTTTTTGTCTCTTATGGCCTACTTAACACCCAATTCTCCCATCACATTAAACGTCACTCTAAATGTTTTCCTACTCCACAAACAATGGTGATGTCGTAACAACAACAACTAAATAGTAGAAGTTGAAAATATTATACAACTCAGAAGCAAATTTAGAGCACAAAACAAAAAAGAAAAAGAAAAGAACACAGCAAACTACATGAACGTCGATACACACAACAATACAAAGGTAACAGAAGAAATTCTAGGAAGTCCAAAGGCAGTGATCTTGACACTAACAAGAAACTACAGTTTTGAGATAAAAAGTACAAAGAAACAGTGATTGCAAATATAACATGGTTTAAAGTTCGCTAAAAATGTATAAATGATGAAAGATTTTGTTACATGATATCAAACGAGGGTTTGGGCAGGCAAGAAATCCCTGCAGATTATTCTACTTCGAATGCTCATGTCTGGATCATCGTATCCACATGATTCTGATTTTTGAATCAATGGTGTGATATCATGACTAAGTAGAGGCTCCAACAATTCAGATGGGAAGCATGAAAATTGCAGGAGAACAACAGCAATCACACGAGCGAAGACAATTAACAAATTGCAAATCCGATTTGCTATATTACAGAACAAATAAATCAAGTAAAAGCCGACGGCTTTGCAACCCTAGAGAAACCCTAGTGACGGCAACAGAGGATAAAGACATGGAGAGAGAGAGAGAGAGAGAGAGAGGTACCATGGGGAAGGATGGCCAAAGGTCGGAGGTCACAGGAGGCGGCAGAGGACACGCAGCCCATAGCGGCTCGATATCCATATAGATCCACAGAACCCGCGCTTTGGTTTAGAATACCGGTTCAAGAAACCCGACCCACTTGAGCTGCCAGCGTGAGAGAGAGAGAGAGAGAGAGAGAGAGAGAGAGAGAGAGCGATGGGGTTCCTCTTCCGAGTGAGGTTGGCGTCCTTCTTTGCGGGCGCCGCCGCGGCGTCCCTTGCTGGCTTCTGTCTCCTTTACAAGGATTACATGCTCGCCCACGACGCCATCGCCCAACAGGTTCGTCCTCCATCCTATCTTTCTTTACATCCACTAAGCCTTCTATGAACGATGCACAATTTTCTTCGATCCCATGGCTTGTTGATCGATCGATCGATCGATTCACATAGGGAAATTGGACCGATAGCAGGATATAATTAGAAAGCCTAGAGGAGGTTAATGTAAAGGGGAATCCATTCGCAAAGGCCTAAATGTTTGGGACGTGAAATCCTGTACTGTGGAGATGTCGAATCACTTTGACAAGATTTCTACTTTATATAAGAGATTGGTGCTTGGTGAATCGAGTCCATTGTACTTTAATGTGATTGTGTTCGTGATTGGTTCTTTCATGTCTTCTTGAGATGATTACATTAGAGAAATTTGTTTGGAGAGATCCCTTTTCATCTGATATAAAATGAGTGTGATTGTGTTCTTGGTTATGCATCTTTTATGCTCTGGTCCTTTCATGTCTTCCTGAGATAATTACATAGAGAAATTTGTTTCAAAAAATCCCTAGTCTGATACAAAATGGATGTGTGATTGTGTTCGTGGTAATGCACTTTTGTGCTCTGGTTCTTTCATGTCTTCTTGAGATAATTACATAGAGAAATTTGTTTGGAGAGTTCCTTAATGTCTGATATAAGCTGTGACATAGAGATAGTCAACGATCGAGCTTGTCTATTCTGATATGAGATCTTTCTGCTTTGATGCTTTAATTGCTGAATTTCCTCTGAATGATATTTATGGCCAAAAGATAATCGTATTTAGTAACAAAAAACAGTTTTTTCATCCTATGTGAAATAAGTTCAATAAATTTCTGTAGTTCTTTACGGAAAATTAAGCCCTTTGAGCTTTCCATGGTTATCTTTGTTTCTTTTTCTAAGCACTGTCTCTAAATCCATTAAGTACTATCCAAGTTATTATTCATGATTATTCTACTTTGATATCAGTTCTATTTTAGTTACTTGTTCATCTGTCAGACATAAGTTTCCAAAATTGGAAAATCTCTTGTCTCCTTTTCTTTCTTGTTTTCTTAGAGACATCCTCAAATCAAAGGGGTGCATTCTCTCTTATTCTTGCTTGAATGTATTGGGTTTGTTTACTGTTACATTTTGTGCTTGATTAGTAAACTGTCTAGTATAGCAGGTCAGAGAAGGATATATTTTCTGTCAAAGAAGTTTATTTTTTAGTATTTACATTATTGTTTCATATACAAAAAGTTGATAATGAGAAAAGTTATCTTGACCTTCTAGTCGACCGTATCGGATTGGATGAATGGAAACAAAATGAGATTTCCTTATAGCTCATCTGAAAAAATTATTCCATGATCTAAATACATTTATACTGTCTTTTTTTATTTTATTTTATACTTTATGCAATACAGACAATCTAATATAAGAATAACAAACCATTCTCTAAGAAGAAAATTCACAAAAGTGCATCAAACAAAAATAAATAACACTGAGGAATGAGTCAAAAGTCCAAGTATAAGACATGAGCATAAGTATGGATGGTACAAGAGTTATATGTCTTGAGCAACCCAATATGTGTTGAAAAGTATTTGAGAAGTTTCGATGTTGACATGACACTGATATGGCAAGTATCTTGAGGAACCTATGCTTCGCATATTTTCTTAGTTTGAGGAAAAAATAAAATGGTTCAGATCCTTAATGACAAATAATTGGAGCTCCCAAGATGAGCTGAATGAGAGTTGGATACAATTATACAAGGATAAAGAAGATGGCATCATTTGACATAAACTGTATGGGTTTGGTTCCAAGCGATCAGCAGCCATAGTGGAATAATGATTGTTATGGACAAGCATATGTCCGCCAAAAGGTCACTAGTAAAGTCACATGCTTCCGTTGTTGCCTAAAGGAACTCATAGTTACATGCCGAGATACTATGTTTTGGAAGTGATCAACAACAAAGGTATTAAGTATTTTTGCTCATAAAATAATCATGTTTTGTTGGAGATTACAAAGATATAAGGTACTTGTCGAGTTTGCATGGACAGCTTCGTGGGTATAGGCCTTCATTGGAGGTTGTTTCTAAGTTTTTTTTTCTAATTTACAAAACCATCTTTCTATAATGGTTGAACCCTGCATATATGTAACATGCACAAAGGTTCAATGCTATTATGACCTATGACGTTATAAGGAAGTAGGAATCATTGACAAAACAGTTAGAACTTTCATCGAAAATGTATTTACAAGTCCAACACCATGCCCATGTAAAAACTACTTCAGGAAAAATAAATGAGAAAGCACAAATAAGGCCAATCTCAATGACCAGTAGCGAGAGGTCAATTTTGCAGAAATACTTTTATGATGCCCCTGTCTAACTTCATTTCAGTTAAAATAATTTCTGTTTTTCGTAGTTGACCGTATCACATTTTTGTTTCTTCTTGTTACTTTACATTAGCTGATAGTCATACTTGGCCTAAATCCAAACTACAAAATCCTGCTTCCAAGGCTCTTAGTTCATATTCTTAACTATGGCCATATTTTTTGATCGATCAAGTTGGTGACAGACCTGAAGTTTGAAATTGATATGTCAAAGATGGCTTTTGTGATGTCAAATTTGCTTGGAGGTTCAGACTTAAAAAGGTGCACAGTGATATGCTAGAAACAAATTCTTACCACGTTTTCTTTTGTAGGTTCTGCTACTTTTTGCTTATCTATTTATTGCAGTCGCCCTCAATCTATATTATTTTACTTTAATGTTGCCTGTTATTTAGATGGTTTTATAAATTGTTTTAGTAATAGTGACTCATAGTTACTTGCTTCTCCAGGCTAAAGGTGTTTATGAAGATTTTGATGAACGATTTGAATCTCTTAACAAGCGTGTCACGGCATTGGAAAATCAGAAGAAATCGGAGACCACAAAACCTGCAGAGATTTTTGACTAGCTAGACATGTTTGTTGCTTTTCAAGCAGCCATTTTGCTTCCTCCAAGATAACGATGCTGAAGAAATCACAACATTCGATTCGAGTTGGATGTAAAAGAAGTCTTAAAAATTTTATTCATGCACTTCGCAATGTTGTTTTGGTGTTCTTCCATTTTTGTACAAGGTGCAGCCATTTCAACTAATCATCGATGGCTGTCTGTCATAATTGCTATCGGACGCATACCACACGGTAATGTATACATCCAAGAAGATTGGTTTTTCGCTGTGTTTCGGTGAGTTTGGTATCGAAATCACCGGTTTCAACTCTCAAATCATGCTGCCTGCTGTATGCCAATTCCACTGTCCTTGTTTTCTAGTTTAGCATGATGCATACTAATTACATGTTCTTGATTTTGTTAGGGTTGTTATTCTACACAAAGTTGAACAGCAAGAAAAAGATATAGCAGTTGAGAGTACAATTAGATTTTTTCCCTTTTAGAAGACTTTGATACCAAAAAGAACAATTTAGAGAATCAACAAAATTTTCTTCGTTCCACATGTCACGGGCCACAACCTGCTCACGCAGCAACACTCAAAGACACCGGAAATCTCGGACTCCAAATCTAACTCTTCGATCTGTCTATCTGCTGTTCCTGTCAACGAGAACAACAAAACCTTTATGGCCTCCAACCCAAATATTTTGCTTGCTCAACTCAATCCCAACCTAATAAGTGGAGCCTCGAATCGGTCGATCAGATAGTTTAGAGTGTCAACGGATCCAACATTTTGCTTCCTCAAACTCCAACCCAACCTCACAGTGGTCACAACTTGATTCATTGTATATGTTGGTGTAAACAATTTTGAGAGCCGTGGCCTCGGGGCCGACGCGGCTCGGTTCGGGTCCGGACGTCGGGGATCTCTCCGGGGTGTGCCTCGAGCCCGCGGGGTTGGTCCGGTGCGATGGTCCGATCGGGACGGGGTCGTCGTCTCCTCCGGGCAGGGGCTCGTCATCCGCGCGGCCGACGGGGACCCTTGGCTTCGCACCTGCACAAAGGTCGGGTCGGGAGGCTCGACCCAACCCCTCCGACGATTAAATTAGCAGAAGATGTGGAGGGGGTTTCAGAAGAAGAAGTGTTTGTATGTGTGACCCCCCCCTTCTCTAATGAACGAGAGGGTATTTATAGGGAAGCATACTGTTGTTTGATGTGCTCGCTTGCAGGAGACAGGCTGATAGCGTCTGACATGGGCGCTGGCGTGGCGTGAAGAACCACGCCTGAGTAGGCGTTAATGTGCTTCGGTCGGTATTCCGGTTTGATTGACTGAGTGCAGTCACACCGATCGAGGCGTGAGGCGTGAGGCATGAGGTATCGGCTGACGTCAGCCGAGTCTTATCGTAATAACCATCCTCATCAGTATCTATAACTCAATGCAAGCAATTTATCATTGAGGAGGCCATGACAAACCCAAACCACATTACGAGCCACCCGGTGGCTCGTGACGCTCGCACCCCACCGTGCCGCTCCATTAAGCCGCCCCTCCAAAGTCACAACCCGAGCGGCGACATGTCACGGGCACGGAAGCATTCCTTGGGACCTCTGCGTCTCCCTCGCCTGTGACACCCCACGAAAGCACATGGAATCCTATGCTGCAGCACTACGCATACATACATAGCAGCCTCTCCTTTGCCACTGTTCTTGAGCTCCTCTATTGCTTGAGCTCTTTCTTCTTTCCTTATCTTTCGCATGTGATTTCACCCCCTTTATTCGTCCGTGACTTACTACTACCGGACAAGGAAGTATGAGGAAGTAGAGGACAAGGAAGGGCGAAGGGGGAGAAAGAGTGAGATGAAATGTGTGCCATATCATGGCCGTGATAGCCTCAAATTACGGCGTTCGACGGCCCTCGTTACCGCCATCTTATGTGGGCGTTGTCCGCTGAGGAAGACGACTCGGCTTAACCCGTCCTTTTCTCTTCCAGTTTCTCACCTTAAACGTGGGTATTAGTCTTACTTAATTCGTCGAATTGGGTTTGAGTCGTGCCGTCGTTCTCAACGTGTCAATCCGTGTTCCGGTTTCACGCAGCTAATCCCGTGACCATGAACGCCTCCCCCAAGCCGACGCCGTCTTTCTGTTACCTCCAACGAACAACTGCCGGAGACCCACCTCCTCGTTCCCCTATAAAGCTTCTCCCAGTAGCCACCATGCTCTCCCCACCATCTCGCAACTCAGCGTAAGCAGAATGGCCGCCAAAGGCTTCCTGTTCTTGTCGCTGATGAGCCTCAGCTTGCTCCATTCCCCTTCTCCGGCCTCCGCCTTCAACTATGCCGACGCTCTCGCCAAGTCTATCCTCTTCTTTGAGGGCCAGCGCTCCGGGAAGCTCCCCGCTAACCAGCGCGTCACATGGCGTGGCGACTCCGGCCTCTCTGACGGCTCCTCTTGCAATGTCTGCACCTCTGACAGCACATTTGAGTTCCTGTCGTTGCCGTGCTTACGAAGGCTTTGCATGGGCGTGCGTTGCAGGTGGATCTGGTCGGCGGCTACTACGACGCCGGGGACAACGTCAAGTTCGGCCTCCCGATGGCCTTCACGACGACGATGCTGGCGTGGAGCATCATCGAGTTCGGCGGGCTGATGCATGGTGAGCTCGGAAACGCCAAGGCCGCGCTCCGCTGGGGCACGGACTACCTCCTCAAGGCCGCCACCGCCGCCCCCGACGCTTTATACGTTCAGGTGATCGACGAAGACGTCGAGGCATGGGTTGCTGCGGCAGCACCGCGTCTTACTCCTTTTCCCGTGCATTGCAGGTGGCGGACCCGAACCAGGATCACCGATGCTGGGAGAGACCGGAAGACATGGACACCCCCCGCAACGTTTACAAGGTGACGAGCCAAAACCCCGGCTCCGACGTCGCGGCCGAGACCGCCGCCGCGCTGGCGGCGGCTTCCATTGTCTTCAAGGATTCCGACCCAGCTTACTCTTCCAAGTTACTCCACACTGCCACCCAAGTAAGCGTACGAGGACATGGCGGATTCCGATCTGCCTTTTAGTTCCATGATTCCATCTGACGGTGAACGATTCCCGCGCTGCAGGTTTTCGATTTCGCTAACCGGTACAGAGGGTCATACAGCGATTCACTGAGCTCGGTGGCGTGCCCATTTTACTGCTCCTACTCTGGTTATAACGTAAGAGGCTTGATCTGCTGCAAGCTACGAACTTGGCCTCGATTGACTTCTGCAGCAACTGCTGACTAAAACTTGATGTGCAACCAGGACGAACTTCTATGGGGAGCTTCCTGGCTTCACCAGGCGTCGCAGGACGTCTCCTTCATGTCGTACATCGAGTCCAACGGCCACACTCTGGGAGCAGAAGATGATGACTACTCCTTCAGCTGGGACGACAAGCGCGTGGGCACCAAAATTCTTCTTTCCAAGGTAGTGACGATGAAGTCTTCCTCGGAGAGCTTCCCTTCTTGCTAGCTCAGCGTAAAGAGACTTGAGTTCTCCGTCTGGGTATCTGCGCAGGGATTCTTGCAGAACGGGATTGAAGTGCTGCAGTTGTACAAAGCGCATTCGGACAACTACATCTGCTCACTGGTGCCAGGAACGAGCAGCTTCCAAGCCCAGTACACACCAGGTTGGTGCTGCTCATCACCCGTCTTCCAAAGCCGTGTCCTCGAGGCCAAGACTAACCATATCACGTTCTTGTGATTAGGGGGGCTCCTCTACAAGGAAAGCGGGAGCAACCTGCAGTACGTGACATCCACCGCCTTCCTTCTTCTGACCTACGCCAAGTACCTCGACTCTAACGGGGGATCGGTCTTATGCGGCACGTCGAAGGTGGCCGCCGCCGACCTCGTCTCCGTAGCCAAGAAACAGGTGCGTTAAACAAGGATCAGAAGTTGGAAGCAAGAAATGTAAGCTTCGGCAACCATGCAGCTTGCTGACGTACTGAACTTCGAAATGGCAGGTCGATTACATACTGGGGAACAACCCGGCGAAGATGTCGTACATGGTGGGGTTCGGGAGCAGATACCCGCAGCACGTCCACCACCGCGGCTCGTCGCTGCCGTCGGTGCGCGCCCACCCGGGCCGCATCGCCTGCAGCGAGGGGTTCCAGTACCTGTATTCGGGGTCGCCGAACCCGAACGTCCTCGTCGGCGCCGTCCTCGGCGGCCCGGACAGCCAGGACCACTTCGCGGACGACAGGAACAATTACCAGCAATCGGAGCCGGCGACTTATATCAATGCACCGATGGTGGGAGCTCTGTCCTTCTTCGCGGGGACGCCGATGTAGTGGGCTTGGATAGTATGCAGCATGGTAGAGTGGGATTTAGCAGTGTCAAGCTCCCCTGACCATGCAACCAAATTAGCTATCTTGTCATCTACATAACCCAGATGCTTGTACTATGTTATCTTATTATGATCACTGCAACTCACGACCCACTGCACTTCGCTGTTGTTGTACCTAAATACTTGTGATACGAACCTAATCGTTAAACAATTGGTAACTAATAACTAATGGAATCAGATACACCTAAAACATTGACAATAGATTGAGAGTTCAACACACCATCCGATAATAAAAATCTAATTGTTTTTACCATCAGCAAACAAAGGCCTTAGAATCGAGTTCCATCATCTGACAAAATAGATATTCATCTTGTCATCTCATTTAACAGTAGAAATTAATTTGATCATAAAACTCAGAGCTAGCATATGATGGAAATCATCACAAACGGTATGATCCGAGAACAGATGGCCAAAACCAGTCAGGTCAATTATCGCAAGGCATTCTGTGCAACCACGCATCATATGAACTAACGAAGTAAAATAAAATTTGGCTTTGGCAGGAGGAAGATTTTAGACCTCCAACTGCTTAGTGGAAGCTGATAGGCGAGCATGAAGGAAGCCTTTATCTAACTGATAACAACAAAAAAAGACACTTCATACTTCAAATTAGATACAATTTGAAGTTTAATCGAGATCTCCAAACACATGCATGTTTACTTCGACAAAAACACTAGATAATCACGGAAAAATGTCAGCCCAAGTTCTAACCAGCAGCGTTGATGCTAAATTTTCTTTTAAGTAGGAAGAGTAAAAACTACATGGAACTTACAAAGCAAAAGCTAAACCTTAAATATCCCTGTGTAGTTGTGTGTATATACTGTCAAAAGTCACCACATGGACCTTCAAGACTTAATACATGGTCACGCGAAGTGCTCGTGGACGCACAGGAGTCTTCGAGGGGCTTACCCTAAAAGTACAGAAAGGAACAACATTGTATTTACGAATAAATATTCAAGGAAATTAAATGATGCACAGCGTATAAAAAATGAATGAAAATATCATATAAAGCGTACCTTATTGGCAAGGATCCTAAAACCACACCACTACAGTTCAGAGCAGCAGTTGCACTATCAGCCTGAAATTACAAGTTCCACATAGTGAAATCAGATATGCCCAGGAATCAGCGTTGCAGTTAAATTTACATAGTAGTAATTTATCATGTTTACAACAAGCCATAGTTTCCCAATTATTTAGGCATTTATACTATGCAAACAAGAGATAAGACAATGAATAATCAGAGAAAGATCAACGATGTTGGCGATAGAAAATAAAAGAAAAGGGAAGGCCAACAACAGAATATAAATCAGTAAATTCTAGCTCCATGTACATTAGAAGATTCTGTTAATGTTTAATTGTTTCCATTCATGATAAATAGGTTAAAAATGATAGCTAGTTGTTATATGTAGAATGATATGTAAGACTGCAGTCAAATGTACATGGTGATACATATACATTGCAGAAGTATCTTCTGTTTGTATCTATGTATCATATACCAATTTTCCAAGACCCAATGTGATCTTTTATTATCAGTATTTCATATTTGCATCCATGCTTCATAGAACTTCAACCAACACCATTTCGCTATCATTGCGATCAATTCCAAGCCCCTTTAAACGATTTTATCTTTTATAACACAATAGTGTGCATTCATAATTAATTTTTCTCAGGTGAACCTAAATTTTTCAGGTAGAGCAGGCTTATGTTGACCCGAAATCAACCAGAACATAACCTGACCACCTCTGTCCGAATTATCACACCAAGAATTTATCAGACAACACAAAAACCATGCTAAACTTGACAATAGAAAGTATTACACGTTCTCTACTCTTTGCAGTCAACCTTTCAGAGAATGATTTCTTGCACCCAACATCTCGCATAAATAATGCTGAATCGCATAAGTTTTCATAGCTCCATTAGAAACAGGACTTCAAAAATAGATGTGCTACTTATCATCCATGCAGTACTATTCAAGCATATACAAGGTATCTAATTTGTCTTGGAAATGCAAAGAACAAGTTTGATCAGCAAAGAACTACTTGGGCTCACTCTGCTAGTCCAACCTCTTTTATTCCAATGACTTCTCTTTATATGACAGATTAAAGTAATCAAGTGTGACAAATACCCTTTTATATCTCACTGTACCTTTGCGCTGCTGACATCAAGTTCACAGGATAGTGATCAGAATTTAGGTTATACTACCTGGGATCAGGATCAGTGAATGGTAAATGGTAAAAATTAGCATAAATAGCAATGCAATAAATGGATTATCTGCAACTCTTCAAGATGTGATATTTTATTGCTTTGGGCTCAATTTTTAAACAGCAACAAAAACAATAGCACTTGATAAATGAACTAAAAAGATGCAAAGGAAATTGGAAGAACACAATATAGCAGCAACACCAGATATCTAAAAGAAAGTTCAGCACAAGGACACAACACATTACATTTTGGGTTTTCACAATTGTGTTTCCCATAATGATCTTATATTAAGTGGTCAAGAGAAACTGCACATTTATTTTCCTACAAATCCACTGTCTGACTCTAGTAAAGACATTTTTATATGTGCCGCCATGTGGTTTTCCATTTTTGATGCATGCACATAATAAGTTAATAACATCTGATTTCTCATTTAGCAGGTATAACCCTCAATCTAGCATATGTATCCTTCCTGAAAATTTGCCAGAATGGTAGGTGTATATCCAGATTACAGACACCCTAACAGGGATTGGCTCCATTAAGTATACAGTATTCTTAGTAGACAGTATGGCAGTGATTAGTTTGATTTGACAAAAGGTGAACTAAGGTGCCTACAGAAGGAGTGCTACAAACAAAGACACTAGAAGGCAACTTTTTTTGTCAAAGATACATGTTTATTATTTTTTTGGAGATGACAAACCACCTTAGCATGAATATCGTGTGTATATGCTGATGATCTGAGTGCCTATTGATTTGTTTTGAATGAAACTCCTCTTCTAGATGATGAACAATAAAAAGAAGGGAAATTTAAAGAAAATATGACATAATTAAGATGAGTTTATGGAGCTAAAGATTCTAACCATCACAAATTCAACAAAAGCAATCCTTGTGGAATGATGATAATCTCCAAGCAGTCTTAGGCGATAAACCTGTACCATATGATTTGCGCTGTTAATTTATATTACAAAATTTACTTTCTTATATCAGAAGATATAAATTTGTATCTTAGACCACATGGAAGAATCTGATGAAGTGAAATAACAATGAAAAGTGCGACCAACCTCTCCACAAAGAGACTCAAAGAAGAGTTTAAGATCTGCTTGAGAAACCTATAGGAAAAAAAAAAGTTATGAAAGAAGATTGCAGTAAGAGATAAGAAATTTATTTAGACACAAACAATAATAGAATTGAATAATAAATACTATCATCAACCTTCTTGTCAATATTTGTACAGTAGACAGTCCTTGAGCACATCTCCCGTTCATCATCAGACTTAAGGCACAGAAATAAGCAGATAGACATCGATGAGAAGAATTCAGACAAGGCCTAAATGTCATTCACCAAAGATATACCTGATGAATTCATAGCTAAGAAAAAGCTCATATTTTCAGTGCTCTTACCCTAGGCAAAAATGTTGGGTTGACAGGTGCAATTGCAGTTTTTGAAGGAAGCACCTTTACTGGGTAATACCCAAGAACAGTTCCTGACAGATTTAAAGCAGCTCGTGCACCCTCTGTTTTTTAATGAGTCCATGGCAATGACCAGTGATGTGAAAAAAAAAATCATTTAATTTGAGAGAGACCAACTATGCAGGAAGGGCTTACCCTCATCAGTGAACTCTATGAAAGCAAAGCGAAGAACTGTATTTGGGTCACCACACATGCGACAGTCAACAACCTGAAGCAATACATGTAATATATTTAGAAGCATTAAGCACTCTGACGAGACACACAAGGACATAAAGGTAATGCACCTGTCCACAGTTGATGAAAAGTGCCGCAAGCTGTTCTTCAGTAACCTAAATATCAGCAGAAGCTACATTAATATTCCACTATGAAAGATTTGAAAGGTTAAGTAGGTGCTATGACAGTCACATCAATCTAATAAATATATTACTTCTACCTAATAATATTGTTTATGATACCTGTTTAAGAGTCTCAGACTCTGAACTAGTGCAGCACATAAGGCTACAATTGATTAAAAAAAAGCACAGAATATCTATCAATTACTTAAAGCCAGCTATTGCATTAGGTCATATATTAACATTGAATAATGCTACTTCTGAGCATCCAGGACTCTCCTTATGATAGTAAGGCTCATCTATCCACAAATCACATATATTAGATGCAATACTTAGTCTAACACTGTGGATTTGGTGACTTGGATGAGGGTTGGGCTCTTCTGGAACATGTTCAACATGGATCTGAGATGAACCCTACTGTAGAAATATTTGATGCATATGGTTGTTACTTTTTGCAAACAATGATCCACGACTGACTTGTAAGCTAGTCTAGAGAGAGTAGCTACTTTTGCAAACAAAAATAGCAGGTAATATTCCACCAAAATATAGAGATTTATTGAAGAATCTTAACGTTGAATTTGCAAATACAATAAGAAAAAATAAACTTCACTTTTAAAACAAATTCAGGTGGCACTATGTGTCAAAAGCTTGTAACATGAAGACTTTCTTATTTACCAATTTTTGGCAACGAAAACAACTATTATCAAAAAAGTTCATGCATCCAATTCTGAAACTAAAGAAATTCTTTGGTAATACCAGTCTTTGCCTAGAAAATTTATATTTTTGTGTGAAATTAGATTTGGAAAGTCATCATTCCTTAAGAGCTACCAAATTTATAAAATCAAATACCATATATATTTTTTCCTTTTCCTATTAAGATGTAGAAACAAATAAATCATTCCTATTATGAAAATGATCATCATTGTTCAACATGCCAAAATGATTCAAAATATATCTTTTGCATAATCAAACACCAAACGGCATTGTACAACAAAGTACACTTTTTAAGAACCTAATATTTATATAAATGTGAGAATAGCCATATCTATGTCAGCTCAATAAGCCTAGAATGTGGAGTTCCACCTGAACCAGCTTAACTAATCCCCTCCATCAATCTTATGTTTTGCATTCTACAACTTTCAAATCATACATGCATGTGACAGAATAGTTCTCAGTTTCAATCAGTTATCTACAAGTGTATAATGGTCATTCATGAGTTTCCGAATGTTAATATGAAGTTATAGATAAGTGAGTTGAAAAATAAATTAAATATCTGACAGTTAAAATCAGGTTAAAGTCCAGTGGGTTGCAAAGTAAACTATCTTGAACCAAAAAACAATAATAATAACTCAATTAGACATGTCAGTTGACTAAGTCCTACAATCAATATTAAACTAAATCAATTATTGTAAAACCAAAAACTGGGCAAACAAAAGACACCTTAAAGTAATATAATCTTCTACGATGAAAACTAGTGGAAACAAAGAACAGAATAAAGTTTTGCATCACTGAAGCTCTCATCACTCACAGAGGTGCGGACCACTCTATATTTCCTTTTGCTCTTTGGAATTGGGAAGAGTTCTAGAGACAAAAGTTCGAGATGTGTATATGGACTCAAAGAAATATATGAAAAATATCCTCACAAAGACTTTAGAAAGCTGTGATTTGAAATGGCCGACCATGCATGATTCATCTGTTCATTGCTTTTCTTCACCGTCTTAGGTAGGCACATATTCAAACATTTCAATCTAAGATTACATTAATACATGATATACATGCGTGCTGATCATATTATGCCTTGGCCTATATACAATCACCCCAAACCAGAATGCCTAAAGACCATCAACACATCAGCAAAAAAGGAAGATATCACGATATGAAAAAGACATGGTATGATCATTTACAGTATGGAACAACACACATCTGTAAAAGAAGGCATATATCAAATCAAAAGTACACGAATGGATGATCCTCCTTACCTGATGATCAATGTCGGAGACATACACGGTTCTCCTTATCACCTCCTCTCTCTGCGCCAAACTCGTCCGACTGTTCATCCTGCGCTTCCCCTGGCCATATCCGTTCTTCTTCTAGTTGGAAACACCAAAATGTGTCAGCAAAGAACGAAGATGTAAGACATCGAAATGAGAGGGGAAATAGATTCTAATCCGAAACCCTTACCCGCCTCTCACCATTCCCAACAGCGCCGCCGTCCCCAACCCCGTTGCTCACCTCAAAACCACTCGCATAAAGCCCTCCACCAGCGGCGCCGTACCTGTTCCCCATCCCGGCGAGAGACGGAGGTACGAACTCCTCCGCCATCGGGTTCAGCTTCGAGAGCAGCTCCTCCAAATCCCGCATCTCCCGCTTAAACCCCTCCCCCTGTGACCCCACCACCGCGGCCGACGGTCCGTCTCTATTCAGTCCCAAGGCGAGCGGAGGCTTTGCGTGGAAGGAGGAAGCCGCCGGGGCGGCCGCGGAGGGGTCGCGGTGGGGGCGGAAGGCGGGGTGTCCGGATGAGGCCGAAGTGGAAACCAGATCCTTGGCACTGCGGGGGTCCGCCGCTCCACCGCCGGTGATGGAGGGGCCCGCGGCTACCGCCAGATCGACGCCGTTCGCGCTCTCAACCACTGCCATGATCACAATGCCGATCGACGAGCTTCTTCTCTGTATATTTATCTCCTCCTTCCGCTCTGGCTTACTATATACTGAGAAGAGGAGAAGGTAGTTGGGTTCTGGGGAGGGAGGGGGAGGGTAACCTCACCGATCCGATCGGATGAGTCCCATCGAGGAGGGATCGGGTAAGGGAGACTGAAGAAGGCTTTTCTTTGGTAAGACAGGAGGAGCAGGGCGGTCACCGGATCCCTCTTCCCCCTTCCCTTTCCAGGCCCTTCACTCTGCTTCTCCTCCTACCACCACCACAGTCTCTCTCTACCTTCTTTCTCTTTCGCTTCCGTCTTACATTGACGGTTGGATTAAGCTTTAGGATCCGCGAACTCTTTAATCCGACGGATGAGAAGCTTTCCGAGTACATTACCGTAGCGTCCAACCACCAAAAGCCCTATGATAAAAAAGCAATAATTTAGCAACCGTGGCGGCAATCGTGGGTAGGAGTACCAATTGGAGAATCTACTTTGGGCCCACAAGGAGCCACCACCGCCACTCAGGCCCAGAGAGGCGGGTAAGGCTTCGTGTTGATCTAAGGAAAGTTGTTCCTTCTGGGTTATGTAATGAATGCCATGGCATGCAAGGATGTCGTGTGGGCGAGAGATGATGACATAGGACGGTATCCAAGGGCGACGCGTGGAGGAAGAAGGGTTGAATGCGCGCCACGTGTTAAATGGTGCAAATATATTGGCCAAGAAATACTCATTTATTACGATTTAAATCAAATACACAACCAACGTTTATTTCCACGTATGCATCGAAACTTCTCTCTGGAATAATGGCTATCATATGGTCCACCCACCATAATGATAACTCGAAACGTATCTCGTAACTTTACGTGCTTCTACAATAAATGACGATGCTTTCATGGATACATGTCCTATACGTGATCATGATGTGCATTGCGATTAATATCGGGTTACTTAAGTTCGACATGGTGTCAACGTCACACAACAAACAGCAGCGATTACAGCCTCCAAAACCTCAACGACTCCACAATTATCTCTTCCAGTGACAGTTAAAATGCCTGATTCCCAGTGTCGTTTTCGTGTTCTTTTTGACTGCCAGAAGTAAATTGCTCCCAATAAAAATAACGTGTATACGATGAATATTACGATTCTTGCAGTCCCATTTGGAAGATTATAGTAATTGTCCACGTGTATATGATGAATATTACGATTCGTTTTCTCGTTGCATTTTTCTTGACTCGTTCAAATAGACTTGTCCACTTGTGCTTTTTATTCACTTTTGACATTACTAAAATACCCTTAGATCACAGAAAAAGCAGCGCTGATTGACCGCAAGCGTGGCGGAGATTATGGGTAAAAAAGTAATTTTGGCTATTGGTCGCGGGACGGACACGTGTCGAGATGGCAGATCCGCAACGGCTGTTCCTCGTCGTCGTCGTCCTCGACGGCTCCAAAGGAATCGTTCGGTGACGTGGCACGATGGGCAGTGGATGCTTCCGGCCACCCTCGAGACGCCACCCGGTTTTTCCACCACTGCGAACCCCCGAAGCTGGGGCCCGCACCTTCTCGTGGTCCCATACACCAGCCCATTAACTCACCCGGAGCAGCTTCCAAGGCCCCCGGGTACAAATACCCATGCGCCCATGCTCTCTCCCAGGACTCTCCACTGCAAACTGAGGGAGTGAGGGAAAGAGATAGCTGAAGTGACGTGAGGTGACTTCGATTAGATCGAGAGAAATTTCTTTGTGATTTTTCGTTAGTTTTGTTACGAGAAGAGCTACCGCGGTGGCTGATTTGTTTTGGTTCTCTGGCTTTGGTTGCATGGTTTCGTGTTGAAATCATGTAATATGTGTTACATGTTGGTTGTTTCATGATCTCTGTTGTTAGATCCCTTTCCTTCTTCTACATTCCAGATTTGAAGACCTCTTTTTTCTTCTTGTTTCACCTTTAATTCTTGTTGGCGATAGATCGAAGTAGTAGTGTTGTTTCGAAGAATGATTTGTCTTCAGGTTATACAGTGACGTCTTTGGGTAGGGAGATGGATTACATCTTCCCACGATTTCCTCGAAAAATAAAAAAGAAGTAAAGATAAACAATGATTTTTATCGATCAACCTTAACAGAATTTAAATGTGAAGTATCAAATGAATAGATCAGTTGGTTTATAATTGTTTGCACAGAGGATTCTTCAATGGTCTATTGTCCAATGCATGTGGATGTTAAACAATTTCTTAAGCTATACCGTTGTTTATATATAGTGATTCTTTTTTGAAAAATGAATTGCAGATGTTATTGAGATTATACAGAAATTATCTGATTGAAAGTATCTTTCTTTGCAGTGGACAATTCTCAATGGCTGCTGTAACAAAGTCACAATTCATCTCGAAAGGCTCATGCGCTGGCTATGGGGGTGTCGTCGACTCTGAGCCAAGGACCTTCCTAAACAGAAGGGTTCTACACTTGAGGAACCAAACCACCGCTTACGAAGGATTGAGATCTCGAAATGTGGTTGATTTGATTCAGATGCCGTCTAATGCCAAGGTGATTTCAAGGAAAACTGTGAGGGGAACTCAGAATCCTAGTCGTAGACCTTGGGCTGTTGTCATTTGTGGAAAAGGGATGAACATAGTCTTTGTCGGCGCTGAGATGGCTCCCTGGAGTAAAACCGGAGGACTCGGTGATGTTCTTGGAGGACTGCCACCGGCCATGGCTGTAAAGTTTTCATTCCATACTCCATTAGATTGTTTCTTTCTTGCAAGTTTTTACATTTGCTGCTCTGGTGTATAATGTTCTTTTGGTACCTTGTGTAATCTTTTTTTTATTTCCATGTATTATGATTAAATTTGATGGCCTCGATCCTCCTTTAGGCAAATGGACACAGAGTGATGACTATAGCCCCACGCTATGATCAGTACAAGGATGGGTGGGATACAAATGTCCTGGCTGAGGTATGTTGCCAGGTTATTGACACAGGTTCATCCTGCTGCATTTGTTAATACTTTTGGCAATATTATGAAGATCATAATTGATGTGTGTTGTTATATGCAGTTAAAAGTTGGAAATGAAATTGAAAGAGTCCGCTTCTTCCACTGCTATAAAAGAGGAGTTGACAGGGTTTTCATTGATCATCCTTTGTTTCTTGAGAAGGTTCATTTAATATCTATGATAGAGATCGTTTCCCTCTTTTTTTTTTTCCTGATGCTTTGTTTGGCTTATCAGTTTGAGTGGCATAGAACTCACTGGGAATGTGCGTGTATTAGGTGTGGGGAAAAACTGGAGGAATGATATATGGTCCTGTCACAGGAACGGATTATGAAGACAACCAGCTAAGATTTAGCCTTTTGTGCCAGGTGAGTGATTTTACTAATGCCAGAGAAGTTTGATTATTTTCTGGATCAATAACATTTTTATTGTTGTGATACTCGAATGAAAAGTTTGTATGAATCATAGGATTTTTTTTTTTTTTTTTTGGCATAAGTCTTCTCCCTCTATCTGAAACAGTATTGCACTGTTTTCTATATTATTGTTTTCTGATCTATCACTATGGAAACTAATTAATATGACAATCCTTTTTTGCTGAGACAAATGTGGTCTAACCATTCCATGTTTTGTCATTAGTTCTGATGAATGCTTAGGCTATATTTGGTGCTTGCTTAAATCAATGGAATTCTTGCAAGTGATTATCTTTATTTGATAACCACTAATATGGTATACGTTCTCAGATATCCTCCATTAGGAATTAGAAAGGCCTTTTCTAATGCTTACTGGATTTCAATTTGAGTAGCCCAACAATCTGCTGGTCTGGTTGAAGCAAGATTACTTGCTGTGCTTAACCATTTGCAAAACTCCTGCTATGTAACCCATGAGCATCCTTAACTTACAGCTAAGATTTAAGGAATTCCAAGATTGTGTGAAGTATATCACAGTCAGATTAGTAATCTGCACACATGGATTTTTTTTATCACCATATCACCACTTCTTAGTCATCATCATCTATCCTTCTTATTCGCTAAATCAGAAATTACTGCTTGGGTTTTCATCTACAACATAATTTAACAATGCAAATCCATGGATCACCATTTTCCAGGCAGCTTTGGAAGCTCCAAGGATTCTGGATCTTAACAACAGCAGATACTATTCTGGACCATATGGTACAATTTTCATTCATTAATTTCCCAGGCTTTCTTTGGTCATTTACACCAGTGATTATGCTGTTACCATCATTATCTTACAAGCAGGGGAAGATGTGGTGTTTGTTGCGAATGATTGGCACACTGGTCCTCTTCCATGCTACTTAAAAAGTATGTACCAATCTCACGGGATATACAAGAATGCCAGGGTAAGACCTCAGTGTAATTCAATTTCATTTTTCTTTCTCTAAGAACTACAAATGATGGAGGCAAGTGATAACTGAGACAGGGTTTGACTTGATTGTTAGGTTGCTTTCTGCATTCACAACATTTCCTACCAGGGCCGCTTTGCATTCTCAGACTTTGCGCTGCTAAATCTCCCTGATAAATTTAAATCTTCATTTGATTTCACTGATGGGTATGCCCTCTTCTCTTACAGTCATACCAATTAACTGGATGTAGATGAATATCCTGGTGATGCAAAATCTAAGAAAATGTAATTTATTTTGCAGGTCTAACAGGCCTGTGAAAGGAAGGAAAATAAATTGGATGAAGGCAGGAATTATAGAATCAGATAGGGTTGTTACAGTGAGTCCGTATTATGCACAAGAGCTTGTTTCAGGTGTGGAAAGGGGGGTTGAGTTGGAGAATGCCCTGCGCATGACAGGCATAACTGGAATTGTGAATGGGATGGACACTAACGAGTGGAATCCCTCGATCGACAAATATATTTCTGTCAATTATGATGCAACAAATGTGAGGACCTTCCAAAACTTTTTATCTTACTTAATTCAGTGCTCATTATAAAACTCATCAAAAATGATTTCAGGTGATGGATGCAAAGCCTCTGAATAAGGAAGCCTTACAAGCTGAACTTGGTTTACCTGTTGACCGGAACATCCCTGTTATAGCCTTTATAGGGAGATTAGAAGAGCAGAAAGGCTCGGATATTCTCGCTGCAGCTATTCCTGAATTCATTGATGAAAATGTTCAAGTGATAGTGCTTGTAAGTATGAAGATCTGCAAATAAAATTTGCTGTGTTTGACCTATTATTTATTTGAAAAGCGTAAAACTCTACTTTGTTTGTTCTACAGGGTACTGGGAAGAAGCTGCTGGAGCGTCAGCTTGCACAACTTGAAGATATGTTTCCCAATAAAGTGAGAGCACATATGAAGTTTAATGCACCTTTGGCTCATGAAATCATGGCTGGAGCAGATCTTCTTGCTCTTACCAGCAGATTCGAACCTTGTGGCCTTATCCAGCTTCAGGGCATGCGATATGGAATTGTATGTCTTCTGTTTCACCCTTTAGTATCATATTGATCAGTAACTTTGACTTTAGCTAGGTTTCGACATGTTTATCATTTATACAAGGTTTTAGTTTTCTCACACCAAGCCTTTTCTAGCTGACCAAAGGTGTAGTACATGAGATAGCATGTTCTGACCTGCCCTGTCATAAACCAGCATGGTGCCATGGACAGACTCGTAAGCGGCACAGTATGTATGGCTGGTATTTGAAGCAGAGAAGCATCATACTAATACTTGAAGTAACTTCTAGTATGATGTTAAGGGGTTGAGGTTGATTGGGCAGCAAGTGAGGATGGCATCTAGCTTGAACAGTTTCTTGGATGGAATTATCATTATCAGGGGATCAGAAAATCTTAAATGGAACATGGTTTTAATCAAATGGCATGCATGATACATTTGTGATTTTAGCTAGGCATTTCGTTCCTCTGAGAAAAAAATGAGCATTTTGATTTGTAGATAGCAATAGAATTAAGGTCCTCATTAATTCCCTTACAAAGGGAAAAACTAATCATTTCTAAATTGTATTGTAGCCCCCCATGTGCGCAACAACTGGTGGACTTGCTGACACTGTCATAGAAGGCATCACAGGGTTTCATATGGGTCCCTTCAATCCTGATGTAAGGATGTTCTCTGATTATCTCACCCTTTGATGCACTAATATCACTCGACTGAGCAACAGTTCTGTTTCTTTTTCTAGTGTGATGTTGTCGATAAAGATGATGTACAAAAAGTCATTCAGACAGTGAAAAGGGCCCTTAAAGTCTACGGCACACCTGCATTTGCTGAGATGATACAGAACTGCATGACTCAAGACCTCTCCTGGAAGGTAAGCCATAATACAATGAAGTGTTCCATTTCGTTGTGCACTGTTATATGGAAGTTCGGAAGAATGCAGTGCAAAATTTCATTTTCTTCAGTATCGTCCGCATGCAAATACTGCAAGACTCATGTTTCTTCACACTAACATAATGCTCCAGGGACCTGCTAAGAAGTGGGAGCAATTTCTCCTAAGCTTAGGAGCTGCTGGTAGTGAAGCCGGCATCGATGCTGATGAAATAGCTCCTCTTGCAAAGGAAAATGTGGCCACTCCCTGAAAGTGACTACTGTCTATGTTATAGTGTTTGAGTTTGATCCTCCTGAATAAATTGCTATTATGCTCCAAGTTTAGTGCTGTCAGTGACTGTTTTCTCTCTAGCGAGGAATAAATATTGTAAATGAAGTACTATTGTACATAGTTTTGTGCTGCTACTTGAGAGAAAGTATGACATTTCACTCTAAACGATTGCTTATGTGAGAGGAGGTCCAATTTACTGCTTTTAGTCTCTCTCTGTTGCTGTTTGTTTCCATGTCATGTGATACAATGCATTATGATCTAAGGTTTTAATTCTCGAATGACTAAACTTGTGATAATATTGATCTCAAAAGAAAAAAATGCACTGATATTTCCCTCAAGATATCATCATTCAAAACTATTTGTTGAACCCTGTGAATCACATAGGTAAATTGGAGGTCAAAGAGTTTGAAGTGTTCTTGACAGAAAAAAGAATAGTAAAAAATCTTAATGAATTGAATTTGATCCATGGATGATCTCTTTTAATTTCCAGAGCTGAATGCACCCAATTCATAATTGACAAAAGATGAGACTAATTGCATACATAGCTGAGTGATTAAAGTGTCCATAGAGAATAATTTAGAGCAATTTGCATTGATTAACTCTAATATGATGCTTTGCTTCAACCCTCTTGGCACAAAATATATGAACTTTATTTTAGATGATTTTTCACTTTCCAAAGCATAATAAAATATAAAATATACATTCTTCAACATTTTAATTATGTGTGCTAATGTAATTTAATTATTGAGGGAATATAGGTAAACTTTTATTGATTTTATGTGACCTAAATAGGTCAATCGATCTCATGATCATCGTCGAATGCTCTTTGTTTCATCATCCTTCGAACATCGATCGTCATCTTCTAACTTACGCCCCAACATCACTCATCGTCCCCTCGATATTAACATCCTTTTAGAAAAAAGAAAAAGATGATAAAGGAGAAGAAAGAATACGAGAGAAAATATCTATATTTATTTATAAAAAATAATATTATAATATTTTAAAAAAATAGAATAATGAAGAGAGATTGTAAATAGTAATCTCTGTCTATTAATAGGTAAGATAAAATAACCGTAAAGCGAGGCGGGTTAGACAAAGCCATCCGGAAAAATCCGAGTCACTTATCCTAATCGACCCACTCGAGCACAACCCGCAATTGACTTGGCTTGAGGTTAATCTGACCCGAGTTGACCGAACCCAAACCCAGCCCGATCAATCTTCCCAGATCTATTTATCGTTCTCCTCACATCTCTTCGTCGTCACAGCACGCGCTCGAGCCGGCGAGGTGTCGAAGAGAGCCACAGAGCGAGAGAGAGAGAGAGAGGGAGAGAGAGCGACGGAGATGGGGGCGGAGTGCTGTTACGAGGTATCCCAGATCGCCTACATAAAGCTCGTCCTCCACGCCCTCAAGCACCGTTCCGCCGCCGTCAACGGCCTCCTCCTCGGCCGCCTCCGCCAAGACGGAGGCGCCACCGCCACGGTCGAGATTGCCGACACCGTCCCCCTCTCCCACTCCCAGATCGGCCTCCTCCCCGCGCTCGAGCTCGCCCTCATCCAGGTACCCCGATCGCCACGGAACTACTCACTTCTCTCTCTATCTCTCTCTCTCTCTCATCTAGGGTTTGTTACATCCGTGATCTGGCCTGTTCGTGCCCGATTGGGGTAGATCGAGGAGCATTTTGAGGCACAGGGGTTGAGTGTTGTCGGTTACTACCACGCCAACGAGAGGCACGACGACGTGGAGCTCGGCAACGCCGCCAAGAAGATCGGGGATCATATCTTCCGTTACTTCCCTCGGGCCGCCGTTCTCCTGGCATGTCTCATACCCTATTTTTGATCCCTCTAAAGTTGTCCTTGGCTTTTTTTCTACTTTCCTCCTGGATGTTGATTGTTTTCAATGTTTTGATGTAAATGGCCCAGTTGGATAATAAGAAGCTGGAAAGGCTGCAATCATCGAAGGGCAGGGATCCTGTTGTGCAGGTAATCGCCCATTTATCTTCACTGTCTAGTATAGGTTTTATGAAATGATAATAATTGACTGTGTGAAGGTTTCTTGCTTTCCTCTATGATCTGTACTCGTGAATGTGTTATAAGATCATTGAATGTGACATTTACTATTACATCCGATTCAGATCCTCCTCTTTGTGTCCATATCTGTTGCATATGCTATTTCAAGGACGAGTATTAGTACAAGAGTAAGGGTGAGGAGGGTTGGAATTATGAAAACAACCTCTTTACTTATAGGGGTAATTCCAAGACTACATATTGGCAGGAGCCTCATGCATTGAGTTCGCCCATGTCACCTTTTTATTTATTGCCTTTTGGGGTCATATTCTTATTTATTATAAACAAATATAGCTGTATTATTGTCTGGTTAATATCCGTATAGTTACAAATATGTTTTCTTTCCAATATCTGAGCAGTATCTCATCATTTTTACCCCTAATTCCAGTTGCACCTCTATCTGTAATGGTAGATTTGTTGAGCATCTGCAATTTATCAGGGCAGAAGATGATGACACAAATAAGACAGCCCACAAGGATGCGAGTTATGTCAGTTCCTTGTTCTCAATTTCACTAATTGCCAAGATGATATCCCTCAAACATAAGGATGAGGTCGCGAGAGTGACAAGCTGTATGTTTGATGTTATATTCCTGGATATAGGGCATGAGTTCCTGATTTTTTGAAATGGACTCTAATTTGTCTTCATCAATAATGTTCTGCTTATTTTTCCTTGGTGCATCAATCTGGAACCATGTTCCTCCAAATGCCTCAGGTGTATGTTGTGTGGTGTTATTGCTAGGTAGCTTGCCTTACTCTGCCTAGATTATAGTCTATTGGGTGGGCTTGAGCAATCTTTTCTTGCCTAATAGGCTTGGTTGGACCTAAAAAGTAAAACCAAATTGTTTAATGCATTTATCTCTAAGCCAGGGTTAAATGTTACAATATAATTAACTAGATATTGTAGTTGTTAGATCATATCTTGGTTGTCCGAGCTGGAAGTTGATTCGGATTCAACCTTGTTCTTCTTCAAGCTGATTTCAAAGTGAAACTCTTCGAGTCAAACATTTGAATATTGTAAAACGATGTCGAGAGGATTCTTCACAAGGCCTCTTCGATGCCTAAGTTAGTAATATAGTTGGACAAGTCAGGCTAAAATTGACTTTTGTGTGTAAATGTACTTGTGCGTCCCCTTTTTATGGTGGGCATTTGAGACCATTACGCCCACCCATTATGCGGTTTGTGTAGTAATGGGGGTGCCATAATTGCCATTCACCAGTGTTGGACTGTTACACCCGACTATCAGAACCATTACACTTGCCTACTAGAACCGTTCCACTTGCCTATTATGCTCTCTATGCAGTTATGGGAGCACGAAGGTCGGCCATAACTATTCTCCAGTTGGCATCTACTAGACGTAGCTATGTAATGCTAACGTGGTGACGAATGGTGGTCTAGGTGGCTTGGCCATGGCGACTATGCGGGGCTAACACGTGGATCTTGTCAGTCGTACGCGGGGAGTCGTTATGTCTTTTATGTGGAGCCAAGGTCTCAAAAAATAGAGCTAATAGGTCGATATGTGATGCTAATAGGTCAACCACGCCATTCATACCATAACCCCTGTCCCCCACTTCCCGAGCTAGAGAGCATAGCAGAAATTGATCGGGAAGTATTGTTTGGTCGATCTCTGTTGTCGACGTTACAAGCAATAGAATGACCAACATAACGAGTGCTGACATGGTATATCGTGGTTTGACACTATTACCAAATATGGTGGCGCACAATGGGCCGACACGGCCAGGTGCGCTTATGCACAAAGGGCCAACATGGCCGGGTGCGATGGCATAGAGGGCCGATAAGGTTGGATGCAGCAGCGCATAAAGGGCAAATAAGGTCAGGCTAAGTGGCGCACAAAGGGTCAGTAAGGTTGGGTGCAGTGGCGCAGAGGGTTGGTAAAGCCGAGCGTGGTGACACATAAAAAGGTCGGTAAGGTTGGGTGTGGTGGCGTAGAGGGCTAGTAAAGCCGAGCGGTGGCGCACAAAGGGCCGGTAAGGTCGGGTGCGATGACGTAGAGGGCTGGTAAGGCTGGGCATGATGGCGCACAGAGAGTCGATAACCAGGTGTGGTGGTGTAGAGGGTCAGTAAGGCCGGGCATGATGACGCACAAAGGGTAAGGTAGGATGCGGTGGCACAGAGGGCCCGTCCACATAAAGGACACGACTCCCCGTGTATTACTAGCAAGATCCATGTGTCCAATCGATGAGCCTCGCGTAGTCGCCACGGCTAAGCCACCTAGACCACTTCAGTATTACGTAGTTGCGTCCAGTAGACGCCAACTGGAGATTGGTTATGGTCGACCTTCGCGCTCCCATAACTGCACAGAGAGTGTGATAAGCAAGTGTAATTGTCCGACGCTAGTGGATGGTGGTTATTACATCCCCATTATTGCATGCCCTCATAATGGGCGGGCGTAACGATGTCGAATGCTCACTATAAAAAGGGGGTGCACAGGTACGTTTACACACACAAGATAATTTTAGTCCGACTTGTTCGACCATATTACTGACTTAAGTACTGGAGGGGCCTTGTTGGGAACGCCTCCGATGTCGTTTTGCAAGATTCAGATGTCTAACTCAAAGAGTTTCACTTTGAGACTGGTTCGAAGAAGAACAAGGTTGGATCTGAATCAGCTTCCAGCTTCGACAACCATAATATGCTTTAACAGTTGTAACGGCATAGTGTGTTGTTAGAATGTAGGTTTGAACCTACTAAAAAGCTGAGTAGAGTTCAAGACCCAGAACCGACCAAGGATTTATTGTGGCTAGGCTTGTGTTCACATTTGTAGGTGTATATCAGTGTGTGTTAGGCTTTGCCTCAAGCCTTACTATACTATTTTATTCTTATACATAGGGCTGTCCTGGTCCTTGCGGACCAGAACAAAACTGCACATACTTTTGTCATTGATATGCCATCTGAGCATTCTTTATATTTTTGTTGCAATGAAAAGGATTTACTGGTTTTTTCTGTTGAGATGGGTCTAAGCATTTAACACTATAGTTGAGGTGGAATGTCACAGTGATCTCAGTTCCTTTCTAATAAGTTGGATTCCTGATTCTTCAGTTTCACAAGCGCTCAGATCGATTAGGATGAACAGTATCAGTACCTGTCATTTGTCGATGAAGTTTATCTGATGGTCTTACCGTTTGGGTTTGGGAACACACCTTTTCTATTATGGGGCAAGCTACTATTCTTGTCCCTTCAAGGAATGAAGTTTGTATGTTTTTCCATTGAAAAGTTAAAAAAATATGTATCTCCTTCTAAATTTCAAAGATCATCAATTGATTTTCCTTATGGGTATATATGATTTGATCGGAAGAGAGATATGTATGATTGTTTTTATGTTTTAGAGGGAAATACATACAAATTTCAAGTTTCAGAAAGTGAGAGCTACATACAGTTTTAATTTTCAATCCATATATTTGATTACAAGATCTTTTGCATTGTGCATATTTTGTATTGCCCGCAGAAATGTTTATGCAGCAAATGGGTTATTTGTACTAGATAGCTGCATGTGGACCAAACATTACCTTTTTTAGTTGAATGGACAAAATTTTTTGATGAGGGAGGGTGACGAAGCCATCACGTGGGGCCAAGTGTTCTATAACAGTAGGTCAGTTGCAATATACCACATGCATCACTACAGTGTGACCTGTTTATGCATGTATGCTGTCTTCATATACATCCATTTAGTAACAATAGTGGAGATGATTAGAATTATGTTTATATTATTTATTTATTCTTCATGATGAATATAACTTAGTAGAATCATCCTTCATGGCAATTAACTTGGCAGTATAGACTCTTCAGATCGGTGCAGCCATGGACTCCTGACTATATTCTCAAACTGGACTGATTATGTACCAATTGTACTGAAGTTAACACTTCCTAATTCTTCATTACCAACTATCATCTTATATGCAGCTATACACAAGGGATTCATCAAAAAGTTGGCGTCAGACTGGATCAGATGGAAGTAACCAGTTGACTTTGAAAGAGCCAGCAGCCAATGTAGTGTTATTAGATTATATTTCCTCTGAAAAATGGCAAGAAATAGTTGACTTTGATGATCATCTTGATGATATTAGCAAGTAAGATTATCATTTTGTCAGGTTCTGCATTCCATTTCGTTTTTGTAATTTTACTTTTGTTTCTAAGGTACAACATACTCAGCCTAAAATTATCTGCATTTAATGTTTTGCAGGGACTGGCTGAATCCGGGCTTGTTCAATTAATTCGGGTGGTTATTTATTACTTATTTGTTATCGTTAGACATACCACCAGCATCAATTTTCATAAAGTAAATTTTTGTTTGCTAATCTTCCCCCCACCCCCCCCCCCCCCCCCCCCCAAAAAAAAATTGGTTCCTGCTGTTGAGACATGTATGCGTGCTCTGCTTTACGCACAAAGAACTGCTTTTACTAAACTAGCTCGAGTGCCATGACTGTCATGTCTTCATAAGGGACACCGTTGCTGTTGAAACCTTGGTAATTTTTGCATGTGATGGACATTTTACTTGCTTCTTCTCCAAGGACTGACTGTAGTCTTCTAGTAGTTGGTACTCAGATCGAAGAAATGGAAACTAGAAACAGGCTTCTCTATCTAATCGCACATTTGCAAACCCACTGATGTCCCTGTGACCTGTGCTTCATTTCTGCCACATTAGGCTGTCGAACTAGATTAACCTATGTTCACTTTGTTCGTTCAGTTGTTATTCTGGCATTCTGTGCTGTCCTTTTTTGATGGTGAAATGCTTTCTTAGGTGTTTATTCTGGTAACCTTCTGTTTATTGTGGATGGATATGCCTCGTCCATTACCAAAATTGCAATTAGCAGTAACCTGTAATTGTCCGTGCAGCCGTCAGATATCATTTTTTTGTGATCTGATTTGTGCATTAGCCTTCTTTGAACTCATAGCGATAAAATTTCCAAGCATTAGAAACTAGCTAGATTTAAGGCTTACAGATGCCAACAATAACGTAAATTACATATTAAAATCGACATGAATGGGCTTCAAGGTGGGTACGGATAGCTTGAGTCGGCCTATTAAGGGCCCAATTAGGAAGTTTGACCAAACGGACCGTACCTCACCAGTACTTGCAATCCGCACGTGCCGAACGTGTGCTGCAAAGTGTTGTAGACGCCGATAAGTTCGATGGCCGATTGGATCACAAAGACAAGGTGGGAAATGGAGTCGCTACTTCGTCTCCGCAACCACCATCACTGCCATTCTCGCCTTCGTCCTCCACCTCTTCTTCCGCACCACCACCGCCTCAGGAGATGTATCCTCCTCGTTCCTTGCCCCTACCACCTCCGAGGATCCTCTCTTATCGCCCGAGCAGAGCTGCCACCTCGAGAAGCCGGAACCGGGCAGAGCGCCGGCGAAGCACCTCTGCCCGTCTCTTCTCCGCCGCCTTCATCTCCTACACCTACAAAGCCGGAAGGAAAAGGGACCGGATTCGGTGGATCGCCCGCTTCCGCATCGAAGAAGAGGAAGAAGAAGGGCTCGGTTGTTCGACGCTCTCCCATAGACAGGAGCTCTCTCGTGTATTCGGCGAGTAAAGAGGACCAGTTGCAGCAGCCGGCTGTGAACGAGAGTGCCTTCCTTCTCACTTGGTTGGGCCTGGGCGTGATCATCCTCGTTGAGGGCCTCGGGTTGGCTGCGGCAGGTACTTCGCTGTGGCTTCTGCTCACGTTGTTGCTCCTAAAGCAGTTCTTTCTAGCCCTTTTTGTGCTTAAGTAGTCAATGAATAACAAATGCTACAAGTCTAAGATCTGGTGATTCTTTTGCTCTTTCTTCCTCTGAAACAATCTGATATTACAACTGATAACTTGGATTTTTGTGAGGTTTAGTTTTGATTCATAAATGAATTCATGGAAATTAGAGAACAAATTGACAGTCGTTAGGACCTCAATTTATTTCTTAACTGTATGTCTTAAAAATGAATTGGAAATTGGAGGAAAAAATTGAATAAAGGACCCGAATTAGTTGTTCCAAGAAAAGTAATATCTTGATGGAATAATTGACCTATTAGTTTTGTTGAGCTTGAATCACTAATCTCATTCTTATAAACCAATCCAAATCTCCTAGACTGATCCAAGGTATTATAAAAATTCTGTTTAACATTGGATTCATTCTCTATGGCCCTGGTGAAAGTGGAGTTTGAATGTCCATTTAAGCCTTTATTTGATCGCCAGTATCCAATCGCCTTTATTTGATTGTTCATCTACCACAGCCATTATTTCTTGGTCTATCTGTAGCTACAAGACTTGAGGGACTAAAGATTCTCTACGGCCTCTGCATGGAAAGTTTAACATGTTTGAGATTTAAGCTGTGGAAGATGCTTTAGTCTTTATAGTTGTTGACCTATTAATGACCCTTCTTGTTATTGCCAGAACTAATTGTGAATTAATCATCTGTTAGTAAGCCAAGCAAGAGAGCTTAAAACGATACATACTCATAATTACTGGTTATCATCACACTATCTCCTGTGGATGTCACTTGCAACCTAACTCATGGACAGTTTTTTTTCACTAGGCCATATATGGTATCTCTGATCTCTCTGCTGAAGATGATCACTCCATCCATCTTGGTTGGTGCATAATGAGTCAACTTCCGATAATTCTTGGACAAGTTATGATTCCTTATCAGATCATATCCAACTACATTAATTTTCTTGTACAGGGCATGCTGGGACCATTATGAAATGTTCTGCGTTGCATTTGTGCTTAGCACTGAAATTTCTTGGTCAATTGGCATTAATTAAGTTCCTACCTTCCGTCCTAAAATAAAAGTTAGCTACATCTTTAATTTTTGTTATATTATCTCTACTTCATCTTCTCCATAGCTTGTAAAGCTCAATAAGAAATACTTGGATTGATTCCACATTGACCTTTGCTTGTCTCTCGTGCAGGCTTCTTACCAGAGGAGTGGGATAGCTTTTTTGTGAAATATATTTATCCTTCCTTCACTCCAACAGTCCTCTTGTTTCTTGGTGGTACCGTTGCTTATGGGGTCTTCAAGTACTTTCAGGCTGAGAAAATGAAGAGCTAAGTGGAGAACAAATGGTAAAACCAGGGAGTTGTTCTGTCGTTGTATCATACGAATCATTTGTGATTATTACATCTGATCTTGTTGGTTAATTTTGTTGCAATGTATTTTAGTCAATGTCCACAGGTGTTCAAACTCCTTTTTCATATGGGCAAAGGAGCTAACCGAGAGTGGCTTAAGATGGGTGGATCACTACCAGGGCCTACCCCCCGGTGTTTTAAGGATGGTGCAATACATTGAGGCATTTGTCATGTCATATAGCACCATTAGCATACAGTAAGCTGCTACATGTTTCATCTGGTTTGCGCCCCCATCAAACGCCTCTTAGGTTGGTAGCCAAAGGCTCACAGGGATTTGCTCATCTTGGATTGCCTAGATAAATAAGGATTTGGTCGAGGCGAAGTCAATTAAATCTCCCCTATAGCAATATAAAATTCTCAACACATGTTCTTGAGGTGTTGGTCCATCTACTACAGCTTTGTTCTAAGGGTGTACTCTGGTAGAGTCCATGGATTGGGCCTCTGACTCAGGTATCGTTGATTGTGGACGATGTAGTTTGCTGAACTCGACTGTGGGAGATGGCAGCATTCCATTCGTCAAGTGGTCATCTATTGATCGTGGATGGTTTGAGGTGACAGGTGTCGGGGTTGGTCAAGGCACCTCGACAGGTGTTCGAGGAGCAGTTGGTTGTTGTAGGGTTGGTGTTGCTACCGACTGAGCCAGCTAGGGGAGGAGGGAGATGATAAATTACATCATCTCAATGAGTGTCTGAACCTACTTGGTGAGGTTTCAGAAGACCTTGATCAAGACCACCATATGGGTTGGGCTCCCTATAGTAGAGAGAAATCGGGATCGTTGAACAACTATCAATACTATATTGGGGTTTGCAACGAGATGGAAGTGCCAAGAGATGTCATTGTCGACGGTGGAGCATCCTTGCTCGAGCGCTCATTGAGTCGATGGAGTGATATTTTTGTAACATGAGCCTTCCTTTGAGTACCAAAATGATGTTGCGGATCTCGTTTATGTCCATATCAACTTGGCTCAGTTTGGATCTACATGCGCATGAAGTCGGACTTGGTTGAACGAAAGGTTCGAGCATTAGTTTAGTTGCCAACTTGTATGAAGAATGAGATCTAGTAAAGTCCTCGACGAGGTCCCTCCGAAGCTCTAGTTAATTTCGAGATAGAAAGTGAGAGTTTTGAGTAAACAATAACATACCTCAATCGTTGTGGCATATGGGTTTTTTTTATACGAGGCTTGACCCAAGGGAATATTATATGGTATGAGCAAAATAATTCTTATGAGATTTTATATTGAACTGATATCTATGTGGCTTAATTGTTGACTGGGTTTGTTTCTACCGACTAATTGTACTGTCATGTGTTGAGCAGAGATTGAGGATAAATATTTTTCATATCAGTATTGGTATCAAAATTGGTATTAATACAAGGTATTGGTAATGATATATGGAATGATAATGGTATTGATATTTGTATGGGAAATTATTGATAATTATAATGAAATTTGTAATGCTGTTAGTAATGGTAATGATATTGGCAACGATAATGGTATCGGTAATGGCTATGATATTGATATTGGTGATAGTATTGGTGTTGGTAAAGATAATAATAATGTTAATGCTATTGGTATTTGTATTGTATCAGCACTAGCACTGGTATTCGTATTGATATTGATATTGGCAATGGTCTTAGTATAAGTACTAATATTATATTGGTAATGATAATGATAATAGTATTAGTAATTAGTAATGATGTTCATAATGGTGTTGATGTTGGTATTGGTAATAGTAATTGTGATGATATTGGGGGATAATTACATACTAATATTTTAAAGAATAACATTGGGATTCTTATACTTACAAAAGTAAAGCATTTAATTTTAATTTTATTTACATCATTAATTTTATTGACGAAAAAAATTTCAAGTGCGAATGGAAATGATAAAACATAATTTTATTATCTTTTAAATTATTAATTTTATATGAACTTCTCGCTCTATTCGATTTCCAACCTACGTCTCTATACCTACTTTTGATCCTACTTGCCTGTCGCGGTTGCGAGCATAGAGGGAAGTTTTACGTAGAAATGGTTTCATTTTTTTCACCACTTGCCTATCGCGGTTGCGGCATAGAGGGAAGTTTTACGTAGAAATGAGTTCATTTTTTTCACCACTCTTGCAGAAGTAGAGACGTAGCAATTCACTACGACGAGATAAATAAGACGACAAACAAATAGGTTGAAAAGAGGTAAAGTCTTTTCTGCTATCCCTGTGAATGACAAGCGAAGCTTCTCAAGGAAAGACCGAAGTTGAGATAATGTGCATACTTCAAACTTCAGCTGCTATAAATGATTCCTATGACTATTTTGTTTTAGTAAGAATCCATTTCTATGTCTTAATCTCTACTAGTTGTGATCATCAACTCACTAATGCTGGCTGAAATAGAGAAATCTAATGAAGAAAGTTTTGAGTCTTACAAGAACATGGATGAGAACATTTGGATTTTAAGCCTAACCTCGTAAAGTAGGTAGCGATATACAAATCAATCAGTGTATCCAAGTCCCACTAACTCTATGATCTTTGGAAGCTGCAAGCACTAAACATTTTTCATCAGCATTTCTATCACAATTGCTCAAAACAACACGAACGTGGCATTTACCAAAGTCGGTAGGCGAGATAGTGTGACGAGCGACAGGCGAGTAGGTTCGAAAGAAAGAGGAGGAGAAAAAAAAATCGATTACAGTGAAAAGTTTATATAAAATTATGTTTTTATCTTTTTTGCACTTAACAACACGTGTAATTTTTTTCGTCGAAGAAGTTAACGATGAAAGGATAATCGAGATTAAATATTTTACTTTCGCAAGTGTAGAAATCTCGATGCTACTTTTTAAAGTATAAGGACTGAGTATGGGTAATATATAATTACCTTTGATATTGTTAATGAAGAGCGTGAGCCATCTGTTATCGCTACAATGGAGAAAGCATCATAGATTAACATGATGACACAAATCAAAGGCATCACTCGTCGACGTACTACTGTCAATACAACTCTCCGGAGGGAACATTATCCTTTGTTTCATGTTCGATCTGACGTACTAAATATGGATTACGAAGATTGCCACCGGCATGCATACGATGGATCATATGCAAATCAATGGTTTGAGAATCTAAAAGAAGAATCTTTCGTTATTTCTGGTGATAAGTTCGCCGCCAACAGAGTCACGGTGGATGCAAACCTCAAGAGGCGGAAGAGACTCCAAGGAGGAGTGAAAGGAAGGGTGCAGCGAAAGGATATCCTCCGAGGTGAGATCGATAGGGTAGGTAAGAGAGTAGGCAGGAAGAGTGGCATCAGTTGAGTTGTGCAAGATGGTGTAGGTATCATAGGGTGATTGCAGTGGCGGAATACTAGGGCTGAAGTCAGCATATGCAACTGGAGGAGGAGGAGGAGGAAGAAGAAGAGACTGGACCGGAGGAGCCACTGCGGCGGTGGTGGCCGCCGACCGCTGTTGTGCTTGTTGATGCAGGATCTGCTCCAGATTCAGCTGAGCAATCTGAAGAAAGGCTGGTGGAGGTGGAGGTTGAGGTGGACCACCATGATCCAGACTCTGACCTAGCGGTGTTGGAGTCTGCTGCGGTTGCAGCGTTGCAGCTGATGCCTGCTTTGCGGCATCGGTAACCCTCTTCTCCAGGAGCCCAGATGCCGCCGCCATCGGCCACATCTCCGCTTGCAGCATCGGAGCATCGAACCTCGGCTGCATCCACGGTGCAGCAGCGCTGCTATGAGCATTCAGTGATAGAAACCCTAGGTTTCCACCGTTCTGGAAGCACATCAGCGGTGAAGCCAAATCCACGTTATCGTCATCTTCACCTAAACATTTGGAGCTCACAGGAAGATGAACACATCACACACAAAGCAAGTGATGACGAAGTAGATGATGTTACCATGGTGGCAGGGGACTGCAGTAGGCCACGAGTGCTTCATCCCCAAAGGAAAAGGAGATGGATACATCGGAAAGGTCGGCAGCGGCTCGATCTCCCATGGTGACACCCTGAACTGCCTCTCTCCAACTGCGTGCTCGTCCCAACTCACCTGCCTCCGTGCACAAGAAGTCACTGAGACAACAACACGCCCACGCAGAGAAGCACAGCTAAAGAGACTCGTTACCTTCACGGAGCGCCAGTGCGAGTTGGGCCAACGCACAGGGTCGAGATCACCGATCCCTATAATCTTTCCCATGTATCTACCACCAACAAAGAAGTGAGCAACCTTCATGAGTCGAAATCTTACATGATGTTGGACCCAAGAGTTTGAGGGAACGAGCTCGGACATACCGTCGAACACTTGACTCTGACGTCTCGAAGAGCATCCGGAAGCGCATGCCCACCAGCAAACGCGTGCGGAGGACTGCTTTGACGTACTTAGACAGTGGGATGACGAACTCAGATGGGCTCGCCCTGCAAGATTGCCATGAAACATCAGTCTCTCTCTCTCTCTCTCTCTCTCTCTCTCTCTCTCTCTCTCTCTCTCTCTCTCTCTCTCTCTTGAGGAATCGGAACGAACACTTTGAGTGAAGCCCCACATTTCACCTTGGGAAATAAGATAGGGTGAACGAGCTATTCGTGGCAACGGCATGAGCGGCGACGAGGCCTACGTGCACGGCGTCGGCGGAAGCAACTCGCTGCGGACTCTGAGCTCGCCGAACTCCCAGGAGCAACTCACTGTAGCCGTACCTGTTGAAAGAAAGCCAGTGAGATCGAAGAAGAAGAAGCCGAAGCCGAGTTGACAGTGGCAGACGAGTCGTAGGTGCAGTGATGTATACCAGATAAAGATCACAGAGTCTCCTGCGACCAGTCTCTTTGCGTTCACGAAGAGAGTCCATCCTATGGTGAGGAGATGCCTCTTTGGCTGGCCTGTATCAGGAGAAACACCATCCCCTCCTTACACGTACTTCAGCATGTAATATGAGTACATGTAAATTGATCCATGAAGGGAGATTATAATTCATATGAACCAAAAACATGACTTTGTTCAACCCACCTTATGAATGATCAAGAAACATTGAAACCCATCAGAAATGTAAGAACATCAATGCACAAATTTGTAAGTATATCTTGAGAAGGGATATGTTTCTAGAAAGATATTATGTATATTTGGTTTGAAAGTATGGTACATAAAAAAATCATGACGCATGAAAAATGGTGTATTTTCTATCAATGCAAGATCTAAAGAGCATCCATGAACAATAATCTTACCTCTTTGTCATCACACAATCTCAATCTTTCCTTTCTTATTTTTCTATCAAATTGGGTTGAGTTCTTCTCAATCTCTCCTTTTTTATTTTTCCACCAAAATGAGTTTGAGTTATAATAAAAAAAAGCTTTTCCTCCCAAGAAAACAAAAAAAGGACCACCAAACTCTTCTCTTTCTTTTGTCAAAGGGCAAGAGAGGTGGTGTTACTGTATCATTTCTCACATGAACATAAAGAAGATGACGCTTTAAGTTTAGTAGCAAAGCAATTCAATTCCTGTTTAACCAAGAACATAAGATTGTTCCGACTAGCCTCTGAGAGTTGGGATCAATGCCATGCTGCAGAAGGGAAATGTACCTCGAAAGGTGTGCCGAAACTTCCATTCATTGCCATGGAGGTCCTTGGCGATCAGCTCCTGCACAGGGGGGTCCCGTGAGAAATCCTGCAAGAAGAACAGCACAGGTAAAAGAGAATGAATGGAGCTGCTCATCCCATCCCCTCGAAACAAATGCTGAACATATTATATATTATATATACCAATGGAGGGAACACTTTCTCTGCGGCTCGACGGGGAATGGAGCAGCAACCGTGCGTGCTGGTGTCGCTTGCCGTCAATGTCTTGCGGAAGTAATTGGTCGGATGTTTGCTTCGCGTGCCCAGTTCAGTAGGCAGGTGAAGAATGTTTTGCTTCACATTACAAATCATGGAAACTTCTCCATCAAATGCACGTATATACAATGTTGGAATAGAGTGCAGAGATGGAGTTCATTACCGGACTTAGGGCTTGCAGTGTCATCTGGGCATATACTTCGTCCGTCTCTTCATCCGCCTGTGGATAGAGAGAACAAGCGTTCGTGTTCGCGGGTGTGCACATGATCGATCGATCACGAGATAAGTCTGGGACGAACTTACAAGCATGGTAACATTATGCAGCTGACACACCAGGTGAGGAGGCAAGCTCGGGAAGCTGGGGAGGGAACCGGTCACCCTGTTGGTTGATGCAGCCACCTGCGGAGACGACCTAAGTGGCAGCTCAAATGCTCAAAGCAAATGGATTAGAGCTTACCAGCTCGCTGTGGCCCTGCGGAAAGTACACCACCCGACTTCCAACAGGAGGCAACGACACCAGCGGTCCAGCGCAGGCATGCCACAACTCTGAATTCAGACGCAACGCTCATCACGAGAAGCAACATGAGAGAAATGGGAGATTGCAAATCGAGCCTTAATCATGTTCGTAAGGCATTGGGTCGTCAGGTAGACTCGAGATAAGTGAAGAATTTGCAGGAACGAATAATATAGTTTGGAGTATTGGCTGTTATCCTGACATCAACGAGCTGCAGGTTCCAACATAAGACAGGTGGAGATTCTTCTAAGATGCCTGCGCCGCAGAAGAATGGCTGGTGAGCCAAGACTCTGCGGCCGGTTCTTGCAACGAGCAAGCAAAGTTTCATGGATTTGGAAGGACAAGCAAAAGGAGAAGCTGGACAGAGGGGAACTCGAACACGGTTATGGAAAGTTGGAGATTAGAGAAGCGATGGGATGCGGTTTGAGTCGGAATAAATCGTTGAGCTGAACAGACTAAGAAAAGCTCACCTTCCTCCTGCAGACGGCCGAGACCGGACGATGAGAGCCTCATCCTTTTGTCTCCACAAGAGAGATTACAGCAATTGTGATTCTCGGAGTCGATTTCACGGAGATCATCACCGGACTCGGAAGCTACGGGAGCGAGCAGGGAGTTAAAACCGGCTTCGAGGGTGCACCGCCTGGCTCCCATTCGTCCCCCCCCCCCCCCCCCCGGAGAGTTAATGCACCCGCACCACCACCTTCTCTTCTTCTCTCTGCACAGGAAAAGCTACCTTCTATTTCACGTAGGATTCGCTGCAGTCTCACTGTGGGCAGGGAATGTCGCATACGTGTAAAGAGCAGTTCTTTTCTTACAACCCTTACCCGTTTCGGCGCCCTCACCTGAACGGGCAAGTAGGCGACTGCAGGGAAACAGGGGTCCCCCGGCGGGACCCATCCGTGACTAATTTCGGCAGGTGGAGACGGTAACGGGACCTGCCACATCGATTTTAGGGTTCTTGTCATTGTGGTGTGCCCATCAGTGCAGCAAACTCTTTTGTGAGATACTTATTGATGGCGGTTAGGTGCTGCTGCTTTGGATGGTTACTGGGAAGATGGGCTACAGAGAAGATCTAGCAACTGTAGTTTGCCCGGATTCCTGACTCCCACCCCGACGCTCTCGACTGGTCTGGCTGTGATACGAAAATAATAATAGCACGTAGTTGTCAGCATTCGTCAGAGAGGCAACGAAGCTTTTGACACAAACACATCACGCTCACTTGTACTCGAAGAAGCGATGTGAGCTTGCAAGCTCTTTAAAAGCGACGAGTACGTACCCGACTGTTTTGAGAACACGAGCAGCTTTGCCGTTTACACTTACGAGTCTGAGCTTTTAAATCAGGGAGTGAGGGAATTCTTAGGACCACAATGGATCGATCGGATCGGCTCGGCTCGAGATTGGTCCCCCGACGAGTAGAGCCACCGGTCACCGCATTAATGGAACGAGATGAAGAACCGCAAGATGCCTGCGGGCTGCAAATGGCAAGGACAAGTTGCAAGACACATCAAACATGCAGTAGAGACAGTGACAGGACCGCATGAGAAAACGCCAGCTATTTTGCTCCACAACTTAGATCTCAAGTCCAGGTTAAATTTTCTTGTCCCACAAGACCTGTTCACTTGGACACAAAGCTAGCAACCTAAACGAGGCAGTAGTAGAGTCTAAATTGTTCGTGAACCCAAAATATGCTGCACACCCATAGTAATAATATTTGTGACATGGAAATTGGTGGTCCAAAGCGATGGCCCTAGTGATGTCACATACAGAAATCATAGGGACTGGCTGCCCAACTTGTATTTAGTGCAAGGATGGCAAACTACCATGCTTGTTATGTACTTAAAGCTCTCGATGCCCTATCAAAGTTCTCATTTCATGGAGCCTCCGGCCTTAAAAGGGTTGGTGCGTGGCTGCGATCTCATCCTTCCCGACTCGTGTGGTTGCTGGGTTGATGGAAGCGCCCACCCTCTCGTTTCCTCTTGCCGGTTCCCTACATAATCAACAACATGGGGGGGTCAGGTCAGATGGCATTAAGTTAAAGGGGGCAGCGCAAACATGTCATGCAAGTCTAGACCACAGAAAAATATTATTAACTTGTTATCCTGTCATTAAAAAGCAAACCGACAGAAGAAGATTATATACAAGATATTGTTAATTTCCAAGGGTCACGTGTTACGAGTAGAATTTGCATTGATCCAAGGTCTCCAAATCAATACACGTGAATGCATGAGGCAACAAGAAAGGTGACCACTGTTGCAAAGCGAGGTGTAATATTTTCAAACATTGAAGGGGAAAAAGAGATCTATTTTGGCGTGCTGACGGCCAGACGAACAGTACCAACAGCAGTCACCATGCTAAAGCAGAGTTGCTTCTGCAGCAAAGAAAGGAGCAGCTACTGCATATGGTTGGCCAGACTGGTAGTGGCAGCTGCTAGAGATGCTACCAAGGAAAATGGTAGCAACTAGCATCCTGAACACTAAAGGGTAAAACAAAGTAGGAAAATTTAGTCAAACGTAACTTATTTGTCAACCAAGTTGCTATCCATTAATCATCCGCAAGCAATCTGTGACGGAATAGATCATGGATCGTTAATTATTACTCATGTACAGGATAGGATATTCTGGAGCTTCAAACAAGAACGGATGAATGGCTTGACACATATGGTCTACCAGGGGAATTTAGTTTTTAATGGTTCCTAAATACTGTTATCTCTGCAGGGACAAAGTGGCTTTGCCTTAGTGCAGCACAAGAGGCTTTGGCTCACATATACATTTCCCAAGCACCTGATTGGAAGCCTATAGAGATATTACCATACACACAACTATATTAGGCACAATGATGACGAAACAACAAATTTTATTACACAAACTATTGACTGTTAATTGCCTGTCACTTTCTCACCAAAACCAAAATTGTAAGGATACCATATGGGACAACCACGAATCAACCATCAGACATCAACTAAATACGACCTTCCAACACCAAGACTGTATAGACTCTTCCCTGCACCACATGCATGAAAGCAAAGGCCATCATAACCTAAACGAACTCGTTCCCATTTAAACTAAGTTCATCCTCAACACTATACAAGATAATTCTCAAAAACAGTGATTTAAAAAGCACTAAGCGCTAAAAGGCGCCAAAGTCCCACAACGCCTAAGGCACTAAGCACTCGCCTAGGCGCCTACCCAAGCGAAACGAGGCACTCCCCGAATATTATAATTAAAATAATATACAACTAAATAAAAATATGCTAAACATGTTTATGAAGACCTATATTAGAGTTAAACTACTTTGTACACTTGTTATTAATTCTAAAACCTAATATATAATTTCAAGACAATAAAGATTAAAGATTTAACAATCTATTGTTAACAGTATATTATTTATTGTTAACAATAGTTAAGAGAGAAGAAAAAACCGTTAAAAGTAGCAGAGGGTGAAAAAACCAAGAGGAAAGTGTCACTGATGGTTGACAGTGGGGAAGGAGAAGCCAGCTAGGGTTGATCGCTCGAGGTCGAGTGTGCGTGCGGGGGTGGCTTTTGCCAGTAAGAAAGGGGATCGCTCGAGGTCGAACCAGACTTAAAAAATGTGGTTCGGTTCAAGTATTTGAACCGGGCGCTCACCTGAGTCGCCCAACGCTTGGGTTCGAGCGAGCGCCCAGGTGACACCTCATTGAAGCGCGCCGCCTGGGTCACTATTGAGGCGCTTGGGCCTTGCCTCACCCGAGTGCCTAGGCAAGCGCCCGGGCGCCCATTTAAATCATTGCTCAAAAGGAAGTTTTTCATCCTAAAAACAAATTATAGAAGCTGTTATTAAGTGACTACATGCATTTCAAGAATCTACAACAAGAAGCTATAATATCCCAACTAACTATTTGAGACTGACTACATGTATATTACTTGCTTTGGAGCTTTATTTAGTGTAATTTCACTATTCAAACTAAAAGCAGGTCAAATCTTCACTCTCTAACCCTCCACCCGTAGTTCAAAATCGACCCACCTCATCTTAGATACCTATAATGTCTACTTTTGGGAATTTAATGTTCATTTTACTTTGTTTAAAATCTCTAACGTCCAACATTGACCTCTATGGATCAAGTTCAAAATTGATCTCGACTAAGTCACACAACATTACCTAAAAATAGTAGGCAGAATTTCACATGGTAATTCATTGACTGACGCACAGGGTACTAAAACCAGTGTCTGCCATACCGAATCGTACCACCCGGTATGAGCGGTACGTACCGGTCCGATAGACTAACGGTACGCGGACCGCCCGCTACCGGTCCGACTGTAGCATTGCACTGTAGTACTGTTGCAGTGCACTGTAACACTGCAACAGTACAGTTTACTGTTTCAGTGCACTGTTATAATAGTAATACAGTGCACTGATGCAACAGTACAACTGTTTTCAAACTCTTCTTTCTGTGACTTTCAACATCATTCAAAGAAGAAAGAAAGTTCTATATTTCACAAATAATAAAATAAGTCAAAAACAAATTTCAAACCATTTTACTGCAATCCAAACAATTTATACTTATCTACCACAGTATATTTCCATTTTTCCTAATGTAACCAAATAGAATCTTAGGAGTACTACCATTTAGAAAGAGGAAACTTGTAGCGAACTAAAATATTGATCTCTTCAACAAGTCTCATCAAGTTTCTGACAAATATTATAACTTTTGTTGGCTTCGATGAACAGTTGTCATACTACTAGAGAAAGGCATCCAACTACATAAAGATGCATGTCGAAGGCCTTTTAATATATTAAATCAATAGAAAGTACGAAAAATCAACATAAACAATTATGTCTCCATTACAAATAATTAGATATAAATCTAAACCATATTTTGTCTTCACTGCATCTGCTTTTCTTTTTGTTTTTTTGTTCTTCCTCTTCTTCCTACAACTGCTGTTCCCCCTTTACATCGGTTTATATCATTACTTTCCTGTATTTTTCTCAATTTTGACTACAACTAATGCTATAACTACTATTCTCCTTATCCACTTCTACTATTTCTTGATAATAAATGTTGCCTTGATCAAGATATTTTGTATTAGAAGTTAATTGAATATCAACTACATTTAAGATATCCCTCTTATATAAACAAAAGCTATGTAGCCAAAACCCTAGGAAGCCAAGGTACAAAGAGGCAATATATTGCGTGTAGCTCCCTCCAAGGCAGAGTCTAGGAATGGTCAACATATGCAACCTTACACCTATAAACAAAGACACTATTTTTGTGACTTCAGCCTAAGCTCACTAATCTATTGCATGTGTCTCCCTCCAACGGAGGTCTATATGATCAGTGTAGGCAACCTTAAAACTACAAGCAAAGACACTATATTTGTGACTTCAACCAAGGTATGCTAATTCAAGGAACCAAAGGGACACTGTCAAGTAACACCATATAATAGCGAATCGAACAACGCAAATGCTTGATTAAAAATCATACAAGAAACAGTTTGCATGCCTAGCTAGTTAGACACTTGGCAAAAAAAATTACATCACATACTTCTAGATATAAAGGAGCTAGTTAGATACTTGGCAAAAAATTTTACATCACATACTTCTAGATGTAAAGGAACTATTGGTTTTTCAGACTTCTTACATGGCAATCTCCAAAAATTTCGGGTTCTGATAACATGTATCATTGATACACAGAACACTTTGTATCAAATGCACAAGTTAAATATGTATGCAAACATAACTGAATAGCTATCAACTCAACAAAAATAACTTAAGAGGGCACTAGTTATTTGTCATGCAATCCGACATAGCACCCGATACATAACTCAGGAGGAAACTTTCACATAAAAGGTGAATATACTTGTCTCCCCACTTTATGCAGGCTATTAGCAAGGATACACCATGATTATTAACCATCTAGAGAAAAGCATTCCACAGTAATAGCTGGATATATATATAAATGCAGATGCAGAATTGAAGATAGTTCCGTTTCAAATTGTGTTAAATAAAGAAATAACAACAAACTAAGCTTGCCATTACCAGGCAAATCAAGCCCCGGGTTCCATCCAGGTAAGTGTTGTTTGGCCTTTCCTTTCCAAGTTTCCTCAAAAACAGGCATCTCATCTGATATTTAACCAATTGCAGTTAAAAGAAATAATTAAAAAAAAATCATCCTAAGTGGCAACTCGATGAAGTGACAAACCTTCATTCAGATTATGTAACATCTGCACTGTGTCTACTCTCCCATCAGAATTTAGTTTTCTTGTTACTGAGTGGCCCTACAAAGACAATGACCAGGATGACTAATATTAGCAAGGTACACGAAACATTCCACTGAAATGTAATTAAGAGTCTTAAAAGATTATTTAATGTGGACAAATGATCAAGTTAGTACATACTTTCTCACGGATCCCTCGAGAAACCCTGTGAGAAGCTCTACCAGTAGTAGTATCAGCCTCCTTGCTTTCCTCCATAATAACCTGTCACAGACAAATGGGGTGATAGCATTAAGACAAACATCAATCATTACTTACGTAATGTTCTAAACATTTTATTTTAAGAAAAGTGCATTAGTTCATCAATCCTGATTACTCACTCCGTCACCACCCATTCTCCTTGCAGTGGATGAAGTGTAATATGCTCCATTTGGACCGCCATAAGTGACTGTTGAGCTTTGGAAAGAAAAAGAACGACCTTGTGGTTGCATTGGATTAGACTGGTTATAATTGTTCCTATACTGCATGTACCTGCTCTTCTTTTCTGCAAAAATACAACCCAACTAAGAAATCCTGCATCACTTGACAACGATCAAGTTGTTCACAGTGCCAACTATAATGAAATACTGAAGCTAACAGATCAGCATCTACACCTTCAACTTCATCAGAATCCTGAACAAATGGCTCTTTGCTTGTCCTAGAATGTTTTCTTGGGTTCTCTTTCTGCTCCTTGTCAGCCTTTTCTCCTTCTCCTCCATCATCATCATCAGAGAGCTCCTGAATAATTGGACCCTTCGACTTATTGACAGGAGGAGCCTGCTCCAAAAACCCAGCATTGCTAGTCTCTCCGAAGAGGCTTCCTCGACCAGCAAACATGCTGGGACCAAGCATGCTCGGGCCCATCATGCTTCCAAATGGCTGCGTGAAGAAAGGATCATCGAAGGGGTCCCTCCCACCAAAAAAGCTCGAAACCAGACTCCCTGGTCTGCCAAAGCCACCAAACCCAGCAAATGGATCCCCAAATCCAAAGAAGTCATCCCTACCGCCTCTTCCCCTCTGCATCTTCTCTGAAAAAAACTCTGTACATGACAATCAAAGCTTAATCACGCATCGACAAGCAGTAAGAACCAATTACCGTTCAAGAAAAATCCTATGTCTTACACAAAAGCGAGAAAATAATAATCGCTGTAATTACAAAAAAAAAAAATGAAGCAAGGATTGTTTTAATTTTTTCCTGGAAGTATCCAATCAATCGATATTCTCCACATATAATTCACCAAACCCATTTCTCGCCAATCAAGCACGTCAACAGAGAACTAAACTGAATCCCCAAACCAAATCGAATTCTAGCCAGAAATAGAACAGCCAAGAAACCCTATGTAGCGGCACCCAATCGTAACAAAACTCTCCCCCTGTCCCAAATCGAGGATAAGATCATCGATCAACATATTCATCGGGATCCAAGAAATCGTCTGGAAACGTGCGCAGAAAAAGTAATTAAAAAAATCCAAGAAAATTACGGAACACGAGCGATCGAGCCGGGAAGCAGTGGACTCGGCGGCAGCCGAATCGATCAGAGGACCCGGATGCGCGAACTGGAGAATTGGGGGCGACGGACGACGAAGAGGCGAAGCCTTCTTCTAGGGTTCTTCTCGAGAGGAGCAGAAGACACAGGACGATGGATTCCCCAAAAGTCGCGCAATGGAAGCGCCGAGAGAATACCCCTTCACACGCATATATTTAATATAATGGGGAATGGAGTAGAAACATCGAGAGAGGACTCCTCGACGTCGTCATTTGGGTCGGTCGGCTGACCAAACCTAACCAAGTAAAACATGGTTTACATTGTACATTAATATTATTAATAATTATATATTATTAGTAATACTAATAATGATATTAATATTAATTAAATTAATATAAAATAATAATAATAATAATATTATTATTATTAGATTAGTTATATATGAAAATTGATATGTGGATATTCGCACATTGTTGCATTATAGTGTATGATACTGATTCATTAAATTCGAATAATTACTTAAATGACCAATAAATTTTACCATCGTTTTATCTTACTAAGTATGCCTTCAATTTATCTTATTAACATCAACAATTAGTTAATATGATAATAGAAATTAATAATATACTAAATTATTACATCATAATATGTGACCATGTTAATCATACTATTATATGCTAATACAACAAATGCTTTCTACTTCAAATGCTCTTTAAGATGAACAAGCTACCTATATCTGTTTATGAGCATGAAAGCTACAAGAGAAGGTAGGTGAGCATATGAAGTGATGCATCACTTTGGACCAACTTGGCTCTCAACTCTTCAATATGCAAAAACAATGCAGGGAGAAACTTGTGACTATGTTCTATGAGCACTGGGCAAAACATATCAGAAACATTAATGTAGATGTCAATTGCAATGTTGTTGACAAGAAAAATTATAAGGAAAGCAACACATTGAGGAAGGTTTATCACATCAAATCTCATGATTAAATTCAAGCTCGATATCAACTAGTTAATGTCATAAATGGAGTATGACAGCTAAATGAGGAAAGTCTTGTCCTCTTGTCCGATACTTTCGAAATTAAGATACAAGCAATCTATCGAATATATATTACTTTTACATGTCACAATAATATGCAAGTTTCTTTATCAAAATCTCACCACCCATAAATTAGGTGGTAGACAATCGGCGGTGTTAGAATCGGTGACTTCTGTAATCTACTCAGGGGGCTCGCGTGGTCTCCAAACAGTCCCCTTTGGTTCATCCATTAGAGCAATGCCCTTGTCATAAAGCTCTTTTCTGATCTTGTCTGATTTCTCATACTCCTTATTTTTCCTTGCCAAGTTCCTATCTTCGATCAGCTGCAGGACTTGCTCCTCGATTAACCCTGCCCTCGATAACGCTTTATCCTTCAGTTGCTGCAAAACCTATCAAGGCAAACAAAGAATGTTTTTGAATCTGTGAATAACTCTTCAAATCAACGGTTCAAAAAACTTGGGTTACCTCGGCGCAAGAACTACTCAAGAGGCCCAAAATGCTAAGAACATCCTTAACTTCCTTCTCCAATGCAAAAAGAGTAAGAATAAGTGGCTTTTGTTGCTTCTTTCCCTATAAAAATAAATGCAAATTAAACTACATAGAAAAAACTCAGTATGATTAACTCAAACACGGTTATGAAGCAAGAAAACATTTACGATGAACAAAAATGTTCACCCTGAGGACGGCACATTCTTACTGTGTTATTTTCTACGAGGTAAATAAGGTAATGCAAGAATTCATTATTTCTGAATTCAGATGGGGAAAGAAATATTATGAATACCTTGAACTTCTTTAAGTTGCTATTTATCGCCTTAAATGGCTCCATAAGATCATCTAATATAACAGCAGTGTGGAGATCATCCGACATAGATGCTAAAAAATCCGAGTGGAATTTGTCAATTAATTCCTTGATATCAGCTGGGACTTGGCCCTGGATATTTTCTTGACGAAATGGAGAAAGAGCCTGTTCGCAGTCATAGAGTGTCTACACATTTCAAACAAATCCATGAGATTAGTGGAAGTGGCCTTTAGAAACCATATAGAAAGCATAATCATAATATATAACAAAGAAAGCCATCACAGATGTACAAGTCACAAGTAAACACCTGATATATGTAGAAGACGCGATCAGATGCAGTTTCAAGCTGCCTGTCAGAATAATTGACATCGGAACGGTAATGTGTACGCATCAAGAAAAACCTCAAAGCCAATGGATGATACCTCGCAATAATCTATAGCAAAAGTTTGATTATAAGATAATAGAAAATTAAGGTACAACAAAAAGAAATAAAATAAACAGGACATCATTGACCATTACATCTCTGATCGTGAAGAAATTGTCATCAGACTTTGACATTTTCTGATTGTCCTTGTTCACAAAGCCATTGTGCATCCAATAGCTTACTTTGTGCTCTGGGCATGCAGCTCGGCTCTGAGCAAGCTCATTTTCATGATGAGGAAAAATCAAATCTTTTCCTCCACCATGAATATCGAAAGCATCACCTAAATATTGGGCACTCATAGCACTGCATTCAATATGCCAACCTGGTCTTCCAGGGCCCCAAGGACTCTCCCAGCTTGGTTCACCAGGCTTAGCAGCCTGAAAATTAGACAATAATTGGAGCATGGATGAATGAGCAAAGGCCAGGTCTAGAAAGACAGTGAGGAAAAGTTAGATAACGCATGACCTCACCTTCCATAATGCAAAATCACCTGGATTTCGCTTTCTCAAGTCAACAGAAACTCTTCCACCTCCACCAGCACGATTATCATCTAACTTTCGTCCAGACAATTGGCAATAATCAGGAAAGTTATCAATGGAAAAGTAAACATCTCCTTCTATGGTATAGCCATAGCCATTCTCAATGATCTGCCATAAAAAAAATAAATAACTGTTAAGTTTTTTATCAAATTAAAATTAGGATGTTATCAAATGATGTCCTTGAGTGTCTAAATTCAATATCTGAGATTACATAAGGGAGAGAACAAAAACAAGGTATCATACATGATTATTGTACCCAAAAGTTTACTTCATTTGTCTAACTATGACATCTGCTCAGACAATATGAAACAATTACATTATATAACGCCTGTATTTGTTCAGTATTTTGCTTTGATATTTTAAAGAATGGGTATGAGCTCACGCTTCAAACATAGGCCACAAGTATATCTGCATACTTCTGCAAGTCTTTAACATCACTCTTCAGATAGTATAAGATTCCTTCTCTCATGGCTTATGAATAGAAAAACTATAAGATCCATAACTATTTTTTTTTTTAAAGTCCTGAATAAAGGTGGACTATATTTCAGTGCATTGAAACATGCTAGGGGTGCCACAAAATCTATAGAATAGAGGCTATTATAGAATAGAGGTCATTGGGCACCTAAGTCTTTTATGTGGAATCTTTTAAATGCTAGCATCTTTTATGTGGAATCCTCCAATGGTGCCAACAATAAAGAACTAAAAACTATAATTCACAAATGACATAACAAGATCAACTGCAAGACAGATTTATCAACTACAAGACAAAAGACAAACTTATCTCTTAATTTCAAATTGAGTCGAGCATATATTTACAGTACTACATCAAATACCTTAGTTATCATATCCTTTATCTGCTCTATATGATCAGAAACACGTGGTTCAAGTGTTGGAGGCAGGCACTGAAGCTCAGCTACATCTTGCAAAAATGCTTCAGAGAACCGACGACTCAAACTTAAAGGATCTTCCCCTGATTCATTTGCTCTTTTAATTATCTGCAAAGTGGATAGAATTATCACATAACTGACATGTTACTTTCTATGTAGAAATCAATGGCAGAGGCAGCAGAATAAAAAAATCTTGGCCAATTGGATTGTATGTACAATAATATCAAGTGCCAATGAAACATGAAATATAGTTTATTACAATATTTTCTCTGCAGTATCCTTGCTATAATTTACACAAATCATGAAAGATGAACAACTTGAGAAATAAAATCTAGATTGATAAAAAGAAACTTAAGTAAGTGACTAACGTTTTATTTCTATTTAGGTTCTTATTAAGCTCTATTTTGATGTCTGACCCTCCTCAAGCCCAGCATTGGTGGGAGCCCTGTGCAAAGGGTCATCCTTTTTCTATTTGGGGTACCCAACACAATTCAAGAGATATGCAAAGTAGCAAGATCAAACATTCTGGGTGAGAAATCAACTAGATTATTCTGATTATAGAAACTTTTGACAAAATAATAACCATTCAAGTGCTAATTACAAGTCATCTATAAAGTGAAACTCTATTCACCAATTAACTTGAGTTGAAGCATCAAGTGCTGTAATTATAGGCAAGTATAATCTAACAAAAATATTCATGGCCTCAAATGTGTGTTTCCTGGATCACTGATGGTAGCAACCCACCAGCACACAAGAATGGAAAGTGAAAGCATTTAAAAGGACTAAAAATTACAGTGTTCATCACTTTGTGTAGCAACATGGAAATTAAAAATGTTATAAATCTGGTTTCCTTTAAATAGTTACAGTTCTTGCAATTTTGCATAAGCTAGAAATGGACTTCTATTGAATGTAGATAGTTTAGCAAAAAAAAAATTGAAGAAAACAATAAAATAATTGCAAGCTTAGGCACTAGATCAGTAAAAAAATGAAAAAAGATTAAATTATTATGATTTTTCTTCAAAGAGTAATCTACAGTATGGATTTACAATTGTTAGGCTGCATGATGTGCAGTATCGTTCTAACAACATTTTGATAAGATATTTGTGATGCGTTTCAATGTAAACCCTCACAAAGTCCTGACAAAATTGCATAACTTCTCAAAGTTTAGAGATTTGCAAAATATAAAATTCATTTACAGTAACTATGTAATTAGAGGAAATAAGAAGAGAAAAATCATTTCTAGATTGCATATTTATTAACTTAATCTCATGTCAGATGTGAAGAATGATCATAGATGTGATATGCTATGGACACAACATGGCAAATCTTATAAGTTTAGGGCACAACACAACACGGACTATACACTGTACATTTTCATATGTTATTTTAATTTAATTCTTGGTATAACATAAACAATCTATGATTATCATATGTACAACTTCTAGAAGACATAAAAATCATACATACAACTAGCAATTGCTCACAGAAATACTTTCAATATGTAACACTAATAAATAAAACAAAATCCAAATGGCATACATATTTGTTGATATTCAACATGGCTAGAAGCCTTATAAAAAACAATTTAAGTGCTCTAGAAGCCTTATAATTTAATACTTTGTATGACATAAACAATCTATGATTATCATATATACAACTTCTAGAAGACATATTAACCATACATACAACTACCAATTGCTCACAAAAAGTACTTTCAATATGTAACACTAACAAATATATCAAAAGCCAAATGGCATACAAATTTGTTGATATTCAAACATGTCTAGAAGCCTTATAAAAGAACAATTTTAAGTGTTATACACATACTTAATACAATAAGCGCTAATGGTACAAGACTTCTAAATGTTGTGAACTACAAACAAGCATCAAGAAGTGTTCCAACATGCATCAAGAAGTGTTTGACAAGTCTTGGTGTCTAACACGGGTGTCAAGCATTCTAGAGTGCTTATGCTCATAGTAAGTCCTTTTTCCCTTTGGAGCTCCAAAACTCAGTTTGGCTAAAGATACACCCTAAATTACCAAACATTTAATTTACGAGTTTTGGATAAAACCCTAGAAAAACTGACGATATATCAGTCACTATTTTTACAGATCTTCCACTTCTGTCACTATTTTTAAACTAGTAAGACCATACATCAGTGAAGAAATCATCTGCCATTTGGATCATCCTTGCCACCATTATATTAAAGAACTGACCATCAATCACTGAAAGGATTAAACTCTTAGACTTTGACCAAAACTCTTCTGACAAGCTTCTATTTTCATACTCTCACAGACTGCAGATTCCCATGATAGAAAATTCACTGTCAAGTATTTTAATTGATTAAAATCATTGGACAGTCAGCAAATTAGCTGAATGCAATTTGCATGTGAGCTACTCAATGGTCCATGATTTACCACCAAGTTGAAAGGGTGCAAAGACCACTGACCTAAAATATCTATCGAGGCAAGAAGTTAGGCTCCCAGAGGGCATACATGGCTGTACAGTAGTCAAATAATTATCGCATAATTTTATACTATGACATTCTTAAGAAAGTCAACCCCAATCTGAAATGCTTTATAAAGCAAATTTTAACTGAAGGAGAAGCATTAATGTTGTAGAAATTTCTACACGCCAACAACTAAAAGAAATGTCATCCACCAAGTCAATGATCAGTATTTGTATCCCATGAATGCAAAATCTATGATAAACTATATGACCAAAGCTTCTTTTAAGTGGCAATTTTATCTTTCTCATCACAGAAACATAAAATAAAAAAACTGAACAGAAACCTCTGTTTGAAAACAATGAAACAGGTAATATGATTAAAAAAAAACTCTCTTTAAGTAAAAATTAGACATACTATAGAGACCCATCATCTGCTACATCTCAAGAATGTAATTATCCGCCATCAACTATTCAATGTGAAAAAGCATCTAACCTTATCATCAATGTCGGTGAAGTTCCGCACGTATTTAACTTCATAACCCAAGTGTTTCAAGTACCTGCTAATTGACAAACTGATACATAAGTTTTGACAATATATTTTCATTGCATTAGATCTGCATAAAATTCATGGAAATATACTTGCAAAAGTGAAATATACAGTCAAGAAACAAAACACCTACGTTACATGCATCATAATTTACACAACATGAAAGCAGTCAAATTTTGTACATAGCATAGACACATGTTAGTAACTTATGAATCTAACATTTTTCACCAGATTCTAGCTCACACAAATTTGCCGATATATGCTCAAAAGGTGTCTCGAACATCTCAGAATCTTCATGGTTAACTGGTTAGCCAATGGTACTTCCAAAATGTATGGATGGCTTGGACTGACCATCACCAAGAACAACATGATTGATAGCTAGATCATGTAACTAGCACCACCAACAGAAATTTCTGGAACACTCAAAAGTTAAGCCAGTTATCGACAACTTAAAACAATCTGAATGGTTTTAAGTTTTCTGGTTCATGGATCAACCACCAAGGATTTTCTTTGCACGACAGTTGCGTGTGTAACTTAGTAAATGGTAAGCACATGCAGTCAGAATAGATAGTGCAGCCACTGCCAAAATAGAGATATTCAGGGAAGATAAGAAAACAAGATATACAAAATAGAGATATCAATGCCTGTCAATTCTTCAACCAATTTATCATCTTCAGTCTCTCCTCCAACAATTCAAGAAACTAACTACTTCTCTACACTTTTTCATTCTCCACAATAAGACAAACCGAACTAATCCAGTATAAGAAATTAACTAAAGGACTGAACCATCCCAAGAAATCAAGCAGAGTGGGTCAGTGGCCATCGGTTTTAACTGGTTTAGCAATTCTCAAACCAACGGTCGCGCTTCCAGGCCTCATTATTGAAGGATAAAGGTAAGACTTGATGTGACAAAAAATGGTTGGAAGATCATCAGACAGATTATCCTTTTTTGTTCTGTGTTTTTCATTGTTTTCTTTCCTCTTTTGTTGATTTCTTGTTTCTGTGGCACACTGTCGCTTGCTATCAAACTTGACAATAATGTTTTACAAACCAAGCCAACTCATTAAATAAGGTCAAACCAGCCTTCTCATACAAAAAAGACATGTCCAATCAAGGAATATATCTAAAGGACTGAGCTGACCTAAAATTCAACGCAAATGGACTGTGATCATCAGGTTTAAATGGTTTCACATATAATCATCCGAGCCTTTTGACCCAGTGATTTACTTCGATACCTTCAACTAAACCACATTAACGGCGAAGCATCATGTCGCCCACATATTCCCCAAACGCATAAAAAAGAAGACAAAATCATATGCATCCCAAGACAGAAAATTTACGAACAAATCGCAGATTTGAAGCGGAAAACAAAATCAAGTAGCGAAGGACGAAAAAAGGGAATGAGGCAGACCTATAGAGTACGTCGAAAGCGACGTAAGCACGGGCGTGGCCGATGTGGCTGAAATCGTAGGGCGTGACGCCGCAGACGTACATGGAGACCTGGCCTTCCACGCGAGTCTTGAACACCTCCTTCTGCTTCGACATCGAATTGAACAGCACCAGCTCCGGATTCCCCATCCTTCGCCCCCCTTTCGATGTCTCTTTCCCCTCTTCCCAAGGACGTAAAAACCCTAATTCTCAGACGACGGCGACGGCGACACGGCGACAACAGCGTGTGCGTTCCTTATATTTCTTTTTGGGATTTCCCTATAAAATATTCAGATGTTTTTCAAAAGATACTTCCTCTTTTATTTTTTTTTATTTTTTTATTTCTTTTATTTTTATCCCCAATTTAATATATTTAAAATATCCCTTAACAGTTTTTCTGGTAAAATCTACTCATTTTTTTTGTTAATTTTTAATTGGTATAATATTTATTTAATTAATAAATAATATTTATAATATTTTATTTATGTATTGAAAATGATAAAACATTATTGAAAAACACTGTGAGTGATATTATTGTATGTTTCTAGTTATCATTATTTATAGATCATTATAACTTAATATATTTTAAGTTTATAATCAGCTTGATTGAGATTAAAATTTGTTTAGTTCACTTATAGTATTTTTAAGTAGACTTTACAATGTTCTTATTGTGACGGTCAGAACATTATTATACTAGGTCAAGAACACCATAATCGACCATAACACTATAACAAAAGAAAAAATTTTGAAGGTATAATTTAGATATTTTAATAGTTAAGGAATACTATTTGGAAAAAAGCAAAATGAGAGATACAGATTAGAAATATCCAAAATGAGGATATTTTTTAGCAAAATCACCCTTTCTTTTTTTTTTTCTTTGTACAAAAACCCTCCATTCTATTTTTTTTTTTTATATCGAGCGTTCATCGCAACAAAAACACTATAAAGTTTATTTGAGATCACTGTAAATGATTTGAATAGACTCTTATTCTCAACTAAACTAATTATAAATCTAAAAATATGATAATATAATAATCTATAAGTAATATAATATCACTTACAGTATTTTTTCAATAACGTTTATAGTATTGGATCTTTTGCGGAAATAGTTATTAGGTACAATTAAACTGAAACTAAGAACACTAAACAATTTCCACACAGTCTGGTAAAGTAACTCAGAATTATTTGGTGCAGCTAATGGAACTAATAATCGATCTTTCGGATCCAACCTTTCCCAGAAGTTTTTGCATGTCCATGTGAACGAGCAATCGGCAGCAGCAGGCACTTAGCCTAGGCCTGACCCTGCTGTGCTGTTTCTTTACGAGGGGCATCGGCCTTGATACGTGCTGGTCTGAGGATTCGGTCGATGAGTCCATACTCCAGAGCTTCTTGGGCATTGAAGCGCTTCACATAACTCAGATCCTTGTTAATCTGCAGAAGCCAAATACTATGTCAATCAAAGACAAGTAGAAAAGAAAAACCAGATAACAGACATTCCCACATGAGATTTCTATCTCTGTTCCACAAAGCTAATAAAGAAATTTCCTAACGGAAATAAATTGCAGCCAATTACTTTCATGTGTGCTTCTAGATGACTGAATTACCATGAAATTAACGGTAATCCAATGCATATCTTCATGCTTTTGACCAAATCATGCATCAAGCCTCAGAAATGGTCACCAATTGTTAATGTGTTAACCTGTACTGGATCCAACCATTTGTTTATGGGTCAGTCACTTTTCAGTCAACGAATTAACAAGTCTGATCAGGTGGGGTTTATAACAGACTTCTTTTGTTAAAAGATCAACTAGAACTGATGTGACATGGCCCAGAAACAATCTAATCTTAGAAGGTCAAATTCGACCAAAACCAGTTACATGCGTTCACTCTCTTGAAAGTGGAAATCAATCTGATCTGAAACAACCCCACCTACTTTTGAGTATTCAAGTCCAACAATTGCGCACCACAAAGCTCAATACATATCAAGTTCAATACGTTTGATAATAATATATTACATGCATCCTAAAAAGATTCACTGTAAAATTCAAAAGGGAACACGTACCTTTTCAACAGGTTGCCCTGTCTTTTTAGCCAATTCTCCGAATAGGTAATCCCTAATTCGAAGGAGTTCATTTGCTTCATTACGAATATCATCAGCCTGCAAAACAAATAATTTTATTATTTATGGTTTTAATTCTGGAGTTGAAAGAATGGAGCTACAGAGCAGAGATCAATTGTCTTTTGCCACATGACATCAATTCTTCTTTAAGATTTCAATCCAATAGAAAAAGCAGGCAATGCTGACAATAGTATGGATTTAAAACTTAGCACTTTACTAATAGGGAGTTACATCAGCAAATTAACATGCATGATTTGATATTCAAAGACCAGATTGACTTGGTGCAATCAGCAACTAGGAGTATATAATAAACAAGCAACTCGAAAGAATTAGGTGTATTGTCTGTAGATGCAGAACAATTCAAAATCTAAAGATGATTTTCTTGAATCCTGGTATTTCAGATAAAAGAGTCAAATACCAATCAGATCGACGTATATTGACCGGTATTTACTGGTCCTACCAAGGACCAATTCTGGACAATATAGGTCAGTGTGTATAAGTTTGTTTGATAGTTGTTAATGCTGATGTATTTTTGTTGTAAAATTTAATTGTTTCTCGTATTGGAGTCAGCAGATTTCTTTGATTACTGATGTAGATTAAAAGTAAAATGCTTATATCATTTCTTTTCTTGCTTAAGCTTAAGGCACTGAGTTATTTGTAGAAATAAAATGATTATTAAATTACCAAAAAAAAATTATGATGTAAAACCTTGTTGGTTAAACATAAAAAATTGTGCTCCATTAAAAGTTGTTAAAAGGAATAAAGACCTGGCCACGAGCTGCTCCGGCAGGTGGTTGAAGGGTAACACGACAAAGAGGCATACCAACACGGCTACCCTACATAACAACAAAGAAATTGACAATATACAAATAGAAGTAGACAAAAAACAACCGTGATGACAGCACAATAGCATCATTTACTCATAGATGAACCAAGAAAAACAGCCAAACCTTCTCTCCAGCCGCAAGAAGAAACCCTGCCATGTTATATGCATGGCCTATACAGTGTGTCGCAACTGGACTTTTTAAGCTTTGCATAGTGTCATATATAGCCATGCTTGGAGTAAGCTGCAAAACAAGCTAGTCATTAAGCAAGTAAGAATGAAGTGAAGATGACAACAGTTACATATGCAATTGTGACTAGTTATCTCCGATAGACTTGCCAAGGCTGCCACACCAATGTCGGCATGAGCAACATGCACTGGGCTAGGTTCTTTTCTGTTTCAAGCAGTGATATGTTGCTAAGATATATCAGAAGATTGTAGGCTATAATAAAACATGAGAAAGTTTAAACTTTGACGAATAGAAGAGACTCCAAAAATCCTTATTGCACAAGAATCTTCTATACAGCAGACAAGATTTACTGTTAGTTATCTATAAATATGATATTAATGAAGTTATATTAGTCACGAAACAAGCAAAGAAGCAAAAGACTGACAATCTATTACCAACCATTTAAAAAAAAAAGTAATGGTAGTAAAACAATCTCTTGTCAGATGTTTCCCAGTTAGCCCTTTTCCTGGTTCAAAAACTTCAAATACTAATAACATCAAAGAAAATTTAAAAAGAAGAAACATATCAAACTTAAGATTTGAAGTCATATTAGTGATAGTATGTTAATAGGTATTTAAGTTTACACTCTCTCATAGAATCCTTGCTGACTAGAAATTTGTTCCAATTAAATATCCCTTGATGTCTTAAATACGAAACACCAAAACCAAGGAGGACGTATTCAAACCTCTAAGATAAGACAAATGTGTCCAATGCATTGACAAAAAAATGATGCAAGCACAATATATGAGTTTGATGTGAATTACAATGATGAGTCAAACATCTACCATAAGCTTGGAATTGAAAGATTAAGATAGGACTTTTTCTAAAATAAACTGATAATTAAAATATTTTTACAAGTAAATACAAACATCTTAAATAGAAATTACATTCATCCACCAACAAGACTATGTCACATTAAAACATTATATATATATATATATATATATATATATATATATATATATATATATATATATATATATATATATGTATGTGTATGTATATGTATATATATGTATATATATGTATATATATGTATGTATATGTATATATATGTATATATATGTATGTATATGTATGTATATGTATATATATGTATGTATATGTATATATATGTATATATATGTATGTATATATATATATGTATATATATATATGTATATATATGTATATATATATATATATATATATATATATTCAAACATGTCTGTTACAAAGTCAATATGTAAGGTATATAATTCTTGATGCCAAACTACACTGTTTCCAATGGCTCAAGTGACCTTGGATCTAAATACCACAAAATCCTACTTCTCTTAGCCTTGAAATAGAGAGTACATCCTTGTTCAAATTAAAGATATGCAAATTTATATGCGTGAGATTTGTATATGTAAAAAGTAATTCAATTGAACATTACAATTTTAAATAAATTAACTAGAGAGCTTTGATTTGGGTAAGGTGCATAGTCAAAAAAGGAAACAAAGAATCTATTAAGTACTCACATCTCCACCTGGGCCATTAATGTAGAGGTACATCTTTTTGGAAGACTCGATGCTGTCAAGATATAACATCGTTGCCAAGACTTGGTTGCAGAATTCTTCATCTATATGTTCCCCAATAAAGATAACACGTTCTCGGTACTACAATTTAATAAATTAGATTGAATTCATAGTAATACAATAATGGAACTCATTGGAAGACAAGTACATTGAATATATGAATCAAGATAGACTTGTTCTTCTTACTAGAGCATTCCACAGATCAACCCATTGCCAAGTTCCTTCACCTGGAGTTCTGTATGGCACTCTTGGAGTACCAATGGGCATCATAAATATGCGTCCTTGTGAACCACTTTTTGTACGATGCCTAAAGTACATCAGAAAGATACAATAAAGAAAATTGACATGTGAATAACATGATTAAAAAAGAGCTTAAAGTTAAATACATAGCAAAAAACCAAGTAAATAAGTTTTTTTAGTTATATTAGAATGCAATCAGGGAGCTAGTTATATTAGTTTTGTGATCATCAGTCATCAAAACTAAACAAAATATAACATGTTCCTTCTGAAGCATCAACTAGATTCACTTTAGAGATCATTGCGATTCAATTGGATATACTAAATATAGGAAATACATCAAAACTTAACAAAGCTCTAGGCAAGAAAGCTTCCTTGTTTTTAATTTGCAAATCTTTACCACATTCGTCTCTTCAAAATTCATCGATATGCAAATGCTAAACTTAGTTAAGTCATATAAAGATTTGTAAACTATTTGTATCAGAAAAGTTTATTTATAAGATACACAAAAAACTTTAACAACAACAATCATAACAAGAAGCCACCATGTCGCAATTATTCAGGGCCACCTATATGGAATTTTTCCCACCACTAAGCAATATCTAATAAGAAAATTTTCATTACATGATTCGATAACAAAATGTAGGTTCTGACTTGGGAAATACCTCTCTGCACTGACATATTCATTTTAATCCACATACATACATCAATTTAACAAGTTTATTAAAAAGAGTGGTCTAGGACTAGGTTATCGCGAATACATGATCTAGGGAAGGTCAACGTGTACAAATTTATCCCTACAAGTAGAGGGTTTCATTTTTTGAAACTCAAGCTCAGTCACACAGGTTAAAAGAGCAAACCTAGTGTTGTGCCAAGGTTCGCCCTCTTGGAAGTAAGTTTTTCAATGATCATTACACAATATTCTATGGACTTAAAAGGGATGTCTATGATCCCAGCTACAGTTAATGCACTGCTTTTGATCCTTCTTGTTGCCCAAAAATTTCCATCAAAACTGCATAGGATTATGTTATAGCTATGAGTTTTATATTGTGAAGATCAAGAGTGTATTAGAACATAGATCCTAAGAATCATTCATTTGATAAAATTATCAAAGGAATCATGAATCATAAAGGATGCCCAACTTGAATGAGTTAAAAGTACATAATATTTCAAAACCATTCATTACTGTTCAGGACAAACAAAGCTTATGTGAGCCACTTTAAAGAGGGACAATTGTAGCTGAGAATCAACCAATCCATAATCAAGCCATTTCAAGTTCTTTTTTGTTTTCTATCTTAAATCTCGCAACTTGGTCTTTTCATAGAAGGTTCTTATGTTACCCTTCTCTCAATGCTAATCCACCATTAAGAGTCGAGGTTATCAGACAGCAAGAAGTGGTGAAGACAGGCTGATGACTGTTCTGCCCCCACTTCACTACCAATCCAATGAACTCTCCATCAGTCCGTCACTCGGCAGGTCAGCTGTCGATACTGCCACTAAATTACTTCATCGAGAGAGGACTGCACGCTCCTTTTTTTTCCATAACAAATAAAGTGAAATGACCACAGATATGATGTTAGCAGCATTCTTGTTGGTGCCAACCTAACATTGCGAAGCAGTCAGAAGAAGAAAAAGAGCCACAAGTTGAATAACTATTAGTCAATTAATTTACTTAACATTGCTGAAGAACATTTTTATTAAAGAAAAAATTAGTAGCAAGGTAAGTGAAATTTGTCTCGAATGAAATCAATATACATCATTACTTTTTAGTCTAATTTTAATACTAAATTTTACTCCCAAAGTTAGCATAATGATCTGGAAAGACAAATTGGAATATATGGCAATAAAACAACAATACTAGTGCATAGTTGCTACACAAGTTTATATTAAACATCATGAATGGTGCTGAAAAAATAATAATCACGATCATAAGGACAGACTTTAAAATCTCTAAGAACAAGAAAAGAATCCGATGCGACTAATGAGCAACGATTACCTCAAAAAGAGGCTTTGATGAACCCTACAGTGAAATCCAGCGCTGACATTAGGCGGCCCATACCCAAAAGCACCTGCTCCATCGAATCGAAACCAATGAAAAAGACCAACAGACACAATTCTCCACCCAACCATCATTCTAACCCTAACGATTGGGAGAATACGTACCAGATGACTGCGACTTGAGCCCGACAAAGCTCTTGCTAGTTAAGCTGCCATGAATAACAATAACAAGGGGCAAAAAAGAAACCGATTAACAGCAGAGATGAATCAAGACAGACAAATCGAGCACGAGTACGACGACCCAAACGTGAGGTATTGGGAGGGGGTTTCACCTGAGGGAAGGTTTCGGATCGAGGGCTAGAGGGCGTAGGCTGGTGGATTGCAGGGAGACCGCCATCGATGGTGTTGCTCCGCTCCCTCGGTTGTGGACGAGGGTTTGGAAGCGGTTTGGGAGTGGCCAAGCGGCGGACGAAGCATGGATAGAGGGAAAGCTCAACCGGAGTAACTTGGCGTGGAGGTCGGATCCTCTCCAAGTCGCATGGATGCAGTTCCCTTCCAATTCCGCATTCTCCTTCCTTCATCCCGTTTGTCCTCACATCACGACCGTCGACCACACTACGATGCCCTGTTATGGAAATGGACGGATGAGATTGAAGAAAAAGAAAGATCGACGATCGATATGCAAAACTGAAAGGGAAATTGGGAATTAGAACTTTTTTTCTGCAATGTTTCAAAAACTCCAAAGAATAAAAAATATTTATTATTTTTCAACCGCTAAAAATATAAATTTATTTTTATGATTTATTCACTGAATTTTTTTTCCATGTTAATTAGTTTTCTTTATAGCATATTTCACCATTATTAAGAAAGATAATGAACATTAGTTCTCAGCAAAATATGTACTTGCATACCATCTTTTATTAGAATTGTGTTTATCAAGTTTTTTTTTTTGGTCCAAATTGATGAGGATGTCTGTGTAATTGAGTTGTTAGGATTGTGATTAACATGTAATGAGGAAATGATTAACAAATGTGTAAAAATAAGTCATATGGATATCAATAAATAATAAGAAGATTAACTATTTGTGTTAAAATTGAGAAAATAGAAAAATTCAAACTTATTTAATATTTTGAAGATATATATGGAGCATAAAGAATAATGTTTATTGTTACATAATTAGTTATCTGAAATTATTTTATGTTAAAATTAGTTCATATATTTATAGGTTTAAGTGAAGAAACATAATTTAAGGAAAGCTCATTAATGTTTAATTAGAAAAAAGTAGTGGATTAAGATAGAATTTTTTGTAATGATTAACACAAATAAATGATATAAATTGAAATATATATTTATATAGTATTATGGTGATTTTCCTAAAAAATACTTATATGTTGGATATTTTCAAATAGTATCCTATTTTTGTTTTTCTTAAATAATACTCATAATTTAAATACTCATCAAAATATCATTCTCCCGCGTCTCCTCTACAACTTCTCTTTTCCCCTTCCCCTTCGTCCCCCTCTTACTCATCTTTCTTTTCCTTCTTCTCTCCTCTTCTTTCTTATCATCCATCCTCTCTCGTTCTCCATCGTTTCGAGTCTCTTATTTTCTTCCTTTCCTCCTATCACCCTACTCTCTCCTCCTCCTCTTATCATCTCTTTCATTATTGTTTGTATTTTTCTCTCGTTCTTTTCTATTGCTTGTCCTCTCTTCATCCTTCTCCCCTCCTTCTATCTCCATTAGCGATAATATGATAATAGAGAGGTAGCGGAGAAGGAGAGATAGTTTAGAATTTTATGAATTATGAGTACTATATAGAAAAATAAAAATAAAATACTTGTTTAAAAAATATACATTAATTATTTTTTTCAAAAAAAAATTATTATTGGTATCATTTCCCATGATCATGGTCATATTTTGATAGACATTTTGTATCAAAAAGACTATTAATTATAGATAATTAAGTGCATAATAAATTACGTAACATATAATATATATTAAGTTCTCATTTCCCCACTTACAAGCAAATTATGTTAATTTTAAATTAAACTTAAGTGCATGGTATACACCAATTAAATATTCGAGAGAATGGGTTTATATAAATATCAATAAAATATTAAAAAAAATTATAAAATGATAAATATATATTTTAAGCTAATAAATTTTCTCAAATATATTATCAAAAACCTTATTAGCTTAAGCTATTAGGAAAGGATAGAAAATTAAAAGAGATAAATGTATGATTTAAACTCATACTATTATTACTACTAGTACTATAGTAAAGATAAATATATGTGTACCTATGTATGTATACGTATGTATGGCTTAACGATGTTTAACTCTCCTTCGAGTGAATTTATGACTTTGGAAAGGAGTTATATTTTGACTACTATAAACATAAATTTGAAAAGAAAGATTAATCTACTTTAATTAGAAAATAAAAATATCTAAAGTAGAAAACTAATTAGATGTTTCTCAAGCAACAACATCAAACTTCTCATGCATAAGTATAAGTTGAAGAAGTCACAACTTGTTGATCTTTTCTCTCTTCCTCTCATTTATTTTCAATCGACATTACTTTTCTTTGATTTTTCTAGAAATATAATTTCTGCCAGAGATGTTGCTACATATTTTTCCTTGTTGTGGAAAAAGGAAAAGAGAGAGATTGTTGTGGTTGTTGGAAGTTGAAGAAGCCAATCTCCTCTTTTTCTGATCATTGAACTCGCATTCGATATCGAGTTTAGTCCGATTAGATCGAAATCGATTTGAAGTTTGATTCAAGCTTAGAGTTGATCGTCCTTACGTAGAAAATAATATAATATAAGAATAATTATTGAAAAAGTTTTATCGAAGAAATGAAAATAATTTAATATATTAATATGTTCCCTTTCCTATTTATATTAGGAGAAAGGATTTCCCTCAATAAAATAGAGAGATTTCCTTATATAATTGGAGAATTCTTATCTTCTATCATCTTGATTATGACTCTCAATATAATTTTATATATTTTTAATATAAAAATATTATTCATTAATAATATTGTTGTTCTTCAATCCGTTCCATCAAGCATGAAACACCCTTAAGCATGACCCAATTAAGTAATAATTGGAAACATACCGAACCATTAATCTATCCAACACCAACACAGTGTTGCTGGCGATCGAGCATGGAAGATGATGGAAGCTATTCGTCTGCCGTTTCACTGGAATTCTTACACTTGCTTGCTTGGCCATTTGCATGTAAAGAAGAAGAAGAAGAAGAAAAGTTGCACTTCTCTAACAAAAGGAAACCAAAAAATGAGTTATATTTTAGGTTTAGATTCCTCTTTTGCAAGATATATTACGTTAAGGAGTCCAAAAGACAAACACTCTGTGTTCTTAACCCTTCACTAAGAGCCTTTCCACTTAATATAATGCTAAGGAAAGCATCAATACTCTATAATAGTGATGCAATTCATGTCCCTTATACCTTCTGACCTAACCCAATGATATTTTTATCATTGCTATCCTCTTCAACCTCCACTTATGTCATGCATCCCATAAATTAATTAGGGGCTTTGCATGTATAATATTTATTTTTATATTAATAAGTTAATAAATTTCATCTAGAAAACCTAAGCGAGTCAGTTACTATTATAATTAATATTAATAATTTAATTATAATTACATAACAATATTTAAAACATTCTTGATATCCTAAGCATCATAATTAAATTTGATATAGCAAACTACAGCTTCAACTGTTAGGGGTATATATATATATATATAATGTGATGTACAATTAAATATACAATTAAATACACAAGTACTTTCTACACCTGATCGTAATTTACCACTTCGTCTACTTGTCCGTTAATTGGATCGATTTTGACTTTCCTTGCGGGCCCCAGATGGACTCAAAGGTAAGCTTGTCGGCCGGTTAGTGACGGTGGGGTTACGGTTGATACCTATTCCTCGAGACCGCCCGATTGTTTGAACTATAAGAAATACCCGACCTCAGAGAAGGAGCAGAATGGGTTCTCATGGGGCCCATATATTGTACAATCATAGGGAAGATGTGCGATTGGGTAAGAGACAGTACGTAGAGAAAGCATTGGCTCTTTTCGTGATGCCCAAGAAGGGAAGGGAAAGGCCACGGGAAAACCGTCGAATGTTTCTCGATCCCACTTAAGGAATCCGACGGCCGCGATTGGTTTTCCATGACCCACGGCTTCCTCCGCCCTATAAATACACCACAAAAACACTTCAACCTCATTTGGTGGTGCCGAACAGGTAGTGGATTTCTAGTCCAGTTGTAGAGGGAGAGAGAGAGATCGATCAGCGAGGTATGGCGGCGATCGCTAGCGTCAAGGCCCGTCAGATCTTTGATAGCCGTGGCAATCCCACCGTTGAGGTGATTCTTCCATGGAGTCGACCTTTTTTTGGTAGATCTGGCAATTACTAGTTCAAAACGATGATCCAGATGAACACTTGTGCTGGTTGATCACACTGATCCTCCGGCATTAGGGTTTGTCTATGTTGGATAATGATTTAGTTTGCTTTTCATATAATACTGGTCAGTTGATACATGATGGAAGGATGTAATCTCTGAATACATATATGATTTGCGTCAGGTGGATGTTTGCCTAACTGATGGGACGTGCGCAAGGGCCGCTGTCCCCAGCGGTGCTTCAACAGGTAAAAGATGACGATTCGTTCACCTACAATGTTGTTTCTATATCTGTGTTCATCGCATCTTGTTCTGATTTTTCACATGTTGAGCTTGAAATGCTTGCTTCGTTGATGATCCAACCTCTGGTGCAATATATGTATGTTGTATGAAAATTTGGTATATGGTTAATTTTCATTTAGCCAGCACCAAACAGTTTGGGGGATTATGCCTTGTTTTGCTTGCTGTACTAATTTCCATGCTGTCGTGCGATCAAAAATAATGATTCTGGCTTGGTTTCCGGTTCTCCTATCATCTATCAGTATGAACGTCATTTTTTTTTTTCATTTTATTATCTTTTTAATAAGCCATCAAGTAATGCTATTGGCTTTCTGATGCGGACAAATATGTGAATGAAGTTTTGTTAACTGTTGTTCTCTTGTGGATTTTTAAAATTGCAAAGAGGACTTCTTTTTTATGAGAGTACGACTTCGAACCATCGTAATGGAAGTTGGTTCCGTTCAGGCTTCCATAAGTTGACATATGTGAGTAAGTGGTTACATGAACTCAGCATGGAGAAAGTAATGCAACGAGATTATAAGCAAAAACTAACTTCAAAATGATGGCACCCTTTTAGAGTGTTCGTGTCATTGCTTTTGTTACCATGAAAATACAGCTTATTTAATTTTCTTCTCATGGTAATTTATCGTATGCTTAGTTGCATTTACATTGTTAATTCCTTTTGTATGCTAACTTTCAGCTGTACCTTATTGGTTGTTTAGGTGTATATGAAGCTCTAGAATTAAGAGATGGAGGATCAGATTATCTTGGGAAGGGTGTCCTCAAGGTTTAGTACCTATCTTTATTATTCTAGCTTATGTGTTTAACTACCTTTTTAAACATTCCTCGTGTTGGCTTCTTAAGAAAGCGTTCTTTGTGTTTTACTTCTTGTGAGAGCAAATATCTAGACTAGCCAAACAATGATAGACAGAAGAAACTCACACTTTTACTTGAATGGCCTGATATTCCAAGATGGGAGATAAATAATCAAATTGGACGAGGAAGGAAACTGTTGATTTGAAATTTTCAGAAGTTGACTATTTGTGAAATGTCCATGAGCAAGTTGTGGTTCTCCACTGAAAATTTAATATTTATTGCATTAAATATAACAGTTATTGGATATTACACTCGCAATATGTGTAGGAAACAAGATGGATGGAAATTTTGATAAACATGATCCTAGATCATGAACTTTTGAACATCCGAAACACTTGAAATGCATGCATAAAGGTCACATATCTTTTTGTTCTTTCGTCTTATAGCACTTCTGTTGTTAAAGCATTTATTGAGTTTTCAATCTAACTTATGTACATTGTGGAGTGAATCTTCTACCTAGAACTTTGGTGGGCATTGATTGGCCCTACTTCTTGTCATGTTGAACATTGGCTAACTTTTTGTAAAAAGGCAGAGCTTCAGCTCTTCTTAAGTGACAAGTAGATGTTGATTTTAAGAGATGATTCATGATCTTACATCTTCCCACTATGTAATTGAGTAGACTTCTAGTTTTGTGATCACTTTTTCTTTTCCAGGTGTTCAAGTTAAGTACCTTTAGATGTATTTTGGATTCATATGTTATTTTTTAATGGTTTATACTCTTCTACCTCCATTGTCAGTATGATACTTCAGAACTATTCCATATTTAAGTATCAGTTTGATTGTTCTCCAATGTAATTCCTGCATTATGGACTGATTCTGAATTGCCTGCGAAAGATGTCTTCCTTTGTTTTCTTTTCTTCAAACGTTCTTATGCATTTTAGTTATCAGATGTAACTGAACTGTTATTTGTTTTAGTGTTTTTCAGTGTGCGAGTCTTTGAAATTTCTTCTTTACATTGAAGATTTTGAATATATCAAGTGATATGCATTATTTCCAATTTCAATTATAATTTTTTAAGGTTCTCTGTTAACTAATTTTCTTGAAATGATTTAACTGATTATATATCTGGCATTTTCTGATTTAGGCTGTTGCAAATGTTAATGCTATCATAGGACCTGCTCTTATTGGCAAGGTGAGTGCTACAAAATTTTACATGATAGCTGCGTAGGATTCAGTCTTGGAAAGTAGTGATTAACTTTGTAAACTATTAAAAAACTTGACCTCTGCTATTTATCTTGCAGGATCCAACAGAACAGGTTGAGATTGATAATTTCATGGTCCAACACCTTGATGGAACCTCAAACGAGTGGGGTTGGTGCAAACAAAAGGTACAATTACAATTTGTTAGTAACTTTCATATTTTTTCTGTAGTGCTGCAAAAGGATGCATTGTTTTGCTTTAATTCACATTCTGACTTTATTTTCGGTTGCATATTGCAGCTAGGGGCAAATGCTATACTGGCTGTTTCTCTTGCTGTGTGCAAAGCTGGAGCCAGTGTGAAGAAGATACCTCTTTACCAGGTTTGTGAAACCTAGTTTCATCGTTCTTGGCAAACTGATGTCCATTTCTAATATATGCTATTATTTCACTTCAGCATATTGCTAACATTGCTGGAAACAAGAACTTGGTGTTGCCTGTACCAGCTTTTAATGTTATTAATGGTGGATCACATGCTGGAAATAAGCTTGCCATGCAGGTAATGCTCCATTGCCATCTGTTGTTGAGTAAACAGCCAGTCCTCTTTTTTCTCATTCTTGGCTTCTTTTAGGAGTTTATGATTCTTCCTGTTGGGGCATCCTCATTTAAAGAGGCCATGAAAATGGGTGTGGAAGTTTATCATAATTTGAAGGTAAAGATATTATGGATTTACGGTCTTTGATTTTGCTTTTCTTTCTCGGTGCATCATTATTTGTTTTCTTGTTCCTCAGGGTGTAATCAAGAAAAAGTATGGACAGGATGCTACTAATGTTGGTGATGAAGGGGGTTTCGCTCCAAACATTCAGGTGGGTCCGATTATTAGTGGAAATTAGTATGTCTATTGCAACTTGGCCTTCTTTGATAGGCACACATGTTCATTACCCAAATTCTGAAACAAGTACCTTTATTGAACGAATTTCAGGATGCAATTTTTGACTTAACTTTAGACCCTTCTAGTTCCTAAAATATGCCAGGGAACGTTGAGTAGTGGAGTTCCTTCAAATTAATGCATTAGATGAATTAAAGCAAATGCTCGAGAACTTAAATCATATTTCAATTTCTTTTCCTTGCTTCAACACCTCTGATTTGTTTCATTAGCTGACTTGCATCTTTTGCTTTGTATGGCTACCATTATCATAGGTAGAGTAGGAAATATCACACTCAGTAGAAGTACTAGTTTTGGAAAGATTGAGGTTCTGTGTTCCATCGTAGTGCTTGCTGGTTATTCTCCCACTATGTACTTTGATACAAACTGCAGACACTGCATTGTGATAGACTTTACAATCTTTATATTAAACACACCTCTACCACGGACATGGTAAATTGGCACTGATAGAACCATTATAAAACAATATATCATTTCATATAACAATCTTGCTTTTCATAATTGCAATATCCATACTGCACTATCTTTGTTTTTTCCTGCCCCTCTAATGATAACATATGCCGTCATCAGTGGAACTTGTTTGTCTAAAGTAATGGAATTTTGATCAGCTTCTTTAATGGTCTGGGCATGTTGTTACCTCCTGAACTTAACAGGAAAACAAAGAAGGCCTTGAACTTTTGAAGACTGCGATAGCGAAAGCTGGATACACTGGCAAGGTAACATAAGTATCTTTATTTCCATGCAGTTCTTGATTTTCTCAGCAACGTCTGTCTGTGCCTGCTCAAGGAAACACTTTGCTTGGGGATTTCAGGTTGTTATTGGGATGGATGTTGCTGCTTCAGAATTTTATAGTGATGGTGATAAGACTTATGACCTTAACTTCAAGGAGGAGGTAATGTCTAGTTTTGCTTCTGAGAGATCTCTACTAAATTGAAATTGGTATTTGTGATGAGATGGCTACGTGGACCTTGTCTTGCTGTGTTTTATTTTTTGATTCTAATGTTTAGAGTGATTTGTTACATTAGATTTTTTGAACACCACTGGGCCTCCAGTAGTACCAACCCACGGCTACTTGCTGAACTGAAATTCCCTGGTTTTTTTCACTGCAGAACAATGATGGTTCACAAAAAATATCAGGTGACAAATTGAAAGATGTCTACAAGTCTTTCGTATCCGAATATCCAATTGTGTCCATCGAAGATCCATTTGATCAGGATGATTGGACCCATTATGCCAAGATGACTGAAGAAATTGGGCAGCAGGTCCAGATTGTCGGGGATGATCTTCTTGTCACAAACCCCACGGTAAATTTTGATAGGTGATGCAAGTTGCAGCTCTAAAGATTGTGATTATAATCCTTGCCTTTTGATAAACTGTTTCAGAGGGTGTCCAAGGCAATCAACGAAAACGCATGCAATGCCCTTCTCTTGAAGGTAGTATTGGATTCCTTATCTTTTACAAAAGCCTATTATTAATCTCCATCCTTCGAATTTGGTTGCAGTTGTTTAGGGATCTACTTCTTCGACAAGTGCTATGCTTTAGATTTATTTTGTGCCAAGTCATAGTTATATTTATTGTGGTACCCATAATTCTCAGGGTTTTTGTTTTAGTCCACTGCTGATGAGGTTAATCCCCGTTGTGGACAGGTTAATCAAATAGGAACTGTTACAGAGAGTATAGAAGCTGTGAAAATGTCTAAGCGTGCTGGCTGGGGTGTAATGGCAAGCCACCGAAGGTACTGACATGCGATGCATTTGGATTGCATGTGGTTTTGATCTAACTTTCTTTTACCTACTTCAGTGGTGAAACAGAGGATACATTTATTGCTGATCTCTCTGTCGGTTTAGCAACTGTAAGTTTCTGTTTCTTGTTTTTGTTGCGTATCATTCAAATGACTGTAATATTTAAGCTTTCGGACAATAGTCCTACTAAACCCATCTTAATCTCCCACCCTAACAGGGACAGATCAAGACAGGAGCTCCATGCCGCTCAGAGCGCCTTGCCAAGTATAACCAGGCAAGTCACTTGTATGATGTGGTTTGTTTTGCTGTATCTTCTTCATTTTGGTCTAGTCTTTAGTCCAAGCATGAACATAATAATGTATGTTTAAACATCATCTTTCTCACCGATAGTTTGCCTAGTTCTTAAAAAGTGCCTCGTCCATTCCGTTCCAGAGTATGGTTAAGTCGGGCATAGTACAGAAACACTGGGGTGATGCAGTTTGATTCATCTTTGGTATGATAGCTAGAGAAGACCACTAGAGATGAATGAAAACCATGTTTTTAGTAAGATATTACTATTAATCCTGAAACTGTTATTTGCTCTTTTTATGAAACTAATTTTTTTAACATTATTGTCAAAATCCTTCTTCTGCACATATCAGAATTTTGCATTCGAGTTTATCACAGAAGCGGTAAGATTATGGTTGGTATGAAGTATTTGAACAGTATTATGTTGGATGCAGCTGCTCAGGATCGAAGAGGAGCTCGGCGATGCTGCAGTCTATGCCGGGGTCAAATTTAGGGCACCCGTGGAGCCTTATTAGATGGAGCTGCTAAACTAAGACACTCGTTGCTGAGTTCTGTGATTTTGGTGTCCCTCTTTGGGTGGGTATGGTATGTCGGAAGTATGTCATCTGTGTTTTAGCAGTTGGCAGAATAAGTGATTGTTTTTGGTATATGGTCAACAATGACAGCGTTATTGTGGGTTGGGACTTTCATCGTTTCTCATCTGGTTGAAGTTTGTAGAAATCTCTCTTGCCAAAGAGATTACATGTTGTTTATTGAGTGATTTCTTCTTGGGATGCATATGATTTTGGTGGGAAAATATAGATGGTGAAATGTTGGTGGGAAATATATTCATATTACCTAGAAAAAACTCAGTATTATTAATTCAAACACTGTTATCAAGCAAGAAAACTGACATATTTTTATTGTGTTATTTTCTGTGAAGTAAATAAGATAATGTAATAATTTATTATTTCTGAATTCTTATGGGGAAAGAAATATAATGAATATCTTGAACTTCTTTATATAATTATTTTAGTCATTCAAAATCATTTTAATTATATGTCAGATTCCTATTTATATAATCATATGGTTTTCTATTACCAAACCATAACTCTTTTAAATATTTTCATCTATCAATTTTGGTGTAGGAGAGTGAGATGTTGATTGTAATTGGAAATTTAAGGGTGAAAATTTTATTGAAAGATATAGAGGGTGAAATATGTTGGTATAGTTTTTCTTATATTTAATCTGGTACTTAAATTAAATATTTTTAATGACTATTTATGAGAAATAAGAAAATAATTAAACTATAATATAAATTATAATTATATTATTGAGATTATTATTTTTATAATATACTGTTCTTTTTTTTTTTGCTCGTAATTAGATCTCGCAACATAACTTTTTTCACAATATAACTTCCTACTAATTATATTTCTTATTAAGAATAATAAATCAAAAAATTTCTCTTGAGCTAACCTAAACCTCATATCTAAAAATTTTCTTTGGCCCTAAATAGGAAAATAATAACTAAAACCAGTTGAAGTCCATGAAATGGACAAAGGAGAATCTAACCTATCATCCACTTTAATGATACAAAAAGCTCCATAGTTGATGTAGAAATTTCAAACAACAAAGACCATAAAGTTCACCAAAGTGGGAAGCCAATTGACCAAAGTTTCCGTCGTCAAAAGTCAGTACTAAACATCAATTCCATATACACAAAAGTGTCCCTAACATTGCAAAAGACAAAGCTATGAATACAGTCCGGCAATCACACACCGCCACCGCCGCCGCTACTATCTTTCTTCTTCTCCCTCCCACAGTAACATCTATTCCGATTGCTTCACTATATCCTTTCCCTCCCGCCATCTGTTATGTACACAGACACAATTTGGAGGCAATGGAAGCAGAGTTTGAGTTTAGTGTCTATACACAGACACAGAGGTAGACCTCAAGAACAGGACTTGATCAACCCCAGATTGTACAGGTTTCTCCTGAACAGATTTCCCAGGTAGAACAGGCCAATGCCAACGGCACCACCACCACCCTGGTCGTCGGGAGCGGCCGCCTTGCGGCGGAACTGCGGCCGCTGCTCCTCCTTCACCGTAAGACAATCCGGGCCGATCCTCAGCCGGACGGCGTCGATCGCCTTGGGATCTGCCGGTCGCCCGGCGGCGTCGGTCACGTAGAACACGTTGGTGGCCATGTCGCCCTTCGTCGAGACCTCGGCTCTCGTGACCAACAGGCTGTTCTCTCGGAACGTCCGCGTCACCTCCGAGAGGAGCCCTGGCTTGTCCTCGATGCAGAGCTCTAATCTTATCCCCTGTTGTCGATTACAGGGTCAAAATCTGAACAAGAATGCTTCTTCCATGGCGGAATTAATTGGAACTTTTGCGATCGATTACCTCTGATGATCTCCTCTCGATTGCTGCTTGCAAGCATTGGATCACCCTTTGTCTCTCTGCTTCCGAGCTGACGGGGCTGCCATCTTTGTGCCTCACGTAGAACTCCTGAATTGATCCAACAGATCGAAAAAATTAGGGCGACAAACAGAGAAAGATCGCAACTTTTTGGAATCTGGTGAATCTTGACGAGAAAAAGGCCAAACCTGATGAGCTAAATCGCCGTCGGTGTCGATGGTGCCGTGGAACACGACGTATTCCATGTCCGTGAGAGTGCACACGATGTCGAACAACAGCTTCGGGCGGTCACGGCACTGTACGGTGACGACGGAGTACCCCCTTTCGACCCAGTTTTGGATCGAGACGGAGGGCCGCGTGGACGCCGGTGGCGATGGAGGCGTCCGCTCGTAGTCGCGGTCCGCGAACATCATCTGGTGGAGGCGGCGGTCGGTCTGGGCGACGGCCATGGAGGAGACAGCGGTTCGGGCGCCGCAGACGCCGTGGTCGCACTTGAGGACGTGGCGGAGGCGGGACTCGATGTGGTGAATCCGCCGCGCGTCGGCGTCGATGGGGGAGCCGGAGAGCTCGTCCTTGACGGAGACGAGGCAGGCGATTCGGCCGTTGTGTGTCCACACCTTGGCCTCCACCACCCCGCACCCGAGATCGGCGAGCACGGCGAAAACCTCGGAAAGGAGGCCCGGGCGGTCGGCGCCGGTGAGCTCCAGGGTGGTGAGGCCCTCCTCGGCGCAGGACCGGTGGAGCCCATGGTCCTCCGTGTCCAAAGACTGCGTTTATATCAGTGGGTGAACAAATGCCGAACCGAAAGGGCAAATCTTTGGCGTCAATCACGCAAGACAGAGATGGATCGGCACCTGTTCGAGGTAGGAGATGACGCTGTCGTCGGCGAGCTTGCGGCCAAACTGGTCGGTGACGTGGAAGACGTCCATGAACCAGCGGCCGTCAGAGGAGATGTAGGCCTTCTTGACGGAAAGATTGAGGTCGGTGAGGACCTGGACGGCCTCGAGGAGGATTCCATGCTTCCTGGCGCTGTCCACCTTGGGTTGATTGCCATAACACACCGTCAGGGAGAGCTCTGTTACTCTTTCTGCTCCATAGAACAGAAAGAAAAAAAAAAAGACGGCTTGGAACGAAAACTTTCTTTTGGCTTACCTTGACGAGAGTCGCGGTGGGGCAGACGGCATTGTCGATGACAACCCTGCAACAGAGAGCCAGAAAACAGAGGAACGTCAGGCAGAGCTTCTAAAGGGAGAAGATGGAAAGCTCTCGATACCGGCAGAGCAAAATCGACAGATCTGAAGCGGGAAAGCTAAACCTAACTAAAGCAGAGCTTACAAATCACCTCGGGTTGTTCATCCGAATGACGAGCTTCTCGTACTCATTCAAGTACGCCGGCCATTCCATCTCCGCCGCTTTCTCTGCGCCTCCTCGCTCCATTCCAGCTGAGTACCTTACCTCTTCAGCTCACAGAGCCAGAGCTCTTCTCCCTCACCCACAGCCCTTCCTGCCTCCACCTCTGATCTTTGTTGTGATCCTCACACAGAAAGGCCGCAGCAGCAAAGGTCTGCCTTCTCTTACTCGCCTGCGATTGCTTTGGTCCAAACCCCGCTCTTTCCTGCAACCAATCGCCCCCTTCTCTCTCTCTCTCCTCTGTCTCTACCACTTCAAGAAACGACAGCGGAGGCCGACGGCTGTGCGCGGCAGCGGCATATTTAAAGCGGGAACCCGCGGCGGGTCACGGTAAACCGGAACGGTCCTCACAACCCATCCACCCTCCACTTCACCGGCCGCTGGGGCCCACTCCGCGACATGTCGACGGGATCTTCGCTTTCCTTGGGGACAAGCCAGTGTCGGGTCCTCGCGTGCCGATACCTCCGATGGGGGACAACGTGGTCGAACGTGGGTTGCCGCCGCTCGCCCTAAATCTTAGAATGCTACAGCCATCAGTCTCTCTCTCTCTCTCTCTATGGTAGGATGTTACTGTTTGCTACAAATCTATGCCGAGGGGGTGTTGTTTGGATCGGCAATCCTGCAGATTTGTTGTTTGCTGTGGCGTTACTGTTGCCACATTCGTAGGTTAGATAGGTTGGATGACATGCAGGCATCCCAACACAACTCACTCTGCATGCATTTTAATGGCTAACTGTGGTCATTGTCAGTAGAAGCGAGACAAACAATGATTAGGTCATCCGCATGCGTGTTGAACAGCTGCCACAGGTGGAAGGAGAAAGCATGCAAACTGTGATCACATGTCCTCCATTAAAGACGACGACGAGCGTCATCGCAAGGTCATGCCACTCCACGACTTCTCCATCATCTCCTACCTTTCTCTTCCTCTACCGTAACCGAGTCAGATTTCGCTAACCATTAGCACAACGAAACACAGCTATGATATTATATCGGCTCAAGTCACGTAGTTTGGCGTGGATGTAATGCATGATTCCATGTGTTTCCCGCATGACCTCGCCATGTCGGAGACGCAGGTATTCAATGCCTTCGTCGTGCGCCACACCTTGTCGGCAATGATGTGTAGAGAGAGAGAGAAGCGGCTGTGCATCAAACCTCCGCATGATCGGTCAACCCCTGGGCGACGTGCTGAAACTTGCCTGCTAAATCTAAAGGCCTGCATCAAAAGTCAACCGTTACATATCAAGCTGTTCATCAAAAGTCAGCGCATAGATTACCAATGTAGATCAGATACTTCTCAATCAGACAATTAGCATAGAGATGTGTATGTGATTAATCATGCTCTAAAACATGGCTCATTTCACCCAAACAATATCAATCATGATTCATGCCCTTCTGTGATGATCATACAACCTAATTTAATCAACTGAAAGGAATCTTAAAATAACATTAAAATATAGAAAATAATTTGTATGTTAGAAGATTAATGTATCCTTAAATCGTTACATTTATCGATATCTGTTGCAAAATATCTTTGTTTTCCTTGAGGATTGATCATAAAATGGATTAATTATAAATTATCTCTGTAATTAAATTATATTGAGATTCTTATACTTACGAAAGTTAAATATTAAAAATTTTGTATAGAACTAAAAAGATAATTTTACAGGATTAAAAATTAAGAGAGAAAAAATATTTTATTTTTCATAAATACAAAAATATTAATCTAACTTTTAAAAATATAAAAATATAAAAAAAATAATTATAGAGGATAATATATAATTAACCGTTACAGAAAGAGACATAAGTATGGAGTGAGTCATCACCGCGACCAAATCCATCCCGAGATTCTGTCAGCAAACCGTAACCCTAAAGTCGGATGTCAAACGAAAGAGGGGGAAAGGGAATGGCGGGAAACGAAGGAAAGCGGCGGCGGGCTTGTTCCCGCCAAGTCTGCCGCTCGCCACGCTGTTCCTGCCACGTCAGTAACGGTAGTGTACTGCGTCCAACCCAAACTAAGCTCAATAAAAGAAGAGAAAGCTGAGGAGGCGGCGAGCAAATCGATGGCTTTGAATCTTTTACTCGTCTTTCTTTTGTATTGTGTTGATCCCATGAACGCATGAGGAGACAGCTACCGGACACGGCGGCATTGTCTTAATTGCCGTGTCACAGTCGCAGCAAACCAGAGGAGGTGCGGTCGCTGCCATTCGATGAACACAAGCTTTTCGCCACAATGCGGCATACTTTGCTTATCTTCAAAAACTACAGTATATTGTATTGGATCGTTCTTGTTTTCCTTCTCATATGATCTGTTCATAGTTCCTAAGAATCTATGCCAGAGAATACACAAGGCGACTCAAATCTGCTAGAAAAGTTGGATTTTTCCCCCCTTAAATTATGTTGTTTTCCTGAGAATAAAAGCAAGTTCAGTGTCACCAAATTCAAAGAGATTTATACACCGAGTGGTCCTGCTTTCAAATCTGGAGTTTCTCGAGGTCAGGGAAACAGTGAAGCACGTACATGTCCCAATTTGCGGATTTTGTGCTGCCAAAAGATAACCATAACATAAATATCAGATCTTTGTGTTTAGATCTTCTTAGCAGGCAAGAGATGAGCGATCAGGTGAGAAGAAGACCTCCTCGGAGAAGGTGTCACGATTCAAAACAGTGGTGGAGCCTTTTTCGGAACCCTTTCTTCCACACCGGTGTCCCACAAAACCCTCGGTAGCAGGAGTAGTCGACGCTCCCCTGCGCATGCCATTCGCATGAGCCATGGCCAGCTTGGTGTCCCAGTAGCTCCTCATCAATGGCGAACCAGCAGACCCGGGTTTTCCGGTAGCTTCAGAGAACAGCATGTTGAGGAGGCAATGGTGACTCCATGAATTTGAGGAGGATGTTCTTGTTAGAAACCACCCCATGTCTTGTCTTCGATCTTCAAATTTAGATTCCCCAACAACAGTACAATAAATCTTGTCATGCATTTTGCATCTGGTGAGAAGGGACCATCGGTGGTATGGGTCCTGCCAATCACATGAGAGCTGCAACTCAGCAGTTCTTGGATACTGCTGTGTTGGGTCCATATGGGAGACTGGTATTAATGCTCACGACAGTTGCATCAATTATTATTCTTCCAAGCTGGATAATTTAGTGTTGGAAGGCAGTCGATTCAGATCATATGTAGGCACAGTGAGTGGCCTGCACTCTGTTCTTTAGGATCACTCCTTTGTCACGAGATTTCAGTGTCTCGGCCTCGCAAAAATTAAGGTGATGATGAAGAGTTCTGGCCGCAGTCATAATGAAAGCTAGCGGAGAGTCATTGCAAGAACTGATAAGAATCACAGCACTGGATTATTCAGGACCACTGCATCCGGGCACAGAACTCTGCTGCTGGATGTGCCATGGCACACTGGCCCCTAAATCTTTGTGATCTGGAGCAGTCATAGCTCCATCTGCATTGGCCATCACTGTGGTGCTCAATAAATCCTGCATGCTAGCCTACACCGAGGTCAATCGAAGCATCAATTAGGACATTTCTCCCCTTTCTTTCCCCATGCAAACAAATCAAGTAATTACTCGACAAGAAGATCTCCGAGTGAGATTACTAAACAAACTTGATGCAATGATGAGCGAGCCAACATGGTGCTCACGTCCACGGACTCTGCAGCCTCGACAGACAGACAATACATGTTCCACAGTGGCAAGGAAGATGAGCTACTAACCTCAACTTTCTGGATCGGCTGCTCTTTGCCGACCTGGTTGATTCAACTGCAGTCCATGTTGCATCACGGTGGGGTGGAGTGGAAGATGGAGGTGTCAGATGTGGAGATCAGTGGCCACAGGAAGAGTGGTTGGAAGCGATGAAGCCGTGGAGACAAGCTGCTGGTTTCACGAGCCTGTTTGGGGACGTCCGATGAAGTATGCGTTACAGTGGTGGTGGCTCCACCGAGCCTTGTGATAGACGAAGAACACAGCAGAAGAAGACAGCGTTTTGGTCCACCGGTGATGTGATGTGGACCGAATCGGATCAGCAGACGGGCCCTAATTGGGCCGGAGAACATTGACCGGCCTTTGGCCCATTTCTCTCATGTTCTGTAGAGTTACCTCAAGTTCAAATCAAAAGGGCCTTTCATTATATATCATTTGATCATGTTTCTGCAGGTTGACCTCCATTGTGGAGATCTTATCTCTTGAAGCCACATTGTCTGTGAGCCATTGCACACTGTTCGGTGTTCCATACTCTACTAACAGGAAAGAGGAACATAAAAATAAATCTATACCAAAGATTAGGACAATAAAAAACAAAAATGTTCTTTTACTATGTATCACTTTGTTCTGAAAACACATTTGGTGTTGTGAAAAAGATACATTCAAATAACCATAGAAAGTTGATTGGTCTTTTAGTGTATATTAATCATCAGACATTTATGGGTGAGCATGAAAGCTGCTTGCTAACGCTGTACAAACGGATGGTGATGCCACTTCGCGTGGGATGAGGACATGCAAGCAGGTGTGGGAAGAGGACAGCAGACGAGTCCAAAGCAATCGCCATCACTCACATGAACGCTCTTTCTCTCTCTCTCTCTCTCTCTCTCTCTCTGGTCGGCCGCGCCGGCATTACCAAATAAAATAGTCCCCAAGATGCTCGCTGCCATGAGCATTAGTTTAGGCTCGGTGCAAGTCCTCTCCGGGAGGATGAGGAGCACCTATCGTTGCTTACTCTTGGCTCAAAGAATGGACTCCCATGAAAGCGAAAGCTTTGGTGTTTTACCGACGCGGTGCAGCTGTTAGTGCCGGTCACATGGACGTGGTGGATGATGTACATGTTTAGTGGAGATGTTAATCATCAGTTGGCGAAGAGTATAATATACGTGAATGAAGGGGGGAGGAATCAATCAAGCTGATGACTTTGGAAGTCACGACTTCTATGCTCATAAAAGCTACAGGCTGCTGCAGTGTGGAGTCTGATGAGTTCCATCTGCTGTCATGTAATCCAAGAATGCCACACCTAAAGCACACATGCCGATCGTTCTCTCAAGCAAGTTCGAGTTTATCTAGTTCCAGCAAGCAGTCACAGTCAGTCACCATGCTCGCCGTAAGAATCTCTTCAACACATCAATCAAAAAGGCTTCACAGAGAGAGCGACCGAGCGAGAGAGAGAGAGAGAGAGAGGGGTGGAGCAGCAATGCAAACGCATGTGCATGCAGTTTCTGAGGCGGCCATGCCGCCAAGTCCTCGAGAGTGCCTCGTAATGTACACGACAGTGGGGCATCTGCATGTGGGCGTGTGCGATCACTGCCAGTCCGTCGTGATGGAGCTTCTCGGGGAACACGAAGAGGCCGATGCTACGGCAATGGCTCGTGGCGTGCTGCTGTCAGCACGGAGCTCTTCGTTCTTGGAGCTTGCAGCACGCAGGCCCTCTCTTCATCACCACCCCCTCGATCTCTTCCCCTGGTCAAATGGATCCACAGGCAAAGCACATCTGGGAGACCGCTCGCCCATGCATGCCTCTTATATAAGTATTTTTGAATATATTATAAACATAATATCTTTACAAAAATACTGTAACTTAGTATTCTTATATTATGTTATAATATTTTTTGATATTATTGAAAATATTATAACACAGTAAAATCAATTCATATTTTAGATATTAGATTAAAAAAAAGGACACTTTGAGAATCAAAGATGCTTCTCGAGAAAAAAATAGTTAAATAAATATATAATACTATAAAAATTATATAATTTCCTAAGGAGAAAGTTTTCAGATTAAAAATACAAAAAACATAGAGACTATTCTTCTGCAAACATAAAAATATTCATCAGATTATATTCACGTCCGAGATTATACTTGTTGGCAAATACAGCTTCATCGTTCTTCGGTGAGGTGGAACGAACTCCATGGGGGAATTTCTCGGCGACGGCGCCGGTGGAGAAGTGGTCAGTCTCCTCCATCATCCGCACAAGCTTCAAGAACTTTTAAGGGTTCAAAATTGCTAATCTGTCGTATACTTGACGAGGATCTCATATCGTGGCGTCAAACTTCGAACCTTTGGCTTCTTCGTCAGCAGCCACTCCCATGTGTTTGATTACACGTTTGCTTTGCATGCTGAGTTTGCCCTCTATGAGATCTTTGTGTCGACATATAATGATTTTATGTGTGGTATGAAAAATAAATAAATATTGATGTGATCGATATGTCAGCACTATATATCCAACACGTGGATTCTATGTGTCCGACACCTTAGTTTTATACGATTGATATGTCGATCCATCGATGCCTCGTCACCATGTGGTCAACACGGAGGAGTTGCCTTATTGGCATCTTGGTTCTATGTGACCGACACATAGATGGATGTGCTTGATCAATACTATATGTTTGAAAACTACGCAATCCGAAAAGTATCGTAGGTTAGCGATAGTTATGGTTAGATTTTTCACCCTCACAATCACAGACTATACATTAGACGAACGTTTCGAGCATCACTATAAAAAAAGATTCATAAGTATATCTCATACCACTGAGTACTTAGATCTAACTTGTTTGATTGATCTATTGACTTAGGCATTGGAGGGATATTATCGAAAGTACCCGATGTAGATTATCTTTAGATCAGACACATCCATCTAGTTCTATTTGAAATCGAAATGAAGAGTTTATCTTCAAATTGTCTTGATTTGGCTTAAAAAAGAAATTAGATTGGCTCTGATTGAAGAGTTCATCCTAAGATCCACTTGAAAATAAACTTAGGTTGGCTATAAGTTGGCTTCTAGCTCGGATAATAAAAAATTATTCTTTTAGCTACATGCATCAAATGTGGCGAGATGAAGCGAAACTATCATGCATTTCTAGCACTATAAAACCATGTGACGGATCAATCACCTACATCAAATTCGATAGCATCCTAATTATTCCTGTGAGACACAGTGATCAGAATAAGTTCTTGGAATGTACCAAACTCACAAACAAGGTAATAGTTCCATCAAAGGACAAAAAGAAGGGATGCTTTGGGAGGACTATGAATCGTATGACCCAACCAATGTCATCATGATTGAGACTCCGACAGCCTGCGTCAATGCATGCTTATCCTTCTACGTACATTCGCTAAACAAGTAATACAAGGTTTACTAATATAATCACTTAGATTTTGTCCTTTAGGGATCCTTCTTTGCGAGTGGTAAGTAACTCTCTCAAGAGATGTTTTAGTAGGTACAGCTAATAAATAGCCCATCAACCATTAATCACAAGACATCATAATGCTTCAGAGTGATCTTTTGGCTACATAAACTAATCAAAATATTCACACTAATCGAGATTTGTACAAAAATATTCTGAAACATTCTTCAAACAAAGACCATAAACAACAACTAGCTTTTGGTTGCCATACAAGCTTGCCAAAAATAAGAATAAAGCATTCCAACACATTCAACTAATCTTTATCGAACCCTATATCGATGAAAGCGTCCACCATACGTAAAGTATCACATTTGATGCTCTAAGAAATACATGACTCGAATTTGTTGTATTATTTTCTCCATTATTCAAATATCTCATGAAGAAATCCAACGTCTTTGTTATATTAACTTGACGAACATGCAAGTCAAGCTGTGTGATGATCTGCGAATGTGTGTACGCAACGACTAAACCCTCTCCATAAATGATATCAAAACGATATACGTCGAACACTAAACACGTCTCCGACGACCGAAAGAACACGTTTTGGTTCCTGTTCTAATTGCTGCCTTGTCTCCGTGCAGAGTTCGGTGGGGGAAGCAGTCATTGCCGATCGCATTCAAACTGCAGCAGTATGTCAACACGTCCAATCATCGATTTCGACTGCCTTGTTCTCGGTCTTCTCCCTTCATATATGACAAAAAGACAAATCGATTCAGTATTTTCTCCCAATCTTCCATGCATGGCTAGTGTATACGTATCCAGCCCTTTCTCTCTCTCTGGTTTGTCCGTCTCTATCATGTAGATGGCTGACATCAACTGTAGCTGGGTGCGTTCTTTCGGTGAAGAGGCAGTGAAGTGGCAGACGTACTTCACCTGTCCATCGAGGAAACGGAAGATCTCTTACCGTGGTGAGGTGACGTTGACGACGAGGAGATGGAGCGCACGGCCGCCTCGGAGAGCGTGGGCGCCATTGCCACAGTGGGTCAGCGGCCGGCCAACCCGCGAGGCCCCGCGACACGCCCATCTACGGTTCTACTGCAGCGTGGACGGGTTGGTGGCGCCGTGCAAGGCTCCCCCGTCCAGGAAAGCTTGTTTCTCGATTGGACAAAAAAGTGGGAACCACAATGGGACCCGCTGAATAAACCAACAGTGCTGCGAGTCCCGGTGTTGGCGCAACCACCACGAATACGGAAGCTGAGTGAGTCCCGGGACGCGTCGGCCGGCCCTCTCCGCTCGTGAGCTGTCGGACGGCTGTGATCGAGACATCACGTCGATAGTGGGGCCGTAATGGGGCCCGCACGCTGGTCAGACGCCGGGGACTACGACTTAGGACCCGGGTGCGATGTCCTCGAATGCCACATGTCGACGCCCCAGTCACCGATGCGTCCTCGAGATTCGATCCCCTTTCCCTCCTCCCCTCCTCTCCTGCTCTGTCACGACAGCCTCTGACCTCGCTGGAAATATTTCTCCACATGGAAGAGAGAGACACACATGCACCCTCACTAGATTCTCTTACCCCTTGTACGTGGCTCCATGTTTCTCGACCCGTTCTCTCTTACCCGTTTCGAATCTAACCTGTGATTTGCAATGCGGGTGATAGCAGTGGGACCCTACGTGTGCGAAATCTCTCACGTGGCAGGTAGTCAAGCGAGTACGTAATCAACGCGTGGGCGTGCTATTGCCCCCAACTGTGTCATGCGTGATGGATTCCATAACGTGGGAGCCACGCTGTTCCTCCAAAGTCCAAATCGAGGTGGTAATCACTATAGTGTCGGATCCGGTGTCCCGCTACACGCGCGGTCCAGCTAACTCAACCGATCAGCATCACGATCCCGTTCGATGATGGGCGATGGTTGGTGGGATTCAGCGCACTGCGTCCGTCGTTTCCAGTGAATCTGTGCAGAGTGTAATCACAAGGATAACTACGAAGGTAGTGTCTTCTGTAGCAACTACATCTAAATTTAAGCTGACCTTGACTAAGAGAGCTCTGAGAGAGAAGCATAATTAATGCCGTGGTTCGATCCACTGCAACAAACAATACAGAGGGAAGATCAGATCGAGAAATGAAGAGAGAGAGAGAGAGAGCGAGAGAGAGAGAGAGAGAGAGAGAGGAGGCAGCGGATATGGATGGGGAGAGCTGTTGACGGAGAGATTAATGAGGAGAAGAAATGGAGTGAGGAGATGAGTTCAAGAACGTGGGGAGGGGACAAAGGGGAAACAAAAAAGAATAGCATATCAAGAGTTGAGGCCCACCCACCGCCAACACCAAACCCCGGCCACAGCCATCCCTTCCCCCCACTCTCTCCTTCCTTCCTTCCTCCCTCCCTCCCCTTGACTTGGCCAAACCCTAATCCAAGCGCCTCCTAAAGCAATCCCTTCCGCCCCTTCCTCCTCCCCAAAACAACCCCCTCCCCTCCGCAGGAAAGATGAATCGGTTGATGGAGCTCTTCACTTCCATTTTTGCAGCTTTCGATTCCTAGAAAGATTGGTATTAGAAAAGCAAGGAAGGAGAGACAGACCGCCGCCTTCCTTTTCCCGTCTAGAGTACCTTTTTCTACTCCTCATCAAAGCGTCCACCTTCGATCTTGGTTTCAAGAACTAGATCTCCTATTTGTTTGATCCGCACAGTTGCACTTCCTGAGGGTGCACACCAGCTAGTTTCGTTTTTTATAAGCAAAGGATAAAAAAAGAGAGAGGAACGGCGTTTAAGGAATTGATGGATCCAATTTCAGCATCCACGCATGGCCACCATCTCCCTCCTCCCTTCCATGGCCAAGAGTTCCATCCCCTCCACTTTCAGCACCTTCAGCAACAGCAGCAGCTCAAGGTCGAGGAAGAACACAGCGGCCTCCGCCGTGGCACGAAGCGCGACCATGACGACAGTAACAACGACGAGAATAACAATTCCAGCGGCGGCGACGGCAAGGAGCTGGCTCCAGCAACTTTCTCCGCCGGCGGAGAGGGGGAGATCATGCGCCGGCCGCGCGGCCGCCCAGCCGGGTCCAAGAACAAGCCGAAGCCGCCGATCATCATCACCAGGGACAGCGCCAACGCGCTGCGGTCGCACGTGATGGAGATCGCGAGCGGGTGCGATATCGTCGAGAGCGTCGCCAGCTTTGCCTGCCGCCGGCAGCGCGGCGTCTGCATCCTCAGCGGCAACGGCACCGTCACCAACGTCAACCTGCGCCAGCCTGCCTCTTCCAGCGCTGTCGTCAACCTTCGTGGCCGCTTCGAGATTCTTTCTCTCTCCGGATCTTTTCTTCCGCCGCCTGCACCACCTGCCGCCAGTGGCCTCACCATATACTTAGCCGGCGGGCAGGGCCAGATTGTCGGGGGTAGCGTCGTCGGGGCTCTAATAGCATCAGGACCAGTAATTATAATGGCCGCTTCCTTCGGAAACGCAGCCTACGAGAGGCTGCCCCTCGACGAGGAGGAACCTCTACAAGCTCAGCAGGGTGCTCTCGGGTCGCCTGGACTGGTAGGACAGTCGACTCCACCGCAGCAGCCCCAGCAGCAGCAGCTACTCGACCCCAACAATCCGCTCCTCCACGGCATCCCGCCAAACCTCCTCAATAATCTCCAGTTGCCAGCCGAGGCATACAGCTGGGCCACCGGCGCAGGAGGGCGCGCCTCCTTCTGATCCTAACAGCAATTCACCACCCACTTTGTGAAGAAACCCCGCAGGAGCTCATGCTGATGCCAGCTTTAGCCTCAATTCGGAAGATTCAGGAATTCTTCTCTCTCTTCTTTCTCTCAACTTAATCTTCTTTTGCTGCTTTCTTCGTTTCCTTATTTCGGTTCGGCATAGGATCATCATCCTCATCTTTCTTCTGATTTGGAGAAGCGTTGTACAAAACCATGAGTTCTCGGAGTTTCGACTTCGATGGCAGAAGATAAGCTTATGTGCAAAAGGCATGCATGCACGGTGGAAGAAGAGACCGAAAGAGTGATGCGCCGTCGCTTCTTATCTAGTATGCTTGCAAGGGAAAGGGAAGGAAGGAGGAGATCTGCAAGTTAACCCCGGAAAAAGAGGTTCAGCAATGTACTTCCACTCTTATTGTCAATTTGAAGTCTTCGAATCATAATTATGCTGCTGCATAGGTTTCTTGTATGCTACTCCAATATGAGTATCTTCTTGAAAGCTACTAATTCTATTACTCGATTCGAGTCCTCCATCATCACGCACACATGCTCTTGCCAAATTCTTAGTCTTTCTTTCAGAAAAGGAACACTGAATCTTACTACTTTGTGCACTTCTTTCTTTCTGGTTAGTCTGTCTGTTTGTGCTGTTGTGACGAAGAAGGCGGTCGTGGCGCAGACAGAAGCCTGTAGTTACGGGTCTGTAAGCTCTTTAAGCAGACAGTCGGAGGAATCGGAGCTGAGTCCCGAAGAGAGGGAGTAAATGAGGGGTGTCGTCCTGTTCTGAGGAAGCTGTTTCCCGAGGCCAACAGCTTCACAGTGCAGCGAAAACTACGACAGGCGTTATGCGTCTTGAGCTTCTCATCACCCGGAAGGAAATGTAGGAGGAATGAGTGGAGAGAGAGAAGGAAAAGCTGATGATCTCGTAGTTTAACTACTCTTCTTGTCCTCATCAAGTCCCAGTGGCAGCCTCTTTCTTCGTGCCGTTTCCTTGGAGGCTTTTACTCCATTTTGGATCTCGTTTTCCTCTCTTTTGGTTGCATCCATGACTAAGAGGTCTTCTTCATCATCATTTGCGTTCAGGTGCAACTTGTGTTGAATTTAGATAATTTTTTATCCTTTTTTAAGTCCCCATCTGATATGACAACTTCACATTTTAAGATTTTCTCGAGTCAAAAGTTGGGGGATTTATTTGTGTATAATGGACTTTGAAATTTCCATGAATGATTTGAAGGACAGGATACAGTGCAAGAGAGATAGGAGTTGGATCTATTAGGGGGTTTAGCTTAATGAAGTTTCCATATCAAACTGTTCTACAACTTGGATCAGATTAAGATTTGGATACTACTCTCTTGAGTATGGGATTTTGAGGATGAATGATTCTTAGGTGGGTGTTGACTTCAACTAAACTCCTTGGTCTTCACAAGAAAACATCTTTTATGACTTTCTTAGGTGGAAGCTTTAAGGGTTGCATATGATCTTAGGACATTTTAGGGTTTAATAGTCAACCTGAGCAAAAGCTTCATCTTCTTCAATGGGACACCAAATGCAAGTAAAACTGAATTCTCACATGTTCTGATCTGTAGTGCTTATATACTTCATTTGCTATTTGGTTGACTGATATTACTTTGAGGTTATGTTCATAACATTTACAAAATCAAACTCATCACCATTACCTGACAGAACAACATATACTATTAGAACTGAGAGTAAGAGAAAGTAGAAACCCTAAAAATTAAGAGATTGTTACACCAGAAGAGCAAAGGATTAAATATGCCACTTGAAGCTGTATATGAAGTCAAATATTTTGGATTCTAAAGGGGAGGAAAATTAAGAGAAAATGTCAGTTGGAAAGTAAGATGAAGAATTATCAACTATCAAGTTCAGTGTTTTAAGGATATTATGTTGTGGATTATCTAAAAAAGATGAGATCATGAACATAAGTTAGGACTATTTTGGGGAGTCTTTGATGTGAAACCAATTTAGTTTATATCTCAGTGAATAAATTTAATTAGTTTAGAGGTATTTTGCATATATCACAAGTTGTGATGTAACAATATTTACTAAGAAGGAAACAAATGCAGAAAGAAAAAGTCAGATTTGATCTTTCATTGATCATTGTAAATTTTGATTGGAAATATTAAATTTTCATCCATGGAAGCTTATCAATCAAAAAAATCATTATAAGAGGAAGATTATTTTTCAAATTAAGACTGAAATATAATTATATTTTTTTCGTATACTCGAGCCTATATAAAAGGGTCATACTGCATAAAAAAATTAATAAATGAATTAAGTTTATGGACATAATTTGAAACTATTTGGAGAGTTTTTTTGATTAAAAAATATAAATGCATAAGAATACAATATGGTTAGAATTAATTATCCTCAGATACAAATGACATAAGTGAATTAACAAAAGTGGTAAAAGGAATTTGTCTAAAATGTAATCTATGAAAAGGAAGCTTTTATATGTAATTTTGAACATTATAAGACAGAATCTAATTCAACTCCAAACACAATAAATAACCTTCAAATGATGAATGAAAGTTGGAAGATATATTGTCTTTATCTAAATAGATATTTATGAATGCTACTGGAAAACTTGAAATATGTTAGAATTATGACACTGTAATGGATTGGAAGTTTAGCTATTTAGGATCAAACAGTCAACAAAACAGTAGACAACTTTATCCTGGAGAATTGACAAATTAATTGGTAAAGATGTGTTACAATTGCAGGAACGATGAATATATTTATATAGAGTGTAAAAACAAATCATTCTGTCATTAACATAAGACTATGTTATTGGATGTATCTCCTACATCTGGAGAAGGTTTGGATTACAAACTAAATTTAGACCATGAGAAGATACTTTATAGTCACTCTTTTTTATGATTGAGAATGTGATATTTTTTATTTTATTTGGTTTTTGAAGGTTTTAACAAAAAAAAAACCTGTTTATCACTTTGAAATTAGAAGCCTCATACGATTTTGGAAGCAAAATGTTCCACTCTTACCTATTTCTGATTGCTGTGGAGATCATATTCCCTTGGAATCAAGATTGTTAGAGTCTCCCCAGCAATACCTTGGAACACAGTTGGTGTGAAGGAGGCTGAGGCTCGGCAGATGTTGTTATCCATGAGAACCCTACTGGGAGAGGCTCCATCGACAAGGGATGTTTTTGGCCGCTGTCTACTTGGTCAATTGTGACTAGAGAAATCTTTTGATGAGGCAAAACAAAGACTAATACCAAACGAGGTTCCATCAGAATTCTGTGTCATCCTTTTGAATCGATTGGATCAATCTCAGGTATGCCAATGAGAAGCAGCTGAGTCTTGGTTGCGATCATCCTTCGGTAGTTCTGTCCATCGTTTCATTAACATCAGTCACAAGCCTCGTTCCGATGGATTCTGATTCAACCGGGCCCCACATTTTCTTTGGCTGTGGAAGTGGGTCCGGTTCTGGGAGCGTCGCAGTAATTATGCAGGCTTGCTTCGACGCCTTACCGTTGACGTCGCTACGGCAGTCTCATTCTCCTACACGCACGCCCGAAGTCTCCCATCTCCCGGTAGCGTAGCTGTCCGTGAGAAGATTGGTGGGTCCCATCGTTGTGGGCCTTGGCTCACCTGTGTTGACCGAGACACCGTCCAGGAAACGTAGCCATCCCATCGGTCCACGGTCACGGGCACCCGAGATCACAGCACGCACGCGCGCCCGGTTCTGACGTCGGTAGACCAGTCGCTACGTAACTCGTGGCCAGGGGGGCCGCGCCACGTCCTTTCTCCGCGAACTGCCCGCCGTGGGTCCTAGTGATTGCGGGCCGCCTCAGATCTGGACCGTCCACTCCTGATGTTATAATACACGATGCTGTGGGTCCCTTTTGCATCAGACGTCGATTATCCAATCAACACATGGGTATATTCAACCGGGTTCACCGCACCGCACAAAAGCGATTCCTTTTCCATCTAACCCAACCTACGCGCGCCATCTACCTCTCCGTTCCTCCGCCTAAACTAGTTCGTGGGCTCCACAGATGGGACTCTAATCTCCAATAATATCGCCGGTAGGGAACGGGGTAGTTAGGGTAGAAATACTGCTGGGAGGGCCGAGAGCGTGTTGCCCTGCCTTCGCCCGCACGCTCTCCCCTCGCACGATACTTTTCGTTTCCTGAGTCAATGGTTCAATTCGTCCGCTGTTTTCTCCGATGCGCCCCGATCTCAAGATCCTAATCGCTTGACGCGGACAGATTGCAGATCTAGGAGAGCGGTTGTTTAGGCTTCGCCTTCGTCTCCGTCTCCTCCATCTGGGCTATATTTGTTTCTTATGAGACACAGGGCCGCCTCCTCTCCTCATGGGACCTCCTCCTTGACTTCTCGAGGCAAAATGAGGTAAGCTTCTCTAAATCTTCTCCATCTGCTCTTATTTTTCCGATTCAGTTTGTTTATGATGCTCTATTGTTATCATTATATATTCTTTTGCGCTGAGGCTTTGGTTGGCGTTCGAAACATTAGAATGTTTAATTGATTCGGGGCTTTCCTTGATATGACAAGCTTGTGGTAATTTCTCTGATAAAATTTGGTAACTACTGCTGAAATATTATTCTTTGATGCCATCTACAGCTTGATTATTTTCCTATATTGCTCTTTCCTTCTTTGCGGTCTGAGGAAGGGAAGCAAATGCATACTGGGACAATTGAGATAGAAGAACCAACTGGGCTGGTTTTAACCGTATATCCGATCCCATAACAAAGCAAATTCGAATGGCTGGAATTTTGTGAGTGTTTTCGTCGGTTTTCTTTATTGTAGGAGTAGACTCTGATGGTACTAACAATTGGTTCTCTTTCTGATCTTGATTCTGATCAAATATTCCATGATGACTAGAATAAGATCTGAACTACCCGACCTTGATCACATTTATCTTGGAATACATAGAAATGTGTAACGAGGTTGCCCATATTATAACCATGATATGAGTTAAACATCTGGGTGAACTCAACAATATGGCTGGCTAGGTAGGACAACCTATAAAGGTGTTGCGGGGATATCTTACTGTATCGGAAGTGTCTGAGAACTAACTGGTGCATCAGTATGGTAATTGGACATTCATCCAATCCCAAAGTTTTAAGATGATAAGTTATTGGTTAACACCAGTATATCTAGCCATATTCTTTAATCTTTTCACTTTGTAGTGCTAACACCTCTCACATGTCTTAATAATCTCAGCCTTATACAAGAGTTCCACAGCGCATCCAATAACTAGTCTTCCTCCATGAATCGACCATGCTATTACACGATTAACCACACAGACCAACATGGCATCAATTAAATCTTGCAAACTTGGATCGAGAATCAAACACATCTTCTCGCTAGTCCACGCTAGCCTTTTAAATTGCAGGTTATCCAGCATTAGCAAGCATTGCATTGAGGTTTAACTGCATAACGTGACTAAAACATATCAAACCTATATATTCATGGTAGTCTGCCACTCATCAAATCAGCCCATCCCTGTGCTCTAATACCTCTGGCAGGTAGATTTATATTTAAAAATGAGGAATGCGCCAATTAAGTTAGGGCATCAATATGGAAGTGAACATGATTACAACTTAAGAGCTTAAGCTAATATGTTACAAATATATCTGGGCCCATTTAATCTTTTCACCATGTGGAACTAATCCCTCTTATATGTTCTAACTGTCACTGGACAAGGGAACATGAGATTTAATTGGTATATGGAAAATGAATAAGTTGGACGGAACAAAACATAATCGAATTTGTTTCAAGAATGCCTGACTTGTAGGAGAACATTTACAAGATATCGAAGTACATTTAAAGCCTAATCAAAATATAGAAGTACCTGGAATTTGAATGGTTTCTATAGCTACTCCATTTGCATCTAATGTAGTAGAAGTTGTACTTGTTCTACAAACTGTTAAAAGAAGTTGAGGCATATATTAAAAAAATGAGTGTAAGTGAAGTTGAATAATAAAATGAAATAAGTTGTACTCTAAGTTTATGGAGCTTAGATGTTTGTAAAAGAGCAGAAAAGGGAAGCTAGAGTATGATGGATGAAGAAGTAGGTGAGAAGAATGGATATCTTAGACTCATTCCAAGTCCTCCGAACTTACTATCATCGAAAGAAAATGGATCCACACCTCTCACCAGCTGATTTAAGATGAAATGAAGTCAGCAACGACTCGTCTCTCTCTCTGGTGGATGTAACTTGGAAGTCTTGAATAATTTAGACTAGATTTTATACAGTAGATAAGTTGGTTAGCGGAAGATGATATACTAGTTGTGATGTGAATATCATATCTTGCTACTTAAATTTATTGTAAAAGAATTCATGTTTGCAGGTCTATGATTGGTGTAATCCTGTTTTTGGAACTATGATTGTGTGTTTTCTAGCAGGCTTCTATTTGCATTTTAATGACTGAATTTGTCTGCTAGTGGTTTCAAAAGATCATACTTTTATTGGTTTTATTGAACTCAAAGTTGAATTGCTTGAGGCTTTTTAGAATTGCAGGGATGAGTGGTTGACGCAATTGACTACTGTCCTGATAGCTGGTTCACCAATTCTGCTTAGTAGTTTGATATTGAGTTGCTGCCTTTACCACAAACATGTACTTTGTCATAACATGCCTACTTCCTACCAGTACAAGAATCAGATTATGAATTAATATTTCTAAATATCATCCATTGTGAATAATTTATATAGATCCATATTCAAACTTCAGAGTGTATTTAATGGACATGTCATCTCGATTCATCTCAGTGTCACACCAATCCCTTGCTGTACATGTATGCTTCAGTATCCAGCATCATATTGCAACTTTTGGCATCATATTCCATTTGTGCTATATAATGGTCTATCTATATAGGACAGAGTCATTTAATCTGACTCCTGGCTATTGTGTTAGTACCTTTTAGAAGCATTATTTCAACATGAGAAAGTCCAGGGTTTGGTAGTTTATGTTTTTTCATGTGTCATTTATTTACACAGTAAGTTTAAGAGGCATTGTAGCCATCCATAGTAGTGATATACCTGATAGAAGATGGTTGTAGTGACTTTCTTTTCTTTGACGATCGTTCATACTCAGAGGTATATCTTATTGCACTTTATTGTTAAAATGCCATTTCAGGGGAAAATATTTTGTTGCATGACTTTCAAAAATGAATTTGTGCAAACCATTCATGTTATTCTTGTTCCTTGTATCGACTGTTTCTTGATGTCATATGCATGTCACAAGATTAATATAGAATGACATTAACAGTTTTTTGAGCCTAGTTATTATTGTTTCTTTTGACAGATCAAGGAGAATATTTGGGTTCTCTCTATCTCTTATTCTCATCAACATGGCTTCTATAATGGAGCGTGCTGATGAGAATCTCTTACCAGCTGTTTATAAAGAAGTTAGCGAGGCCTTTGATGCTGGACCCATCGAACTTGGATATCTTACCTTTATACGTAACTTTGTGCAATCAGTATCATCACCCATGGCAGGTGTTCTAGCCCTTCATCATGACCGTCCTGTAGTTCTTGCTATGGGTACTGCATGCTGGGCTTTATCAACAGCTGCAGTTGGTGTAAGCCAGCATTTTAATCAGGTTGCTTTCTGGAGAGCAATAAATGGCTTGGGTTTGGCCATTGTCATCCCTGCACTCCAATCGTTCATTGCAGATAGTTACATGGATGGTTTGCGTGGTACGGGATTTGGATTACTAAATCTTATTGGTTCTGTCGGGGGCATTGGAGGTGGTGTTTTGGCTACAATCATGGCAGGACATGAGTACTGGGGAATACCAGGGTGGCGTTGTGCTTTCATCATGATGGCATCATTGAGCTTGCTAATTGGAGTTCTTGTGTTTCTTTTTGTTGTTGACCCTAGGAGAGACCCTTTAGTTGCTGTCGGTGCTGATGATGACACCGAAAGGTAACTATCATTTTTCAGGCTTCAATATTGTGTTTAGATATTGTTATTCTGATTCCTCTAGACTTGAAATTTTGTTGTGGTTTACACTTCACTATCTGATTTTATTATGTCCAATCATATATTAGAATTTAGAATTGCAATTCATTATGTGCAATGCAAGTCAAGGCATGATTATAATACAGCAGATAAGTTTAGTCAGTTAAGGATCTTTGTTGAAGCTTTCTCTGCACACTGTCACTAATGAGATTTTTGTTTGGGTGCTTGGATTTTAAAACATGAGCCAACTTTAGAGACCTTAATCATGGCATGAAGCCAGCTTGAATAGCATCTAATTTTTTTGGCATATTTTAACTAGATATAAAGTGACTGCTGTGAGTTAACCTAAAGATCTGATAAATCAATATGTGGATAAAGGATAAAGTCTGCAACCAAAACATGGTGTTTCAGTCCTGTGCTAATACAGTTAATGCTGCCTGGACAGCCTAAGAAATATCTCATGTTTAAGGAGGGCAAAGTCTGTTAAAATGGTGTAAAGTGAAAAGGTTAAAACAAACAGGGTGTTATTACTTTTATTTATATTCCCATTTATAGGAGGGGCTACTACTACTTCAATAACTAACCTAAATTTAAATATGACCTTTTCTGATCCTGAAACAGGTGATTTGCCTTAATATTTAAACATGGTTCATATATATTTTTCTGTTCTTCTGCCTGGTTCCTAAGACATTTGAGAACATAATTCTTGTTGATCCATCTTTTGACCCATTCTCTGATAATATTCATATATTGTTCACACTTGGAGTATTAATAATCAATTTTATGATTAGTTTATGTCTCCTTGTCATTTGAATCTAAGATTGTAGTGATTATTTTCTGAATGATCTGCATATATTTCACACCAATTCTACCAACATTTTGATGATTACTAGTGATTCTAAATACACTGGACTTAACTAGTGCATCAAACTGGTTTACTAGTTGATCTTCTAATTGTGTGTAATCTATGCTCGTTTTTCCAGGGCTAACCTGATAATGAAAAGTACTGTACCTCCATCCTCGATCTGGAGCAGTTCCTGGTTGGCAATGAGATCTGTAATGAAAGTCAAGACATTTCAAATCATTGTCTTGCAGGGAATTGTTGGTTCACTACCTTGGACAGCAATGGTTTTCTTCACAATGTGGTTTGAACTGATAGGTATAATAAAATATTTACATATGATCTGTTATTCTAAGTATCCTTTAGAACTTTGTTGAGTATATGAATTTTGAATTTTTGACAAGATAACTTGTTACTTTCTAATCCGATACATCTTAATCTTATCTTTCAGGGTTTGATAATAACAGCTCAGCTGCCTTAAACAGTCTTTTCGCCATTGGATGTGCTATGGGTTCCTTCCTTGGGGGGATGATAGCTGATCGATTGTCAAAGTACTATCCAGACTCAGGCCGAGTTATGTGTGCTCAGTTCAGTGCCTTCATGGGTATTCCCTTTTCATGGATTCTTCTTACTGGGATCCGGCCATCTGTGAACAACTGGAACGCTTTTGCTGCCACCCTACTCCTCATGGGCCTCACAATCAGCTGGTGTGCTTCCTGTGCCAACAACCCCATGTTTGCCGAGGTTGTCCCCCCGAAGCACCGTACCATGATTTATGCTTTCGACCGTGCATTTGAAGGATCATTCTCCTCATTCGCAGCACCAGCAGTAGGTATCCTTACTGAGAAGATTTATGGCTACGATTCAAAGTCGCTCAAGTCAGTTGGTGGCTCTGCTGAAGGAGCATTGGCACTCTCGAGGGGTCTATTTATGATGACCATCGTTCCTTTTGGTTTGTGCAGCTTGTTTTACAGTCCCCTTTACATTGTATTTAGGCGAGACCGAGAAAGCGCCAAACTGGTTTCTTCAAAGGAGCAACAACTATCATCAGAAATTGATTTTGTAGGCAGGTGATAGCCACAACTTATCGCATAGTGGCAAGTAGAACGCATAGCGTCTGGCATATCGGTAGGGGGTTTATTTGATATGAAGAATATCCGACCTAGCAACTTATGTATGTTCTCTGCTTGTCTTCGGATCAACTTATTAAACATATAGAGATTGTTGTTGAAGAAAGCTGCCCTTATCGGTGAACTCATTTAAATGTTGTGGGAATTCTTCAGTTGGATCCATTGTCAATGTATGTAATCATGCATTCATCTGAGTTGCAGGTTCTCATGCATGCATCAGAAATTTTAAACAACAACCATCTAAAGCACCATGTTTGGCCCTCATTTCCAACAAATGAGCGAGAGTGCCGGCTACTAGTTGCTTCATATCTTGAGAGTCGTAAAAGACGGTTAATTCAACGGTTGGTTCTTGTATTTATTTGTTCATCCTGTGTTGTATTACTGAATCCAGACCAGCATAAATGTTGCACGCAACATTTTTGATCCTCTTCTAAGCAGGTTGATCATCTTGGCATGATGACTTAGGACAGCCTCAGCTGGGCAATAATATTCTTTAGTTGTAATTGTATAACAGAGGCTGTATGTTTATGGATTACGCCCTACACATTGCTGTTCCGTTTCTTCTTCCATGCCGATACAGATAGATACATCAATGAAAGTGAAACTCTCAACTTTTGAATTGAATCTGTGTGCATTTTGTTGCAGGATGAAGTCCAAATGAGTATGAAATTTTCATGTTTGCAAGGAAATCCATGGCCTGAGATTGAATCCGAGCCCAAAACTTCTCTGATACGTACAGAATTCCACCAGTTTCTTCATCACTACGGAGAGAGAGAAAGGGAGAGAGAGAGAGAAAACCTTATCATCAACACTGTTGTTTCATGTTCGGCTTCTTAAGTCTCCTCCTATAATACATCACTATCGAGCTGGTCACCATCTTCTTCGCAACAGTCGTCGTCGTCGTCGCGGCCGTGTCGCGCGCTCCACCCCAAATCCTGCCGCTGATCTCGAACACGGCCGCGTCGCCAACTCCGACGGCCATCCCGCTCCGGATCACGGAGCAGCTCTCCTCGTAGCTCCTCCTCAGCTGCTTGACCTTCGCGAGGATCTCGTCGTCGGTGAACGACCTCTTCACCGCCCGCCTGATCCTCCCCACTAACGAAACCGAGGGGTCGAAGGACTCCACCGGCTCCTCCGCGATCTCCAGCGCCGCCCGCAGCAGCCGCACCTCCTCCTCCAGTGTCCATGCCATGACCAGCTGCAGAGATCGGAGCCTGAGTTTCTCCACGAAATGGAAGGCTTATATCTTGCGCTTGCGATAAGCAAGGCATCAATGTACGTATGAATCAAAGGAATAAACTATTCTATGGATTCCCAGTGGATTCTTCCCTGATATGGTGACGATGGTGGTACGATGAATGATTTGCTTCCGAATCCACGCTTCTGCAGTCAAATCTTGAGTCAACTCATTCCATCAATTGTCGTGTGCTGTCGATGCCTTATCGCAAGCGCTTCATACATTGCTGCGTATTCGCACCAATAAGGGCTGAGTGCACTGCTGTCCGATCAACACGAGAAAAGGGAACAAATTGCACTGCCGTCCAATCAAAGTAATTCTTATCTATTCCGATGTTAATCCGAGCGATGGGCAGTAAGTTTTCATAGTCCTCTCCTGAATCTGAATCTTTGGATTCGCAGATCTATTTTTGGATTTTTTTGGAACTTAATGGTTCTTTTTTCCATGGGATGTAAGATTGCATTGAATGAGTGATATCCTTCCTCTCGTGTGGTCGATTTTGATCCAACCTAATCCACTTTCCAAGTAAGATATATCATTGTAGTTTACCGGACTCATCTCGTCAAGCTTGAGGGAGATCTTATTGAGACTGGTCGTCTGAAACTACTTCTTCTTCTTCTGAATCAATCTTCTCTAGAATCTGAATCTTGGATTCGCAGATTCATTTTTGCACTGGGATTTTATTGGGTGGACGATATCCTTTCTCGTGAGGTCAATCTTATGTCGATTTTGATTTGACCTATTCCGCTTTTCAAGTAAGATATATCATCGTAGTTCATGATCTTGCTTCACCATACATACTCAAAGAAAGTCTTACCAAGACAGATAGATAATTCGAAGTCAAAATATAAGATAAGAAAATATTTGTTCAATCCCCCTAAAAATAGACAAAACAGATTCTTTTAGGTTACTTCAAATATAGATATGTAGGAGAAGAAATATGTCATGAATTAACTGAGAAGCTTTGGGCAGTGTGGAGAAGAGAAGAATGAGATGTCAATGATGAAGAAAAGAAATCATGGTGATGGACGACCATACCACTGGCGTCGACGATGGCAGACAACGTCGATGTCGATATAGTTGCATAACCGCCTCCGATAATGATAAAGTTTGCTCTCACCGTGATGCCATTTGCATTCATAAGGAGCATGTCGTTGACCTCATCGTTGCCCGTGTCGCGCTGCTCTTCATCTGCATTGGCACTGACGCATTTGTCGAGCGACAATTATATCGATGTCGACACAGATGGTGATGGCCACCACGACGTTTACAACGAAGATGGTGGCTACCTTGCCGCTAACCTATTGGATAGATTCCAACCTCGACCCCTCCCTCTTTGCATCTGCGTCGATGTCGATGCATATGCTGAGCGACGCTTTCATTGATGTAATTACTGAACAGCAAAAGGATCGCTTGGTATCTGCATCAACATCGACGTAGATGTAGAGCGACATCACTCGACATCTACATCTGCATTAGCACTTCATTTGTGTCGACGCTGGTGTAGTTGCCAAGTGGTATTGTTCTGCATTTGTGTCGATGTTGATGCAAATTTCAAACTACCCTTTCGTCGCTCGACAACTGCACCGACACAGATGCAAAACAACGAAAGAGTCGCTCGGTGAGAGGTGGTACTAAAACTGATGTAATGAAGCTCCAACGATCCCAACTTTAGGTCAAGGCTGGGATCTGCCTAACGAGTCAACAATGATGCAACCACCATCTGCGTTGGCGTCAACGACACCATCGTCCACCACCACCTCCAACACCGTCCGTCACTGAACATTAAAATTATCTTTTTACCCTCTATTTTCATATTTTCATCGATAAAACTAATGTCGTTACGATTAATGTACATAGATGTTTCACTTTCGTAATTATAAAGATGCGAATGTAATTTTTTAAATTATAAGAATCAAAATACTAGTGGTAGCTAACTACAAGAGATAAAATATAATTAGACCTCAAAAAGATATTACTATAGATTTTATAACCATAATATATATATATATTATTGCAATAACACAAAACACAACAATAAATGTTTTTCCCTGTAAATGAAAATCACAACAATAATTCATATATCACCTTGATTACTAAGCATAGTAATAAAAATTACAGTAATAATTCAATTATTAATATAATTATTCAATATTTTTATCCTGTAAAAGACAACCATAGTAGTAGTCCATGTATTGCTGCTGTTATTCAACCACAGTAATAACATACATATTACCGGGATTGAGTAACCATAGCAATGCTTTTACCCTATGAAAGTAAATAACATTAATAACTTTTTATAGTATAGACAATATACAAGATAATTTACCAATTGATAACAAAACTGGTAACAAAAATTGATTGTTACCAGTTTCAGAATTGTTGCAGTAATTTTGATTGCTTATCCAAATGTTACCTGATCGAAATAAAGTTACAGAATTAAACATAATGAGTTGTATAACTACCGTTATTTGACTGTAAAAAACAATAGAAAGTACGACACGAGAGAAACCACTGTTACAAGCTCATATTTCATAATTCCATGTGCTCTCAGCCATTAATTTTGGATACTTCTGTTGCTCTGCCAAATTGAATGATGCTGAAATCTGCAGGAAAAAAAATGATAGTGAAATATTGCATCAAAGAAAAATATTACTCAAACATAAATAAGAAAAAGAAAAACCCTTGCATGATGCAATTCTAATGCATTCAACCAATATAGATTACTTGGACGAGTCTCAAGAAGCTGATCGTCTCACCATGAGTCAACTAGAAATCTTAGCAAGTTGAGTTTCAAGTCAACTGAATGATTTTCTGAATTATGACCATAGCTATACCCATCTCTGATCCTATTACTATTGCCATAAACAAATGCTTAGCTACCAGTAATACAAGATAAAAAAAAGTGAAAAAAAATACTGATGCGAGACCATTTTAATTTATTTTTTCTTTAATAAATTTAACTAATTTAACTTATCTTTTGCAAATGTGACAAGTTGCTGATTGGAAACAACTTCTTGATTTTGCATTTGCTACCGTGATTGCCTATGGAGAAGAAAAAAGAAGATAAACAAAAAAAGGAGACAAATCCTAGGCTTAATTGGAGATCACAAAGGTTGTTTAAAGGTTCCATCCATAAAATAAAGTCTTATCATAATTGAAGAACTTGCAAAGAATGAAGGCTACCAATCAAATATCTTATCAATAAGAAAGATTAATTAAAAAGACAAATCTGAAAATATATCATCCCAGAAAAGGATGTAAGAAATAATTAATATACTTAATATATCAATAAGAAAGATCACATTCCTGATAGTGTGAGCTCATCATACACGTGTAACGTATGAAGGTGCAATACCTTTAACCCATGAGATTTAATCCTTGAGCTAGAATGGATCTAATAGTTATTTTTTTATCTCACCAAAATCTTTTATCGTCAACTATCATTGTCATCTATGCTTTCCTCCTACATCATATCAGTATCAGAGTGATTATCCTACATCATAGACACATACAGAGCAATATACAGAGTCTTCTATGACCATAAGATTTTGAATTCAGAACTGCCTCAAGACTCAAAATACAAGAGAGAACACAATTCATGTTATAAAGTAATAACATAAAGAACTATACTAAGTTTTAAAGTTTACCATCCAACAACATGTGTCAGAATCAACCAAAGGTTGATCAGTGTTGGTGTCAAGACTAAGACCAAGGTTAGGATCAAGGACAAGGGACCATGATAAGGTACAATATAACAAATTAGCTGGGGCACTATTGGCTAACACCAACAGCAAAATGGGGAAATCTATGGAGGTCAATGTGTTTCGAGGACAATTAGCATCTTACTGTAATTAATATTTCCTTTAGTGCTTAAACAGGGTTTCAAGTCATAAACATCTATCTTTGTGGAGACATGAATGCAAAGTTCCATCCTGATCAAATAGCAACCTACAGAACCTTCTTGCTTGATATGTTTAACAGATTAGGCATTCATTTTATTGAGGCAAAAACTGACCGAAGCAGGCCATAATTTAGTGAAGCAAATTGCAAGAAACAAAGTCAAGGTCATGTTGTAATGCAGTGTTGACATGAAAAAATATTTGAGGAATTGATCATTACCAGTTTGGCTATAAAGACACTTCTATTTTTTTGACCATTTGTTATAACAAAGAGGTGATATATAATATAGCCTAGTTGAGAAGATCTTCAAGTTGACACTTAATTGAGAACATATGAAGCTAATTATATCGCATCAAGGTACTGAGCATAGGTGAAATTATACATTTAAAATGAATTGGTGAAACAAACATATGAATGGTGGACCAGATCAATCACAAAGCATTAAGACTGGCGACAAATTGGATAGAAGAAAAGCTAAGTTAAGTTGAGCCAAAAAGTATGCAGCAGTATAACTGAAATGAAAACCATGAATATTTTAGAACATGCCACTAAAAGCCCTTGAAGAACCATTGTCTAATTATAAAGCTTGCCAATTTTACCTATGTTGAACTGAAACAAGAAGTCATAACCAATGGTTGCAATTAGCACCTCCCTCAGGACCTCAACTAAAGACAAATCTGTTGTTACTATCAATCTAGATTCCCTCAGGGATTCTTTGATGTAAAACCCTTCAGAATATCAAATTGTTTAAGTGTTAATCAACATATCACCCATATTTTTTCTTTAAGGAAAGGAGCCCTTAAGAAGGAAACTACAATCATCCATGTTAGACAAGGTGCAAAAGGTCAAATGCTTAAATTAGCAGATGTAAAAACAAAGCAAGGAAGACCAAACACCCACATAAAGGGATGAGAATTATGATGATGGGAACCAAAGATTGAAACGAGCATGATGACAACTTTGTTGAAATAAGACAGAGTGGATCTATAAGTAGGCTCTGAAGCTAATGAATCCTATTGATAAAGCTGAAAAACAAGTCAATTCACAAGGAAACAATTAAATGCACCAAAGAAATATAAAGGAATTAGTTTAAATTTTACTGGATTAAAAAAAGAGCTCCATTTGATAATCTTGGTTAGTCTTTTCAACGAGTAAAATCAAATTTCAAATCCAGTATTAACTGAAGCACTGAATTCAGGTTTCGATTAGTCTTTTCAACAAGTAAAATAAAATTTCAAATCCAGTATTAACTGAATTACTGAATTCAGGTTTGAAAGGGAGCTTGGCACAAGCAAAGAAGCTGCTAAAGCTTTAGTGACGATAAAGGACATCAACAATGATCAAACAACGCAGATATAATGTGTCATAGAAGTATGGTCTATAATTCAGATAATATGGCAACATTTGAATCATACAAATTAGTTTATGCAAAGATCAAATGTATTTATCAATTCCACTTCAAGAACAACTAAACCAGCATAAAAACTTGGTAAGTTGGTCATAGATTACCTTGAATGAGCTGTCCTTGGAGTCCCTATTCCACTCCAATCCGAGATTCTTAGTCGTGGTCTGGTAGGTCGCCTTGAGGGAATCACCACCCTCGAACTTCCTGGTCAAGGCGAAATCCCACGCGTTCTTCGACACATCATAGCACGGCTCCAACACCAAGCGTCTCAGCTCGCCGTGCGCGTACCAATATTTCACCTTGCAGTTCCCCGACCCGAACGCATAGTTCATCGATACCTTGTTCGCCGGATCGAACACCAGCGACCCGTCCAGCGCCGTCCGGTTAGCCGCTCTCGCATGCGTGTAGGTCAAGTTCACCGTCTTGTCGACCGCCTTGAACGAGTTCATGAACTGAAACCTCACATCCTGATCGGGGAAAGCAACAAAAATCCGGTCAATAGGTTCAAGAAATGGCGATCTTAAATCGTCGGAGGGGGCGAGAGTCGTTGCCTTGTTGGGGACGTTGTAGTCGAGGATGAAGGCGCCGGGCTTCTCGACGGAGAGGACGAGGCCTTCGAGGGAGGGGCCGCCGGCGAAGGTGGCGTCGGTGAAGGAGGTCTTGAGGCGGGCGTCGCCGGCATGCACGGCGAGGGTGGCGGTGGCGACGCTCTTGTCGACCTCGTACCGGCCCTTCACCGTCGCCTTCATCTTTGCCCTATCTATTGCTGGAACTGGAAATCGGGATTGCGAGATGTAAGGAGAAGAATTAGGAGGCGACGGCGGCGGCGGCGGCGGGGCTCTCCCCTCAACACATTGGTTGGTGGGGCTTGCATGTCTCGTGCAGGTCAGGCGCCAGGATATTTTCCCGCTCCCCAACAAAATCCACGTCACACTCCAGTGCAGGAGTCGAAATTTAGATGCACGCGTCCAACCACGGTAGTCGAAAACATTGTTTCCCGACTTGACTGAGACAGGTGATCTCTACGACCATTACCACACAGTGGATACCACGAGGTCGTATACAATATTTCTTTGAAATTGAATATAATTAATTTGTGTTCATTAAGATTTTACCGTTCTTTCTATAAGGTTTTTACCGATTAAATTATTTAACATCTTAAAATATATATATAGGCGCATAGATATTGTCCTTTTAAGTGTATTCTCTTTGAAAACTATCCAAGGAACAATAGAGATTATCTCAATCGACAATGGACCATTATGCACCAATTCATCCAACTTTAGGCTCTAATAAATCGATCTTTTTTAAAAAAGTTGTTTTGGATTTTTTAATATTTTTTTTACATGATTAGTAATACTTCTTTAATTAATCACTCATGTCATTCTCAATTTGTATGCTATTGAAAATATTTTTATCTTCATTAACTTTAAAAGTTTAACATCATCTTAAACTCATGCTCATAAACTATATCTCTTGGTATACTTAATTTTATTCTCTTTTAATCGATTATAATCTTATGGGTTATATAGATGATACCATCACTTATCCTTCATAAATATTCAAAGAGAATAATCTTAAAATTATCAATCCTAAACGTGTTTTTTTGGATCCATCAAGATCATTTTCTTAGAAGTATTATCATTACCTTGCTCTCCTCAAATCATTTCCTACTTAACCTCTATGAAAGCCTCTCATAAGATGTGATGCAAGTTTAAAAATTTCTAAGGGTATACAATTTATTTTTGACTATATGCAGATTATTAAAACTCAAATAGATATATTTGCTATGGTTGATGGATATCTTGATAATAAAAATATTATTTTTATATATTAAAATGGTCTTGATTCATATTACAAGAAGATCTTGAATGTAATTCATGTTTATGATAGTCCTATATCTTTTGAACAACTTAATAATAAGCTTTATGAATCTTAATCTTAAGTGAAAGTCATCACATTCTATTAACAAAACTAATTCTAACAACAAAAACAAAATCTACAACTAGTAAAACAATCATCTAAACAATAATTATGGAGATGATATGAACAATATCATAATTAAATAATAAAATTAATTATCAAATATGTAACATGTAAGGCCATGTTACTAAGAAATATCATCGTTTGTAAGCTTCTATTCAATTAATGTTTCAACCTTTACACCTATCATATTCTATATATCCTACCATACTATATACTCAGTTTTTATTACCATTGTCATTTGCTCAGCTGTTCAATCATTTCAACCTTCATCAAACTAGCCAGTTGATTATGAGGTTTCTTATCATGTCATACTGATTGACTTAATAATCTTTCTTCTCTTTTAGATTACGATGGTTTAAATGATATCATGATAGGTGACGGAAAATATCTCAAAATAACTCATATTGATTCTACAAACCTTTTTATCAAAATCTTTTTTACTCTATGATATTATTTGTGTTCCTAATATGAAGAAAAATCTAATATTTATCTTAAAATTATATTATTCTAATAATATTTTTATTAAATTCTTATCCTCTTTATTTACTGTAAAAGATATCAACACGGGAGCACATCTCATGGAGGGATTTGAAAATAATAGGACCGTGGAATGTCATCATTAGCACATCATCCAAACTAATCATACACTCCTTACTCAAGCTTCATTAACTCTTCAATTTTAGTCTTATACATTTTAATCACAGCCTACTCTAATTCTCCATATAGTTTTATAATTTAAAAAATTATTTAGATTCACTTATAATTATCTATAGTTAAAACCTTATACCCATAATGAATTGAATGCTCGATCAAAATTATATGTTTTTATTAGATATTCTAGTAATCAAAGTGTCTTTGAATATTTTGATCCATTAACCAAAAGAATTTTTATTTCTCATTATATTAATTTTGTAAGGGTCCTTCCTTAACGGTGTATAATGAACAACATATTATCTTATCCATCCGGTTGTCTCCTAAGAGTGTCACATATCAAGAAAATTCATAGCAAGGTTTGATTTTAATTTCCCCTATTTTATGTTCTTATTGTCCAACACATCCTAAAGATGTCATTGGCCTTATATCAATTAATTTGATGATTATTAGATCCAAAAATTAAATCTTTAAATCAAATATATATTTTTTATTTTCATAAAATTACCTCAAAATATTATTTTTGAGCCTTATACAATCAACCAAGCTTTAAAAATTTTAAAATAGTGAGCAATAATGGTTGAAAAATATAATGCTTTATTACGAAATGATATATGAGACTTAATCTCATCTCATCAAAGTCAAAATTTTATATCGTGCAAATGAGTTTTTCGTATCAAACGAAATCTTAATGGGTCTATTAATAAATATAAAATAAGACTTATTATAAATTTTTTTTATTAATATCTAAAGGCTTGGATTACAATGATACTTTTAGTTCAAACAACAATTTGTATCATCATCATATTTTCAAGGATATATTTATTAGGTAACCTTTAGACTTTATTGATTAGAATATTCCTCAACATGTATGTAAGTTACGCAAGGCTCTTTATAGTCTCAAGTAGACACCTCGTGCTTGATATCATAAACTTTGAACATATTTAGTCTCATATCTAGTCTTAATTGGATTTTATTTCTTAATCTAATAATTTGTTATTCATTTATTTTTATGAGAGTATAATCATATTTTTATTAGTTTATGCAGATGACTTAATTATTACTAGTAATAAACTAATAATAATTTAAAAATAAGTTTTTTTTTTATCAAAGATCTTGGATCTCTCATCTATTTTCTTGGTGTTCAAGTCATCCACATGACAAATGATCTTTTTTTTTTTTCCAACGAAAGTATATTTGCCCCAAAATGCTAAAGCCAATAGTATTTCTATACTAATCTTTACAAGAATTCCTCTTATCTTATAGTGTTAATCTCAATGACGACTAAGTATCGTCAAATTATTGGTAGTCTATAATATTTGATATTCACTCATTCTAACATTACATATGTAGTAAATAAATTATCTTAATTTATATACAAGCATATTGTCAATTATTGGACAACCGTTAAACATCTTCTCCGGTACTTAAAAGAGTATCATTGATCATGACTTATTTCTTTGAAAGACTCTTTTGTTACTTCATGCATTTTTATATACAGATTTGGCAGGTACTAAGGTTAACATAACATCAACTAGTGCTTATGTTATACTTCTTAATCATAATCTAATCTTTTTGAGTTTTAATAAATAATGCTTTATTACAAGACCTTCCTGGAAGGTTAAATATATAGCGATTGCTCTTATAATCGATGAATTTTGTTGGATTCAATCATTGCCATATGAATTATTTGTTATATTCTATAATCCTCTATCTATATATTGTGATAATATCATGACAACATATCTATATGCTACTCATGTATTTCACTTTCGAATGAAGCATATAACTATCGATTTTCACTTTATTCATGATAAAATTAAAAAATGATGAGTTACGTATCTCTCATGTCTCATCTTTTGATCAAATTGTAAATGCTCTTATCAAGTCTTTATCTCACTAGCAATTCCTTCTATTTGGTCCAAAATCGATTTCTCAGAACACAATCTTGCGGGAGCATAATAAGAAGGATATTTTTGAGGAAAATAAATCATACTAAGATTATCATGACCCTCTTAATATTTTAATAATATATTATAATAAATTTAAATCATAAAAAATATGATAAAATGTTATCATGATTATATCAATAATAAGGATCATGATCTCAACGTGATATCTTCCATTATGTGAAATGATTTAGATAAATATTTTATATTTATCATTAATTTAAAATTATATAATTATCATATAATTTCTTTCATCCTTCACTTAATTTATATTTATAAATTCATATAGAAATCCACTAGACAACTAAGAACTCCATCTGTTCTAAAATTAACACTTTTTTCACATTCAGTGCCACATTCTCCGAGGAACATATTCCTGAGGACCGAAGTGGTCACACAAGTATTTTTAGTGAGATCACTCCTGCAAACCCAGTAGTAAGTACTATTACTCCTTACAGCGGCACCCATTGTTTCATCCAACTTTGGTACATGGTTTGGCCATGTAAGTAAAGAATCCGAGACCAACACAACTCACGTTTTGAAGCCCAACCACACATATCTTGCTGCCACAGAGTCTTCAATCAAATCAAATCAACTGACCACTTCCACTAATTTGGTTGCGTCGGGTAACCTAATTCATCATTCATCTGACCACTTCCACTAATTTGCCATGCACATTTTTTGGTTATGTATATTATTAGTTTGATACACCCATCTCCCTTAGAAGGTATTTATTGACTGCATGTTTTGAGAGCAATTGATCATTCCCTATCTATGTATTGCTACCTATATGCACCATGAGAGGCATGGATACTTATGAAATGATATATATATATATATATATATATAAATATAGTGAATAAACAAAGAGGAGAGGAAAAGGGCGAAAATAAAAGAGGAGATGAGATATGTGATGACTTGGTCCAAGAAGCTCTTGTTATGGATCTCAGAACATGTGCACCATGTTACCCTCTCTTTTTCATTAATAATAATTATAAAAACAATAAAATTAAATATATCTATGTATCCCTTCCAAATTACTGAATTTTACATTATATATATAATAATTTAAAAAATTAAAAATTGAGACTTTGGTTACTACAATTAAATAATATTTTAGTGTTATGCTATTAAAATCCAAATTATTTAAATGACAATTAAACTTCACCAGTTGATAAGAGACTTTGGTTAATACTATTAAAGAATATTTTAGTATTGTACTAGGAAAATTCAAATTATTTAAATAACCTTAATTTTATATAATTAAATAATTATAACATTCTGACTTATAATAATAATAATAATTTTTATTATAGTATTAAAAATCAAATTACTTAATTATGATGGGTTGGTATTTACATGAGATATTTTTTAATGTTAATATTACAAGTTACAGTTACAGGGCAGATATGGTATTTCAAGGCTTGTGGGAGGATAGAAATGGAAAAGGGGGGTTTGAACCGGCGACTGGTGTTTGGGTTGGCATAAGGCATCGGTACTTTATGGCCGCGTATGTGTTGGAGCATATGCCGCTTGCAGTTCCCTCCCACCCCAAACTATTCGCGTGATTCCCAAACCGGACGCCCTCTCGTTCCCACCGCCTCTCCTCCTCCGTCTCCATCTCCGTTCCCTTCTCTCTGGTATTCTTCCCTGCCCCCGCTCTCAAAAATTAGAATATGTCCCTTTTCTCGCTTTTTTTGGGGTCATTCTTGTATTCTCGATCGGTTTCCGTTTAGGATTCTTGATCAAGCGTGTAGATGACGCATTCCGCATGCATTTTTCTTTTTATGGATGAGACGATGCAAGGCGTCGCGCTTCTTTATAGGGATTTGTTATTATTGGATGAGTTTTGGCATTACGTTCAACAAGAGAGTCATGATTGATTTTCCTTTATCTTGGTGGTTGGTTCTTTTCTTGCCAAAATTCAATTAGATCATCTAGTTAAGCAGTTTTTAACGTGTTTAGCGTCAGGAGGCAGAATGCTCTTTCTATTTTGGAGATCGAGGAGCATGTTAAAAATTTTGTGTTCTTTTTTATGCATCTCACTTGGATTGGTTGAGCTTGGAGTGTGCTTGCTTATTGCTGATGCAAGTTAGTCATTGTTCTGGTAGTCTAGGAGGCTAGAATAATATATTTAGTGGCAGATGGTCTTTGAAGAATTGTGCATCTTGGATTCGATTGCAGGCCATTTTTCTCTTTGACGATTTTGGTGTATGTCCAAAACTCCCAAGTAAAGAGAAGCTTCCTTTAGTTCTCCGAAGCACCTGGCATGGAAAACCTTCAATTGGAAGCTTTCCTTAAATCATAGTTTTGTTGCATACTTCATGGTTGTAAGGGTGTCTATTGATCTTAGAACATGAGTGTAAGGCACTCGATTGAGCATGCCACAGGAGTTGAAAGCTCTATCTCCCTCAGTAAGATCGTGACGAAATCAAAACTGATGCTCTCTAAGTACAATCAACAGTTTCCTCATCAGTGTTTGATTCTGTAATTCATACTTTACTTTCCTTTTTATAGCTTGAGTTCTGTGCTCCTTAGGACATGTTATTCTGCAGTTTTGTCAGTTTCTGGCAAATGTGGTTTCATCTATCCGTCAAAGGCGGTTTTGCTTGCTGTTTATTGCTGACTGAACCACTGTCATTTCCGAAACGTGTTATGACCAGTATAACAGTGGAATATGAAACATTCTGAAGCTGCTTATTGTGCAGGTCTTACGAACAGTCTGACATGCATCAAGAAATTAGGATTTTATTTCTTTAATAATTCACCTTCTATGACATAAATGCTTATGCATTTGTTATTATTTGGAATAGTATTTTGTTGGTAAAATTATATTTTCTGGAGGAAATATATAGAGTTTATACTTCTTGTTTATTTCCTTGTTGCCATGTATTTATCATTCATTTGGGTATTCTCTGTACAGGACTAAACTTGCTGTTTGGTGATTATGTGGAAGATGTTGCATTCTCTTTATTTGTTGGCAAATGTATGAAGTGTTTGGAGAAATTTGAAGTGCAAAATGATTATCTGATGGGAAATAATAAGCAATCTATGAGCCCATTGCTGGATACACTTAAAATGGAGAGAGTTAGTACAATCTTGAATCCAGCATATCCTTATCCACATGAACATTCAAGGCATACTATTATGGCAGTAGTTGTGGGATGTCTATTCTTCATCTCGTCCGATAACATGCATACCCTCATACAGAAACTGGATAGTAATGTTAAGTGGTGGTCTATGTACCTCTGTTTGATTGGGTTCTTCTATTTCTTTTCATCCCCATTTATTGGGAAGACAATTAAACCAAGTTACTCCAACTTTAGCCGTTGGTATGTAGTTTTTTCTTCTTGGGCAAAATTTGCTTTTCATCTTTCGATTGATTTGTAACATAGCTTTATATATTCGAGTGTCTTACACTTTAGCAATCTAATCATGCTGCAGGTATGTTGTTTGGACATTTGTTGCAGCTCTTTACCATCTTCCTAGTTTTCAGTCTATGGGGGTGGATTTGAGAATGAATCTCTCTTTATTTCTCACAATATATGTTTCATCAGTTGTATTCCTTACTGCCTTCCATATTATTTTTCTTGGCCTTTGGTATGTTGGGATTGTTGCTCGTGTAGCAGGAAAGAGACCTGAATTTTTCACCATTATCCAAAACTGTGCCGTATGTACTTTTCATATTCTAGTCAGCAACTTGTGAAGTGTTCTATTTAAAATTCTGCATGACATAAACTTGGTTGGTGTTGCCTCTTTCCCTAGTACAGGTTATAAGTATCGCGTGCTGTGTTTTTTATAGCCATTGTGGTAATCGTGCTATTCAAAGAGACAAATATTTGGACCAAAGAAATTCTTTGTATTCCATGTTATTTATGAAAAGTGAAGATGGGAACAGCTGGCTTTCAAACTTTCTCCATATATATGAGTTAAAAGATCAAATATGCTCATCTTGGTTTGCTCCAGTTGGATCTGCCAGTGATTACCCTCTTCTATCGAAGTGGGTAATTTATGGGGAGGTATAATGATTTTATGTGAAAAATATGCTCAACTTTTAGTTCAAACTTCAAATATTTCTGTTGTTTCAACTTCCAATTGCACTAATCATGCATTTCTCCAGTTAGTTTGCAGTGGATCATGTGCTGGTCCCTCAGATGAAATTTCCCCTTTATATTCTTTATGGGCAACATTCATTGGCCTCTACATAGCTAACTATGTTGTGGAGCGATCAACTGGGTATGTCTTAATGTATCTGTTATCTCTAGAAAGTTCTGGAGGAACAAATTTAGTCTACAGGATCTTGGCCTTGCATTAATAGAACCTTTCTCAGATTAGGTCTACTTTTGATCCAGAAATATATGAATTGCCTAACGAGTATATTGAAACTTGCTTGACTCCTTGATCTCCATTAGTCATTGTGCTCATTGACCCATATTTATCAAACTATCTTAAGCTGGTGGTTGTCATGGCCATTTGATGCTGGACAACTTTTGTTACTTACGTGTTGATGCTACTTTTTTGGTTTCACTATTCTTTCTTAGCTTATACTAACACAACGTCCATGCTTAACAGATGGGCTTTAACTCATCCTCTGTCACTTTCGGAGTATGAAAGGTTGAAAAAACAGATGAAACCTGATTTCTTGGATATGGTTCCTTGGTATTCAGGGTGAGATTTTCTTAAATATGAAGGATTTTCCGATTTGAGATCCTAACAAAGATGTTACCTTGGTTATTGATGCATTTTACAGGACATCAGCAGATTTATTCAAGACAATGTTTGATCTATTGGTATCTGTAACCCTTTTTGTTGGTCGATTTGATATGCGCATGATGCAGGTTAGCTTACAAGTGATATGATTTCACAGTATCTGTTTTCTGCCAAATTTATTAGATACAGATGAGACTTGGCCTTTACTGTTTCTCCCAAATGTGGTATGCTATACTTCACTAAGTTTACTTTGTACCACAGGCTGAAAATTGAGAAAAGAAACTTTGGAGCACATGTGGTTGTATTGACTTATTTGAAGCCATCATTTCCAAGAAAAATGTTAAATGATATGCAAAGCAGTATTTGTCGTACCTCAGCATACCGCTCGGTATGGGCGGTATGTACTGGTCCGATAAGAGATTGGTACGAGCATTACATATCAGTGTCATATATCGGTATATCGGTACGGCATTTACCATATCGATGGCTGGTTGATACACTAGTACGGACCGGTAAGGTGAACTATGATGCAAATATCCACTGCTAGCTGGGTGGCCAAAGTTTGAAATTGCGGAAGAAACCTCGGCTAAATGCATTGGTGAAAGCCATGTGCATCGATTCATCTATTTTTTTTAAATGTGTAGCAGTGGCACATAGATTGGGTAACATAATGCATAAAACTATGTCAGAAAAATTATTTCGGCAAACAACAAATTTGATATCATTGTTTAAACCTTTGCAGATAGATTAAATGACAGAGGTGACCAAGTAAGTGATTGGAAACCAAATTACTAGAATATAATCGAGCAGTATACTCTCATATCCATTAATTTGAATTATCAGTCTTCATTTTAAGGTTTGACTTTTGAGAAATTTATAACTCTTCAACTTTCAAATTGATGTGACGTCAAGTGCATTATTTTATGTTTTGCAGTTGACTGCTACTCCTGGGATCAATGTTTATAGTATAATGCAAAGACTGATTGGGTTGGTAATGAGTCCAATGGGATATACTCATATGAATCAACTAATTGGGTCAACTTGACCAAGTTTCAAGTAAACTACAACTTCTATAACAGATTATGACATCACAAATTTTTTGTTCTTGTCTTAATCTACTTCTCATGATTAGTTCATTATTTTTTAATTTAGTATGTATGCAATTTTCCCTTTAAAAATGTTCTTCTTGAATCTGAGCTCCGTGCTTGTTAAAACTCTTTTCTTTCTCACAAGTTTATGCATTATGATGGAACCAGGCTGCAATGAACAAAGTTCCTGATGAGGCTAAAGATGGTGATCTGCTGTACGACCACCTTAATGAAAGAGATGAGCTATGGTTTGATTTTGTTGCAGACACAGGGGATGGTGGAAATTCGTCATATGCAGTGGCTCGATTATTAGCCCAACCTTCCATTCAGCTTAAGACTGATAGTCCCATGTATGCTCTTCCACGTGGAGACTTGCTTCTTATTGGAGGAGATTTAGCGTAAGCTGGTCTAATCTTTGTCTTATGATCTTTAAGTCAAAAAATTTCCATTTATCGGAAGAGATCCACTTATTAAGTGAAACCATCTGAATATCAACTGAAGACAAATTTTAGAGATTATGACTTTAGTATTATGAACCCCGAAAGCCTGTCAGAAATTCTATATCAAATACCCAAACTTATGTTGTTCATTTGCACTCTTCGAATTGTAGCAGGATTTTCTACTTGAAAGCAATAGGCAAACATTATGGTCTGATATTGGCCTCAAAAGTTAAGCAATTGAAGTGTCAAAGTTTTTTTGAATATTGATATATTATTCATACTTGTAATGATTTGTGTTTCTTCAGTGACTCGAATTAACTTCTGATGCTGAATACAAATCAGTTTGTGTGGCTAAAAACTGACTGTTAAAACATCTATAATAGATGTGTTACACAGTGATGAATAAAATTAAGGTTAGTCAGCAACAACAACTTTTGCATCGATTATCCTGGGTGACTTTTTTAACTAGAAATGAGACACGAGTTGCAGAGTATAAGGGAGTAGCAGATGAAGCGGACCATTTCACCACATCGAAATGAATTGTCAAGTTAGAAAAACTAACAGTGGAAAACTTTTCTATTTTAGCTATAATTGCCACCTTTATTGTCTTTTAAGTTTTAAGTACAATTAGTGGTACACCCACACCATTCCACACAAGTTAATAACAACTTTTATGTCAATGTTCTTGGTCCTGAGTATGCAGTTTTAACGGTGGTTAAACTGTTATTGGTCATGATACCATGGATGAAGAATATTATAAGAATTAATGGTTAAAAGATTTAAATTGCAGCCTCAGTCCAAGATTGGTGCTATTGTGATAATCAAACTTGAGCCACTCATTGCTTCAGACTTGGAAGCTTCATGCTGCTGTAAATAGACTCATCTTGAGAGATGTTGCGTATGATTTTTTAAACTACATTGCATGTAGTGATGTGCATAAAATTTCCTTTTGTTTATCACAATTGTAGAGTAAAAAAACTATAAGCATTAAACCAATACTGAATCCAAAGTTATAATCATTCTGTTGAGCTAAGGTGGATGCTTGATGCTAATTTCTCTGATTTGGAAAATATATCCATTTTCTGTGCATGAAAAGCACATAGAATGTTGGTTGTCCAACTTTTCATGATAGAACAAGAATGTCTCCATACTTATTGTCTTTATAATTGTCGCATTTGCATTGATAAATATTTCTCATGCCAGTGAGTAAATATTAGAGCCGTATCTGAGATAAAAAAAAAGCTGAAAGGTAGATCACTTAATTGGTTGGAATCTTTGAAAATATTTAGTTCCTACTAATGGTTTCAGTTTTCAAGAATTTTTTAAGTTTCTCAAGCTTTGTGTAATTAATTTGGTTATTGTACAGGTACCCTAACCCTTCCATGTTTACATATGAGAAGCGTTTTTTCTGTCCATTCGAGAGTGCTCTGCAGCCTCCACCCTGGTATAAGGCTGATCATATAGCACTAATTAAGCCAGAGATTCCTTTTGGAATAACAGACTTGCATCAGTATGATGGACCTCAGTGCTTCATAATTCCTGGAAATCATGGTACTTTTTAAATAAAACCATATATCACATGAGTTCCAAAAAAATTGCTAAACATCATTCACATCTGGCATTTTGTTATTTCATAAGAAAACATATAGGAATGTTATTTTATTTCCACATGAGGTTTTTGATTTAGCTACCAAAAATGCATCTTATTTAGCACTATGTCGTCTTGCCAAGGGACACCAAAATTGATGTTAGATTTACATTTCTTTTTACAGACTGGTTTGATGGTCTGCATACTTTCATGAGATACATATGTCACAAGAGCTGGTTAGGTGGGTGGCTTTTGCCTCAGAAGAAAAGTTATTTTGCCTTGCAACTTCCAAAGGGATGGTGGATATTTGGTCTTGATCTGGCTCTCCATTGTGACATTGATGTGTACCAATTCAAGTTTTTTGCAGAGCTGTGTAAAGACAAGGTGCATTTTTCTTCCAATTTTCACCTATGGGATACTTTTTATTGTTGTCATTTCTGTTATGATATCTTACATGTGGGACTTAATGGTTTATATAAAATCACTAAAGGGTTTGATGTATGATTTGCTTGCAGAAACTCCAATTGAAGTTAGTTAGCTAACAATTTTTTTAGTTTTAAGAAATTACTCATTGTTCCTACCTCAAGAGCTACCAATGACAAACACGAGATTGTGTGGGTGGAAACCTAAGGATAATGTGCTACCTTAATCTTACATTTTGTCCTGTGTCCCTGGGCTCATACTATTAGGTGTGTAAATATACAAATTTTTCCTATTTTGACTTAGGGGTTAATCTAATCTAGGTTGCAACCAGCCAAGTCCAATGAAAGCTATCTGTAGTGTAATGGACTAAACATGGAACTGCTAGTCCAATAGTACTAGTTAACTTATATACATATGTTTTTATGCTGATTTTGTCATGACTCGGCTCTGATAGGCTAACTGGCTTATCAACTCTGATAGGCTAGCTGAAGTTGATAGTAGTATACTCATCAGACCCTTATAAGCCAATCTTAATCTTGCCCACTTTCGATATGGGATTAATCGGGGTATTATAATCTCTCTCACTCAAGAGCTTGATGTCCCCGTCAAGGACCAATATAGCCCATATCAAGACCTAGCATGGTGCATGTGAGGCGTAGCCTAGTGGTGGCTCCATACTGTGGTGAGCCCTCTGACTCCATGCATGAGTAGCCCTTTCTTACTCGAGCCTCCTCACCATGCTCAAATACAGGTTGGCTCTGATACCAAATGTCACGACTTGTGCCTGATGGGCTAACTAGCCTAGCAATTTTGTTTGGCCTAAACCACTGGTCAAAATACTTAAGCTGAGGTTAATAGTAGTACACTCATCAGACCTTTATAAGTCAATCTTAGTCTTGCCCATTTCCGATGTGGGACTAATCAAGGGTGTTACAATCCCCCCACTCAAGGGCTTGATGTCCTCGTTAAGGCCCAACATAGCCCAGATCAAATCTTATCATGGCGCATGTGAGGCGTAGCCCAATAGCGGCTCCACATTGTGATGAGTCATCTGAATCGATCCACCGGTAGCCCTTTCCTATTTGATTCCCTTACCATGCCTAATCGGCTCTGACATCAAATGTCATGACCCGGACTTGATGGGCTAATTGGCCAACTTTATTTAGCTTAAACTACTGGCCAAAATGCCTAAACTGAAATTGATAGTAGTACACTCATCAGACCCTTATAAGCCAATCTTAATCTTGCCCACTTTTGATATAGAACTAATTGACGTGTTATAATCTCCCCTACTCAAGAACTTGACGTCCTCGTCAAGCCCAACATCCCAGATCAAACCCTAGCATGAAGTATGTGAGGTGTAGCCCAATGGTGGCTCTATGTCGTAACGAGTTCTCTGACTCCATCCATGGGTAGCCCTTTTCTACTCGAGCTCCCTCACCATGCCCAAATATTAGGTCGACTTTGATATCAAATGTCACAACTCGAGTCTCACTGGCTAACTGGCCTATCAACTTTGTTTGACTTTAACCACTGACCAAATTGTTTAAGCTGAAGTTGATAATGGTACACTCATTAGACCTTTATAAGTCAATCTTAATCTTACCCACTTCCGATATGGGACTAATCAGGGTGTTATAGATTTGTTCCTCTTTTTATTGATACATTTAATAATCTTCTTTTGACATGCTGAAGTCACCTTGAATAGTTTTATAAATGCTTAACCTGTTTTTATCATGCAAACAAAAACCATATTACAAATTTGCCTACTTGTGTTCCTGATGAAGTGCTGCTTTAAGATCTTTCTATAATTTGTTTTATGAACATGAAACATTTTCTGCATATTAAAGTTGATTTATTATTTTTGATCTTCTATTTCTGCCAAGGTCTCCATAGATTGGTGAGAATGACTCTGTTATTGTCATGACACATGAACCAAATTGGCTCCTTGATTGGTACTGGAATGAGACTACTGGGAATAATGCTTCTCATTTAATATGCGACTACCTGAAGGGAAGATGTAAACTTCGAATAGCAGGAGACTTGCATCATTACATGCGCCATTCTATCGTGCCATCAGAGAAGCCTGTTCATGTGCAACACCTTCTTGTAAATGGTTGTGGTGGGGCCTTTTTGCATCCTACACATGTTTTTAAAAATTTCAGCAAATTTCATGGTGCAGCGTATGACAGCAAGGCTACATACCCATCTTTCGATGATTCCAGTAAGGTAAAACAAAAATTTTCTTTTAGCTTTTACATTTATTTTGTCAAAAGAATTTCAACCTTCCCCTCCTTATACAATTGCCACTTTGCCAGTATGTTGTCTCTTGTTGTGCTGCAGTCTTTTTTGAACATTATGTTATTTCTTTGGAACTGTATTGTGTGATTTACTTGACTATCTGTTTTCAGATAGCACTGGGTAACATTTTAAAATTCCGCAAGAAGAATTGGCAATTTGATATAATTGGTGGTGTTATCTATTTCGTATTGGTCTTCTCCATGTTCCCACAGGTGTTGTTGTCTCGCTATCTTTTTTTTAATTTGAGCAATATTGAATTGTAAATCTTGTTATCATTGTTATTCCAAACAGCATATTTCACACAACTAGGTCTCTGTTGATTGCATAAAGTAACCTGTACACCGAATGAGACAGTGGCATCTTTAAGACATGTGCGATTTTCTTTAAAAAATATCTTACGGCATTTGAATAAGCAATATGACCAAGTGATTTATCTTCTTAATGGAAGATGCTTGGTGCAGGTACTGAATTTATGGTAATCAACAGCATGAAAATAATTAGTCTTCCATTTCTGTTGAATAATCAGAACATGTTTTACTCTACAAAGTACCATCAGTTTCATCATCTCAGCAGATAGTCGGTATACTTGAGTGAAGAAATCAACAATTCGAATTTCATAATGAGTAGTTGTCATCAAATATTTGTTTCTTTAGTCGGTTCAGCTTCATGTAATTTCAATAATATCTAGCAGTTGGTATGCTCATAATAGTTTATGATTATTTTTCTTGGACTTGGAGTTAAAATATTTCTTTTTGTACCATAGACTATCTTTCTAAAATTTATAGCAACTTGTTACTGATTAAAGATATGGGACTATATGTCACTAATATATTTTGACATCTAAGCTCATCCCACACTGTGGCAGGTAACCTGAAAAAAAGTTATGATGAAACATTAAAAAGTTGTGGTTGCACAGTTATATGCCTATCGTAGAAAGTTAAATCTAGTCAGATTTATTTAGTTCCATGTACCAAAGGCAAGTATGCAAAATTCTTAAACAGGTTTTAGAAAATCTTATGTTGTGAGGTTCCTGAAGAAATTTTGGAGAGCTATGAATGATATATCCGTATTCATCACATGATCTTCTAGTCTATTTATATGTACAGATCTTTGCAGTTGTATTTTCCAGATTCAGCATTTTTTACTGACCATATCAACATAGTAGCTACATGAGATCTTTTGAACTCATCGTTCAATGTTTCACATTGCAGTGTAATGTCATCCGGATCTTGCAAGAAGATTCTTGGCTGGGTCGCCTGAAAAGCTTCTTGACTACACTGTGCAATGCTTTTGTTTACATGTTGCAATATTCATATGTTTCTTCAGCAGGAACTTTGATATTGATGATGTCATCATATTCATTTGTTCCTTCAAAATTGTCACGAAAGAGACGTGCTCTAATTGGGGTTCTTCATGTTCTTGCACATATGGTTGCTTCATTTATCCTAATGTTGCTGTTAGAGTTGGGAATCGAGATATGTATTCGTAATAATCTTCTAGCGACTTCAGGTGCCGAAATATTCTTTCCTTTTCTTTGCGAGTAGCATCATCCATATATAAATCATTTGATTGACAAAAATTAAGTGTATATATGAAATGAACATAGTGTTGATGGGAAGCCATATTGTTATAAAAACAGTGGCCTATAAATTAATGCGTGATGATTTGAAGATCTACAAGTTGTAACCAGTTGCCAGACGGAAGCACTTGCTCCTTTCAGTACATTCATTATGGCCTTCAGATTGCAAAATATAATGTCCCTGAATGCTGTTATTACAAATAAAACATAGTTATTAATTATTTCTCTGCCTAAAGATTAACTATGGTAATTTTGGCAAGCTCTCAAAATCAGTGTGCATAGTGGTCTCTATCATAATAACCATTCAAGTAATCAGGCAGCCAATGTAGGATGAGAGAAATGACATGTAATGCAATTCTTTGAGTTGTCTATTTAACTATCGGCTTTTCTGAACATCCTTCTTGTAGGTTATCACACACTTTATGAATGGTATCGGGCTATGGAAATTGAGCACTTTCCAGATCCCACTGGACTTCGTGCTCGCATGGAGAAATGGACATTTGGTTTGTATCCTGCATGCATAAAGTACCTTATGTCTGCCTTTGATATTCCGGAGGTAATATCAATTATTTACTAGGGCACCTTTCATGCTTCATCATTATAATTTTGCTGTCCATTTTTACAGGTTATGGCTGTCACTAGAGGTAACATATGCAATAGTGGTATGGAATCCTTGTCCCGTGGCAGTGCCATCATCTACTATGCTTCTGTATTCCTTTATTTCTGGGTATTTTCAACTCCCGTCGTATCTCTTATATTTGGGAGCTATTTGTACATCTGTATCAATTGGTTCCACATACACTTTGATGAAGCCTTTTCTTCACTTCGGATAGCAAATTACAAGGCATTCACCCGCTTTCACATTACTGTTGATGGCGATCTTGAGGTCTTCACCCTTGCAGTTGACAAGGTATTTAAATCAGGCTCTCATATAACATAGAATGAAGGTGTTGGCTAGCTATGGTAATAAAAATATCAAGTGTAGGAAGTCCTGGGATCAAATCTTGCCTTGATTCTTAAATTACTTTTGCTAAACTCAACCAACACACACAAAAGAATAAAACATTGAAATATAAAAAAGGAAATTACCTCTCAGATTTTTTGAGAAAGTAATTTATGGTGTGTTCAGGTCAAGATAGTAAGATTCTGGACATCTGATTTCTGCTTTCCAAGAGATCTTTTCTATCATATCAAAATTTGCATTATCTGCGTATTGCAGCATGTAGTGGGCCTGCAGTTGCAACTAGTGTTTCTAGCTAGATGATGATAAAGATTCGCAATCATTTTACATCGGTGTTCTCATGAGACTTTTCTTCCCTATGAGATTACCACGCTCTGAATAGTTCTTTATTATAATCAAATTTTGGTTACATTCCACATTACCATATCTGCAGTTAGCATACTTCTATATGTTCCTAAAGAAATTATTTCAATTCCCTATTTTCTAGATGGGCATGAAGAGCCACCATCCAATGTGCATTTCAGAATGACATATGACCATATTTTGGATTATTAGGTTCCGAAAAGTTGGAAGCTGGATCCTGAATGGGACGCAGAAGTGAGACTGCCGCAGCAACTCAGCCATCACAGGCGGTTTCCTAGCAAATGGAAAGCTGCCTCAGGCCCAGAACCCATCAACTCAGTGAGGGTGGTTGATCATTTTGTCATCGAAAGAACCAAGCCAAATCAATCTCCTCGGCGGCCTACGTAACTTGTTGATCTTCTCAATTAGTTGTTCGCTGATACCCCTGCATATTGGCAACTGTATAGTAAATTTCCAGATAGGTTGGAGCTCACATGATTCAGGGTTTTACACCACTTGTTCCATTCTTTTCTATTCTTGTTGTGTGAGCGTGATTGCTCCATGGGCAGACTGAATTCCTCCCTGTCAAATTGATTTCTGTTTTTTGGAAGTGCAAACATTAAGCCAGCTGACCTAGTAAGTAGGCATTAGGATACAAGAAGTCTTTATAGATAATTCTTGTTGCTGATTATTGAACTCGGAAATGTTTTAGATGCAAATTCGATTTCCTCGCTGCTGCTTGAGACTCCTTTGTACTTGATTTATTGTTCGTGATGGGGAATACTACTCGTTGACAACTTCCAAGTGGAGCATGATTTATTGTTATTGAACTATTTGTTATTGAAAATAAGGTAGAAAGGATATTTTCATAACTTTAATATTATAAAAATATAAATTATAAATTTTTGAAAAGATAATTTTATCGCTTCTAATAGTTAAATAATAACTAGATGGAAGGTATTTTGAATTTTTTTTTAAAAAAATACTTTTTAAATATTTTATTTTTCTGTTTAAAAACAAAGTAGCTAGTAAAATTTGTTTCCATTGAATATCTCCCTTTCAATTTTGGTAAAAAAAAATTATGTTTAGTTTATTATTATCAAAATAATTTAAATCTTACTTGGAAACATGTTCCCTAACTTCCCACCCACGCACTGTTCAAAAGTTCTTTTAAAAAAGCTAAAATTAATTTGGTCTTTTGAGGAATATATTACTATTTGTGGGCTAAGTGGACTAATTAGTATCTTGGAATCCCTATAGTTATGAAAATGAAATATCTAAATCCATTTACCCTAGTGTTGTTAGTTTTACCGACGGAAACACGAAAACAATAGACAAAAAGATATTTTCAACATTCTAGTTGGTGGTGTCAAACAACGTCTGTGTTGATGGATGGCAACGTTGTTGGAGCCACGGGTGGCTTCTGTAGATGAGAAAAGTTACGATAAGAGAAGATCGATGTAGTTGCTAAGTGGCGAAAGAGCTGCTCAACATTTGCATCGACACTGACTCATATATAAAGTAGTGTTGCTCGGTAACTACATCGGCACCGATGCAAATGCTGAGCGGCCCTTTCGTCGCTCGACAACTACGTCGACACTGATACAGATGCAGAGTGACATCGCTCGGTAGGTACGTTGACATCGACGTAGATATAGAGTAGCATCGCTCGACAACTACGTCAATGCTAACATAAATAAAAAGCAATGAAAGAATCGCTTACCACATCATCGTCGATACGGTCGTCGAGCAGCGAAAGAGCTACTCGGCATCTATATCAGCGCTTTCGTTGACACTAACATAATGAGTGGCCCTTTCGTCGCTTGGCAACTGCGTCGACGTTGACAGTTGCCAAGCGACAAAAGGGTTACTTTACATTTGCATTAGCACCAATACAGTTGTCGAGTAATACTTTCATCGCTCCATAATGAGTTAAATTATTAAGGTAACGAAGAATACCTATTTATTTTAAAATGTTTAAAATAAATAATTCTACCTGTTTATTTATCTCCCTATTTTAAATTGACTATTAGGGTAATGAAGAATATGAAACTTAACTATTTTAAATTTATTCTACCTATTTATCTTGTTTGTTTCTATTTTTGATATTCGTAGATAGTTTACACGATTAATTGGGTACTTATGATTATTTATATTTAAACATTGATATTAGTGAAAAATGAGAAACATTAGAAAAACATTCATTAACTAATATGATCATTATAGTACCGTTTATAATAGGCGATCTGACCCCAATTCTTAATTTATGAATTAAGTTGATGAATGTTATCGAATTAATAGAGGACAATAATTATTGTTACAAGGACAAAGGACCCAAGCGATCGCTCGAACTCCAATCTTAATCATTTCTTTTGGTCTGTCTTATTTTTTGGATATATATTGGATGAAACCAATTCATGTATAACTCCAAAACCAATTGAGATCCATTTATTGATGATTGAATCAAATCAGAACAAATGAACAAACGGAAGGTAATAAAAATTTATTTGGTTTTACATAAACTTTGATGGAAATTAAAAATTCAATATTAAATATTAATAAAAAACAAAAAAAAAACAATCAATTCCAATTAGGAACCAGAACTATCGAACCAACAGTTAAATAACTGAAACCAAAACCACCTCGAGTCAATCTAGTTCCAATTCCAACTTCCGCAAATACCGGCTCGAGTTGATCTAGTTCGGATTCCATCTTCCCCAGAATTTTACTGTCATTGGATGAAGCAGACACAAAGTACAGATAGAATTTTCTGTCAAGACATCATGTTGGCAATTATACAGAAAAAAATAATGTAAAAGCTGAAGGACCAATATATCTCGATGAAATTGCATCAACCAATGAAAATTTAACCATTCATCCAAATTTCAATTTTGCTAGAAATGTAGGTAAGAATGAGAAACAATAATCTAAGTCAGAAGCGATGATTACTCAAATAGGGCTGGTTACAGAGATTTATGCAGTAGTGATACCAGTGTCTTCCAGTCTGAGACTACCAGCCTTGTTCTTTCTGGCAATTTTTCCCTGTGGCAGCAGTGTTACAGAGATTTATACAGCATTTTAAATAAAACAAACAGGACACACGATATGTTGTCACACGGAAATTAACACCCAGGTCTTTCGCAATGCAAAGACAACATCAGAGTGCCTCCCTTATGGACCAGAACAATGCATCGATAGCATGATGTGTATGAAACAAATTAACTTGTTGCTCAACTACAAATATCATTACAGAAAGTTCCAATGGCAGAAAACATTAGCGACTGTGCAAAACGCGTGAAGTAAACTACTTGAGAAGGATCCACTGAAATTTGAAGAATAAGGAGCCTGTCAATCCCATATATACAGATGCCCAGTCAACCTACAGCAGAATTTGACAAATGTGTAAGAACTAAAATACAGTATAGCTCCGGTCGTCATCCCATGATCATAGTCACATCAGCAAATAGCATTAGATTAAATATATATCCTCGTGGGAAGGACCTAATTATACATGGACTCTAAATAATTCACTGTTTCCATAAGATGTGCTTGCATGTTGTGAGAAACAGTATATCTGATAGGAACACACAATAATGCATATGAGAGAAAAGAGGGTACCGCTAACAACATTCGTAGTGTCATTTAAAATGATGTAATCAAGCATGAACGGGAAGATATAGCCACGATATAATAATTTGCGACTTAAGAGTACAGCACTGTGCAATCCTATATAATCAATCACAGAAAAGTCAGATGCTTGTCCCATACACTCAATATAAATAAATTTTGTTTCTTAACAGGGGAACCGCCACAAATTTGCAATGGTTTACACGATAGAGAATATGAAACCATAGGCAGTTACCTGAAGCTTCATGCAGTATTGATGTGATAAAAGTCCCTCTTTTTTGTCTCTACTCTTTGAGAGAAAAAGAGAGAAGAAAAGGAGATGAAAAAAACTAGGGCTGTAGAAAGTTACCTTGGAGGAAAACACATTATATGTTCGGTCAGTCACTTCGTAAGCCATCATAACTAACCCCTTCAGATATAGTGTCTAGTTTTCTAGTGTCCTCTAAACAAGTGTAAGAAAAATATAGAAATCTCAATTCAACATGGAAAAATTCAATAAATATGGCAAAGAGACAGATAAAAGAACAGCAAAGTAATACCTTTAAATTCTGTTGCTGGAGAGTCCAGAAAGTTATTTGAATCAGGTGGAAGATAAGGAGATTTATCATAATTCTCTAGTATATCTTTGAACAAAAGAATACAACATTAATATATACCTTTAGAAAAACAAAGCACAAAAAAGGGCAAAAAGATTGCACTTAGAAGTCAGGTGACTGAAACAGACCAGCACAGTGAGTAAAGTCATCTGATAAATCTGAAAAGCTGAAATTTCGGGGAATATGACTAAATCCAAGCGAAGGTGTATCAACATCCGGGAGAGTGCTGTTTGCCGGTTGTCCAGTCAATTCTGAGTTACTAAAGGATCCACCTGAAGCATCTCCAATTGGTCGGTGTGCTTCCAAGATGATGTTATCACTAACGAATGGAAACTCAGAATTGTTTAGATAGTTAGGCTCTGACTTTATTATTGTCTCACTCAGTCCAGAAATCCTTCCCATGTTGGAGTTATGTGCAGATAACACACTTGTCGAAGCATGCATAATTCCAGCAACAATTGATGAATCACTTTCAAGATAGTTCCCCTGATGTTCTGATGACCTACCATTTACAAGATCACTTGAAAAATCTCCATTATAAAACATGCCATCTGGCCGTGAAGATGTGGACGCATGTTGAGACATATAGCATGATGGAGTTTGAAGCACTGGAACAGGTGATAGCAGTAAGATATATCTATAGGAATATAATATCATGACACTGATGGTTCGATACTCATCAACAAAACCAAATGATTTAACAAATTAGGTAAATTTTGTAAGAGGATAGAAAAATCTCTTCAAGTCAGATTATAATCTAACTTCTGTTCTGTATATGATCCCCTTATACACAGCCGCATTGCACTTGTTTCTCATGCCACATTGTAGCATTAGTCATCCTTTAGAAATCACGTTTGTATCAAATCGAGTTGGATAGTTATTGTCACATGTTCATATTTGAATCAGCGTTTGCTATCTGGAATAACAATGGCTATGGATATGAATATTGGATAAGATTCACTATGGAAACTTGATACATGAGTATTATCATACACTCAGTGTACATGGTTGCTGTTTAAACTCCAAAGTCCAAAGTATGTGAGGTAGGATCTTTCATATTCTAAAATATCTGGTACATGCATATTAGTTCACACACACAGTTTAAAAAATAATCTTCTTGTCCTTTTTGGTCCTTATTTTTTGCAAAACCTAATTTCACTTCCAAACCCACCCTAAATCATTAATTCCCTTGTAATTCTTCAGACCATGATGAAGTTTCAATCTTATTCTTCTACTAAATAATCTTGTTTCATTCATCAGACAAGTACTTTCAAGATGTAATTTGAAGAGTTTGAAGAGACAACTGCTTTAAAATGTAAAAGTTTGGATGATGAATTACTGAAAACTTTTCAAAATGGATTGGTAGACAGATCAACATTCATGAAAGGAAGAAGATCACAAACAAAGAAAAAACCTCAGGTATAAATCTTTGGATTTAAAAGTTTTGGAGGAAAGGTATTATACTAACATAAATGTCAATGGTGTGTAATGTTGGGGAAGTCAGGGAAATTGCGAGAGGGAGCCTGATATCGGTGATTTAGTTGGTTCGATTGAACCAACTAAAGCATAGGAAACCAACCAGGCCCAAAAATCTGGTTCGGTCACCTAGTTTAACCTAGGCGCTCGCCCAAAGCGCTCGGCGCCCGGGCTCGGGCGAGCGCCCCGGCGACGCGGCGCCTCTTTGAAGCAAGGCGCTCGGGCCTTGCCTCGCCTCACCCGAGCGCCTATGCGAGCGCCCGAGCGCCTAGGCGAGCGCCCAAGCGCCTATTGAAATCACTGTTTTCTATGACAATGGCAACACAATTTTTCAAGGCACCTCTTTGCTATGATAACACCTCTACTCCATTCCTCCATCAGTCTTTATTGTAGCACCTGTCCGCTAACCTGCATCTCATAGTGAGGCAATTCCAATGACCAATGACAATTCATGACGCCAACATCTTCTAGAGTAGCCCAAATTGATGAAGAATACATACCTAGAAGAGATACATGGAACATCATAAAGAAGACTCAATTAATTGGAAAAATCAACGAGCAGCTTGAGAAGCTCAAGATAGCCTGATGCATCATTGCTACCATGCAATAATCTTCAATCGATTTGCTCAATCAGCAAACTGCCCTTTCTGCATCATTCAAACAAGCATCAATGCCCATTCATCTACCTTCTCCTTGCTCTTAATTATATCCTGAAGCCCCCAACAACCCCTAGATCAATCTGAAGAATTCTCAAGTATGATGAAAATTTTAGCTTAGTGAAGAATAGCCTTTAAAACAGCATTTTGTTCAACTGTATCGGCATCTCACTAAAATATCTTCAACAGTTGAAATATTTTCATTAGACCGACTACACAAAAAAGACATTGATTTGTCGATTTTCATCCCTATATGAACCACTTTGTAGACTTGGATTTGATAATTTATGCACCAAAGATGATTTCATCAATTTTAAAGCCATGATTGTGAATATGCACACTACCTCAGCGTGCACAGAAGAAAAGACAGATTATGAGAATTACAGAACTAATCCCCAGCCCTTGTCATAAAGGCCCCACCTTGACTAACACTAGACAAGGATCTTTCAGTTGGATTTTCAATTTTCTAATGATTTTGGTCCATATTTTCTTTTCATTTTATCTTGTTTTTCTAAATGTTGTTTTAGAGTTACATTGTTCTACTTACGGTGATACTAATAAATAGCATTAAATAAGACATTAGGCTACTAGGAGTTGTTTTGAAACTTCCAGAGGTATTTTTAGATATAATTTTATGAAGTAACAAGATTTCTCAACAAAAAAACAGAATTCCTCCACAAGGCTTCTTAAAAGTCTTATAAATATATGAGACCGTAAGTCCCAGAGACTATACTCAAGATTGATTATCCTACTTGATATAACTAATAAATCAGACTAGATTAGATAGTCCCTCATTCTCTTTTGTTCTTCCTTGGGAGGTCCTTTTCCTCAGAATGGAGAACATGCTGATGGAAGGGTCATATCTTATACTTGTTTTGGGAAAAATTACGAGGGTAATCTCCCACCTAGACAATTTGATGGGTCATATAGTGGGTCATAAACCTCCATATTACTGGACCATAGTACCCATTCAAGATGGAGAGGGTAACCAACCAATAAATCTGGTTGGTCAGCACCATCTGGGATATGCTATTAATGAGTGAGTTGGTGCAATAAAAGATTATTAATAGAGTAATGACCACAAACATATTTTGCTAGTAAAATAAATGTCTACTGCAATATCTATTCTGTTTTGGAAGATACAAACATAACTAACAACAGATGGAAATCTACATCAAATTCCAATCTGGTAATGGATATTTTGCTATTCATATCGATATATGTTCATAAAATCAGTGTTTTCAAAAGATGCTCGGATGAAGAGAGACCTGAGCGCCTTTCAACACCTCAGGACAAGACATTTCAATAAAGCTTCACCTGGGCATGCGCCCGAGCCAACTCGGGTCAACTTTGAGCCTAGGTTCAACTAAAACATATATAAGACGCAATAAAGAAACCCTATCACTCGTCTGCCGCCATCTGCAAGTTAGTTTGCCGCTAAACCTTCATCGCCCACCTTCCTCCACAGCCTTGTCGGTTACTTCTCCATCTCCTCAATCCTCTCTTTCTCATTTTATAAGGAATAGTCTTTCATCGATTAAGTTGCTACACCAACTTGAGGTGGTGCACTTTTAAGAGATAGTTCATCTAGGTAGGAACATTACATTAATATGAAAACGATGCTTAGAATATAACGATGGTTAAAAAACACTACTTGGCAGTTATCACCCACCTCAAATTTCACACCCTTTTAAAACGTTGCTTAGAACATAACAGTATATATATATATATTATTTTTAATATTTGGGAGCGTCTCGCTTCACTTAGGCAGGCGCCTAGTGTCTCGAGCGTTTTGGGAACCTAGCGCATAATGTTTTTAAAAACACTGCATAAAATAATTCTTTTTCCTAAATATTATTATAAACAGTACCATTTTACCTAGTATCAAATTGTTTTCTAGGCCTCGAGGTTACAAAGTATGTTATTAAAGTTACATATTGGCTTTCAACATGTATTTAAAAAGTTATATAATCTAATTGCATATAGCGATGATACCTATGAAATATAAGCAAAATCCAGACAATAATTAATAGAATTGAAGGACAATAATAAAATGAAGGTAATGGCAGCAAAATTTTAAAATGCACATACAAGGAGAATGGGAGGCATTTGGAATTGGTAAGATAGCAACTCCAGATGGACATGCTTTCTGCATAAGCTCAACCTGTTTCTCAAGGAGCTTATTAAAAAGCAGTATTTGGTTTTTAAGGATCAGTCTAATATGATATGCTTTGAAAAATTCCCGGTTCTCCTCCTCAAGTTTTTGCCAAACTGTAAAACAACCAAAGATGACAATCATTAGAAGGAATAACTATTAAAATTTGAATAGAATGTAAATAAGATTTTTGAATACAGATCCATAGGCTTCCTGGGTGTAATTTCAAAATTCTTCTTACCAGCAGTTTGGTATGCAAATTTTGAGGAATATCTACAGAACACGTATAACATAGTGGTCACTTCATAAATTAGTTAATTCTGATTAGGCATATTAATCTAGTCATATAAGATTAAGAGATACTAGCATATACCAGCATGCAAATGCATCAAATGTGCTATCAACTAACAATGTCAAAAAAAAAAAAAGACTCATCAAAATAAGCAGTTTCAAAGTCATGAGAATTTATTCCATTAGTTCGCGGTTAAAAATCTGTATGATGAAATGCGATCAGCATGCAGAATTATATTATAGGACTTAAAAGTTTCCTTGCATTGAAAGAAAAGACTTGCAATACAATGAAAAATCAGAAAATATAATATTACAACTAACTGTTGCAGTTAATCTGATTAGTTTTTCTGCAGCCACATCCAACCCCCTAACAATGGTCATGGTTTTCTGTTAAGCATCCAAATTTCTACTTCTTGTTCAAAGATTGTAGATTGGTCCTAACAAGAATCAGTCAACTTATTGACCCATGGCATAAACTATAAAATATTGACCCACGATATAAAATAGAGCATATAACTCAAAAATCTTGCTATACATTTTCTTTATCATGTCATCCAGTGATATGAGGTGGTAACTATAACCCTCCTGGTATGCTGCTCATTATCTTAGTACCGTACTGGTCCAATATCAGTATTTAAAACCTTGATTCAACCATATTGGCATCTTGCTATGCATGCAAAATTATAGTTTTCCAAGAAACATATATTCACATGCCACCATTTTTGGTATATATCATTGAGTCGGTACAATTTTTTCAACATTCTACTCTAGATATATTCCAATCAAGAGAAATAGTCACAGTTTCAAGTTTCAATTTGAGTCCCATACCAGTCCTCGGTATGCTTCTTATAGATACCAACACATAGACACAGGATTATATCAGTGAACCAGTCAGCAAGGACCAAAAAGAAAGAGGGAAAGAAGGGGGGAAGAGCAGGAGGAAGAGAAGGCGAAGGATAAAAAGAGAAGCGGAGGAGAAAGCAGAGTAGGCAGTCAACCAGTAAATACTGGTCAGTATGACTGGTTTTTTCTAACCCTGAATAAAGTAGAACTTTAATGAAAAATAAGCAACATTGAGTGTGATCTAATGCACCTGAAATGTCTAGAGATATATATTCAACTCATTTCATGATTTTCTTGTTGATGTAGTTAACATGAACAATAAAAAGGAGAGAAGCTTAGAGCTTAATGCATCCAACAAGAGCCAAAAGGGCAATCTAATACACAATCATGCAACTTTACAAGATTTAAATATTAGAAACACCGATCTTAATATAAAATCATGAGACATGTAGAATGTAAATTAATGTCTTATGAGCATATGTATGATAAGTCTGCATGGACATAAAATGTCAATATATATTGGATTGCTTGTGGGTCAGTCAACTGACTTCTACGGCATACTTGTATATTCAATATATTGTTTTGAATCCACATTAAAGAATTTGGATTAGATAAAGATGATTTAATAAGAAATTATCAACGTGGTGAATCTCAATAGATAGAGATGATATGCTGTGAAATTACCAAGTTCAGTGAAACTAGGCTCTATCTTTGCCTGGAAAGACAAAGTGTCAACTACTTCTTTCTGGTTCATATACAGCTGCAGGCACCTTTCAATAAGATTCTGAACCTGAAAATTTATAAAAACATTGGAAAGAATATTATGTCCCTGTTTCAGTAAAAAATAAACAGGCAATAGATTATCTAGCATAATAACCCTTAAAAGGGTATGTTGGCATTCCTTTTGTAATTAAAGCAGATATTTCTATAAGGAGCTAAATGCCCTTATCATCTTAAAAAACAGAAAAGAAGAAATGCAACACGAACTTAAAAAACCAACAAAACAAAGTTAAAAGATTATGACACTCATGCATTTGGGCATCAAGTATATGAACTAACACTAGAAAAGATGGATAAGAGTCACATATGGCATCATAGCAGTCCAGCAAAATCACATTTGCTGGTGATGATTAATAGAGAAGCATAAAATTCTATTCAGAATCTCAGGTTAATGGTGGTTTTGAATGTTTCTGGAGAAGATATGCTAGTGCACCGATATGATGAGAGGCATTAATTAGAAGTCGTGATGTCAGTGATGCTCGGAGAGATGGAGCACAGCCAAGGCTTGGTTAAAATAACCTTTTTACATCAACCACAGTATATTAGCAAGACATGTTCCTGGCCCCAGATAATAGCAAATATTGCTCGAGGCAGTCAAATTCCAACATAGTGAGTCAAGCATGAATAGGTAATGGCAAATTCCACATGAAACATGTAGCATAACCAAGAATATGAGACACTGATGATCTCTTAGATCTTTTGTGCTTTAGGTCAACATTAATACAGATTTTTTAATGGGAAAAAAAAATAGAGAACAACTTGGTATTTAGCATTCCAAAGCATGTGTAACATTGAACAAGGGTATGTGATATGTGTTGTTCTACCAATATAAACTCTGAACACACGCCAACAAGAGCAAACTGACAACGCATTCTCTTTCACACTCTGGCCTAGAGTCAAAAGATCAACATTTTAGAAACATAGTTCTCTGAAGAAGTATCCTAAAGCATCTCCAAATATCTTAAGAGTATCATTTTTAACAATATCAGGATAGTTTGAGAAGTATCCCACATATTTCCTACCATTATCTTATGAGTACCATGTCCAACAACACATTCAATAAAAATACAACAAGCAACTCAAAAGGATCTTTTTACATAGACCACTTGTTCGCACCAAACAATCCCTCGAAGCTCCAAACTTGTATGGCTTTAAAAAGATATAACAATGCTGAACCATCAAGACAAATTGACTGCAATCATATATCTTAAGCTTTATCAAGTTTACATGGTCTTAAAGAACTCGAGTGCTTGGCTGCTAATACCAAAGAAGTGTTTCGCCCTAGTCTACTGTACTAGTCCAGAGACAGCGGATACAAAGTTCTGCTCCAAATGTTAATTACTGTTGATGGATTCACTAATCCTAAGTATTTGAGAGCTCCTGCAATCCACAAATGAAAAAATAATTTAAACTGAAACATTGCGTAGAAATTTAGTACAATAACAAACCAAAGGTGAAACACACACATTTTACGTTTGTCCTACATCAAGTCATCTGACCTAACACATCTATAATTCAGATGATAAGAAGAATGCGATGAAAAGCAGTACTTCAGCACACAATCAATAATCTGCTGTTTAAATGAAACCGCAGTTCACATAGCACCAGGTTATAAAATTAGGATTATTATTCAGATGGAGCAATTTAAATACCGTATAACCAAATAATGCTCGAATAAGCATTAACAGCTACAAACTAAGATAACAGGAAACCGAGAACTCCATATTAGAAGATGAACAAAATCAAGAATAGCTTCCTTACCAGTTGTATATCCTGACGGGAGACCTTCCTGACTTCTCCACTCGACATATCCCCTCCCCTACGCAGAAAAATCCAACTGCTTCAGGAATTCAAAACCTCCTAACTTAACACTATCCCACTATGCGCACGATCGCTAACTCGGATGATCGTTCATGAAGGACAACCTAATGAAAGAATCAAGCGGGAACATGATCAGATAGCAGATGAAACACACCATGGTGCGTGATCCATGAGGGATCATCCCCTTACCTCTGGGCGAAAGAGCGGAATTCTACATGAGAACGCGGCCAATTTGCGGCTTCGAATTCATGGCGAGGATATATGCGTCGGAATCGGAAATGTGTAGGGCTTCTAGCAGCGGTGGAACGAAGAGGGGGAATGGCGGAGGCGAGAAAGTGGGACGAAGCTTCCCGAGTCGGGAGTGCCCATCCAAAAGAGGAAGATGATAAACACTGCGGTTTTGATCGACGGCTGATGATGTAAGCAACTTAGGTACCTGAAAACATATTATCCCCTTTCGTGAATTCCCCCCGTCATTACCCACTTTGCCATTGCTAAGAACAATGGCATCCGCAGGTAAGTCCCACAGAAAGTTTCCACTAAGAGAGTAGGTAGCGAAACGGGTAACGTATGAACGGTCAAATAATGGCTTGTGATAATCTCGTATTTTCATCTAAGAATTGACCATGTTTGTTGTTTAAGTTAGTAATTATAGTTTTTGTTGACGTTTTTGTTAGTTTTATATTATGCTATTTTATTTAACAAATTTATAATAAAATCAATTAAACGATTATATTTTTAAAATTTTTTATATTTATATTATTTGTATGTTTTTTTAGTGTTTATTTAACATAATACATAATTTTATTCTATTTTTAAATTTTTATCTCCGATTTGATTCTGATAACTATGTTTTTATCATATATTTATATTATGTTATGTTTATTAATCTCTTTATTACTTGATTTAGATTAAAAGTATTTTAGATATTTTATATTCATATATAGATTTTAAACTCAAATAAATTATTGGTAGCTATAAGGATCTTAATATTTAGATAAACATATATGCTAACACGCTGCAGCACGCTGCCTCGGCTCCTCGGCCCCGTGCGCAGCAACACGCTGCCTCGGCCCCTCGGCCTCATGCGCAGCAACACGCTGCGGCCAGCACGCTGTCTCGGCTCCTCGGCCCCGTGCGCAGCAACACGCTGCCTCGACCCCATGTGCAGCAACACGCTGCAGCCAGCACGCTGCCTCGACCCCTCGGCCCCATGCGTAGCCAAGACGCTGCAGCCAGCACGCTGCCTCGGCCCCTCAGCCCCGTGCGCAGCCAACACGCTGCCTCGGCCCCTCGGCCCCATGCGCAGCAAGCAGCCCGCCTGCGTCGTGCTCCTCGGCTCTTCGGCTTTACGCCGCCCGAGACCACACCCGCGCGACCAGCCCACCTGCGTCACGCTCCTCGGCCCATCGACTCCATATTCCCCGAGACCTCGTCCGCGCGGCCAGCCCGCCTGAAGACAGAAGCCATGCATCGGGCTCCTTTCGGGGGGGGGGGGGAATATGATAAGGGTAAAAATGACAGTCAGCCTTAGGACAATGTCAACTGCTCCAGATGACGTCACGCACCTTGGAATTGATCAGAACACTGACCGAGACACATTAATATCCTGCAAAAGCCAAGTCCAACACGCTACACCATGGCTACTGTCAGCCTGCCCCTGCAAGCGGGTAGGGAGCAGAATGCTTCCCTACAAATACCCTCTCGTTCATTAGAAGAGAGGGGGGGACACACTCCAAAAGACTACTTCTCTCGAATCCCCCTCCACATCTTCCTCTAACTTGATCGTCGGAGGGGTCGGGTCGAGCACCCCGACCCGACCTTTGTGCAGGTGCGAAGCCTTCGGAGATCCCCGCCTTCGGAGATTCAGCGGGCTCGAGGAGCGCCCCCGCGGAGTTCCCCGCCTTCCGGACCCGAATCAAGCCGCGACGGCCCCGAGGCCACGGCTTAAAAAGTTACTTACCGTAACACATTCTATAAGAAAAATACGTTGTTTTAAGAGAGGTATATGTAAAAGCATCTAATAAAAATAATAACATAATTTACTGATTTCATTATTATCTATCAATTACAATTATAAAATACCATCCATTATATTCATTGCAAATAGAGGTCAAAACACCTGTATCTTATGGCTACTATGATTGGTTACAATGATCCCACATTGTATTCAGCTAAAGCTTGATGTGTAAGGAAGGGTATGGAGTATTTGACTCATGATCTACATTGCCTCACCGGCGACACAACGTCGGTCCACCAGCACGGTGCAGAAGATACAGGGACTGTCGACATGTTCTCGGCGATAAGATCAACAACCAGAACATGATTTTGGAATCCTTCCAATTGCACTTGAACTTGCAGTCACACTTCCAATTGCATGAGAAAGAAATATAAAGGTACTGCTTAATCATGTTCTTTTTAGGTCACAGTGGGAATTACCCAAGCGGGAGGAGGCCATATCCACTGGAAATTATAGCCACCACAAGGCTTGAGGCTCTTCTCCTTCAGGTCGAACACCCCCACATCTGGAACCACTTCATGGCACTTCTCATACGACCACGAGCCATCGTCCGTGAGATAGATGCAGTTCCCTCTCAGCTCAGGGCACTCCCTCACCTTGACGCACATCGAGCTGTTCTTCCCCAAGAACAACGCGAATTCCTGCAAATTCTCGCCCTCGTTCTCAACCCAGACGCATCCCTTGGCATCGTCTACCTTCAACCTGAACACCTTCACCCTGGTAGTGACGCACTCCACGTAGAGCGGGCGAGGCTCCCACTTGCAATTGGACTGCACCGGGTCCTTCCATCGGTAGACCTGCAACAGCTGCCCCCGCGGCAGCTCCACCAGGTACTTGGAGCAGTCGTAGATGCCCAACCTGGGGGCGACCAGGGTGGAAGCGGGGAGGGGTCCGCCGTCCAGCTCCCAAGTCTCGACCCTGCCCATGGACTCCAGCGTCAGGAACTGCCCGCTGGAAGAACAGATGGCGTCTACCCAGTATAGCGACGGGGTGTCGATGAGCGTCCACGACTCGTCGCCGGCCCTCGCAAAGGCCAGCCCGAACAGGGGGTTGTGAATTAGCATCACGGTGTAGCCTCCCCAAGAAGAGGAGCAAGAGGAGCGAGACGGAGGTGAGGAGACGACGGCTTTCTCGTAGAAGAAGTACCTCAGCCTGTCCGGCTCGAACGGCTCGGGCGGAATGTCGTCCCCGAAGCAGAGTGAGTAGCGGGTGACACGGCCGCGCTCGTCACGGACGGCGTCGACGAAGGGGAAGGTGGTGATGGAAGGGAGCCGGACTTGCTCTCCCATCAATGGGTTCAGGAGCTGGAGCTCGGAGTCTGCGTCGGCGGTGACGAGCCAACCGTGGGAGGAGCCGACGACGAGGCGGTCGGAGACGGGCGGGTCAGGGAGGGGGAGTCTGTAGGCCTTTCGGTCAGCGAGGCTGAAGAAGGCGGCGGCGGAGCCGGTGGGGGTGAAGGTGGGGTTGAAGGGGAGCATGAGCCAGGGGGACTGTGGCGGGGACGGGCAGCCGAGGTGGGCGCCGGAGGCGGAGCGCCAAGAGGAGCAGACGGCAGCGAAGCGGATTCGGTCTGCAACGGGGAGGCGTTCGAGGATGGAGCCGAGAAGCTCCATCGGGAGGTCGGACCAAGCATTCATGGGCCAGCAGAAAGCAAGCAGAAGACAACGACAGGTTGTCTTGTTGAGATGGCGGAGTTGGCGGAAGCTGGAAGACAACGAGCTGTTGTCTGTGGAAGCCGGTGCGGGTGTCGCCGACTTGTGAGGTTTATAAAGGAGGTAACGGGGGCGAAGCAGCTGCGGCCCACATGTTTTGCAGTGTGGACCCGTGTGCGGCTTACTGTTGCGGGGGAAAGGAGGCGACGTGCTCGGCGGGGCAGTGCCATTTCAGGGGCGGCGGAGCGCGACACAGGATGCGGGTCGCCAGCGGAATAGGGAAAAGCGGAGTAGATTGCGACCACGTCCCGCGAGCGCGGCCGCAACCCACCGTCGGATGTTGCGGCTCGCCTTACTCTCTTCAAACGCGACAGCAGAGGTGGCATCACCTAAATCGATCTAGATGTCGATTCGATGTGGAAGATATCTCCTTCAAGGAGTAGTCAATCGCAGCACGCATTCGCGGCCGAACCATAAAAGATGAACCGGTGTGAACCGTTGATGCCGCCAAGACTACCAAACCGGAGTCCAACAGAACCGTCCATTTACGCCCGGGGAATTATTTTTCGCCACCCCGTCTCAAACTTCGATGGGCAACGCTATGACCCACGTACCTCATCCAATAAAATCGCGGGTAGATCGTCTCGAACAAGTGGGAAAAAGGGTTTCGTCCCTAAAAGGACGACCATCAATATGAACCGGTTAAAAGTAAACGTGTCACTTACCACAAATTACTCGTCTACTTACCTTGAAGAATATAGATGGTGTACATCGGGGCTCACAATGACCCGTACTATCCATCGAATAAGCTTGTGGGTATGATATGGGCCAAAATTTAGTGAAAGTATCGCTCTTTTGGGGGCTTCGAGTTCCTCGAGCCCGTCTAATTCGTTCTTTCGTGTGATGTGAGGAGTAGAGAACCAAAAATGGCGAACCTTGTCTCGCTCACCCATACCGCCCTCTGCAGCTACACCTCGCGTCCGATTAGAGCTTCCTCCAATGGTTCCCTCTCTGCCCTTGCAGCTCCTTTGATCGAGAGCGTTGCCTATTGTTTCGCTTCTTGTGAACCGTTATTTTTCTTTTAAGCGTGCTCCTGTATGGATTTCATTTCAGGGGTTCCATTCTCGAAGCCTAAATCTGGAGGACCGGCGATTCTGGAGCTACCTCTTAACAAGATTCGGCGGCCGCTGATGCGGACGCGGGCGAACGACCCCGAAAAGGTGAAGGAGCTCATGGAGAGCATTAGACAAATTGGGCTCCAGGAACCTGTAAGGAAACTTCCTTCGGTTCTTATAGATATGTATTTCTTCAAAAGCACTGTTTTAGGATTATCAATTGTTGTTCTTTTGCTACGTGATGCAAATTGGTAAAGCATATAAGGAACCTCTAAATTGCTTTACTTTCCAAAGGTCTAGACTGAATTCAACTTGTAGGTATAGCCATTTTGTTGGGGGAGAGAAGACTTCGGAACCAAAATAGAAATCTCAGATACCAATAAATAAATAAATAAATAATCATAAAGCTATCAAAATATTTATATGGCTCGACACTCTAGACCTACATACACGGAGAAAATCAAATTCTTTACTACTACAACAACAACTATAATAAAACTGTAAGTCCCAACAAAATCAAATTCTTTACTATATGAGAAAAATAAATATAAGAAATATGTGTCTTGAGTTAACCCAAATCCAATCCTTGGATCTCTTGTACATCATCACGTTTATCTCAATCTCCTATATCCACTAGAGAAAATCCCGAGACACTCAAATTGTTTTCTCTATGTTTCTTCCTCTCGGTCTTTAGATACATAGCATATTTATATCAATAAACCTTAATTCATTAATGACTCTTTCTCCTACTTGAATTCCTAGTCCGAATCCTAATCCTCTAAGAAGTTCGCATCTAATTAGTACTTCTAAAATACTTACTAATCCTAACACATTTTGTTTGTCGTCATCTGAGGATATGAAGTAGAAGGCCGAGATGCTTGAATGATAGGCTTTGGGTAGGCTTTGTGTGGTGCTACCAATGATCTTTGCAATCATTTCACCTTTGGTGAAGTTGGAATCACTGTAGAAAAAAGTCCTTTTGGCTAAGTTTATCTTTAGTCCAGTTAGGAGTACCTTGAGCCTAACCATTTATGCCTTATCTGTTTATCCTGAATAGTAAATACTATGCCATTAGCATACTGGAAAATTTGGATGCTTCATTACTTTTGAATCAATCCTTTGATGCAATGGTTGCTACTTCATGCTTAAAGATCCATTCGAGCATACCCTTGATGTGCCTACTATGAAATTAATAGTCAGGATATGATTTTATAGCATCACAGATCATGTGTTTGACCCAGATCATCCATTTAAGTCCAAAATCTTGATGTTTTAGCATGTCCAATAAGGTTTTCCCACTCAATAACATGAAATCTCTTTCCAAAATCAAGCTTAAGAATGGCTCCGTGTTTATCATTCTTATGTCACTATTTAGGACATTATTTACACCCATGTAATACTTCAGGATGAGACTTTTATGATAAAAACTGTTTTGACTGCCATTAATGACCTCAGGTAGAATGGCCTTGATTTTGTTTGCAAGGATTTAGGAGATCGATATGATAGGACGTACCAAGCAATCAGACTAAAAATTATTTGTGGTAGCTTTCTCCTCCTTGGGGTATAAATTTAATAGAAGTGCATTTGATCTTTTGCAAATTAGTATCCTCTACAAAGAAAAAGTTAAACAGAAATATGAAACTGTTATTAAAAATAGGCTAAGCTGGTTGGAAGGGTGCAAGTGTGAATGCATCTGGTCCAGGATTTTATGTTTTCTCAAGCAAGAAAACGGTGAATTTGATTTCGGTTTAGGAGAGGATATAGTGTTGCTTATAACTTATTACTAAATAATCTAGTTTTTTGGGGGATTTACATTGAGTATATTTAATCTAATCAAACAGGACTTTGAGTACGATTTCACTGAAGTTAAGTCTCCTAAGAGTGGAAAACTAAAAGAGAGATTAAAAATGAAGTGGATGGACAGCTCAATTACTTTTCTCCAAGATTTGTATGACGCCATACATGAGGTCTGAATTTCTATGCTAGTGATGTCTCTTGAAGCATAGAGGATTCTTCTTGTTTGTTAAAGTCCCAAGTTTCAAAATAGAAAGTGTTTATCATAAGAAGTTTTTATACAATCTTGACCTATGCTCTTGTAGCATCATTTTCTCTATAGTGGGTTCCAGTAACTTCCTGGACTGAACATAAGACACCATCAAGGTTTACCCAATTTATGGACAAAAGAGGTTCAATGGTCCCAAACGAAAAAAAATGGCTCTAAAATAACATGGAATCAGGAATCAGCCTATGATTGATTGTTAGCATATGGTTCTAGTGGGGAAAATTCTAGATATAAAAGAATGGCTGTAAAAAGTAGTTAATAGTGCTCCAAAATTTTGGGTGCGAACCAATACCTTATGATGTTGTACTTCATAAACGAAATGCAAATGTCAAAATTTTCGTATCATTGTGCTAGCACAACCTTTTGTAGATCTTATAACTTTTATCTACAATACAGCTTTTTTTAAATGGTTTCTGATTCATGATTACAATATGCTTGTGACAATGTCGTTAGGAATTTGTAATCCCTTGTGATTATATGCCAAAGAATTCAGCCGAGTGATAATGAAATTAGCGCTAGCATGGGTGATAAGGAAAATAGCTATGTAACCCCAGTTCAAGTGGTGTCTCATATATATCTATTACATATCTGGACATATGCATATATTTCCGTATACATAAGTATATATAGATAAATTTACATATCCGTGTATGCATTTCAATATAAATAATCTGAGACAGACCTATATTTGATTAAAAGTTTTTTGAGTTTGGCTCATTCTTTCAAAAATCTTCAGAAAGGATGGGAAGAAAAAATAAAAAAATATTTAATCTAAAAAAAGAATTTAGTAGATGAAATGATCCATTAAGGACAAGAGCCTCTTTTTGGGTGAGATGCATATACTGACAAATGGCAAATAGCTAGCATTACTTTGAAGATTCCATACGTAAGGCAAAGGTGGTCTACTATAATTCAATATGTAGATTCCATATATGTGGCATCCTGAAAATTTCTTAAGGGGCAAACGTGGTCGTTATCACGAATAGTCCTATATTTTTCAAGAATGTGCTATGATGTTGACACAACAATATGTTCAACTCCAAAGTTTGTCAGCTATAAACGCTAACACAACTCAGCATAGGTTTGTTGCTTGCACAATCATATTCAGTAGGCTTAGAATTGTAAAAGAAATTTCCTTCTCGTGGCCCTTTATATCCAATTTATATATACTTCTAAAAAGATTGTAACATTATGGTTGTTAAAATGATTATGAAGTTCCTAGTGATGTTTGGTTTAAGATTCCAAAGAATAAATGAACTTGCAAATTGGATCAACCTCCTTTGGATTTTGGAGCTATATAGTGTGACAATTCTCCTTGGAATGGTAAGATGAATCATCTAGTTTCTGAATGTTCAATGCACAGATATTGATCCAATGTCAGATGGTGCTTTACACAAAATGAATCCTCTTGTTCAATTTTCTTTCAGTTTTTGTAGACAAATAATTCAACTATCACATATGCTTAAATGCTCGCTTATCGAATTCATGAAAACTTGCAGATTGATGTGCTGGAGGTGGATGGAGTTTACTATGGTACTCATACTACCAAGAGATATACTGATCTTCCTATAACTCCAGCATATCTAAAAGAGATAATCTGTTTGTAGGTTTTTCTGGATGTCACCGTTTCGAGGCTCATCAGCGCCTCGGTCTCCCAACAATTCGCTGTAAAGTCCGACGAGGAACAAAGGAAACATTAAGGTTAGTTGCTCCTTCACGATCACGCTATGTCTCAGTATTCATGCCCCCCGATGACAATTTGAACTGGATTGCATTTGCCTTTCTCTTTCAGGCATCACATGCGATGAACTAGAATCTGTGGCAAATCACCGCTTTTCTCTTTATTTTTCAAGATAAGTCATAAACTACTCCTTCAATGTACTTGAATCATCAAATCTACAGATATTGATCTACACAAAGCTCAATGACTGAAAAAAATTCATATTATTGGCCTCAAATTGTTGGAATATTACAACTTGTTATTGTTGTATATATCAATATTTACATAGTCAATCTTTGTGCTACTATATTGCTTATGAAGGTGAATCTCTGAGCAAAACTCTGAATTCAATTGATATGTTCTTCAACATTGTTCTTTGTCGAGAGGTTGCATAAAATTATTATGGTTGTGTTGTGGTAACTACTGACCATGGCAATCTAGGCTTTACGGGATGAGAAGCTGCAACTATCAGCACAATGTTGTGCCCTCTCCATGTGAGATGCTGCGACTGTGATGGTGATTCTATACCATGCGACAAAAGCAGGTTTAGACCTGTGAGTAGATACTTGGTCGTACTTCCCATGTAGATATAACTACTAGTACACATTTGTATAAAGTTGACTTCATTTGTTTGGATAGTCTTTGGCATCAGCTATCTTTCTTTATATTCATGTTGATGTGCTTAAAGGAGTTGACCAACCCAGCGGCATGATTCAGACCGTCTGTAACGTTAGAGAGGCTTGAAGTCAGCTCTTTGATTCTGGTGTTGATGGATATGGTAGGAACAGTATACTTCAATGTTGATGAGAAGTATTCTACAGGCAGAAGCATTCACTGGAACCTGAAACAGAGAGTTACGTAATTGGTCCAGATAAGTTAAGTCTGCTAGCTTTTTGTTAAACAAGCTTACTGGTTGGTTCTTGAAATGTAGTCTTTTTGCATGGAGGTTTAGAGATCATGCATGGTGTGTAATCTTTTAACAAGTGTTCGATCATTGAGTTCACTATAAGCCAAAGAATAGCTTCTAACAAACCAAAAAGCAATCCAGAGACAAAACCTGGCTTGTTCGATACGCAGTAAAAGCTAAAAGTGAGTGATAGAATCTTCTCGAAAGTGACATTGGCTACTTCTCTTGATTGGACTACAGGACATGGAACATAATCCATCCGTGTTAGGAATGAATCTACTGTGAAGCAAAGTGAGATTAGCACTCTTGTTTTTTTTCAGACAAACAGTAGCAAAATGTTTAATTCTAAAGCAAAATGTTTCAACAAAATATAATAGCCTGTGTGTTATTTCAGAATCACGCAAGAATGTTGTTGCAGTCTTGATTGGTCACAAGCCACCAACCATTCTTCTTCATCACAAATGCATGATGGTTACAAAGAGACTTCTGATAGATGAATTCAAATGCCTTCTGTCACAGCTTAGACAAGTAAGGCTTATTAGGATGCAAGACTTCACACGAGACTTCAAACTCACACCACACATAAAACGATCAGCAAGCCATAGGCGGAAGATCGCCCTTGCCGGCGCAAGCCGGCTGCAGCGGCGTCCTCCGACACGCCGCGCTGCCAAAGAGCAGGAACCCGAGGGCGTGCCCGGTGACGGCGACGATCAGCACGCCGCCGTTGAACGACATGACCGCGAGCATCACGAGGTAGGCGAGGCCGACGCGCAGCGCGTGCAGCGCCGTCTGGGCGAGACCCGTGGCGATGCGGCCGGCTCCCGGCCTGACGAGGCGGCAGTGGTGGAGCCACTCGAGGAGGAAGGAGAAGGCGAAGACGACGACGAGAGCGAGGGCGTACATGCCGCCCCTGGTGCCGGGCCAGCCCGTGAAGAGGATCTCCGAGTTCTTGCCCCAGAAGAAGGTCATGTGGGTGTAGTGCGTCTCGGCCATGGAGGAGGCGTTCATGCCCGTCTCGCTCATCAAGCCGTGATCCATCTCCGAGTTCCTGTCTTGGGAAGTATCAGGGTTTGAGGAGAAGCGGAGGAGGAAGGGAAGACTTTGTGCACTCTTGGGAAGACGAGAGAAGAGTACTTTGCATGCGGTACAGATAAAGACCGGGGGTTGATAGTACATTGCCGCAAAGAATGGCTACTTTCGTATCATTCTACGTGTGGAAGATTTATAACAAGATGATGTGAAATAATTTGTCGAGTCTTTTCAATACAATTTAGTTCAAGAAAATGGCAAGCTGAAATTTTCTTTGTCAACCAATAAAAACTTATAACATATTTAATAATTTACTTAAACATTCCTAAAGAGATTCAATTAATACCTAGCTAATAGAATATGGTTGTGATAGGAATATGTTGTTAGTATAAAAAATTATAATTGTGTTATTATTATATGAAAAATTTTAATATCATAATCAAAATAAAAAAACAATAGATTAATATGAAGATCGTATATCTTTGGATGCTATTTTAAAAATATTTATCTAATTTACAAATATACCGTCGGTCGGATCCAAAGGTTACAGTGATATCGGTATGTAAGGATAATTAGACTTGTATTATCCTTTTTTTCTATCTTTCACGAGATCACTGTAAGCGATGAAATATGAATTAAGGAAGATCATACCCTTTTATAAGCGAGAGCAAATGATTTAGAATGATAATTAAAAGAATTCCTCCCAAAGGTCATTTTCTAAGAAATTTTATTATAATTAGATATTTTTTCTATTGATTGATAATCATATTTAGAATCCATTCAAATATATAATATATCTTACTTAATTAAATAAGGTTATATAATTTAATATTCTCTCACTTGGCCCATTAATTAGTAAGATATAAAAGAAATTTAAAATTAAAATAAATAAAATAAAACTTTCTTTAAAAATAATTTTACTTAATTAGATTTTAATTTTTTAAAAAAAGTATTATATATGGATTTTAAAAATAAGTTAATAAGTATAATAATACTATATTAAGTCTAAGTACCAATGTAAGCCACAACGGTTGTATGTTATACTCCCTTTTATATACTACAACACTATTAGTTTTTTCTAATATAGTTCATAACGATCTTTATAATTTATCTTGTTAAGATATTTCGATTATCACATTCAACTATAATATGTATACATTATAAATGATAAAATATTTATTATAATTTATATTCCATAAGCATATAATACTAGTTGCAATTACTAGTCAGATAAAATATAAGAATATAAATTATAAATAATATTCACTAAATATATTTTAATCTAATTTATATAGAAATAATTTAATAATAATAAAAATAATAACCATGATAATCATTAGTATTAATTAGTATAAAAGAAAAAAACTCATATGATAACTATAATCATAATAAAATATAAATAATAACTTTATGTTAAAATAAAAATTATTTTATAGTTTTAAACATAAACATGTAAATAACTAAACAAATATCTGAGAACAATAATTAAAATTTAATTATCACATATAAAAATTTTATCAATATGTCATATATGAAATTTATAAAAAAATCATAATTTATATTTTTTAATTTCGTATGGAACCTAAATTAGATTAGTCAATCTTATTTAATTAAGTAAGTTTAAAATTATGCTAAACATTGACCCAATTAGATTAATCAAAATTAATGTTGACCAAAGTAAAAAAAAATAATCAAAATTTGATTTTTTCTAAATTTGATCAAAACATTATTGATCAAATATAAATCCAGTCAAGCAATCAAAATACAATCATGATCAAGTCTGATCAAAATATCTAATTAAAATAAATTAAATTAGTTAATCGATGACCCTATCAGTCGTCGCATCGTGCCGTTGCACCCACATGTGACTATTCTCACTGTGCACGGGTTTCTCACTAGGGAACACCTCCATGGCCATGGCTCATCGACCAACTCTAATGGTTATCACGGTGTGTGATTGTGCTGTTCTTGTCTGTCACAACTATTGGGAACCATGACCTTCAGCATCTAGTCGATGCTAATCATGACCAGTAAACACCACCACAACGACATTGTTACAATCATTTGTCAAAGGTAGTGTCTCAGCCATAGTCGATGCTAATCATGACCAGTAAACACAACCACAATGACATTATTACAACCATTTGTCAAAGGCAGTGTCTCAGCAGTGGCACTACTGTATGTGTTGTTGCATGCGACCAATGTAGGTTGGTTGTTATAGGGTTGCGACACACAAGCAATCATGCATATGATCGTCGTCGACTATTGCATCCCATTGTACTTTCGTCGTGTATAGCAGCACTTGTACATAGTTGTTGCCTACGATAGGGTTGACGATCATCGGAGGTTGTCATCCTCAATAATGCTATCATTAATAGTAAGTTGTTGACGGTAGTCCATTGATTAAAAATAAGAAACCTCACATCGCTATGATGGACGAGATATAGTAAACCAGATCGACAACACATATGGATCGTTTAAGCATCATACAATCAAAATTGGATAACACCATTTCGCTAGTGAAGAGTGCTAATAAATAAATCTATATACAAAATAGATTTTATGATATAAGGTATTTGATTCCTAAACATAAAACATTATAATTATGCTATTGTTATATGAAAAAATTTAATATAGAATCAAAATCAAATAGCAATAGATAAGATAAAGATTACATACCTTTAGATAGATACCATTCAAAAAAATATTTATCTATTGTCAAATTCGAAAACTAAAGTGATACTGATCTTTTATGTTCGAGATCGTATCCTTTTATAATAATAGATGAGAACAGAGAGTTTAAAAAGATAATTAGGAGTGTCTATTATCAAATTTATCTCCTAAAAAAATTCTATCATAATTAAACTTTTTATTAATTAATAAAGAATAAGATTAAAATTTAATCAAATCTATAACATATTTTTGCCTAACTATATTAAGCCATAAAATCTAACACACGTGTCTTAGAGGTATACAACTTGATTTGGACACTTGCGGTTCTGAACCTTCTCCATTCACCGGAATGTTTTGTTTCGATTCAGGATTACACACGTGGCATTTAAAAGCAACACGTTAGTGCCAATTATCATATTAAATAATATAATTAGCCATCTTCAGTTTGGCCAATCACTCACATTTCATGTCCGGAATGGTTCGATGTCACGCGGTGATGCACAAACCAAGCCCAACCAGCGTTCACAGAACCTGCTACAGTCGAACCGAGACGATCCACTACATAGAAACCACACATTAAATAAGATTAAGGCTGGTCGTGGCTGCTTGGAATCACTTCATCGATCTAAAGAAGAAACCATATGAGCCGACCTAATGGATGCACACACTCAGGGAGTGTCCGACGATGCGTTCTGCTTCACTTCTTCTTCCTCCATGGTGTCGCATATGCTTCTCCCTCTGGTCTCCGGCAGGCTGACAATGAACAGGCCGCAGCAGCCGATGACGAACCCGAACACGCCGAACGACAGGAAGCTCCGCTTCCGCCCCTCGGCCACCAGCACGGGGGCGAAGACCCCGCCGAGGACGAGCGCCTGCCTGACCATCGAGATCGCTGAGTTCCTCACGCACGTCGGGAACAGCTCGATGGTGTAGATCAGCAGGACGTTGAAGGCGGTGCAGGCGCTGAAGAAGGAGACCACCTCCGACGCCATCTGCCACAGCTTGGAGGTCACGAGCACGCACAGCACGCTGAACGCCCCGCCCATCGTGGTGAACGTGAGCGTCGAGCACCGCCGGTTCAGCTTGCCGATGAGGAAGAGGGTGATCAGCGACGAGGGCAGCTCGGCCAACGCGTTGAATGTGACGCTCAGATAGAGGTTGGATCCCAAGTTCCCCACGTTCAGTGGCATCCCGTAGTAGACCATGCCGATCCCGAATCCGGCTATCATGGTCGCCATAAGCCGCCGTAACGCCCACTTTTTCTGCCAGAGGATCTTCATCGCCGAGAAGATGTCCACAATCCCTGTATCTTCTGCAACGATCAGTTTCGAGAAGCTTGAGTTGATCACGTCGTCGTTCGTCGATGCAATGCTCTTGAGCGTCTGAATGGCCTCATCCCGCCGGCCGCGCACCAGGAGCCACCTCGGGGATTCTTTGATCAGGAAGAAGAGGAGAACGGAGTAGCAGGCGGAAGGAACAGAGGTCCACAGATAGAGCGCCCTCCAAGATGATCCACGGTTGATGTAGGCCATGGCGGGCAAGGATAAGAATCCCATGGTGAAGCAAAAGAAGCCGACGATGCTTATCTTTTCCCGCCATCTCTTGCCGACGAGCTCGGTCGACAGGACGAGGGAGGAGGTGCCGACTGTGGCCCGACCGAACCCGCAGAGAAATCTCAAGGCCGAGTAGGCCCACAGGTTAGGGGACACCACCGTCAGGGTGGCGGAGAGAGACATGGTGAGGCAGGAGAGGAAGAGCATGTTCTTCCGGCCGAGCACGGAGTCCGCGAGCGTCGCGAGCAGCAACCCCCCGGCGAGGCAGCCGGCGAAGTAGGACGAGGCAGGCAGGCCGACGACGGCCGGGCCCGAGCACTGAAGGCTCCACTCCGACACCACCGAGGCGTGCATGGGGAGGTCCCAGGCCCAGGAGCCGGGAGCAAGGCCGCAGGGGCTGGAAGCCGTGGCGCACGCGGCGTCGTCGGTGCCGGTGCAGTGCCACGCGGGCTCTGCGTCCGTGAAGACGTTGATGAACGTCTGCTGCGCATCGAAACACCAAGCGAAGGAGACGAAGAATGCTTGTAGAAGCTGGAGCACGCAGTTGCCGCCGATGTAACTCTCGAGGGTGTCGCCGACCGACGTTGCCGGCGGCTTCCTTGCTGCTCCAGAAGGGCTATAGTGAGGAAGAAGTGGTGCGGGGTCAACCATCGTTCTGATGCAGCGAGGGATCGAGAAGAGTACTCAGAAGATGGGTAGGATAGGACTACTAAGAAGACGGGATTTATACAAGCGACATCTGCGGTAGATGGTGGTGGCAGAATCTCAATTCAACATTCACAGCTCATGAACAACCTTTTAACCCATCAACCATCTTCGCTTTAGTAAGAGGTCTCAAGATCCACTCTACTTCTCGTGGAGGCATCTGTGGTTCGATCTTTGTCGTAGATCTATCGTCAACTTTATCTCTCGTGGAAGGAAAGATTCCTTTTGTTCATCCCATCACATTAGGAACAGTGACAGCCATTCGATGGATTGATATATGACCTGATGCCTCATGAGGTCGTTGATTTGAAATGTCACGAGACTTGGCATATCCATGTCAGACTGACGCTGGACGGATGTGCGGTGATCGCGAGGGTATTTCCATCAACACGAATTTTAATGCATTTTTGTATGGTCCAGATGTGCTGCATATGTATAGTAGGCCGATTGTCACCTTATGTGTGGGGTTAATGCCTTTGCTTTCGAGTGATGCCAAATAAATTCCATGAATTAAATCAGTGTAAATTATAAATGGAAATACCATTCGATTCGATTCCTCGATTCCGATTGGGTTCTCAGACTCGAAGAAGAAAACAAAGTAGCACGAAGGAGATGAGAGTATGACAAGACAGGGTTTGAAGATGTCGACAAGGTAGATTTTGCGGATGGGATGGGATGCAAAACATGTCGTCACTGCCTGCGTATCACACACAGCTGGTGCCTTGGGAGATGATCGAGATGAGTTGCTTGGTTGTCAGTGAGATGCACATGAAGACTCGGCCATCGTTTTTACCATCCCGGTCTTTGGGAGGACATGCATTTACAGACATTAATGTATTCCTGCCAAGACGAAGAACACTGTGGCTGTTCTCCCACATGAACCAACGTACGACGCTGACTACTTTCCCGGTCGTATGCTGCTCAACAAAAAATGCATTAGGTGGGAGGAGGGACCATGCACGCGGACGCTCTCTCGTGATCCCATCCATTCTTTCCGCCGCATGCATCTATGGGCTCCCTCCCTCTCTCTCTCTCTCTCTCTCTCTCTCTCTCTCTCTACCTTCTTTGAGTCTGGGGGGTGTCCATGGATTCCAAAACCCAAAGTCCATGCCTGATAATGTTCATGGCCACAACGTGTTTAGTGAGCTCATGTTCTATTTGTCGAAAATTCTATATGATCATTACATCAAAACCAAAGATGTAAGACTTGTGATGTCGCCAATGAGCTTGCTTTCTGTTCAATGAGAAATGCAGGGTGATAAGTGAGCATGTGCCTGTCTTGGGGATCCGTGCTGGTGAGACCACGTTGTGCGCAGTAAAATCTAATATCCTGTTTATAGATTCTCATTAGATTGCACATGGTTACGGTGTGGCTGTGTTACCACTTAGATGTCACGGGATTTGGATTTTGGACATAAGTGAGAGATCCGACGCGGCAACCTGCGGGCTCACTCTGTATTGGCACGTGGAAAGCGAGATAGGATAAGAATGATGGGAGGACAGCTTGGCGTTGATGGCTTTCACTGGGCCATCATCATGTCGTGAACTGCACCAGTTGTGCCCAAAGACAAATTGTACTTGCTGACAAGGATACGATTGACAAGTCGATAGAGTGAGTAAACATGCCAAGTCATCATGTCCGATAAAACATTGTGGTGATGGAGGCATCCGGGAAGAAGGTTCCCGAATTATGCTGACTATTCCTGCACAGAATCCAGCTAGTTCTGAACCACATTAACTAAACAAGCATTGTGTATCCAAAGGATATCTATCCATTGCCACATGGCACAAGTCTAGTCGTGTCAAACGTGAGGTCAAGATGACGTGTCTCTCCATGATCCAAGGCAGGACATGGATAAGCGTTCCTTAAGAGTCGTCATCAGCTGGCTTAACTTTAAATTGCATAGTTTCCATGGCAGAAAAGAAAGGTGGGAGATGGCAATCGATTCAACGCATTATATTTTTGAAGATTAAAAGAAGATCACAAAATTAGTTTCATATTACTGAGGTGTTCTCCAATTTGCTTCTACTTTAAACTAAAATATATTTTACTGATATCTCATCTTCAATATTGTCAATATCTAATAGCGATGAGCTTTAGTCAAATCGATTAGAATTAACAACTTTCTAGCTTTATGGATCAAATTTAGTATATATAATTTAATTATTTTATTTTTTAGCGATATGAGATTATCCTCTTTGAGTCTTTATCTCTATTTATCTCACACACATGAATATTGATGAGGGTAATAATGACGATAAGACTCGGGTGACGTCAGCTGCTCCGGATGATGACTCGCGCCCCTGTTGACCTGAAAGCACCTGGTCAACACGGACCGGAACGCCGACCGATGCACATTAATATCCTGCTCAGGCGCACTAACTTGATCGTCGGAGGGGTTGGGCCGAGCTCCCCCGACCCGACCTGTGTGCAAGCGCGAAGACGAAGGCCTCCCACTAAACGTCGAGACGAGGAGCTCCCTCCCGGAGGGAACAGCAACCCTGTCGCGATCGGACCACCGCAGTTGGCCACCTCAGCAATCTCAAGGGTCGTCCCAGGGAGATCCCCAATCATTCGGACCCGAACCCAACCACGTCGATTCCGAGACCACGACTTAAGGTTGTTTACACGAATAAATATGAACATCTAAAATAAATTATCTTAGGGTGTGTTTGAGAGCACAATTGAAATATGCATTTAGGACTAAATACATATCTGAAATATGATAAATTGATGTTTAATATTTTTTTTTAATCGTCGAAATTTAGATGTAGCATTAACATTTTGCATTCAACATTTGTGGGATACTAATGAATTTTTTTTCCAAAAATACTCAATAACATTATATAAAATTATAAAGTTATCACTATATATATATATATATATATATTCTGATTTCTGTCTTCATGCCTCCTTTTCTCACAAGTCTTTTTATAAGATGAAATTTTTATTTATTTATTTTTTAAAAAAATTATATTTATTATATATCTTTTAATATTATTTATTTATTATTATATCTTGGCTATACAAATTTTTTTTTGTAAGATTACATATTTCTATTTATTTACTTACCAATTTAAATAAAAATATTTAATTTTGAATAAATATTTAAAATATATAATTTGTCTATTACTTATCAAACATTCAAAATATTTCATAGCTAAGCATCCATTCAAATCCCTTTCTGCAAGAGGTGGAAGCAATTGCTACTTTGGTTGCACCCAAAGACATGCAGTGAGAATGTGTCAGTATCCCATGAAGAAGAAGCAGCAGCAGAAATCCTACACCATCTCGTAGAGAATTTATTATGCATTGCGTGCTTCCAAGAACGCATGGAATTCCTCTCTGGCCTTCTGCATTCGCGGACTGATGGTGCAATAAGAGGATGGCGACGCCGGATACGAAGCCGGCGACGTAGAGAACTTGACATGGCGATTCGACAGCTCGTGCGACTTCCGCGGGGCCAACTTCGACGTGCTCCTCTTCAGCGACCCCTTCCGGTCGCTCTCGAACACGAAGGCCGCCTTGACCGGCGAATTCGCCCCGTTCCGGCTGCTCCTGATCAGCTCCAATGGTAGGTCGAAGTAGGACTGCACGTCGTCGCCGTCGCCGTCGCCATCCAGTATGGCGGATGAAGACCACGACTCGCACTCGAACTTCTCGAGAGAGGCTGCTCTCGAGGCAGTGCCTGTCGATTCTTGTCCGTCTTGGTTGGCCTCCGTTGCAACTTGTGATCCGCTGACATGCGGCAATGCATGCTTCTTCTTGTGGGATAAAGCGAGCAAGAACAAGCACCCACACCGGAACCTCTCGCCGTGGCCGACATCGTCGACAACGAGATCTCCATCGTCACGCTGCCGCTGGATCGCGCAAGGTCGCCCCACGCAGTTGCTCAGGGAGACTGTGTGCGAGGGTGAGGCGTGTGTGTTTGGGCGAGTCTTGCAGCTCGTGGTCGAACATGGAAGGCTGCAGCTGAGACACTCGGGAGATTTGGGCATCGAGAGAGACTCCTGTGGCTCGTTCGTCTTTGCAAGCTGGCACGGTGGGTTTCACGGACAAAATGGGTGAGAAGAAGATGGGGTGGTTGAATGCATTTGAAGGTGTAGAATATGATTATTATGGAGAGAGCGTTGCAAGCACGAAGCACAGGTAGTGTTCTACATGTTCTTCCTCGCTCCTCCGCCAACGTAATGATGTATCACGAGCACTACAAAACACCATGACTGGCCTGCAACGATGAACGAACACAAAAAGAGAAGCAATAAAGAAACATGCGAATGCTGCTCGAGCGAGATAAGATAGATACACTTTTCCTATGACAAGTATTTTAGGTCATTGGATCATCTGCTGTCAAAATAATATCCAGAAAACTAGCAGCAAATCTAGTAGTGAGTGGGAGACACCAAATAATTATTGGTGAATATGTTACGTTTTATATAACATTTGTCTGAAATTGATGAGGATAGTAATTATGATAAGACTCGGCTAACGTCAGCTGACGCCTCACGCCTCGATCGGCGCGACTGTACTCGGTCAACTGAACCAGAACACCAGCCTAGCGCATTAACGCCTACTCAGGCTCGGTTCTTCACGCCACGTCAACGCCCATGTCAGACGCTACCAGCCTGCCTCCTGCAGGCGAGCACATCAAACAACAGTAAGCTTCCCTATAAATACCCTCGCATTCTGAACGGAGAGGAGGGAGGGGACAAAACACTTCTTCATCTGAAACCCCCTCCACATCATCTAACTTGATCGTCGGAGGGGTCGGGCCGAGCACCCCGACCCGACCTTTGTGCAGGTGCGAAGCCGAGGATCCCCGCCGGACGCGCAGACGATGAGTTCCTGCCCGGAGGAAACGACGACCCCGTCCCGATCGGACCATCGCACCGGACCGACCCCGCGGGCTCGAGGGATGCCCCGGAGAGATCCCCGTCGTCCGGACCCGAACCGAGCCACGTCGGCCCCGAGGCCACGGCTCCCAAGTTGGTTACACCAACAGAAATATTTTCTTATTCTTCGTTAAGAATAAGCCAGCAATATTACTCCTTTAACACGCAGAAAAATAAAGACAAAAGATACCCCAAATAATTTCCCAAAATTTAAGGGTAAGACTATACTGATGTTTCAATAATGTCCAACCCTAGCATTAGATCCATAAAAAGAGAAAAGCCAACTTATAAATGTCTCACAGGTAGATGATGAAAGAATTAAATCACATCAAACACATAGGATGATGAAAGAACTAAATCACATCAAACATACAGGATGAAAAGATATCTCAGAACCAAATCCCATCAAATCAAATATGCCATATTTTCTTTTTCATCGAAGAAAGTAACATTTTTAAGTTGATCTGAAAAATAATCTTTCCCTGATATTCCTTTTTCTCACTGTTGAATAGATGCTGATACAATAACTTATTACACATATAAAAATATCTCAAATTTATTTTATTAATGAATCAACTAAATTGCTCTTACAGGAAGAAACAAGTAAAAGATTAGATCAGTGGTGTTAAAAGTGAGAAGAAAGCCTGAAGCATATTTATTGGGGATGCAACTCATATACATACATCATGAAGCATGCTACATAATATATATTGTGTACTACATAAAGGAAGCAAGCGTGAGGGCAGACATGGTGATGATGCTTCATGCAACAAGTATGCAATTATTGGTGCATAAAAGATTTATTCCCATAGCTTGAACCACCCGAATTTTTCACCCATGTCAGCTGCAGTTCGACTTCGCCGCACTCCACATTTCTGAGCCTGAGAATAATATCCTGCACCAGCTTGCCACCCATCCATTTGATATGGCTCTCACCCACCAAGCAATTTTGCCTGCCTGGCTTCACACTCGTTATAATGCTGCTGTCTGGAACACCTGACAAATCCATCTTGGCAGCCTCCAGAAGTGGCAGGATGTCAAGCTCAGCCTCGCCCATTTGATCATCTCGACTGAATGTGTCCTTGTCATAAACTTCCTGCGCAATGCATCACGTAAGTAATATGGAAATTTAAGCAATGGTATCGATTTGTGCATTACTGGATAAGTTAACTATGGTTTTTCGCTACTGGCAAAATAGCATTCTGGAGTGCTAACCAGGTAAAAATTCAGCACCATGCATAAGCAAAAAGAGAAACATCAGGATACTTCTAAAAGGTAATATATAGTAGTACTAGGCTGATTGGTTTTAATTTCAGACTTGTTGGAGTTCATTCGATGGCAGTTGTAGTTTGAGGGGCATAAGGTCCTTTCCCACGGTGTCCGTAAACAAGATGAACCAATAATCACATGATATGACGCATGTAAATTTTGGTTAGGGCTGTACAAGTTCAAATTGATCTAGAATTAAGAAAATAAATGCCAGTTATTGGATCTGATGTCAAGATTTGGTTCGTGGGTATGAGTTCCCTATTCCGGTCAGTGATTTCTGCGGGAGTTCTTTGAGTGTTTTTTTTCTCTACTATCTAATATGCAACAACAACAATAAAACTGCAAGTCCCCGCTATTTGGGGTCTCTACCATCTAATATGACTATTTAACGTATAGAATCCTATGGATTAACTAAGGCATGAAAGAATGTTTCAGTGAAATATTAGTGGCTTCATATGGATGCACTTTTTACATTTCTTCTTTACCTGTGTACTTTCAATCTGTCTCTCGATGAATTATTATTATGATACCAGAGAAATAAATAAATAACATAAACAACATTTCAGAACCAGATGACTTTTGTCTGAACAGTCATACATGCTGATAGTGACAAGTTACTGCAACATAAAGAGTGAACCAAAAATCTTAACGCATCTAACCAATATTTTGAAACGCAATCTCTCTGCTTTGAGAAAAAGAATACTAATGTTGAGACTCAAATGAACTCGTTTACCAAACATCAAGAATGTGAAGAGGTTCTTGGAGTAAAAAGATGCAAAAAAATGCAGGATTTAGAAACTATTATCTTTTCTTTTTTATGTTAGAAGCAACATAAGATCCTGCATCATAGGCCACAAGCCTCAAGACCAAGAGTATAGTACAAGACTCGTTAGAGCTAACTGAAGCCCCAAAGTTGATAGGACATCAGCCACCATAATGGTTGGAGAATGTCCATGGCAGGCAAGATGGACACCTAGGATCCAACCTCTAACCTCTCATTAAAGAGAGAGATACTCTACCAATCTAGAAAAGGGAAAACAACAATTTAGAAGATTTTTTAATACTTAATAAAAAACATAGCACACTAATATAATGATTGGAGATTCATTTCACCAAACTAAAGCTGTTTCAAAAAGTTTAGCAAAAAAAGATCGCAGAAAAAACACCATCTAACATAAAATATACTAATTCAGTTGGTTATAAATGCAACATTCAAAAAGCAAAGGATCCGTTCTCCATGATGTTGCAATCATAAGCATGACGATTAAACAATGCTATCTAACGTTTATTGTCACACAACCATGATGACTCAAGTTAATTTGGAATGATCATAAACACATGTACAGATGCAACATAATTGATTACTGAAAACCTGAAACTAAAAGTTCAGACTTGGGTCAGGTTCAAGTCAGTGATTGAAAAATATTAATCTGCTGCAAATTTTTTTACATCTAATTTGATTTCTCTATCTTTTCTCAGTTATTTATTTCAGATTCACAAGTCCAAGAGTTGGATCTTTGATTAGTTTATGAGATCCATATGCCCTGAATAAAGACATATGCCAATAGACAGTGTGAAATAGGCAACAACATAGATGCACCTACATATGCCAATAGATGGCATTAAGTGCCAGAAACTTGTTCTAATTAGATTAACCACATGCGAGGCAACAAAATATATATGTGATAAGAGGCCAAGAATTAGTAAGAATCACTAAAGAAACATAATTGAAGTGCACAAACTATTGACTTGTACATTTGCGAGGCTTTCAAAACACTTATCATAGAATACAGAATTGCAGATATTACAAATTCAAGTAAAACTTAAAGAAGATAAAACAAATGCAGCTAATTAAGCAACAATCCTTAAAAAAAGTAGCCTTGACTCGTTATTTGTAAATACTGAAAATCCTACTGACAGTAGGAACCAAGTCTCATGAATCTCACTGGCATTTGGGGTCTTACAGTACAAACCAGTTACAGGACTCATAGCAGACACTAGACTCACCTTTGGTGTCATTCATAGACATGCTCTATCTGTATTGTTACCTCTCTATGTTGACTTCAGCTTAGATTATCAGACACTAATATAAGAATCAATTACATGTTGCGTACAAGTCTAACTTGTATGTCTAGAAAAAAAAGAGATTATTCTACATTCATTCCTTGTTTAAGACAAGAAAAATATCTAAATACTATGAGATCTTATTGGGTGTGGATACTTACATTATTAAAATAAGGAAGGATAAAACTTACAAGCTTAATTGGTTGAATATGATCTGAAACAGAAAGAGTCAACTCCTCATTCCACTCTGGATTGACATTCTTCTTCTTCACACCAGTCTTCACTTTCTGACATGAAAGAATTACAAAACATAACACTTAAATACTAAATTTTTGTCACTAATGTGAGATCAGAATATGAAGGGTTTAATAAAAGATCTAAAATAGAAACCTCAACAAAGATGTGATGAGATGCTAGATGAATTTCTGTTTCTAAGGAACTTCATATAGATACTCGTGAAAATGTATACATTACTGTCTCTATTGTGAACTGGATGAACTTCAAAAAAAAATTATTTTGACCTCTGTTTTGCCTCAAAAGAGACTTGATCCTGCCAATTTTGCCACTTGAAAATTTTGAAATTGTAAGAAGATTACACAACAACAACAACAAAGCTGTAACTCCTAACTATTTGGGGTCAGCTAAAATTGTAAGAAGATTCATTGCACCAAATGAATCAGTCCAATAATTGAAACTAAATAACTTCAAATTGGTTGGAGAGAAGCTGTCTAATTTTCCTTCATAATAAATGAGTCTCTAGAAAGGTACCCATCTGTCTAATTAATCCCATCTGCTTTCTTTAGTAACCCCTTTATTTTCTTATTCTCTGAATTTGCCTTGATATTATACCACTCTAATGGCCTGCCCTGAAACAGAATTTTGCACCTAGCTCATTAGGAAATGACGTGTCATCTTGTTAAAGAAGAAACAATTAGTTTTGCTCATTCAATCCAGTTAGTGTGCCAGACAACCATGACCATGCAAGTATCAGATGCAATTTTGCACTACGACAAGTTGGTCAATCATTCTGTTTGAGTGTACAATAACATGATATTTATAGTATCTTAAATTTGGCAACATAATTTTAATTCACATAAACGTACAAAACAAAGACATAATGTAATCTGAAGAACTGTACAGAAATCATGATATCATATTATGTAGAAATGATGGTAAAGGACCTGTTATATTATCAAAGGACTTTATTGTTTTTCCTGATTGAGCACATAATAAGCTTAACTAATAAACATAGCACTCAATAGGGCCTATATCTGATTCTAATAAATCACAAATATGGCTCATTAAGTCCACGTTCAGTTAAGATAATTAAAAAACTGAAATTATAAAGCCAAAGTTGGTAACATAAAACAGAACTTCATGAGTCTTCAGCAACTGAAAGACACTGGGACACAGAAACGAAAGCCTAATTCACTTAACATCAGGTATGTTAGGTCAATCCAAATGTTAAACAAATTACTATGTGAAGATTTAGGATATATAAAAAATCACAAAGTTTTTGCTCAGAAGCGCTCCTATGTTTACTTGACAAAAATGCTTTCGGAGATGTCACATCAATAGTGGTGATTATATAAACTAGAAATAGAACAGAAAAATTCCAGGTCAGGAACAGGAAGAATGCTACAGAGAGAAGCCTCTCATCCACCAAAATGATGTGTAATTCAATATTAAAAAAGATGATGATCCGAAAAGAAAAAAGTGAACAACAAAATTGAAACTCTCTCATGAACATTACAGTTCCTTTCAAAGCGTTGCTGTGTGCCATGAAGGATATTCTAGCTAATTAGTGGTCATGCAGCAGAAAGGGCAATAATTTTTGGACACTAAGGTGAATACACAAGGGAAGAGGAACAGTAGAAGGTAAGAGAAAAGAAGACAAAGGAAGAAAAGGGAAAAGAAGTCAAGATTAGGTGAAAAGAAATAACATGTTATTTTCCCTTCAATTTTTTTAATCAATAGGATAGAAGAGAAAGGATCCTCTGTTCTCCCCTATTATCTTCACTTCTCTCTCAAGATAAAATTACTCTCTCCCACTTCTGTCGTTTAATTATCGTATCCAAACAAGAGAATTCGGGTCCCTCATCTCCGATTCGGTTCTCTTCTCTCCGCTTCTCTACATCCAAACAGCCCACAAGTAAATCAAAATCATAACTAAAAAGGTCTATCTTTCTTCACCTCTAGATACTAATAAACAAATTTGACACGTTGAATTAATCGGATTTCATGAGTACACGTTGACAACCAATCCATTTCTTCCTTTGATCCCCAACAGATGCTCGATCTTTTCGTCTCTTTTTCTTTCCATGATCGATCTCCAACTCCCACATATGCCATATTCTATTGATCCTCAAGAAACACGAACAACCGATCGCGATGTTATCAAAGGAGGAGGAAAAAGGAAGACGACGACCTGGGAGCCCATGCGAAGGACGACGTAAGGATCGCTGCCCCTGGCGTCGCGATAGGCGAGGTTGACCCCTCGTAGCACGCGCACCTTGAGAAGCCCCAGTAGATGCTCCACTCTTTCGGCTTTCCTCCTCCTCGGATCCATCTCTCCAACCACGGAGGGATGGAGCGATCGGAGAGACGGAGCGACCTCTTACCGCGTCCACCCAACAGTGCCACATCAATCGTATATATACACGAAGACGGATCGAGTAACTCCATCGCCAATTTATATACGTCTCTTTTATTGAAAATTTCAAAAATACCCTTATGAGAACAAGTCATGGATCGATCGACCCAAGGGTTGGTTTGATCCGATCTAGATCTTGGTCCAGTTCAATTTGATTTGGATCGGATCCTTCGAAGCGGGTCAGGTTGGATTTCAATCAATATCCTTCCCTGTCCCACCATGATGGTGACTTGTCTAACCTGTGCTCCTTTTATGGAACGACATCCTTTAATCTATTCGGTCCACTTAAATCGGGTTCGGATCCTTCGTAACTAGAACCAATATTAATTTAATTAAAATACTCAAATCGGATCCTATTCGGCTAACCGATTTGATATGAGAGAAAAGCGACTTGTGTCTCGACCCCAACACCAAACAATGAGAAAAGTCGAGTGACATAAGACATAGTGTTAAGAACTATCAACCTCACTCGACAAGAAAGACTATTTCCCTGAATTGATACTTAAAAGAGGAAATAATGCTTATGCATTTGAACCAGAATTTTGGACTTTGATGTAAATGGCCTTCGAAAAGTTGTAAATTTACTGAATTTTAAAAGGGAGTCAGAGCAATGTTGTATATAATTGAACAATATCATGATGACAAGGGAAAAAAGATGTCATACAATTATCTTTGACACCATGGTGAAAGATCTGTACATTTCAGGGGGCTAACCATAATCTTGATCTTCCAAGTCTTCAACAGTAAACTTTAGAAAATAAATGCACATATAATTTAGCTCTCTCTCTGTCTCTCTGTCTGTCTCTCTCTGCTCTATAGTTGGACTACACACTGCTACATTTCTTAATTTTTTTTTCCTTTTTCCAATGGAAATAATGGCTCTGTTTTCCACATTCTTATTGTTACATACAGGAGGAAGGCCTCATTTGCCAACTGGTCCACAGGATGATGTCATGCAAGATCTGAGAGTTACTCATGGAACCTGAAATAAAAACTTGGTCAGGTAAGAAAACCATTTACAGTGGAGCTTTTGCCACATCTACAACCATAAATCATAAGTTCCTTGCAACTTGAGCAATGTATTTGGTCCTGACTATGACACGGAACAGCGCGAGTTCTATGCTGGGGGCAGAGAGCGCCTGCAAGTTGGGCATTCCATCTTTATATCCATCCATCTCTGTAAGCATCCAGAGTGGAAGCAATGATCACAAGGTGTCACCTGCAGGACCATGTCATAATTAGTTTTTATAAAAAAACAAATCCATAGATTTTATATCTTGTACAAAAGTAAAACTCAGGCTAGAAATTCATTATTACCATATAGCCATTCGAATGCTGTGTGAAGTCAATGGCAGTCATGCAAATGACACAATCTGTCTCTTGAGACGCATTCTCAAATTTTCTATAATAGCAATATTTTTCAGGGAGGATCTGTCAATAACCAAACAACCGTAAGAACTTAAAATGATTAACTAGTAGTAATAACCTGTCAGCCAAAAGCAAACTGTTCGCATAAAAGGTAATAAGTGCACAAATCTGTGCTACCAGTGCTGCATGAATATTAAACAAAGTAATTTCTAACATTCCTAAGCTAAATAGACTAATTATACTTAAGTATGATGCATCTGATGATTTATTCCTAATATAAAAGGCCAACATCTGCAAGAAAAATACCAGAAAACTAGGACATGTTTTTTAGTACTGGGATCAAGCATGCCATATATACACTTGTCTTTATCTTAAATAAAAAGGTCTTCGGACACTCATCTAAGGTCTTAAACCTTTAAATGTGGTTTTCTCCAGAATTTTTTGTTTTCTTGAAGAAGATAATAGCCCTTCTATCTGATTGACAAAACTCCTTTCAAGAAAAGGTCTTAAAACCTTTAGACCATATGCAGAGGGTAAACAAAAGAAAATTTACTACTTAGCTGATATCAAAATGATTAAAGGGAATAAAAAATTACAGAACATATCTATATAAAAAGACAGTGATTAAATCAATCCAGAAAAGATATAATCTTTAGGAAGAGGTGAAAAATGAGAAAATATGCTACTTTAATTGTGTTCAAGTCCACCTGCTAAACATCAAGAAGATATTCATAATTGTATTAGATTATCAAAAGCCAATACAGAATCACAGATTGCCATTAACCAAAGTGTTACACAGCAATAACATTAATATGAAAAAGGGAAGACTTTGTAGACAGGTGTAAATGATATATTGCACAATGGTGCATACCACAATGCCGGGAGCAAATACAAGTGACAGACATGTCCGCTCGTCTACAAAGTCTGGTGTGATCATTACACCCATCTCAGGTGTAAAGTAACTTCTCTTACAACTATTGGACATCTTGTGGGCATTAAAATTTAAACATGTGAATTTATCCAATTCAAAGTTCCAAAATTAAACATCGTCATGTATAACACAATCTCTTTGTTTTTCATCTTTTGCATTTCTCATTTGTAACACAAACTTTCTTAAAGTTACGGTTTTCAAGATTAATGAACACACGGTGTCTATTTGCAGTGTAAATGATATGATAGGTACGTCCGGATTTGCTGGATAATATTTGTTTATCAATGGTTATGCATGAGGTTCAAAAACTATGCCCTTGAAGATCCTAAATTATTGTTTATGCTAATTCACTGGCTACCACATTTTTTAACTATTCAAACATTTCTTGAAACCTTCAGCAAAAAGAATGCATTATTGCTACTTTCTAGCACGATAACTGTCATCACCATGTGCCCATTCTGCTGCAGTGACAGCACAAGCATGCAGTGGCGCATAGAGGATAAATTGTGGTGGTGAGTAGAGCAGTTGGTAGGGAGAAATTAAAAAGACAAAAGAGCTTTCACCATGATTTATCCTGGCAGTAGCTAAATGGGGAAAAATGAGTGCTGCATCTCATTGCCAACTTAGACAATGAAACAAAAAACTGTATTGAACAATTATGAACTGGTGAGTGGAGTCATGGCACAGGTTCATGTTAGCTTAAGACACTGTAGTCAACAAGGAGTAGAATGGTGCAATCTGTAGACCTAATCATTCACAAACTCTAAAGGGTTATTAGCCATTAACACCTTGGACATACTTAAGTACCCATTTACTTTCTGAAATTGTACAAAGAAAACTGTTATACATATATCTTTGAATGTTTGAAACAATTTTAATCTCAGGTAAAAGTTTTTGTCCAAATAGTTTTTTGTCTATGGTTACATGAATGCTTTTCTTAGATGTCTTAGATGCTATTATCTAACAAGTGACTTACTCTCTGCAAGTTGAAGGTAGGTCATGCTGGATCTCCTCCAGTATACTACACGATGGAAGGCTTTTTGTTTATTAATCCCTTCAATCTTCTTTCTGTTGTATATATATCTATTCTTGTCATACATAAGATTGCCCTTGATTCTTTTTTCATCTTGCATGCTAGTCCAACACATTTTTATAACTTGAATCAGTTAATTTTAAGGAACGAAAGTCTGGAATTAGTCCAACTGAAGTCCAAGTGTCCACCAGTTCCCGGCTAATCCTAGAATTTTGGAGCTAGGTTTTTGCTTCTTCCCTTAATTTCCTCTGCTGCAAATCTCCTGATATTTCATCAGAAAGGTACAGTTGCTAGCTTGCAACTCCCTCTCCACCTCATCAGCAAGCACCCAAAGCCATTCAAATTTTCCTTGATTCTTGTCCAAGTTGTCCTTTGACTGATATGACAGATGGGAGGAAGTGTATAGTCACTAAACTAATGGGAATATTTCCACTACAGGTACAAAATTAGAGATTTAAAAAAGGGACCTACACTTCCCCACTTGTCATTTATGTTATTCCATTTAGTAACATTCTACAGCTATGAGTTCCTCCATTTCATAGCTTTGAATGATCATAAAGTGGCATCTTAAAATCAGAGAAAAAAGCTTATTGGTATCACAATCATAGAAATATTCTACCTTCAAGATTCTACTTTGGAATAAATCATGATCAACTTTTTATAAACACTTCAAGAACAAGTTTTCAAAGATACAAAACGAGAATTGATCATCTGACCTAGCATCTAACCATAAGGCATTATATTAATTGTCATGCTGAATTCATTTAAATTTCAATCTTTTATCTTGTTGCTCTGCATGGATTGTTTCACATGGTCAAACTTACTCTCTTTAGAAGCATTAGTTATCCAACAAACAAATTTTAAAGCAACAATTTCAGTGAGGCCTCTCTATGATTGCCCGAAAGAAAGGTTGCGTTTCCAAAAAAAATAAGGAAATGGAACAAAGACATCACTAAGAAAATGATCTACTGATTTCTTTAGTATTGTGTCGTTTAATTCAATCCTTCTGCTCTTGTTACAAGCATGTCTTCTTTATTTTTGCTTCATTGTTCTTGTTGTGGAACGGATTGCAATTTGCTTGTCTTTGATCATATCAAATATTGACCAAGTTCTGAACTTCAATTTTTATGCTATACTGCATAGCCATAATTTCTTCTAGTGCTAAAAATACAAAGGACTTTTCTTCAACAAATTTGCATGTATTTAGTGTACAATCAAATTGTACCCTACATTATTCACAAGTGCACCACTGACAATAGAATAATTCTTGAGCAGGAAAAAAGAAAGGAAAAACTAAAGAGACTACGAAAGTTTTAGAGAATAAGCCATGACGACACAAAGCATCATGATGGTGCCTATTCTCTTTTTTAAACATTGACCTTTGGAAAGAGGGATGCGCTAGAAGAAAAATGGTAACACTTAGTAACTAGAATTGAGCAAAAAGGTTGGAAAGGGTCATAACAAGAAGAGTGTCCCAATATTTTCTGCTAGCAGTGAACTAATGCTGTTTCTAGCAAATTTGCAAAATAATTTACTGATATTAACCAAAAGGACAGATGTGCACAAGTTAACAAGAACTTAGGGATTGAAGTAAATAACAAGAATATATGTACTTATGCAAAAAGGAATATTTGAGAAACCGATACAGAAACTACACAACTACAGGCAGCGTGGTCCAACACTCGACAAAACACGAGATAAAAGTTAATCATGTTAACTTTCCATCAACTGTGATGAATAGGAGAATTTCTTGTACTTACAGAAATAGAAAACTGAAACTAAGAAGAATTCAACATAAAAAGCAGATTAAATGTTAATGTAATATCTTCATTTACATCTATCTGTGAGGTGTAAGAGACACAAGTCATCTATCCTCTTGACATTTTGATGTTTCAAACCCTTTTTCATGTACTTAACTGCTTACTATATCCAAAAGTTAATAACATAGTTCCTGTCTCAAAACCTAATTATTTTCCTTTAGATGAAGTATTTGCCAATAGTGATGAAGTTTACTGAGCATTCATATTAACAATTATTTGAAAAAACTATCATGCAAGAACAAAAAGAATCATGTTTTGTCTTGTCTTCTTGTGACTATAATGAAAGATAGAGAACTCAAACCTGTCGAGGAATGAAGCATCGGGATCCAAGATAATGCTGCAGTAGTAGAACTGATGCTTGCAAACCCATAAATACTCCCAAATATATGCACCAATATTCATCAACCTCAATACGCAGAAAGTTGCTTGGGCAACCAAACATGTACAATGGTATAGCAAGGCGAGTGAGAGTCATCCCGACTATATAATGTGGGTGCAGGGGTTTTCTTGTATCCCGAATAACATTAGTTACTATTTGTGGTATCCAAAATGAATACATAATGAGGAGAATAGGACGCAAGAAATTGTGCATTTGGTACAGTACCAGAATGCCTCCTAAAAGAATGCCATCTGCCAAGTAGCAAAATTTGGTTAGGCAAGTACGAGAATAAAATACACCTGAATATTAAGTTCATAGTAAATATCTGCAAGAGTAGAACTTCTATGAGAAAATTCAGTAATACACATCAGATAAATCCACATCAATAAATTTAGTACCGAGACTAAAATTGAAATATTAGAAGAAAGAAGGCCCTTAATCTCTTAAGTTTATGTATCCACATAACTGTCATTATTTTGTGCAAAAGAAAAAAAACTGGGAAAAGCTGCTTACTTAAGTAATATCACAAATTTAACTAAGGCACTAATAGAAAAAAAAACTTGAATATCTTATATGAGATAGTCATCAGACACATTATAATCAATACATCAAATTATTATGACCATACATCAGCCTGATAAATTTATCAAATTATTCAGTACCACATTGAATCCAAGATAAGGGGCGAGCCTTGGTACAATGGTAGGTTTGCCTTTTTATGGCCTGGGTAATCAGGATTTAAGTCATGAGAATAGTCTCTTTAATTGTAAGGGTGAGGCTACATGTGTTGACCCTCCACAGACCCCACATTGGTAAGACTGTAAGAGTCTGGTGCACTAGGCTCATCCCCTTATTTTTACACAAGATCCAAGAGTAAAATGCTTTACGTCACCATGGGCCATTCAGGAGGGGCAATGTGACACTTGCATATCATGGTATATAGGGAATTCCAGATTGCAAGCACAAAACTGACAAACCTGAATATGTTCTTTTAATAATTCTTTGTCAGATAGGTTTTCAAAATTTACAAAATTATGTATATTGGTTATCAGTTTTTTCCAGACAATATTAACATCAATCTTGGTTGTCTTGTGTGATATTCAACATATGTGTTTGCTTATCGCCGCATCAATGGAAGAAATCCATAGAAAATGGAAAATAGGATAACTTTTACCTAGGAGAAGAGAAGGAAAGTCTTCTCCATGGAATACAAAATTTTCAATTTTCTGAGACATTTCGAAAGGAAAAAAATCCAGTCCCACAGATAATTATTAGAACCGAAAGTAGAAGAATGATAGTTTTACTTGGTTTCAATGTGGTACTGGGTCAATAACACAGGAAAGTCTCCAGAGAGCACAGCAGACTACAAACAAGTTACTTTTCTTCTTCAGCTCTTTGAAAGGGAAAAAGAAATACCTAAAACGTCTCAATATTAAACAGCATAATGTTATGATTCAATCATAGTGAATATGAGAGAAGAAATGAATAGAGGCACATTGTTATGCAAGCATCTGCATGAGCACAATCAAGGAAAATCTGAATGTATATTTCAATTGCTAATAACCATCGACAAAAAAAGTGCATACTGAGAACTTACAGAAACGGCTATAAAGAACAGATAGCTCACGCCTCATAGTTTCCCAGTTTTCACCATTATGCATAGGTCTACTTGCCTTCCATATAGCAAGAAGATATCTCATCTCGAAAATCGAAAAAACAACAAACTTGAAGAAAGCTGCTGTCGCAAAAGCATTGAATAGGGACTCTGCAACAAAAAAGCATCCCAAATTCCAAATAAGACTACGACATTCAGTGGTTCGATAATGTAGTCATAGATTCACAAAGATCCTTCAGTTTATTTTATTTGTTCAAAAAATAAATGAAAACGGTAACAACAGAAATTATCAACATATAAATGTCAAAATAATTAACAATGTTTGATTGCGCCATCGAGTGACAACTCAAGATATAGAGAGTATTGACTAGTTAATATCAGTCCTAAAGAAACAGAAATGCAACATAAATTCATGGAGGGATCGTGAAAACTTCATCCGTGAGTCATGTATTTCCTAATGCTAGATGTATGACAGATTGCTGCCTGGCATTATACCATACAACAGAGCTCAAGTAGAGAGAGGGCATGAAAACATAAGTAGAACTATTGTGCTCAAGCAAATAAGCAAATTATCAAAATAATACAATCATCCTTGTTTGGTTGCCATCTTTCCATCTACTTGACCCTTATAATCTCTTTTGTAGTCTAGGCCTTTGAGAACTTCTTGTGTGTCTCAATTCAGTTCTAACTAATACTTGATTCTTGTATGAACAATAGTTATAACCAAGGTATCAAACACCACCAGTACCAGTTGGTATGGTCTGGAGTTTATCAGTCCAACAGTCAATTAGGACATGAGCAAAGCAATTTCGTCCGGTTCAGTCTGATATGGCCTGTACTGCTCAGTAAGGTTTACCGAGCGTAAATAGCTTCGTGTAGGCCAATACCGAGTGGCAAGCCTCCCACCAGTACATTTAATTTTTTCTAAATTTTTACTAGTTGTATTGACAGGCCAGCTGTATCTTTTTTCCTTTTTCCCAGATCCCCCCATCATGCTATCTCGTTCTCTTTTTCTCATGCATTCTCTCCATCCCCCTCCTCCAATTGCCACCTCTTCCTCTTTCTCACCATGTCGCCACAAACATCTCCACCCTGCCGCATCACCACTGTCTCCTCTTCCTCTTCCACCCCTTGTTCCACCAATTCTCCTCTTTTCCTCTTTTGCCTTCTCCTCCACTGATTATCCGCTTCCTTCTCCTCCTGAATGTTGGTACATCAGGCTGTATCGAAACCATCTCCTCTTCCTCTTCCATCCCTTGTTCCACCAATTCTCCTCTTTTCCTCTTTTGCCTTCTCCTCCACTGATTATCAGCTTCCTTCTCCTCCTCTCTCCTCCTGAATGTTGGTACATCAGGCTGTATCGAAACCATACCAGTCAGGCCACCAACTGGTATGGACACCCAAATGAGACTTTAAGCCTTTGGACGTGACAAAGCAAACCATCTAAAATTTTCACTATGATTTATACTCCATACCTGTAATAAGTATAAACTTTAATACAAAAATGTCCTGTAAAACATACTAAAGAATCTTATTATTAATGTTGCAGAACAAATTTTATATCTGACAGGCCCCTCTGAATGACACACAGGTTGCTGTAAAGTTGATTCTTCTACTACTTTCATTGAATACAGTCCCTTGAGGTTTAAAGCATGGACAAAATCTACCAGACAGCACATCATTATAACCATCATAACTGATACATTTCAAGCAGTAACAGGAGTTAGTTATTTGCAAGTGGTCTTACATAAAATAAGAAGAAACTAACATAAAGACTTTAGAGTAAGCATTTATAATGCACAAACTAAGGTCATAAGCTGGCTGTTATCTACTTCAAGAAAACAACAAGGCCATAAACAAAATTTGATTGCAAATGATTCCAGATGATAACCACATTGCAAAGGATCTGTTGAGCAATGAGAAGCATAAAAAAAGGAAATGGTAGAGATGATATTTTAAGGCAACATCTGGAAAAATTAGGAAAGCAAAGGTGGATGTGTAACAACATAATCACCAGATACATGAATCAAACAAAGAAGATATACAATTGACAAAGATCAATCAGCAGGTACAAATTGCAAACAATACCGTAGGAGGTTAAGAATCAGGCAGAGCTGCATAAGTTACATGTTTAGAGGTAATAGGATTGAGTCTGCTAACAAAAATGATGCCATACCCTTTAGGGAAATAATGAAGATTAACATAGTTTACCATAAAATTTCAAATAATTTGATGACGAAAATGATATTGCATCATATGATACAGCTTTGCATCAAGGATACATAATAAATATTATGACAAATTGTGCTCATGAAACACTAACTTAAGAAAATTTGCCTTTAAACTTCACATCATGGCATTCCTAAAAGTTGCTCCAAGCACAGGGCAAGAGAATTTTCCAACAGCAGAATATTCCCTTGTTCATCCAGAAATACAAAGCTGAAGGCAAGAATAGAAACTACATATAAGACATACCTACTAATATTCCAGCAGTTAAATTCAGAAGGCACAGATATGCATCCATAACAGCTTGTTGTCCAATCATTATAATAGAAACTTTAGCAGCACCCTTTGGGAAAAAAAACATCTACTCAGAAGAAATATTAAAAGAAATACAAGCATATTTTGATTTACTTCCTAAATCTAGAGATGATATAAGACTTCTCTGTAAATAGAACAAAACAAAACAAAAACTCACAGATTGAGTATTGCTATGCTCCATTTGTCTAATCAGCAGAAGAACTTGGAGAAATGATATCTGGTGTATTAATACATTAAGGATTCCAAGAAAAGTATAATGAAATAAAAGATGGATAAGAATATGAGTTATTATTTAATAATAGGATACAAAAGTAACCATCAATGTATAGTTAACTGCTTTGTTGTAGTAGACCTCAATATTCACAGAAGTTGCATTTAACAAAATGGAGGAGAAGCACTCTCCATCACCATCTGTAGCTGGACCCTCCATTAACCCCTCTAGATGGTAAAGATCATGATTCCCATCTAATAGCAAAAAGTTTGCTTATAAGTGATAGCTGGTATGCCTCTTTAGCAAATTATTCGAAAACAAGAAGATAGACCAAGATCATATACAGGTAAAGTACTGGTAACTTTCATAAAAAGAAATAAAAAAGCATATCCATATGCTTCAGAAAGACAAATGAAATATAGTTTTTAACTATTATAAATTTGTTAAGATAAGAACTCCTTGTTCGCAAAATTTAATACTCCAAACAAGCTTTTCAAACAGTACATGGAAGCAAACCAATCAGCTAGTCTGGTGGCATGTGAATTGTGATCAGGTCCCTTTCCCACAGATTGAGGGTTCAAACTAATCCTTGATATGGTATCTTATGGGCATGTTGCTCCTTCATCCTGAGTGACAATCAACCACCCACAGGTGGGATCTGATTTGCCCAAGCAAACACTTACGTGCCACCTACATCAACTATGAAGCCTTCTTGTGTCACCAACATAATCTGAATATGCAAAAAACCTATTTCTGTTAGTCGAACCAGTCATCCAAGTCATGGGGGAGCAACCTTACAATGGACACATGGTTCGTCGTGCCGACCTACATCGAGCAGTACGTATCGGTCTGATAGGAGATCGGCATGTGGACCACCTTGTACTAAGCGGTCCATAACAAGGGACCCTATATCGTCCAATACGGGGTCTATATAGGTCGGAATGGTTGAAATCCGATCATTACTGACCTATACCAATCGATAACGATCGGATTTCGACCGATACCGATCAATGGCTGGGATTTGTTGAATTCAAACGGTCCATTTAGCCATTTGAACCAGATCTAAGGGTTTTTAAAACCCTTTTTACCCCTTCATTCTCTTCCCTTTCACTCTCTCTAACTCATTTACTCTCTCAATCTCGTAGTTATCTCATTCTCTCATTTGCACTCTCGTGAACTCCACAAGGCTACAATTTGTAGATTGGATCAAGCTAGGGAGGCTACTTAGAGAGGATTAATACCTAAGTTAGAGGAAGAGCTCTCTATTCAAAGGTATGTAGACAATTTCGCAATCGCATTTAGCAACCCACTCGGTTCAGAGACATGGCAACGATGTGAACAATAGTGCCTCGACCGATGATGGCGACGACGTCGGAGAGTCGATGGCCTTGTCTACACAATTTGAGGGTGGTGCATGGACTGATAAGTAGTGTTTTACGCATGCCACCCAAGATTCAGATCATGAAACTCGACGTGATAGTTGGTCATTATTCTCCAAGCAACAGTACGGTGATCGATCTTATGATATAGAGCAGCAGATCAATGACGAAAATAGAAGTTCCAACATTCTCCCACTAATATACGCTACAATCATACTTGTCTCAGGAGCCACCTTAGATGTATGTGGTTCACAACGATCAAACTATGACCATCACCATATTAATGCACCAATAGCATAAGATGTATCAGTATATTATGTCGTGGGATCAATTTCGAGATTGGGTCCGACAAACATATCAAATTGATATATGAATACATAGGATCGAGAACCTCGATCCATCGCTCGTGGAGTCCCGTTGTTCTTTTTTGTGATAGAACTAAGTATATCCATTGATCAATTACTTGATTCATTTGGATCTTAAAGTTTAAGTTATTTAACAAATAATCTAACAACTTAAATCATTTCTTTGTACATAATTCAATATCAACGAAAGGACGATTTGAAACATACCACAAAGTATCTCCTCAAAGTTAGGAAAAGACATGTGCCTCTTCCTAATTCAGATTGTTTTTGATAAAATTATACTAAATTTATATTTATTTTCAAGTTAAAAATCCTAATCTAACTTTTTCCTTAAAAAAAAAAATTTAGAGCTATTTTCGATCAATTTTTCATGTCGTTAGTATGCCTTGTCATACTGACACATGGTACATCGATATGGAGCGGTACGTACCATATCGCTAGCCAGTCGGTACACCGGTATGGACCGATAAGGCGATCCTTGCAAGTATAAGAGTCACTAAATGATTATTAGAAAACATAGAGACCAAAACAAGAGTGTATAAAGAAATGTTAGTTTATTGAGGTAAATGTTGGGAAGACAATTGTGTTCTTAACCCATCCTAGAGCTTTTCAAATGTTCTTCGATAGGCATCCTTTGTCTTGAAATTGGAGAGCTAACAATTTAAGGGCATGTTTAGTCTCAAGAGAACAGAATGACCTGTCCTTGAGATACAGTAAAATAATTCACTAGCTGGTGGATCACCACCAACATTATTGTTTTAAAAAATAGGTAGCAGAGATATGAAAACGATTATTTCCTGCAATAGATACATATTTTCACTCATCAAACATGATATACTGGAAAATTTAAGCGATACAGCATATCAAACATAGCTGAAGAGGAACAAGCAACCAATAACAACATTTGTCCGTAGACTCCATACTATCAATAATTCAAGCATGATAGTTTTTCATTTGCACAAAAACCTCACACCTTAGAAGTAACAAACTTGAAACAATATCATGAATAGTAATAGAAGATATCATTGAATTAAGATACCATTTTGGTTAGACGAGATACGTGAAACCTGGGCAGCTATCTCTACGTGACAGTGCTTCTCCATGTCATAAGTGAGAGCTGATAAGATAAGATAACAGTGTGACAAAGATTTTTCAATCCAAAAACTGAAGCAGATTAGAAAAACTAAAAGTAATCTTACATTTATTTCTTCGGATTTTATCTAGAGTAGATTCTTGAAAAACTTGTGAAGAGAAGACTCCAAGCTGTCAGGGAAAGCCACAATATAAAACTAAGCTAATCACCATGAACTGAAGAGTAACTATGCTTATATCTATATTGGAGAATGAGAATTTGAGTATACAATTTTATGTTGACCAAGTGACAATCAAATATGGTGACACAATTCCATTTTCCAGATTTCTAGCTAAAAAGTGGGTTTCATTCAAATTGTAGAGTCTTTATGCAAATGTGTATCAGGAGTAGAGTGTCATTTTGTAAACAGAAACTGATGATGCAAAAAACCATTTCTCAGATGAGAAAAAGGAGAATGATTAATGAAAACAAAATTCATGCAACACAGAGTTCAGTAAAAGCAATAACTCATAACACTAACGCTCAAGTGCACAATTTCCTTCTATTAACTGTCACTGTATCAGATAAGAAAGGGATCACATAACCAAAATATATAAAAGAAAACCCAATTTCTCAGTTCCGGTATATTAAGCTCCTTTGAAAAATATAGCAAGATGAACCCTATGATTTAACTTAAAAATATAGCGAGTTTGTCTTGACAAAAGTTCTCCAGAACATCAGCAACAGCTTAGCAAGGGACATTAATGGAGCTAGTTTCACAAAGCATCATGGTTCTTGATATCCAAAAGGTTTTTACATTTTTAACCTCTGTTCTAAAAATATCTCGTCTTGGCTTATGAAGCTAAATTGTGCCTACAGTAATGTAAATATAAAAATTCCAGAATCTGTATCAGTGTACCACCTCGGATTTCCTTCAAAAGTCACAAAAGATCAATAATTTACTTGCAGCCTTGAGCTTGCTTGCTGACTGACTTTATTTTATTCATCACTTCATTTGAGTTTCAAAACGTGAGCCTGCTGAAACTTTAAAATTTAAATATCAACCAAGACTACCCAATTAAGATGGTTCAGTTATGTTATATGATAGTGGTGGAAGCCAGGCAATCCACAACATAGTCCTCAGTCAAGCGATATGTAGCACCTGATACAGATGTTAAATAATGTATTCTAATGGAGTTTTAGGATGTTGATGTGATTAAGGCTGTGATTGTTTGTCAATATAAATGCTTCCATCAGATGCTACAAATCCTAGAAAAGTCCCAACAAATATTGTTCAGTAGTCCACTGAGCTCATTCTCTTTTTAGACAATCACATTTGGGGACCTTCAACCAGTTCTCTGTCAAACAAGGGCATGGGACAGAAATTAGAGTTTTACGGAATTAATCATACATCAAGATTGTACGCTACAGGCTGGTAATTGAGTATCCATAAGAATCCAATTTGGAAAAATCAAGTGGTCGTTATCATTGAAGTATTTTACTCAAACAGTCAGACAATTGTCCGCCACTAAAGAGCCAATAGAAGGGTGTAACTGATGTCTAACTATTGAAATAAAAGGGAAATTGCCTGGAAGTATAGAAGTCTCGTCAGAAGACTGAAACAACTCCTGATTATTCTAAATTGGTTTAGTGATAAGTAGCTGTATATCTATTTCTTCTCCTCCTTTTTCCCTTATAGTTGTCATCCTAAGTAACATGCATATGTATGACTGATAAAAAGGATGATATTCAAGGCAGTTATATTTGAGAAATACCCAGCTTCTGTTCTTATTCTACTCCAACATTTAAATTTCTCTTTAAATCTCAGTCTCATAGGTTCCAGTCCATTCAGCCCTAAAATATATGAAATGAATAATGGTCAGCAAGTGTAACCATCAAATCAACGAGGTTATGCCAAGTTGATAATGTAATTATTTAAGTACATAACAGGAAATTTTCACTATATATGTGAACCACAAATGTCAATGAAGCAAAGCCGTTAAGAAGCATTAGGCAATTGCATCTCACATGTCATGATCATTGAACTGAATATGGATTGTTCAGTTGAACATCATACACTATATCTAGCTCAACATAATGTAGATAGCACCAGATTAGTGCTTCCATGTAAGTTAAAATTTAGTGATTGATCATAAACCTATTACCCAAAACACAGTTTGACAGTAGATAAGATTCGAGCCACATAAAGTCCCTCAAAGCATACAATACAGAACTCAATAGACTCTAAAAGAAGCAGAATAAGGTCAACTATATACGTTGCTAATTGCTTACCAGATTATATGGATTGGAGAAGAAGTAATCTTCCTCTTGAATTGATTCATCATTTGCAACACTACAGGACACGAAGTTAAACTGTATTAGTTTTTGTACAAGAGTGACTGAAAAACCCTCTACGGCATAATACAGATATATGTTAGCTTTTTTCCAGTTTACACACAACAATGGGAATACAAGGTAAAACATAATCAGAGTATGGCAATATTTAGATAGTATTGCCAACTTATTCTGGTAAGGATTATAATTTAAAAAGGATGAAGAAAATTCAAAATAAGATACCACACAACAGATCAGGCAGCAAATATGGTGAGTTGGTGACAAAATCTAAATCAAATAAGATGTTGTATTCAGTATTAGAAGCAAAACTAAAAATTATTCACATATTTCTGAAGCCCAAGGGAGAAAATTTTCAACATTTATCTGCTCAATAGAATCCAATTGTGTGTACTGAAAGAAGAGAAGGGGAATGTATTTGCTGCTTTGGACATGAATAAAATAAATAGGCAACAACCAAAAGGCACACACCAGCTGTTTGGTTGGTGTCACCATCCACATTTGACAATCAAACACAAGGATTGAAATATCATATCGTACCGTACCAGAGTTTCGACGCTCGCTCAGTATAGTACGATACTGTACACCGAGCGGTATACCGCTCGGTATATATATATATATATATATATATATATATATAAGATTATATATTTATATATAAATATTTATATATAAATATTCTTATAAAAAGAGACGTTGACGTTGCGTCGCCTTATATATATATATATATATATATATATATATATATATATATATATATATATATATATATATATATATATATATATATATATATATATTCTGTTCCGTCCGGTAACGGACGGTCCGTGTACCGGTTAGCTGACCGACCAGTACGTACTACCCATATCGGGTGGTATTATTCGAAATTGCATACCTTGATCAAACATCCTTCATGTACTCTATTAATGTTCCCAAAAGGTAAAGTGATTTATATGGGTCAACATAGAGCTAAAGGGAAAAAAAGTGTACCTTGATACTCAATTATACTCTCCTGAACTCCCCTATGCAGAGTATCTCAGTCTCCCTCTTAGACTTACCCACCTCGCACATTTTAATTTGCTTCCTACCATATAATCCAGAGATTTTGACTTGAATTAAGAACAAATCCCTTTCTTTTACAAAAAGGAATGCTGATCAATGCAGTTTTAACTGGTCTCCCATTGCACGTCCTATTGATGTCTCATTGACCAAAATGGCTAATTAAATAATGAAGAATATGATGTCAGCATTACCATGTATGATGAAGGGGGATGGAGCTTGCTTGGTTAGCTCGTTTAGTGTCAAACACCGTGTGGATGGTGGAGTCATTAATTTGAAGGATTTTAATCAAGCCATGCTCAACAAGGTCATTGGAGAGTTATTTCAGCAGATATACCTTTTACATGATGCTTACCTTTCTTCAAGTATTTATGAAGAATTCCCCATGAAACAGAAAAAAGAAAAAAAGAAAAAAGAAACGACCACCTATCTGCAGAGAAATTTTGTTAAGTGGGGGAGTGTTGATAGTCATCAGAATACATGACTGATGAGATGAAAATGTCAGATTCAGGAAAGATTCATTGCTTACCAATGTCCACTAGATGCTACTTCGCCTCACCTGTTTAACAATGTAAAAAACCTCAAGAGTCTCTATCTTTCTTCTGGGTAGTGGAGTTAATAACCTATTGAAATCTGCTAGCAAAGATTGGCCCCATGTACTATTCAGCACCTCGATTTGTCGATTATTTTTAATAAAGATAGACTTGTTAACCTCCAAGCAATGAAAAACTCATAATCAAGAAGATGGGCTTCAAGTAAATCTTTCTACTTTCTATGTTTTTAAAATTTGACAATCTTGAATGTGTTATCTGCAGGTACTTTAATTTGACACAACATCCAGGCATTCCTAAAGCAAAGTTGTTCATGTGGCTAGCTTCAGAAAAAAGACAATAGAGAAATTCTTTAAAGGGTGGATTTCAGATGATTCTTAAAAATCTCTGCAGCAGTCAGATCATAACAATTGAATTCTTTCTAGTTTCTACTACGAAGAATTTTGCTAGGCACGCCTGGTGCCATGTTTCCTCTAATTGAAAGGTTCTCCGAACTTAATCCCAAAGGTATGGTTAATTGGAGAAATCTTTTACTGAAGATAAAGGTAATCTAGTATTGAGATGGATTATTCATTTTAACATGGAGCTTATGGAAAGAAAGAAACAGATGTTCATTTGGTGTCTCCGATATGCTGATAAGCACTATTAGAAGATTTTTTCCTCTTGAAATCAGGATTAATTAGCCCATCATTAAGGACTTCATAAACCCTTTTCTTTTTCCCCTTCCTAGTTAGAGAGATTAAGTGTTGTTTCCCTTTTTCTTCCATTCTTCCCTTTTCTTTTCTTCCTTATTGTTTCTTTTTCTCTACTCCACCCTTTATTTGTGTTTCACTCTCTTGATAAAATAAGACCACAGATTTATGTCTTTTCCTCAGTAAACATTCTAATATACTTTACTTTCAACAATGATTTTATATTTTCTTGCCAACCCCAAAAGTAGATTAGCTCCTAACTCATTACAATGCCTACTATTAAAGAATAATATAAGATACTTAGATACTATTTACAACTCAGTAGTGATAGATCCTAATTCTCCCATAGCATGCACATGATAAGCACAGTGGTAACAGCAGAATTACCATCTTTTACTGTCATGAGTTATCTAGGACAAAACAATCAAGAAACAAGTGCTGGACAGAATGACAAAACAAAAAAAATCAACTCAAGTCAGTGTCTGACAGAAGGTATGTGGTTTATATAAAACATCTTTTTAACGAAGATTATAAAAGTATTGCAACAACAATTCCAATAAAAATAAGAGATGCACTATCATCTTCAGATTAAAAATCAGAAACATATATTTGACAATTCCAGCAGCAATGACCTTGCAGCAAATAAAAGTTCCCATAAAAATAAGAGATGCACTATCATCTTCAGATTAAAAATCAGAAACATATATTTGGCAATTCCAGCAGCAATTGATGCAGATTTCAACTCTTCAGCAATGAACAGATGGAAAACTTGTGAATTAACAAAATTATACATGAATAAGCAATGGTTTAAAACTTTAGATAGGTGCCCGGGCGCTCGCCTAGGTGCTCGGCTGAGGCGAGGCCCGAGCGCCTCAAGGCTTGCTCAGGCAAGCGCCGGGTTAGAGCAAAGCATCTGAACCAAACTTGATAATCTGGTTCCGTTGAACAGCAGCTTAGTTGGTTCAATTGAACCAATTAAGCTAAATAGTTTTACTAAAGCTGCGCAACCCCCCGCCCCTCCCCCTCCCCCTCCCTACGCGACCTCAACCCATAAACCAACCCTACTTCATGCGCAGTCGTTGCCTCCATCGCCGAGCACAGGATCAATGCTTCCTCTGCCGTCGACGAACACGTCCGAAGGTCTAGCTTTCGTAGCAGTTCCCTCCGCCGCCGTCGATGCTTCCGTGTTCAGCTCCTTCCACCGTCAAGAGAGAGGACTGCAGCTTCCTCCGCTACCATTATTGTCCGAAAGTTCCTCCATCACCGCCGTCCTCTCCTTCCCCACTTTCCACCATCGGTGACTCTTTCTCCCATCTAACTACTGTTAACAGTGGATTAAATAAGTTAACAGTAGATTGTTAATCCTTAACTGATATTAAAATTAATGTTAAAGTGTTAACTATTGTTACCATGTAATAGTCCCTATTTAGCATTACTAATCACTATTTATTTAGAACTATTAATCACTATTTATTTTGAGTCTTTTGACTTTTTTGTTATTAGAAGATGGATAATATAACTTGGTAGATCTTTTCAATTTATCATATTTTTATTTGTATAATCATATTTATTAATTGTGTTATATATTTTTTATATTTTAATATTTCATAGTGTCTCGCTTCGCTCAAGTGAGCACCTGGCGCCTTGGGCATTTTTGGACCTTGGCGCCTTTTGACGCCTAGTATTTTTTAAAACATTGTGAACAAGAGAAACAAAAAATTAAATAGAAACAACCATAATCAATATCCATAATCCTATATAGCATGTACCAATCATAAATAAACCAAACGATTTTATAGCAATATAAATATGTAAAGCAAATAACATGGCCAGATAAAAAATAAAAGACAGAAGTTAGGGACTTTTACCTGTTTGCTACCATCCGAAGCTTTTGAAAAGGCCAAATATATACACCTTCAAGTCTCATCTGAGCAACTCCATGATCATGCTCATTGTCAAATACATCATGGAATGTAACTGCTCCCTGTCAAGAGGTAAGATGTCAATATTTTTTGAGAAGATAAGATGTCAAATTAGAACATTAAGATAGCAAATAGGAAAAAAATTCAATAGGAAGAACTATCATATAGACAAAAATAGTACTAAATGATACAATTTGCTCTTGTTTCATGGACATTTGCTACTAAGAATTATAAAAAGCTATTGCACATTTAAATCAAAAACTGACATTTTACACTAAGAATATTAAGGTTATCTCAAAATAGAACATTTTACTTTATTTCATAATGTAAATATAAGCTTCTACAAAATGAAGCCATAAAAATTTCTAAGAGAATAATTTCTCCCAATTTCAGAAATGTGAGTATATCAATGAATGATACAACTATTGCAAAGTTTGGGATTAAACAATAGCTTACTAGTTCCGTCCCCCTTTTCATAAACTATTGGAGCCGACATAAAATTAAAGACTACCATTACTACGATGTGTATTACAAAGATAATGATATCCTGAAATGACCATACAAAAAGGCAACAGTGGTCATCAGCTTCTCTAATGTGCAGCAAACAAGATTTGATTCTTCAGCCAAAAAGTGATGGTTTTTGCTAAAGATGAAATATTACTAGAGTTTCAAGTTTCAACAGTCTTTTCTTTTCTTTTTCCCCTTTCTTCAAACTATCTAATTAGTTTCAACTAATTCAGTGTCTTCCAGTGGAAGAAGTCATCCCAGCCTAAACTTGTAAATTGAATGTTGACAAGCACTACTCTAAAATTTCGATAAATTTTGAACCAGAATTAACAACTTTTGCAAATATATATAAAAATTAGAAACAGTCAAGCCTGTTTGAATGGACAAATGTTTAACTATAAAGGTTTTTACGCGTAAAACCTAAATAGTTAAGCTATTTAGTGCATTATTTTCTAAACTCAAAAATTAAGCAAGACATTATAAAAATTAAGTTGTCAGGAGCAGGGGTTGCTGTACCGCCTGAAATGGTACAGTTTCTATTCAAAAAGCCAATAGGTAAAACATGAAAGCCTATCAACATGGCTTATGTCATGATTACGATAGGTTTATATTAAAAGCATATCATTTGCTAGATCATATAGGAAAGGAAGCTCAATGATTAAATCTAAAAGTAAATGTGGCTGAGGAATGCATAATATATTTATTTCCAAAGAGCAGTGGAAGTCATCAAGCGCCCAGGCGAGGTAAGGCCCAAGTGCCTGCCTATTGGGCTGGGTGGGCGAGTTCACTTAGGCACGACCAAGGCGCTCGCTTGGGCCCAAGTGCTGGGCAGGCCGGGAGCCCGCCTGGTTCAACTTAGGCAGGTCGAGCCTGAGCCAGATCAAAACAATAATATCTAGTTTGATTGAACCAGTTATCTGACCAAGAAATCCCTCTTTTCCATGCGCGAGTCGTGCTCTAACGCAGGAATCCCTCTTTCACACTGAGTTTCTGCATGGCGACTAGAGTTCTTCCCATCGACGAATGATGGCAACGATGACATCATCTTCCCCTCCCTCCTAACCTTTGCCCCGTTCACCACAATCCCCCATCTCCCCCCCCACCCCCCAGGCCTCGTAGACCCCCCTTCCTCAGTCGCTCTTCCCCATTCCCCGTTCACCACTGCCTTCTTTGCTGTTTGTCTTTCTTTTACAGCTATGTTTCAATTTTTAGATAAATCAAAATTGATTATTTTTGTCTAAGTTTGTAAGACAAGTTGCCTGCTTTGCCGTTTGTCTAAGTTTGTGAGAACAACAACTACCTTCAGATTAAGTTACCTGGGAGCTCTCTAGTGGGGCTTGAGCAACCCTATTTATAATAATTAACAGCAACTGTTTATTTTTATTAATCATGATATATAATTTTTAAATTATAATATTCGAGAGGGCCTCACTATACTCAGGCTAGCACCTAGGCAACCAACTCGGGCATTTTGTACCGTGGTGTCTTTTGGTGTCTAGCGCTTTTTACTACACTGCCAAATAACAGAGCAGAGTAGGATGTTAATATTATACATCAATGATCAAACAACAAAATAATTTCATAAAATTTCTAAAACTTGATACTGAACATTTATATAATGACGAATAAATTAGAAGGATCTTCACCCATACCTGAATGTAATGGACACCATGTATTCTTGTTGGACTACTCACCAACTCCACAACTGATACACCACTAGACTTACCAAAATCTAGAAACCTAGTGGAACCATTTGTAGCATCTAAAAAGCTCCACCTTCCTACAAACCAAAAATCAGCACATAACTTCAGGTACCTTTCTCATCAGAAAAACATATTTAGTAAATGAATTTCTTCCTTCATTGGTTTAATTAGAAACAACACATGCTAAAAGGGTATCTTCAATTTAACTTCATACAAAATGGTCACTTTTGTGCACTTTCTACTCATCTAAGATTCAAGAAATAAGCTTTAGCATATGATGGGGGTTTAGGAAATACTGACATAATATTGCAACAATACCATCTGAAATAGAATACATGTAAATTACACAACTATATATAGCTTCAAGTTCTTCTTCCATGAAACAAACATGGAAAGATTAGGTCAACAATCAGAGTATATACGTTCACATTGCTGTATATCTAAACTTCTTGAATAATAGGAGGAAATGATTATTTTTAACTTTTGGTGTAAACATTCAAATTCAAATGTAGAAAATACTGCAAGTTTGATTCTAGAACTTAAAAAATCTCACCTAATCCCATGATGTTGAACCCACTCCAATCCTCATTTCTCCCTCTTTATTTCTTCTCCTTTGCAAGATTCATTGAAGGACAACAATGGTCACAGGAGAGTCCATTATAGAATGTCATGGAAAGGGAATGAGTCATTGATAAGTGCTGGAGATAGCCAACGACGATCAAAGAGTGCCATCTTGACTGTATCTCTTGGACTTGGAAAGCAAGCGAGGTAGGATTCCTCAAAGAAACCAGCCAATTATTCACATTCTTCTTCCCTTTAACATGATTGTACAATTCTCCTAATTGGAAATAGTTCATGTTTGACATTGATGTGTCTCAGTTATAAGAGTTGGGGTCATATTGGGTATAGTTCATTTTCCACCACTTTCTTCTTCTCGATCTACAATTAATTCATGACACCACCATCCAATTTTGTGCCCACCCAGAGGATCTACAGGTTAAGTTATATGCAGGAAACAAAGGATACAATTGACTGTCTTATAATTAGGAGGTACCACATCTCCACTAGATTTCCAAATCTGAGAGATGACAATCTAGATGATGCCCACCAGTCATTGTCAGCAGTCCCCAGAGCTTATTAACAATCTCACTCTCAATCATCGGCATACATCAACAACCTTCTCAATTCTCATGATCTCTATTGTCCATCAACAACTACCACATGCAACAACATCTCACAATATACTTGTAGGAAGATTTACAGGTTTCGATCCTAGATTAACTCAATTACGAACTTCCTATATAATAATAACTCCACTACTAATCAAGCATGGTCAGCTAAGAAATAAACCATTGAGCATATTAACCTATTTGGTCAATTAAATAGAGTAATAGCAGGCGTATGACAATGGGTCTTCAACTCAAAGTTCAAACCTTGAACAAATAGACAGAATTCAATTATTACTAAAACAAATGTTCAACAACATATTCTAAAGCTCAAGATTGGTTGATATTGGTAATTTATTGGTTCAATCTACCAAATGGTAGATTTAAAAGAAAATTGAAACAATACAGAAGACATCATCTAAGTCACTTCTACAAATAAATGTCAAACTTCACAACATATTATGCTAATAATTTCACTAAGTTCCTTGACTAAACCATATAGTAGCTTAAGGGCATTTAACCAACTCCACGAATGTGTCGGTTTTTCAATGGAACTAAGATTTGAGATTCATGGGTTTCCCATGTAGTTCACGAAAAGAATTTTGTAACCTGGTTAAACATCATACTAAATGATAAAGCATGAAAAGTATTTGCCTTTTAGTACAAAAAAGCAAGGATGATTGTTAAACTTCAAAGGAACATTATAAAAGCAAGGTTTAGTTTCATTATCTTTCTTTTTCTTTTATATTTTATTCATGGGAGAGGAGAAGTGAAAATGTTGCCGGTGGTGTCCTCTTGCTGCATAAGGACATCTTCCAGCACCCTTTCCAAATATTTATAAAAAAAATTAAGTTTACATAAATTATTTAAACCATATTCTTTCTAGCAGGAATGCTGACCTTCGATGTATAAGTCAGTAACTTTTTTATCAACTCATATCTTCAAGCTAATTACATTTGTATAGAATGCATAAACCTTCTCACAGGAACTATTATAGTGTCCTAATTAAAGATATTGTGACGTCGAGTTAAAATAGTAGTTCTGGTATTTAACAGGATCCACAATTATTGGGCATTTGATCATGCCACACCACAGTGACTCAGAATAAAATGGTATTAACAAAAAATAAAAGAAAGAATGAAATGGAGAGATCAAATATCTAGATAATAACATATTTTTGCTATTAAAATAATCCCAAGAAGTCAACTAAACAGATAAATTTACAAGAAACAAAAACAAAAAGGAACACAAGAAAATGTATGCTAACTTGAAATAATCCCAAGAAGTCAACTAAACTGAGAAGGAAAAAACTTGAAATGACAAATAATTTCCTGCTTGATTTTACGAATTACTAATTTAACTGGGAAAAAAAATGGTAGGAACAAACCTCTATAAGTCCCAGTAATATTCCAGGCAGAATACGAAATCAAATCATTTTCATCTCTCCTAAGGAAAAGCTGCTGTATGGAGAAACCATTAATGTCAAAAAAAAAAAAAACACCAAACAACTGATAATTGTATTAAGAAAGGTAACAACGACACCAAGTTGTAGCACCTAAAAGCAATTATGAAGTATAACTCCAGAAATAATGCACAATTTTGAAAAAGGAAAAATCAGCATGGACATAGAAGTAATCTCACTCCTCTAGTACAACCAAATAAAAGAAATAGAACAGGTTTCTGGCACAGTAATCCCATTCCTCTAAAGGACCAACATCATTGAGTAATCCATCTAGGGTTGGATATTCCAAAAAAAGTTCTACATCACGAAAAAACCTAAACCAAGAACCAGTTTTTCAACCAAGTCCCAAGAAACAACTTAAGATAATTAGGTAGAACCAGCGGTCGCTAAAGATTGACAACATTGCCACGTAGCTACAAGTGTCCTGTGATCTGAAAGATCATCACCTAGGGTTCTCCCACAGATACAATCCAACTATAATTTCAAGTTCAAGAAATAAAAAGTCAGGAGAGAGCAAAAACACAAACCTCTTCACCCCAAGAATCGGCGGCAGACGAAACCCTCTCCTTGAGAGGCCTCAGAGCCACGAAGGGTCTCACAAACCCAAGAAGCAGCAAGAACACCGCAGTACCCCAGAGAAGCCCCTTTCGCCCTCCCCTCCTCACCATGGCAGCCGCCGCACCAGACTAGCCAAAATAACTTGATCCCCAAGGTAGTCAAGATCAAAAAACACAGATGATACCTCCTAGATTACACCTCAAAACAGTCCGATCGAAGACGAAGTGGCGTCAAACCGGGTTCCAGAAGAGCACAAGTCATCGTCGTCAAAGCGTTATAGCTGAAACCACACGAGATGGCAATCTACCTGTGGCGAAAAGGATGGCCACCATGCGGGGCTCGTGGTTGCGGGGGTCAAAAGAGAGAAGCAGCGTGGAAAAGTATACTAAGACGACTATATATTGGGAATTAAGTGCGGAAACGTTTATGCATTCGCATGTTAGAGAATCTACGGTCCAAATGAGTTGTAAGCTCGAACTTATAGTATGAGTTGTTGGTCATTCACATGGATGAGTTGTTTGTTCCATGAAGCCCAAGTCTCGGCCCAAAACTGATCACCACCGACCCAATCCATGAATAGCCGCCCGGTGATGAACTCTTGCCCGGGCTGTATCAGTCCCCAACCTCCTCCGCCTCGATACCAAGACCACCCGGAAAACTGCATCCTAGGGCGGGAGGGGAGACGACAATGACGATCCTCCGCTCGCCGCCGTGTTCGCCGTCTGCCGCCCTCTCTCCTCCCCAATGCCGAACGGTCCGGCCCTTCTATACCAATCCAACCGTCCTACTCTCCCGCCGCCGCATCGCCCTCTTCACACGCCCATGCGGCAGTGGCCCGCGGAGACCCGACGATGTCGACGAACGCGGCTTCGAGAGATGCAGGAGAAGGTCAACGATGGCGGCGGCGGCGGCGAAGCGGCTGTTGGCTCCCGCCCGTGCCGCGAGCAATCCTCTCGCGGACAGCGGCGCCGATGGAGAAAGCGAGCGTAGCCTGCGAGAGGTCATCGTACGAGCTGGAGAAGTGCTGTCGTTGGCTTTCCCTTTGTGGGTGGGGTCTGCGTGCGTCCTTGCCCTCTGGAAGCCGTCATCGTTCCTCTGGGCGCACAAGAACTGGCAGATCCTCGGCCTCACCCTCACCATGCTCGGTCTCTCTCTGTTCATCATTTTGTAGTTCGAGGGAGATGGTGGATTAATTTTTTTTGTTGGTTGGGTTCGTGCAGGTATGGGCATGACGCTGACGCTCCAAGATCTGAGAGGTGCGCTACTGATGCCCAAGGAGTTGGCTGCGGGTTTCGTCCTCCAATACACGGTCTCCATTGCTACCCCTCTCTTCTTAGCTATCCTTAGCTAGTTTATTTCGCTTTGTTGGTCTTTGGTAGTACGATCGAATTTAGATCAGTTCCTTTCTTCTAATTTCTGCAGCTCCTCCTTTCTACTGCTGTATGTTAATTTGTTGGTCTTTGACAATATTTTTCTGCTAGTTTTGCCCCCAGAAGCTACCACTTTCTAGCTAAGTGCAGTTTGGATTCGTTGCCTGCCACAAACAGACTCCCCTTCGATGCAATTGCGCTTAATTTATGCATTAATTACACATTACAATTTTGTTTGTTGGATGAACTTTGAGATAATTAATAAACCTATATTAGATCTCGTGTGGATATATTTCTGTTAGGCTTTTCAGATATTTCCTTGTTTCACAAAGGATGTCACAATCGATCTTGTTACCTTACTTTTAGTTGTAAGCATGGAATTCATTGGACCAAATAACTAACTTGAGGATGAAATTAGCTATACCACTTAACAGACCTTCTAAATCAGTTCTTTATTTTTCATCTAAAACTTTGTTATTCTCTGTTATTAAATCTGAACAGAAATTATTATGGCAGCGAAGAACAGCTTCCTAATTAGTGAAGCTCCTTTCTACATAATATATGGAGCAGCAACATAGAGTTATAAATTATTTTTCAAATTCGACAATCTTTAGAAAACTTGTTTCCAAATTCCAAGTATTAATTATGGGCGATTTGACCATAGAGGTGCATAGCATATGCAGAGAGATTCTAGATTAGTAGCTGTCAAAAAGCCTGGTAAAAGCATTAGCCTCTGGCTCTTGCCTTGTTTCTGTGGAGTTATGATCTATCTAAGGACGGTAACAAAAAGGTCCTGCTTTGTGAAGTAAACAAGTAACTTGAAGAGTGAAATGTAGTCTGTCCAACATTAAATGTGTTGTATTCCTCTGATAAGTAATTGAAGATTTAGTCAGGCCTGACCATTTGTAACCTAAACCTTTGTTCTCTGTTGTCAACTTATATATAAAAGTTACAAATAGAAGACTGTCCAGATCTGGCTGGGTTGTGAAAAATGTCTTTTTTCGTTTATATTGCATGCTATATTTGGTGGATCTTTGCTATCAATAAAGAAACATTTGTATGATTTTCTCAAATATTTACTCTGTGGTATTTAAGCCTAAATTCAGATACTTGTAAGTTGAATTTATACACAAAGGCTGGATAATTCCAATCACAGAATTATGTTTTGAATGTCAAATGACATTCTACTGAAATAGTTGATGATGATATCTAGCTGACATCCTTGTTTTTCACATAGTATGTAAAATTTTCTTCTGATCAATGCTAGATTCAACCATAAGATACTGAGACTACATATAGACAGGTTCTGCACAGTCATAATTCATGTATAATGTCCCACAATACATAACCATCTCTGTCATGCAAGTCACATGATCCTGTGTCCCTTGTTTGTTCCAATTTTTTCTAGTTGTACTTGTTTCACAAATACTATTAAGTATTAAGATTATTCTATAATGCATGTGGTCAACATTCTTTTGCTAGTGCATTTTTTTTGTCCTGGATGTAGCACTTCTGGATGGTCATTTATATATGCATGATAACACCCTCTGTAATACTCTCTATAATGGAATATGGCTTTCGATACATGTAAATTATGATTGTCAAGTCTTATGTGGATAGATTCTTCTATCTTTCAGGTTTTTTATAACTCAGAAGTCCATGATTCAGTTCTATTCTCCTATGCCCAAACTTAATACTTTGCTTTCGTTTATTTAGAAGTTATCAGAAACAAACCTAGTTATCTTGTGTGATTTGCTGTAGGTGATGCCTTTGTCAGGGTTTTTTGTCAGCAAGCTGTTAGATTTGCCTTCTCATTATGCTGCTGGTTTGATATTGGTTGCTTGCTGCCCTGGAGGTGTGCCTACACGTTCTCCACTTCCTTATCTGTAATCTGTTTCTGTTCAATTGTTAAAGCTAAGTATGGACCACTGTTTCTGCAGGCACAGCAAGTAACATCGTTACTTATCTTGCAAGGTAGATAACTAGGGAATGGAACCCCATCGCGCATCTTCATTAGTGTAAAGAAAGTTGCTTAAATGATTTTGTTGTGCTCCAGGGGAAACGTTGCCCTCTCAGTGTTGATGACGGCGGCAAGCACCTTTACTGCCATGGTAATGAAACCTTCTCCATTTCACCCTTGTTTTTTAATGCTTAATGGCTTCCATCTCGTAGTTGACCTCCTAAGGTTTGTTGATTGCAGATAATGACACCTTTTCTTACGTCCAAACTTGCTGGACAATTTGTTGCAGTTGATCCAGTTGGGCTCTTCTTGTCTACTGTCCAGGTACATCTGCAGTCATTTCTTTAACTTGCTCGACACGTTCCGACCGTTTGAATCACTTTACACCTTGTCGTTACAGGTTGTTCTTGCCCCTGTACTACTGGGTGCTCTTCTGAACCAGTATTGCAACAGTCTGGTCGAGTTTGTTTCCCCCTTGATGCCATTAGTTGCTGTTGGAAGTGTTGCACTGCTTTGTGGTAGTGCAATCGCCCACAATGCCTCTGCTATCCTTTCATCTGGATTGCAAGTGGTGATATCCGTTTGTTGTCTTCATGGCTCGGGCTTTTTCTTCGGTTATGTATTATCAAGGATGCTGGGAATCGATGTGTCTTCTTCCCGCACCATCTCCATCGAGGTTGGGATGCAGGTAATCTGGTTAACGCTTATGATTAGCCTCAGCATCCTTTTCACAGCAACAAGTTTGACATCCCTTTTTCAACATGTAGAATTCAGTGCTTGGAGTAGTGCTTGCTGGTCAGCATTTTGCCAATCCCTTGACTTCAGTTCCTTGTGCCGTTTCTAGCATCTGCCAGTCAGTCTATGGCAGTATATTAGCTGGAATCTGGCGTCGGATGACTCCCACGACCCAAGCGAAGGATTAACTTTTCTATGCCCAAAAAAACATTAGGAAGTCATGCATGTTGTACCAACTTATGTTGTCGCCCTAGAAGTCAAGCATGCCCAAAGGAAAATTCTTTTCCGTGATGTCTATTTAGTCATAGTGAAAAAACATTAAGAACTTTTGCATGTTGTCTGAACTGGAATCATTTTTCTCTTAGCAGCTTTTTGATGTGGTCTTGTACCAAAAGAAACTTCTTTTTTGTGAAAGACCATTAAGTCTTAGTAACGTTGATGTAATGTGCTCCTCTAATTTCCCTGAGCAAAGTTGACTTTAATGCCCGCTTTGACTTTTTTTTCTTTTTGCAGCTTTCCTAATTGCTGTTTGAGGTTCTAAAACACTTATCGGTTTAAATCTGGTTTTTATTATTTTTTTATAGAAAAAATAAATTAAATGGGTTTTGACATTTTAGTGGTCGTTAGGCTTCTTGCATTTCTAGGGCTGCATGTGTTCTATGTGATCCCAGGGGAAGTGTAAAAGAGGACCAACCATCCCAAGAGTTACTATGGGCATAGTATTGAAGAAGAAAATAAGTTTAATTTACTTCATTTAAAGCTATTAAATGCTTGCTGTTTGCCTTTTGCTCCACTTGCAAAAAAATTGTGTCAGAAAATTTAAGACCATTTAACATCATTTGTCCATTTATTAACTTTAATGTGTAATTTATACAATTATTTTGCTGTTTGAATTAATATAAAAACCATTGGTAAATAGTTAAATATATTTTTTATTTTTTATTTAATAAAAAAAGAAATAATTTATTTGTTGAGGGAGAAGAATTAATTGTACCGTGAAAATTCAAATCAAATTAAATATTGTACTCATCCAAACAATAATAATAATAATAATAAATAATCAACGAAAAGGGTAACTGCTTATCCTGAATTCTCTGATAGAACAGTAGCGTGAATGACTACTACTAACAAATCATATCTATTATTCAATGGCAGACAAACCCTATATATATATATTAAGGCAGAAGAATAAAGTACAAATTTGATTTTTTTTTACTGATTAAATTGAAATATAATTCCAGTATCTGCAAATAAACTGCACAATGGTCACATGACATGGAAGCTTAAGATCGCAGTACAAATAAGCAGTAATAATAAATACCCTTCACAGAGCTCCAAGAACAAGTGCTAAGAAAAAGAGTATCGAAGCAAGCCATATGTGGCAATCTGCATTTACATTTACCCCTCAAACCATAACACTAACAACGCACGGCTTGAATACACGTCTTTGACATAATACATGGTAGAGAAAGTTTGACATTACTCGGTGCGGAAGGAAGGAAGGAAGGAAGGCATGGCGTGACAGAAGAGAGAGAGCATGTTTCGATGGGGATGGCAACCATCTCATCTGATCTGGAAGTGCTTGTACGTGGGCTTCCCGGGGAGGCTTATCTGCATCCTCCCGTCTTGATCTGCCTGCCTGCACCGGTTCGAGCCTTCGCCGGCCTGCGCGTCGGAGGAGCTCTTCCGGCGCCGCTCGTTGTGGCCGGCCAGGCGGCGGCGGCAGCTCCGCTTGGAGTCGTCGAACTCGGCTAGCTCGTGGAACCTGCACGGAGCATGTCAGCGGACGAGGAGCAAGAAACTGAGAGGCAGAACAAAGCCTTCCGCGAAGACTCGAGAGTCGTTAACTCGTCGATCCGAACAAGCACAAGCGGATTCCACTCGTTGCTCGTCTGAAGTGAGTCTCCTTCCCCCTTCGAATCGTCGACTAGGAGTACTGTGCGTCTGATGTCGTGTATTCTTTTACCTGCTGCATTGCTGGCAGAACCTCTGGCGGAAGCCGGCGACCATGACGACGGCGGCCTTGGAGTGGGCCTCGCAGACCTTGTGCCGGCGGTGGTAGCGCTTCGCCTCGGTGAGGTCAGCGGTGCAATTCTCGGCCTGACAGCAGGGTTGCGGTGCTCCTCCTCCGCCGCCGCCGCTCACTCCTCTGCGAGCAGCTGAGGAGGAGGAGGAGGGCGGCCTTCGCTTCTTGTCCGCCTCCGCCGCGGCTTCCTCCTGCTCCTCCTCGTCCTCGTCGTTGCCCGTGGCGACCGCCGTGTCCTTCCTCGTCTTCTCCTTCGTGCTCTTCCTTGAGGGCTCGGTCGACGGCCTCCGGTGCTCCATGAGAGCAAGAGGTAGAGGGAGGAGGAGGAGGGAGAATTAGTGGGATTGTTGAGAGGGGAAGAAGAGATGGAGAGGAAGAAAAAGGCAAAAAAGGAGAGAAGAAAAGGTAGTCGGAGGGTTGTGAGGACCACAAAAACCCAACCTTTATTTTGTGGGATATTTACATACTCAATTTTCACATTTTAGAATAATTATTGGTGGGTCCTATCTAATATATGTTAATATATATATATATATATATAATATTTTACGTTCATAAAATAATTGAAGGTGAAACAAACATAAATATTCAATAATAATAATATTATTTTTTTTAAATGTTTGAAGGAAAAAATTAATCCTATCTTCATCACTTATTTTAATAAAAATTAGATTTTAGTATATGGTAATATATCAACAAAACTATCCTCTAAATTTTTCATAAAATAGAAAAAAAGAATTACTTTATCTTCTAAATCAAAAACAAATGCTATTTGATATTTTAATTAGAATTAAATAGGTAATATGTGTGTAAAGTATAATATAAATAAAGAAAAAGTAATTATTATATAAAATAGAAACATAAAAAAGGAAAATCCATATCTTTGCAAAATTATTTACCATATTTTACACCACACCATCTAACCTATTGGTAATATAATTGATTAATCTACCCTTTTTCGAGGATTAAATTTCCACCTTTAGCACAACAATTTGCAATACAACGAAGGAAAAATATACTTCTTGCTTGGGTATTTTTTGGTCCATAGAAACCGATGGATGGAGTGAATGTGAATAGGGTGAGAGTTAGGAAGACGTGAGAAAGGATATCAAGAGAGAGAGAGAGAGAGAGAGAGAAGAGTGATGGAGAGGTGAAGAATAAGTGATAAAGATAGCGAGAGGGGTTGGCCCATTTGCAAGAGGCAACACAAAAGCATCTTTCCTTGGGGAGGGATTGTCACTTTAATGAAGAGAATATAAGTCTATATAAGTTGGGAATTTTCTTTCCTATTGGGCTTGTCAATTGAGGACTTTTGATTCTTCCTCAATGGCTAAGTATCAAATTTGATGAGTAATATTGATGATAATATTATAAACTCAATTATGTTTATGTTGCCCATTTACTTTAGAGTTAAGTATCAAATGTGACTCATTATATTATGATTTGATTGTTTATATTGAGATAAGGCTAATTAAACTTATTTGATATTTTATAATGAAGATAAGACTAAAAGGTACAATTGTTCTTCAAATGGGTTGTGCAATGTACCCATCTTCTTTTTCTTTCTTTTTTGTTGTCTTACCTCAATTGTACATATGTCTCTTTTTTTTATTAGTAATATTTTTAATTATAACTATATAATTGTTTCATCTAATAACTTTTATTTGCATCTACTGCAAAAATTATATATTTATAATTCTGATCTTGATTCGGTTCATATCGAAATCGAACGAGTTTAAAATCAAAATCGAATTTGATCATTGATCGATCGACTATTTTAAATCGAAATGAAATACAATCAATAAATCGGGGTGTGATGATTCGATAAAAAAATTAATATATAAATAAATTTCATGATGTAGTGGTTAACAAATCAAATGAATGGGTTTGAATCTTGGTATAGTAATTTAATTTTTGTATCAATCAAAATATATAATTCGAATACAAATTTAGTAGTATCAAAACCATTAATTCTAGAATTGAAGGTATGATTTGGAGGCTACTCAAATATCTACGAGATGTGCTTTATGATAAAATTATGTTGAAAATCTAAGATATATATATAAGTTAGTGAGAAATATATCAAATTGGATATGCATAATATAAGGATAAGGCTATTCATTTATGTCTTCAAGTGGAACATGAACTCGTCATGTGCGTCTACAAGACATTATCGATTCGATCGTGTTTATTTTAATAAATTTTTTTATTTTATTTTCTTTAATTTGAACCTTTGGTTTTTTAGATGCTCTTCGATCGGTTAGTGATCTCGTAATTTCACTGTCATACATTTGTCACATCCAACAATTTAGCAATGGAAGATTAGAATATATGATGCCTAATGAAGTCAAATTGGACCACTCTCCTTCCTACCCTAAACTTTTGATGCTTGTTTGCTATCTCAGGATAAAAAAAAAATTGATGATGATGATGACGATGATGATTATTATTATTATTATTATTTATTTTATGAGATTAATAAAAATAATTATTAACGTTATTATTAGATCATCGCGTCTCTCTCAAGTTAAGTTTTTATGATCATAAGTATCATCTATAAAACTAGCATCCAAAGTATATTTGATATTGTCGATGAGTTTTTTCTATTTAGAATCGTAAAATATAATAAAAAAATTATTTTTCTCTTTAGTTTAGGCTACATGGATGAGTTTGGCTGACTAATAATGATCCAAAATATTATTCATATTAATTATTATTATTATTATTAGTATTAGGATGAGAAGGAGAAGGTATGGGTGGGGCTGAGGAAAAGGGTGGAAATAATGGGGGGGGGGGGGGGGGGGGGGGGCGGTGAGTGGCACCGCCGGGGACCACCGGGTCGGACGCGACCGTGATGAATCGTTAACTCCACCGCCGAGCGCACGCGTCGCGGGGCCCGTCGTCCCCTCGAAACGTCTCTTTACCCTGTCTCCGCCGCTCTCCTCCTCCTCTAAGCCACCCACGACAGCAGGACCGCGACAGCTGCACCGCACGCGATCCGATCATGTGCGGAGGGCGTCGATGGCGTACGAGGACCGACTCCGCGCCGCTTCTCTCTCTCTCTCTGTCTCTCTCTCTCTCGCGCGCACACACAGAGTCCGTTGTTGAAGCTGAGCTGCACGCTCTTCAGGATTTGTCCCACTTCCTTGTCCCTGGTCAGTGAATGGAGTTTGGCAGCTTATCCGGCGTGACGGGTTGGCGTCGGGCACACAGGAACCGTGTGGGCCTCGACGACGTACCGCCCATGAGAAGCGGACGAGGGCGATGCGTATTACTCTGCGGGGACGACGGCTACGTCTCATGCAGGACGACGATATCATCTTTTCGTTACCGACTCGTGTCATTCATTCATTCATTCATAGTGTTGCCAATGGTTTATGTGATGATGAAGTGAAGTCGGGTCGGTCTTCTCCAAAAAAAGCTTTTTAGCTGCAATCTATTTCCAGTAATGTGCTCTCCATTTATTTTCCTTCGATTATACCATACATAATTTGATGATTTTGTTATCACTAATGCTTAAAATCTCATCTCATAATTTTTTTTATATAAATATTTCCTTTTTATTTTATGTAAATCCTTAATCTCACTTATCAAATAAGAAATTGGATCATAAAATATTTAATCCATACATGATATCATAATAAAAATAGATACAAATTTGTGACTGTTATTTAGTATTTTTGGTATCATAACTGTTGGTGAACAGATGTGTCGTGACCGATGAGTCAGCACGACTTGATCCACGGGTCGATGTCGGTTGAGTTAGATGTCGAGATAGACCGGACCCTCGCGGTCGGGTGTTGATCGATAACTATCGGTTGTGATATGTCTTTGACCCAAAATATACTTTATCAATAATTATCGATAATAAAATTTTGGAATCAAATCTCATCTTCAATAACTCGCATAATTAGCCAACATGGAGTTACTGAAGAGTTCATCGAGTGCATCCAACTCTGTGGGTCCATGGAGTTGGCCAACATGTCCTGAGAGATGTAGTACCTTCGTTTCATGAACCCATATAGTGAGTGCCGTGTAGAGAGGGAATTGCTTTCGAGTGATGTGTTCGATTGTGAACCTTAAACTTTGCTTTCAACTTTATTAGTAAGTAGATTGAGATTTATCCTCGTATTATGTAGAGTTTGAGATTTTTAAGTGCTCTTATTACTTACTACAAATGAGAGAGGTCATTCCATATGTTCCTTGGGAAGAAGAAGAAGAAGTATCCTGTCGCATGATGCTCCGATTACAAGCTGCAAACCCAATCCAGTCCTCCATCTTGGAATTTTTTTAATGTATTTTATTATTATTATTATTATAACTTTTGATGCTTATATAGTCAATAATATACCATATTTCTCTTTTGGAAAAAATGAATAAAAAATAAAATAAAATAAATAATATTGATTAATCACTCGGTGTTAATTAATCCATACGATTTAGCGCTTAATTATGTTCTCAATGGATGATGGAAGGATAATATTGTATTGTTCTTAACCATTTCTCCGACAAAGACACATGTAGAGAATTGAAGAGGATGAATTGGAAGATCATACGACGTATACGAATAAGATCGTTGGATGGAGTCCAAATGAATAGTTGCTAGTACGAGGGCAGACAACGTAACATGAAGATGAAGGCCGATGCTTTTGTGATCAGTCGGCGAGGGACCGAGGAATTGATGGATCAACCCAATGTGTTGGTGAAGATGATCTTAGGACCACTCTCCTCGTATCTCTCTCTCTCTCTCTCTTTCTTTAAAAGTACCACAATCCTCCTCCAGAACCATCTCCTACGAATTGTAATGATTCATCTATCTATCGGAAGCTGATAGATCCAACAACTACATTATTATAAGTGACACCATCCTTCTTAATCTATCGTCTCTTCGACATGTATTGTAATATTGAAAGTTGAAGACTTACATAAGTCGATTATGGGTACCGATAAGTGATACCAAAGTTGACTTAATATTAAATATTAGAATTCAGATAATTTTTTTGTCGAGTAGAACATGAACTTATCATTGCTAGAATTTGATTCTGAGTCACGTTAATAGTTGTTTGTAAGCATGAGAAAGGCGATCGAGACTCGATAATTCAATTCGAGCGGAGTTTAAGATGGATTACCTTTTTTTTTCATGCACCAAAAAAAAGAATAAAATTTTCTCTATTTTAACCAAAGTGAATTTTATTTTGAAGAGAAAATAGTGTATGCAACCGATCATTCTCACATTTGGTTTTTCTTTGGACAGAAGAGTCTTCAACTTCTTTCGCTTTCAGGAGAGCAAGTAGAATTCATTCTCTACTTGGACTGTGAGCGCCATTATGATGGATTACCTAATTACTTTGATCACATGAATCATTAGTCGTTCGGCTACTGTGGTTTGCGATGAAGACATTACATTTTAGTCATTTGTAGTGTGCTTCATCCTATTTGGGATCAAAAGCATGTTGTTTTAAGTGTCATATGTCATTGTGAGATCACAATCTCTCTCTCTAAGAGCTAAGAGAAGGGAAGAAGGCACTGTCGAGTGGTCCATGAAACGTACAAAAGTGAGAGGGATTGGTGTTTGTGTGTGTGTGTGTGTGAGAGAGAGAGAGAGAGAGAGAGAGAGAGAGTAATGGTGGCATTTGATACATTTATCAAATCGATTAATGTGACCATAAATTTAGTAGATCATGAAGTTCTTCCGATTTGATTTTTAGTTTTGTTCTGTTATCATTGATTGGATCCATTCATTGTGATATCTTCCCGAATTACAAAGCCAAATATTTGAACATCATGAATATAATGATATTTGACTGAATTTATTAATTCTGTAGTTGGTGGTGAAAAGTTAGGTATAGACACTTAATTTTGGTTTAATGATTTAGGATCAATTAATTATTTAGTTAATCATTCTATCGAATCGAGTCGTAACAAATTATATTAAAGTCAACTTAGTATCTATCGATCGAGATTTGAACAAAAAATCCATTCATTAACGAGACTAGCGACAATATTAAGCTACTTTGTATTTGAGGTTTGATTATAGGCCTTATCGGTATTTGACGAAAATATCTAGAAAAATTATAATCTCGTATAAAAAGCGAGAAAAATTAATAATTTTATCAGTAGTTTAAATTTAAATATTTTTAATTAATGATTTGAGCTTAATAAATTGACGAACCAATCATATGATTGAGTTGGGTTTGATCATGATATATAATTAATGATTTTCTTAGAATGATGAGACATTTAAGAATTATTTCAATATTTTATCATATGAAGGTGTCATTTCTTATTAGCAGTAGATATTAAAAGGCTGTTTGATTGATTGATTGAGAAGTAGGGGAATGAAAGGGTTTATAAGCTTTTAGCATCATCCATTCTTGCCCTCGGAGGTACATTTTGGGGTTCACCGGAAAGAGCAAGACCATGCGAACTCAATCAAAATAGATAATTCTACGATAGCCTTAGTGCTTTCGCACTAATGATAATAAAATATTGACTTATTAATATCAAAATCATCAAATTTGAAGATAGATGACTAATCAAACTTACTTTGTCTTTTTTAAGATATCAAGAACAATGTTGATAAATGATAAAGAAAGATGAAAAATCCAATAGATATACTATAATTATATTCATCTTAAGTGTTTTGAATTAATGGTTCAAGATTTATCGAGAAAATGATGAGTGGGTAAAGAACTAAAAGACACCAAATTCACATCACGCACACAAAGATCCACCAATAGATACCATTAACAAAAGACAACTTCCATAGATCTTTGGCTGCTGCGAAGAACTAATCCCTAATCCAAACTTATTTAAAGTTGAAGACGAAGTACATATATATATCATTGGCATTATTGGCACTGGCATCACTGGCAGCAATGCCTCCTTAGCAAATTTTGAAGCACAAGCACACGAGGAGGGGGACGCACTTCCCCAGCTGCCATCCTTCACTTAAGCACGCTTCATTGCACTTGCTGTTCTTCACGCAGAATCCACGAAATGACCTGCTGAAACGGACGCACGTCTTAGCTTCAACTTGTGCCACCTCTTCTGCCAAAGCCACAAACACAAGGAGGATGGAAGTCAGTTCATGTGCATCCTCGATTCACTTTGGGATCGATTCAAGCGGAGTCATTATTTCGATATTCCATCTTGTTGATCTTTGTCATGCATTGGTTTTCTTCAACAAAGTTCTTGGCCTATATATATGCCTATATACATGAATTGATGCTGCAAATTAAACTAAGAGTTGGTGTCAAAGGGATGGATATATATCTATATATATATATATTGGTACGATCATCACAGAACAAAACAAATAATTACTAGGCTTACGAACCTCAACATCTTTGAATCTATGAACATAAGCAAATATTATAGCCGTACAAATGTTAAGTTTGAGTCAATCAATGTTATGTGCATCGATTTGTGCTTGTGTTTGTGTTTGTGACGGAATCAGAGAGAGAGAGAGAGAGAGAGAGAGAGAGAGAGAGAGACCAGAGGCCATAATGAGTAACACTAGCAAGAAAGAGCATATGATTGCCTTCTTACACTCCATCTTTGACCAGAAAAATTCTTTGCTAAATCTTATGGTAGAGACCATGAGAAGAATATGTTTTTATAGTGATGGAAGAGAGAGAGAGAGAGAGAGGTAATATGTGGGGGTGTCTAAGGTAACATTGGATTGGATGAGAGAACTGAATGTGTGTAAATGAAGGTTAATTGAATGTTGTTCAAATGTGAGAATAATACCAAAAAGAAAGGCTTAAACCCCTCAAATGCTGAGGTCTCATTAATTGCACATTGTAGGAAGAGAAAAATGTGTGTACATTCATGTGGTATCTCTATAGGAGGTGCTATATTTTCATTTTGTCTTCATATATAAAAGAAAGAATAGAAGAAATTATTCTTACTGAGTCCAGGTTCCCCTGGACTCTCAATCATGTAATGCAGTCATTTAATGATATTGGGATTTTTTTTTTGACATTTGTCTATTTGATCCAATTTTTTAGATACAGTAGTAGGTTGAGATTTGATTTTGGGTACCAAAAGATTTGGGTTTAAATGACTAGAAAATTGGATCTAGGTTTCGATTTGATGATATTATAATTGTTTTTTTCTTAAGGTACCCACATCTATTCAATTTGCATATATTATGTTCTTATATCTTCTATGTGAGTTTGATACATGCTAGTAGACTAAAATCCATGACTATTTTACCCATTATAAAGTTTATATTCACCATTTTTTTATCTTCAGAAAAATTTATCACCAAGGCCGAAAGGATATCAGACACAACGACACCAGAGATTCACACAATGAGGCTTTGAATCTTAACCTATTAAAAAAATTTTCAAATGTATATCGTCAGGTAAACGAACATTACATGACTCCTGTATAAAGGGGAGGGTTGAGATAAAGAAGTCCAAGTCCAAGATATTGCATAACCTGGCTATAATCTTGAAAAGGTGTGATATATACATTCATTTTAACTCTACAATGTAAATAACCAGACCACATTAAGAACCCACACATCATTCTTAAAATATACTTGTATATCACACCCGGAATTAGCAAAATAGAAGAGTCAGATGAACAGGTGCCACCAACACGGTCGCTCCCCCCCTCTTGATGCGCTTGTTCTTCCTACATCTTCTGCCGACCGGAATGTTCCAGGGAAACACCGTGAGTTTAATGGCATTTGCTTCCTTGTGGAAGGGCGCAGCTGCCAGAGGCTGCAGTCCTTGTACTAGCAGAACATAGTACCCAATGAGTCGCACTGAGGGTATCTGAGAGCTTCTTGATCTTGTGTTAATGGCCTTTCCATAATTCTAACAGCAGTGGAAGTTCTGGTGCTCTTGGATCATATTTTGCATGTTGGTGCTGGTACTGTAAGTTTTGCTGTGCTTCTGTTGATGACGCAGCTGCTCGAGGTAGTGATGGTGGTATTGTCTTCAGGAATCAGAATGCTCTTGTGCATTCGCTACAAGAAAGAGAATGAAACAAAAGTCTTAGGATTTGAGGGCTAGATATGTGTATAATAGGCCCTCAAGAAAGGTTTTCTGACATGAGCTAGCAAACAGAATAAGCAAGTATTTATTGGTGTTGATAGCTAGAAATTAAGATGAAGATACAGGCAGAGACTAGTGAGTTACAGATGCAACATGTGCTTGTGTGGAAGAAATGGCACCAATCTAAGGCCATTGATTGATTTATTTTTACCGAGTAAAATTAAGCCCCTCTGTAAGCTTGCTTCTTTCCATGACATCATGAGTCTAAGAAACAGGCAACAAATGATGGATGGCATAAGGTTTACCATACAAGATATCAGCATGGCAGCATTATCTTCATGAGTCTTGAAATTGAACTACTTCATGGTACACTACAGCGGACACTTCCATCTCAATATGTCAGTGCCAATAGCAGCAAAGTCTAGTATTTCTCTATTATTCTGAATATAAGAGTAAGATATTGACAGTTCCGAAGCAATAGCACATGGATGATTAGGTTAAACTCCTTGTGCTTCTCTACTATAATATATCATGTAGATCACATTGTCTATATGATCGGTCAATAAGGAAGCTGGAAGATTAATCATACCAGATGCAAATGGATCTGTTGCAAGAACCATATAAGCCTCCAGGTGGTTAGATAATAGATTAATCTTTCATTCTGAACAGATCCTACAAGAAAATGAACATAAATTAAAATGAGGAATATTTGCCAGTGCGTGTAATTGGGAGCTATCACTTTCCATTTGACCAATTACTAGAATTAAATAAAAGAGTGCTCACAGATTTAGAAAATTACCATGGAGTGGTTCGGCACTGAAACTTCCTGGCCTTCATGACAAATCAGGGAGAATGCTATTACTGTATCTGGAATGAAAATTTGCAGCATCATTCATCAAGTTCAAGAGATTCTAAGACCCAACCGAGGAACTTGAGATTGTACTGGTTGCTAAATCTGGTTTCAGCTTCATAAAATACCATGTTCTCAAGTACACCAGTTATCTCAACAAATATGATTCCACATCATGATGTGGTTATCACCACATTTATATGTTTTGGCGGCAGGTTCTGTCTTTTGGATGCTTAAATTTATTTATGCAAGCGACAGTTTGGGATCATAGCTAGCATCCAGCATCTCTAATTCCAAAAGTTCTAGCATTTCATATATACCTCTAGATTCATGGTGTGACCTATCTTCCACTGTGAAGACATGCACATTTCCCTTTACCTTGATCCAGCTCTTTCCAGGTGACTTTTTCACACTGTTACTTTTCATCATCTTTCTTAGTCTTGCAAAATCATCCCAATGGCCAGAGGAAGCATAGATGTTGCATAATAAAACATAAGCTGCAGAATTTTGAGGATCAATATCTAGTATATTTTCTGCTGCTCTCCTTCCAATTTCCACATTATTGTGCATCCTGCATGCGGCTAGGATAGACTTCCACATCACAATATCAGGTTCAAAAGGCATTTGATCGATAAAATTTTCAGCCTCATTTAATCTACCAGCACGAGCTAGTAAATCAATCACACATGAACAGTGCTCTCTTGTAGGGACAACTCCGTGTTCAGCTTCCATCATTTGGTAGTAATATAGCCCTTTATCTACCAATCCAACATGACCACAAGCTGTAAGAACCCCAACATATGTAACATGATTTGGCTTAATGCCCGAACTTTGCATGCACATGAACAGCTCAAGAGATTCTTTTGCATACCCCAGTTGAGCATATCCAAGAATCAAGCTGCTCCATGGGAATACATCATATTTATCATCCATCAACTCAAATAACTTTCTTGCATCCCCTAGGTTACCACATTTTGCATAAGTGTCAATTACACCATTGCGGACCATTATGTCAACCTCCAGTCCAACTTTCATGGCATAGGCATGAACCTGATTCCCCATCTCCAAGTAGGCCAAGTCACCACAAGCACTGAGTATAGCATTTAAAGTGATCTGATCAAACCTGTAGTCCAGATTCTGCATGAGTTTTATGAACGTAAAGACTTCTTCAGGTTGGTGGTGCTGCAAGCATGCAGAAAGAACTGTGTTCCAAGAAACAATATCTCGATCCCTCGTGTCTTCGAAGAAATCGAGTGCAACGGACAGATCTGAGCATTTAGTGTACATCATAAGAAGAGCGTTAGAAACAGCAATATTTGTCTTCCAACCCATTTTCACTGAATAAGAATGGACCAGTTGCCCCTTTTGAAAAGAATCACAGCCAGTACAAGCACAAAGCAAGCAGCGGATGGTGATGTCATCAGGCTGCACACCTGAATCTCTCATCTCAGAGAACAATAACGTCACTTCATTAGATAGACCAAGAGAAGAGAAACCACACAATATTGAATTCCACGAAACTAGATCAGGCATTTCTATTTCACTGAAGGCCTTCTTCGCACAATCTAGCATTCCACACCTAGCATACATGTCACTTAGTGAACACCCAGCAAATTCATTACTTTGGAGCCCAAACTTGGCACAAAGACCATGCATTTGCTCTCCATACTCTATTATACCTATATCGCCACAAGCACTGAATCCACTACCGAAATGGAACTCGTTGGGGCAGTGAACACCTGAACTGATCATCTCCTTGAAAAGGTGCAGAGCTTCCAGTTCATGACCCTGCTTAGAAAAGCCGGCAATCATTGAGCCCCATGAAATCACATCTTTCTCTGCAATCCTCTCAAACACAATAGCAGCATCGTCAATCCTATCCAACCTTGCATACATCGTGACGAGTGCGTTCTGTACAATACGATCTGCCCCGCTCTCCGACTTCAACGCATGGCAATGCAGTTGCTTTCCCAGTTCGACGTCGCCCAAGCCGGAGCCTGCCCTGACGACGCTGCCCAGCGCGAACTGATCTGGGTGCAACCCCGAGCGGAGCACCCCAAGATACAACTCGACGGCTTCAAGGTCCCTGCCGTTCTGCGAGCAGCCGGAGATCATCGAAGTCCAAGAGACGAGGTTCCTGTCGGGCATTGCGTCGAACAGGCGGCGGGCGTCATCAGGCGAGCCGCATTTGCCATAAGCGTTGAGAATGTGGTTGTGGAGGACGACGTCGGGAGGGGCGGGGGAGGCGGCGAGGTGAACGTGGAGGAGACGGGCGTCGGGAAGGGATCGAAGGTGGGAGCAGGCGAGGAAGAGGTGGGCGTAGGTGGAGGGGTATAGGTGGAGGTGGGGAGAGGGGGGTGGGAGAGAGTGGAAGGTGCGGAGTGCTTCTCGGTAGCGCTTCTGCTTGCAGAGGCTGCTGATGAGGTCGTTGATCTGCTGCTGCTGCTGCTGGGATTTGAGGGTTGGGATGGAGAGAGACGGTGGCAGAGAACGGAGAGAAGAAGACGCCGTGGAGGAAGTTGAGAACAGCAGCCGTTGGCAGTGTTTGAATCCGGCCGTCATTGTTTACAGCTCTTTTTGCGATGTGCATATGTTTGTTATAATGATACCAAAAATGGGGGGGTCAAATTAGCCTCCTTTTGCCCTCTCTCGAAATATCCGAATTTATTAATATATTATTATTATATAAATAATATATCTCAAATTTAAATTAACATCTAAGCATCATATATATATACATATATATATATATATATAATTATTTATTTATTTAATGTTATTTCTTTTTTCTAAGAAAAGATTTCTTATCAGACTGCATTGCTGCAAACATTGGCAATATATACATATATTTATGCATTGTTCAAAGGAAAAGGAATAAATTCATGAAACAAAGTTCAATACAAACTTGATGCTGGTTTCATATATGTATGTATGTATGGATATATTTGCGACTGCAAGTGTTTCAGAGTAGAGTAGTTGTCTTCCTCATGCCTCGGCTTTTCTTTATCTTCAGGTTTGGTGGTTCGACCATGCCTTCTTCCTTCTCTTCCTCGGTGCCCGCTTCTTGTTCTGAGGTCGCAGATTGAAGCTCCTTAGTTATCATCCCCGGAACGATGAAATTAGTAACCCAGTAGATGAACAACAGCAGGGCACTGCAAAAGTGTGCAGATCGAGATCTGCTAAGGTCACGCATGGCCGAAGGTGTTGGCAATCGCTGTGATGTGGAACAAACACTGGTTACCTGATCGGAACGAGGACCGACAAGTCACCTGCTGCTGCTGGGGAGGTGGCAGCTGCATTGAGACTGTTGCTGAGAGCTTGCTGAGTGGGAGATACCGCAAGGAAGAGAAGGTTATGTCTGTGTTTTGGTGACTTTGTTAGAAGGAGAAGCTGTGCACTTCTTCTTCTTGGTTTGGCGGAGTGGTGACTGAGGAAAGAATGGGGTGGAAGAGAAGGGGATGATGGGCAACCAATTGACTCCATGGCTTTGGAACTGCAGGGGGTTTGCTCTGTTTTTGGTGCAACCAGTTACAGTACTGTGGATAACGTTTGCTAGCTTTGAGTGGCTGGCAGAGTGTCCTATCAGCAGAGTAAGGATTTGGGTTGCGCTGCCACTGTGCCGCCATTACAATTGACTGTGACTAACTTGAGATTATAAATAAATATTGTTATTAATCTGAAAGCAAATTTAGGAGTTTTACTATCAGGCATTAATGGCTTAGAGGTGATAAAGTTGCTCATTTCTTACCTAAAAGATAAAAGATTCCAATCATGGAAATAATCAATCTATATTTAAAGATAAGATTGCGTAAGATTTTGCTTTGATGTCACAGTTTAAACCAGAGAAGAAGGGAAGGCATGATGTGATTTATATCGAGAACAATTAATACAGCAGAAGAATAAATTGCAGGTTGTGACCCAAAACGCTTGCAGCTCGAGATCATCATGAGGTGCAGTCTCGAAAGTCTTTTTCCTCTATCCGTCACCACCGTGGCGGCAGATGCAATTGGCAAGAAGAGACCGGTCGCAGTTGAGCTCGAATTAATGCCCCGGCCACCCTCCACCACATGCAACGCCTATTTAAACCCAGCCCGTGCTGCAGGTTCCGCATCACTACCAATCCCACGTCGACTGTGCTGAAGATGGCCAAGCTCTTCCTCCTCCTCCTCTTCGGCGCCCTCGTCTGCTCCGCCGGTGCCAGGAAACTCGCTAGCAAAGCGCCTTTGGAGGAGAAGAGCTGGTTCCACAAAGGTCGTGGCCATGGGGGTGGCTCCGGCGGAGGAGGTGGATACGGTGGCGGAGGTGGTTATGGTGGTGGAGCTGGGTATGGTGGCGGCGCCGGGCACGGAGGTGGATATGGTGGTGGAGCTGGGTATGGTGGCGGCGGTGGGTATGGTGGGGGTGGAGGAGGAGGCTATGGAGGTGGAGGTGGTGGTGGACAAGGCGGAGGCTACGGAGGAGGAGCTGGCGCTGGCGGTGGGTATGGAGGCGGTTCGGGTTTTGGCGGAGGATATGGAGGTGGCGCTGGAGGCGGTTACGGTGGCGGTGGTGGGTCAGGAGGCGGCTACGGTGGAGGAGCTGGTGGCGGTGGACACCCATGAAGGATTCCGACGATGAACTGCGTTGTGTGTCACTTTCATTGTATCGTAGTACGTATGCTTGTCGAGAATAAGTTGCGCAGCATCAGCATGCATAACTTCAACCGATGATGGCTTGCCCTAATTATATTTTGTGCACGATGTAATATTTGGTTTGACATATACCAATATTGTTGCTAGATCAAATCATAAGTTATGCGACAGATTATCTCAAATATATATTATATTTGAACGAGGAACAATCATACTTTATTACTCATTACATATAATAATTTTTATTAATAAAATCATATAAATTCATTAAAAAAATTAAAAATATGTATGTCTGATAAAATTCTTATTATTTTCTCCGATAATAAATCATTAGTTTAACTGAATATATATATATATATATATATATATAAAGATTTTTTGGGCGAGAATAATCAAAATGAGATTTATTTTTTCTAAAGATAAAATTATATTAACTAAACTACAGAAATACAAAAATAGCTCTATAGATCAAAGTGCACAAAACTGATAAGTTATGTGACAGATTATCTCAAATATATATATTATATTTGAACGGGGAACAATCAGAATCTATTAATCATTACATTAATAAAATTATATAAATTCATATAAAAAAAATTAAAATATTCATGTCTAATAAAATACTTGTTGTTATTTTCTCCAATAACAAATCACTAGTTTAACGGAATATATTGTTAAGATCAAGAACGACACGGGGGTGAATTAGTATAGTAGAAAAAAAAACAAGAAAATTAATCGATTTAAAAAAAAACTTCATACTAAAACCTTAGTTCCATTAAAATGGTATTAAAAAATTATTTTGAATCAAATAAGTTTATAAGAGACTAAGCTCTGGTAGTACTATTACTTGACAGTAATAACTACCGACGATACCACCACTCAGTCTAGGCGATACCACCGCCTAGACCACCTGGGAGGCTAAGCCTCAAGCGATTCCATCGCCCACCTTGGACGGTGCCACCACTTGATAAGGTTCAACAATCTATTTTGGCCCTGAATTCGACCCAAACCAATCCAATTATGGGCCTAGTTGACTCTTAACAAGGTTAATAAGATTATCTCATAATCATAATTTTAAATATGTATTAACTATTATTTTTAAGGTATCCACTAAACAAAATAAGTCCAGTAAATCTAGGTTTCTTCCAACGAGTTTTTGGCGATCTTTTGACAGACTTTCGATGATCTCTCGGCAATCTCCTAATGGACTCCTAGCAAGCTTTTGGACTTCACAACAATCTTCTTAGCGAGTTCTGACAAGCTTCTTCTCGGTCAATTCCGACAACATTTTTGACGAACCTCTGGACTCCCGATGAACTCTCGAACTTCCAACGAAATCTCGACTTCGGCACTTCGTTTTGCTTTATACCTTGATCACTATCGTAGTTAATGCTATATACTTTTCCTCAACATCCCCCCCCCCCCCCCCCCCCCCCGACACACAGAGACACACACACACACACACATATATATATATATATATATATATATATATAGTATTTTTGGGTGAGAATAGTCAAAATGAGATTTATTTACCCTCCTATCCAAAAAACTAGATTTTTCTAATCATTCTAATATATGTTGTTAGCTAATTAGTAGTCTCATTTCATTCTTTAGTCAATTAGCAGTCTCATTTTCTTCTCTTTTCAAAAATGAGATTTTATCTTTTTTTATATAATTAGGTTTTTATTTTTAATAATCTCTCTCTCTCTCTCTCTCTCTCTCTATCTATCTATCTATCTATCTATCTATCTATCTATCTATCTTTCCTTTTAGCATTTACTTTGTTAATTGTTCTTAATAGATATTTATTTTTTTGTTCTAACAGTCTCACTATGATAGAGAAACACAAAAACTTTATTATTCCAGCATAAAGTAAATATTTGGATCCTTGTCCAAAAGTTTCAGCTTTTGAGATTTTTTATCACCTAATTCAATCTTTAAGATGATATTAGAACATGCCATGAATCTGAATATGACTTTATCTATTTCAAAAAAATTAATTAAAATTATTTATATAATACTGATTGTTCATTTGGGTTGGCTTCATACACTCGCATTTTGTCCACATGTGAAATCTAAATTAGCTTTGTAAAAGAGAAAATGTCAAAAGTAGAATCCCTTTAAACTTTTGATATCTTTTTGTCACTCAATTCCATCTTTAAGAGGACCCATTGATGCACAATGCATTAACTGCAAGTCCTCTTTTGTGTAGCATGGCATGTGAATATACATTATGGAAATATTCCTAATACATTAGTGAATTAAAATTAATGTGAGAGTTGGAAGTTGTTCCATGATATTTATATTGTTTGAAGTTCACCTTATAGTCTTTACTTTCCTTCTTATATCAATAGTGGGGGGTTCATGGTAGATAATTTTCTTTAAGATTAGTTTTTTGATTTGTGATGATTGATCATTCAATCAAAACTTCACCATGGCCTAAATATACTTTAGGCCATTCCTCAGGAAACAAATCTACCTCATCACATATTTGAGCCACTTGCAATTGCTAATAAACATGCATCACTTCTGTTGACTATTGTTGGTCATAGATGGATAGCATTTCAGCACACATTATTCTTCAAGTGATCATTTGATCTCCAGTCACTTGCAAATTTTTCGTGCTCAAAGTAGTACAATGTTCATCTCAATGAAATCAAATATGCATGAGGATTACTACATATTTGATGCGTCAACGTGGAAGTAATACCCGTAAAAGCTTGAATTTAATGCGAGTGATCGTCTCTGAGCTGTCGGGGGGACTCCAAGTTTGACTCTCAGCCACCGGAGAAGGGTTTAAGCATCAATGCTTCGACTACCTTCTCAACTGTTCAAACGCGGCTACGATATGGCACCATTAAATGCCTCCATTAACACTAACTGCAAGTGGTGCAATGGGGGCGATGGACTCTCTATCTTATCTTGTCGTGCTTGGTTTGCCTATATAAGGAAGACGATGGCCTTGACATTGAGACATCGAGCTTTGGTTTGCGTCTCTTGTGGAAGGGAGTGAGCCATGGCTGCCTCCAACAAACGTAGTTTGCATGTTGTGCTTCTTCTTCTGCTTCTTGGCGTTGTCGGTGAGCTGAGTTCGACTGTTGTTGCTGATTTCGTTGGTCCTGCGGGGTTCGGACGTGGCTGCCGCTTCGGTGGGTGTCGTGGTGGTGGACTAGGCGGCGGCGGTGGGTTCGGCGGAGGAGGAGGTGGCGGCGAGGGTCATGGTGGAGGATTTGGAGCCGGAGGTGGTGCTGGTGGCGGCGCTGGTGGTGGTGTTGGAGGTGGTGGAGGATTCGGGGGTGGAGGTGGCGGGGGTGTAGGCGGTGGAAGTGGATCCGGGGGAGGGTTTGGAGCCGGCGGAGGCGTAGGAGGTGGTTCTGCAGGAGGTGTCGGAGGTGGTGGAGGATTTGGCGGAGGTGGAGGCGGCGGTGGCGGTCTTGGAGGTGGAAGTGGTCATGGTGGAGGGTTCGGGGCTGGTGGTGGTGTAGGCGGCGGTTCCGCTGGTGGAGTTGGAGGCGGTGGAGGTTTCGGTGGTGGCGGCGGAGGCGGAGGCGGCATTGGTGGTGGAAGCGGTCACGGAGGAGGGTTCGGCGCAGGAGGCGGAGTCGGCAGCGGTGGTGCAGGTGGCGTGGGAGGAGGCGGAGGCTTCGGCGGTGGAGGTGGAGAAGGCGGTGGCGGTCTTGGAGGTGGAAGCGGTCATGGTGGCGGGTTCGGGGCTGGTGGTGGTGTAGGCGGCGGTTCCGCTGGTGGAGTTGGAGGCGGTGGAGGTTTCGGTGGTGGCGGCGGGGGCGGCACTGGTGGTGGAAGCGGTCATGGCGGTGGGTTCGGCGCAGGAGGCGGAGTCGGCAGCGGTGGTGCAGGTGGCGTGGGAGGAGGCGGAGGCTTCGGCGGTGGAGGTGGAGGTGGTGGTGGACTCGGCGGTGGGTCTGGCCATGGAGGAGGGTTCGGAGCCGGTGGTGGCGTAGGCGGCGGCGCAGCTGGTGGAGGAGGCCTTGGAGGTGGCGGAGGCGGTGGTGGAGGCCTTGGGGGAGGGCACGGGGCTGGTGGCGGTTTTGGGATAGGTGTGGGAGTGGGAGTTGGCATTGGAGTCGGCGGCGGAGCTGGAAGTGGCACTGGCGGCGGCGGTCGACATTAAGTTATGTGCCCCATATATATGTGTGTTGCATGACCATGTGTATCATTCGTTCACAGTTTACGTTCCCCTATGTCACGAGTCAGTGTTTGCGACGTTGAATGGTTAAGCTATTTCACGTCGCTAAGCACTTTGTGTTGTGTCTTCCACTATTTATCTAAAATGTAATCTTTTTCTTAATAAGGAAATGTAGGAGTTGTGTCACAGCCAATGAAATCTATTAAATAAAACAACAAGAGATACTTATTTCTCCTCATCTAAACCCGAAATAATATAGGATTATATCATGTGCTGGAGTTGAGATGGACTATGTTTGACTTCAACATCAATACATGAGCAAGATCTGATCTTTATATCGATCTGTGACTGATACACAATAGTTAAGACCCTGGAGTCTTGTAAACGGTCATATCTAGCAAAGATTCATCTTACGATATCATACATACTATATCACTGTCGTGGCACGATCTTGCTTCGTTAATGCTTGAACTTGGCTGCATCATGGAAGACGCGCGGGCTTCCATCAACCTCGACCGCCGCCGCCGCCGCTACCACCTCCCTCAGCCCCACCTGATGACCCATCTCCGCCTCCTCCACCCCCTCCGCTGCTACCGCCGGCACTTGCGTACCCTCCACCGCGTGCCACCACCCCTCCGGCGGTCCCGACTCCGCTGCCACCTCCCGATGCTCCACCGCCGCTCCCCCCACCGCCTCCGAGTCCACCTCCGCCGCTCACGCTGACGTGGCCATGTTCAACGCTGATACCAACCCCGGCTCCTCCACCACCACCGGCATGGACACTACCATTGCGAGCACTCACCGCACCAGCTCCGCCGACCCCTATCGCGACGTCCACCCCACCTTTTCCGACGTGGATCCCGGCTCCGACGCCGGCACCACCCCCGGCGCTAGCTCCACCACCATGAGTGGTACCGACGCCGCCGCCCACTCCGGCGCCAATCGCCACGTCTGTTCCCGACCCGTTATGGCTTATGCCGATCCCGAACCCTCTACCGCCGCCGCCGCCGCTGCCGGCCTTCAGGGAAAAGAGCTGACTTTCTGCATGGGCTTCGTCCTTATCATTCAGTCGTCGTGCATCTGGTGTTGAATGGAGGTGTAAGATGCACAGGAGGACCAGGACGAGAGACCACGGCAAAGCCATGGAATCCGTACGCAGTCTGATGCTGTGGTGGTCTATTTCCGTTCGAGTGGCCTCCCTTTATAGAAAGGGGAACGGGATCGATCGCTTTACGTCTTCATGGCCATGAAGGCGCTTGTGGGAACGACTCCAAAGTAAAGGATGGAAAGAAAGGTGCTTCCACACCCAAAAAAGAGCCATGGCGATGACGTAAGAGTTGTAGTGGGTTTGGAAGCAGGGCTTTAAGGATTCGGAGCCCGCCTTTGGCACACTGGAAGTCAATTCCTATCTAACCTCGAAGGGACTTTAGTGGCTGAAAGGATTGGCATGAGAAGGAAACGTCTCCGGGGAGGTGCAAAGCGAACCGCGTTGATGGAGACACCGGCATATTCGTCCGTGGATTTGTGGCCACCGCAAACGAAGAGAAGCAATTATTTGGCTAAAATCGGTTCCAATATGAGTCCGAATTAGGTGAGAGTCAAACATGTATTGCGGATTGGGATAAACGCAACTGTACAGAGTGAGAAGGGGGGAATGAAAAGGTGAAACTTATAACAGAGTTTAGAGGATTTCCTTCAACAACAGAGTACATAGATCAATTATACGAGGAAATCTTTTTACTTGAGATAAATTCTCAGTTATCAAAACTAATCATTGCACCGAAATCTTCAAGCATAAAACGGGCAGCGTATTATGTTAAACACGCCAATGGGGTAAGTTTCAAATATATAGAGTTAAAATTTAGAAGGACAATTTATAAAATAACGTCTCTGTTATTATTATTATTTTATTGGATGGCACTCTCACTATTTATTTTTATTACGGCTTTTTTATTTAAATACCAATTGTATCCCAATTTTTTAAAAAAATTAAATCGATTTAAACCTAAATGACTAATAAATCAATTGGATCAACCGTCCTTCCCTTTCTGCTCCATCTTCGCTTCCACCTTTTCGTCTTCCTTTTTTCTATTGATTTTCTCCTCTTTTCTCTCTGGTGGCTTCCTATTCTCATTATAACTTCATCGTCCCTTCCTCATATTAAGCACATGGCCCATGTATTTAGTCCATAGTGGGTTTTAATAACCTACAGCCTATTTTAGTCATAACTCTTCTCTTTTAACCTAGACAAGGTAAAAAGAGTGCAACGATGACTGTGGGTGTGGTTGAAAAAAAGAAATCACTATAGCGACAGTTAAGAGTAGAGGAACAAAAGGAAAAGAAAAAAAAAAGGATACGATGGTAATGTAGAGACTGTTCTCAATTATCTAGGTGTTCGATCAGATTTATAGCGAATTCTTACTGTGATCATGGAAGGAGAGTTTGGATATTATGCATTGTGATATAATCCTTATTATTCTTTTGTGATTGTCACTCAAGTTTTGGGCAAGAGATTTGAAGATTTGTGCGTTCATTAATTTTATAATTGATTTATTTTTTTGGTTTGCCTGTGATTTTTTTCCTTTTGAGTTGGATGAGTTTTTCATGTAAATCTTGATGTTTTGTGTGATTGTAAAGATAAAATGGGAGAAGGAGGAGGCCAAGATGGAGTGTAAGATGAAGTAAGAATAGATAGAGGGGAGGAGGAGATGATGAAAAGGGGCAAGAGAGTTAGTTTGAGAAAAATCAAGGGTGTAATCTATGACTTAATTAAATCAAATCAGATAGTCAAGATTTAGTTGACTTCTTAAAAAACTGAGTCAAATTTAATCAAAAAATAATCCCTTAGTGAAAACCAAATTTGCATTTGAAGTATTTGTGTTCTTACCAAATAATCCAAATCTCTCAGTCACTTTGGAATAAAGACACCAAATAATGAGACCAGTGGAGACTCATACTCTGCAAAGTTGGAAGAATCTCTATAAAAGTTGCGAGATGCCTCAACATGTGTCCTCCATCCAACTTCACAACTCTCTTGCCCTCTCTCTGTAACTTATACGGCACCATATCTTACTCAGATTACAATTGGATTTCTTCATCATATATCTCTCCATGACCATACAAGTGTATGTTTAGCTCACATGGCAACAAGCTGTCTTATGTTCATAGGATACACATACGGCACAGATCCATCAAAAGCGGTGCTTGTTAGTCTCTCAGCAGTGGCCTCTGTTGGGTGAAAGAGATCCCAGAAGATGTGATCCTTCCTGTTGGAGCAGTAGCTTGAGATTGGCAGGCAAGCGATCTTAGCATTCAGATCACCCAGCCCACAGCAGGCGGCCTTCACTTCGACAAATCCTTCAACACAAGCAGCACAAAGGGTCAGTCCTACTTCGAAGTCGCATCCATGCAACACGAACAGATCGGTTTATGCGAGTTCATACCGTAAGCATCTGGATTGTTGATGTACTCGAGCAGTGCGGTGTAGGTGTCGAAGTAGGAGTAGCTCATATCGCTGAGTTCTTCTGACATTTCCTGCAGCAGGGAAGAAGCACCCTTGTTGTACTGAACCGAGAGGTAATTGGCTTCGACACTGCACTCCCTGGTCTTGTTCTGATGCCTTTGCGCTGGGCAGCAACCGATCGGTCCCGTTCCGATGAACACAAACTTGCGTGCACCGAGATTGTATATCCTCTGATGTGAAGAAAGGAGGAACATGAGTGACTCGTAATAGGAAAAATCATATGCAAGAAGCTTTGTGAACGCTGCTTACCTTTAATTGTCCTCGCAGCGATGAGATTAGCGAGTCAACGAACTGCTGTGGAGGGTTCTTGAGCTTGTTGGCGGAGCTGGACTTGACGTAGTTGAGTATGTCGTTGCTTCCGATGACCAAGGCAAAGACGGAGTTGGACAGATGAGCTTGTGTTTGAGCACTGCCTAGCTGCTGAACTAAGGCTGCGTATACTGAAGAATAGTAGTCTATTTGCTTGTTGAATGAGATGCATTGGTCCTGTCACACACACACAGTTCATGTTGGCCATTGGAAGCAAAACCATTTCATGTTCATGGATTCATCTCTTACTTTGTTGGTAGAATCCAGGACTCCACCACCACCCGAGGCGAAGTTGACACCGCCGAGGAACTCATCGGTGCTGTTAGAGCTCGAGGGTATAGAAAGGTAAGCAGGAGAGGTCGGTCGTCCCAGTTTCTCAGCTGCCGCATTACAAGTACAGATTAGAATCGTAGCATTGCTATGCACTAAGATAAGCTTCAAACTTGGAAGCTAAATCGAAACTTAATTCCTACGGTGAACAGGAAAGCCTCCCTAATTAGCGTAAGTGCAATAAAAGTCCATATCATTCCTTGTCTATAGGACAGATGGAGAACACCTGGACGCATTATTTCCTCTTCTTTGGTATACTATCAATCATAACTCATTCCTCATTTACTTGACGTTGACCTTTCAAACATCAACTTGACTCACTAAGTTGCAATATTCATCTTATTATTGTCTTCAAGGAATTCAATTCGGTTTAGAGTGTCAGCATGGATCAGTTTCCCATCCCTTCTGTATGCAGCTTGGATTTCCAGTGTAGGATGGAACTCAAAACTCATGCCTTGGTCACCTTACACACGATCCTAATTCGAGAGTAAATACGTCGAACAGCTGAAGAAGCAACATAAACCACCGAAACAGTGGAGTGGAAGTGGGGTGTGGTACCGAGGAAGTCGGCGGAGTTCTTGCCGTTGCTGAACCGCCCGGTGGCCTTGTGGCCGGGGAAGTCGACGCCGTTGTGCGGGAAGTCGGCCTTCAGAAGGGACAGCCCCAAGTGGTTGTTGTTGCCGACGTCGGCGAGGGAGTCGCCGAAGACATACACCGCCGAGACCTCGGTCTGCGCTTGACAGCCACCGTACCAGCAGCACAGAATCACAACGAGGGTCACCAGCGTAGAGGAAGACGAAGAAGCCATGGTATGTGGGAGGATCCTGATCAATTGAATGATCCCTGCAGGAGGTGGCTGTGGCGTGGCTTTAAAGACCTGGCAGAGCAGAGGGTGCGTACGTACATCCCTTTGGAGCGGGGAGGAAGTGGTATTGAACGCGGAAAGGACCGGTCCCTTCCATGTTCTTGCCCAGCCATCATGGTGTCACTTCCTTTCACACTGAAACGGTGGAAGGATGACGAAGGTGATAGGAGAACCAAGTCGCTTTCTGCACGGAATGAGAGACAGCAAGATTAGTTTACGGTGATGAGACTTTTTGGCATGTGGAAAAGATACCACTGGACTCAGTTTCACTGTATACAACCTGTTGGACAAAGTAATATAATTGTCTTCGGTACTGTGATGATCTATTGGAAATCGTGTCAGATATCCGGAAATAAATGATTGCACTTCACGTCATACATAGTAAATTAAACCTGTGGGGACTAATTTGCCTGAGAGGAGCTCCACGAAGAGAGCAGAGCGAGAAATGTGAAAGGGAAGAGGGATTTGATGGTCGGGAAGATTAGAGGGAGACTTATGAGAGGGAAAGGAAAGGGATGCCATTAATTAATACATCCCTTTCATGGCAGCTCACCTGCATGAGAGGTTTGGAAATGGCTTCCACACCTGACCAAGAATAGATTCTGAATGGGTATCACTTTCACAGTTGTGCTCTGCACAACTGTTAAGGAGTTGTTCTTCTACGAGCATTGATTGCATATACACACATGGTGGGCTATCATCACACATTTCTATACGATTGGTATGTGTTAGCACAATCTATACAAAATCTCACCACTCTGCATCATTCTCTTTCTCTCTCTTTGGTTGTCCATCACCTTCTTCCCTCTTCCATTTCTCATTCAAAGTATGAAAGGAAGTGAAGTCATGGCAGCCGGAGAGCAAGACTTGGAAGAGTGACACCCCTTGTCGCGTTTAATGCCACTTTCCCCACTGCAAAGACGTACGTACACCTCTCCCGAGTCCTTAAAGCCACACCACCGCCCCCTCCACGACTCATTCAATCCCCCCAACAGAGTATGGTTCCCACTTGTTCCTCTGCACTGGCGTCCATCGCCGTGCTTCTTTGCTACTGGTACGGCCGCTGCTGTCAAGGAGAGGCCGCGGTCTCGGCGGTGTATGTCTTCGGCGACTCCCTCGCCGACGTCGGCAACAACAACCACTTGGAGCTGTCCCTTCTGAAGGCCGACTTCCCGCACAACGGCGTCGACTTCCCCGGCCACAAGGCCACCGGGCGGTTCAGCAACGGCAAGAACTCCGCCGATTTCCTCGGTACTACACCTCACTTCCTCTCCACTGTTTGAGCTGTTTGTGCTGTTTCTTCAGGTGTTCGACAAATTCCCTCTTAAATCAGGATCAGTTGTATCAGGTGACTAAGCTGTATATTTATGCGTCCAATTGATTGGGGTGGGGTAGAGGGAACCTACTAATATCTAGTTTTGCCGGCCTGCAAATAACATGCCTCCTTCGACCAAAGCATGAGCTTGAGTTCTTTCCTGCAATGGACGTCGAAGCTGCATGCAGGCCATGCAGAAAGCAGAAAGGATGGGAAGCTGATCCATTCAAGACACTCCAAATAGAAGAAGAGCTTCTCAGAATGGCTTAACATAAAACCTGGAAGGCAACAATATGCTAAGACGAATAGTGCAATCTGGTGAAACATGTTTATGTTTCAGAGGTCAACATCAAGTAAGATGAAGTGAGCTGTAAATGATTGATAGTATGTTCGATACATGTCGGTCGAAGAATAGAAAATAATGCATCAAAAGTCAAAGTCTAGAGAGGCAGGTTTTCTCTGTGGAGGTTCCGATGACAAGGGTTGATGTGGCCAAAGATTCAGGTCATTTATGGATTGTTGTGATCGAGTTCAGAGTATCAACAGAGAGGATTTGGTACTCTGTTTTTACGAGAGTTAGCTGTTGTTATAATCCAAAGTAATAGCATGAATCTGATTTGTGTTCCAATGTGGCAGCTGAGAGTCTGGGATTGCCGACCTCTCCTCCGTACCTTGATATCACTTCAAGCTCTAACAACACCGATGTGTTCCTCGGCGGTGTCAACTTCGCCTCGGGTGGTGGTGGAGTCCTGGATTCTACCAACAAAGTAAGAGATGAATCGACTCGAGGAAGGTTGAATCCATGAACATGAAATGGTTTGCTTCTAATGGCCAACATGAACTGTGTGTGTGTGACAGGACCAATGCATCTCATTCAACAAGCAAATCGACTACTATTCCTCAGTATACACGGCCTTAGTTCAGCAGCTAGGCAGTGCCCAAGCACATGCTCATCTCTCCACCTCCATCTTTGCCTTTGTCATCGGAAGCAACGACATACTCAACTACGTCAAGTCCGGCTCCGCCAACAAGCTCAAGAACCCTCCACAGCAGTTCGTTGATTCGCTGATCTCATCGCTGCGAGGACAACTAAAGGTAAGCAGCGTTCGCAAAGCATCCAGTTAGCTTCTTGCATATGATTTTTCCTATTACGAGTCACTCGTATTCCTCCTTTCTAAACATCAGAGGATGTACAATCTCGGTGCACGCAAGTTTGTGTTCATCGGCACGGGACCGATCGGTTGCTGCCCAGCACAAAGGCATCAGAACAAGACCAAGGAGTGCAGTGTGGAAGCCAATTACCTCTCGGTTCAGTACAACAAGGGTGCTTCTTCCCTGCTGCAGGAAATGTCAGCAGAACTCAGCGATATGAGCTACTCCTTTTTCGACACCAACACCGCACTGCTCGAGTCCATCAACAATCCAGATGCTCATGGTATGAACTCACACAAACCGATCTGTTCGTGCTCCACGGATGCGACTTCGAAGTAGGACTGACCCTTTCTGCTACCTGTGTTGAAGGATTTGTCGAAGTGAAGGCTGCCTGCTGTGGGCTGGGTGATCTGAATGCTAAGATCGCTTGCCTTCCAATCTCAAGCTACTGCTCCAACAGGAACGACCATATCTTCTGGGATTTTTACCACCCAACAGAGGCCACTGCTGAGATGCTAACAAGCACTGCTTTTGATGGATCGGTGCCCTATGTGTATCCTATGAACATAAGACAGCTTGTCGCCATCTGAGCTTAAGGGTTTGTTTCCTAGCGTTTAGACTGTGGAGCCTCAAGTACATGGAGGCAATGTACGAAGAGCAAACTTACAGTATACTTCCTTCTTTGAATACCTCCTCCTATATGTATCGTTGAAATATATTAATATACATGATCTGTTTATGTCACGATCATCAATAACTAATGATAGCACTGATGCTAGTATGAAGTATATATTATTTCGAACAAGGATGACATGACCACTATTTGACTTCACCAACAATGGCTAAGGATTATTGATTGAGCAACGAGCTCAGTGCCAAGCAAGTGATGTTGTTGAACTCCACACAGACCAAATCATTAGGACAGAATGCTACAGAATCAAATGATGTGTTTTTAGTTTGCCGTGAGAATAACACTGCGCACGAGAAGAAGCGATGCAGATTGCCGGGGGGAGGTGGTTCCGATTTCAACCGAAGAATCCGGTCCGACTCCAGACCGCGTCCCGAACCCTGCTCATGTCCCGTCCCTTGAGCGTCCGGCCCACACCTTCGAGCACCGACGTCGCCACGCTCCTCCCCTTCTCCCTCGCCAAGTACTCGTGCGGCGGCACCCACCCACCCTCTTCCTCCTCCTCCTCCCGGCCGAGCCACCCCACGGGTCCCTCCGGCTCGACCCGGAGGAAGCTGGGCCAGACCGGCACCTCCATCGGCGCCGAGGCCGCCACGGTCCGCCGGGGAGCGCACCCGTCCTCGAGGGCGAGAGAGAGCCCACCCCCGGGCCGATCGACCCAGGGGCGAGCCGCCCGTGGGGCCATCTCGGTTCGTCGCCAGCCGGTGTCGTCATGGCCGCCGCCGTCGGTCGAGGACCAGAAGACATCATACTCGGCGAGGTCCGGAAGGTCCGTGCCGGCCCCGTGGACCGGCGGCGCCTCCACGCTGCCGAGGAGGCGTTCCGCCCTCTCCATCGCGTGTGATTCCTCCCGCACCGCTGGCCGGAAGAGCCAGCCTCTCTTTATACTGCGAGTGGGGCGTCCACGTAGGACCCTGCTCCCCGGGGCTTGTGGGGCCCCGCCCCACGTGGGTACGCACTGGACCTCATACGGTAGGCGGTGTGGGATCGACAACTGGACGTTGGTACGGGTCCCACATGGAAGATCTCAATCATGCAAGGCATCCTTAATTATCATCGCCATCATTATTATCATGTGGTCGGCTTAATTACAAGCTGGATTCAGATTAAACGCCATGCAGAGGGCGACTGTGGTGTCGATCGATGAGAGACCACATCGCTTGGTAGGGCGGCAGAGTAGGCGCTGTCCTCTTTGAACTCAACAAAAGAAGCTTTGCCACCATCCAAATCTCCGACGCTGCGTCCTTCAATAATGGACCACCATCGGCAGGGCTGGACGCAGCTTTCACTGCGTTACTTACCACCGAGACGAGGGACCCACGACGGCCGACCGACCCGTGACGAGGGAGATGCGAGGGGGGTTAGGTTGGTTCTGGAATCGGAATCTTAGCTGCCGCCGGACAGGGAGTGTGGATAGTTTAAGGGGATGGTAGCAAAGAGGGGGGCTTTAGTTAAATGGGTTGAGTGCAGGAGAGTATGGGTACGATGGAATCATGGTGATATGGGTGTCAGTATTATATGTAGAAGCTGCATGTGTATGTGTGCTGGTGTGCTCCATTTGGTGGCCACATTTTATTTTATGAGTGTTGCACACCTCATGCGCATGAGAGACGGCAGCCGATTACGGTGCAGTTTGTGATGATGTTTCTGAACTCCGCAAGTGGTTCTGTTTTGCTTCTTTATTTATTTATTTATAGTGGAAAATATGGATCATAGTAAAGCGAGATCCGTTAATTATACAAATACTTCATGTAATTAGTTATTATTAGTATTTCGATTCTTATATTTTTAAAAATATATAGAGATTCTTATATTTTTGAAGAGTGAAATATTTAATTTCGTTTCTCTTGAAATATCACATGATTCTGTCTCATTTCGATTTATCATTGAGTTTGTATGATATTTTCGTCAGTAAAATAGATAACGTGAGGAGAAACTAAGTTAAATATTTTACCTTTGTAAGAATAAGAATCTCAATATAAATTTTAAAAGTACAAATACTAAAGATAGCTAATTATAAAAAATAATCTATGATTAGTCTCGTGAGAGATAGAGTTTAATCATCTATTTTGTAATAATTATTAGATAATATAAAAAATCACTAGATTATACATGTTTTACATTGTTAGAGGGTTTATTTTTTCTACTTACGAGTATAGATTGGGGGTAAATCTTATGTCATCATTTTTTATTTATGTTTAGTCTCTAGATTTTGTTTTTGGGATTAAGGTCTCTCCCAACAAGGTGGTACCAAGCCTAAAATAGTATGAGGCGGATAGAGTATCAATAAGGTATCTTATGTTGTTATTGTTTATTTTCTCAAATCTTTGTGGAAAAGGATGGATGCAAGATACAATTTTATTCTATGCAAAGGAAGATGCATGATTTTTTTATTTCTTAAAATTTAGAAAAAATATTAAAAGGATGAGCAAACAAATCAAAAATGAAAAATGACGAAGATCAACATAAAGCACATAAAAAACTGACAATGAGATTATTAGAGTTGACAAGTATTTTATTTCTAGAAGATAAGGAATCAATTTCTTAATGAAGAAAAAAAAATCTTATACATTATGATTTTGTTATTCACACACATGAATCTTTATACATTGGTGGGAAATAACGCAAGACAAGACTTTTAGTATTTTTAAAAATTCTCTATAAAAGATCTAAAGGGGTCGAAAGAATACGTGAAATAAGATTTATGTAAGATGATATATAAGACGATTTATGATTGAGACGAGGCTAATTCAAAGGGATATAATTTGATTACATATGATGAAGAATTTGATTTTCTTTGTAATCATACGCAAAGAACGTAAAATCACATAAATATTGAATCAACTTTTCTAGCTTAAATTTTATTGTTGATATTTAGATTTTTCTTTTCGCATCGAGATAGATATTCTCTCTCTATATTTTTTTTTTAATTTTAATTCAAATTAATATGAAAACTATAACTTTTATTTTTTTTACGAATGATAAATGACGAAGATAGGATTAAGCTGAAAACCATGCCATAAAATCAAAATATTAAGCTCATTAAACTATAGTTCAATAACTATGTATATAGTCTGACTCTCTTAAATGTTTTTATAATATAAAATTAATCCCTAATTGATTTTTATCTCCCATTGATGAAACCTCTTTTTTTCCAAGACAACCTTTTTAAAATGCTTGCATCAAAAGCATTGGTACCATCATCTAATGTAATTTTCAATTGTTACAATTTACAGTAGGGCACAAAGTCCTAAAATGTTTAGGATCGGGCTAATACCCACATCTTAAGGAAGCCCAACCCAATGCTCGTTTTAGGTTTTCAACATGTCATGGATAGGTAGCAAATAGTGGGATACACAACATCACCAAATTATTTTGTCTAAGCTTGTTTTTGGTTTGCAATATCAACATTTATCATTGTTGATATTTTGCTTGGAGAATCTTTCATATTTGTTTCTTTAACGCTATCAGACATGATAAATGCAACTCTTTGATAAGCATGTTAATAATATTTTTGGGATTAGCGGTAGAAAACTCATCCACAATTATTAGAAAAAATAATAATTTGATTTGATAAGTTTGATATTAAGAGAAAAAGAAGAATGAAGTTGAGTTCACAAAGTTGATGGTTAGGCTTTGTGCCATTAACCTATTTAAAGTTTTTTTTATAAAATATTTAGATTAGTTAATGTGATATTACATGAGCAATAGGTGCCGAGTACATGTAAGAGAGTCATATATATAATCTAATATAATTTTTTTTAGAAAAAAATATTCACATGATTAAGTCTCAGAGAGATATATCACCATTGAAATATTTGATGTCATGGATAGTAGCATGATTGGATCGTCGAAACAATTCATTGTTGGTGATTAATGAGATGATATTAATTTTTATATTTGAGAAAATATCTTTAGCGATTTGGCAACTCTAATGATATTAATTTTCGTAAGATAATAATTAAGGACCTTAACATTTTTTTCTCTCGGTCGATGAACGAGCACTATAGTAGTCCTAAGAAAACCAAGACAATTCAATTAACATGAAGTGGTAGTTGGACAATGCATACATTGTTAACCTAAGTTGACTCTACACATGTCATGGTGGGGAATCCTCTCTCCCTTAGTGGGAGGAGTCCTTTATGGTTCATCACTCTCCCTCCCATGTAATGTACGGACATCATTATTATACTCCACAATGTCTCTTATTCAAATCAATTTTTTGATTTGTAAATTAGTTGACTTGCAAACACATTGTAATAATAGATGAGTAATATAATGGGTTTTAATCAAACCTTCTGATAGGGTGAATATTATCTTAGGATAATCATCACATCTACATCGGATCTCAATTTAATATATCTAATATTTCTATATTATATTATGGACTACACACTACAAATAGGAGCCTCTCCCAATTGAATTGAATATTTATTACATATTACATTTGATCCGATTCAAACATTGAAGGAGGTATCATTAGGTATGCCTCTTATATAGGTTAAAAAATAAATAAATAAAGAAAAAAATCTCTTGATCAAGATGGAATATCTAAGACAAAAAAAAAAATCCAATTTAGGAGGAAGCCACCTCCGATCAAGTCACATTTGATTAGGTCAAGTCAACTTTGATACATCGGGCTAATAAGAATTTGATGATAAACCTTATATACACACACATAAATGACATTGTCAACATGCTGACTCTCTAAGGCTTGACGACCGCACATAGTCATTATGTGTCAAATGGTTCGAGTAGTACACTAACACTATATGGTTACATGTGATTGACATCGTGTATTTCTAGTCTAAATTGAGCAAATCAAAAAGTATCTCGAATTCGATACATATAATCGACATTATCTCAATCGACCCTAAAAAGATATATGATTACATCATGATTGTTAATAATCTTCAAAGTAATGATGTCACATATAAAAAGAGGTTTTTAAGTGTATTCCACACATAAACTTTTTCCAAAAGAATTGTTCGACTGGTCCGAATCCCAAATCGACTTGACCATCATAATGATAGTTGATGAGAATATCCTCAACTTAGTTTTGTAATTTCGTCGTTCCAACAGGGTTTTCCCTCTCTTCTTCCCCACATGGCCTATCGTGTTATAGCGTCGATCGCACCTTTCTCAAGTTATTCTTATCTACTTATCAAGATGTGACAAAGGGGCATAATCGATCGATCGAGCAAAAGCAAAGAAGAGCGAGAGACAAGAGGCCTTCGTTAATGATTGCGATGTATGAGGAGAACTCGATGACCAATGTGGTGGAGGCAACCATGCAAAGCGATGAATGACGATGAGAGATATTTACCATAGTATAAAAATATAAGCACAATACAGGTAAAATGAAAGCTCGGACATCTTCTGAAAAAATAAAAAAATAGTGTTTTTTAAGGCAAATCATCCTTATTTTTGTTACTTTTCTAAGGTCATTAAAAAAGTACGATCAAGCTATTATGCCTTTGTACCGAAAGCTGAAACTTCCCCGTTGATGCGCTCATAAAGCGAGCAGAAAGTACAGTCGGAGAAGACGATGCACAATGACTCTTCTCTTTTTTTCCTTTTACCGGAATCAGATCTACGTTTCTCGTGTCCTCCTCTAACGCCGACAAGTAAAAGCACCCCATAAGGTGAGCTCCAAATCCATGGCACCAAACAACATGCAATAGTTCGCTACACTCCATACCATGGGGCCATTTGAGATGCCTTCACTTTTACCTCTCTCTCTCACTCTCTCTCTCTCTCTCTCTCTCTGAACAACAGCAAACCTGTGCCGCTGTGAGACCCAATGGAAGCTCCCCATTGTTTAACAGCCAATCATTTCCACACCTCTCTCTTGTCTGCATCATTTCACATGGGACATGCAGTCCCTCCACTGGCAGCTGTCTGCATTCGCCCCTCGTCTCATGAATCCAGCATGAGGCAGCCTGGATTTCCCCAACCTGTCTCTCCTCCACCACAGGGAAATAAAGCAGCTCTTCTTCTCATGTTGCTTGTCCATGTTCTTGTTGGGGTAATAGGAATGCAAGTGGCTTTTTCTTCACTTTCTGTGGTGGATGATAACATAATAGTTTCGAGTCCAGATCTGGCGTCTGACGACGCATTATAGATTTGTGCTCTCTTTGGACCAGTGAGCTCTGAGACCTACTGCTTCACCTCTCTTTCTCTTCTTGCTGGTGAGCGGGGATGGGTCTATGGCTTCCCTCGGTGGTCCTTCTTCTCTGCTCCGCCGGCTTCTTGGCTCTTTCCTCTGCAGCTCCGGCGAACACCTCGGCCTCTTTCTCGTTCAAGGAGAACTTCGACATAATGTTCGCGGAGGATCACTTCAGGACATCCCCTGATGGCCAAATCTGGTACCTCTATCTGGACAAGAAGACAGGTAAAACGTGTTCTTCTCCTCGAGTATTCTCCGATCTGAGACAGCCATGTCTTAGCTATCCGCATTGTGAAACCTGGTACAGGTTGCGGGTTCCAGACGCGGCAGAGGTACCGATTTGGGTGGTTCAGCATGAAGCTGAAGCTCGTCGGGGGCGACTCCGCCGGGGTCGTGACAGCATACTACGTGAGTGACGGTAGGGAGAACAGCTCGGGATTGTCGGGAGAAGGGGACTAACTCGGGTGTTTCGTGAGTGCAGATGTGCTCCGACCTGGACGCAGCGCCGGATAGGGACGAGCTGGACTTCGAGTTCTTGGGGAACAGAACAGGGCAGCCATACACCATACAGACCAACGTCTACAAGAGCGGAATCGGCGGACGGGAGATGCGGCACACGCTGTGGTTCGATCCCACACAGGACTTCCACACCTACTCCATCCTCTGGAACACCCACCGCATCGTGTAAGCTTCCGACACCGCGTCTGAAAGCAGAGGAAGTATCGGATGGAGTTCATGTTGCTGTGTTTGATCCGATGACAGGTTCTACGTGGATAGGGTGGCGATCAGAGTGTACAAGAACAATGGGAAGCCCAACAACTTCTTCCCGAGTGGGAAGCCGATGTACATGTTCTCGAGCATATGGAACGCCGACGACTGGGCGACGAGGGGAGGCCTGGAGAAGACGGACTGGAAGAAGGCGCCGTTCGTGTCGTCGTACAAGGACTTCCACGCCGACGGGTGCCAGTGGAAGGACCCATTCCCGGCCTGCGTCTCCACCACCACCGAGCACTGGTGGGACCAGTACGAGGCGTGGAGCCTCACCGACAGCCAGCAGGAGGACTTCAGCTGGGTGGGGAGGAACCTGGTGATCTACGACTACTGCAAGGACACCGAGAGGTACCCCAAATTGCCGGCGGAGTGCCTCCTGTAGAGGAAGGAAGACCGGCTGTCCGTAGCATATATGCTTTGGGTGCACCAAAGGAAGTCTGCAAAGTGAAATTTTTTGGTCAGAATTATTATTTTGGTTGCTGGAATGTGACTACATTATTATGAATATTTAGAGCATAAATGGATTTATCATGTCTCTTTTATTGATCTGAATTGAATTATTAGATGGATATGTCATCACTATGATCAATCAATTATGGTTAGTAATAGGTGCCGAATAATTGTGACAAAAGAGAAAATTATCATTCAACCAATTACCTTCACCCATTTGACCTCTATTATTTAGTCACGATGGTCTTCCTTCGATACTCAAGTTAGTTAGTAAAAAATTTTAAAAGATAATCCTAAAAAAGTTTTGTATAGTAAAATAAAAAAAAAACTCAAATAAGCTTTGAAAATATTATGATATGTATCATAAACACATGATAGATTTAGATCCAATATGATTTTCATGTCCCACCAATCATAAGTTTAGTATTAGGAATACGAAGGATTCGATAAATGATTCTATATAAACTACTTCTCGACATATCCGACAAAGATTTTTTTACTAATAGAGATTCAAAGAATTTGAGAGTAGGAATGAGATAGTCTTCTCGGATAGATCATATCGAATCTTACAATTATAATATGATAGCTCATATTGGCATCAAAATGCAGATGAATAAACATTGCTATAGATGATGTGTCATCCGAGTTGCTCCTATGTCACTCTCCCTTATCGTCTTTCTAATCAACTATCAATAAAAAAAATTATGTTTAAAATTTTGAATTGGCGAGGTAATTTAATTTTTCTCTCCATTTAATACGAAATTGTAATCCAAATTTTTCTCTTGAGCTCGAGGTAGATGGATTCACGCCAAGTTGACGGTCCGCACGTGAGAGCACATGAGCTCGATTCACATGTAACGAATAATGTATACTCTTACTTCCCTTTTAATTAATTTATTCCATGTGATCTGATCCTTCTGAACTAATGTTTGTCTCATTTAATTTATAATTGCATGTCGTGCACTTTATCTCTTCTTCTCATGTAACTTAGGGCTAATTATTATATTGATATTTCTATATTTACTAAAGTGAAAATTTCAGATTAATTTATGATAACACCATTGATTTTACCAGCAAAAATATGAAAACAAATAGTAAATAGATAATTTTAACGTTAGTTGATAATGACAGATGACGTCGGTGGTGGTGGATGGTGATGGATCACGGATGTTGTTGTGGATAAGGAGAGCGATAGTGAGAGATGAGAGCTATTGGGAAACTTAGGGTAGTATCATATATATGGCAAAAGAACAAAAAATAAAAATCTTAGATTTATCATAAAAAAATAGTTTCTTGTCGTCGTGCGAAGATTGATGCGTAAAAACTTGTAAAATCGAAAACTGTACTTATATGAAAAATGTGTTACCTAGGGAGATCGTATATCCAATAATTCAAGGATTCACTGGATATCCAATAAGATAGGGGCTTCAACGAATATCTCATATCCGAACCTTGACTCGTCGCAACACCTACCATATATGTGTTGCCCTCTAGGCTCAATATCAAGCTAGCCATGAGTTATACTTGTCAGAACTCCTTCTGACTTAGTGAATTATTATCTCTATAATAATTCACTCGACTCATCAACTACGAACATATTAAGCCACTATGTCGTAGTCCCCAAACGATACAAGAGAATCCATTTGACATATCTATCCTCAGTTACTGTGTATTTATAGTACATCATCCATCTAATATCCCAAAGGCCGTATACCAAGTATGGTGTTGTCAGGCCTATACAAAATCTACTTAAATCTCGCTTTAATCGAATTCTTTCGGAGAACTCTTTCTCTCTCAATCCGAATAACCTTGGCCTGGGATTTGCTTGAGCAAGAACACATAGAATATTTTTTTAAAGATATTGAGAGTGGATTATCCTCTATCGACACTCAATTGCCCTTGTAAGGTTAGCTGTCACTTCCGACGGCCGGTTATACTAGATTTAAAACTTCCAGACCTATAAGTTTGGTATCAAAGAGATGAGTACTTATACAGGACATCCTTGGTGTCTCAAGTCTAAGGACCATATACACCATTAGGATGACATAATCGTTGTCTGACAATGAGGTACCATCAACCATCCAGTATTCCGTGAGTGGATCAATCAGTGAACCCATTCTCCAATAAGCACCTGCACTGTATCTCTAGTGTCCCTTACACAAGCAACTATGAGACCAACCGCTTTCATCATATGGATAGGCCTACAGCATACTAGTCTATCCGGGTATCTCGACGTTCCTCTCGAGTAACATACGACTGAAATTATTTAGGGTCTATGTTTAAAGACGAATCAATTTCATTATCATGATCTCATCACGATTTGATTCATTTTGCATAAATCCATATACATCACAATATACAACATACAATATAAAGTGAGAAAATATCAATAATAATAATAAGCAAAAAGATTACGTAGCATGTCACGTATATTATTCACTCACGTAATTGGCTTACAGGGTACCTATGACTGGTGAGAGCCACTTTGCATCTACGTTGGCTCGACTAGTTACCAAACGACATTCATCTCTTGTCGTCGTTCTCCATATCCACAGTAGTCACCTGTGACCCCAGCGACACCGTCCTCCGCCACCATTGATGTCGTCCACTACCGCCACTAATTAAAACATTAAAATTATTTTTTTATCTTTTATTTCATACTTTCGTTGATAAAATCGATGACGTTAAGATAAATAAATCTAAATATTTTATTTTTATAATTATATAAATATTAATATAATTTTTTAAAATATACGGACCGAAACGTCAAAGATAACTAACTATATAATTAGCTTTTAATTTAACTTATCAGTCTTCAATCAGCCAACTTACAATTTTACTATTTATCATAATTATCACTTACGACTTTATTATTATTATAATATATACAACCTATCGAGATTTCATAATATAACGGATCGAAGTAATTCAACAATAATACCAACAAAGAGGCAAGAAAAACAGTTCGAAAAAAAAAAATCTTCAAAAAGGAGGGGTGAGTTCTAAAGAAATCTGAAGCTAAGGGAAGACAAATGGTTTCGATTTGTTCGCCTTTGTCTCCCAATCTTGTGGCAAATTCCATCTCGGTCGAAGCTCCTCGGAGTAGAGGCCGATTGCTTACGTCCAGAGAATATGGTGTTCTTCTCCAATTTTGCATCGACTCCAAGTCACTGGAACGCGGGAAGATGCTGCATTCTCGTATTCGGAAAGACGGGTTCGAGAGAAACCGAGATTTGCTACCGAGGCTCATTAAGCTTTACTCCGTCTGCGGCCGGATTGACGACGCGAAGAAGCTGTTCGATAGAATGTCGAAGAGAAATTCCGACGTGTTCTTGTGGACCTCGATGATTTGTGCGTATGCCAAGAATGGAAGTATGATGAGATGTTTTGAGCTTTTCGTGCAAATGCTCGAGCGTAGGGTGCGACCTGATTCGTACACATTTTCGGGATTGATGAAGGCTTCTGCTGAATTTGGCTTCCTCGAATTGACTCTGCAATTGCATTCGATGGTAGTTAGGTGTGGCTGTGGTGGGTGTTTGTCCGTAGCGAATTCACTCATTCATGCTTACGGGTCCTTTGGAGTTGTTCACGAAGCACGCAAGTTGTTTGATAGAATGGTTGTTCGAGATGTTGCTTCTTGGTCTGCCATGATCCAGGCATGTTCTTCCATGGGAAGCTATGCTGACTCGATGGCATTGTTCTCGAGAATGCAGCTTGGGGACAGCCTCAAACCGAATGAGCTTACTGTTGTTGCACTGTTGCCTGCGTGTGGTTTCTTTTCTTCCTTGAGAAAAGGGAAAGCTGTTCATGCTTATGTCATTAGGAATGGATATGAATCTAATCTGATCGTTGGCTCTGCTCTGGTAACAATGTACTCCCGGTGTGGGGATCCTGATGTTGCTTATTCGATCTTTACTAGCTTTTACCAAAAGAATCTTGTCTTATGGACTTCAATGATTGAAGGTTTTGCATTAAATGGAAAGTATGATATTGCTCTGAATTTGTTCAAGAAAATGCAAGACCAAGGGTTTCACCCAAATTATGTAACTTTAGTTGTGATCCTGTCTGCATGCAGCCATGCTGGCTTCGTTGATGAAGGTTTGCAAATATTTGAGACCATGCAGGAGAAGTTTGGTGTGAAGGCTGGGGTTGAACATTATGCATGTGTGGTGGATATGTTGGGGAGGGGAGGAAGACTAGATGATGCTGAAAAGTTCATAGAGAATATGGGCACGAGATCAAGTGGGAGTATGCTTGGATCATTGCTTGGAGCATGTCAGGTTCATCGTAATGTGGAGATTGGTGAGAGAATGGCCTACAGGCTTTTTGAACTTGAGCCTCATAATGCTGCTAACTATGTAATCCTTTCCAATGTATATGCTGCGGTTGGACAATGGCACAATGTTGGAAGAGTGAGACAAATGATGATCACCAAAGGGTTATTGAAAGATTCTGGATGTAGTTGGATTGAGCTTAAAGACACAGTTTATGTGTTTGGGGCGCATGATAGATCACATTGGGAGTCTGACAAGATCTACAAAGTGCTGGAGGAATTAAGTGAGGAGATAGGCAGGGTAGGATACATGCCAGCCACAGAACATGTGTTGCTTGATGTGGAAGAGAATGAAAAGAATAAGTTGCTCTGTAGCCATAGCGAGAGACTTGCAATTGCTTTTGGGTTGCTGAAAGTGCCTCCGGAAATGCCAATAAGGATTGCCAAGAACCTTCGAGTATGTGACGATTGCCATGAAGCAATCAAGCTTATTTCGAGGGTCACTTCAAGGAAATTTGTTGTCAGGGACACAAATCGTTTTCATCACTTTTATAGGGGATCTTGTTCTTGTGGAGATTACTGGTAACACGTTGACAAGGGAAAGATCAAGAACTACAATAGGTGCTTTTGTTCTCTTCAATAATCAGTTATAAGACTCTGTTGAGGTCTATATGTATCATAGAGAAGACCACGGAGCAGCAATAGCAGTTTAATCTTTGTCTAACTGCAAGCAACTGGGAGCATGAGTTCGAGACGATGATAAATTTGAACTGTTCAGCATAAGTCTTTCTGTGACGCGATGATTTGGTGAGTTGATCTTGAGTTTTGACATCCACCCCAAGTGTGGTAATAACCACAACTAGCCTTTATTGCACTTCAACATCAACAGATAACAAGATACATTCTACTGTCCTTGTTATCTGACACTGTGGCTGTATCAATCCATCTGATCACATCTGTTCATGCAAAAAAGAGCAGTTAAGGATTTCATGAGCATCTGATTTCCTCTTGTTCAACTTTTTCTCAGAATACTGACTGAGGGCGAAGTCCAACAGCTAATGTATTTGATTAATATTGCAAAAATAGTTGAAAGTTTGACTATAATATGAATAATCATTTTTCATACTCGTACAATTTTGATATGCCTGTAAATAACCCTATGCCTTCACAGAACCTGAATCAGTTTCTATGTTTTTATGTAGCAGGTGGGCCGAACGATACTTGTTCATCGTTGGATGCTGTCTAGATTGCCATCATTTAAATCAGCACTAAATTCTTTCGCCAGTAGTATCAGCTCCAGTATAAATTTTTCTAGAGGTGGAATGGGAGCTTTAAAGATCAGACATGGTTTAGAAGTGAAAATGGAGAAAAGTATGCTTCTATTTCCCTCTTTTGTTCTTAGTTTTGCATTTCAAGAGCTGAGCAGCTGCATCACCTCTGAAACTGCTGCCACAAATATTAATTTTTGTGACATAGAATTGCATTTACCATTATTTTAGACAGGGAAAAGATTATACCAAAACAAGTTACATGCATCCATTGATTTTACATTGGAGCACAACCTGAGCAGAATAAACAAAACTTTGTCTCAGATGACAGTCAAACTTGCCACAGATTGTGGCAGGCAATCAGCAAGGCAAACCTACCTGCCATGAAAACAACAGATGAACATGACAAACACAACAAATATTATTAATAAGCTTGTATGTTGAAAAATGTGGTATCCATGCTTCATCATCAAGCATTCAAATTCAAATTCTACTATACCAAGTAGCCATTATTTTAGCCTCATCTCCACTGTTCCTTTTGTTGTGAATGCAGGCCTCCTTGCAACATTAGATTTGGGTCAGAATCCAAAGACTCCGCCAGCACATAGGCACCATGTCCAGTACGTGCCCTCCACTTGCAACATTAGATTTGGTGTATTTATGATTATATTTAATATTTTTAATTAAGTATGTTGCTCAATTGAGGGTCCCACCTGTCCAGATTATGCCAAATCTGGAAATGTTAGGAAGCTTAAAATAGCCAACTTCAATACATTATCACTTGACCTTTTATCCTTGTCTATATGTGACTAATGTTTACTTTATCTGTATTACATCTTATATATATTTATATTTATGAATTAAAATAGCCAAAGGTGGATTTCTTTGCTATCTCGACTGCTATCTAAATCTCCAAAAGACATGCCGCATATGCAGCAGTGAGTTGCTGCAGCAAGTCATGTCATGTCGGTGGCCGTTAGACCTTTGGCAAGAAGTAGTGAGAGAGTGAGAGACAGAGAGAGAGAGAGAGAGAGAGAAGAAATCAGTAGATCACCAGCCTTGCCATGACCACCTCAGTCGAGCATCAGTATAAAGAGATGACTGTTGATACAGCTTCTTCTGCACCACCCAAGATGGCTGGGAATCCTGTTGCAGGCTTCTTATTTCAAGTAGCAATGTTGAGCTCCCTTCTATGCTCAAGCAATGGCCATGGCCTCAAGATGGGGTTCTACAAGCAGTCCTGCCCTCAAGCCGAGACGATCGTTCGCACAACAGTGGACAGCTTCTTCTCCCTCGACCCGACTGTGTCCGCTCCACTCCTCAGGCTGCACTTCCATGATTGTTTCGTGAGGGTAACACTCTAGTCACTGCCATCCTCCCTCTGTTATCATCGTTCGTACACAGATGAACAGATCGATCCATGTGAAACAGGGATGCGATGGATCGGTGCTGCTGAACTCCACCAGGAAGAACTTGGCGGAGAAGGACGCGAAGCCAAACCTAACACTCGATGGCTTCTACGTGATCGATGCGGCCAAAGCAGCATTAGAGGAATCATGCCCTGCCACGGTCTCCTGTGCAGATATCCTCGCCCTTGCAGCCAGAGATGCAGTGTCCTTGGTAGCTTCTTCGCCTTCCTGCCTTGCGATCGAACGCCAAGCACACTGAACCGCTGTTGCGCTCAGGCTGCAGGTCTCGGGAAGGGGATCGCCATGACGAATCAAAGCCTTTATCAGGTCGAGACCGGACGAAGAGACGGGTTTGTATCGAGAGCCTCCGAGGCAGAAGCTCATCTGCCATCTTCTTATGCCAATATCTCTGCGCTCAAGGCAAATTTTGGTTCCAAGAGACTCACCGCCCGAGACCTGGCAGTCTTATCAGGCATCGTATTGCAATCTGATCCGTTACACGCAAGAACAAGAACTGAGATCTTGGTTTTGATCGTTGAACAGCTTAATCTCTTCGTGCAGGAGCTCATGCCATAGGGAACTCGCATTGCTTCTCGTTCGACAAGAGGCTGAAGCGCTACCATGGAAAAGGAGGGATCGACCCGAGCTTGGATCCACACTATGCCATCAAGCTGATAAGCAAATGCAGGCCGGGCAACGGCACGACCACCGAGATGGTGCCTGGAAGCTCGACGACGTTCGACACCAAGTACTACGAGCTGGTGGCCAAGAGAAGGGGGCTGTTCCACTCCGACGCTTCTCTGCTCCATGACAAGGTGACCAGAGACTACGTCTTCTCCAGGCTCAAGTCACCTGAGTCCAGTTTCTTTGCTGATTTCGGATCAGCCATGGTGAAGATGGGGAAGGTTGGAGTGCTCACAGACAAAGCAGGGGAGATCAGGAAGAACTGTGCTCTGGTCAACCGCTAGTAGGAGCTTTGAAATTGTTGCGGTTGTGTTGCGTCTTTCTTGCATTCAGGATTTTGTTGCTCTGTGGAGGTTAATATATGCTATTTGGTGTCAAAGTTCAGATTGAAGGAAGTAACATTTGATAGATAGGTGACAAGAAATTTAATGGTTTCTTGATCTCATAGACATTATTGCTCAGTACAGCTAAACAAATGACTCTCTCTCTCTCTCTCTCGTTGATCATCTTCACCCCCACCTTCTATTCTCTTCTTTCTCGCGGGCGCGAGTGCAAAACAAGCATTGGAACCATAAGGTAGAGGGAGGGGCGAGGAATTTTGAGGGGATACTCCACGACGATGCCACGAGGATAAACGTGACGATGAGAATGATGATGACGAGATGATGAGGCCTTCACGGACAAGGCAAAGGTGATGAGCACAATGATAAATGGTCATGTGGAGACAACGAGGACACCTTTTTGAGTGGTGTGAGAGCAATAGGATCTTGTGATGAGGTGAAGATTACGAGTGATGACAAGAAGCGAAGACTGTCGAGGAAGGATGAAGACCAAGGATGAGTTTATTTTTTAAAAAATAAAAGATATTATATGAAATAACAAAAAAGTACAAGAAAAAAATAAAAACTTGAGGGTTTTTTTTTTGTGCCATGCCAGAAATTCTTGCAACTCAAGTCAAAAGACTTGGATGCAGCTCTTTATTTGCAACATTGCAGGAAGTACAAGATGCTGATGAATGAAGATATTAGTCAGTCCGTGGATTGGAGACTGAAACGTCTGCAATTGGTATACTGTACTCTTTCATCTTAAGCTTCTGTTCATGTCTTACCATTTACCTTTCGACAGTTCAACCTAATCTCTCCTTCTCCGCCTGTCAACACTCCCACGGATCCGAGTTTGATCATCGACTTGGAGAACTGATGAATGAATCGCTTTGGGTTGCTCACGAACCGCGCGGCCAACCTGCTGGTGACGTCGGTGAAAGCCAAGTCTTGGTCTAACTGCAGCACTGCCTTCCCGTTGAGCAAGCCGTGGTAGAAGGAGGTGTCGAGGACGAAGGGCGGCGATGTGGTTGCTTGGTTCAAGAAGATCTTTGGGTCCTTGGTGACGTTGCTGGGTAGCACGACTTCGGGCGGGCATTGCTGCTTGAGGGTGGCGAGCATGGCGGGATCGATTCTGGGGTCAGATAAGCCCGTGGCCTGGAAGTTGTAGAGTCGGTCGATCACGAACCCGCAGTGGCAGAATCCAACACCATGAGCACCTGAATTCAGAACATGAATGTAATACTCTTAGATAATATCTCTGGACGGTGATTTGGATTCAATGAAATTAAAAGACCCATGTTTTCGGATCGCTGCATCGTGATAATTAGTATAAGAACTGATCTAATAACGTAGTGAGATCCACCAAATCTAAGAATCGTGAGAGGTGAGGTTAAACTGACCTAATAACGTAGTGAGATCCACCAAATCTAGACTGATGTTTCGGAAAGCAGCTTCGGCGGCTTGGATGGAGAAGTAGGGACTCGGCAAACGGACGTCGGAAGCCATAGAGACAGCGCCATCCCTCCTCCCGGTGGGAAGAGCGTAGGCTGCTCCGCCCGACAACGCCACACCATCTCTAGCAGCGAGCGCCAGCACGTCAGCGCACGACACCACTCGGCTGCACACCTTCTCTAGTTCGGCCTTGGCGTCGTCGATCACGTCGAAGGTCCTCAGTGTCAGGTTGGGAGCCGCTGTCTTCTCGGCCACGTTGTCGGTGGTGCTGTCGAGGAGAACAGAGGCATCGCATCCCTGCGAGAGCAGATCGATGGGTTGGTATAGCGAGCAGTCACTCCTACTCGATCGACGAGCAACCGGAGAAACCTACAGCGACGTACTCTAACGAAGCAATCATGGAAATGGAGGCGGAGGAGGCCTGCAGGAACAGATGGGTCCTGCAGGAAGTGCTTCTGGACCACTTGCTTAACGATGATCTCTGCTCTGGGGCAAGAATTCCTGTAGTAGTGGACTTGCAGGGAGACGACGATGGTTGGAGCATGAGCTAAAAGGAGGAGAACCAAGGAGAGCGCTGCCATGGTTCTGCTCTCTGCTGCTGTGCTGCCTGCTGTCCTCCATGGCAGCTTATAAGAGAGCACGAGAGCTTAATTCTGTGAGAGTAATCTGGAGTTCATTGACTCCCAAGTGGATTGCTTCCTACAGCTTGTTTCTTGGGATCCTCCTGCCAGTTCAGTGAGATGAATGAGTGCACATGGACGCAGTTGCTGCTTCACTCTTTTCCTGGACCTGACATTAATATTTGTTCTTCTTCCAGTCCATGTTCGATTTGATGAGCTACAATGTCAGGTTCTCATTAGATTGATCATCTAATTCTCTACTCAAAGCAGCAGTATGGAGAAGTTTACAGGACACAGAAATCAATCACAGTACTCAAATAGTCAACGCTGTAAATGGTATTTATTGACATGAATCAAAACAAATAACAAGTATCCAATGAGAAATCTATTTCTTAGCAGCGAGATGTTGAGCAAATGCTTTAGGGTTCAGAGCAGCTGCTCCTCTAAGAAAGGCAGAGGAGAGGAGACTTTTTAGTCTCCATTGTGCTAATCCTTCGCTGTCAAGTTCATGAAACCGAGCAGGGAGGGCTATGATGGCAGAAATGCACTGCACACAGATATCAAATAGCAAGCTATTGGATCGAGTTGGGGAGTGTTGGTGGTGGCTAAGTTTGATACAACCAAAGCATTATTTATTGCGCACCTTTCTTAAACTGTGGCTTTTAGTGGTTGACCGAGAAGTCTCGAGATTGCAGTAAGAAGAAAGATGTTTAGCTTAATTAAGCCTAAATTGGCTTCTTTTAGTTTTGTTTAAGTTGACCAATGGCCACTGTGTCTACATGTATTGAGTAGCACTGCTTCTAGAACCCTCCAGAATGATTTCATTGGGTGTTTTGTTTAGGGTCCACAAATAACATGGAGATAGATGCATTGTGTAGGGGATTAGTCTAATATCAACAAGGACTTTATTAGCTCTTAAAAGGATGATTAGCCTACCTAAGTCAGCCCTCCATTACTACCAAGAATACCATGGACATATAAAATTGATATTTCTAGACAATTAGGGTTTGCATAACAAAATTGAATGTCAAGACGAGAAAACATACACTGATCCTTTCGAAATCTAGCGATGAAAGCCTAGTACACCGGTAATCTTAGATTTATAACACAGCTTAAGCAAGAATCAATTGTAACACAACTTCAGCAAGCTGATTCTAGATATCTCCATGCAAGGATCTATAACAAGGTAAAGAATCGATTATAATAAAATCCTAGTATCATTGCCAAAGCTTAGCAAATTACCATTTTTTCTTGCTGTTTGGAACGTATGTATCACATGATTTGTCAGCCCTCTTAAAGTGCATTTCTTTCATCTAAAACTCTAAATGATTGACCCTTCCACACATTCACCTCCTGCCCAGAAGGTAGACAGCAGTAGCAACCCCAGTCAGCGCGACGCCAACAGATGCTAAAATTTTTGTTCTTGATGGACCGACACTTTGTGTAGGAACCTCCAGCAGACGCTTTATCTGCAATGTTAAAGATCAGCGGTAATTCAAGAACGTAAGTACATGGAGAATATGTGTATAAAGCAGAAGCACAATTTACTAAAGTGAAACATATCTGCAAACTAAGAAGAGAATACAATTTCAGCTCTCACAATTGAGACAGTTTGCCAAACAGCAATTATTCAATCTGGGACTATCCAAGGATTCCGACAACAGATTACCTGGGAACTTTGGTGATAGACCACTTCGAAATCATCTAAACGTCAGATCCACAAAGAGTAAAAAGATCGGAAAAGATACCTCTATGGGCTGTTCCCAGTTCTTCTTTATTCCAGATAAATGCCCTTTGCCAACAACTGCAACAACTGAAGAATGTTCTCTTGCAACCTTCAATAATGTCGATGACATGTACCTGCACATACAAGTCCAGGACAACAAAAGAATGACATTATATCCAAAGCATGGAACTGAAAATGGAACCTTGGCTTTAAGATGAATGCTCAAGGAACTCAACTAAAGGTCAACCACAGACGATCTACACTACTTTAGTGAAACAACAATTTTAAGGCTTCCAGTTTGACTAGTGTATTAGAGCGAATGGCTTGTTTGAAATTGACTGTGGTAGTTTAGATGTGATCAAGATAAGAAACACTAAATATTCATATTGTAACTAGGTTAAAATTTTGGGCACCAAACTAAGATAATAGAATTTTCAAGATTTGAAAATGGAGTGTGCGAAGATAGTTGAACATAGGATAGTTTCCTAAATGATAAGCAGAAATAGAAACTGAGTCCAATTTTCAGCACCAAACAATTCTGTCTACCATTGTCTGCCAATACTCCTGAATCTTTTAGTTAAAATATAAAGTGCATGAGTATTTTCAGCAAAAAAATTGGATAGCCAATGCACAAGGATTGTGCCAATGTAGGGCATAGAAAGGGTCAATATATGTAGTCTTGGACTTACAAGCAAAGATGTTTTTATTACCCGAGTCCAGTCATCTAGATTGCAAGAAATAATTGCACAATGAGACCAAGCTCACCCTCTAGCATGAATATTTTCCACTCACAATTCTATAGAAGATACAACCATGAACATATAATAAACAATAAATATATGAAATCAAAGCATAAATTAATACTAACATATCACGCTCATGAAGAAGCGTCTCCATCAGAGTAGGGAATGCCTTGCTCATCTCTTGAATGAAGAGGGTCAACATATCAACATCATCCATTTCCTTCAACTAAAAGAGAAGAATATAATTAAAATCTAAGTTACATTATGATATTATTTTAAACATAAGTTAGACAATGAATTAGTACACACTATTTAAAACACCGATATATCATAACTCAAGCATTATAATTGTTCTAAATAATCAGACACAATACCAAGTTTATGTTAATTATTAGCAATATATGTATGATGAAACAAAAACCACCAAATACAAAGGGCAAAACAAAACCAGGTAAAAGTCATTCTTCACCATTAGGGCATATCAGTAAACAATGATTTAATAATAAAAAAGGAGTTAAATATCAAGTTCATTTATATAAAAATCTTAGGTATAGGAATGAGAAAATAAATATAAATGACAAGATATAATGCTACTGCTCCAGGCATAGATAATGTGTCTGCCTAAGTCAAGTTGGAAGGGACTAAATTCACAATTATCAAATAACAGGTCAGATTTGGGCCTAAATACCAAGACTGATGCAAGACTAACTTAAACAAATGATGGATCCAATTCTTTATTTCCATTCTGTTGACTATACAATCCTGCTACAAATAATAACAACAAGAATTTCATAACTATTCTCCACCAGTGAAGGCAACAAATGTTAATTTGTAACCAAAAAAGAAATTTAATTCTACAACCAACTGTCAAAATGGAAAAAAATATATCTTGATTTGTCTAAAAAAAAAATATGGTACTACCTGATCTGAAGTACATGGTCAGGTCAGAGGAACAATTATCTATAGAACAAATGTAAGCTTGTAAGCATGTCTAGCAAAGGCTATTACATAACAGCCTTTCTTAGGATCAAAATATTTCTGGGGCTTAACAATTTCTTAGGCATTGATTGATCCCTATGGAATGTGCAAGGCGCAATCACTATCCAGATACAGTACTCATTTTAGTTCACCAAACATAGGTAACAGCAACTGTATTTCTCTTTCTTTTTAAGTGTCTATTATAATTTACAACAGCATATTATAAGTATGAAAATAAACAAAAGAGAAGCTGAAAACAAGGATGATGGAACCCTTGTTCATGTTACAAGAATTACTACAACATATGTGCAAAGCAGTTGTAGCATGTAAGTCTATGACCAAAAGAAGGCCAAAAGAAAGTACCTACAGAAAACAGGACAGCTTACCATCTTATTCAGATCATCAGAACTAGGTAAAAAGATTGTTTGGAAGAGTATATAGTACAAGAATTTTGCTCTATGCCACAGTGTCATCTTCCCCCATGTTCTTCGTAAAGTAATCTGCAAAAATCAAGAATACATCAGCAAAATGCACAAAGAAAATGCTGGTTAGCTAAATAGGTTCTGGGAATTATTCATCTAAAATGGACAAATCCTTAAACCCAAAGATAGCAATAGATTACTTACACATAGGACTGCTATCAGAATGAAATGCAACCATAGCAAAGAGTACACGCAACAAACTTTACAACAACAAGCTAATTGTCCAAGAATATCAAATGAAGCAATGGACCATAGAAGGTTACAAAAAACAACAATTTCATAAGTCATGTGAAGACACAAATAAATGGGTCTCATACCTGAACAGGACGGTCACCCAGTATCACTTTGCCTCCATAACTCATTGCTTCTTCAAATGCTACTCGAAATTCAGAGCCAGGGAACACTTCAAGCTTGTGAGCAACCTAACATATGATACAAAACCCTAATAACAGCTAATAACTGATATTACAAATAGCAATAAAAAAAAGTGTGAAAACATGCCTTGGCAAGAAACCAGCTATAGAGAATCCCAAAGGTATTCATCTTCTTTTTCTTCCACATGTCAATCATTTCACTCACAGTGGGAACCTGAGAAAACAAGTAAAAAACTAGAACAGTTTGACAAAATTGACATTTTGATATATAATATATAAATTAGCAAAATGATCTGATGGAAATTTAACCAAACTTATGTGAACATTGAAGAATGTCCAACTAAAAGTAAAAGTATATATTCCAACGTTTTAATCTTTCAGAAAATTTTTATCCTTATTAATAGTTACATGTTAATCCTTTTAATAAGACTAATAATAAAAGGAAATATCCTAGGTACAGTGCTAGTTTGTCAGACAAGAGGTTGCAGGTTCAAACTTGTTATTGCCTGTACTTTCCAATTTTTAGTCTTGAATCAAATTGGTCTTTGCTGGAAGCTACTTCGCCAATTTCCATTAATTGCAACCCATATTTTGTAATTGATGTATGGTTCTTCCATGCTCGAAGGATGGTAATGAAGACATCAACTATAGAAGGGAATATGGAGAACCAATACCCCCTTCTTACAATCTTGATTACGTTCTTGTAGTAGTGTTACAACACCTAACATTAGATAACTCTATTGCACCTCCATTCAACCTAGATAAAGCTAAAAAAAATTATGCCAAACAATGTCAAAGAAGATTAAAAGAAGGATTTTGGAAGTCATTAGTCCAAGAGAATTATTCATGAGAACCATTTTGGACATCTACAACTGATGAAGCGTCATGGTAAATTGAAAAAAAAAATGTGCAAAAAGAAAAGGTAAAATGAAAGGCAACACTAATTTTGAAATTAGCATTTAGGATTTTCAGATGTCTTAAGATCAAGAATTAGAAACAAAAGTGCCATGCTACACATCATAACTTACATAAAGATACAAATGATGGCTTTGTCCATTAGACCATGGCAAATAATAACTTTACCAATCTGAATTAATAGATTTTAACAAATATCGAGTTCATATGGTTCATGAACCAGCATTACCAAAGTTATTGATAGATCTTAACCATTCATGACCATTTATCCAAAACAATACTTAATTTGCCAATGCAGCTTAACAAAGAACAGCAGAAAATAACAGAAAGGCACCTTATAGAGTCCACAATCTCCAGTGCTTAGCAGAGAAGATGTGCTACTGATATATATGTGGCACATCTTATTTTGAAATGGTCTCACCAAACTTTGGGCTGCTGTCACCTCCATACTTGTCCTTATTTAAAGAAGCAAAAGTATGCAGGAGAATGCAGCATAAAGTTTGGTGACACAGTGTTCCTGAACTTATTTCTCTCAACTCTTAGGTTATGATATTGTTGATCAAGTAATTGTTAGACATGCCATTGTTTTTAAAAACATCAAATCGAGCTTGAATAGTTGGAAGAACAACCCCAATAAGATCCAGAAGTAGCATATACTCCACATTGTCTCAACTTATAACGGAAAATCCTTTGATTTTAGAAATGGCATACCAATGTGAATTTTTCGTCAAGTCCTTCAGACTTAGTTGGCATTCAGACTACTTGGAGGAAGATGGTATTCACCAAAGCTCGATCTTATTAGCGATCTCCACAATCATGGTGTTCTGCCCAAGTCATTTGAGCTTAGTTGGCATTCAGATTTCTTGGAGGAAAGATGGTAACAACCAAAAGCTGATCTTGTTTGGAAGTAATCTACTCATGCTTGCTGCTGGTGTAAGGGAGAGCAGATTGTTTGCACTGACAATTCAGAGAAATGTGGTAAGAGCGTGAAAATCCTAATAACTGAGAGAAACTGCATATATTACTCTTATTTTTTTCTCTTCTTCCTAACCCCCATGTCTCTACTACTGCTCTTACAATTTCTCATTTTTAGTCCTAGATCCTCTTTTCTTCTTGTACCTATGATCCCGATCATCCTACTTCTAGAAAAATAAAAGCACAAAATTTAGCATAAGGAGCCAACGTAATGATGAAAAGCTTTAACACCAATAGAAATTGGCTAAACTATAAATAATATGCCTTGCTATACCAGCCAATCCAAATTGGGATAAGCCTGAATCAACAGCAAGTAACAAAATCAGCCAGTCATGGTAGAAAACCATCCAGTTTCCAGGACTTCTAAGATGATTTTTAGCCAGTATCTCCAACTCATTTCACAAAAATCTGATATCCAATAATACTGAGCCAATTGATCCTGCCCAATTCCAATCTCAATCCTAATTCTATCTCCAATAGGAATTCTAGTTGCACTATTCTGAACCTTGGTGTTACCAATGTGTTGTCTATAGAAGTTTACCATTCAAACATGATACTCTTTCTGAAAAGGATATGACTTATCCTTCGATGTACAATTTTCAATGAGGAATCTACTATCTATACATGGATAAGTGATATTGGATACCTTCGGCTTAAAACTTGAGCTTTGGTTATATACAACACAATTTTATTACTGTTTTAATATTTTAATACAAGACAATTAAACAGATATTACCAACCACACTACTACGAATTTAAGCATTACACATGCTTATTAAAAATCCACTAAAAAATGAAATGCATTTAACTTGTGCCGGCGGTTATGTCTCCTTAGTTACATAGGTTCTAGTAACTCCAACAATACCCATGCAATGTCTTCCAAAAGTTTGTACTAGTGAATGTAATTACTAAAAATTAATTATGATGTGCAAAATTGAAGTTGATTGATATATATCAACCTGAAGATTCTGAGGAGTCAAAATGGCAACCCTGCTTGAGCACAGCTCCAGAAAAACAACCTACATTGAATACCAAAGAGACATATACATGAGTTCAACAGCAATAAATTTTCAGCACACCACCAATCTATCAACAATGCCACTTTTCTAACGCAGGCTGCTAACCTGCTATACGACCAATTGATCAATCAAGTGATTGTTGAGATTCAAGAGGAAGCACCTGAGGTTTCAAGTAACTGATGATGGCCTGAACTTCTTTGCAAGACTCCTACAAAGACATATATAAGATTAGACATGAGCTTCTAACAGCACATAAATCAATGCCTTGAAACGTCAAGCAATGCTCAATATAGAACAGAAACATGGGGAGAAACGGAATGAATGGTACAAACTTGGAAGCAAGCACATAAACTCAAAATTTCTTTCTTTAATCAGGTAAACAAAGAAGTCAGATTATCGCTAACCTTCTTAATACCTACTAAATTTATATGAAAATCAATATAACAGTCAGCACATACGAGCTAATAAAAACTCAAAATTGAAAGCTCTAATTTATTTATGACTAAGATCCTGAAAACAAAACAAAGGGGAGACATTAATCAGAATTATCTCGAAAAATGTCATTTTGTTTCCACAAAGAAATGCGATTTATAGAGTAATTACTAGATCAGATCACCTGAGATACATGGGCCGTCCCGACAAGGTACACATCACAGGATCCCCCCTCAGCCGACGACTCGCACTGCAAGAACAGCACGCCCTTCGCCAGATCCTCCGGCAAAACCTTCTTCCCCTCCGCTGCCCCTTCTCCCGCAGACCCCTCGCCGCCTCCTGATCCTCCACCACTCGAAGCCTCGGAAAGGATGCCAGAATCGAGTACGGTTTGCGCCGCAAGGTTAGGGTTAGGAGCCGGCTCGTCGGCGGCGGGTTCCGAAACGTGGACGTAGTCTTCTGCGGAAGAGGTCTCTGACACAACCGAGGAATCATCGGCGGGCTCCATCGGAGGCGGCAGAGAGCGGCGCCGGGAACGGGAAGGGGAGGAGAAAGGGTAAAGAAGCTTCGCAGAGGGGAGATGGGAAGGGTTATGGAAACCTATATATACACGGACGGCTGGGAAGAGGCGAGGGAGGGAGGAGAAGCACCGGACGGAGACTCGGCGGCACCGTTGGATCGGTGGGGGAAAAGGGCGCGACTGGGCCGAGTTGAGGACGCGAGTCCGCGGCCAGCGTATCATTACCCGATGATACGCTGACGCCTATCCCAAACCTTTTACGTCTTTAGAGCAAAAGCCGGTCCGGACCGGACGAGACGAATTACCTCCCGACCGGTTTCGAACTATGGAGAATTAGGTTCAGCCGGCTCCTGACCCACCATCTTTAGAGCAAGAGGCGGTCCGGTCCGGTCCGACCGGTTTGAACTGTGATTCCATGCTTTATATGAACTCTACCTCGTCATTGTCTTCGCCCTCAAGAGATTCTACTGAAGTCACCGGATTGTAGGGATGCCATTGCGTGATCCATCAAAGATTACAATACATATTTTTCAATATTAGGATCCATACTTAACATTTCTACTTGGTTTTGGGTCAAGTATCGGATTGATTTGAGATTCCAGTTAATAGTCTCATTTCCAAATCTTTAAACCCATTGGCAATTATCTTGATTTTTTTCCATATAAGAGAAGCTACTTAGTGTTTGGAGGTGATGAGAGAAAAGAAGGAAGATCCAATCTTACCTCTTGTTCACTTTGATGCATTAAATGAAAAAAAATATAAAAAATTTGAGGAAGATAAAGATTTTAATTGTAATAACCCATCTCTTTTATGTCAAAATATTTATGATTCGAGAAAATATTATCACTTACATGATTGACTTATAGGACATCCATGACTTACATTTTTGTCTCAATACAGCTTTTTGGGTCATCTTCCTTGAAGAGTTTGACATATTACACCAACAGATCAGTTGTGATCTTTATTTGAATGCTAGATTAGTGATAGAAGCACGAAACTACTAGAGTGGCGATACGGCCTAAAGAACATAAAACAAAACAACCATGTAATACTATTTGTATAATACAAATGAATGACAACAGTTCTTTAAACCTTACCCAGCTGAAAATAGTCTTGATAGCTAATGGTTACATACTAAAATATAAGGTTCGCCAGCAAAATCAGAAACTCCAATACGTCACTTTGATGTTTCAAAAAGTCTGTAATGCTCACAAACATAGTGGTATCATCTGGTGGACTTCCAAGATTGCACCTGTCACCCAAAAAGCACATATATGGGAAATCATTATCAACAATACAACTAATGAAGTTCGTTTCATATGCATGTGAAACTACAAGCTCAATTCCAGATAATACCCTACAGATATTTCCTGATAATGTTGACATAATTTCATCTCCAAAAACACACAACAGCCTGCCTTATAAAATACTTAACAACTAAAATATGTTCAATCAAATAGAACCACAATGGCGCAGGAATTGCTCTACCTAAATTGAAGCTACTATCTGTTTCTTCTCTAGAAAACCAGCAAGCAAACAATACCACAATCTAGACATCATTACAAACCAAATAAATTTCAATGTGATTCCGAAATTTACCAAACCAACATAATTCAATATGTTAACTCAATTATTTATCAAATGTCACCAAATCAACAAACTTTGGCAACATATATGGGAAATCACCAAAGAGAATTATCAACAATACAACTAATGAAGTTCAATTTATATGCATGTGAAACTATAAGCTCAATTCCAGACAATACCCTACAGAAATTTCCTGATAATGTTGACATAATTTCATCTCCAAAAACACACAACAGCCTGCCTTATAAAATACTTAACAACTAAAATATGTTCAATCAAATAGAACCGCAGTGGTGCAGGAATTGCTCTACCTAAACCGATAGTTCCCGTAAGACAAGCTACTATCTGTTTCTTCTCTAGAAAACCAATAAGCAAACAATACCACAATCTAGATATCATTACAAACCAAATAAATTTCAATGTGATTCCGAAATTTACCAAACCAACATAATTCAATATGTTAACTCAATTATTTATCAAATGTCACCAAATCAACAAACTTTCGCAACATTTGTCATGGTATCTTATTAATCGAATGGCTTCTTCATTGAAAAGAAACAATGAGAAAGGGAAGGGGGTCTCCTTGCAGAATTGAGCTATGTCAGACCGTTGTGGAGCCACGTCCACGAGACTCGGGCATCGAACCTCTTAAGGAGGAGACGATGATTCATTTACTAACCAAGACACTGTTTCTAATTATCATTTGTAGGCTGGATTTTGGCACTTATCAGTTCTTATGAGGTAAGGAGATTAGCCTAATAAGAATAGAGTTGTTTTTAGATTGGATGCATAAAGTAGACATCAAATTCACTGAAAAAACAACAATCATTAAAGAAGGAAATGTATACCCATAATAAAGATTTTAAGAGCAGAAAACCACAAGTCCACAACGTCCAAAGGCTCACGAGAATCAAGACATCAAATTTGATAAAGCAAAGAGCTGTAGCAACCAAAAATCCAAGCTTTTCTACGCGACATAAAACGATACATTAATGAGGAGGTTGTTTCCCGGAAATACCAATCAGCTAGAAGACTATGCGGAACTGCGGGGCATCGGACCCGGCGGCCGGGATGATCTCCCACCGGCACGGCTCGAGCTCGTCCGAGACGGGGCAGAATCCGGCGAGCGTCATCCTATCGCCCGAAGCCGCCACCGAGCCGAACTCGAAAACCGTGACGTCCGCAGGCCTCCGTACCTCCACCGCCCCGTGCATCCCGGGGACCTCCTGGACCACCGCCCCGGGCTTCTTCTCGTAGTCGCCCTTCGCTGCCGACGAACGAGGGGGCTGCGCTCCCTTGCCCTTCCACCAGGACAGCAACCCCATAATACCTCTCGTGCGAGGAGGAATTCGATGTGATTAGGGTTTTATGGGAATCGTCGAATTGCTTGGGTCGGAGGAACGACCGATACTTATGTCGTAAAGGGAAACGGGCGCTCGGTATGGGAATCGTCCTCGAACCACCTATACGGGAAACGAGCCTCTAAGAAATGGGTTGAACGAGCCGTGCTTTTTCCAACCGCAAGTCATGCATAAAAAGCTTATGAAAATAGACAAATACATCATCCACTTTGCTCAATAATTAGCCAAATTACTGCCATAAGAATCAATATGCTTAACTTTTAAGGCAGACATCCTTCTGTTAGATTGGTCAAGCAACTTAATATATGGAGAAAAGAAAGATGAAACATGTCGTACAAGTCTGTATGAACCTTCATTCAGCTAAAACGCATGATGGCAAACCTGCCAATGTGGTGGTGTAAAATGTTCATATATGCAATCAGCTGCATAATAACAGCAAAGTACAAATTGGAAGAACATGGTTGATCCTGGCACAAAAAACATTACAACGTTCCTTTCTAGGGACTCTGTTCCTGACAGGACCTACATAAAGCATTCATCAGAATAACTGAAAGCTCCTATTTGTTCAACAAATAGAAAGAGCAAACAATATTGATTAATTGATTCTCTAGAAATTCTCATGCTCATCTTGCCTTGCATCTTCAGTAGTTCCTTCCCAAATTTCTGGAGCATGTGGTGTCTGACCACCCTAGGCTCCACCACCTTCCATCTGCCTCTGCTTCGCCATAGCTTTGCGAGCTTCTCTTTGAAACTCTTTCTTGGCAGCTGCTATCTCTTCAAACCCCTTTTCAATCTTGGCCTCCTCTTCAGGAGAGAAGAAACCCACTTCCATTTTTCCAAGCTGTTCGTACATTTTCTCAATCCTGGCTTTCCAGACCAAGCCTAACTCTGTCCCCATTTTATGGTAGGGTGTCTTCAGAAGATACTCGTCGATCCCACCAGCTTTGTCAATGCATCGGAGAGCATGAGTGGTGACTTTCACTCGAATGTGTCGATCATGGATGTAGCTGAAAAGCCGCTTCTCCTGCACATTTGGCTTCCATGTCCTTCTAGACCTGTACCACAACATTTTTACATCAGATCTAAGCTCCTATGACTTAGGAACACATTCTGTACAGATGACATAATTCTAATTCTTATATCAGTGACATGAAGTAATGGTCCATCATATTAATGTTTATTGGAACCCTATCCAACTCAAAGATAACAACAATACAAATTGCAAATGACCTGAGACAATCAAGTCAAGAAAGAAATGAAGCATCTTTCACCTTCATCTTCTGGAAATGTGGCTCACTAGGGGGTTTATGTTCTTTGCCTGATTAAAGATTTCCCATTTATCTTCTGTTCATTTTGCTGTTGAAACATGGTTAGCGGAAATCAAAGTGTTGTCCAAACAAAAGAGTCCCTGTTGATTTGTATTAAGCTTTGTCATCACTCAGCGTATGCATGTGTTGTTGTCATTTATGCTTCATGTCACATGTGGACTCCACTTTCAAGGGATGCTGAAGCTAAATTAAGACTGAGAAGTACACCAGGGTTAAGTAAACTGAAAAAAAAAACAGGGAGAGATTGGATCATGCCAAGAATGACCAGTACACACTCTCCCAGCAAAGTTTTAAGCTATTCTCATTTTAAATTTCATAGCCATTAAAAGCCATTCAAGATTATCTCTCAAAATAAAGGAAGACAATGGTAAAGCCAGTTAGGACACTTGAACAACAGCAGCTCTTTCATAGATTTTCTTTATATCTCAAAACTGGAGCTCGTGCTTGGATAGCTGTCCTACCAGACAAGATAGATAAATCTACTATAATTCAGTCATTTTCGATTTATTTTTTGCTAAGCATTCCACAACCTACCATATTCCATTTAGGTAAAGAAGCACTAAGAAAAGCATTAAATACACTAGACCGGAACTGATCCATCCTTCTAAATTTCCATAGAAAGATGTATGAGGTTATACTTCAGCTTCATATTTCCATAGTTAAATCAGAAAGAAAATTTACAGAGTTGAAACTCATGCTAAGAAAACGGTGGTGTAAACATCATTGCATATTTGACATAATTATATTTAAAATGGATCAAGAATAATCCAATTAACTACTAAAGATGCTTTGATTGCTCATCCTTTTTTCTAATGATCATTGAAAGATAGTAACATTTCATCAGAGAACAAAACTACAAATAGATGCATAAAGCAGAAATGGACAGAATGGAAAACGACAGTCCAAGATCCCACCAAGTAGAATACAACATTCAGAACAATCCCAACCAAAGACCACCCTTTCATAGGCAACAATTTGGTAGTAAGCCTAATTACGACTCATGATGACTGTGATCACCAATATAAACACTTCTAGACCAATAAATCCTAGACAGTGATTACAAAAAAAAAAGGGCTATCACTCCCAGATTTCAAGCAAATGTGTTAACTCTATCATTGGAATTTCCAACTTTCATAACCACATAAGATAATATATTATAGTTTCTTATATGTTTAAAGAATTCAGGTAAATGTAAATCTGAAACTCAAGATTAAAACACAAAAATGAAAATAACAATAACCCAAGTATCCTAGCTGTTTTGAGTAAGTTACTTCCATTTCCACCATTGATTTGTTATGGAAAAATACCTATTAATATAAAGCAAGGTCTTGTATTATCTGCACAGAAGTTGGGATCAGATAGGAGCAATACAATTGAGAAAATGGGATTGGTTAGATTGGGTGTGGAAATTGAGATCACCAAGAAAAATGATTTTAAAAACTAAACAAATATAAACAAAATCATTACAAAAACGAACGAATTTAAGGAAAAAAATGCTAATTCTTTTACTTTCATATACCATAAGGTGAAAACAATATACAGGATAGTAACAAAAAATAATGGACTCATATCATAGAAAGATATTGTTAGAGTAAATATACATGATGAGTAATGGACCCCATTGTGGCTATTTCATGACCTTCTTTTATCCATCTCTATTATCTTAAAAGGCCAAAAGCTACTCTGTCCTCGCCTTCCATCTCCCCTTGTTTATCTAAAACAATAGTTGACAAGCAACTCTGCAGCAGCAACTGCAGTGAATGTGATAGTGGCTGCTGGATGGTCGATGTGACAGAAAAACAATCTCTCATACAATTCACATATAAAGTCAGGTGTCACCTTTTCTCTATGTTTTTTTTCCTTTCCCTTCCCATGTCTGTCACCTCCTCCTCTCCTTTTTTTCTTATTTTGTGGTTGACAAATACGCTATAACAGCCAAAACCAACTGGGTCTGATAAAATTTGATTGATTCTGGCTATTACTAACCAAATTTATAATAAGGCTGAAGCAAAATCAGATTGGCCACACAATTTAGTTATAAAGTTTTGTATTCTATCTTAAGGACAATCAACTGTTATGCTTAAACGTTTCTCTCTACTTTAAAGCTATGAGCAATTGTCACATATTTTAAAATCTCAAGTGGCCAGATTTTGATTTGAATGACCAAGCAATAATGGGGGGAGTAATTACAGAGAAAAACATCTTCTAGGAAATATACCATGATCATCTGTCCAATGAAATTATATTTGAGGATCCCATTATCTTTAAATAAGAAGAAAATCTCATCTTCCAAACTGACCGGTAATAGAGCAATGAACAAGATATATGATCGACAATTATTAAAGAGAGAAAGAAAAAAAGATGTATACTTACCTAGTATTTCTCCATAATTTTTTATGGTCAACACAGTTTATAATAATGCTGGATGTAGAAAGTAACTACCTCGGCTTATTCATACCAATTGAGTTCAGAACTCTTGTCAAGAAACAATGACACGAAACAAAAGAATGTGGAACAGAAATCACATAATTTACATAACAAGCACTTCGGCCCGGACCTTATCTTGACCCAATTTTAACATAAAAAATGAGTTCATCCATGTGCTCAAGAACGTATTTCACATCTTAAGCCATTGTCAGTCAGGGAAAAGTGCAACAAAAGGTAAGAGATAACACCCTATGCACCCTATACAATTCGCGTTGGTTTCTGAGCATAATTACAAGAAGAAACTAATAAGATGTTAGAACAAAGTACAAAATTTCGAGTAGAGGTGAACTATTTGTTGAATCCTATTTCTAGTTGTATAAAATTATAACCTTTTCGAGAGAAAGGGGGAAAATGTTCTTCTCAGGTTCAGGTGAAGTTTAAGTACAACGTAGGGAATACAATGTTGTCTTTGTTTTCTTAGTGAAGAATACAGATCGTTCCATATCCCTGCCTCCGTAGTCCGATTCCACATTAAAAGAACAAAATTTCAACAGAGTTCCAACCAAATAGAGCAAAATGAAGAATCAAGAACATCGAAATATCGAAGAACCAGGAGAATAAAGGAGGCCGGATCGAGAAGGTTTACTTACTTGTTGCCGCCGTCCTCGCTGACCTTGTTCCCGAACTGGATGTGGCGGCCGGCGAAGATCCCGCGCTTGGCCCGCCCCATCACGAGCTTGTTGTTGGGGACGAGCTTCTTCACCGAATCCATCACGTCCGGAGGCACCGAGCCCCCTACCTTGCGCGCTATTTTGTTGTATATCTCCCTCGATCTGAAGGCCATCGCCGGTGTGAATCGCGGCGCTTGGACTGGCCGAAGAGGGATGCCGAGAAGAATATAGGGATTGCTTTGCCACCCTTGCGCTCGAGTTGTATCCTTTTGCGGGTTCAGGGTCGGATCTGGGTCCGCACCCCGCTAGTTCTTTAAGATTTGTGCCTAGTGTTTAGATCAACTCTACAACCATTGGATTGAATAAGCATGAATGGCTGTAAAACAATCATTTGTGTGGGGACTTCTCTCTCTCTACAAACTTAGAGAGATAAGTACATGATCAACTAAAATATAATATTAAATTTTTTTACTTAAATTATTAGGCTAATTATAGATTACTATATATAATTAGCTATATTTAACATTACAATTCTAAAAGTTACATTATGATTCTTATATTTATAAAAATAAAATATTTAATATTAATTCTCCTCACATCGTTGATTTTGCTAACAGAAATATTGTAGATAAATCAAAATGAGGTAAAGTCAGCACACAGTGATAAACACTACAGTATTTTTGTTAGCAAAATCAATTATATAAGAAGAATCGAGATTAAATATTATACTTTTATACGTATAGGAGATCTTAATATAATTTTTAAAAAAATATAGGGATCGAAATAGGTAACTAATTACAAGAAATATGTAATTAGTCCTAAATTATTCTATCCATTCATATAATTAATTATAGATTAACCATAAATTTATTTTCTATAATGTACTTTACTTGATAAACCTTCATTATAGGACAACTGTAACATAATCAACTATTTAGGTTGCTTAAACAAAACTTAAAATACAAGTCACTTTTTATCCCAAAAAATTAAAAACACTTAAATTTGTATTTTTTTTTTAATATTAAAAATTAATAAAAATTCTCTCAACTTCATTGATCAAAATTTACAGATCATATATTTGGTGATTTGTAATACAGTGTTAAGAAATTGGTACCAACAAAAAGCTCTACTCCCAAAAATTTCAACACTGAGTTAATTTTTTGGAATCATCAAAGTCAATTGAAATCAATGGCTATTTACTGTGTCTTGTCCAACTCAAATTTGACTTTGATCCCCCTATCATTAACAAGCCAGTCAAGTTTCCATAGTTCCTATCTCCCAATAGAGCTAACTTTATGACCATTTAAGGCTAATCTATTAACTTAATAATATTAAGATCATATGACCTAAAACATCTCATCATGCATATATATGCATAATGTTAAATAGAGTCTTTGAACTTTTACCATTGATTAATTAATATGATAAATTTATAATTATTATCTTAAAAATACTTAAATTAAGTTAAATGATTATACAATCATCAAATCATTATAAGGGGTAAAAAAAACTCTTGAACAATGCAGATGAGTCTCCAAATTTCATGGTTAGGTCATTTTGAGTGCACCAAAATTTGGAGATTACTACATTTGGTGCAGCTTGGATCAACCTGGGAGCTACTTGGGTCCATCAAACATATTATTTCTCCTTTGTGCACTCCCATGAGGCACAGAAAGGACAAAGCCACATTGATCACTCTGAGGTCGCTCACCTCAATGTGTCTGTGCCTCATTTAATGCTAATTAAATGTCTCATTTTTCTATGAGGTGTAGAGATGAGGAAAAATTATGGCTAATTGGCATTTGCCACGTGGCATGCCAAGAAAAGAAAAATCTTGCTTAGATTCACTCAACTAAATCTCCCCAAAGCTCGCATGAAGACTCGATAACCTTCCGCTGTTTTGCGCGCTTGTATGGCTGTGACTGCGGCAGTTCCTTTCTCTTGTACTCTCTCCTTTTGTCTCTTCTCTAGTGTGTGTGTGTGTGTGTGGTGTAGATCCATGTCGAATCGCCACTTGTGGATGCCAACAACGCACTCCAGTTGGGCCATCATCGCTCTAAGAGCCATAGATTCCATGAGTTCAATCCCTGTTTGTTAAAGCTGTTCTTGGTCTCCCTGCTGTAGAAGAAGGTACAGTTGTTGTTGCTTTCTTCTTCCGTTCTGAAGCTTTAGCATGGTTGTTGTGGTGTCGCAGAGATTTGAATGCTTCCTCACCAACCATGGGGTTTCCAAGGTAGACAAGAGAGGCTGGGTTTCTATTTTCTCTGAGATGGATAGCATTCATGAAGTGTTGTTATTGTTCCTCCTCAGATAGGAAGGGAAGCAGAGACATGACAGAGAGAAGCTGTGGAGCACCGAAGCAGAAGAAAGAAAGCAGGGCAGAGGAGAGGATGCCGACCGTCTGGTTTGCTCTCAAGAAGTCTCTCCACTGCAAGACCGAGCCATCAGATGTGCATGATCCAAAGGCCAGAGGGCATCTGGGCGCCATCTTGACGAGGAGGCCAGGGAGGTCTGGCTGCTCCCGATCCATTGCCAACCTCAAAGATGTCATCCATGGGAGCAAGAGACACCTCGAGAGGCCACCGAGCTGCAGCCCGAGGTCCATCGGGAGCAGTGAGTTCCTCAACCCGATCACCCATGAGGTGATCCTTAGCAACTCCAGGTGTGAGTTGAGGATCACCGGGTTTGGAGGCTGTCCTGATGGTGAGGCCTATGTGGGCACCCTCAGGCCGGGGACTCCCCTTCAAAGCAATCCTTCGCACAGGGGAGCCAACAACACACCTCCAAGGAAACCTCCCACCCTGTTGGGTGGCAGAGATGGCCATGGCATTGTGGGTTCATCTCTTTCTAGTTCTGTGCTTGGTAACGGAGGTGTTGCAGTCCACCATGCTGCTTCAACACCTAAATTTTCTCATGAAGCAGATTCACAAACAAAGAGACACTCTGCTGCTGTGACCTGCCACAAATGCGGGGAGCAATTCGGGAAGCAGGAAGCCTTGGAATCTCACCACCTATCCAAGCATGCAGGTGTGGAACACGGGTCTGAAACTCGAGCTATGTTCTACCTTTGCTGATTTAGATAATGCAGTTCATGATGGTTTCTTGGTCTACTAATCTTTGCAGGTTGATGCATCAGTACCTGGTTTTGCTTTCCTATCATTGTCAGCTCAGTTCTTTCATGTAGTAGAATTTTCATTATCAGTTCATGTTAGAGAGTCAAATTAGTCATCATTTGCAAGGGAAAAAGCTATGCATAAAGTTGCTTTGGAATCAAATGTGCTTCCACTTTTACTCATTGCAGGTGAATTCTGCAAATGGTTCCTCTTTTCAGGGACCAGTTAGCCATTTCAGACCTTCAATAAGTTATCTTTCTTTCTCCTGTGAAAGTAAACTGTCTTTGTGCGAAGAAATCAGAAACTAAGCATTCATTATCAACAAGTTTATATAGTCACCATAATAAGATCTGCTTTCAATGTGTTGATGTGCTTGCAGTTTCTTCAATGACTGAACTAATGTGTTGTGTCTTTCTTATCTGTAGTGACCGAACTTGTGGAAGGAGATTCCTCGAGAAAGATAGTTGAAATCATCTGCAGAGCAAGCTGGTTGAAACCCGAGAGCAGCTGCATCCGAATCGAGCGGGTCCTAAAGGTGCATAACATGCAGAAAACTCTCTCCCGATTCGAGGAGTACAGAGAACTAGTGAAGAACAAAGCGAGCAAACTCGCGAAGAAGCACCCTCGGTGCCTGGCCGACGGCAATGAGCTGCTGAGGTTCCATGGCACGACGATGGCATGTTCACTTGGCACGAATGGCTCCTCTAGCCTTTGCTCGTCGGAGAAGTGCAACGTTTGCCGGATCATCAGGCATGGCTTCTCTGCAAAGAAAGAAGTGAAGGGAGGCATCGGGGTGTTTACGACCTCTACTAGTGGTAGAGCATTCGAAACTATCGAAACATACGACGACGACGACGACGGCGATCCTTCCATCAAGAAAGCATTGCTGGTCTGCAGAGTGATTGCAGGGAGAGTGCACAAGCCTTTGGACAACTACCAGGAGCTCGCAGGCCACTCTGGGTTCGATTCAATGGCCGGGAAGGTGGGTCTGTATGCCAACATCGAGGAGCTCTACTTGCTGAACCCGAGAGCTCTGCTGCCATGCTTTGTGGTGATTTGTAGAACCTGAATGAGTCTGTCCCTTGTGACGTTCTGTCAGGGATTTGAGTCTCATCCCTTCTTCTCCAAAGTTTCAACTGATGGCACGCAGAATCGAATTCTGTCGGAGAATTGGAAATGAGAACGAGGGACTAATTGCTGTTTTCCGGAGTACATGAATTGGTTGTCAATCTTCATGTCAAACTCTTTCAATGCAATGATCCTACCAAAACATTGAGTCAATGCATTGATCATATGACAGCATTTCTTGACTGCTAACATGTCTTCTGCACATAAAATATGTGATTGCAGAAACTTCTCCGCGACAGGCGCTCATGATGTGCTAATAATTGCCTGACTATGTGTTCTTGGTCTGGAAGTCAAATGATCTCTAAACAAAAATGACACAGTTGTCTGCATAAGCTTTTCTGAGAAGACACAGTTCTGAGGGTTGGCTTATGGTTTATGATTCCATCTACCTATCACTTGCTATAGTATTAGAATGAGAAGGGGTGGAATGGACTTGGCAGAGGTAGTCAGAAAGGGCTCCTTTGTCCTCCTTCCACCTTTTGTTTTTTCTTTCACTTCAATGGTCTGTTTCCCTATGAATAAAAAGCCTTAGCACTATGGTGAGATTGTTCAACAATTTAATTCTCATATATCAGAATCATGAAAGTAATCTCTTCTCTCTGCATGCCATTCTTTGTTGCCCATATATGTCACTGCCAGGATTTGACTTTGGCTGTGGCAGATTCATGGGGTTGGCAAGTCTGCTCTCCTGTCAGTCAAGGTGTACCTGAAGAGCTTCCCAGTTGGAAAAGAACAAGCCAAGGAATCATGGCACCTGCATGTGTTATGTGTCTGATAGAAGTGGCAAGAGTGCTTGATGAAAGCTTCATTTTCTTGTGTATGGGACACATGGTCTGATATAGTCAACACATGCTTCCTCTCATCTCCATGTTGGCAATGCATCATTGTTGACAGAGATGTCAATAGATTTAGACAATGTGGTGGCAATGTAATGTTTAAATTTATTAGGTCCAATCCTTTTCACAAGAATAGAACATAGCTTATATAAATATTATCCAAGGAGAAAGAAAAAAGACAGCTAACTAAAAGAAGAAATGAAGATTTTAAAGAGAAAAAGAAGGAACATATTTGTTCTACACTGATTGTAGAATCTTCTCTGCATCATGTGCTCATAATGTGCTAATAATTATTGACTAGTCTTCTTGGTCTTCAAGTCAAATGATTCAATTGTTTGCATAAACTTTCTGCTAAAACTAAGTGAGAGTTGGCCTCTGGCTTATGATTCCATCTACCTTTCTCTTATTGTATAAGATTGATATGCTTATTTGTATCTGTCCTAAATTTGATTAATGAATATGTTAATGACTTAATTGGATTGGATATTTTACAGTGCCAATCCAATCTGCTGCCATCCCTTTTTGCTGCTCTAATCATTGATAGTTTTGGAGGCTAGATCAACAGCAGCTAAAGAAAAAAATCCTGTAGTGTTCTATGTTATCTTTTCCATTCTTACAGAAGATGTAGTGCTTGTCAATTTGTAGCAGTTGTGCTCTCAAAAGATGGGTCCTAAAACTTTCATGAAATTTTGGGAAGTTGATACATCAATATGAGTTGACAGCTTTCTTTAAAGTGTGATAGGGTTGGTGCTGTGGTTAGTAAATGAGCATCATACAAACACTAGCCATTTACATCTTGATCTTTACATATCATTGCATTTACTTTTGACCAGACTATTCTTAGGCCAATGCCCCAATAGTCCTATCTCTGAAAACACTACCAATGTAGAGAACTGTTAGTAGGGAAATGTCAGTCACTGTCTTCCACCCACCTCTACAAAAGCTTTACTCAGGTTGGGGTTAAATCATGGCCAGCCTAAGCTTGGTTTGGACATCATTTCAACCAAATAGATCAAGCTTTTGGATATCTACATCTACTCAAAATGAAGGCCCATTTAGGGTCCTCTCAATGAAATCACATGAGACACATAATGCCTGAATCTGATGATCTCATTCATGGAAGATGGTGCCAATCTGGGACCATAAGGTCTCAAAAGATATTGGCTGCAGCATTAGGTACCAACTTGCATATGGTGATGATAGTACACAGTCCCCAGTCTCCTCCTCTCCTGTGCCTGCCACTGTTTCCTCATCCATCTCTGATAGTATTATACCAATCGGAAAATGGGGCTAATCTGGCCACACATAGTTCACATGTGGAAACCTTGGCACTCCAAGCTGCAAGAAAAGATGTTTCTTGAGGTGTCGTTTGTGTGCAGGAAGCAGTAGCTAAGGGACTTGCAGTGGGGGGAGAGAGAGAGAGAGAGAGAGGCAGCAAGGAAACAGTGGCATCTTGAGCACAAAGCTTTGGGCATGAACACCAGCTGCTGCTGCTGGTTTGTCTCTTTATCAAACACTCTATCCTCCCACCCCTCTTTTCCATCCTCTTCCTCTCCATTGACCAGCTAGAGTAGCTCTGCTTCTCTGTCTTCTTATTCAGCTCAACACATGGTGGTTTCATGTGTTCCTTTCTGCCTTCCACTTCTTTTCTCATCTTCATCATCACAGTCCTTTCTTGTCATACTTTTCCTTTAATCAGACTTTCTTGTCATGCTGGTTTGCTCACAAGCATCCCAAACCCTTCTTCTTGAAGCCTGTTGGTGATCCCGCTGTAAGCAGTGGCAATGACTTGTGATCTCGAAGTGGACGTCAATGGAGAAGAGATCTTCCTGGTTGACAAGGTAAGCCTTCTTCTTTCCCAGTTCATAACCACGGATGATTGATGTTCAAGCAGCACATTTTGTCCTGACCTTTTATTCAATCATTCAAGTATTTGTCGTGGCTTTTCGAACTGTTTTCACTGTTTCATCTAATCAAATTCCCTCCTCTTGTCTCTCTTCTATCACTGCCAAATTCACAAGCCAATCATCTTCTTCCTCCTCTCTCTTTATGGAGTCTTCATGCTGGTATTTAATGCTTTCATGCATTTGTATCTTAACTCATCTTCACCTCTATGTCATGAGGAAAAGGTTTTGTCTTTATTGTAGGAGAAGTAGTTTGCCTTTAAGAGGGAATGATTCTGCTCTCTTATGTCGTCTCTTCATTGTATCCATTTAATGCTTTCTGTTACACCTCACCTTCTGTGCCTCTTTAAACAATGGACCTATTGAAGGACTCTGCATTCTCCATTAGAGCTGCCTGTGCTCTATGAATTTAATGCTTGTGCATTTAATCTCAGAAGCTTCTGTTCTTACGGGGAATGATCCTGACATTGTTTCCTTCTTTGTTCCATGGCCACCTTCTTCCACAAGATCAGTATACATGGTTTAATTCACAGCATTGTTTTCACAGGAAGTGCTTTCATCCTTCTCCGGCAAACTAAGGGAGTTGACCAGCAAAACATTGGCCACTTCAGCTACAAGAAACCTCAGAGTGACCCTCCATGGCTTGCCCGGCGGGGCAGAGGCATTTGAGTTGATGACAAGGTTTTGCTACAACAATGGCAGAACTCAGATGAGCCCCAGCAACATCTGTCTTCTGCACTGCATCGCCCACTTCATGGAGATGACCGGCGACCTGCTAAGTCTGACTAAGAAATCTCTCCAGGGAATCCCTTACTGGTCATGGCCTGAGATCATGAGCTGCCTGAAACGGTGCCAAGATCTCATTCCGGTCGCGTCTTCCTCAGGGATGTTGGATAAAGTGATCTGCTCTCTGGTTGGGAGAATCACGGCGGTGAGTGACGCCAGTCCCTCAGGCTCCTCCCCTGAAACCTCAGCCTTCCGGTTCTCCTGCGACACCGGAAGCACTACAAGCGCAAAGAACAGCAGCAACCACCGAGGAACTTGGTGGTTCGATGAACTCGTAGTACTGAATCCCGACATGATCGAGGAGATCATAAGGAAGATGGCTGTTGAGAAGGCGAATCATGTTGCCATCGGTAGGTTCCTCATGCATTACCTCAAGAATGTTGGCGTGCGCAGTGCCGCAGCTGACAAGAAGAAGGTTGCTGAAGTCATCATCGACCTGCTCTACTCCCTCGACGGCAGCTCTGTGTCCTCCAAGATCTTGTTTGGTCTTCTCCGAGTCTCATCTCCACTGAAGCTTAGCAAATGCTGCCAAACCAAGTTGGAGAGCATGATAGGAAACCAGTTCGATCAAGCAACACTGGACAATCTGCTAATTCCAGCCCCGGCAGGGATGAACAGCCTCTACGATGTGAATCTAATCCTAAGGTTCCTGAGATCTTTCCACAGAAGCGGGGGTAGAGATTCCGCAAACCGATCGAAGCAAGCTGGAAGCTTAATGGATTCATACTTGGCTGAAGTAGCACCAGATTCCTCTTTGAAGCCTCTGAAGTTTTTGGCACTGATCACAGCTCTGCCAGATGAAGCAAGAGATTGCCACGATGCGATCTACCGAGCCATCGACTTGTACCTCGAGGTACAGGTCGTCAATTTGACTCCCAAGAATATGCAATGTTTCATGCTTCATTGCTTCATCTCTTTTTTCTGTTCATCGTGTAATCAGGTTCATACTCAGATATCAGACGAGGAAAAGATGAAGATATGTAGTGCCATAAACTACGAGAAGCTGTCATCAGAGTCCTGCAAACACATCGCAAGGAACACCAAGTTCCCATCGAGAACAGCAGTCCGAGCTCTCATCTCTCAGCAAACCAAGCTCAGGAGTCTGCTCAAAGGGACCGACCAGTTGAGGAAGCCTGGACATGATCCAGACCGTGATGATGATGATGAGCAGATCACTCTTTACGCGAAGAAGCTCGATTTGACCAGAGAGCATGAGAAGCTGAAATCCCAGTTGCAAGGAATGCAATGGAAGGTGATGGAGCTGGAAAAGATGTGCCGGAAGATGCAAAGGCAGATGTCAAAGGCCATGAAGACTAGAATAGCAGGTTCGAGTGGTTCAAGATCACTTCCCAGGCTTTGCTCATGAGTTCACACAGATTCATATCCACCCTACATTACTTTCTGTACATGCTGCCGCAGGGAGAGGGTTCCATTAGGATCTGAGATATCTGCTTTTGTTCTTTCCAGCTGGGAAGAAAAGCTGGTGGAGCAGTGCCTTTTACAGATGAAAATGAGAGGATGGATCTCCTTTGAGCTTTGAGATGTCTACTTGTACATTTCATCACTATTGTCCATATTACTTGCAGCTTTGATGGAGTCTCATTGAAAGATTTGTCTGACATCTGTGTAAATTTATTGAGAAAAGCAGCAGAGAACAACTCCAAATTATACTTTATGGGAAGATGGAGGATTCATAGGATCATAACACCATCCAATTGCCATCAAATTAAAAGCACAACAAGATTAACTTGGCTTTGAGATCAATATAAAGACAGGTGATTGAAGTGTTATCATGTAAATATACTTGTAATGGACATATTTTATGGATAAAGAGTTGCATTATTTTATCATCACCTAATCATAAAAGAAAACAATCTTACAATGAATCATATCTATATAATTGAATGGCATCATTGCTTAATTCATTGTTAATTTAATGGTGTACGGGACACTTCTGTATAGTATTTGATGTATAATATAAGGCATCTGTTCATGCTTAGGGGGAAATGATCTAAATAAGAAACTCAAGAGTTGGGAACTGATGATTATAATAAGAGGAACAACATGGATGAGTTGTGGTCTTAGCTTGGGAATCTACATGAGCAATAAAAATAGGGGAGAGCATTTTGTTTTGATCAAAAACATCTTCCAATGCTTATGGTAGTCTATTCAAATAACAAAAGAATCTGGAGCTGTTCTTCTCCTTTTGATTTGTTTTAGTGCTTAGAATCACCTAATGAAGAAATAGGAAGGTTGTAACATGTGGTTTTGATGAAGTCAAGTTCATCATTAAATGTTTTCATGAAAGACATGTGAAAGAAGCAGCTTTGATTATGTTGAAGTGCATTAATCTAAGAATGCTGCATGCATGACACTCATTTCATTTCTTCTCTTCTTTGTTCAAACTTATTTGCAGAACTGCTATTAAATCAAGCTACAATATTGCAAGCAAATCTATGCAACCTCTCTCTCTCTGTCTCTCTCTGTTTTGGGTGAAATGAGAGTGCAATGCACTTTTGCTTTGATAAGATGGCTACTCTTCTTCTGCAGTAGTGAGTCATATCATATGTTACGACTCTGAGTCTTGTGTTATTAAATTCGACATAGTAAACGACATTAATTGTGAAGCCATTAATGACCCAAAGCAGATCTCACTTCACACAGCTCTAGAGAGAGAGAGAGAGGACATGGATGTGTTACAACAAGACAAGAAGACAGGCAGCATGTTCATTCTGCCTGTGGAGAAGGTTTGTGTAATAAGTAGCACTCCACCGATGAGCAGAAAACAATTAATGTTTCATGCACTCAATGCAACAATCTCTTAAATGATCATGACAAGGAAGAAGGATTTCAGAGAGAGCACATGCCATTGTGTGGTCCTCTTCTTCTTCTTCTTCTTCTTTCTTCACTCTAACTTCACTTCCACTAATCTACCACACTTCAGTTGTAAATTGAATCAGGCACACAAGTTCTTTGTTCTTGGATCCTTTGTCAGTCTCAGTTGCATTCAAAGTTGGCACCCATTCAAGCTTTGTAAGAAACAGTAAATTTATATATGAAGATATTTATGTGTGAAGAGAAATTAAAAAAATAAAAAATAATTTTAAATTAATAAATATCAAATGAGTCAGATGATATATATATTTGAGTCTAACCCATAATCTAATGGCTGAAATTTTTGAGTTAGATTGATATTTGACTCAATATACATTAATCTTGACTAGTTTGATCCATTCATCATTAATGAATTTCTAATAACTTAGGATGATTTGAAAGAGAATTAGCATAATTAATTTTATAAATATCTTCTAATAAAACATAACATTTTAATATCAAAATTATGCCCATCATATCATCTATTTAGTTTTATTAAAAAGTAAATTACAATAACTTAAAAGAATCAAAGCAAAATGCTAATTAGATAAAACAAAGTCAGACTATATCACAAATGGATATTTTATTATCTTAATTCTCTTTCCTCTGAATAGGTCTTGATTCTCTTAATGCAACATTTCTTGTCTTTGTTTGCTCATTTCACTATTTAGAAAATAAGTAGAGAATACCATAGCACACTTTCTCCTCAAAAGTAAAGTTCAAGTTGGAAGAATGGACAAAAAGTAGGCAAAATCTTTCTCTATTAAATTCATTATAAGCAAGCTTTTTTAAAGAGACACTGAGCTTAAAAAAGATGGATTTTAGGTTCAAGTTTCATACAACAAATGTAGCAGACACCTCCCTCCACTAGCAAAAGGGCATGAAGCAATTGTACTAGATTGCAAGAAGAAGACAATCAAGCTGGAACACCATTCCCATCCATCACTCACTCATGATCTAAGCTTCAGAAACTTAAAGGTGGAGGAACCATCACTGTACATTCCATTTCCACTATATTTGATTCTTAGACCCACAACATGGTGAGACACTTGTGATATGGATTCTCTTTTTCATTTGTGTTGGGCTCAGTGTTTAGTTTGACTCAACTTCTAAAAGTAATGGGAGTTGGTAGCTTTGAAGTGAGATCTGTCTCATTCTCTTATACTATCACCTTTATGATGTGCTGCTCCTTTCAGCAAAAACTCATTGACAGATTAGGAGGAGAAACAGAAGTATGAATCTGTAGCTCATTTTGATAAGATATAAATTCTAAGTATATATGTGAATAAATACTTAATCGATAAGAGTAAGTTTACTGCATCAGATCACTGAGGGATTCTGAACCAGCATGCATGTTTGAAGAACAAGGAAGCTTAAACTCATGCTAAGTAGACTCAGCATCCTCTTAAGAGCACAACATGCAGGACAAACTGATTTCTCACAGCATACTCACTTGATACACCAGCAACATAGTCTTTTGTTTGTGCCATTAACTTTAATCTCCCAAGATAATTTTTGTTGAGGCATTAATTATACCCTTTGACCTTGAAATGGCTGCTTTCAGAAAACCAAGAATATAGATGGAGGAGTGTCAGTGAGGAACCCTAATTTTGAAGAACAGGTACTCAGCTATATAGGAAGAAATATAGTTTAGAGAGGGATAGAATTGGGTGATTCCAAAGCTTCAATTGAGAGCATGCTGTACATGTACTTAAAGAAGAAGAAGAACTATTTTACTATGGCTTATTAATATAGTGTAGTCAATGGATAGAAAACTCAGCAGCTCATGCTGTGCTGTGAAAACAGGAGGAATCAAAACTCTTGTCACATAAACCAACCACAGTAAAACACATGAGTTATGGGCAAAGCTGCCTCGACATTCTAACACACATAGATTACGTACGTGCTCAACACAACATTGTCCTCGTGCTTCTCACCATAGTACTCACATGAGCTCTTCTTCTTCTTCCTGTGTTAGACATGATCTTTCTTCTCGGTGTCAATGCAAGACAGGTTGGTGCAATTTTCTCCACCTCCGTTCACTGTGCTCAAGACAGTGGAGATGATTAATGGGGGAGAGGTTGTTTTACAAGAATGATAGAGGATGAAATAATGAAATGTTATGACTTCATGATAATATTGACTCCGGTAAAATATGAATGTATAAATTTATAGTAATATACTCATCGAGTCTTTACTGACGAAGAATTAAACCTTAGCATGATTTATGGCGAAAACTCGAAATCGGGTTGAAGATGGTTTGACCATAGTGACATGCGATAAAAATAAACATTGATATCCTATTTAATCCTAATATAATGTAATCCTTTGTGAGTTTGTGGATGAGAATACTCACATGTAATGAATTCTAAATACATCTTATTCAAACAAACACATCAACATTTTGATGATTGATTTCATACCAAACGAATCATTTGGATAGATTGTGATGCTAACACTTGAATTATTATGTCCATCCTTGGCTCAATTGGATTCGAGTAGCTCAGCAAACAAATCTTGCAAGTGATTCATGCAATAGATGAGTCAAGTTTAATCGAAGTCCAAGTTTTGTTATGGTTGATGGGCCAATTCACTCATTTCACAAGCTCTGACTTGGTCAGCTTTGGCATAATTTTCATGTTTGATCCAAATCCATGGTCAACATGATAATGTTCGAGATTAGATGAATGTGGTTCTTGACTGTATTAAGCTAGATCTAAACTTGTTGATCAAAAGAAGTATTAGCTACCTCTCTAAACTTTGTTGATGATAACAGTGACATCATGATTTAGTCCCAATCCAATTGTTGTGTGCCTTTCGAGCAACATCACAAAACTCTATTATTATTTACGACTTAGTCCGCTAGAAGTGACAGCCCATCAAACAAGTCATCATTTGCAAACAGCTAATAGTCATAAGGCTGGAGATTAGTCAAACATGACTGAGGTGTCACACACCACCGCCACCATAATTCATCTTCTCTCATACACAGGCTCTCATGCATTTGCATTGATCAAGAATTATGGAGATCAGAGAAGGAAACACAGCTAAGGTGGTTCTAATTATTGTCTATGCTGCTGGAATCCTTCCCCACCTGCTAAGGAACTCTGTGATGCAAACACAAGAACACACCACCTCTTCAGTAAGATTTATGTAGTAAGACTACAGTGCATGTCAAACAGTGACAGGCGAGAAGCAGATTCGGAGAGATACAGTGGCAGATTGATATGCGTCGTAACGACAAAAAGGAAGCGCTGGCTGTGACAGTCAGGAAGAGTCCACCAAGATCCAATCTTCGCGAGGCTCCTCATCCTCTCCGAAGATTGCCACCGCCGCTGGCTGGCAGTCGGGCGGGTCCTCGAAGGCCGACACGGAGAGATGCTTCTGCGCCAGACCGATGTCGAAGAGGATGACGCCGGAGGAGGGATCGGCGATGAGGATGCCCTTCACGGGGAACCATAGGAAGAGCTCCTCATGCGACCACCCGACCACCCCGCTGAGCGCGCCGTAGCTGAGGTTGCCCCTCACCACGCGGTCGAAGTAGGCGAGGCCGTCGTCGTAGCGGGCGTAGCACGTGCGGTGGAATCGGACCTCGAGGAGGCCGGAGGAGGGGTCCAGGTCGAAGGACTCGATGGCCCTGGGGATGATGCCGGCGGGAAGTCCGTAGCTGCGTAGGAGGTCGCGGAAGGATCGGCCGCTGCCGACGATGACTCCGCCGCCGCTGGAGGCGGCAGGGAGGGCGTAGACGAGGGTCAAGAGAGCTAGAAAAGGCAACACCTTAGCCATTGCAGAGACGGGAGACGGGGTGGGTTGGGGCTTAAGAAGGGGTTTGAAAACAGCGTATGTGAGAGGAAGAGAAGCATATCAATTGAGGGGATGAAGTTTGACTTTTTTGACCGAGTCTGATGATTTCAATTTTATGTTATTCCATTTATAACAGTGGTGTAAGTTTCTTCAATTAACGATAATAATGGTAATAATAACAATAATTGGAAAGCTTTTATTTGTTTTATCCTTATTTCATTTCTAATATTATTTCCAAGAAGAATACAAATTTACTAATTAAAAGTTAATTTAATTAAATATAAATGTGTTAAAATTCTATTGGTATAAATGTGTTTAAAATACAAGTTTAGTTTCCTGAAATAAATATTACCCAATATATATATATATATATATATATATATATATATATATATTACTTGTATATCATTGAAAAACAAAGACTTATACATTTTTTTTTGTTTTTGTAATTAAAAAAATAAATTACTAATATTTGATATTTATTTATACTTAAAATATTATTTTTAAAATAAGAAGTTGGATTATACATTTTATAATTTGAAAATAATTTTAAATTTTCTTTCCATGTTATCTTTTTTTTGGGTTATTAATTTGATTCGATTTAATTTGTTGTTTTGGTTCTTAATGCATTGAACCATGCTAGAATGTGAAAAGAGGAGAGGAAAATAAAGGTGTGATAATGTTCAAATATTGAAAGAAAAATAATACTAATGGGAAAAATAAAGGTGTGCTAATGTTAAAATATTGAAAGAAAGAAAAAAAGTGTTGGGAAGTCTAATCGATAAGTTTGCTTCTTCTTCTTCTCCCTCCTCCTCGTCGACAAACCCAATCATGGAGCTTCAGAGAGACACAGACTTCGGCACAAAAGGACACTGCACACTGTTCTTAGTCTGCTTTCACATGACAGGGTGCTGTTCGAGTGAACTGCTACTCCCCCATAAAATTCCAAGCTCAAATGTGGGATGGATTTGCACGAGGATGTCTTGTAAGATTGAAGGTACTATTTGGGCTGCTAGTTTCTGTACCAGATCAGAGGGATTGAGGGAGACAGTGAAGAAGCTTCCCTTTCCACCAACTTGGCATTGGATGGAGAAGCTGTGAAAGGAGGAGTTTGATGAAAGAAAGCAGGGGAGGGGAGGCGTGGAAGAGTCGAGACTGGGAATCTAATGAAGCTTTCAAGCTTTTTGACATGCAAACATAGAAGGAGACAGCTGAGAGAAGTTTGTGTCTTCTCCCTTTTGTCTCACCAGCCGAGGGGGAATCCATGGAGCTGTGTGGGGAGTACTGGTTTTGCCTGTACATGTTTAAAATATTTTATGTATCTCAAACCTTTTGTGGAGGAGTAAAATGAGAGGAAATATATTGAGCCTTGATGAACATTTTATTTTATTTTTAGATGTAGGCATAAAATATTGAACCACATTAATTTTACATTATTATTTTTATATATTTTTTTATTATTCATCTCTGAATTTTTTTTAAATTTTAATATATTTACTCCCTCCAACTACTTTCGACATACGAGTATCATTCATATACATATTTCGAATCTAACATATGAACACATATTTAAATGTGTGATCGTAGATAAATTTTAAATATTCATCTCTAATATCATTTTATTTTTTTCTCAATATTTAAAGTTTTAATTTATATTAGTGAGGTTATACTATACAACCCTAACTAATTAAAGTTTATACTACAAAAACACCTACTGGTTAGATAATAGCAACTTGCACAAGAGCTAATGCCATCATCACCTTCCTCCATTGAGTTTTATAGAATAAATCCTTTGGGTATCTATGTTTTCATAGTTTAGCAAGTATCTTTTGTATATTACATACTATTCATCCTTACCCACAACATGGAATTTCCTGAGGACCCAAAGCATTTCATTTATGTTCTCAAAAGCAATTATTTGCTATGGAGAATAGGAATTTGGCCCTACTAAACACTTTAAACCCACCATGTGAAATAAAATATTTGGTTCTGAGCTCCATGCACTAAAGTTGAAGATCTCCATGTCTGAGGGCAAGGACCAAACCTTCTTTTTGGTTTCAAGCTTCCTCAATGATTGGGACCTCAATGTCTAGCATTATTGGATGCATATAGGACATGCATGCATAATATGATATCTAGCTAGTGGTGTATATATGACATTGCCCTAAGATTACCATTATTAATTTACCCTCTAATAAGTCTAATAATTGAATGCACTTAGCTCCTCATGCATCACTTTTCTTGGACCACCAACAGTATTTATTCCATGTGTCTGGGGATGAGAACACATTGGATTTGCTTGAGCACCAAACAATGGAACTCACACCACCTGAAATGATCAGCTACTTGCATGCATTCATGTCTGTATAAATATCATTTGTTTGAGCCTAACATTGCCATAAACTGCATGTCAAACCAGTAAGTACATAAATTTCATGTCACTGCAGGTTTATGAAGGTTTCTCCATACACAGACAGACTTAGAGAGAGAGAGAGAGAGAGAGAGAGGGAGAGAAGTTATCTTGCTGTGAACATACCAATCTGAGACACACTTATCATACCAATCTGAGACAGTAATACTGTTGAGTAAGAAATAGCTCACATTCTTCCTGACTACAACACTATCATATCTATTACAGATATCAAACTACTTACTTAGAGAAGAACATCATTTCATCTACCTTCTTCTATTTTTGTTATTCTGATAACATTGATGGAAGTCCAATCTTTTTGGAAAGCACTTGCTGTGTAGAAAGCAGGGCGGCTGGGTTGAGGCAGCATCACATCCTCACTGCTTAGCATCAAAAACACATCCTCCATTGTTGGCCTGTCATCACTTCCTTCTTGTACACACAAAAGTCCCACTTGGATGAATCGTGTCACTTTAGAAGTGGAATAGGAATCTTCCAAGGCGTCATCAACCAGCTCCAAGCATCTGCCTTCCTTCCATAGCCTCCATGCCTGCAAATTGTTTGATGTCAGAAGTCACTCTCGTAATGGAACTGAGGAGGTTCATCTCTTACATGTTGCAGAAGATTTTTACAAGGCTCCGATGGACTGATAGTTCTAATCCTCTTTCCACTTAAGATTTCCAACACCATGACACCAAAGCTGAAAACATCAGACTTTTCCGAGAATATACCTTCCATCGCGTACTCTGGTGACATGTATCCACTGCATATCATGTTGAAATTGTAGCTTATTTGCCTGAAATGAAGAAGTATTTATGTATCCATTTGACTGGGGAAGACTTACTATGTCCCGACTACTCTGGTAGTGTTTTCTTCGATTTGATCCACGTTGAAGATTCTTGCCGTGCCAAAGTCTGAGATTTTGGGGTTCATCTCATTGTCAAGCAGAATATTACTTGTCTTTAGATCTCTGTGTATAATTTTCAACCTTGAATCATGGTGAAGATAAACAAGTCCCCGAGCAATTCCTGTAATAATTTCAAGGCGCTTTTGCCAATCCAACAGTCCTCCCCTAGTTTTGTCTGCTCAAATAATTCATCCTTTGTCAGTTTGACAGGTTATATAGTTACTAGCATCATGTCATGTTGCTTTTCGACAAAGATCAGTACATATAATGTAATCTTTTAGATGAACGATAATGTCTAGCAAAATCCTAGACCAAAGATGGGAACATGATATTTTCTTTAGTAATAGACAAATGACATCTGAATAAAACCTGATATCCAGAATCTGTAGAGCAGAAAACTCAAACAGCTGTGCAGTCATGGATTGAGATAAGCATAAAACTTGCTTGTTTCATCAACAAAATTGCGGCTGAGCTTTAATCATTAATATTAAGTCTTAGATGTATACTCAAAATGAGAACTTTACTTATCTTTGTATCGGTCACTGATTCCATTAATACTATAGTAAACTCTGCAGTAAGCTTGAAACATAAGCCCAAAGCAAAAAGGTATTAAGGCCATACCGAAAATGAAAGCATCCAAGCTCTTGTTATTCAAGTACTCATAGACCAGGATCCGTTCATCCTCCTCGGTGCAACAGCCAATCAGACGAACAAGATTTTTGTGTTGAAGTTTGGCAATTAGCATAACCTCTGTTTTGAACTCATGCAGGCCCTGCACAGAATCTTTTGACAACCTTTTGACAGCAATTTCCACTCCATCTTCCAACTGGCCCTGAGAGTTTCAATGATTCATGTTGATTTAAGACTGCTCTGGTAAAAGGAATATAATTGTTTTTTTGTATAATGACTACATGTATGTTGAATCAGATATTATCTAGTAGCTGATCAAATTACCTTGTAAACAGGGCCAAATCCGCCTTCTCCGATTATGTTTTCATTGGAAAAGTCATTTGTGGCTGTTCTAATGGTAAGAATGTCGAACAGCGGTAACTCCAGCTCATCTTCTTCATCTCTTTTGGATTGGAAGCTCTTTCTTTTGCCTGATGCATGATAAAGATTTAAGAAAATGATCACACATTCCATTTCATTCCAAAATGGCTTGAACTTGAAAAGCTATTCACAGAGACAGAAAAAAATAATCCAGGACTCGGTGACTGATACAATACTGCCTCAAGTTCTTCATTTTGTGGACATATATCTAGGCACACTATATTACCAGAATATACAGACATACCTTGTGTTCTTCTTCTGCACTTCAACCACAAAACTAGACACAGACAGACTAACAGAAGAATGCCAATTGGTAAGGTAATGGACACAATCTTCATGGTCTTCTTTTTGCCCGAGTCACCATTTAGAGATTCTACAAAGGAAGAGTAGGTGTCATGGTTAAAATCTTCTTTGATCAGATAGTGTTCCTGCAATACAAAAAGTATCTACCCGCACATTCTGCTGAAGAATCAAAACTTCATGAATAATGTTTAATGATAATGAGTTCTTGTGGCTTAAAGATTAAAATCCAGTGTGTTATGTTCATGGAATGATTGCCCTGTCATTCTCCAAGCACTCAATTACCAGGTGGTGGATTCTTCTCATGTTAGTAATAGAATCATAAGAAAGAATGTTACCCAATTCAGAAGCTGCAAGCCGAACGTGCAGCACATCTTCCCCATCAGCAAATATTCTAACGTCGATGAGATCTCCAAACCATGTCACACACTTGCTTTGTTCGAACACAGCATACGCAGTGCAAGAACAGTTGTTCCGGCACCAGTCGCTGCACTCATCAAGCGTCCGATTCGTAGCGCTGGCGTTGAGCGTATCGGGCAGCTTCACATTCTGCACTTGACGAAACCCATCCGTCGAACAGTTTAAGGGCGTTCCCCTCACGCAGCCATCAGAGTACTGCCTCAGGCTCCATTCCGCGGGCGACTTGGGAACGAACCCCTCCAAACAAATGCAACTAGAAGAGTAGAGCATGGTGCAGATGCCGTTGACTCCGCATGAGGCGTACTGGTCGCATTGGCCATCGGGGACCTCCCAGAAGAGGCTCCAGTCGCTGCTCCCCTCCGTCCACATGAAGCGCTGAAACTTCCCGTTGTGATCCAAAGTGGCTCGCCCAAGAACGGTAGCATTGAGGACTTGGAAGGCGTAGTACAGCCCAGACTGGTTGTCAGTGTACTGGAAGTTGAACAAGCCGTTCGGCGACATGTTCGGCCGGCCGCTGAATCCCTTCCCTGTCCACGGCCCGCTGCGGTACATCTCCGTACTCCCCTTCCACAAGACGAGCTGTGCGACTCCTCGAGTCTCCATCTTGTAAGTGTACTCCCCCGGAGAAGGATCGGAGTCACTCTTCCACGACGTCAGGTACATGTCGAGGTTTCTGCTGTAGTCGAATCCTATGTTCATGCCGGCCAGGATCGTGTCAGTGGGATGATCGAAGCTCTGCCATAGTATGTTGTTGGAGGCTCCTCCGGTCAACACGAGATTGCCGGAGTCCAAGAGCTGCAGAACAGGACCGATGGCGTTCGACGTGTTGGTAGACCACAGAACGACACCAGTGCCGCTGAGTAGTGATAGATTTCCATCATCCGTCAGATTGAGGGCGCCATGTTCGTCCTCCAGAGGGGCGTCCCTGTTGGCGATCCAGACCACGGTCTTCTCTTCGATGTTCTTGAACCGTATCCCCAGGAAGCGCTTCTTTGCGTCACCGGAATCGAAGAAGCCGAGCTCGAAGATTCCTCCGGCCGAGACTAAGCTGCGGCCATCCACAATGGGACTGCTGCCGGGAGTCACTCTATCCCCTGCACGTAGAAACTCGCATCAGTTGCATGCATTAACTACTCCCACTTCTCGGAGGATGCAGATTAATGCAGCAGGAGAAAACAAAATTGAAAGTGATGACAAAAGATAACAATTGGATTTCAAGTCTCCTATCAATCAAATCAATAGAATCTAAGATCTGTGATCTCAGTATCTAAGGTCGCATATGATTAGATTATATTCCAGATTAGATGGAATCACTTTCACTTATAGTTCTAAGCTAGAGTAATTAAGCCTACTACAGTTAACCTATTCTTCAGTTCAAACACTGCAGGATCAGATGAAATGATAATTAAGATAGTATGGCAAACAAATAGGAAGTCAGCAGCTTCTCCTTGTCATCACTTTTGCAGAGAGAACCCTCTTGGCCGAAGCAAAGAAAGAAAGAGAAGGGAAGAGGGGAAAGGTGGGGAAGAAGAGGAAGAGAACCAACTTGGAAGCACAAGCAGCAAAATCTGTGCACTGAAAGAAGGGGAAGGAAGTCAAGATCTCAGAGCCCCCCCAACACAAGAATTAGAAGAAGAGAAGGTGTGTGTACCTGTTTGACCATGAACAGGAACTGCTGCTCCCTGCAGGAGAAAGAACACAAGGAAAGGCATCAGAATGATCTCCATCGCCTTCACTCTTTGCCACCCAGTAGTAAAAGCTGGATGGGGTACTTATAGCAGCAGCCTGTTGCTTGCAGTCAAGAGTCATCTTGACATCTCCTGTATAAATTAGTCATCCCCTCTCAGTGGGTGTGTGTCATCTTTTTCATGAAAGACTAATAATTTGCATGAAAATTTTCAGACATTCTATAAGTTTCTCATGGTTGACTTTATATCGAATGGAACCCACATATTCTTTTTTATTTAGGAGAAAATAATACCCTTATATTTTTTTTACTTAAGTGACATACATAATCATATTATTCAAAAAAATCTCTAATTTTGATAATTAATTATCATAACTTTTTAAAAATAAAAATAATACTAATCATCGTTTAGTATCATTTTTATTAATTATTTAAGTAAGATATCGTTAGAAAGATATACGAGTCTAATTTCTAATTAAATAAAATTATTTATAATTTTTTTTTCTTTTTCATGGAATTTTTGACGGTAAGTAATTCACAATCACCTCTCTTCATCAATCAAAATATAGAGGAATCACTGTTGGTGGTGATCAACAAACACCATTTGGGACCCATACATATTATCTCCAGCATTAAAGTCAAAGTGACAGCCAAAAGCAGTGTGACAAACATTATATTTATCACCAGTGGTGGACACAACCTAACACGAATCGAGTGGTTGGCATGATCAAGATTTGAGCCAAAGCAGAAGAATCTAATTCCAAATCGTACTTTAAAAGATAAATATACACACAAATTATTCTCTGTGAAACTTGCATGGATAGTCTCATGCTGGTTAGGGCCAGACTAGTTCAACATGAGGAGCACTTTCAAAGAAGATTCTTCTGCACCTCAGAAAGTAGGAGTAAACGCAAGTAAACTACAGAGAAGCTGCAGAACACGGCATGGCAATCTTCCCTTTCTCAGATGCCTGCATGTCTGCCCGGTCTTTTTATATTTGATCTTATATAGCTGCAAGTTGAAAGACCAGACTTCCTTGACGCAGAAGAAAGTGACATTTTGTGTCCCAAGTCTTCTTGTTATGGTGGAGTACTTAATCCATGGCTTTTCTTGTTCTGTAGCAGCGAGATATCTCTGTCAAGAACAAGTTGAGAGCTCTAATGAGGGAAGGCCGTGGACTTAGACTCCTCAAGCAGGTCAATTGTTTCAACAGTCTGGAGTGACATAAACTAAATGTTCAACGTTTCAACTGCTACTGTGGAATGTCCGACAGGACGGGCTCGGCTTTGCACCTTCCGGCAAATGCAGAAGCTCTCCTCCGTTTCTGGTGGACGAGGAAGTCTTTGATTACTGCCCCGTAGGTAGACATTGGCCTTCGCAGAGTCACGCCTCGTGTTTCCCGGAGTTTGACTCCAGAGGCAATAGTAACGAGGAATACTGTACAGCAATATAAAGAATGACTCGTTGAAGGTTCTTCGGTTCGAACGTAATCCGAGTAAAAAAAGTAAATTATTTACGAAGAAATTTTAGAGAGAGAAAGTTTTGAAAATTAATATTTAATTTTTTATAAATATTTTATTTTTTTAGGTTTGGTGAGAAGTAGGATGTGAGAAATATTTTGGATGATCGTTATGATTTTTCTGTAGATACAAGAAGAGGGTTGAGAGAAGAATAGTTCTTTCGATCTTTTATTGTCTCTTTTTTTTTTTATTTTGCTCGTCGTCTAGATATCATGTTGGAAAAATCAAATATAATAAAAATTAAGAATTTATAGAAAGAGATGATAAACGAAGTTCATGTAAATTTATTATAAATAGATGAACTTAAGACTTTAACTCCAATTATGATAGGGAATCATCTAAAACTTCTAAACAAAAGTCTTATTTAATTATAAAGTTTGATTTAATATTCAAACATCTTCCCCTAAATTAAATTTTAAAAAATATTATAAAAAACCTTGAAGCTTGATATGATATCCTTTGAATCTTGAGTCATCTATATATAGTGTCTTGATCAATTATAAATCTATGATTTATTTAGAATTAATCTTGTTAGAAATCAATTTGATCGACGTATAAATTTTTTTTAATTCATAAAGAAATATAATTTTTTTTAATCATAGAATATTCATTAATCATTATAGCTTCATCTTGAGTGATGATAATTTTTATATTAGCATTAGCAATATTTTCTTCACAACCTTTTGGATGTATAAATTTTTCTTTACATAGAGAGGTACAAATACTTTTTTGTTTCGAATGAAAATAAAATTTATCTACTCCAAGAAAATCTATTTCTCTCGATAGGACTTTTTTTTTCATTTTAATTTGATAAAAGATCTTCAATTTCTTTTGATTTTACATCATATACTTCTTATTTATATATACTTCTTTCATAAATATCTTCTAAGATCCATGAAACAATGCTTTTATCTAATATTGAGTAAGAAATAAGTTTTCATGCTCTTTAATTTTCTTTTCTGTTAAAATATAATATATATTTTTTTGTTCTTCAAAGAGAACTCAAAAATCTCTATCGTATATCATATGTTTAAAATTATGATAATTCCTTTTAAGCTTTCCGACTCGAGAAAAATTTTCATCATAATTTTTTTTTTATTTCTACTAATCTTTTCTATCAAATCTAGATAATAACGAGCTCCAAAGTAACTCATAAAAGTCATCATTCATACCTTCAATCTTTTTTATTATGATGATGATGAAACTTTTAAATTTATCGATCTTTTTTTATTAACTAGTTATGGTATTTTCTCCTATTGAACATCTTTCTTCTATCTACTATAATCTAATCTATCAATTGGTTTCTTGATTTTGATATCTCATCTTATTTGATGGTTGTTTCTATATCTTGAAATTTCTCTCTCATCAAAATTTCTCTCTTTAGGTTTTCTCTTTGTTTCTTTCTTTAACATTATTATTTTTCTCTCAAATAGTCATATCTCTCTCTCTCTCTCTCTCATTAGCAACGGACGCATGTCCCCCCCCCCGTCATTAGCAAAAGGTGAATCGAAGCTAGAAACCATTATTGCAGCTTGAGTTGGGTGTATGATACTTCATATGAATGAATGTAATAAGATTAGATCAAGTAGAAGGCACTCTTGTTGGAACCTCGTTGAGCGGCGCACGGCATAGTGCCGGTCGGCAGTCGAACCATCCATTGTTTACCGCGGCTCGATCCGTAAGAATGGACCGGGATTGAACTAAACCCAAGCGCTCGCGCGTCAGCCGGTCCAACTGCTATCGGGCTTAACTCCTCTCTCTCTCTCTCTCTCTGGATGACTTCTGCGAACTCGATCATCGGAAGCATCTCGTTGGACCAAACGGAGCGAGATACAAACTTGCATTCGATTGGATCGGCTTTATATAACACAACAGAGATATCACATCCACAATAAATATACTCTCATATTATAATTTATTAATATGTTAATATTTATGGAGCTAGTATCGAGAATAAAAGATTATTAGATTATGTGATCTTATATAATTAGATAAGATATATTATAGACTTGATCAATTCATCGTGACGGAGGCACAAGTCAAATGTGCTCGAGACACGTAAATTAGGAAATCCCAACCCACGTGAGGAGAAATATGTTATAAATGTGTCGAAAACGAGTAAGTTAGAAAAATATGGCTCATGTGAAAGAAATCTGTCATGATAGAAGCGCAAGGCGACTCGAGATACATAAATAAAAAAACCTAATTCACGTAAAGAGATATTTATTATGACAGAGACAGGAGGTTAAATATGCTTGAGACTTATAAGTCGGGAAAACTCGTCTTACATGAAAAGAAATCTGTCACGATAGAAGCACAAAACAAAATGTGCTTTAGGTGTGTAAGTTGATTATATTTTAATTTTGATTATCGATTAATAGAAGAAAAAAAGTCTGATAGAATTCTCTAGAAGATGGACCTTGATAAGTCAAAATTTTCTAATTTACTTATATTGATCCTTTGCCTTCATTTATAAAAAGATAAAATAAGATAAAATTATATATATATATATATATATATATATATATTCTCATTTCTCTTTGATAGAAAGAGAGTTATCTAATTAAAAAAATAAATTTATTTATAGATAGAAAGTTATATAATCACGTTAATCTTATATAAACTTTATGATATATATTTTTGATAATTAATCTATGAATAATTTTTTGATTTTTCCCCCTCCGACGTGGAATGAGTTCTCACTACACAAGCTTAGCAGAATATAATATTCTGTTGATCTTTTACTCGTCTTTTGCTAAAAGAAAACCAGCAGAAACTTGCATTTCGATTTTGTCAACGTTTCATACATCCTTCACGGCATGAATTCTAATCTGATCATGTGTCGATCACGTTCACATCATACTGTCAATGTCATTCATGTTTTCCGTGCTTTGACTAAGATCTCAGTAGTGCTCCTGTAAGAATCACAAATCAAAGGCCGATAAGCTTGTCCAAAGTAGGAGAAGGACATCAAAGTTGACCCATAGACCAATGGTGAGTAACTTTCCATGCATCGGTTACTAGTCAAAGACAGTGATGGGATTAAAGATCATGTGTTGGTGGGTTGGCTGTTCTCCTTTTGGGTTCAATTAATATGTATCATGCACTGCCATTTGTTTGTTTTTATTCTTCTATTTCATACACTGAACAAAACGAGTTTCTCACATGTAGTGGATTATTTTGTATCCATCTTTTTTTAGATGTATTGTTCTTCATGTGTCAAACCCATGACAAATTGCATTGGAACAGTTTGTTGTAGGCTCATGACATTTAATTGTCATTGCTTTGCTGAACTGATGTTTGTATTTCTTTTTATAAGAGAAAAAGAAGAATATAAATCGATCGAAAAGTGCATTACGGTATGTATATTTATTTGAAGATGATAGAAATGGAATTTTGGTAATGAGGAATCACAAAGCTGTTTCTGATATTGTTTCTAATGAGTCTCATCACAATTGCTCTTTGAAAAGAAACATTGCTGCCTTTGTAGTAATTATTGGTCTTAAAATGGGAAGGAAAAAAAAAAAAGAAGAGAATTTCTACATGTTATCTTCATTTTCTGTATAAAAATGCAAATATAAACTTAAAGAGCAATTTTTCTTTAAAATTGCTTATTGGTTCTTTTTTTCTTTTTTACCTCAAAGTTGAAAGACATAATTGTCAAAGTAAACATATCTTTTAGAGTCAATGGTCAATGAATTGGTTTGGCACCTAATGTTTCTTTCATATAGAGAAAACATCTCAATCATATTGGATTGTATACAGACCATGTGGAATGCAACACCAACAATCCTTCTTTGTAGTTGCATGAACAATGATACTCAATTCTTAACCTATAGCATTCCAAGAAATTTTATACTTTCGATAGATATAGAACATGAAAGACCACAAATTTTCTTCCAGTATAAGACAAGTGGAAAAAAAAAAAAGGCACCAATCTGATGTTTTGAACTGATCCTAATCACAAGCATCAGATGACTATCTTCCTGTGAGCATAGTGATCGAATCATTTACTGACATGGCCTTTAGATCTATCGTCGATGAGTCAGTTTCACTGAAGCTTCTATCCGTCGTGAAAGTAGGCTGCCTAGGAAGAGCAGGAACGGAAGTCTCACTCTCCAACATCACAACAACTGAAGCCATACTTGGTCGATCGATTGGGCGATCCTGCACGCATAAAAGCCCGACAGTGATGCATCGGACTAGCTGTTTACTGGTACACGACTGGGTCACGACTGGATCGACAAACTCCATCATCCTGTCTTCATTCCATAGCTTCCAAGCCTGTATCGGAATGCAAATGTTCAGAATTTTAAGAGATTGATTGATCATGTAACAAAGGAAACAAGATTAATTTCTTAGTTTACTTACTAATGCTATGAGATTGATTCCCAGCTCTGGATGATGGTATGTGCTGTTCCTTTTTCCGCTAAGAATTTCGAGTAATAGAACTCCAAAGCTGTAGACATCAGACTTCACCGAGAAAAGTCCTTGCATTGCATACTCAGGAGCCATATACCCACTGCAGTTTGTAGTTTCCATCGATAAGATATTTGATCGAAGCAAAGCTATCTATCCAGGTTAATTTAAGTACTTACAATGTCCCAACCACTCGCTGCGTGTTCGTCTCGTTGTCATCATTTCCAAAAATCCTTGCCATGCCAAAGTCTGAAATTTTAGGATTCATCTCTTCGTCGAGCAAAATGTTGCTAGCCTTGAGGTCGCGATGAATTATTCGAAGCCTTGAATCCCTGTGAAGATACAGTAGCCCCCTAGCGATCCCTTCGATAATGTTGTACCGAGTAGTCCAGTCGAGGAGGTTTTTCTTTGTCTGATCTGTGCCAATCTTGAGTGTGATCATGCTGCAAAGAGATCAAACATACCAATCGATGGAGATTGCGGAACACTAACCATAAAGGAAGGCATCCAAGCTTTTGTTGGGCATGTACTCATAGATCAATATCCTCTCCTGCTCATGAATGCAACATCCTAAAAGCCTAACAAGATTTCTGTGTTGTAGCTTTGATATCAGCACCATCTCATTCTTAAATTCCTCAATTCCCTGTCCTGAACTCCTAGAAAGCCTCTTCACTGCAATTTCTTGGCCTTCAGGCAGCAAACCCTGCGCCCATGCATAAATCACAATCACATTAACATTAATCTTTAGAGGCATGTAACTTAAAACTTGTGGAAGATACCTTGTAAACAGGACCGAAGCCACCTTCACCGACCAAATTTGAGTCCGAAAATGATTTGGTAGCACTTTGTACAAAATCAAAACTCCACAGTTGTAATTCCGACAAACTTTCATCGTTACTTTCATAATTAACTCGAACTGACCCCGAACGATCTCTACTTCCACCTCCGGCAGAAAACATTGATAGTCCTTCTTCGTTAATTGGCCGTCGAAATAGATCTGCGTAAACAATTTAATGACATCAGATTGACATTAACACTGAGATATGAGGCAAAACAAGTTATTATAATGCATACTTCTTATTCTCCTCCTGCACTTCCACAATAGAAAGATTAAACCCAGTGAGAGGATCACTGCTAGAACAACTGTAACTATGAGGACTGCCGTGTTCTTCTTGTTGTCATCTGCAACAATTGGTTAGAAATGATTAGCAAGTTTGCAGCAAAATTAGTAAAAATTTCATGACTTGGTGAGCAAGAAATCAACAACACTACTTTTAGCAGGGAAATAAGTGTCAGTCCAAAGGACGAAATCTAATTTTCCCCAAAAAACACCTGAATGACCTTTTTTTCGGCTAGAAATTGTTTATTTAAGGTCAACTTGGGATCATAATGCTAAATAGTCCTTGCTGATGCAACAGACTATATCTCAAGCAATTAGGAAGCAAGGAGTGAGATCTGCTGTCTTCATGATCATTTAAATACACTTTCAATCCTATATTGGTTTGAATGGTTCGATTGATGATTTGTTTTCAATTGCATCATGGCATACTCTGTTGTGATGGAAAAAAACCCCAACATGTTCTCTACACGTAACAATGGTATCTCTATTCCTAAACGAATGAAGTGTTTGTATAAATGCCTCCATGGGAAGGGTCACTGAAAGAGTAGGAGAAGCTCAGAAGTGTTCACTCACCCAATTCAGAGCTGGCGAGCCGAAGAAACAAGTCGTTGCCGCCGATCGAGAACACCTGAATGTCCAACAAATCCACACCCCAAATCAAACACCCGATCCCTGTCACCACTGCGTACGCTGTACATGAGCAATTCCTCAAGCACCGATCTTGGCACTCACTCGAATCTGCTCCCACGTCGGTGTTCCAATCTGATATATCTGGCAGCTTCACCCCTTGCAAAGTCTGGAATCCATCTCCTCCGCCATCTCCACTGCTGTTATTCATCCTGCAACCCAAAGCTGTCCTCCTCACGCACCCACTCGACCAATTGCCACCGTCCCACTCCTCGCTCGACGCCGGCACGAACCCATGCAAGCAGCTACATATCGGCGTGGCGCTGTCGGTGCACGCTGCGTTCTTGCCGCACTGGTTGTAGACCTCGCAAGGGGTGATAGGCTGCGCCCAGAACTGATACCAGTCGTTAGTGTCGTTCTTCCAGATCATGTGCCTCTCGATGCCGTACCAGGTTAGCACGTACCGGTGCGAGCTGTTGAAGGCGTCGTAATAGAAGTACATCTTCTGTTCTTGCACGAAATTGTTGAGCTTGAAGCCGTAGATGTACTGCGCCACCATGCCCTGTATGCCGATGAACACCTGCCCGTTCCACCTCCCCGACCGCCACCGCGGCTTCGTCCCTTCCCACATGAAGATCTGCGTCGACTCCCTAGGATCCATGCTCAGGGAGAAATTGCCCGGGGCGGGGTCGTCCTCGCTCGCCCACGACGTGATCTTCTGGCTCACCTTCGTCCTCAGGTCGAGCCCCACCTTCATGCCCGGCATGTACGTGTCGGTCGGGTAGTCAAAGCTCTGCCACGCGACGCTCCCCGAGTTGTTGAGCACCAGATTCCCGTCGTCCGTGAGCTTTAGCACGGAGTCATTGGACGCCGTCAAGGCGTTCGACGACCACAGGATGCTGTTGCCGCCGTCCAGAATAACAAGATGCCCGTCCGCGGCGATGGCCAGAACGCCGGTGGTGTCCTTCACCGGGTTTTGCCTGTTGGCGACCCACAAGACTGTGTTCGTGGAGAAGTTGTGGTACCAAATTCCCACGTAGCGGTTGGAGGACTTCCCGGGGCTAAAGAATCCCAGCTCGAAGATCCCGCCGGCCGAGATCAATGACTCGCCGTCGCGCAACGGCTGGTCTGGCACGATGGTGTCGCTTGCATGAGACAGGAAACACAGCACTGAGAGAACAGAGAGAAGCAGAGCACATCGGAGACCGGGAAGCTTGACGCAGCAGGCAACAGCCATGGGTACGAGCATAAGATCGCTACTTCCTATTGCTCCTCCTCCTCCATCTCACTGAGAACTAGCATCTGTAGCTTCCTGATGAGCGCAATTATTCCGTCCCCAGGACCAGAAAGAAAGCCTTTTTCCCCATAGGAAGGATTAGAGAAAGTCTTATCAAGTAGCCAAAGGGTGTCCCTCACTACTGTAGCAAAAAGTACCATAAGCCTCGAGCCTTCGAGGTTTCACAGGGAAGATGAGGTTGTGGGCAACTTGGTCATTCACTTCTTCGTCCAAGAAAAGTAGCAGCAAAGCCACATGGTGAAGAAAAAGGTAATAGTAGTAGGCAAAGATGGTGACTGGGTGGGCACAAGTCAGTAAAGAAGATTCTGAGGTGGAAGAAGAAAGAGGGTTCGGTGGAGATAGATAGGTAACAATGGAAGGGGCAAAATCCAAATAAAATGAGATCATTAATGCATTGTTTAATCGTGGTTGACGTTGACAAATGGGACGACAGGCCCTGATGAAATCACAGAGTTGATTCTCGGTGGCAACTGATGAAGAAGAATGGACTAAATAGAAGACAACTACCATGAATCAAGCTTTCTCCTTGGTAAAAGGACAACTACCGACAAAGACGGAAGCTAAAAGGAACCAATTAAATAGGAGGATTGATAGAAAGGAAAACTCTTGGGACCGATTCAATGGTGATAAGGACAACCAAACGTTGATGCAAGTAATAATTAATGTATTCTACAGTTGATGATCGGAGAAACCTGATGTATCTGCTAGATTTCCATCGTAGAGGACAAAATAGGATGCAGGTTTTGTAATGAAGGAATGGGGACGGCAAGAAATACAAAAGAGAGGGTCGTGTTCTTACTGGAAGATCAATTCCACGTACAGCGGATTATTCCTATGTGGCTTAGAAGGTTGGACTTGTTTGAGATGCATCCGCTGACTGATATCGATCAGTGGAAGGAAATGTCACGATACAATCCATTCGGTGGTCAACGAAGACTGATAGGTTGCCCACAGAGTTGCCCAACTTCTTCTTCCAGAAGCTGGAACAAGTTGGCCATGGTCCTCCTGTACACCCAAGTCTTTGACATCGCATCCCAATCAAACCTGGAAGGACCACTGCAACACAAGAACAACAGTTTTGAGTCTTCAACAACAGGATTCTGGAGAACGATGGCCGGTGAACAATAAGCACAGAAATCATAAGTATCAAATATCGTCAACGCAAACATGGCTACATGCGTGTGAAAGTTCTATTAAAATCACTACCCTACATTATGCGGATACCGCAACCAAAATTGATGTTAAGTCTCAACCCCTACAATTGTTGATGTTTACAGTACAACACCATTCTCAAATAATACACATATTGGTCATTTTCAAATATGGCACCAAATGCAGATGGCTATATAGATTCATCAATTTGGAACATTTTGCAGACTTGAGATAACAGTTGAACTAAAGAAGATCACACACACTTTATATTTCAAAGTATTGACTCTCTCTTGTCGCAACCACAAGACCTTGTCTCCTACCCAAACAGCCACCATATATCAAAAAGAAACAACCAGAAAGTCCCTCGGCGCCTACAGTACTTTGGTTGTTTCCATAGCTGGTCCAGGGTTGAGCCCTACATTTCAACGGTGGACTCGGAAAGCCACCTTACAGATGATGTTGCAAATTTCCTCCCACGTCATCTTTGTGGAGAATTTTCAAAATGGATGTAAATAGGAAAACAACTGTTAATAAACGTATATTAATCCAATGGGCAAAAGAATCACTTGATGGTTTGATTACTATTAACCTATGTGGGATAGGTAGAAATCCATCAATTTGGTTGACAGAGTCAAATGGAAGTGGCTGGGATATGAATTTTACAGCAAAAGTTGGTGGTAAATAATGATAATGTAGGAACCAGGGTTCCTAAATAGCACAGAATATAAGGGCCTTTTGACTACCAACAAAGATTGAGCTGTAGCAAGCTAATATAATCTATGATATACATCTTTCAGTCAGATTAGGTTGTTGCAGCAAGCTAACATAGATCTAAAAAAATTAAGGAAAAATAAATCAGTTGTTCTACCCTTTGGACCAAGTACAATTTTACCTACCTTTTATGGGACCCACTACAACTCAGCATGTCAGTAGATCCCTATCGGACTATCACTGTTTGCTTTCCTGCACTCTAGTGGGCACAATGAGGGTGGACAGAACAGAAACTGTAGGACTCCAGAGGTAAGGGGCTACCAATGACTTTCAAATAAGCTTCCCAGTTCTGCTCGACCTACATGTGTGACATGCCATACAGAGGACATATCTGCTCATAGAGTTCTTTGCCTTTGCATCCTCCAGTTGATGTACCAAAAGAATACAGAACATGAAATAATATCACAAATGCTCCATCTAAAACATCAATATCCAAGTTGTCTAGAATTTTCTCAACCAGTGTAAGAGGAATCTCCCATATGTGTGGCAGACTATAAGAACCCTCTGTTACACAAAATCCATATAGTGAGATGCATCATTCCCTAATTCCAGATTTGTATAGCTGCAATCACAAGGACATCCTGTCCTTTCCCATGATTATGTTAAGCCATCTTAAGTCTTTCTCTGGCTCACATTGCAATTCCTGGGAAAGTTCACATCTTTTTTAATGATTCCCTCCTATCAGCTGCAGTTCACCAAGATGAGCAATAAAATCCGATGCAACTCACATACCCACAACAAGTCACACTATCATGAATAGTACAGCCAAAGACCAAAGTTATTCGAGTTATGCCCCATAGAAAAGGTTCCCTTTTGGGTAAAAATGAAGTCCATGGCATCCATATCATACTTCACTTTTTTGTTGTGAAATCCTTGGGTCTATATATTATCGTCAGCATGCGCTACTCTAACTTGAACAAACACAAGCTGGTTCCAAAAATATAAAGAGAAGGAAAAAGAAAGTACAAATTTGAAGATAAAAGCGCCATCAGCAACTTACGAGAAAACAAGACAGTGATACACTCGACACCAACACCATAAAATGCATATGATATTTCTGTTGAAGAAAACACAGTAAAAGCCTCTCTCTCTCTCTCTCTCTCTCTCTCTCTCTCTCTCTCTCTCTCTCTCTCTCTCTCTCTCCGTAAAAGTATCCACTAATGGGAATTCTCATTTATACAAGCCATCAAAGGTTCGTATTCCCACTAAGGTATGAGATTGCCCAAATCAGTGCCTCATCTAACAATATCACATCTACTCCAGGACATCCATGTACAAATAGTTCCTACGTGATCTCCACTTGAAAAACTAGTTGTCGGATGAAGACTCTTAGTCACCAAGCTCTACACAGTTGTTTTATCAGAATTTAGTTGGTAAGCCCATGTCAAGTACATAGTTTATGGAAGTTTAAGGCCCTTGTTGGTTCTGGTCGATTTTGTTAAATAAATAATGCCTAAAACAGGTAGATCATAGACTTACAAGCAATTCAAATACATTCTAAACCTAAAAAGTAAGAATGTAGCTAAATAATGAGTTGAAAATTTGTCGAAGTTAGAAACTAGATTACGACTGAACCCACACAACTTAATAATCTCAGTCCCAAATTATGTACAATGCTTGAAAATTTAAAACAATAACATGCAATGTTTTACATATAGAAGCATCAAAGTTTACACGGCCAGTACCTTACTGGAGAAGATAACCAAATTTGCCTGTTTGGAGTTTGCTTGTTTATGACGTACGTGCCCAAGCTCCCCAGCTTCAATGTCAAAACATGATTCTGCTCAAAATGAAATGCACCTGATCAACTTAGTCAAGCACAAGAAGATGAAAGATAAGGGAACAACTAAAAGTCTTCTGTCTCATCACACCCCATAGTCCACTTCGTAATCATCAATTTGGATAGCATCTCCATATTCCTGCCAGCACAAAGATGAAGACTATCAATATCTTGTTTGAAAGTTCTGCAGGCTTTTGAAAATAATAAATCATATGCTGGACTCACAGATGAAGTGTGAAAGCTACCTCAAATTTTTCCAGCAGGTCATGGATCGTCTCATCTGCCAGCCTATGGAACTCCTCTTCCGGCAAAAGAGATCTTTAACAGAACGAGAAGAATTACTCCAGAAATGCGAATAAAATGAGACCACATTGTGGAAAAAAGATTTTAGTACCAGATGTAAACAGAAGTACATTTGTATAGAAGAACATAAATGTGTATTGTACTCGATCTTGAACTATCATAAACCTTCCTATACCGACGAATCGAGAATCAAACTGCTTTCAAATTGAGCAAAGTTCCACAAGAACACTCAACCGAAAAATCATAAAAATGACAAAAAAGAATTGTTCGCATCAAAATCAAGGAAAAGAATAAAAGAGATCGACAAAGAAATCATATATATTGCACAATCAAAGAAAAATATTTAAGAACTCACTTTCAGGTTAGTCAGAACTGTAGACGAGCACTCAATTCAAGAAAGAAAATCATCAAGAAAGCTATTGTTCACATAAAAATCAATGAAAAAGCTACATTTCATTATGAATTAGACGCTGGAAATCAAATCACTGGCAATTTTTCCCTGATCGTGAAACCCTAATCAGAGCCTTCCGCTCTCTTTCTAAAGAAAATGGATCGGGGGCAACCACGCACGGGTAATCTATGGCGGCCGGACCCTTCCCTTCGTCGAGCGATGACGGGCGAGCGGAGAAGAAAACCCTAAAAACACATTGGAAATCGGGAGGTGACCAAGCTCCCGCCGATGGAGAGAAGATTCGATCGCCGATAACGCCAGCGGATTCTGCGGAAGCTTCGTGAAGAGGCGAGATCGGCTGAGCTCTTCTCCGCATCCGTAAGCGTCGGAGGAAGAGCCTCGGAGCGAAGCGCGACGCCATGGCGGTGGGTGCGGGCAGCCGCTGCAAAGAGGTGGTGCTCTTGGTGTCGTAACTTCAGTCGGGGCGGGACGGGACGGATCCCCTACAACAACACAGTTCGACGGAATCCTCCAAATTCCTGCATCATAACCGTTCATTTAATTTCATATGATCTTTAATTTTTTATTGTTATATATATGATAAATTTAGGCTCAAAATCACAAAATAAAATCCAGTTGGAATTCGATAAGATTACGTCTTCATTATCCCTTTTTCCAATTAATTTATGAAATATTACTCTTTATTTGTATATGATTAGAATCCCTAAACTGAGAATGAGTCCAATCTAAATGACCACATCACAATTCACATTAAATTCCAAAAAAAAGATTATTTTATTGTAGATCCATCGATCAACGTCAAAGATTGCATGAGATTGTAAGCTAAGGAAAAGGGGGAGAAGATAGGATTGAGGAGGTTGGCGATTTCTCTACCTGGAATCCCTCTGTGGTTAGGGTTTATCCAGAAACGTTCCCCGTTGGGTTTCTCCTAAATATAGCCCCCGGTCTCCTCCCTCTATCTGAGTTCCTTCTTAATCTGGGCTTTCTGTAGGTGAAAAATAGACTGCTTTACTTTGTTCTAGGAGGAATCGGTGATGCTATCTGGCGGAGACTAGGTTTGCTATCTTTCAGGTTTTTGATCGGTGCATCTGTTTCGTCCAGGAAAGATTACTTTGCGATGGTGATTTCCATGTAAAAGCTTTTTGTTTTTGTGTGTGTGTGAGAAAAGATTCGTTTTTTAGGAGATTTGGGTATTGGATTGTTCTGAAAGATACTCTGGGTTGGCTCGGTGTGGTAGAATTGGATGATAAGAGATCGAATTGTTTCCTTTTCTGACCTCGTTGTCATATATGGATTGTTTTTTGTTTGAAACGCTTTTTGTTTCGTTGATTGATTGGTTGACTTCTGCCGCTTCCTGGTAGTAAGTTTTGATCATAAACAGGTTGTGTTTTGCTGTTTTGGTAAAGAAGCAACATTCGTTTGTTTCTTGTTCTTTTAGGAAATAAAAAAGTCAAGAACCAAAATTAAAACTTGTTTGTTAAATCCCAAGCACAAGGGTATAGTCTTGAGGAGCCAACATAAATTTGCTAGTTAAATGTATTAGTAAGATAAACAAAACTAGCAATAGAATACACCTCAAATTGTTGATTTCTTTTTAGGATGATTTTGGAGAATCTGCCTAAATCGTATGTGAAGAAGCTCACTAACACACGGCATTTTCGACCTTTTGTTTTCCTTGAATCATTCAATACAGTAGTGGAACTATAATCCTTGAATATTTATATTGCTACAAGAACAGCTATTTGGGATCCGTAAATTTAATATTTATTATCGCTAATATTTGATATATTTGTTTTCTTTCTTATGTAAGTAATTTTTGTCTTCAGCTTCATATTTAGTTTCTTAAAGGTTTCTTACTCTTTGATCTTTTCATTCCATATGCATATTCGATACATTCTAAGAAACAGATCCTTGAAGGACACCGTTTTACCTTTATTAGTGAAATCATCGATATGTCAAGTAATTGCAATACTAAATTCAGAATTTTTAGTTTTGTCATTCTAGTCATCTCTTGTGTTTTGTCAAATCCTTTTTCCAATCTCATAGTCTGTAATACATGTTGCAGGATTTCTCCTAGTGTCTCTCTCAAACTAGTTGCTTCATAGAGCTTTCTTACACTGGCCACTATAGGAAAGTCATACCCTTCTCGCACCTCTAATTGGGTGTGGGGTTCTGCATTGAATTCATTGCTGGAATCAAAGACGTCCGGTATTTGGAGACTGTGCCGTGTGCTTGAAGGTCTTTCTCTTGATTACGGCTAATGTCAGCATGGGCTAAGACTCATATTGGATGGTAGACTAGTTCCCTCCTATCAGTTAGTCATTTATAGATACTTGGGTATGCAATCTTGGTTTTCCTGTGATATCTGGGTGGAATAATCTCTTCAGTGACATGTTGGATATTATCACTTTTCTCAAGTAGTGTGAAAATCTTTGCTTCTTTGATAACTGAAATTGTCAGGTTTTTCCTGTTTCTTGACTCCTCACAAGCATAAATCAAAGGTACACAAAGATCATTGTTTTTTTATCTCTCTGAGTCACATATCTTTAATTCTTTTATGCTGAAAAATTACTCCTTTGTTTGGAGAATGTTCAACAAGCTGGTGGAACAATGAAGTTCAATCATCTGGTAGAGTCTGAAGATCAAGAAATAAAGCTTGCAGTGGTGCCTAGAAGTTCCAATGTCAAGACAGATGAAGATAATAGTTTAGAATCCCAAATCAATCAAGTAACAGACCAATCTTTACAGGGAGGTTGTTCTGAGAGCAGTCAGGATATTCATCTCTGGGAAGATTTTGTTCAGATGGCAAAGCTTAGAAAAAATAAATCTCTTGGAAATATATTGGACAAAGAAAGAAGTGGCTCCTATGGAAATATCATCGAGGAAGATGAACTAAGTCAGGGATTTTCCAGTACCTGCCAATTAGACATGAATACATTGGACAATATTGATGGTATTAGTCTATATGAAGATCACATGGACCATGGAAGTAAGTCGCAAAACCAGAATCACAAAAATAATATGTTTGAATTTCATAATGTTTCATTGGCTGAACCAGTTCATCGTGAATCCCTCTTTTCCATTGGCATTGTCGAGTCCGATGAAAAGCATCATGACAATGATGATGACCATGTTTACTCTGGACATGCAAGATCGTGTTTTCTAGATAGCCATGGAGTGCCAAATACAAGCATCAATGATGATTCTCTGAAGCTTGATTTTATTGGGTCTCATTCCATATCTTTTGAAAATATGTTCTCTATCAATGATGGAAGGGTTCAGTTTCTAAATGGTGATAGAGCAGCTGATTCTAGGGTGTCTTTGAACCAGCACAAAGCTGCACCAGATGCAGAATATATGTCACACGAATCTGATATAGATGACCAGGGTTCAACCTGCCATTCAGAATTAAGAGGGCATCTTTCTAATAACAGTTGCCGGTGTAATGGTCTATCAGATCCAGAGAATGATTGTAAATATTTCATTCCAAAGTCCGTTAGTGACAATCAGTTGGTTGACAGCAAGGACTCACTTTGCAATGCAGATTCATCGGTTGATGGGAGTGATCACAATAGCAATCCTGGTCATGGAATCGAGTTGGAACAACTTGGGAACAATGGTGCTGTGACTTGTAAACTTAATGAAAGTTCCATCCAGAATAAGGATGAATCAACTCCTGAAGGACATAATATCGGGCGAGTTGCAGCTTGGATCAACCAACTTGATGTCCAAAATTGTGACACTGTGGAAGAACTCGGGAAAAGTTCTAATCCTGCACATAAGAAGGAACAACCTAAGGTTGCTGGTAGGATTGAAAGCAAAAAAGTTGATGCTAGAAGTAGTATTGGAATGATAGTAGCTTATGATTACCTTTCAACCTTGAGTCCTATGTCTTCAACTGCACAGATGGCAAATCTTGGATTGGTTGCAATTCCAATCCTTAGTGCATTTGTTGGTTTAAAGATGCTAAATTTATCAGGCAACGCCATAGGTATGTGTAAGGTTTATCATACAAGCTTCATAAGTTCTCACCATTGTTTCTCCTTTTTCAAATGCTTCTTTTATTCTTTGCTTTACATCAATATGTATCTTATGCTTACTTGGTACTTGTGTTATAAAAAAATAGGTAATGTATGAAACCTAATTCTGCATTTTCTGGAACACTTTTCTTCAGTTCGGATAACTTCTGGAGCATTTCCGAAAGGTCTTCACATGTTAAATCTGTCGAAGAATAAAATATCAGTCATCGAAGGCCTCAGAGAACTTACACGACTCCGTGTACTTGATCTGAGTTACAACAGAATAAGTAGGATTGGCCATGGTATGCAACTAGTCTCCATGTTCTTTTGTGTTCGATATAGTATGTATGTTTTGTATTCTTTTCTTTTTTCCATTCTCTTTACTGTGATCATGATTATATTACATAGCACATTTCTAAACCCTAAATCCTAAACCATGTTAGATCCCAATATATTGGTCAAATATGAATCTAGTTTCTCTTCAGCAGGGATCTTGGCAGTTTCTATGTGGATCTAACCTAGATTTATGCATCTCATCTCTTGGTCATACGTACATATAAATTGGCTAGATTTGTGTAGAAGTTGGTTGGATTTGAATAAAAATTCTTTGAATCCATGATGATTCGACCTAGCTGCAGCTAGATTTAACAAGAAATTAATTTATTGAAATAAATTGACATGTAGATATATACATACATATATACATATATATATATGTATATATATATGTGTATGTATATATATATACATATATATATATATATACATACATACATACATATATATATATATATATACATATATATATATATATATATATATACATATATATATATATATATATATATATATATATATATATATATATATATTAGGTAGTACATCTTGGAACTTCTTGCATCAACTGGAATGGTTCCTGAAATTTGATGATCGATCAAATAGTTTTGTTATCGAAGCCTTCTAACCTGCTATAGACATTGTTAGAAATGTGTGATCTAGATGTTCAAAACAAACAAACAAGCTTCTTTCTTTCATGTTCAAAATATTATCCATGTGGTAATTTATCCCAGATTTAAGCTGCTAAATTTTCCTATGTTGCATCATTGGTCAGAAAAAGAACAAAAGAAGCTAAGCAAGTCAAAGAATTATTATTATTATTAACCGTCTCATTTTAATCCCTTGTAGGTTTGGCTTCTTGTTTGATGCTGAAAGAGCTATATTTAGGTGGGAACAAGATAAGTGAAATAGAAGGCCTGCATCGCCTCCTCAAATTGAGTGTTCTTGACATATGCTCCAATCGAATATCTAATTCAAAAGGACTTAAGCAACTGGCAGCTAATTATGCTTCCCTGCAAGCAGTAAATATCAAGAGCAATCCTGCTGAAAAAAATGTCGGGAATGAAGAGCTTAAGAAATATCTGTCGAGTCTTCTGCCTCGTCTTGCTTATTACAACAAGCAGGTCATTCGAGCAAACGGTTCAAAAGAAGTCTTAGACCGTCCTCGACGATCTTTCTCATCCCATCAGTTCGACCGCAGTTTCAGGTCGGAAGGTAAAGATTCTCATCGCGGAATTCGTGGTACAGGCCTAAGCAAGTCATCCTATAGCCATGGTAAGTCTGGCAATGGTCTGAACACTTCAATTAAATCATCCAAGAGAAGCCATAGGCCCCTAAAATCTCTGTGGCCCAAGCCAACCAATGATCTCCCAGATGCTGGCAGGAATATGCTGCTAGGTCTGCAGCCTAGTAGTTTTTTACGACGAACCCAAAGCGAGGGAGCATTCGGAGAATCTTATGAGTTACAATCCTATAGATTAGATCCTCTGGTTCCAGTACCTGATATGGAAGCCATTTGATACTCTCTACCAAATAAAAAGAGTTGCAACCATGATTGAGTTTACTTGTAGCAACGATATTGGGCCAGTCATTCTGAACTGAGATGTTAGTTTGAGTAACTGTTTTTTCTTTTGGAAGTTTTATTTGATCTATTTTTATTAGATTGGTAGCATTTGGCACGATGGATTCTTGATTGACGAATGTATAGAACTCAACGCATGGTGGATTTGTGTCAGTGGATTTGTGTCAACGAATGTATAGAACTCAATGTATAGAACTGAATGCGTGGTGGATTTGTTGGTGATTCTTGATTCTTGAATGACAAACTTCTTTTGGAAGTTTGTTTATGTCAGTGATATTATTTGCCATGAATGCTGTCATGCTTATTGTTTGTTTTGGCTTAGCATTCATATAAGCACTCAACGCGTGGTGGATTTGTGTTTCAACTATGAACTGTCCAGGAAGCAACCTAAGAGTGGATTTGTTTTATGTTCATCAGTAGCTTTATCTTTGTTGTGGTCTCCATTGTCAGTAACAATGGAACATGGAATATTCCCCCCCTCTTGCAATCGTCCCTTTGCAAGTGTTTGATTCAATTAGATTGGGGCAAATAACAACATCATATGCAAATTCCATATAAGTCTAAAGATTACAGAAAGGTGTCATTTTATTTAACTTGTGTATCAAAAAGGATAGTAAAGAAACTCATGAGAGCACAAGGTAGAACAATCAAGCCTTTTTAAGATCAATAATACTATTAGGAAACACGATTCTGGCAGCGGCCACAAACTCCCTTCCATCCTTAGCTTATCGCATAAGTGCCTCCCTCCCTTTGATACCTTCATAGAAATGAGATAGGAACACATGGAGTAAGTTACAAACAAAGAAATTAGATTTCGTCTAATACGAGAAAAGATTATGGTGACTATGAGATAATAAGGTCGACGCTGCTATCGAGTACCAAAATAGAGAATGATCGATAATGCCGTCCCCGAAAAATCTTGAATCAACATGTCAAGTTCTTGAAAAAGTTTTGCAGGTAACTGATAATTTTGAACAGAACTAAATAGTTTATCTTTCAAACAGATGGGAGGAAAAGAAGTTAAATGTTGATTAAGATTCACGAAACTAATATAAAGTGTCCGGTTAAGGTATTAATATTTATTGAACTAGAATAAATAACTTGCTGGACTTGATAATCCTAACCTGGATCCAAGAGGAACATGCCAAAAGTAGCCATACTCCTGTCAAGTATCTGCAGGACCATAGAATTAAACAGGTCAATCCTTTTCACAAATATGGAAAAACAGTTGAAATTGGATGTGCAAGCTTGTTGAAACTTAGGCCGGGCAGTTAGAATACTAGGACTCTGAGATAAACATATATTAAACACTTTCATTCTAATAGGAGTCAAAAGACTCAAAAAGAGCAATGCCCGGCCTAAGGCACCCTTTTTTCAGATTTTTCCCTGATTGAGCTACTCCTCATACAACATTTTTGCTTCATGTTGTACATCTTGCACAAGAGATTTACATGATGTGCACAAGGCAAAAGTTCTATTAAGGGTGACCTTATATTAAGTGGGAAAAATGGGGGCTTTACAGGAAAGGAATCAATATATGAATCATCCTCTTCTGTCCAATGTTCAGTCAGTACCTAAAGGACTCAGTATGTAATGCAAATGCTAGTCAGTTCTACTAACGTAACCTTTCAAACCACAATTTTGTTCTTATTTCACCTAAAATAAAGAAAGCCTAACAACACAATATACAATAACTAGTTTTTTTTTTTTTTTTGCTTACAGTAACTGGTTAGATCAGCTCTATAGATAGAGCTGCTTCTTTCATTTAATCAGCTATTATCATTCAGGCATTATACCTAGTAATGCAAGTACACTAGGTTTGTTGTTGCCATTTAAAATCTATAGATGAAGTCTGAGCAGTTTACTATTTGCTTCACAAAAGAAAAAAAAATTGAATTACCAAACTAGAGTTAAGTACAACATTACCAAACATTAGACATAGCAGCACAAATGTTATTTCTTATGTAATATACAATCAAAATCAAGATCAAAAGTTCCTGAACAAAAGAATGCATGAAATTTAGGAATTAAGCCATGCATATCTTGAGATGCGACATCAATAATTCTGGATACAAAACTTAATAGAAAATGATAGCATGTGCTTGTTCTAAATTCTTGTACAATCTTTCTCTCAAAATCTTGTGCAGGCTTCTATACCTGTTTCATTTTTTATATTTATGAATCAAACCATTAAATATGTTCATAAGTCTCTTTAGAGAAACATTTGACCCTTAAAAACAAAAATAAGTATTTGTGGGATTTTTCTAAAATGGTATTGCATTAATTTGTCAGCACTAAAGCAAAACAAATTAGCATAGGTGAAGCTGTCCACCTTCCTTTGCAGTTAGATAGTTTGATGGGTATATACAACAACACAAGAGGCTAAAATAATCAAAAGAGGGGGAACAAGTCATAAAACTCACCAAATAACAACCAATAAAATACAATATTATCATTAGAAGAGAAACAGAATCAGTAAATAGCCAAGCACAGGAATTCCAGTGGCCATCTTTCTGGAATAACAGGTGATCAGACTACGCATATGCAAAACTTGGAACAACACAAAACAGTTGGCAAAGTAATTGTCACCCAATACGTATATCCTTATATGCTTCCATCTCACTCTGAATTAGTAAATCATTTAAAGTTTTACACAATACCAAATGGTCACTTTTGGCCTTATTAATGTAATTAGTAACTCATTATAGGTATTTGGGTAAGTTAGAGAAGTCTTATCTACTAAAAACTTGACTAACAAATTTGAATACTTTAAACGTTTAACTTCAATGAGTATTACAAATTCATAAGGCTATGATTACAAAATTGAAGGTGGAGTTTAATAGGTAGGCACTCGATATAGCATGATCCTAATAAAAGAAAAATTACATCAAAATTTTTAATGTTTAGAAAAATATACAGTAGAGAGCTCAAACTAAAAAGAAGTTGCACCTGCAAGATATGGTAGTTGCCTACAACAGCGAGTCCCATCAACAGTGAAGATAACAAAAGATGATGTGAATGATTTTAGGATATAAAAGATTGTGAAAGAAAAACATCTTGCTAAAAGAAAATTGAGGTTATATAGAGCTTTCTCAAGAATCAAATAGTCATATTGGTTCAATTCCAGCTACACATGGTGCGATGTTTGTTTATTAAAATCAGATATTGAACAATTGAACCATGAACTAGTTCATCTGTGTAGTTAAAGTACAACAACAATAACAAAGTCATAAGTTCTAACTATTTGGGGTCGTCTAAATAGATCTTTTGTCGTTATTGAGATGCGTAAAAAGTCATTTGTTTAATTAAGTTTAGAGTTCTTAATTTTTTATTTATAGTTTCTATTAAGATCTTTTTAGGTCTTCTTCTATCTCTTCTTGCACCACTAACATTACTCATTTCACTTAATTATTGCATTCAGAGGTATCCTAAACACATGTTCGGATCATCTTAAATGATTCTTTCTTATCTTATCCTCTACCGAAACGAAACGATACCTAGTTGTTTACGAATAAAACTATTTCTTTTCCTATCTCTCCTAATAAAAGATAAGAATAAGTGATATCCATTTAGCTATAGTGTATTTTTTAAATTGAAAACTTTGGTAGATTTCCTAATGAATCCACAAAGTAAGGAAAGGGTGACAAAGTTAGTAGGTATTTATTGACTTCTTTAATTGAAGATGGATTGCTTAAAGTACAAGTTTGCTTAGTTAACAAAAAATACAGATATAGAAAGATTAATGATTGAAGAAGAAACCTCTTGGAAATTAAGGACCGACTGCTCTATAAATATCCCGTATATCTAAAAGTTTTGATGTGGTGTGGAAAAAACAGACTTTTAGAAAAGTGAAACTTTCTATAATATATCTAGAGAAAATTTTAAGATTCATGTGAAAGGGTGTATAAAGGGCTTTAGACTTGAATGTAAGTTAACTCAAGATAGGATTTTTTTTTCATTGTATTTTATTAATTTCATATAGTGAAAATTTCAGGATTTTATACACAGTTATAGGTCAAAATATCAAATCATGCAACTCTTGTGTTACTATATTTGAGTTTATATTTTATTTTGTTGATTGTCTAATTTTTTTTGCAGCAACGTCTTTGCCCCCCACAAAGAACCAACACTTGAAGATTAACTATCTTTTCATCCACCTTGAATTCAATGTAGGAAACTACAGTCATACGCAGAGTGACAAAATTTTAACAAGAAAAACCCAAATCCATCCAAATGTAAACAAAAAAGTTCGAACACGATTCCATTTCTTTCATGATCTACTACACAAAATCCAGATCAAAGAACATATCCATCGAAAAGCCTAACCTTTATGCTCAATGGAAGTATCATGGTACTCATCATCAACTTCTAGCTCGAGGTGTAGTTTCACCTGCTTCTCTTCCGTCCCTCTGGCGGGCGCTGCATCATCATCAACAGGGGAGCCGACCGCTGTTTCTGCATTGCCATTCCCTTCATCAGGACAGCGCACCACCACCACAGGGCAAGCACAATGGTGAACGCAATAGTCACTGACGCTTCCAAGTCTTCCCTTGTCAGTCCTCCGTGCATCCCCAAACCCCCTGCTCCCCATGATAACGGCACTAGGCCCGAGCCTCTCCACCTCCAAGCAAAGCCTCTCCTTCATGTCGTGGTCCTTCACGATGTGGATTTTTAAGGGGATCTGAGAATCCACGAGGGGCTGCGCAAGGTCCTGGAGTGGTCAATGGCGTCCCAGTCGGCGCCGTATAGAACGTACGTGGGGCGGACGCGGAGGAGGATGACAGCGTCACCGGGGCGGAGGTAGTTCTAGACGTCCCACTTCACGGCGTAGGCGCTCTCGTCGCTGAGGTCGACCGCGATCGCGATCCGACGGTGGGAGCCTGCGGAGGGACTAGATTCGGCGGCGGATGAGAAGAAGAAGCGAGGTGACGAGGGCTGGATCGCTGCCTGAGTGACCGCGGCCGCCACCGTGGGAGGGGCCTGGCTGTCGGACTCCGGCAGTGTCTGCTGAGGGCTCATCGCCCAACAAAGCTGGGTTTTTTCTAGTGTTTTCGACACCTTGTTCGATCTATCGACAAGGAAGAGGGAAGAGAGCCGATGTGGGGAATGGATGGGTATGGGGCGGGGGAGGAGCAGAGGGCGGTTCAAATGAGCTGATGTGGAACGACAACAGAAACGGGAAGAAAAGTATTTTTTTTAAGTTTATTTTTAATTATTTTTATTTTTATCTCCTCTTTTTTCCCCACGATTACCTCCTATTTGGATCCGACCTTATTTGGATTCTTACTTCGATGAGTTGGATCCGATCCTAATTGGATTCATATTTGGATCCGATCCTAATTGGATTCATATTTGGATCCGATCTTAATCCAACCCGATAACACCCGTTATATATATACCTTCCGAAGTCGGAGCGTCACCGTCGTTCGATTTCGGTCGAAGGCAGGAAGAGATAGCTTTGGTCGCCTGCTCCGATCTAGGGTTAGGGTTAAGGGAATTTTTGGGTCGATTTGAGGTTGGAGAGGAATCGGAGATGCCGCAGCGTCACTCGAAGAACAACAACGACCTCGCCTTCTTCACCTACGAGGAGAAGCGCAAGCTAGGGTACGGCACGCAGCGGGAGCGGCTCGGCAGGGACTCCATCAAGCCCTTCGACGCCTGCTGCCTCTGCCTCAAGCCCCTTGTTGACCCCCTATGCTGCCAGAAGGGCCACGTCTTCTGCAAGGAGTGCATCCTCGAGTGCCTCCTCGCTCAGAAGAAAGACATTAAACGGTGGAATCTACTTTCTGTATCTCACTTTCCAAATATGTCTTTTGATTTGCCTATGATTCTTTGATTGATTTGGTGCGCGGTAGTTTAACTCGACTGACCAGGAAATTCCTTTTCTATGTGGTTGATGATAATTTCAATAGCAGTGGGTCTAATTTGAGAACTTGGTAGTTGATTGTATGATAATTATATGCGATACATGCTCTTGATGTAGGTTGGTGATCTTATAATTGGATTTGAGTGCGGTGTTCTTGGAAGACATCAAGCATCTCTTTCTCATTGTTTGGTATGTTTTGGTAGTGCTATATGTACTTGGATCGGAAATCGGAATCTCTGGAACCACTAGATCATTTGAGTAGTAGTTATACTTCATGACCTTTGGCGTTATAAGGCTAATTTCATGACAGTAGCATGTGGACCAGGTGTGAGGTCAAGGATTGTGCCGAATATACATCTCAAAGATAGAAGATAGGAATGTTGCCTATGAACCACGAAAAATTTATATCAAGGTTTCCTTTCATGTTTTTAATACACAAATAGGGTTATATAACTAACAGCTATTTGCTTTCATTGAGATGATGCTACTTGTTTTTATATTTTTTGGAAGATGGTAGTATATCAAGTGCCTGATTGGTTTTGTATTGTTGATGAATTTGATTTATTTCAGCCTCCTACATTTCAGTCCAAATATTGGAAGTTGAAATAAGTGTTGTTTGTTGCAAGGAGCTTATTTTAGCAATCAGGTGTGCGCTTTTATGGTTCTAAGATCTCAAAGAATAAATTTAGAAAAGGGAAATTAAATTTATTGAATTCTGGGTCATATATTAATAGCTTGTAATTCCGGAAATTCCTAAATGGATAGAAGTTGAGTTTTGATTTACTATAAGTTGACCTGTATTATATCTTTGGATACTTATTAAGAAGCAAGGCTTCCATAGATTTTTCCCCCATCTAGTATCCAGCTTATCTCTTTGCCACTTTCAAGATGTAAGTCATGTTCTAGACAGTATCTTTGAGATTTACGTGTCTGTGTTTAGTCAATTGGCTCCTTTGGATTCTCGAAGCTTGATATCAATTCTCAACATTGCAAACATGTTCCACAGTGAGAAACTTGATGTTGAACTTGTGGATGCTTAGTTTTAACTTGTTTACCTTTTTCTTTTAATTGCAACCTTGCTCGGTGGGATCTTGACGAACTTTCTTTTAAGCAGCACCATTAGATGGGTGGTTATTATGTTTCAAGTAATATGAATGACCGTATCAAGTATGCTGATGCATGACTGTAGACATTAAAAATTGCATGTCTCTTGATCACTTTCTGATTGGATTATAGATCTTAAGCCTCTATCTATCAGAGTCTAGTAACACATGCAAAATTCAGAATTTTCAATTAATGAATGAGCTTTAAGTGAGGTATCATACATCTTGTAAGTTTGTGTTAGAGTGCAATTTGAACAACTATTATTTGCTACATATTCTCTCTAGCAGTATTGAAAGGAGAAGTGAAAACTTTGTATTTTGCGAATATGATGAAGCAATTTCTATTATTTAGAAGTGTGATATTTTGACTATATCACTGCCCAATGAGTATCATTACATGGTATGATCCTTTTACTAGTGAAATTTTTGCTGATAGCAATCTTTAATTCAGAGTTCTGGTTTAGTTCCTGAAGTGGTATCATTTTTTTTAGTTTATCTTCCTGTCAACTAAGTTTGTCCGTCTTGAACTACTTATTTATGCACAACCAAAATCACCATATTTTCCATATTTGTTTGTGTGTATCCAAAAAGCTGCTTAACTTCTTTGTTATGTTTTGAGTTTTCTCTTTAGATGATGGCATAAAAAGAAGCCTCGATGTTTAGGATGTTTGCTGTTGAAGTCACTACTGCTTTATGTTTACTAGTCATGTATTGGTTTAGTGTTTCCAGGTTTCCATTTGCAATTGTGCATTTTTGCACATGCTTGAAACTGAGGTTTTCTCATTTTGTTTAGTGGCCCAACAGTGTTGACATTTTATCTTAACATGGACAGGAAGCTAGCTGCACATGCTGCTCAACAGAAGCAAGAGAAAGAGGAAGAAGAGGAGAAGCTAATGTCGCAAAAGGCTCGAGAACTTGATGCTTTTGACCAGCAAAACCATGGGGCTGTCCCTCAGTACAGTGACAGGAGTCAGGTACGTGACAAGAATGGTTTCCATGGAGCAAACAGTGTGAAGGTAACTTCGTACGAAGAAGAGGCTCTTCGCAACATGAAGGCCTTTTGGCTTCCATCTGCGACCCCTGATGCTCCAGTCAAGGTGGCGGCTCCATCGATCGATACAATCTGTCCAGAAGGCAAGGAGAAGCTCAAGCTGAAATCTCTATTCCCAATCTGCTTCACTGAAGAGAGCAATGAACAGAAGAACAAATCCAAGGCTCTAGAAATCAGTTACATATGCCCGAGCTGCAAGGTCACACTCACAAACACCCTTTCCCTCGTGGCCATGAGCACATGTGGTCATGTATTCTGCAAGAAGTGCTCCGATAAGTTCTTAGCTGCTGATAAAGTTTGTCTAGTCTGCAACAAGGGATGCAAGGAGAGGAACCTGGTTTGCTTGGCGAAAGGAGGGACAGGATTCGCCGGACATGGGAATCACTTGGAGGCAACAGAGTTTAAGCATTTGGGCAGCGGTACCGGGTTGGGATTGTGGAAGCCAGCCACGAAATCTTGAAGATGAGAAAGAATTTGCATCCAAGTTATTTAGAAGCTTTTGCTTGTTGGTGTTACTTGTATTGAGTTACACAAAAAGTGTATGGCAATGTATGTGACAGAGCTTAGAGTGCTAATGACTTGCAAATATGCTTTAATGATGAACTCGTTTTCTGGGTTGATTCTGAGAGTTTGCTCATATATAGTAGACTAAAGAAATTATTGTCAATTTTGTCAAGAAAGAATATACATATGAAGTCGGTCAAGCAGGAAAGAGACTAATCATGTGGATCATACCTTCTCCGAAGGTTCCCGTTCTCTTCTTGTGACCTCACTGCCGATTCCCTCCTCTTCTTCTTCTATGGGTGGAGTGATAGCGCAGATGGTCGACGGCTATGGGTGTGTTGTCTCAGACAGTGAAAAGAGGTAGAGATGTAAGAAGAGAGATGTTGGAGAGGATGCTAACGGCACTAGGAATGTAATGTAATCCAAGATTTTTCTCTCTTAACATATTATAAAAAATAATATATTATTTTTATTTAATCTATTTTTTTTTTGTTTATATAGTATGATTAAGGAAATGATTAAAGTTAATTTTCTTAATCATGTGATCAAGTTAAAAATAATTTACTAATTAATTAAATTATTAATTAATTAATTTCTAAGTGATATGATTTTTAGAAAGTAAATTGTTCAAACTTTATTTTTGTATGTGAACTATAAGAAATAAATATTATATTTCTATTTTAATGTGTGAAAGTAAATTAAAAATAAAAATAAAATTGGCTTTGTTATAATTTTTAATACATAATAATATTTTAATTTTAAATTTTTATGTTGATAATTGCTTTATGCTATTATAATGATTATTTGACTTATATAATGTTCTCTAAACTTAAGTGAGTTTCAAGAAAAACTTTGGATTTTATTAGAATTTTTTTATTTTCTTGAAATAAAAGAGAAAAAATTTTCAAATAAATAAATGTCAAAAATATTATGTTCAGTTATCATAGTGGGTCAAATGACTATGAATTTAATTGAAATATAAATATGACTTTACAAATAAGTATCCCACGTCAAATTGAGAAAAGAAGATATTTTAGGCTACACTAAATGGATCAAAATTATATTTTAGAATATCTTTTGATTAAATTATTAGTAAAATAGAATATAAGAGTTGATTAAAAGAAAATATTATATATATTTTATTAAATTATTGATAAAATAGAATAGAAGAATTAATCAAAATAAAATAATTTATAAACATGCGGTGAGCGTGGATCGAACACGCGACCTTCAGATCTTCAGTCTGACGCTCTCCCAACTGAGCTATCCCCGCTTGTTTTTATTTTTTGATGTTTTATTATTATAAAGAGTGTAGCCTTGACGGTGTCCGCCCGAATCAATATCTAGACGGATTGGACATATGGCACAGATCCGCCTAACGTGCAACCAGCAGTTGAATTGGTCCAATGTTTCCATTTCTGTCCATGTCTTGGCCTCACATTGACCGTAGCAGTTCCATCATTCCTCCGTAGATTCCTGGTCTCTTCCTGAGACCTCGATGCCACTTTCCTCTTCTACTTCTCTGCTTCATCAGAACTCGTAGTCTCGAATTCGAGTAGTTCCGAGAGCTCGCACACAGGAATGGCGGTGGCGATGGTGCAGTTCCTCATGGAGAAGTTTGTGGATGCGCTCGAAGAAGAAGACAATTCGGCGGTTCCCTTCCATGCTCTGTTCCAGGGCATAAAGGAGGATCTTAAAGTGACAATGAGGCACCGCCGACCTCCTCCGCGACTCGCTGTACGACCTCAATGACATATTGATCGAGTGCTGAACTCTCTCCAAGAATCACACGGACCTCAAGCAACGGAAGCGCGTAAGACTCTCTTCCATGTCGAGTCTATGGTTTCTGTACAAAGCGAAGAAGAGGCTGCAGGCGATCAAGCACAGCATCCAACCCAGAAGCCATGGAGCGATGGATCAGAATTACAGTAGTGGTTCGTTAAGTGGCGACATGGAGTTGGATAGGTGGACTTCGCGTTGTGTGGACAAATCGAAGGTTCATGGTCTCGCCGATCAGCTGGGTGGAGTGCTAGCGCAGATGGTCGACGGGTGTGTTGTCTCAGATAGTGAAAAGAGTTGGAGATGTAAGAAGAGAGATGTTGGAGAGGATGCTGACGGCACTAGGAATGTAATCCAAGATTTCTCTTAACATATTATCAAGAAATAATATATTATTTTTATTTAAACTATTATTTTTCTTTTGTTTATATAGTATGATTAAGGAAATGATTAAAGTTAATTTTCTTAATCATGTGATCAAGTTAAAAAAAATTTAATTATTAATTTAATTATTAATTAATTAATTTTCTAAGTGATATGATTTTTACTAAGTAAATAGTTCAAACTTTTGTTTTGTATGTGAACTATAAGAAATAAATATTATATTTCTATTTTTATGTGTGAAAGTATATTAAAAATAAAATTTAAATTGCCTTTATTATAATTTTACAATACAAAATAATATTTTAATTTTAAAATTTTATGATGATAATTGCTTTATGTTGTTATAATGATTATTTGACTTATATAATGTTTTCTAAACTTAAGTGAATTTTAAGATTGATTTAATTATTAAAATTTTTATTTCGATATAACATAATAATTTTAATTTAATTAATTAGATATATCTATATTTCAAGAATTATGTATGAATTTTTATAATTTAATTAGTTTTAAATTTAACATCATGATTTTAAATTTTTTAATTCATCAATTTGAATTACTCTTTAATAATTTAAAATATTACAAATCTAATTTGATAAGAAGAGTTTAATTAGGGTCAGACTTGAGTCAAGTTGATCTAGTAGACCGAGTCGAATTAACCCCTATAGCCAAGTACGACCCAATTTATGTGGCTAAGAATGACCTAACCTGTATAGTCATGTATGACCTAACCTATATGACTATATAATATTTCAGCCCATGTAGCCATATATGACCCAGCCCATATAGTCAAGTGTGAGCCAACTAATATGAGAAGGTATGACACGATATATATGACCAAGCATGGTCCAACCGATGTAGTCCTCCATCGACTTGGCAAAGTTGGTGCCGAGGTCGGGGGGCTTGACCATGGAGTTTTGCAAGTTGTCCTGATATCGACTCCACTACACCTTCTCGTGTAATTACAATATAATCATAAGCATGCAAATACGATAATAAACGAGAAAAAATAAAAACTCGTATTCCTCAATAATAATAATGATGATGATCACATCACACACATACATTATACACGGTGCATGATCATCCGTTCATATCATACATCATCACACACACACACACACACACACATATATATATATATATATATATATATATATATATATATATATCATTATATATAACTACTAGATAAATAATAATAGTTAATTAAACCTTTTAATTAACTAATATCTTTCTAAAATTCAAAATATGCAGGGAATTTTTTTGATTTATGAAGGGTAATTATGTAATTTAAATAAAAGAACATACCTAAAAAATTTTAAAACTAAGAGGGGTAAAATTAATTTTTATCCAAAAAACCCTAATTTCCCCTGGTTGCGATCGTCGCCACCTCATAGGTGACTGCCCCTGCCATATGAGAACTTAAAAGCATCATTCAAAATATCACTTGACGAAAGAAATATTATATAATCCTTTTTAGAAAACTTTATTTAAGAGATTGTTTGCTAGTAGATGTCTAAAATATAGTATTAACTGCATGATCTTGAATCACAAGGTGCCAAACCTAGCAAAAAGCCTTTAGGAATACAGCCAAAAGGCTTTTTATAGTGAGATTTTTTATCGTTATGCTTGGAGACATGCATTAATATATAAAACAGTTATATTTTTTTTTATTTTTAGTAATATCATTTCGTGGTGTGGATGTGGTTATAATACCTAAGAAGTGACATTGTGTTAGTTATATGGTCTTGACGTATTAATAACATAACATATCATTGGGGTGTCGATCACATCATTAGGGTACCAATCATGTGTATCAATCATATCATTATCCTTCTATCACAATATAATTTTTATATAACTATGTGGTTTTACTAAAGGAATGAATGATTACAAAAATGTGTTGTGGAGGATGGAAAATATAGCTTTTTTTCACCTTTTGTGTGTATATCAAAATTTTAGTAAAAACTTAGTATTTTATTAGAATTTTCTTTTATTTTCTTGAAATAAAAGATAAAAGATAAAAAAATTTAAAATAAATCAATGTCAAAAATATTATTTTGAGTGATCGTAGTGGGTAAAATGACTATGAATTTAATTGAAATATGAATCTGACTTTACAAATAAGTATCCCATGTCAAATAGAGAAAAAAAGATATTTTAACCTATACTAAATGGATCAAAATTTTATTTTCGAATATATTTTAATTAAATTATTAGTAAAATATAATATAAGAGTTGATTAAAAGGAAAAAAAAGAAAATATTATTTTTTTTATTAAATTATTCGTAAAATAGAATAGAAGAGTTAATTAAAATAAAATATTTTATAAATATGCGGTGAGCGTGGATCGAACACGCGACCTTCAGATCTTCAGTCTGACGCTCTCCCAACTGAGCTATCCCCGCTTGCTTTTATTTTTTAATGCTTCGTGCTATAAAAGGTGTAACCTAAGAGACAGCAGGTTGTAGAAGATACTAATGGCACTCGGGAGTCGAGGACGAGGCCATCACATCCATCTCAGAAGCCGGTGCAGGAAGCGGTGGCCTCGCGGAGTTGATGTTCGCGCTCCACCTCCAATTGATGAACAAAAGATACCTCATCGTGTTCGACGACGAGTGGTACGAAGGCTTAATGAGCTCGGGTTTGAAGAAATAATAGAAGATAAAAACAAATATTGAAGAAGCTTTATTGAAGTAAATAAACTTTAGCTTAATACATTAACATGTTCCATCTCCTATTTATATAGATTAGGAGAAAGGATTTCCCTCAACAGAATAGAGGATCTTCTATCATTGGGGAAAATCTTATCTTCTATCATGCCCCCGCAAGATGGTGCTCCTGACAAGGATACCAATCTTGGATCGATGCAAAGAATGGTTTACAAGCGAGAGGCTTCATGAGTAAGATAAGTGTAGATCGTTGCTGCATTTATGGAGATAAGGCTTGTATGTAGGAAGGTACTATGGTTCCCTGTGGGAACAGTAATGGGTGCATCAGAGGTAGATGATGATGACATATGGAAGTTATGAGCAGGGAGAAAGAAGTGTTGGTATAGATCAATGTCACCTGAGGTGGTGGCAAATAAGATCTGTGTTGAAAGAATAAGGTCTTCGTTGAAGGAAAAGACCTAAGCAAGATGGTGTAAAGCTGTAGATTTCTATGCAGCAGCAGTTCTATAGGAAGGACTCTGGGCAGTGATGCAGCTAGTGGCGTGATCAGCTTTGTGCAAGACAGCTGCAGATCTGTGTGCAATAGATCAGCAGTGAGGAATCTTGGCAACGAGGCAGCAACGTGGAAAGTTACCGAAGGCTGCTTGTCTCTGCGAAGGCAGAGCAGGATGCTGGCTGCTGGGAGGCCTACACCCAGAAGGTCCTCTCAGAAGCAGTGAGGATAATGTTGCCGGAGTCGAGGACAGCGGTGGCAGAGGCGTTGGAGGAAGAAGGCCAGGAGCTGGTCGATGGACCAGCGCGCGGAAGCAGAGCAGATCTGGAGTAGAGGGTTAGTGACGGGGCGCTGGCGGCGATGAAAGGTGGGAAGTGAGAGGTGGATGACTGCGGTGGTTTGATGATGATGCAGCAACAGCTTCCATGGCTTGCCGTGAAGCTGATGGGTGAGGTTGAAAGACTCAAGGAGGAGAACGCCGCTCTGATACCATGATAGAAATAATAGAAGATAAAAACAAATATTGAAGAAGCTTTATTGAAGTAAATAAACTTTAGCTTAATACATTAACATGTTCCATCTCCTATTTATATAGATTAGGAGAAAGGATTTCCCTCAACAGAATAGAGGATCTTCTATCATTGGGGAAAATCTTATCTTCTATCAGAGAAGCCATCGCTCGACCATAAGCTTGTCTTGCGGTCCATGTCTTCCCTAGTCCAGAAATCCCGTGAACGACCACCGTCCCAACGTCGGGATTTGTTATCTCTTCCATCAAATGCTGAATGCTGCGCTCCCCCGTGGCCATTGCTCCGTCCAGAGCTCCGACAATGCAAGTGTACACCCTTGATTGAGCTGGTGTTCCTTTGTTGAAGAATATGGCTGTACCGGGACAAATGGAACTCAAAGCATTTGCTCTAAGAGAGACTCCTTAGGTGTGATCTGAAGAATGTTTCACTTGGTGTTTCAGAAAAACTGAAGTGCACGATACAAGATTGAAGGTTTCCGAGAAGCAGGGGGGACAACGCCGAGAAGGCACCGAGAACCTGCATGTTTGGTAGGTCAAAATCGAGGTGCTGATAATGATGACCAAAAAGACCGTCCCTCGTCTGACCTGTCCCGATCATTTTCCTGGAAATTGCACGCGTTTAGTCTTCGGAGGCACCTCTTTCCGATCCATTTCCACGCTCCTACAGTTCGTGATGACCGACACGCACGAAACTGGAAACTGTCTCACATTCCAGAGACCTTCCTTGATCCACACATACTTCATCATTCTTCCTAGTTCAGTTGCAGGACACACTGACACTAGATCGATGCCAGTGCAGGTTATCTGAGAGGGCTAAACAAGAGAGATCGATGCAGGTCTTCCCCTACAGGTGGAGGCTAATATGGAATGACTGGGATCTCCGGTCATTTATCTTGATCAGCTTGAGCTTGCAGATCATCCTCATCTTCTCCGGGAGCCTCAGGAAGCGCGTCGTCTCCAGCTGGATCAGCCTCATTCTCTGGTCCGCCTACCTGCTCGCCGACTGGGTCGCCACCTTCGCCCTCGGCATCCTCTCCAATACCCAAACCGACTCTGGCTGCACCTCTTCCTCTCACACCCAGAACGACGACCTCCTCGCTTTCTGGTCGCCTTTCCTTCTCCTGCACCTCGGCGGTCCTGATACCATCACGGCTTTCTCCCTCGAGGATAATGAGCTGTGGCTGAGGCACTTGCTGGGACTCGTGTTTCAGGTTGCTGTAGCTTTCTACGTCTTCGTTGGTTCCTTGCCGCAAACCAGGCTCAAGTCCCCAGCGGCCATGATGTTTCTCGCCGGGATTCTCAAGTACGGCGAGAGGTCATGGTCCCTCATGTGTGCGAGCATGGACTGCTTGCGAAACTCCATGGTCACGCCCCCCGACCCCGGCCCCAACTACGCCAAGTTCATGGAGGACTATGCGGCGATGTCCGCCGCCGGACTAAGAACGGAGATTGAGATGAAGAAAGAGCCAGAATCGAGACCGCGGTCATTGGATACATTGGTGGAGGAGATCCGCACAGTCACGATGGTGACGAAAGCTCATCAGTTCTTCCACACTTTCAAGCGCCTTATCGTCGACCTCATCCTCAGCTTCCACGATCGAAACGAGAGCCAGTCCTTCTTTCTCAAGCGCTCTCCCATCCAGGCTTTCAAGGTGATCGAGATCGAGCTCTCCTTCGTGTACGAGATGCTTTACACCAAGTCCACCGTCCTTCATACTGTTGCTGGCCCTGTCCTTCGTTTCACCAGTTTCTTCTTCATTCTCACTGCTCTTCTGCTTTTCTTGTTCACCGAAAAGCACGGATACAAGGAGATCGACATTATAATTACTTACACGCTCTTAGCAGGAGCTCTTGCTCTCGAGATCTATTCTGTTGGTCTGTTGATATTCTCGGATTGGGCCTCTCTCAGGCTGAAAGATCTCGGATATCCCCGACTTTCCAACATGGTCTCTGCCATAAACTCTTTCTTCCGGCCACCCAACAAGCCCAGATGGTCTAATTCCATGGCGCAGCATAATCTCATTAGCTTCTGCCTCCAACACCGTCCATCCCCATTTAACAGATTCCTCCACTTCCTCACGGTAAAAGAAGCATGGGACAGGTACTGGCATACCAGCTATTGCCCTGTTACCGACGAACTGAAAGAATTCGTCTTCGAGGACCTCAAGAACAAATCCATCGGCGCAGATGATTCCAAAGGCTACAAGCGTTTCAGCACCTGCAGAGGTAGATGGGCTCTGCAGCAGAAGGGGCATCTGAAGGAACTTGGCTGGAGCGTGGAGGTGGAATTCGACGAAAGCATTCTGTTGTGGCACATTGCCACTGATCTCTGCTTTTACTCCGACGACACCAACCAGTCGACGGATACGCTTTCTTACCGAAGGATCAGCAAGCGTGCGTCGGACTACATGCTGTACCTTCTCGTCGTGCGGCCTTTCATGCTGACCGCTGGGATTGGACAGATCAGGTACGGGGACACCTGCGCGGAGGCCAAGAACTTCTTCTCGCGTGGTGTGGAGACGCCAGATCTGGAACAAGCCTGCGAGATGCTTCTTTGCGTGGAGACCAAAGTCCCGCCTGTGCAGGTGAAAGGGGACCGAAGCAAATCGGTGTTGTTCGATGCCTGTATGCTAGCAAAAGACTTGCTGGAGGTGGAGGAGCAAAGAAGATGGAAGTTAGTGAGTGCAGTATGGGTGGAGATGCTATGTTACGCCGCAAGCAATTGCAGAGGGTACTTCCACGCGAAGCAGCTCAGCGCCGGTGGAGAGCTGCTCACGATGGTGTGGTTTCTAATGGCCCATTTAGGAATAGGGGAGCAGTATCGGATCGAAGAAGGGCATGCAAGGGCCAAATTGACGATAGAGAAGTAATTACGCTCTCCCACTACAGCTCTATTCTATCATTGAGTAAAATCTATCAACATGTAGTCGATTGGATTGATGCATGTAATCCACCGAGATGATATGTTGGAGTTATCTGAAAATATAGTCAAATATGATATTTGATTTGCATGGTTTATTTGTGGGTGTTTCAGGAAAACAAATGCATGAATGTTACAAGAAAAAGAACAAAAAAATCTATCCCTGACAGATACAAGAATCTATTGTCATCTGTTTATTGCCACCGATTTCACAGAGATCTCAGGGATGAAGCTCGTTCTCAGGCTCCGAATTCTCTGCTGGTGAGAGAGATCTACGCAAGATCTCCCCTATAGTCTTTGCGGCTAATGGCAGGCCACCACATCTATCCACGATCTCTGTCTTCATGCTTCCCAGAGTAGGGTGATCGCCCGCAAGCCCGCCCTTCGTCACTGAATCCATGAATATATTCCAACAACATTCCCCGTCTTTATCGGGCTCGATCCGACACATGTTCTCTTTCCCGACCATCTTCACAGCCACCTCCTCCAATCTGCTCGTGACGATGACCGACCCGCCGCAGTCCTTCGGCAACACACGGTCAAGACGAAGATGACCGGCCCATTCACCTTCGTCCGGCAAACCCGAGCTCATTAAGCCTTCGTACCACTCGTCGATGTTCCAGACGTCGTCGAACACGATGAGGTATCTTTTGTTCATCAATTGGAGGTGGAGCGCGAACATCAACTCCGCGAGGCCACCGCTTCCTGCACCGGCTTCTGAGATGGATGTGATGGCCTCCTCCTCGACTCCCAGAGCCATTAGCATCCTCTCCAACATCTCTCTTCGGACATCTCTGCCTCTTTTCGCTGTCTGAGACATGCACACCCATAGCCGCGGAAAGAAGCGCCTTCTCACCGGCGGACTGTTGAAGACCATCTGCGCTAGCACTGTTTTGCCAACTCCACCCATCCCCACAACCCCGATTCCTTTGAATCCGCCGCTATCCTCTTCCAACAGCATTCTCTCTATCGCGTTGAGCTGATCGTCGAGACCATAAACCTTCGATTTGTCCACAGAACGCGAAGTCCACCTATCGAACTCCATGTCGCCGCTTAACGAACCACTACTGTAATTCTGATCCACCGCTCCATGGTTTCTGGGTTGGATACTGTGCTTGATCGCCTGCAGCCTCTTCCTCGCTTTGTACAGAAACCATAGACTCGACATGGAAGAGAGTCTTACGCGCTTCCGTTGCTTGAGGTCCGTGTGCTTCTTGGAGAGCGTTCGGCACTCGATCAGTATGTCATGGAGGTCGTACAGCGAGTCGCGGAGGAGGTCGGCGGTGCCCAGCGGCACGGAGGACCTCATTGTCACTTTAAGATCCTCCTTTATGCCCTGGAACAGAGCATGGAAGGGAACCGCCGAACTGTCTTCTTCTTCGAGCGCATCCACAAACTTCTCCATGAGGAACTGCACCATCGCCACCGCCATTCCCGTGTGCGATCTCTCGGAACTGCTCGAATTCGAGACTTCGAGTTCTGATGAAGCAGAGAAGTGGAAGAGGAAAGTGGCATTGAGGTCCCAGGAAGAGACCAGGAATCTACGGAGCGATGATGGCACTGCTACGGTCAATGTGAGGCCAAGACATGGACAGAAATGGCAACATTGGACCAATTCAACTGCTGTTGCACGTTAGGCGGATCTGTGCCATATGTCCAATCCGTCTAAATATTGATTCGGCAGGACTTCGTCAACCTCACTGCAGCAGAAAATTCAAGGAAGCAGCATCTCTCCCCCCAGTCTCTTGTCGTCTTCTGTCTCTCTTCACGCCGACACATCTAAACGCGTGGGGAGTCCAAGCTTTTGGACTGCCGAGTCAACTCAAGGCCACACTCTTTCTTGTACACTTGAGAGAGCTGAGAGAGAGAGATGGAGATCTTCCCTTACAGGTGGAGGCAAGCATGGAATGACTGGGATCTCCGGTCATTCATTTTGATGAGCTTGACCTTGCAGATGATCCTCATCTTCTCCGGGAGCCACCGGAACCACGTTGTCTCCAGGTGGATCACCTTCATCCTCTGGTCGGCCTACTTGCTCGCCGACTGGGTCGCCACCTTCGCTCTTGGCATCTTCTCAAATAACCACACTGGCTCTGACTGCGCCTCTTCCTCTCACAGCACCCTGAACGAAGACCGCCTCGCTTTCTGGTCGCTTTTCCTTCTCTTGCACCTCGGCGGCCCTGATACCATCACGGCCTTCTCCCTTGAGGATAACGAGCTGTGGATGAGGCACTTGATGGGGCTCGTGTTTCAGGTTGCCGTGGCTTTCTACGTCTTTGTTGGTTCCTTGCCAGAGACAAGGCTCACGGCCCCTGCGGCCATGATGTTTCTCGCCGAGATTCTCAAGTCGGGCGAGAAGTCGTGGTCTCTTATGTCTGCGAGCATGGACAGCCTGCGGAACTCCATGGTCGAGCCCCCCGACCCCGGCACCAACTTTGCCAAGTCGATGAAGGACTACGCCTCGGTGACCGCTGCAGGAACCAGAGCGACGATTGACGTGCAGAAAGAGCCAGAATGGAGACCGTGGAAACCGAACACCTCCGAGGACCCGATTTCGCCGGTTATGATGGTGACCAAAGCTCATCAGTACTTCCACACTTTCAAGCGCCTCATGGTCGACCTCATCATCCTCAGCCTTCACGATCGGAACGATAGCCAGTCGTTCTTCCTCAAGCGCTCTCCCATCCAAGCTTCTGCCTCACACTGTTGCAGGGCCATGGCTTCGTTTCACCAGGTTCTTCTCCATTCCTACTGCTTTTCTGCTCTTCTTGTTCACCCAAAAGCACGGATACGAAGAGATCGACATTATAATTACTTGCACGCTCTTGGTCAGAGCTCTTGTTCTTGAAATCTATTCTGTTGCTCTGTTGGCCTTCTCAGATCGGGCCTTCACAGCCCCGCATTTCCAGCTTCGTCTCCGCTACAAACTCTTTCTTGCGGCCACCGAACAAGCCGAGATGGTCTCATTCTATGGCGCAGTATAATCTCATCAGCTTCTGCCTCAAGGACCATCCATCCCCATGTAACAGATTCCTCCGCTTCCTCACGGTAAAAGAAAGACACATCTTTAGGGACCTTAAGAACAAATCCATCAGCGAAGAGGAGTCCAAAGACTCCAAGCGTTTCAGTGCCTTCAGTGGCGAATGGGCACTCGAGCAGCAGAAACATATGAAGAAATTTGGCTGGAACGTCAAGGTGGAATTCGACCAAAGCATTCTGTTGTGGCACACTGCCACTGATCTCTGCTACTAATCCCACGGCACCAAACAGCCAGCGGATAAGGCTTCTTCTTCCCGAGGAATCAGCAAGAGTCTGTCGGATTACATGCTTAACTAGTCGTTGTACGGTGAGAAGCAAGCAAGCTGGAAAATAATGCTTTATAATAATAAAGCGTCAGAAAATAAAACATAGCGGGGATAGCTCAGTTGGGAGAGCGTCAGACTGAAGATCTGAAGGTCGCGTGTTCGATCCACGCTCACCGCATTTTATAAAATATTTGATTTTAATCAACTTTTCTATTCTATTTTACTAATAATTTAATCAAAAGATACTCTAAAATGAATTTTTGATTCATTTAGTAGGTTAAAATATCTTCTTTTCTCAGTTTAATGTGGGATACTTATTTTTAAAGTTATATTAAATTTATAGTCACTTGACCCGCTACGATCACTCAACATAATATTTTTTACATTGATTTATTTGAAAAAAAAATTATCTTTTATTTTAAGAAAATAAAAGAAATTATAATAAAATCCAAAGTTTTTACTAAATTTTTGACATACACACAAAAGGTGAATAAAAGCTATACTTTCCATCCTCCACTAGTCCTTCATTCCTTTTAGTAAAATTATATAATTATATAAAAATTATACTGTGATACAAGGATAATGATATGATTGAAACACGTGTCAATACCCTAACGATATAGCCAATACCTCAATACTATGTCATGTCATTAATACCTCGAGACCATATAACTATCACAATGTCACTTCTTAAGTATTATAATCACATCCACACCAATACATGATCTCTAGATTCTATATGAAATAATATCACTCAAGACATATATATATATATATATATATATATATATATATATATATAACTATTTTATTTATTAATACATGTCTTCAAGCATAACGATAAAATTTTACTATAAAAAGTCTTTTAGTTATATTCCTGAAGCTATCTGAGACTCAAGTTCTAATATATTCAATTCTAAAAAACTCAAGACCTATCTTAACTTGAGCATCGAATGAATTTTCTTGGGGATGCCTCCCATGCAGTTTTGCTAGGTTTGGCATCTTGTGATGCTAAATTTTATACCTCTGCTAGCAAACAATCTCTTAAATAAAGTTTTTCTAAAAAGGATTATATGATATTTCTTTGGTCCCAAGTGATATTTTGAATGATGCTTTTAAGTTCTCACACATCAAAATTGTGCTGAATTGTACCGTAAAAGGTTGTGATCTCTTTGATTATAACGTTCTGTATTTGTATATACTAAAGATGGTGATTCCTAATTAACATTATTATTCTCAAATCATGGATTGATTGATGATCATAATATATTAGAAATATAATCATCATCAGTTATTTGTATCTTGATTTGCTTCTATCAATGATCCTTCCACTATCATGCCCTTTTAAGTTTGAGCTTCCATGGCTATCAATGAAATTAAAATACCGAGCAAGTGACTTCGTGAGAAAGTTTGAGAGTTAACTAGATATATGTATATGAGATACAACTAGCAGATAAGGCTTCTTCTTCTCGAAGAATCAGCAAAAGTCTATCGGATAATATGTTGTACCTTGTGATTATATGACCATTTGTGCTGACAGCAGGGATTGGGTAGATCCGACACGGGGACGAACACCTGTGCCGAGGCAATGAGGTTTCTGCCAGAGCCGATGAGGCAGGAGCTTGCAGGATGGTTCATGGGGTGGAAATCGGCTCCCCACCTGTAGACATGAAGGGAGATAGAAGCAAGTCAGTAGTGTTCGACGCCTGTAAGCTAGCGAAGGATTTGTTGGAGCTGGAGGAGGAAGTGAGCTAGAAGTATCCGAAAGCCAAAAATTGTAGAGAAAATATACTTTACAAAAACAAAGTGATAAAAAAAAAATGAGCGGGGATAACTTAGTTGGGAGAGCGTCAGAAGATTTGAAGGTCATTGCATGTTTATAAAATATTTTTTTTAATTAACTCTTATATTCTATTTTACCAATAATTTAATAAAAATATATAATATTTTCCTTTAATCAACTCTTATATTCTATTTTACTAATAATTTAATCAAAAAATATTCTAAAATAAAATTTTGATCCATATAGGTTAAAATATCTTCTTTTCTCTGTTTGATGTGGGATATTTATTTATAAAGTCAGATTCATATTTTAATTAAATTCATAGTCACTTGACCCACTAAATATAATTTTTTTACATTAATTTATTTAAAAAAATTATCTTTTATTTCAAGAAAATAAAAGAAAATTCTAATAAAATCTAAAGTTTTTACTAAATTTTTGATATACACACAATAGGTGAAAAAAAGGCTATATTTTTCATCCTCTACAACACATTTTGTAGTCGTTTATTCCTTTTCTTGTAGGCACAATTCACTACCTTTAATAAAATTATATAATTATATAAAAATTATAGTGTGATAGAAGGATAATGATATGATTGACACACGTAACCGATATCCTAACGATGTAACTGACACCCCAATGCTATATCATGTTATTAATACCTCGAGACCATATAACTAATATAATATCACTTTTTAAATATTATAACTACATCTACACTAATACATGATCTTTAGATTCTATACAAAATGATATCACTCAAGATTAAAAAGTACACGTAGTTATTTTATATATTAATACATGTCTCCAAGCATAATAAAAAGAAATCTCACTATAAAAAGCCTCTTGGCTATATTCTTAAAGGCTCTCTAAGACTCAAGTTCTAATATATTCAATTCTAAAGCACTTAAGACCTCTCCTAACTTTAACTTAAGCATGGAATGAATTTTCTCGGGCATGTTGCCCATGCAGTTTTGCTTGGCGCCTCGTGATTCAAGAGCACTAATATGATCAGCAATTGATGTGAGATTTTAGATCTCTACTAGCAAACATTCTCTTAAACGAAGTTTTTCAATAAGGATTATATAATCTTTCTTTGGACCTTAAGTGATATTTTGAATGATGCTTTAAAGTTCTTACACATCAAGATTGTGCTGAATTGTACTATAAAAGGCTGTGATCTTATTTATTGTAATGTTTTGTATTTGTATATACTTAAAGAGGGTGATTCCCAATTAGCATGATTATTCTTGAATCATGGATTGATTGATGATCATAATATATTAGAAATATAATTTTTATCCATCATTTGTTTCTTTATTTGCTTCTATCAATGATCCTTCCACTATCATGTCCTTGTAAGTTTGAGCTTCTACCATGGGTGTCAATGAAATTAGAATACTTGACGAGAAAGTGGTTTCGTGAGGAAGTTTGATATATGGACATAGGATATATGCAATTAGAATTTAGTAATATAATATGTATTAATATAAAAATCGATGATAATATGTTTTATGTGAGAATGAAACATAGTTTAGATTGGTTATAGTAACATAGGAGCTTCAACTAATAGATAATGTAGATTGATGTGAAAGTTCTATCATTAGCATTACTTGTCCAATCAATATTAACAAAGCCACAAAGGAGAATGAATGTTTTTGAGGGAGAAATGTATGATTTAGGAGCTTTAACTGATAGATAATATAGATTGATGTGAAAGTTCTATCGTTAGCATTACTTATCCAATCAATATTAACAAAGACACGAAGGAGAATGAATGTTTTTGAAGGAGAAATGCACGATTTAAAGTGTTTTTGGGGTGTCGATACAATTCAATGCAAATCAACGATGAATATGGATAACGAATAAGTATCGGAAAGAATATATTATTGACTAATCAAAATCAAGATTCTACTATAATGTTTATTCTTGTATATATTTCTACATCTCCAATTTTTTCTCATAAAGGTAGCAAAAAAGATTATACAGAGAAGCAAATTATCATATTTATTAAATACTACTTGTTTTTTTTGTAATTTTAATAAGGTAATATAAAATACGTTTAAATATGATTTACAATAATATTAACATAACATGTTCCCAAATTACACGATCGCCTATCCCTCACAAGAAGTTATCTTGATCCGGCTTGGGCGACGTCAACAGCGCAGTATAGAGCCGAAGCTTCTCCTCCCCCAGCGAGGAGCACCGCGACAGAGGCCTTCGTGGTCGTATGAAGGAGAGCGACGTGAGGGTCTTCCGGTGCTTGTACCTCCGCCACGCAAGCTGCACCGCCACCGCCGCCCACGTCCGCCATCCGGGCGAGTAGTACCGTGCGCTCCTCTTCACCTTCTCGTTGGTGAACGTGTACCTGAAGTGCTGCGTCACGTACTTCACGTCGCCAGCTTCCAGCCCGAACGCCTCTGTCGGCTCCAGGGTTACCAGCGTCGAGGAAGACGGCGGCAGTCGCTCCACGAACGGCCTCCGCAGGCACCATGACAGGAGCTCGTCGCCACTGAAGTTTCCAGGCCCCAGCATGCAGCAGCTCCTGATGCCATCTCGCAGGGCTTGACTGCTCTGCAAGTGCCCTCTCACTACGAACAGCATTCTCCGGACCGGATCACCTTCTCTGGCAATCTGATGACCACAACGGGAGAGCAGCAAATGATCGAGGAAGACATGGTAATGAAGAATAAGAGAGACACTTAGTCAGGTATGTTCATGTGCTCACCACTTCCCCTTTAGGGAAGATGAGAGACTTCAGCCTATCACAGATGTTCTCGAGCACCAGTTCATCCATGTGTTGGAACAAAGGGACCTGCATCGATCGCACTTCGATCACCTCTCTGCCATCTCCAAATCTTCAACTTCTGATAAGCATTACCTGCCGAACGAGATCAAGGCAGAGGTGATACTTGATGTCCCTCCTCAGCCCGTCCGGGAAATTTCGGATCATCTCGCACTCATCCACTCCTCTCGTCGCTGCCCACCTCTGCCGCTCGTACTGCCGCACTCTCTGCCTGATCCCCTGCGTCAAGTTCCTCCTCTTCATCCACCACTCCACGCTCCGGATCCGCAGGTGCATCGCCTGCTTCTTCGACGTAGTCGCGTGTAGAAATACCTGCAATCAATCAATCATGTACCGTCTCAAATCACCAATACAACAAGATTTGTTTGTTCATATAGTCTTCATACCTTGATGTTTCCTATGAGCATGGTGACCAGAATGAGACCGCTCGTGATTATGATGATGTTGAAGACAATTTCTAGCCACTCCGTGGTGCTCTCCAAGTTGCCAAAAGTGCTGAAAGAAGAGACGCCTTCAGGCATCAACGGAGTGATCCCTAAGGAGAAAAGAAGAGACTGACCTCAGAGTCATTAGGCCCCAAAAGATGGGGAGGAGTATCTTCTCCAGCCGGTTAGTGTTAGTAACCAGAGAAACGGTCCACTTGTAGGCTCCGTACTGGAAATAGTCACTGCTATCGAGGCATCTAGTCTTTGCTTCCAAGTTCTTGGCCCAATCCAACCTGGCTTCGTCCCTTGTTCTTGTTGCCGCACCATAGTAGATGGGATCCATGCAAGCCATTGTTTTTGGACCACATCCTTTTACCCGGCTGCATTGCACTCTCAGGCATTTCTCTGCCCTCTGTATTCCCAGCAGGTACCAACACGCACCCACGGCCTATCATAACAACACCAAAGTGATCGTTTAATATGATCACAACGATCTGCAGATGTTTGCATTCGTTTTGAGGATTTCACAGGTTAATATCAGAGGTAAGGGAAGGATACCGACATGTGATGCGACGAAGTAGACCATCAAGTTTAGAGCAATTCCCCACCAAATAGTCCCAAACACATATCCTGAGAAGTTCTGCATGCGACGCAGGATGCAGACGGAGTGGTAGATCTTTGGAAGGTACTCGAAGAGGAACGTTATCAGGAAGACGGTCATCACTGTTGTCGTTGCTCCTCGCCGTAGCAGCGCCGGAGCTCCCACCCATGTGACGATCTGCATCATTGTTTTTGGCTATTAGTTACACATCTTGCAAGACTATGATTTCTACCGAGTTTAGCTCCCATTAATCGATATCTTTACCTAAAAACCATGAATTTTGGGTCAAACAGGAAAACTTCATCGACCATCTCTTGCATCACTGACATGTAGTTATTGCTAACTCTGTAAATTGTTTCCGCATCCTAAACTTTTGTGTGTTAACTTAGATCTGATTTAGCATCCTTGTGTGGTAAATCCAGCAAGTTCTCATGTGAGATGTTCTTGCCGTACGATTAATCATTGTAGTAGAAACGATGCAGCTAATTTATCTTAATGCCATACGATAGACAAAGAGGCAGTGTCCAGGAAGTATCACCTGCATCACAGGGAGAACAACAAAGATATCCAAGAAGAAGCCCCTCTTAGATTTCACGTAGATCGGCGTGAATTTTCCCCCCCCACCTCTCTCGCCTTCCTCTTCCCCCTCGGATCGCTTAGCGCCGTAGGCCATCTTAAGCTGCAACCATATGTTCCAGACGTGCATGGCGTCGATCATGCACCGCAAGGCCGTCACGGTGACGGCGAACCATCCGTCGACGAAGATGCACTTCAAGGCGCCGCTCACCGATAACGTGTAGAAGAAGAGGGGATCCACGATCAGTCCCAGAGCACAGGCGAGGAGGTAGATACGGTTCCACTCCCGGACCCATTTAGTGCAGGGGTCCAAAGCCCAACCATGCAGCCATCTTCCCCTGTGAGAGTCACAAGCTCCGGTGGATTCACTTGGCTTGTTCTGGCTTCCATTCTCCTCAGTTTCCTCGTGGGAGCGACTGCTTGACTCTTCACTCGACATGCGGATTTAGAGCTCCTACTAGATAGGAGACTGTGTGAAGACCGACTAAGAGGAGGAGGGAAACTGAAGAAGGGGGCGAGGAGCTCTGTGCACAACAAAATGCTATTGAATCGGCCTACCGCAGTTGTCCTTGTGAGGCAGAGGCTGACTCACTCTCAGAACAGAGTCAACGAGATCATACGGATTTTTCCTTCATGAAACCATATAATTTGGGATTGTTATCTTGGTGGATTCTCACTGAGATGCATATATATATATCACGTGAGTCTCTCCTGTACCATAGGCCCAAATCATCTGACTCAAAATGTGCTTGTTGTCGATCTGTAGCAGACGGCTGCTTCATAGTGAAAATGGCCAGTAAAAAGATATTTGTTTCAATCAAACAAGATATTAGAGTTCCTAATAAGAACAGTACTACACGGAGGTGATAAAGATGAACTTTGCTACTCTCAGGATCTGTGCCATCATCAACGTGATGGTCATCAATGGGAGACAATCATTGAGCATCGGCTGTCCCTCCTAGCCATCGTTTCCAGAAACGAAGAGCAAAACCAAAACCAAGATAAGGACGTGGCATTCATATTATTTGTATTCTCTGAGAGAGAGAGAGAGAGACAGATAGGACGTACGTGGTCTGCGGCCAAGGAAGACAGTTTCCGAGCAGCTTCCTCCCTTTTGTTTGCTTGCACATCAGATCGATGATTGCTCACGGCCTCTCGTTTCTTCACAACATGGCGAAGTTGGCGATGGCCGAATCGATGCGGTACGGCACGATCCACTGTGGGGAGCTTTTGGCGGATACGGTGTCTCGCGTCTGTTTCCGGTGGTGTGGCCGGACATCCATGTGTGTCTCGGTCGCGAGCGCAGCTTCCTTCCTTTTGTTTGCTTGCACATCAGATCGATCGTCGCTCACCACCGCCTCTCGTTTCTTCACAAGATGGCGAAAGTTGGCGATGGCCAAATCGATGCTGTACGGCACAATCCACTGTGGGGCGTTTTTGCGGATACGGTGTCTCGCGTCTGTTTCCGGCGGTGTGGCCGGACATCCATGTGTGTCTCCGTCGTGAGCGCGAGCGCGCGATATATATATATATATATATATATACGCCATTGTTATGAGGAACTCGATGATTGATCTTTATATATACTAAACTCTGTGCTCAATTGGCTTTAAATTTGGATTAGGTATAAAAGAAACATGAAGCAGATGTTTATGATTCTATATAAAAGAATAATATAGAAGATGACATATACGAAACAATAAGATACAAGTATTATTCATCAGCATATCTGTCATCTCAATTTCATTCATAAAGCCATACGTCATATACAGTCACAGAGATAATGACCTACACTTCCGTTGGAACCTGATATCAAATTCTCAATTATAAATGCTTTTGGCATTAAAATATCCCCCAGTTTATGTGGTGTGTGCGGATCTATAGGTTGCACAAGCAACTCATTGCATTAGTTTCATGAAAGAAGTCAAACGTCTAATATTTCACTGGTCAAACTATACTTCTTAACTGCAGCTATATATTGGCATCTAATCTTTTATTAAAGGTATGCATAATTCCATAAAATCATAGCAATTATATTCTAAATCCATATATATTTAAATCCAATTAATGGGTAATAACAATTTGATCAACCTCGGCTTCCCTGGGAAGACAAACTTGTCCACCGTCAGATTTTGAGATTTCACGCATCTTGACGTCCTCTGTCGGCTTAGCCCCCTTGGAGAATCACACCATGTGCGTGAGCTACTACTACCCTCATGTGGAGGGACCCACACTCGTGGGCCCACCATACATCATCTTTGCGCTAGAGTCGGAAGGATCCCCTCCAACTCCTCATCTCTCTGAGATCCGACTACACACCGACAGAGCGGTGATGGGAGAGTAGATAGCAGAATTGGAGGAGAAGCAGAATGCGTTAGACTTGGAGAGAATCCTCGCTCCTCTATCTCATCAGTTCCCTAATAATAAAACTAAACCATAAAGAACAAAAAGTACTTCTGTTACTCACTGTAGCGGAACCCACCACGCTTACCCCGAAACGTGCCTGGCGTGGCACCCGCAAAACCGGGATCTTGAATGGGCCCCGCTACTTGTCACGCCGGTTGATCAAGGCGGGTGAACGCACCTCCGACGAAAAAAGTACGGATGCAAATAAAATATAAACCGAAAGGTAAAACCCACCTCGCAAAAACACCCCCGGAGTGTCGCGGCGGCCGCCTCTTTTGGGGTCCATACGGATCACAAAATTCTTTGATCTATTGATCGCCTAATACTTTCTCCAATTGACTCCATTCCGTTCCTTCCCTCGGGCGCCGATTCTCCTCCTTCCACCGGATCCTACTGTGTCATCGGCTCCGCATCCTCTCGAGGTTCTCCGTATTCTGATCTGATTAGATCTGCATGCTTCTGGTCTTGATTTCCTTTTACTCGCTTATATTTTTTTTCGCCCTAGTTTCGGTCGGATTTTGATGCTGATGATTGCCTTTTCTTCTGATTAAGGGATGTAGTGATTAGTGTCTGGTTGGTCTAGATTTCTACTTGACTTGTAGGGCTTAAAGTCGATCTATCTATGTTCAGAAAGACGTGGGCAGAGTGGTTCAGACCTTTCATAGTATGTTGATCAACAATATAAGGTAGGTTTGAGGAGTGATGTTTATTATGTAGCCTTGGCTGCTGCGAGGATATGATGCGTACCCAGTACATCGATTCCAACTCTGTTGGATGCTATTTGCGCAATTCATGATCCTGGTAACGTTTTAAGTTTGCTACTAGGAGTGGGAAGAAAGGAATATCTTCGGTGAAAGGATATACAGAATGTAACATCAAAAGGTTTTTGAAAGGATTTCAGGATTAAAACGTTTATTTCATAAGTTGTCACGTTGTCCAATATATAAAACCCCCAAAAAGAATATCAAGGATGATCATATCCTACGCCACTGATAAGTATCGAAGATTTTGCTTGAATTCGTCTCATGGTCAGGGGCCCCTGGTAGAGATCCTTAACTTTAAATGTTTGGTCATGATGACACCAGTGGTCTTTAGCTATGTGAAATAATTGGTAAATTTTGTTTACTACGGGAATTGGAGACTGAAGCCAATCCCAGATGCATGATTGCCCATTCTGTTTGCACAAACTATGACTATGGTGATGGTGCTGTCTGTGGCAACAAGTGCACAACCATTTTTGAAAAAAATGCTTTTTTTTTTTTGTGATCTTGTATATAAAATTAGTGTAATCGCCAGAAAATTTTCCCCTTACTATAAATCAAATTACTATAATTAATGTGTCACTTTATTTGAATTATTCATTTCCTTGTTTGTGTAATATGATTAATGAATTAATTAAAATTGATTTCTTTAATCGTGTGGACAAGTTATGAATTTAATCATTGATTAAATAATTTAAAAATTATTAATTTATTTATTTCCTAATCAATGACATGAACTTTAAGGAAATAAATGTTCGGTGATTTCCTTGAAGAAGCTTCCCTTTTGCTTTTTTCCCAAAAGGTGCCCCTTGGTTTAGTTTTTCTTAAATGGTGGTGTCCTCTGTTTCGAAAAATACCAAAAATATCTTTCAAGCCAAACTCGGAGACACCTTAGGGACCATTGGTTCAGAGGGTACACCGATTAAAAACACTATAAAGTTTACTTCAAAACATTGTAAAGCCTACTTGAAAACACTATATATATCCAAATGCACACCTAACATCAATCAAACCAATTACAAGCCTAAAAATTTGATATTGTAATGGTTAATCGGCAATCACAACCAAAAAGGCATAATATAATATCACTTATAGTGTTTTTTCGTACCTTTATAGGGTTTTCAATACCTCAGAAAAAGACTGTAACACTATTGAAAAACATTATAAGTGATTTGAATAGAATAAAAACACACTAGAAACCATTTCATATACCAAACTAAGATTCAAATAGATATTTATAATAATTTAGGAACAACAACACAAAAATAAGGATAAAAAATTAGCATGTTACAATGTTTTGACCACCTTAAGAAAAACTCTGTAAAACTTATTTGAAAACATTATAAATCACCCAAATAGACTTGCAGCCTCAACCAAGCCAATTACAAGCCTAAAATTTAGTATCGTAATGGTCTACGAGTAATAATAACTAAAGAGATATAATATGATTTCACTTATAATGTTTTTCAATAGCTTTATAATGTCTTCAACACCGCAAAAAAAAACTAATGTTATTGGAAAATATTGTAAGTGAGCCAATTGGAATCAAAACACACTATGACCATTTGATATACTATAGTAGGATTCAAATAGGTATTCCTAATAATTTAGGAACAATATCTCCCAAATGAGGACTACAAATTGGCCTGTTACAGCGTTTTGGCCACCACAAGAAAAACACTGTATCTAGTCCATCCACTTGGATTAGTGCACCTTATGAACCAGTAGATTGTAGCAAGAACAGTAAAATTTGTGCCGGTAAGAAGTATTTTCGGTATTATTCATAATAGATGCACCATTTGGGAACAGTAAAAACATGGGTCACCTTTGGGAAAAAAATAAAAAAGGTAGCTTTTTTTTAACAAAATTGTCTATAAATGTTTCAAATTCTATTTTTGTGTGTGAAAATAAATTAAATATGAACATTTAATTACTTCTTACCTTTTGGGGAGGGTTTATCTTCTTGTATATAAACATTCCCCTCTTTTTCATTCCTCTTTGAGATTGGCAGCGGAAAGATTAAGGATAGGATTCCCGAGAAGAGGTAGGTCCTCCACTCTTCTCTTGCAAGTTTTGATTTATATTTTGAAATTTTTGCGTTAAAATTATTATAATTTTTATGATTCACAATAATATTTAAATTTCGAAATTTTATAATTAATAAGTGATGATCATGAAATTTTGATGTTAAATTAATTATTTAATTTCATATTGATGATGCTTGACTTATAATGGTCTTTTAAGCTTAAATCATAAGTTGATGAATTTTAAGATTAATTTATTTACTGAAATTCTTATTGTTGGATTAAAATAATAGTTCTAATTCATTTAATTAGACATATCTCTATTTCAAGGAATTATATGTGAATTTCTACTATTTGATTTGGGATCGTTAATTTGTTATATTGTTTAATTCATAAAAAATATATTTTTAAATTTAATTATTTAGAAGTTTGCTTTGATGACTTAATTTAGAAAGTTTTAATGAAGTTCTTATTTTGATGATTCATTCATGCTTAATTGTTATTCTATAACATTTTAAAATGTTTTTGATAAGAAAATAGAAAATTAAAATCTAATAAGAGGGGTCAAACTTGGGTTTGACCTAAGTCAGGTTGATTAGCCAGACTAGGCCACCCAGTACATGTGGCAAGGGGTGGCCTAGCCTGTGTGGCCAAGCGCAACCCAGTTTGTGAGCTAGGCATGGGCCAATTCGTGAGCCAAGCACATCCCAACCCATGTGCCAATCACGTCCTTGCCTGCGAGCCAATTGCAGCCCAACCCACTCTGTCACCCTTTGCTTAGCTCGTTGCACCTCAGCCTAACCTGCTGCTTGGGACAGGCATGTGCGATGCACGTGACCAGTCCAGGGCTCATGTGGGCCGGTCCAGTCTGGGTCAACATTGTGCAACCTGGCCCAATTTCCTCTCTCATTTATTGGTTTGAGTTCATTAATTGATTTAACCAGATCGATTTGAGTAGTTCAGGTTGGTTCACGGTGATTCTGGATCGAGTTGCAGTTTTTTATAATAGTTTTGAGGCTTGAGTGGAGGAAACTTCTTTGTCACTTGTGGCGCTGCTGTGAAGGACAAATCTTTTTCCAGTTGAAAATATTTAGCATTGTAAAGATAAGAATATTGAAATAAAAAATCTTTTTGTAAATTATGGATTTGTTATATCTGGGTCAATTAAGGTAATAACGCAATTACCCATAAGAGTCACATGGTTCATGGAGATAACTGAATCACTTATTTAAATAAGCATTTTTTGTTTGATAGTTTGTGGGATATATATTTTTTCTACAGTAACTGGTGATGCATGCTTATTGGTCTAAATGTACTGTATATTTCAAAAATCTCAATTAGTGAGCAAAGTCCTTGTTAATACTTCAAGCATTGCCAATCAGAATTTGCAGTTGTATATACAATTAATTTTAGAAAAAACTTGCATACAAATTAGTTATAGTGTTAGAGATTCTCCATCAGAATGTGATTTAAATATGTGTTACTTTCGAGAGATTTTCACATGAATCATTTAGTTCATGTTTGAATAATACATTTTTTTGTTTTGCTGCATTAAAAACTATTATATATGATGAATTGCTTGCTAGTTTTGATATTGGCGACTAAGGATTCTTGCTCTCTATGTAAATTTTAGTGTCCATGGCACGACTGGTGTACTCATATCGCTTTCAACTAATTCTGCAGGTTTCCATTTGCATCTTGGTTTAGTCTACATACCACTTCATTGATATAAGGTGATGACTAAGCCACGTAGCAGATCCATCAATGGGTTTTGCAAGATGTCAAGTATTAATGGTTGTACTTCCATGGAATCTGAGTGTTTGAATGGAAACAGGAAAGAGATGGATGTCCATGAGCCTTTCACATTGAAAGACCAACCGAGACACCGTCAACTGACACCTTTGAGGGCTTTCAGGGGTGTAGCATGTTTAGTAATATTACTTTCGACTGCTTTTATGATGATTGTTTATTGGGCCCCTGTGACCACTCTTTTATTGCGTCTTGTCAGTGTACATTACAGCAGGAAGGCAACTTCCTTTCTCTTTGCTACATGGTTATCTCTGTGGCCCTTTTTGTTTGAGAAGATTAATAAGACCAAGGTGGTTTTCTCTGGTGAAACCGTGCCTACGGAAGAGCGAGTTTTGCTCTTTGCTAACCACAGAACTGAAGTTGACTGGATGTATTTGTGGGATCTTGCATTGAGGAAGGGTCACTTGGGATACTTAAAGTATATCCTTAAGAGCAGCTTGATGAAACTGCCTATATTTGGTTGGGGGTTTCATGTTTTGGAGTTTATTGCAGTGGAAAGAAAGTGGGAAATTGATGAATTAATCATGGGAAAGAAGCTATCAAGTTTTAAAGATTCCAGAGATCCTCTGTGGCTTGTTGTTTTCCCTGAGGGCACTGACTATACGTAATGTTTCTCTATCTTTATCGTGCCACCCCTTTGGAATTTTGAAAAAATCAAGAAACATCGCTTCTATTGATCTTAAAGTATCATGTGACTTAGTAATTAGACAGTCTTATGATTTTCTGTGAATTGCTGTACCTTGTGGGCTGTTTTAACAACAATAAGTTACCATGAAATATAACATTGCTAGTTTTAAAATTCCATTTCTAGTATTAGACATGTGAAGGGATTTTGAATCTAACAGTAACAATGCCTCTGTTTGTATGCCAGTGAAAAGAAGTGTATAAAAAGCCAACAGTTTGCATCTGAAAATGGTTTGCCAATTCTGAAAAATCTGCTTATTCCGAAGACAAAGGGATTCTTTGCGTGTTTGGAAGCTTTAAGCAATTCCTTAGATGCGGGTAGGTTTGCCTTTGGGTTTCCTATATTCTGGGCAGATTGTACTAGTATTTCTTAAGTTCACTACAATTACATTGGAAGCATTTAAATTTATTTTATTATGTCTCATTGTACTGTGATCCATTGTTAAAATTCTGAATATACATTGATCTATACCATGGATCAAGTTCTGACCGATGAGGTGTTGCCTGTTCTAAGCTTCAATTTTTGAAACCCATCTTTGAGGTTTGACAGAGCAGAACTATGATTTAGTAAATAAAGATTTACTTAATGAAAGCAACCCTAATAAAGTTTTTTTTGCATTTATTTATTCGTTATTACTTTTTTAGGGAAAAACCTGCAGACAAATATAATTTCATAAGTATATAAATGATGCAGTAGTCAGTAGGAAAAAAGTAAAATGATCGAATAGTGAAAGGAAAGGGAAAATAAAGAAAAGAAAATGTGTTTACAAAGGGTGTAGTGAGCCTATGATTTTCAGGCAGTGCACCATACCAAATAAAATTGCCCACTCTGCATCTTGGTTAGCTGTTTTACTGATATATACAGCCAATATTGACCAGTATGGAAGTTATCTCAAACATCGTGTGCTGCATCCTCAAGCTATCATTCTATGCAATTTTTATTCTTTGCACCATTGATAAGCATAGTTGCCTTATTTGCTAATTTTGGTATATCCATTCTGTGTTGGCATTGGCGAAAGTGGATCCAATTTCTCAGCCTCTCTGCCAGAAATAAATTGGAACTGGCATGAATTGAAATGATTTGTTGGACTCAACTGGGGTCTATCCAACAGGAGTATGCCATTTTTAGTCAATTATCCAATCCTTAAACTAGTTGCTATTTATTTCTGCAATCTATTTGTTTTGGTAATGTTTTTTTTTCTGTGGGCCTTTCACCCGTTGGATTTCTTAAAAGAAGGCAAAGAAAAAAATTTGTGACTGATAGAGGGAGTTAGTTGATCGGCTTATTGCAACCTCACTTTCTATGTTTTTTACTTGTTTCTTCTCTGTGTTTTCATTCATTCATGATATCTCATATTGATTTTTGTACAGTTTATGATGTCACCATTGGCTACAAACATCACTGCCCGACTTTTATTGATAATGTTTTTGGTGTGGATCCTTCTGAAGTCCATATTCATGTCCAACGGGTCCTCCTCCGTGAGATACCAACATCTGAAACTGATGCAGCTAAGTGGTTGATAGAGAGATTCAGGCTCAAGGACCAACTCCTATCTGATTTTACTGCTCTTGGATATTTTCCTAATCAAGGAACTGAAGGAGATATTTCTACATTGATGTGCCTAGTAAAATGCTTCGTGGTTATAGTTTTAACAAGCATCTTCATGTACTGGACAATTTTCTCGTCTGTTTGGTTCAAAATTTACGTAGCATTCAGCTGTGCTTATCTTTCATTCACGACATACTTCAGCATACTCCCATCGCCACTATCTGCTAAGGCATTGTTCTGTGGAAAGAGCAAAACCTTGTAATTTGTATCATGTTACTCTTTTACTTATCTTGTTCCATTAAAAATATTAATATCATTATTCTAGGCTGCTGAATTTCTAGATCTTTTTGTCAGTGTTTTTATCATCATTTGCTGCACATTTTTTCTTGAAAATAAGTCTCTTTGATTCTTTTGATAGCTTAATGATGCTGTAGAATTTTCTTAAGATTCTTGCATTGTCTGTGTTCTTGACAGATTAGTGAATCCATGATTTAGAATTTCAGTTTCTTGAATGCCATTATTTTTTATATAGAATAATCATGTACTATGAGATAAAGTCCATCAAGATACTAGTGATTATTTATGTTGTCTGCATCCTCAAGTTTTCTGTGGAGCATTTCCTTAGACTATTAGGATTGACAGAGTCAGGGTCTTCTGTGTTGCAATATATTGGATGAATGGAATGAAAGGAAGGCAGAATTTTCTTCTATCGACAAAGATATTTGTTAGAAAATCTTACTGCACAAAGACTTGAACACAGACTGAATTGGGAATACAGTTAGGTAACTCAACCAGGTTCGCCTCTACTCTCATGGGACACTTCACAAGTATCAAGAAGAGTCATTTAAACTCAACCGGCATCTATGGTGAAAGATGAGCAAAGATCTCAGAGAATAGTTTTAAAAGGTTTGTTGTTAGCATTGTCCTCAACTGTAAGTTGAGAAGTGTTATTGCCTCTTTTACTATTCTGTTGGTTGTAGCTGATTTGAGGATATCTAACTTGCATGAAAACCTTGCAGTTCTTTTCAATTCAGAACGAACAAGAAGGTGCAGCAAGAGACTGTGTGCAAGATTTGCTACAACAGTTAGCACGAAACCAGCTCACTTTTTATTCAAAATGCTTATCTTCTAATGAAAGCTGGAAAGGTTATCCCATATGCTTTTACTTACAGAGCAACAATGAGAATGAGTGACTTTTTTCGATGCTGTCATCTGTCTTTGCCGGCAGCCAATGTGAGTTTATCCTGTACTTGTGTCAACTCACTTCATCAACTAGCCATAAAATATTTTATATCGAGGAAGAATTTACCATCTGTTGTTGCTCCAGTTGTGATGGATTATGCTGTCAGTGTGGAGAGCTGATCTACTGCCAATGTGATTCGTATATCTTTGTAGGGTCTAGCTCATCAGTACTAGAGCAATGGCATCGATCACTAACAAGATCATCAAAAGTATGGTCATGGACATGGTGAGTGTTACAACTATGATGAGTCTTCTGTTGACAAAACTGCGGATGATAGTTAGCAGCATCAAGGTCATACTGGATATGAAGGTCACTGCCAGAAGCAACTTGCCGATCACGAGGACAACATGACTCTGCCTTTTCTGGTTATGCTCCATGTAAATGCCGAACATGGATGCAACGATTCCTGCAATGCTCACGGCAATCTTGAATGCGACCTTGATTTTTGTTTCCGAGGCATCTTTTTGCTGCAGAGGGGAAGCTAATTGAGTGTGTGGTGCTGATGCTTCATCAAGGTGATCCACCCTTTGCTCACGAGTTATTATTTGTTGTTCACGCTATTTAGCAGGAAAACTGGTAGTTAGAACATACATCTTAAGACTTCAATTACATAAGGTATAGGTCTAACTCTTGCAGAGCCATCCTATGATTTCAAACAGAGCTCCGATATAAATTTCGTCACACATTGATTATAGGTTCGCATTTGATTGGTATAATAAGTTACCACAATTTGTTTGTTCCACAATTAGTTCCCTGTGTAATTAATATTTTTTTGTGCATATGTGTGTGTATATACTTCGATTGGAAGTTTTTGGGAGTTTCTTGGGACCGTCTATTTACTTATGTTTGTGGGTAGTTATATATTCAACCTCAAAATTAGGGTCAACAAAACCTATATGTGTGTGTGGGGGGGGGCTTCCTAATTTTCGCAAGGATAAATATGTGAAAACTCTAATATTTATCCACAAATATGGAATGAAATAAAGTTCATTTCATATTCTCATAATAAGAAGAATTTAACACATTGCCCAGTGAATAATAATAGTAATAATAAACAAATAACGGGAATGAAAAAACTAAATAATAAAAACATAATAGTCTCTTATTTATATACCTGCGTCAGATGAAGTTCCACCACGAGCCTTGCTTCAATACCCTCGCCTCTCATGGTGCTTCCCACTTCGATATCTTCGTCTGTCTCTAGTGGTGGTGTTTCCTACATAATGAGACTTTTACATATTTGATACTATTGTATATGTTAATTATATATTTGCTATTATGAGAGAGAGAGAGAGAGAGAGAGAGAGGTTTATCCACAAGAGATGAAGTCGTTGGCCATAGATATTTGCCTAAATAAGTAGGTTCTTGAGCGGATCCCATGTTGCTGCTCTCTGATTAGAAATATAAATACTTAAGCTTAAGAAGCTTTTGGCCCAACTGCATTTCATCCCAAATATAATCTCTTTAGTGGGGATATTTACCTAAATAAGTAGGTTCTTGAGCGGATCTCATGTTGGCTTCAAAACGTCGATCTTTGATAAAATATATAAATGCTCGAGCTTGAGAAGCTTCAGGCCCAGTATATTCCTAAAACTCATTAGGATAAACGCCTTGGCCCAACTGTATTTCATCCCAAAAATAATTTATCCACAGGAGATGAAGTCCTTGGCCAATGGATCCCACGTTAGCTCCAAGAAATTGGTCTCTAATTAGAAATATAAATAAGCTTTTGGCCCAACTGTATTTCATCCCAAAAATAATCTCTTTAGTCAATGATATTTACCTAAATCAATAGGTTTTTAAGCGGATCTCATGTTAGCTCCAAAACGTCGATCTTTGATAAGATATATAAATGCTGAGAAGCTTCAGGCCCAGAAGATCCGTAAAACTCATTAGGATAAACGGTATTTATCCACAGGAGATGAAGTCCTTGGCCAGCTGCATTTCATAGTTTCCCAAAAATAATCTTTTTAGTCGGGGAACACATTAGATATTTACCTAAATCAATAGGTTCTTGAACGGATCTCATGTTAGCTCCAAAACGTTGGTTTTTGAATAGAAATATAAATGTTCGAGCTTGAGAAGCTTCTGGCCTAGTAGGTCAGTAAAACTCACTAGGATAAACGGTATTATTAAACCAGATAAATTTGGCCAACTGCATTTCATAGTTTCCCAAAAATAATCTCTTTAGTCGGGGATATTTACCTAAATCAATAGGTTCTTGTGCGGATCCCATGTTAGCTCTAAAACGTTGATCTCTAACTAGATATATAAATGCTCGAGTTTGAGAAGCTTGTGGCCCAGTAGATCCGTAAAACTGTAAGCGGTATTATTAAACCAAACAAGAACATCTGTTTTGATGGTCGCAGAGTTTCGTAGCTCCTCACACAGCAGACGGATCTGATAACAAAGCTAGTTTGGAGAAGACTTATAAACGAGGCTCACTCACTGTATAATAATATAGCCCACCTCGTCTTATGCTTCGTGCACTGAGAATTTTCTATAACATTTCGTTCCATTTATGCCTCACCATTAGGCATTTGATTCTAAACTTGCAAGATTCGCCCACCACGATTACTGTACAATTTTCATCTGTCTTTTCTATTTGTTCCCCCACATCAAATGTGAAATTAAAATATGTTTTCGAGATCGTTTTCTCGTATACTTGAGTCTCGAACTTGGAACGTCATAATTACTCCGTCTTCCTTGGTGCAATTCTAATCTCATTTTTTGATGATTGATTTGATGTGATAATTCATCCATCAATCAATTCGATGATTGATCATCGACGAGTCTGGATAATCCGTTATAAACCGACTTTAAGTCTCCATCACCGTCTCCATCACCGAAATCTCTCACATCATCATAAAATTACTTGAACTTGGGAATCACAATAATTAAGCCCCCCGGAAATAGAAAACCCTCAGTAATTGCTTGATGGTGTCGACGACGACTCATACATTAGAGAACGCATCTGTACCACATCTGATCAGATCAATTCCATTGTTACGGCCTATTCCCCGTGTTCTCCAAGTTCGCTTTGAATGTTCGCCGCAACGAAACTGGTCCACGAAGACCCAATAAACTCCAGAATCGTTGTCGTTGACTCCTTCTGTACTGGATTTCCCGGATACAAGAACAGGAATTCTGGTTGAGAAAAGCTCTTCCTGTAGCGTTTCCCTCGTCCATCAATTACTTGCACACCATGTTAACCGGAATAAGTGCATCGACAACATCTGAATTCTGCGATTTCTCTTGGAATTTGGTCAACTAGCTCGAGCTGCCTTTGTGATCTACTGCATTCGAGGAGCTTATGGCTGCCCTCACCTCCAAAATCCACTGCGTTGATGCTTGATCCGATGATAGAGAAATGGCTTCTGATTCGGTCGATCAAAGAATCACTTCTGTCGATCGCTGGGAGAAGAAAACCTATAGGCTATAGTGTTTGAAGCACAATGAGTTACAAGGACTAAACACGTGCGTACCTCAGCGACCGGAAGCATGCAACGAACGATGGCTTGCAGCGCCTTAAGGACGAAGCAGGATTCAGCGATGCAAACGAACAACGTGAGAATCCCGCTTGCTCCGAGCATTGTCATCTCAGTAGTACTGAGAAGAACACACTGCAACTGCAAGTGAATGGTGCACGGTAACAGATGGCGAATGACATTTACTTATAGAGGAAGAGCGTTCGGATTTTGTTCGACGACGAAGCTTCCGAGAGAATGCAGCAGCTATGGAGCTGATGGGAGTTTCGGTCCAACAGGAAATTTAGTAGAGCTTTCGATCCATTTCTGCATCAGTTTCCTTCAAATTTCGGTGAAATTGTGAGCTCTGGAAATGCTGATAGAAGTCCATCGACTGCACGTCAGTCAGGCTTTTCCTTCCTCTAAACATAATCCAGTCTTTTACTCAGTAGTTTCCTGAGATCAATTGACAAAGAAGAGTTGCTGCCACCGAATTCCACAATTTGTCCGCAATTATGTATGAGTTAGACCCAAGTGGATGCTCAGTTTCAGACTCACCTGCGGTGCAGCAGCACTCAGAGATAAGAACGCTCTCAAAGAACACACCAATGGAGTTCGGTCAAGCTAAACTGGGAAGAACAGGATGTCAAATACCGAGTGTACTTGCAGAGAAATCCTTCGGGTGTTCACGTCACAGGGAAATCGGAAACCGTGTCGAAGCAGCTTCCTCCTAAATGCAGTTTTCGAGCTTTCTATGGATCAATTTCCGCACAGATTTCCGCATCGGAGTTGCTGAGAAGCAGAGGTGATGACTGAATGCTCGGGTTCTACGTCGTCTTCGCATCTCGTTTCCTGATCGAAACCCATCGACAATGGCGACATCAAGCTTTTCTTTCATCTCAAATCAGGCTTTTTCTCGGTAGCTTCTCCTCATCAATCGACGAGAGAGAGAATTTTCTTAAAAGAATTGCACCAAAGCCAAAAGGGAAGCTTCGTGAAAGTTCATACTGCCTCTCCATGTGTTTGCAAGTTCGTATCGGTACTTTACTTTGTCTATAAGATTAAGATTGACTTATAAGGGTCTGATTAATATACTATATTAACTTCAGTTTAAATATTTTGATAAGTAATTTGAATCAAATGAAGTTATTTGTCGGTTAACGCTCGATACATTTTATGTGAATAGACCGTAAGTTTCATAAATTATAGCTATCAATAAAAAAATACAAAGTAACAAAATGATCATTAAAATAGAAAATCTAAACTAAGATCCATGCCAATCATTTCAAAAGCATAATCTTAGTAATTTGTATTAACAATCGAATTGCCATAATATATTAACAGTGTTGTATCAGACAGAAATATAAAAATGAAGAACCAAAAACAACTTTCAAATACAAGAAATATGATAGATTTATATATATTATATCCAATATAAAGTCATCTTATCTCTTCCAATACCTTTTCATTGACAATGGATTAATCATTTCGGTGTTTTCTCAGTAATTTCTAAGTATATCCTTATGATCATAAAGTGTCATAAAATGTTCAATCAATAACAATCTGACGATGTCATCTCCTATTAAACATATTCATAGAAATATAACAAAGAATTCTAACCAAACACATGGAATATTTAAAAAATAAAATTAGATAAAACACTTAACAAAATAAATCTAAGGACTTAATAGCATCTTAGTAAGTTTGGGTTAAAGACATATCACTCTTGTAATTAGTTATTTTTAACATCAATATCCATATATTTTTAAAAATTATATTAAGATTCTTATACTCATGTAAATAAAATATTTAATCTCGTTTTTTCTCACGTTGTCTATTTTACTAATGAAAATACTATAGGGTCTATCATCGAACACATGTTGTCTTACTTCGGTTCATCACCGAGTATGTGCTATATTTTCATTAATAGAATTGATGGTGTAAAGAGAAATAATATTAAATATTTTACTTTCGTAACTATAGGATCCCAATATAACTTTTAAAAATATAAAGATCGTTATATTAAAAATAATTAATTAAGATAATATATAATTAACCCGTAAAATCTCCAATCTAACAATTATGGTATGCATGAATGTATTAAGAAGTAATTGATGAAGTGCTTGTTTTGTTTTATTATTTAGTATATAATTTGACACAGTCACATAGTTGTAATATATATATATATATATATATATATATATATATATATATATATATTTATATATATATTTCATAAAAGAATCAAGAAGATTCTAATTTACAAGACAACTAACATTACAGCCCAAAAGATCAAACCAGGATAAGAGGAGGATGAATAATCCATGATTGGTTATGCAGGCTGAGAGAAGATAGCAGTCAGATAAAATGAGATGAGGTGGACATGCTTCAGATCCTTTTGAGACCTCTCATTGGCCCAAACTAGATCCGGAAATCTCCACCTTACACTTCTGTCCAGAGCCTCTCCTTCCGTCCTCTCTCTCTCTCTCTCCCTCCTCTGCTTACATACCTTCCTCGGCATCCATTCCTCTCCATCCACCTCTCACCACCAGAAACTGAGACACAGTTCAAGACACCCACACCACAGCCGCAGAGATGGCAGCAACCCTGACTGCAGCTTCTTCTCGCGCCACCACAGTGGTCGCTCCGTCCCCATTCCTCGGCCAAACCCGGGCGTCGAGCGCCAACCCTCTCAGAGATGCTGTTCCCATGGGCAAAGGAAGGATCACCATGGTATGCCGCCGTGTAGCTCTTCCCTCTCTCCGTTTGAATCTAATCCAAGTAGCGCATCTGATGGTGTCATCCATGGCAGGGAAACGAGCTGTGGTATGGACCAGACCGCGTCAAGTACTTGGGCCCCTTCTCGGCGCAGACACCGTCGTACCTCAAGGGAGAGTTCCCCGGTGACTACGGCTGGGATACCGCCGGCCTTTCCGCCGACCCCGAAGCCTTTGCCAGGAACAGAGCTCTCGAGGTAACCACCTACGCCTCTGCTTCGATAGCGGCGGCGATGAACTCCGATCGTAAACCGAGAGCGTTGTTTTGTTGGTGTCAGGTGATCCATGGGAGGTGGGCAATGCTGGGGGCGTTCGGCTGCATCACCCCGGAGGTGCTGGAGAAGTGGGTGAAGGTGGACTTCAAGGAGCCGGTGTGGTTCAAGGCAGGCGCGCAGATCTTCTCCGACGGCGGGCTGGACTACCTCGGCAACCCCAACCTGGTGCACGCCCAGAGCATACTGGCCGTGCTGGGTTGCCAGGTCGTCCTCATGGGCCTGGTCGAGGGCTTCCGCATCAACGGGCTTCCCGGAGTTGGGGAGGGCAACGATCTGTACCCCGGTGGCACCTACTTCGATCCCCTGGGCCTCGCCGACGACCCCGCCACGTTCGCGGAGCTGAAGGTGAAGGAGATCAAGAACGGGAGGCTGGCGATGTTCTCCATGTTTGGGTTCTTCGTGCAGGCCATCGTGACAGGGAAGGGGCCTCTGGAGAACCTCTTGGATCATCTCGACAACCCCGTCGCTAACAATGCTTGGGTTTACGCCACCAAGTTCGTGCCAGGCTCTTAATTCCCCCTCACCATCTCTTGCTTCACTGTGTCCATGATTTGGGGAAGAACATGATTGCTGCGCGTGTTCGTTCTTGCTGTATCTACGATGTGCTCCTTAATCCTAATTTAAGCTGCTGGTATAAACATTCTCGTGATGCAAATCATTATTCTAACCATAATTATGAACGCAATGGCTCCAAAATTCCCTTCCGGCGTTGACATTTTCAGGATAAGAACATGATTATTTAGTTGTATTATAGTTTGATTTGAAGGAGATGAATTGAGATCGAAAAAGTCACGGGCGTTGACTTGCAAAACGCTCATCAACGACATCGATTTGTTTCGTGTGTTGGCCCCTTTCTACATTTTTGTTTTTTGTTTTAAAAACATTATGAAAACAAGTTCAGACCTCAACGAGTGGACCGAAACGTTTCCGCAACGAACCCCAATCGTCTCCTTCGAGAAAGGAAACCACGTTGGCTTGTTTACCATCCACGTGGTTCACCAATCAGCTCCCCTCAAGTGGGACCCTTTATGGGCTCCAATCATATGGCAGGTAATGGCTTGCAAGAAAATATCTGGTAGGAAAAGGATCGCTCCGCAAGAATATTTCCTGGAGTGTTGTCAGTTGGCTCGCGCCTTGAAGCGATTACCTATTTTCTATTTGATGGTAGACTCGCTCTGTCGCCTGTCTCTCTCTCTCTCTCTCTCTCGCTCGCTCGGTCGCCTTCTGTCTGTTTGGCGAAGATGGCAGATGAGGAGACGGCGATGGAAGTCCCGTGGGAGTGGATACGGGTGAACGGGGCGGTGGCTGAGGCGAGCCTGGCAGCGGACGGGACGCTGCGGTGGGGATCCAGGGGAGGCGAAAGGTGCCTGAGCTTGGAGTCGGAAGTGCTAGGGCTGGAGACCATTGGCCTCCGGATTACGATCAAGGCTTTCCTGGAGGCATCTGAGCACGGCTTCTGCTGCTTAGAGCGGTCCTCCGTGAAGAGGAGGAGGGTGAGGAGGGATTATACGTTGGAGATGCCGAACGAAGCTGCGGCGCGGCGGTGGAGCGCCAAATTGAGGGATTACATGGACTCCCTTGGTAAGTAAGTACTCTATAGGTCGCTATCATTGTGTATAAAGACCAAGATTTTGGTCAAATTACTGTCGCAATTATTTCCAAAAGAATACTAGTTTTATATCAACCCATTTGTCATTATGACTCCACATTCAAGACACACATAATCTTATTTATTGTTTTTTTTCATTATGTAAATGCCTTTTGGAAGTCAATTGAGCTATGTTGTCTGTTATCTCTTTTGCTTGTGAGTTGTGATTATATTCTAAGAAGCAAGGGAATCAGAGCATTCTGAATTTTTTTTCTCGTGATTAATAATATCTAAATTGTCAAATTCATCTCTTGCCTTGTAGGCCGGCCAAAGAATTTGTTTATCATTGTAAACCCATTTTCTGGAAAGAAATGTGCAAGAACGGTTTTCAAAAAAGAGATCAAGCCACTTCTTGCAGCTGCTGACATCGATTGTACCATAATTGGTGAGCATGTGACTCCTTTCTAATTGTTCTGAACTAAATATGATTCCTCGGTTTGATGGTACTAAGAAGTTGATTTGTCATATTCTACCTCTTCAGAAACTAAGCATCGGAATCATGCTCAAGAAATCACAAAATCGTTGGATCTTCTAAATTATGATGGTATTGTGTGTGTCAGCGGTGATGGTGTTCTTGTGGAGGTTAGTAACTCATCTTGACACTTGCATGCACACAAAAGAGTCTGGTTAAAGGTGGACAGGAATTAGGAGTCTTATCTAAATCAAGACTTGTGTAATGGACAGGAAAATCAAGACTCACATGGCTTTTTATCTGGATTTTGTTAGTATTTAACTTCTTATTTTAGTATGGAACACTAATGTGTCATAAGTGGGTACCAATTATTACCAAAGAGTATTCAACATGCATTCATATATTTCTCGAGATTACCATAAAGTAACATAAAGAAAGATACATATCCTTGATAGACATTTTGGGACAACATCTCCATCTACATGTATCTGTTTACCTTTTATTCTATGGAGTCCACTACCTTTATTAATGTCCAGGCATCTATGATTTCTTGTGTTATATACCAAATCTTGATTAGCTGGAAAGCAAAGAAATATTTTGCCTCTTTTCTCTCATTATGCTATTCATTAGGTTGGTTTTAGGTGTCCTCAGATCCATGGGTTCTTTAGTTTTCACCGGAAACAATTTATACAAGTAGCATATTTATAGACATATCCTTTAGCTTGAACTAAATCTTCCGTGGCTTAATTGTCAAACTTGATAAAACATGCACATCCCGAAAATCTTGGTATATTCCCTTTTCAAATTTCCTTAATAGTCGACAATGTTATATCCACATTTGATACTAGTTATTCTAGAATTTCTACATGCATGCTCGTACATAACCCCTGGGTTTGCCTATATTGTGATACTGATTAGTTGATATATTTTTTTCTCTTGAATTCTTTACTTCTTTTTTCATTCTCCTCATGGGTAGGTAGTTAATGGTTTGCTGAATAGAGAAGACTGGGCTACCGCAATTAAGGTACCTCTTGGGGTAATTCCAGCAGGTGTGTCTATTTTGACATTTGTTCTGTCTTTGATATTTGTGTCTTTTGATATAAGTCAACATTTTGTTTTTTCATTGATTAGCATCTTCGACATATATAGTGATTATAATAACACAACCTAGTAAAAGTGCATATCATTAAAGTGCATATGTCATCCAAGCAACGCTTGTTTTCCTTTGACTAGTTGAAGGCTTATTCCTAGCAACATGCTGAACTCGCTGCACACTTCAACCTCCTACGAACGTATCCTTCTCATGCCGAAGAGAAAGTTTCATTGCTTCGTGGCATCGAGTTTCGATCGCCTTGGGATGGCCACGAACAATCCATTGTCCACATACAAGCCCTTGTATGAGTACCGAATTCTTCGAGTTAATAATTCCCCTCACCTCTGTGAGCTTTACACAACTCTTTCGATCGCTGAGCAACCCATCCCACCTTTCACGATCTCATCCTTTACCAAGTACCCCGTTTGCCTTGAGCACCGTCAAATTTGGTTGCCAACGTCAAGCCATAGCTCGAACTCAGCATTCCTAACCTTTGTGCGCTACACATTCTTCCCAGCTTGCTTGTCCTCGTAGTACCCCTCGCGCGAAGAGTTGACCATTCATCTGAATGTTAATCTCATATACTCGCTCCTTTGAGCGACTCTTTTCCCTACATCTCCATGCCCATCTCCCCCAAACGATCGCGCGTGCTCATAGCCCTTGGCACAACTCCACTAGGTCCCTCACGTTTGCATGTCAAGTGTTTCTAAGTATGCTTGTCTCACTCTGATACCATATGTCACAGACTTAGCTGGTTTTGCTTAAGTCGTGCGACACCCTTGCGTGTCCGTCCGCAAAGGTCAGCCTCCCCGGAACCTCCTATGGTCCCTTAGGACCTACAAAAGAGAAAATGGGTTAGAGAAAACATTTCACTTGGGATTCACAAGCAACTATCTTAGCAAACACTTCATAGTCAATTCAAATTACAAATATAGACTTCACAAGCTTAGAACGGTCATATAACAAAGGGTCCAAAATGGTCCACTACGGATCGAAATCCCCACAAGTGCCCACATGACACAACCTTTGTTTGCAAGTCTAAGACGGCCACCAAAACCAATCAAAATGGGGCTACTAAGCCTACTATTAGCCTTTAACATACTGTGCAAAACATGAATAAAACCGAAAGATACGGACATACATGAGTATCACATCAAACACCCCATTTACAATTTTATCTGTGATAGCTTGTTTTCCTTTGACTAGCTAAAAGCTTATACCTTTTGATTTGTTGTTCATCTAAGGGACTTGCTTTTAGTGATAGCGAAACTAATGTTATCAAATGGGTTGTATTGATTCTCATCTTGCACGCCAACCCAGTCAGTACAGTGTCTACCTGAAGTTGACCAGATTGAAAATTGGTTTTAATTTTTTGCAATGTGGTTCTGGACTCAAAATGGCACAATGATATACATTTGACAGCCATTTCAGCCAGTATAGCTGAATACCTAATTTGGCCTGGATCTGATCAGTTGTCACAACCTCACAAGACCTTGTTCTTAATGTTTATTTTAAAACAGATAGTGAATTTCATGAGATGCATGATGTTTTCATCATAGGTTTCTCATGGATAGGGCATGGCCCTAGCAGATGAATGGAGATCAGTTTCTCACACATAAGTTCTCTATTGGTGCAATAGTGAATCTTGTGATGAACTTCTCCAATCCTTGAGAATTCTTTGTTTTCTCATGTGTGTCTGTAGGTTATATAATATGTGTTGCATATGCATCAGAATTATAGAGCACAATGCTGGTTGTTGTTTATGATACTTTTGTCTTCTCGAGTAACATGGTCAAAATAAGAGTTACCTGTGCAAGATGAATGAAGAAGCAAGGATTTCCTATTCAAACATTTCTGGTTGCAAAATCTCTGGTAACATATGGTGTGCAATAGTTAGGGACATAAACTTTGCTCCATTTTACATGTACTAAAGAGAAATTTTCTTGTGTTTTTTTACGTCTGTCATATTTTTTTTCTCATTATTTCTTGGTTGTGATTGAACTTCACCTTCTGTCTGTAGTTGACTTGCCTGTTGACTCATCTACTAATCTACATCATATCCTGAAAAGATTTTTGTTCAATCACTCATAATCACAGTGCATAAATTGATTATATGTTGTAGTCATGACACATGATGGTTATGTTGGTTTTTTCCTTGCCTTTAGGTACAGGAAATGGCATGGTGAAATCACTTTTGGATCCGGCTGGCGATTTGTGCTCTATTCCAAATGCTACATTTGCAGTTATAAGAGGTAATCTTTTGTTTGGCAACCCTGTTTCGGTTTTCACAGGATCTGTACCTTGAAGAAGGTTGGTGCAGTTGCTAACTCTATTGATATTATAATACACTACTCCAATAGCCAATCTTTGCTATGTACAGGTCACAAGCACTCTCTGGATGTTGCTATTGTCTTACAAGGAGAGAAAAAGTTTTTCAGTGTCTTGTTGCTTATCTGGGGTATGGAAAAATAAAGCCCTTTTTTGTCTGAAAACATACAATTTAAGTCTGTAAATTTTAACAGAATTATTTTATCTGGGTGGAAATTCCTATGCGTACAACTGAAAGTCATCCAATGTACCTGCAGGCTTGGTAGCTGATGTTGATATCGAATCTGAGAAGTATAGGTGGATGGGAAGTCCTCGCTTTGATATATATGTATGTCAGTCATAGTTTAGTTTCCTCAATATCTTTTACATTCCTCTTCAAAGCTTTCAAGTATAATTGTGATAAAGCAAGTTGCAATTGAGTGTTTCATATAGAAATTATGTGAACTGTGCATCTAATAAGTATGTATTGGCTTATATAGCATCATTTGTTAGTGGAAGCCTAAACCCCATTTTCGCTTCGAGATATATTAAGCTATCATATTTTAAACAATTTCTAGAAGCTCTATCCTTCTTTCTTGATCATTGCTGCATTCTAGTTAAGGTTCAACTACATCTTACAGTATTCACGGTTTTAAGGGAGGAAACTAATCTTTGGAGGAGAGCTGTCAAGCAGTTGAACACCACTGAGGCACAGAATTTCTTTCTAAGAATGCTACCACAGTAACATTCCTCGATCAAAAACCTTCATTTTTATCTCTATTACTGATAGCATTCCTGGTCTGATGGTTCATTTTTTAACACCATTATCATGTGGTCTTTGCCTGTGATTATCTACGTAAGCAGATATAGAAGGATTTGCATCCAGCTCTTTGCCTGTGGTTATGCACTCCTAGTAGTATGAAGTGAGAGCACCTTTTATTTTGTTATAGGCATTGATAGGAATGTTTAGGCTGGAAATAGTGTTGAGATTCAGCCTGAAGCACTAGACAAATTTGAATATTAAATTAAAGAAACAAAAAAAGAGAGATAGATTGAAAGATGACCTGTGCTATCTTCATTCACTCATGAACCAAGAAATTACTTTCTACCTTCATGTTACTTTTTCAAACTACTAGCTTTTACGCAGCATGGGCATTATGGATGAAGAATAAGTATTCAAAAGGACCAGTAGGATTGTTGAAGATGTATTTTGGGGCTTCTATGATCTATTTGAATATTGGTAAATTGAGTGGCAGTTTAGTTCAAGGGTTGTAAAAAGATGTGTGGACAGAGACCTTATCAGATATCCTTTTGCTGCCTCTGTATCAGACATCTTCATGTGTCTTCCTAGAACCTGCATTAGCAGGATCTGTGTAGATTCAGCCTCCAGCTTGTTGGTGAACCCACTCACCCCACCTCCTCCCCCTTCAAATTGGTATAGTTGATAAGCATGCATTATTTACCCAGAATTATGCTTTATGCTATTATTAATTGTGTTGTTTACAGGCTCTTCTCCGCATAATGAAATTGCGAAAATACCACGGGCATGTCCACTTTGTTCCAGCACCTGGTTATGAAGCATATGGTGAACCAGTAAAGCAAGTTGATAACTTCAAGGGTCACATTCTACCATCTAAACAAGACCAAGGAAGTGCCACTACGGTCAAGTCATGTGGATACCAGGGACCAGAGATTTCCTTGGAGGGATTGGAATGGAGGTCCATTGGTGGTCCTTTTGTTTCACTTTGGGTCAACAATGTGCCCTTTTCGGCAGAAAATTATATCCCGGCACCTAAAGCCAAGGTAGCATTTTGCTTGTGGTCATAAGTTTCTTTCTTCACACATCACATTTCTGTTAAAAAACATGATACATTCAGGAGTGTGAGTGTTGGTTTTGCCTGTTTTATTGACATGAGAAGAGACTCATTGACTAGTTTGATGAGAATTCAAGCAAGCAGAGATATCTGCATGTTGATATATTCATCTTAAACATTTAATGGAACTATAGACAAGAGGTCAGATAATTATTTATACCTTTGAGGAAGAAGATGGCTGAAATAGTTCTTTCTTCAAGTTTTAATATCCTTGGAGAAGTTGTTTTTGTCTGTAATTTGTTAATTAGTATTACTCCTTGGTACATATTTCACTTCGGTAATATACATTTCACATCAGAAGGTGATTCTTTATGTTGATGCAGTTTTCAGATGGCTGCTTGGATGTAATCATAGTCAGGAATTGTCCAAGATCAGCCCTTCTAGGAATGATGTTGAAAATGAGTGATGGAAGCTACGTGAAATCATCTTATGTGATGTATTTGAAGGTGCGCCATGTGTTTCTGACCTTTTAAGTAGCTATCTCGTTCTTGGGTAGTTGTTTGTCTTCTTTTATAATACACTGAAGTTTTGCACATGAGGCAACAGTTATCCATAAAAAGAAAGATTTTGAGGCTATGATCGACTTCAAAGTTATATTAATGAAGAGAATTAGGAAGAAACATAATATAAGCTTGCACTTCCTGGCAATATATTTCAGAGTTTTAGTAGTATTATTTATTTGGCTTTAAGGTATTTAGACTTAAGCATCATTAGAGATGATTATGATTTATGATAATAAACCAATGAGTAGTCCTGATGGAGAAAGTATTTGCTAGTGAGCTGTGCTAGTTACCAGCTAGCGATCGAAGTGAAATGTCATTTTATTTTGTAAACAGCCTAAACTAGGCCAGACCTTACTTTGTTAAGCTTTATTTAGAAAGAGAAAGATGGAGAAAACAGCAAGATAGGATGTGAAGCTGGAACTACATTGTAAATATGTCCTTCAGGATCAAGTGTATAGCTGGAGACACTTTATAAGGATTTTTGCTAAGAAAGATGTACTTCATAAAACTAAAATATGTTTAAACTGCATATTCTCAAGCTTAAACTTTAAACTATTTCTCTAACAGTTGTATCGGAAGTGAGCAAAGCTTAAAAAGTTGGTCGAGTTATCCAAAATATTTAAAAGCTTTAGAAAATTGAACATCTTAAAAAATGGATAATAGTTTAAAGAGGAGTTGTAACACTCCCACTGAAGATGGATTAACCTGTGAGTTGCTCCTACTAGGAAAAGGACCAATAGTTGGTCACTTGCCCATTCCACCATCATACCAGTACAATAAATGCAATAGGAGACATGTTCTACTAGATAATGTATTTACTTTTGATTTGGTCTAGATTTTCCTAATTGAAACACCTATATGTTTCTCTTTTCTTCGGACAAAGAACACACTTATCCATAAAAATACTTGTCACCATCTCCTGTCCATTTATCCTCTCATATGATCCCAATACAACCACTTCATTCTTTCTTCCTGGTCAATTATATATACTTTTGTAGAGCATTTCTCCTGGATCTCTGCTTTGTATGTTTGAATGTCTGGTATCTTATTTGTTATAAGCCTACCATCTGTTTGCATATATAAGCCTCTCTGTATACGCATACAAGAGCTTGGTTTATTTTGTTCACTTTGTTGATCTTTGATTTTTCAGGTCAAGGCATTCCGATTAGAGCCCGGTAAGCGTGTTGGGCATCCCACCAAAGGTGGCATCATCGACTCAGATGGTGAGGTTATAGCTAGGGGAGATGAATCTGCTGTAAACAGTGAACATAAGTATTTGATGGATTATGGTCCTCCCATTCAGATGATAGTGGACCAAGGTTTAGCTACCATATTCTCTCCCATGCCCTAAACCTAGAAGGTGGAAGAATATCCAAATTGCTGATGCCAAATAAATGGGACATTATATATATTTTTTTCCATACCTCATTTTTTTTTTCTTAAAGGGAAAAAGAGGGGGGTTGGAATGAGAAAAGGTTATATTGCTTTATTATCAAACACTGCATTATAGCTTGCATGCATGAACATCAAATGAGAGAAGGTCCAATACAGCTTTTCCATTTTTGTGCAGTAATACTTTTTGTTACTGATCTTTAACTAACCTTCTGTTCATGAAGATATATTACATTTGGTTGTTGTGTGCTTTACTGCTCCTAAGATGCTTCTCAACATATAATTGGCATCACATGTTTGTAAGATCTTGATTTCGAAACATGCTTTTTTGATCTTTATTGGCATCTACGAGACGATGGAATGTTTCTGATGACTAGTTATACTGTAGATAATATTCCCCTGTGGAACACAATGGAATCGATTATTGACGCTGCAGGTGATGTCGACCGATGCTCGCATGGATAAATCATCGGCAAACTCGGCATTTTAGAATCAATTATTGTTGTTTTCTCACTTGTTTGAGGTTAATTATATATTATATAGTTATAACCTTTTAGTATTTACTTAAAAAATTTATATTGAAATCTTTATAATTATGAAAGAAAAACATATAATTTCATTTAATATGTATGAATGAGACGAAAATGATAGATAAAAAGATAATTTTAATAGTGGTGACAAATGATGACACTGTGAGTAGTTGTTGTGGTGGTAATTAGCGAGAACGATACGGTGGTCGACCTTGTCGACGTCACTCCGAATATCGATGATAAGGAGGAAGAGAAAACAAAACGGTGATGAATATGCATCGGGACCGGAGGAGGAAGATAAGAGAGGTGAGTCCTCTACATCAACATCGCATTGCTTCCTCTTCCTTCTTCAACACCGACCCAAATGCAGAGCAACACCGAAAAAGAAAAAATAGAGAGGTGAGGCATCTACGTCGATGTCGCACCGCTTTACTTTACATGTCTCCTCTTTCTCCTCTCTTTTCGTTGTTGGTGATGTAGATGTCTCACCTATCTCCTCTTCCTCCTCTGACATTGCTCTACATCTATATCGACTTTGGAGGAGGAAGATGAAGTAGAGAAGTACAACATTGACGCGGATGCCTCACCCTCCTCAGACTCTTCTAGCATCGACGCAGATGTCTTATCGGTTTGTCTCATCTTTTTTCTCGTTGTTGTCTTCATCATGTACATATTGTCACATGTTATATCTTCCGTCGGTAACACGAACGCATTAAGATAAATAGAATTAAATGTGGTGCAAGATTTTGAGTTACAGGGAATTGCAACATAGATGCAATTTAATGATAATGCAGTATCTTCATAGCTGATCCAAAATTTAAATAGAGGACTTTGGATCAACACCATCCCTCGGCCCAATTAATCCTTTCAGTATCATCAGAAAAGGGACATGCTTGTAGTAGTAATTCCTTGCCCAAGGTTGGTCTCCTCCTCTAATGGTTGCCGCGGTTGATCATCTCCATCTGGTGCTTCAGCGACTCCTGCCGCTGCATCCTCATCTCCTGGTTGAACTTCCTGATGAACGCCTCCACCCGCCGGTTCAGCTCCTCCTGCCCCTTCGACGCCTCCCTCCTCGGCCTCACCCTCGACGCCGCCCCCGCCGCCTCGATCAACGTCTCCGACTTCCGCATCGCCGCTGCAGGCTCCTCCCGGCAAACGCCGCTGCGAGTGTCCCACGTGTCGGACTTCTTGACCGGGCGCGCCCGCCGCTCCGTGATCGTCCGCCACGTGCTCTCGAGAGTCTCATTCCGCCGCTCCAACCCGAGCGCCTTCCCTGAAATCACAGTTTTGTCCCTGCTTGGTTCAAGTAAAGTTTGTGAGCTTAGCAGGAGGGTGGGGCGAGAGAGAGTGAAACTCCACCGTCGGCGCTGGGCTCGGCGGCCTTCGGGTGGCCGAACCGGGTGGAAAGCAGCGGTTTCGCCTCCGCGGCGACCGAAGACTCCGTTGGCATCTCCGCCAGAGACCCTCTCCTCCTCTTAGGCGACCAACTCGACGTCGATATTATGAACTCCTCCTCCACCTTCGCGCGGCCGGACAACTCCCTCCGCGGCTCGTCCTCCGCAAGCTTCATCTCATACTCCGGCGCCTGGACCTCCGCGAGATTCATCACCGGGAGTGTCGAGGGGTCGGCGGCGGGGTGCTTCTGGAAGCGGGAGGAGGCGGCGATGGTGATGATGATGCCGTTGATGACGAGGTAGATGTAGGGCGGCCGGAGCCAAGCCAGGGCGGAGGCGTACGCCCTGGGGACCTCGGCGGCCAGGAACCAGACGACGGTAGGGCCCACAAGGCGGAGCGCCAGGACCATCGTCACCACCCCTGCGAAGGCAAGCACCGTCTCGAGCGCCATCGACACCCAGGATCCGCCATCGCGACTGCTCGTATCGCGTGAGCCCATCGCCACCGTCCTTTGCGTCGGTAAGCGATCGTAACCGTTCCTTTCTCTTTATCAGGGTCGTTTCACCCTCGCTCGTATCAGGCAGTGGAGCAGAGGTGGTTCATTTATAACAAGAATGCTTTGAGATGGGAGGTGATGAACAATAATGATGGAACTTGGACCGTTCGATGAGGTGCAGTCTTTGGTCCCAGAGACATCTCCATCCTTGGCTCAACGAAGATAATGGATTGGACGGTCCGGATTTACTGTTACCCCAGATCACACGGAATGATGAGGTGGTGGTGGACAGGCAGAGCGCGAGGAGGTGCATGCGTGGCCACTAGGCGGGCCCCATATCCACGTAAGTTTTACGCTACTCAAAGAAGTCGAACTTGAAGCGTCGGGAACTCTCTTGAAGTTGGTGGCCAACTTCATAGTGCTTCGGCACACGTCCACAAAACGGTAGCCATGCAAGCGATTTATGGTCACACCTATGAGTGCCATCTCTTCTTCTCTGTGTGCCATCTCCAACACAAAATATATTCATATTCAATGATATAAAAAAGATCAAGTATATATTTTATGAGTATTAATACATGAAATATATTGAGATAAGGATAGTGGCGGTGCAATCGTCTGACCAATGGAACCAACCATCCTAAAGATCTCAAAAGAACTAAAATATAGGGCTTAGCTTTCTTTACAATGATGTCTTGTAAAGCCACAAAACATGTCTTATCTTTTAGTATTCCATGATCACAACTTAAACCTAACAAGAGTTTGATGGGTAGAGACAACTCAAATCAGGTTAGGTGCTTTAGTGTTATGGACTTTGTAGTGATTTGAGATTAAATCACACTTTCAACATTTACTAAAGATTAGAGTTGAAAATTGAAAATCTTAACTAATAAAATTTTAAAAATCTTAACTAGTTTAATTCGTAAAGATTTTGACCGTTGATAGTAATATTTTTAGATCAAATCTCATCTTTATCACTTAAACTTAAAAAAACAAAATTTACACCAAGTTAGTTGGCTTATGAGAAAAATGAGATTGGCCAAAGATGTTCTAAACTATAATTTTTTCTACAAGCACTGAAATCATGTAAGCATTGACATAATGGAAAACTAAATACTTCATTTACAGGGACTGCAGTTGTAGACACTATTTACTGAGGTATTTACCCTATATATGATGCAAATCACCGAGTCGATCCACATGATCACTGATGTTTGCCATAAAAAAAATACAGATGATAAGTACTCAAATCAGGCTCTTTAACTCGTATTTAAGGTTTTATCAAGTGTACCATCAAGTGGATCTCTCAGGAGAGGAGTTCACATTTATTTCGAATTACTACAAGGAACAGAACCAGCAAATCGGATCAATCACTGTAGAATAGCATGAGGTGTGTATAACTTGCTTCCTTTAAGAGCATGAAAAAGCCAGTTTAGTGTTTGGAGAGCATTCCCTTCGTCAGCGACGAGAAATCATAGTCGTTGCCTGATCGGCTGAGAGTGACAGAAGTTGATGCAAGCGAAGCAAAGCTCTTACTCATTCCGCCTTTGGTTAGTCCATTGATTGGTGCAGCTGATCCCATATTCCATGTTCTGGACCAGATGTTTTATCAGATTACACTAATCATGCCTGAGCAAAGTAAAATCAGCAAAATATAATATTTTCACTATAAGAGAATTGCCATCAAAGAAATTTGTCAACTTCATGAAACTTGGTATGTATCTTATATGCCAGCCAGGCTTTCTGGATACTGATCAAAATCCTATTCCTTATCTGGTCCTCAACCAGAACATGGAACATTTTGGATCACGGTACAGATATAAGGTGTGTCACTTGGTTTATCTTTCAAAATAACACCTCTACAACAGAACCAATGCTTTCTGTACCTCTCCTGTAATACAGTTTGTGATACATATCAGAAACATCTTTCGTTTCATTATTCATTGTTTTGAGTCAAAACCTACCCATATTTGGTTTTTTTTTTATAATTCTAATTATATAGAATTCATTGAAAAACCATAAACCAGCTTTCTTTTTTCTTTTTTTGGTCTGACCGATCTGCACCAGCAGGACCTATTCCAACCGATATGCTAGCATGCCATGTATTGGTAATAGATATGTACCAGTTCTGTACCAGTCCGACTAGGGACCAGTATGGGTCTAGTATCAGTACTTGAAACATTGGATACAAGCTTCACATTGGAACCTAAATAGTGCTATAAGCATCAATATTATAAAACACATCAACTGCGACAAAAGCCTAAACAAGAAACAAAAGAATGTGATTTCTGCATGAAATAACTAATTATATGCAGAAGTGTACCCAGATGTTGGGGAAGCTTTGTAGATCCCTGAAGGATGTCCCAGCCAATTGTTTCCTACCTGCTGCCAAAAAGAGAAAAAAAGAAGAGATTAGTATAGCTTATAGAACTGGAAATTGTCAAATAAAATAAGAATCATAGACAACTGTAATAAACTAACCTGACCGGAGATGTTCGCACCCTTATGACTAGCTGGTGGCATAATTCCTGGACCTTGGTAACCAAGATTTGGCCAGTTTTGATATGGGAGACTCACATTAAGTGCAAGATAACCATTAAGAACTGTCTGATTATTAGTTCTTCCAGGCAATGTTGAATTAATACCAACAGGTTTACTTGCAGCTGTTTGAAAGGACTGCTGCTGGGAAACAGAAGCAAGTTGCTGCTGATGAATTGAATAGGGTGACGCCATATTGGGCTGCAAAAGTCATCAACATAATTTAGATTAAAGGCTTGCATATATGCAAGAAGAAAACCAACATACAACTAATACTGATGATAATACTGCACAGGGTTCCCACTTACCACCAACGCAGGGTCTCGGAAGGCCAGACAAACACAGCCTTAACCCTCCTCCCCCACCTGACGCAAACCCATAACACTCAGGTAGCAATCAAGCAATCTTACCATGGACGTCACACAGAAATGAACCCTTATAAATAGTTACATTGGAAACACATGATACAAATTTTCTAACACTCACAAAATTTATGTGAAGTATCAAAGGTCTTAGTTTGGCAATTAACAGGTAGTTTGTGGATTTTGCAAAAATTACATGACTAAAATCAGATGCGGGTCTGAACAAAGAACACACTGTTGCTTCATGGTTGATCAGATTGTTGATAATTTAGAATTAATCATGGTTCCTAATTCGACCTTGTGAAGCATGGGTCAAGTACAGGACAATGTTACAAGATATGCACACAGCTAATCTCTAGAAAACACTACACAGCATGGATCTTGCAACTAAGACATGCTAATCGATTCATATATTGGTTTAATTAATTTGATATGTAAAGGACAATATATGATTATTTAACTATGTAACTTCTAGTACAATCATTCACACAAACAATCATTTAAAAGAACATGTCAAATACAGATGACAAAAAATAAGGAGAATTTTCCTGAAAAGGATTAAGATTACTTACGACATAGTAAGTTAAAATATAAACAAATTGCCAGAATTTAACATGTTTAGAATATATATACATATATGTAACAGTAGGTGATACATGTCCTTATATGTTAAAAAATTCTGACATGTAAGATATACAAATGTAGTGAAAAATGTGTTGCAATATGTTTTAGATATCTGAACATGTCTGGAAGAATCCAACAGGTGTTGTTGACATGAGACAGACATGGAAAGTAGTTTTAAGCACTTGTACTTCATAGATTCTGTCAAATGTGAAAACAGCCTACATGATAAACATAGGAAATGAGTAAAAGCTATTTGGGACAAATACTACAAAGTTGCAATTCATCTCATTTTTTTGCTAAAATTAAACTGGAGACACCATAACCTTTTCAAAAACAGGCGTAATATCATTCTTCATGTTCCCCTGGGTTTTCACGGAAGCTGAAGATACTGTTACAGGTGGCAAATCTTTATATAAGTCTTCAATTCCTGATGCAAGCCGTCTCTTATTTTCAACTGGTTTTGTGCTACACTTTTGCTTGATAGCAGTTGTCTCTCCTGCGGCTGCAACAATTACTGTTTAACCAACTAAAATAATTTTGGAATGATAAAGGCACTTCATAATAACACTAGTAAAAAATAACAATATAAAATGATTAACAACAGGTGAATTTCATAAGAAACATGCTACTGGTCCTTATCATAACTTACAATGAAAACCTGCCCATGAATTATCATCCTTGGAAGATGAATCTGAGCCACTTTCACTAGGAATCTCCACTGAAAGATTATTTAAAAGATCAGTCAAATAGTCAGCTTTTGGAGGTGGTGCAGGCAGAGTATCAATTTTAGGTGTTGCAGTATCAACTCTAGCAGGAGTTGTATCCAGAGGTTGAACATTAGACTGGGCCATAGGTTGCTCTTCTTTTGGTATAGAGTAAACCTGGTTCGTCATATATCCATGACACAATACATACTTGAGAAATAGCATTGCACAAAGATAATCCAGATAAAAAGAATAAAGGAAAATCTTGATATCTGAAAAGATTAATAAGCTGCATCAAAGAAGATGTGAGAACCATGTATAAAACTTAAATTAATAGCAACATGAAGGACGAAGACATTGTAATTCTAAAGCATGCTCAAGGAACATATTCTACAATTGAAGAAGGGCATGATCAAATAATTTATGTATGATATTTTCCCTCTAAAGGATCTACTAAATTTGACTTTCTTTTAAATCATTGGCAACTTTCTGGCAATATATTGCTTTTCCTAGCGAGTTTCCTGATATTGACCTTGTGCCCTTGCTAAGACATTTTATCCATAATCTGGCTGCACCTTTACAAGCTAATATCCTGTCCATCTAATAATGATTAAAATCATTGCATGTTACTAGCCAAAATTCAGAACTGCCATATGTATAACAACTTAAATAGATGATTCTTGATGACAGAACACAACTTAAAGTTAGATTGCTGGTATCTAATTTAGCCAACCAAGCATGTTATTACTACATGATATCAGAAATGGAAATACAAGATAAATAGACAGAAAAACAGACTTATGCTGGTCCAACTTAAGTAAACAATGTAGCTCCACATAAAATTATTTCGGCATATAACAAACATGACACTATATGCTCAAGAAAGAAAATCATAAGCAAATGAGAAAAATTGCATCAGAGTATAATTTTAAAAGAAATAGGACTAAATTGCTTACCTGACTTGGTAAATTAGAACGAACATTTTTCATTGAAAGATGTGGTTTTGAGCTATGTTCCACTTTGACAGTGCCTGAATCATTGGTAATTCCATGTCCAGCTCCATTCACATGCCTTTGCAAAGATTCAGAAGCCTTCTCAGGTCTTGAAGGTGATCTACGTGCTCCATTCCTAGGTATCCATCTCTTATCTTCATATCTAGCAGTCAATATCATTTTTTACATTTTATGTTTTCCAAAACGATAGTTTCTTTCTTGGAATCAAGAATTAAAGAAATTGTTAGCTCAAAATGATATGAAAGGACAAGCATACTTTGCACGAACGAAGTTTTCAATTCCAACTCTATTATAATTTGGAGGTAGTTCTGCCTCCCAATAGCTATTTGATTTTTCATTGCCCATCGCTGGAAAAAATAAAAACCAACATAAAAAATAAAAAGCAATGCATCTGTATTTTGCAGGGGATGTCAGGGAAATGGTTTCAGATAATGCACATCTACAAGATGGAGGAAAGCTCCACTCTAGGAACTTACTTTGGATAAATGCAATCTGCTCTGGAAGCCACGTGTCCAAGGTAGCAGACCTGACCTGTAATCAACATGAAATAATTAATTCCAGCGACTGTATAGGCACAAAACTAGAAGTTCCTAATAGTTGACAGAGTGTAATATAGATCTCTAGTGCAGAATTAGCTCTCCATTCTGCAAGCGATGTAAGAAGTCTTTGAATTTGAATGGTACAAATTCTAGTTAACATGATGAAACTAAGTGCATTTCCACTTCATTTTTAGTTTTGCACTTGGTGAGAAAGCTACCATATTCTTCAATAAAATATAGGGAAAAAGTTGATGCACCATGGCATAGACAAAATTGATTCAAAAGCAGGGTAAACAATAATACAAACTACAAACTACAAAGTATATTAGTAGTACAGAAATCTCGGTAAAGAATGTGTCTTCATAATCCATCTAAAAATAAAAGTATATGTCTGACATGGTAAGTACTTGGAAGTTAGAATAACCCCTCAAAAAGCGTCACTAATCACGAAATAAAAACTTAAAGAGAGCAAAATGAATAAATTAAAAATGTGATTAAATAAGTATAATGCGTGTAACTACGGAGATATGGCCCATGGATGGTGGTAGCCAATTTGGAAAGTCATCACCACTCCTAAATCCCACATCATGTGTGGGTGTTCAATGTGACCTAAGCAGAATGTCAGATACTTAGGGGAGATTTACCATGCTGCAGTCCGGATCATATGTAAGATAAGATAGGTCAACTTTTAGTACCTTGAGTTTAAACATTTTGAACCATGTAATTAGCTTTGTATAATACATGTTGCACAAGTAGGTCTATCAAGTTTGGGTGATAACAACTGATATAAAAGCATACCTAGGACTATGATAGTGTGAAAAATTGGGTCCCAAATAGAAAGGCTATCTATGAATGGTACACAGGTTACATCATGAGGTCGTATCACCACTATGATGTTTTGTATATCGAATGTCACTTATCAAACCCTTTTGGCAATCTGTTAAGCCCAGACAAGGATATCGATCTTTTAGGTGAGGAAGGTTATAATTTAATCCCACATTATATGCCAATGATAAATCAGGTAGTCATATAATAATAAATCAACCTATTGACAGCAAATTAAGCTAAAAATTTGTTATCACTGGGGCGAAGGCCTGATCTACCTAAGTTATTGGACTAGTAGATTATATGGTTGGATTGTTTCAGAGAGTCGAGGTCAAATCATTGTTGATAATGCAAAATACTGCCAAAGCATCTATAGAAAGTCATTGTGGTAATTTGAAGCAGCTTAAAGAATCACTGCTACAATTAAAATTCACATGTGACCTTTGATATGTGTACTCCCAAACTTCTGTGGATTCCCGAACATTGCATGCATATAAAGATTCCCAAATTCACACTAGCCCATCGTGGACCTCTGCAAGATTATGACACAAATCAGGTTGCATAAACATATATGATATATCTAAACTAAAAAACTGGATGAATAACAAAGATATAAGGCATGATAAAGAAAAAATTGCATAGGAGTCTTATATACAATTGCTTTGAGTGAAAATGCACAGTTATGGAAATGACTGTCAGAACCTAAACAGATCTTTAAGTGCCAAAACAGGATAAATAATTTTCGTTCACAAAATTAAGCAATATTGTTAAGGAATGCTTTAGCAAATTACAAATATTATATTTAATAAAAGGATCCACATAAAAGCTTCTAAGTAATGGGCAAGAAGAAAATGCATGTATTTAGAAAGAATTTGAGTGCGTTGAGAATCTTTGCCTAAGAAAACTTAGAATCTTCATTTTACGTACATTGCTCCAAGATACGAACTTTATATTGTGCACAGAAAAGTTCATGGAGATGGCACATAATGCATGAAAGAAAAAAGTTTTATTCTTTCTGAAGTTCCTGCAACAACTATTCCCAAAGAAATCTGGATCAGAGAATTTCCATCTCAATTATTACCTACCACATAGAGTCGTAGCATGGAGTATTTACACATGCCAGCTTATGATCGAATGAAAGACACACCTAAGATAGAGCTTATAAGAGGAAATGCAAATCCCAGGTCACCAACTGAAATAGCTCTTTCTCAGAAATAAAATGATGCATGTTAATTCACAGGTGAAGCCACCATTAAACTTTAAAAGTATAATTTTCTTGGAATATGATCACAAATTAAAAGTTCGTTCTCTATCTAACATCAAATTGTCCAAAAAATTGTTGACCTTTCTTTTGCAGAAGTTATATCAACTTAGATCAATTTCAGATAACGGATGGATCTCATTAAGTTGAAAAGCCAAGGTATCAAATAATGTCCATACTGACCTAGGCCAAGAATTACCAGTCTAACAGCCAACCTAGACATAAACCAAGTGATTTCATCCAGTTTCATCTGGCACCTGGGAATGTCCTGTTCAGTGAACTCACTATACCAGACTTATCGGGTGGTAAATAGTTAGACCAGTATCTACACTCATTTTTATTTTCTTTCTTATAACAAATGTATTGATAGTTGTGTTGTTTTTCCCTTTTGGTTTCATTTCCTTCATCCTCACACACTCTCTCCCTCTCACTCTATTTCTCCCTCTCCCCTCCACCACCCCCTCCTCTTCCCCTCCATGCTGTCATAGCTGCCTTCTCCATCCTGTCATGTTGCCACCATCTCCTTCTTGTGCTGCTCACCATTTCCTCCTCCAAATATGCCTAGTCCTCCTCCACCAGTCCTCTTTTCTTCTCTAACTATTCTGCCAATCCTCCTCTTCTCCTTCTCCCATCTTCTCTCCAATTCAGAAGTACTGACCGGTATAGAGTTACAGAGTGTCAGTAATTTGGCCCATATAGGAACCATATTGGTCCAAGTGTCGATTGATATCGGCACCAGATGAGATTTTAAACATTGGAAAGGAAAACCTCAAACATAGCATAATAGAGGATACTCTTTAAATGAGATATCATGGCTTATTTTATACAACAACTGTAATCATAAAGTAAGAACAATCAAAGATGTAATCTTAAGTAGGTTGCATGGACAACGGACATGTGCTTGTATACATACATCAATACGTACATAAATAGGGTATGACGTGAAAGGAAAAGTTGAAAAGTAAAAAATATCCTCTAAAAAAAATTAATTTATTTATTATATTCATTGACTCACCTCAGTCATTTCACTTGCAAGAGCCCTATGCACTATGCAACCTTTTAGATATAACATCTTAATACTCTTGATTAGCTAGTGTTTGTGATATGTCAATTAACAGGAATAATGAAAGATATTTTATTCCATAGATCTTAGAAGGTAACTAAAAGAATATATAATTACAGTCAAGATTCTTAATCACACTAATGGACAATGGTGACAAAGGATAAGAATGTGTAGGTTGTTATCTTCTAACTCTATAGAACAAACAAAAGTGTAGTGCTCATATTACAATTAAATAATATAATCATATTTTATCCCCCTTGCAAGACATATCCCAGATGAATCACTCAAAATTGCTTCGGAGTCCAACTCAAAATAACGAGTTCTCAGCAGCTAAATAGTGGCAATCACATAGTAACGAGCTTTCTTACTTGGCTTTGCAGTCAGCACATTCTCTGTTCTCTTGCAACTTAAGAAGACCCTCCAATATCTGAAATATACAAAAGCAGAAAAAATTTGCCTTGTGAGATGCAACTCGAATTACCATTTGATCAGTCATATAAAGAAACAGATGATGGCTCTAAAGCAGCAACCTCACTGGATTTGTCTGCTTGATATATTAAGAGGCCAAACGTACTTGCATAAGTAAGAAGATAAAATATTTTCCATTTGATCATGGTCTAAAAAAGAAGACTGAAATAGCACTTCACTGGAATTGTCCAAAGTCATATATTAAGGGGTAAAAAGTACTCACAGTAACAGGAAGCTATAATATGAAACATGAAAGTGGAAGCTTGAAAAGGTATTTTATAGAAAACATCAAATAGAGGCATTCAGATCTTCATGCAGTAGACACTTTGTTCTGTAAACCAAATAATACCTCAATCGAGCAAAAAACAGTATGGATAATAGATAATACTAAAGTATGCTTTGCAGCATGTGAGAGTTGAGGTTCTTACACCCTTATTCACGTAACCTCCCATCGAGCCATCTTTCTTTGTGCAACCCCTAGTTCCCTTACACCAATCAATGGTAACTTCCAAATCAATCAACTATTTTCACCTCAATTTATAATTGATGGAGAACAAAGTAAGAGTTGAGAAGCAAAAAAAGAACACCATCAAATACTACAACACGTTCAGAGATATAATCTACACAGAAGGACGCATCAGCCCTATCTAAGGAAGAACCTAGGGCTTATTCAACGACAAGATTCGAACACCAAATCAGAATCACTTGAGACCCCACACCGAGTGCCCGCCGATTTCCAAAAGAACCGCATGGAAACGTAGGCAAACCAAAGGGGAAAAAATCTCTGACCTATGAAACTTCGAAAGGAGCGAAAAGATCGCATTTTTGGCGGCGGACTGAACAGAAAAAAGATGGGAAAGAGGAGACCTTTCTGTGCCTGGCGTTGAGCTCCTTGGAAACACAGGCCTTCCCGTTCATGCTGATGTCCTCCGTGCGGATCTACCCGGAATTCGAAGTCGATTCGAGCAAGGGTGGAGCAAATAGATACCTCGATGACAATCCCAGGTCAGAACACGTTTCCTCCGCGTCTCTCCTTGCCACAAAGAGCCTTGCCTCGATCGTCTTCCTGCCTCTTTCCGCCTTTGTTTGTGTGATTGAATCCTTCTTCTACATTGCAATTGGCAGGGGAAGGTGGCTTTTCACACGTAAAGAATTGCACTACGACAGTAACACGACTGCAGAGAAGTCAAAGTCCGCCGTGGTTGGGAACGACTCTGATAACACGCAGGAGAAGGAATTCATAGTCAAATCCATACTAATAAATGCCATCAGATGTGGAAACGGCGGTGGCGACTGTTCCCAATGGATGTCGATGCTTTTACACGACACTATCGATGTTCGTCCTGACTCTGCTGGCTGTTCTTTTAGTGCGTGTTTGCAGGCAATTTTTGGTGTTTAGTGCAAACTAATCTTTCTATTTTGACATGTTGGATGGATCTGACATGAGGATGGACAAAAAAATCTTGATACAAGTGATTGTGATATATGAACAAAATTTATCATTATGGTATATAAATAATTATATACTGATGATGATGATGATGGTCAAATATCTTATCGTCGTGTGATTAATATATCTTCATCGATATGATCGAATAGTCTCGTAGGTTTTTCAAATAATAGTCCTATAGAACTATTAACTATAATTTTTTTTATAAAGGAAATGGTGAGGATGGATTCAAATTTAAGACTTTACGATAAATAGTCAAAGTCATTACCAATACATTTATGCTCGTAAATTCGACACTTAAATATTGAAGGGGATTATCAGATTCGTCTCGACATAATCTTATAGCATCTTAGCTCAAATTTTCTATGGAACGACACTATCTTATTTTGAGATAAACACAAAGAAAAACCTTAATTAGCTCTATACTATCATCCATATCAAACTAATATAATTTAGTTCAATAGGACTCAAAACATATAAGACGAATAAAATAAAGAGTAGAGAGAGAAAGAAGGATAAGAAATGGAAGGAAGAGATTAAAAAAGCAAGTGTGTTTCTTTTTTTTTTCTTATACTATTTGTGTTAATTATCATTTTTAATTCACCTGTAAATTCATTAATACAATAAAAAACATATATGTTATGAATCTGGGTATTAATAACATTAGTTTTTCTATTTTAAATGATTTTGTGGATCTTAAGTTGAATTTGGATAGATTTTCACTTAAACCATATAAAAACATGTAATAATTCTTGACATACTCTTCCTTTTTGCCATCCTAAATGATAAGTGAGCTGCTCTTAGCTAAAAATCAGTTATGGGCAGCATAAATTGCTTCATTAGAATTGGTAATTGTGTTTTTTAAGAAACCCTTAATTATTTAATTACAAGAAAACAAGCTTGTTTGAAGCAACATGTTTGAACATAAAATTCATATTTGAAAGATCTATAATTGGAGGAAAAAATTCCTTTAGATTTTAAATATTTAATTATTATATAAATATCTTATTTTATTTTTTTATATATCTCAAGAAAGATTCATATATAATCGATCCTAAATAATTGAGATTTATAATTTTATTTTTATTATATATATATATATAAACTTATTTATTTTATAGTTTTATATTTATGAAAATCTCCCCACGCGTAAAATAATATGACTGTGAATGTAATATGTCAAATTAGTGATGTCATTATTTCTATGTCGGTAGTGTGTCATGCCTCCCTTCGTGAGTTAATTACATGAGATAATTAATTATTCTTAGTATTTTAATTTTTATACTTTCAAAAATTATATTGAGATTCAAAGTGAAACATTTAATCTCGTTGCTCCAATCAAATCATACTCTCTATTAATTTTTAATCATGTGAAATTAATTTTTTAATTTTGTATAGGAATCTTAATGTTTTACTTCCATAATTATAGGAGTCCTAACGTAACTAAAAATAATTAATTATAAAGGTAATGTTTAATTAGCCCTCCCTTTCTTCTTCTATTTAATGAACTCGATCGGCGCTGAATCGTCTCCTCCATAGCTCGTTACCGCTCCCTCATGGCGAGACCACTCGACGCCTCGTCGCCTTTGGCTGCTCCGGGCGTTGCATGGCTCACCTTTGCGATCCAACTCCATCTCTTCCTCCTTGTTGTCCTCTTCGTTTGCTGCTACTTGATGGTGGCCATTGTCTTGTACATCGCCATCGGAGCTGCACTCGGATGGTGTAAAAGACGAGCTAAGAGGTCTGCAGCCATGGCTTTCGCTGCCACGATCCCGCGTGCCGTCTACGTCGTCCCTTCTTCTTCTTCTTCTCCTGCTCCGCCGCCGTCGACTTCTGTTTCCGCCGTGGTTCCCCAGACCGTCATGGAGAGCTGCATCATCTGCATGGAGGAGTTCGTGAGTGGCGAGGAGCTGTGGGTGCTGCCGCGATGCAAGCACTGGTTCCATGGGGAGTGCATCAGACGATGGTTGCTGGTACCATCAATGACCTGCCCCATCTGTAGGATGCTTATGATCGGGGTGGAAGTTCGTCCTGGCAGAAGTCTTTTCAGCAACACCATCAACACGCCCTTTCTCGTTCCAATGTGTCTAATCTTATCGGTCATCACCTCCCTGATTGTGATCATAGCTGTACATACATGATAAGGATTTGTGTTTATAGTTCTCGAGTGTCCAACCTTATACATGATAAAGGTTTTTAATGTCTTTAGTTACAGGAAAATTAACCTAAGTTTGTTTAAAGAAACAAGTTTTGAAATACTTATTTACATCATAAAGATTTATGATTGAAGAAAACATTCCATAGATTTTACCTATTACTTATTACAAGATTAAAGATATGTATCTTGGGATTTTGGTGTGGCTAATTCTTAATCTTGCACCATACAAACACTTCATATTCAATCTCATATTGGTTTTCTTTTTCTCTTCTGTTATATATATATATATATATATATATATATATATATATATATATATATATATATATATATATATATATATATATATATATATATATATATTCGGATTCGGATCTCGCACATCATATCGGACTTCATGCTACTGCTTTCCTTCTATATAATGAATTCGATCGATCCTCCTCAGACCAAGAATCGTCTACTCCCGCACTCTCATGGCGAGGCTACTCCACGCCCCCTGCGCTGCTCCAGCCACCACAGGACCCTCCCTTAATGCGTAATTCGACGTCTTATTGGTCATTTCCTCCTTCGTTATCAGCTTCATGATCAGGGCCATTATCATATTCGGCCTAAGAGTTACATACATACGGTGATCAAGAGAGGAGATCAATGTGGCAAGATTATGGTAAGTATAATTTTTTGACATGATATCAAAACACATTTGAACATAGAATATTAGATATTGAATATCAAAGAATAACGAGTAACATTCATTAAAAAAAAAAAAGAAACTGAAAATACCACAATCAATAAGGTAATTGACAAAAAAGATTGCAATAAAAATGATGAGCAATAAAGAACAAGTGAAAAGACAAAGAAAATTAATCATAATTTTCAAGATTATGGATTTTATAAATTTTCTATATGAGACATAAAGATGACAAAAAATACTCATCAATTAATTATACTGTTGGAACTGGCAAGTTTTCTTTTTTGGGAAATCCTTTTTTATCTTTCATTATGGGAAAACTCAACAATTTTGTTTGAAGGAAAATTTTTAGAATTTATATTTGAAATATTCACGATTGTAGAAAAGATTGTCTTTCATTTTATGGATTACTTATTATATAATTATTATATGTTTCTCACCATTTTCATATGTGGAAAAGGAGAAAGTAACTTTTACATACTCTAGAAGTTGGACAAGAGGTTTTGAGTTTGGATTTTAGTTGACTCAAATAAAGAATTTATATATATATATATATATATATATATATATATATATATATTATAATATAGTTTTTGTCCCGATTAGGAAATCTTTAGATGTGACAATTTCCAAAAATAAAGAAATGGATTTTTCTCTCTTCCGCCCCTTCTTGTAGTAGTACTTACGTACTTCCTTGTTTCTTCTATTTAATGAACATGAGATCGGCCTTCCTCAAACCCAAAAACATCTCCATCATGGTTGTGCTCGTCTTTCTCGTTCCTCTCAGCTTCATTTCCTGGTTCGTGATCATGGTTATTATCTTGTTCTTCCTCATCAAATCTATGTTCCCAAGCCGTGAAAGACGAAGAAAGAGGCCTGTGGATATGACTTTCCTCAGTAAAATCCCGCGTGTCGTCTACGTCGTTCCTTCTTCTCAGTTGCCGTCGTCGCCTTTTGTTTCTGCCGTCGCTACTGCGGTCGACCCAGAAAGCTGCCCCATTTGCAGGGAGGAGTTCGTGAATGGCGAGGAGCTGTGGGTGCTACCACGATGCGAGCATTTGTTCCATGGGGTCTGCATTAAAAGATGGTTGCTTTTGCCATCGAGGACTTGCCCCATCTGTAGGAGGTTTGTCGTACCAAATTTTAGTGAGATAGAGAGAGACATGAATGTCGACTAAGTAGAAGCATAGGTGCAAGACAACACAAATTTCTTTCTTTTGCTAAGTGTTATCATTACCATTGACACTCCTCCAATGACTCTTTAAATTTTAAGATCACCAAAGAATTGTTGAATACAAACATGAAATCTTTATTGAATTATGTTCAATAAATGAATCTTTATTGAATTATCATTACCACTCCTCCTGGGACTTGTTTAAGTTCATAGATAGTACTTGTTAACTCGCATACATGAATAATAAAACTAAAGAGTCATCGAATATAAATCTCTTATTTAAGAAATCGAATAGGAAATGTTGAGCTACTAATTCTTCTAGTCGAGTTATTAGTGTGAATACTTTTTCATGTTTAATCGTATATTGTTGCTTTTATCGCTTTATAACCAATTAGACCTTTTATTTCTCCTTCTTCTTTTTTTATCCTATAGTCTTTAGGAAGTGTAATGTGCTCCCAAGTATTATTTTTTTAGCTGCATCGTATATTTTCGAAGGTTAGTATGCAATGTATTTTCTTTGAGGATTGTAGAAAGAGGAAAAAGAAAAAGATGAGAAAAGGAAGGACTTTCTTTAGATAATGCAGAAGAGGAGAGAAAGAGAAGAAGGAAGAGAAAAAACAGAAACCATAAGAGATTTTACTGAAATTCTATTTTGACATCAAGAGTTTTAGATTCAATCCAAGTAAATAATGTCAAGTATTTTTTTTTCTTAAGCTTTCCTATGGATTAGAAATGTATATAAAATAATAATTTAGTTCATTTTAATATTTTAGTTTAATATAAGTGTAGATGGTTTTATAATTTTGATATATATATATAGTTAATACAGAAAAGAAAGGGTGAGAGATGTTAGAGTAAAAAAAAGGTGAAAGGAAAGTGGAAAATAAAGTTAAAAATGCTAATTACTTAAAATTAAAGAAACAAATGTAAACAATATTACAGATGTTCGGATATGTCAAATATTACTCCTCATGGGATACACATTTATATTATTTGAATGATTCAGGAAAAATTAAAGTTTCCAAAATAAATATTAATATCACAAATATAAAATCAATGGTGAATATCTAATAACTCTCTCTATCTTGTTTCAAAATAATAATGCACATACTTGCAACTAATGCATATATTTACCATTTGGAAAAACATATAATAGACATGGTTTCAAAGCATTTTATTATTTAAAAAGTATTGCAAAAGAATATATACCTTTGCAATCAGTCAAGATTATATGATTTGACATTGTTAAATGAATTACTGACTTTCAAAAGTATTTATTTTCTAGTTGTACTCGTTAAAAGAAAATAAAATTATCTAATTATCGTGGGTTCTAATTGTAATATAGTTCTGTCAGATTTGAAGTTACATATAAATAATTATTCAAAGTTAGTAAGATATGAGTCTTGGTATTTATAGTGCCGTGGTTTATTGATATATTTATTTCCTAATTCTATACACACGAGAAGTAACTCATATATGCAATTTTGATATTGTGAACCCTCGAGGAAGTTATTAATTTTATTAAAGAAGTTATATGAGTCAATTGATTATGAGCTTGAATTTAGATTACGAATATTACTAAAATATATTGTCTCTAATTCTTTTGGAACTTCTCGTTATTTTAAAATTTATAATTGTTACTAAAAATTGAATATTAGGACTGTTAATATTAATATTGTTGCTATAAACTCAACCATATTGTTCATATTGCTCGTATTCGTCGTATGAGATTGTTAAAATTGATAATTTTTTTTAAAATACTTAATACTTTTAATTCTAGGAAAGTTTGCTATGTGAGATATAAAGATGAAAAATTCTATTTTTGAAATCCTTAATATCTCTAATTACAAGCAAATTTGACAAGTTTGAAGTTTTAAAATAGAATTTATAATTTAAAGGTTTATGATGGAAGAAAAGATTCCTTAGATTTAAGGATACCTTATTATATGATTGTCCTATTTATCTTAGACTTTTGACATATGTAAAAAGAGAAAGTACATTTTGCATACTCTTAGGATTTTTTTGTGTAGATAGAGAGAGTTTTGGAAGAATTCTTAAAGACTTGTGAGAGAAGATGGATTAGAAGTTTTGAGCTAAATCTTAGTTAACTATAATGGCTTTTTTCTTTTATTTGTTACATACATACAAATGAGGAATTTGGTAATGTCTTGATGGACATAAATAATATTAAACCAAGTAAATTCTATTGACTCCCTTGATTTTTCTTTTCCTTTTCTCTTTGACCATAATCTCACACAATAGAGTGATCATATTTCATTGGGCATATTTATCAAAATCACAAAAAAATATATTATTTTACATGTTATGATTACTACTAAAAAAATACTATTAAAAAATAAATTAATAAAAAAATAAAGTTGGACATTTTAGAAACATTTTTGTAATTAGCATATCAAATTACAAGATGTTTTGATGTGCTATTTCCTAAGATACAAATTTCTATTCTCTCTCTCTCTCTCTCTCTCTCTCTCTCTCCTTCTATTTAATGAATCATAGCTCTCTCCCGCTCCTCACATTGAAGGCCTTCATTGCACCATCGTCCTTTAGGATGCAATTCAGTCACTGCCTCTTTGCTTTCGCCGCCATTTCCCTTTTCATGATCATGATCACTATTTCGTTCCCCGTCCTCAGAGCTTTGTTATGGTGCTATGAAGTACGACAAACGAGATATATGGTTAGATTCATTGATGCAATCCCGCGTGTAGTCTACATCGTCCCTTCTTCTTCTTCATCGTTGTCGTCTCCTGTGTCTGTCGTCCCTCCCAAGCCTGACCTGGAGAGATGCAGCATTTGCATGGAGGAGTTCGTGAATGGCGAGGTGCTATCGGCACTGCCGCGATGCAAGCATTTGTACCATGGGATGTGCATCGAACGATGGTTGCTTACACGATCGAGGACCTGCCCCGTATGTAGGAAGCTTGTGATATGAAATGGGAAGGGATGGAGAGAGATGGAGCTGCGACAATAAGAGTAGAGACAACGCAAACATCTTTTCTTTTGCTTTATATCCTCACTGCAACTCGAATTATTGTCTACAAAAAATAAGAGACCAACGTAAATCATTTCATATGGATATTCAGAAAAATTATTTTGAAGAACATATGACTTTCGTACTCGTGTGGCTTATTTAGGTTCATCATAAATTCTTCTTTAAACTTATATACATTGTCTTCGTGTTCATAGATAATAAAACCCGAGGGTTTATTGACATAAAATTTTACTTCAAGAAATCCATCGATGTGAATACTTGTTCAAATTTGATGTCATATTAGTGCAGGTATCCTTTTGTAACAAATCGGACCTTCTATTTTTTTTTATTTTGGAGATACAATTTAAAATCGATAATCTTACGGTGTTTCGTTAGCGTAGTGTTCTTTCATGAAATATTATTATTAATCGCATGTATTTTTTTCTTCGTAACTTTTCGCTATTTTTCTTTGATACAAACTTCTCTAAAGGTTAATGGATCATAAAACTACATTCTAGTATGTCGAAACTTGTCGTAAAGATGGGAAGTGAAAGAGAGAAATGGTAAAAAATTCCTTCACTTGTCGATCACAATTTTATTTTGATCAATTGTTCTATTTCATCGAAGGTTTAATTTGCAACAAAAGATTTGTAAGTATTGTTCTCTGTGATGTATTGGTAGGAACGTTAGTATGGCTTGCAAGCATTTGGTCCACTGTTTTATTGGTGGAATCACACTCAAGTTCAGATCAGAGGGAAGCACTTTTCTTCTTTCTTATCTACCTAAAACACCCAACATATGAAATCATAAAGCACATTTGATGATGTTTTCTATGGAATCCCTTGATTTTTCTTCCTTTTTTTTTTTTTTTTTGGATCAAAGCACCATATTCTCCAATCATGTTTGTGAAATCCCAATTCAACAAAAAAAAAAGTATAGTTCATCAAATTTCCACATAAAATATTATAAGCTGATAAGGGACCATTTGGTCGATCGATCATTGGCTTATAATCCGTAGGCTCGTGAGGAATTATTTACTTTGGGTGATGGGAATAGTCGCACGATTTTATCATTTCGAAGCATATGAGCTCTAAAAAATATTTTTGAATGTAAGAGAGACCTGACGGACTTATGAGCCCTCGGTTCCTATACTCCTCAATCAATGTGGGTCTAAATGATCTTATCAGTACTTTTTAGGGCTAATAGCTAAGGTGCACGACTTGAGAGTGAGTTTGCTCGGCCAAGGTGCAAGCCTCGAGCTCTCCTTCTAATGCCAATATGATAAAGGACCATTTAGTCGGTCGACCATTGGTGCGGCAGGCTTACAAGGAATTGTCAGCTTTGGGCGATGGGTATACCCGCACGATTTTGTCCTTTCAGAATATGTGAACTCTAAAAGGCGCCTCTAAAGGTAAGAAAGACATGATGAACTTATGAACCATTGGTTCTCATACTCCTTAATGATTGTAAAACTAAATGACCTTATCATAAACCTATTATGATCACAAGGCTTTGTGTAGATAAGAGTAAAACAAGTTTAATATTATCAAATCAACAAAAAAAAATATAAATCTAGGTATTCTAATATATATATATATATATATATATATATATATATATATATATATATATATATATATATATATATATATATATATATATATATATATATATATATATATATCCTTTTACAATTTTGTAAGTACCCTATCAAATTAGGAAATCTTTCAATGCAGCGCTTTCCTAAGATTCAGATTGATCTCTCGCACTCCCCTCTCGTCCCGACTGCAGACAACCTCTCTTCTCCTATTTAGCGAGCTCGATGGGTCAGCCTCGAACCAAGAATCGACTCTCTCTCTCTCTCTCTCTCTATCTCACGGGAAGTGGACTCTGCACATCCTTTGTGAAGAAGATGGATTATTTCCACATAATTACTTTCTGCCTTTCCGGCTTCACAATCATGGCCGCTATGTTGGTACTTCTCCTCCGTGCTATGTTCGGGTGCTATGGAAAACGACGACAAAGGTCCTTGGCTGCAACTTTTCTTGGTAAAATCCCGCGTGTAGTCTATAACGTCCCTTCTTCTCCTTCGCCGTCGTCGCCTACTGTTTCTGTCGTGGATCCCCAGCCTGACCGAGAGAGCTGCACCATCTGCATGGAGGAGTTCGTGAGCTGCGAGGAGCTATGCATGCTGCCGCAGTGCAATCATTTGTTCCATGGGGTGTGCATCGAAGGATGGTTGCTCTCACCATCGTTGACCTGCCCCGTTTGCAGAAAGTTTGTGATACCAAAATCTGAGGGGAACGAGAGAGAGATGGAGTCAGTCTAAGAATAGGAGTAAGAAGAAAAAAAGAATGTCTTTCTTTGGCTAAGTGTCAACTCAAACTCAATTCAATGTTTATATATTATAATCATGAAAGGATTATTACCTGCATGACAAATATTTTTCATGTATACAGTATGTTCATGTGAAGATGTTGAGAAACCATCTTGGATAAAAATATATGAATTTAAGAGTATATTCTATTTTTTCATGTTTGTGGGGGGTTAATTATATATTACGTCTTGTAATTAGTTATTCTTAGTATTTTAGTCTCTACACTTTCAAAAATTATATTGAATTCTTATACTTACGAAAGTAAAACATTAAGATCCCTCTATAAGGTTAAAAAGATAATTCCATAAGATTAAATTTATTAGAGTAACGAGGGTACTCAGACGATTGATATTTCATCACAACATCACCTATTAAAAATCGATACAAATTTTTTCAAATATACAAATTCTTAGTATTTTAGTCTCTACACTTTCAAAAATTATATTGAATTCTTATACTTACGAAAGTAAAACATTAAGATCCCTCTATAAGGTTAAAAAGATAATTCCATAAGATTAAATTTATTAGAGTAACGAGGGTACTCAGACGATTGATATTTCATCACATCGCCTATTAAAAATCGATACAAATTTTTTCAAATATACAATCGCTTAACCTTCGATGCTTATTTGATTTACACAACAAAGTACACAGAAAAAGCATAAAAATTGATTATGCAAAAAAAAAAATCAAAAAAAAAATTTATGAAATCTCAAGGAGGTGCATTGAACACCTTGATCACAATACTATGTGGCAATCCATTGCATGTTCAAGATGGTCATGATGTCTATGTTCGTTGCAACATCAAGTCTGCTATGATATCTCCTTTCGCTGCAACTTTAAGTCAACTACATCATCGAGATGGCCAAGATTTCTGCGTTAGCTACAATGTCAAGTCAACTCTGGTTTATCCATCAGCTACAACCTCAAATGTATACGATGTCCCCGTTTGATGCAACATCACGTAGGTTGTGACATCTCTGACTATTGTATTTTCAAGTTGGTCATGACATCTCATGCCTCGTGCTTTGCATGTCTCCGACGTCTGACACTAAAAATGTAGATAGTTAATGTTAGCATGCGTCGATGCTCTCACGAGTTCCTAATTTCTAACACCCCTTACGTAAATGCTAAACGCACTTGTGCATCCACTATACTAGATTGTCTTACGATGACAGTTCAAGTTTACACATTCTGATGATCTTATGTACCTCTTACCTTTAATGAGTCTTATATGATTAGTTCAAGTTAGTATATCCTGATGCACCAATATATCTTGAGCAATTGAAGTCTACATATCTTGAATGTCATCGCATGTCTGTTGCATCCGAGATTCCTTATATAGATGGTTCAAGTCGACATGCCATGATGCACTTGCATATCAATTATAACTTATATAGGCACCTTGCATCCAATCTTCCTTACGTGGAAAATTCATGTTAATAGCTTTAATGCCCTTGCACATCTCTCTCATCCAACACTTACTCTACCGACAGTTCAAGTACACTTACACTAACACTCTCGTATATCCCTTAAGTCTAACACATGCTACATGGGTAGTTTATATCAGTGTGTACTGATGCACTCGGATGTCTTCTATATCCAATACTTTTTGTTGAGATGGTTCAAGTCGACACATACTGATGCTATCATGCATCTCCGATAGTTCAAATTGGCATAATATCATGCCCTAGCATCATACATTTGGCACACTCTACATAGGTAGTTAAAACCTACCAAATGCCCTCATATGTTTCCTAAATATGATAATCATTACATGAGTATTTCAAGTTGGCACACCTCAACTTCCTCGCATGTCTCTTACATCCAATACTTTATACTCCTCATATTTCAAGTTAGCACATCTCAACTTCCTCATGAGAACACATTGTGACCCCTTGTATGTTTCCTATATTTGACACTCCCTATCTATGTGGATGTATCTGTTGTCGTGCTTTGATACCTTTGTACGTCTCTTACACTTCCTATATGGATATATCGAGTCAGCACTCCTGATACCTTGTGTCTTTCTCTATCAAATGCTCTATATATAGGCATATCTTATCAGCATGCTGTAATACCTTCGTGAATCTCCTGCTCCATCGCCCCCCTTGTGCGTAGCTCAAGATAGCACGTGCGAATCTATTCTAAGTTAAACCTCATCTCACGCACATATTTTCATGAGAGTTCACAGCCAAGATATGTACTAGAAAATGCACGTACATTGAGAGATTTAACATAATTTCTTTCGACAAAGGGTAGCAAAATGATAAAATGATATTACTTGATTTAAAACAAGTCAATATTTTCCTTTCAACTTTTTCAAAACAAAGATCACGGTCTTAATATATAGGCCTCTAGTTTTGTAATTTTATAGAAGAGATAAAATAAACCAATCATAATGATAGGAAAAAAATTGAAATGATAATGATATTAAATTTGTTAGTAAATATGAACTTTATGTCCATTTTAGTCTTTATGATTTTGGTCATAAACCTTTAAGCCTTATGAGTTACTTGTGTTTAAAATAATTACTATATTTTTAAAAATATTATATATAAGCATTTTTTTATCAAATCTGAGTTAAAAAGCGTTAGAGTCTGATTAAAGGTTTATTTTAACTGGTTTTGGTTATAAACCTCTTAAGCCCTTATGGTTTACTCATGTCTAAAATAACCCCTAAATTTATAAAAATATGACATATAAGCTCCTCCCATCTGAGTTAATAAGTGTTAGAATTTGCTTATGTGATATACTAATTCATAATAACTCATTAATATAATAATAAGTATAATTTAAGTTAAAAAAAAAAACTTAGACCTCCATCAATGGCAAGAGGAGGCGTCGTCATAGAAGCAACCACTAGTAGCAACATCGAGCCACTACTACCTTGCGAGACGTCATGCACATGTGACCTCTCCTGCACTGACAATGAGCTCAAAAGTTTTTGACGCCCTACTAGGCAACAACGACTCGATGCTACTATTGATGATCGCTTACATGACGAAGCCTCCTCCCGCTATTGATGGATATCTTAGTTTTTTTTAAAAAATAAATTATATGTGTTATTATATTAATTATTTATTATAACTCATCATGCCACGTAAGCAGACTCTAACATCTGTTAACTTAGATTTAACGAGAGGGACTTATATGCTATGTTTTTTAAAATATAAAGGCTATTTTAAACACTAGTAAATCATAAGGGATTAAGAGATCCATGGCCAAAATCATATTGACTAAAATGGATATTAACTCTAAATTACATATATCATTATATTAATAATTTATTATAAATCAGCATGATACGTAAACAGACTCTAATGCCTGTTAACTCAGAGTTGACAAGAGAAACTTATATGTTATGTTTTTGAAAATATATGGATTGCTTTAAACATAAGTACACCATAAGGGCTTAAGAAATCTATGGCAAAAACCACATAGGCTAAAATGAACCTTAACCTTAATAAATTTCATTTGAAATATGAAGACAATATAAATTTGAATGGTTTACATGGCATGAAGGTTACAAAAGAAAATTGATAGCAAATTCTTCTTTAAAATAAATTAGTGTGATTGGTTCATTTCTAATTACTTGTAGTATTAGTTGCTAATTATGATATAATATTTAACTATGAACTAATTCATACATATGTAGTTGTGCATTTTTGAGTCCAACCAATTTTATAAATTTGCTAATGAGAAAAAAGGTGAATAAAATACTCCTCGATGGAGATAGTTAGAGTTGAATTTTTTTTTAATCCTTAATCTCTTTAATCACAAGAAAATTTGTCAAGGTTATTTAAAAGGAAAATTTTTAATATAAAAAATTATATTTGAAAGATTTACTATCGAGAAAAATATTCCTTAGAATTCGATATTTATACTTATCGTATAATCATCCTATGTATCTTAAGATTTTAGTATGTGAAAAAGGTGAAAGTATCTTTTACATAGTTCTAAAATTTTTTTTAATAGATATTAGTGAGATTTCCTTAAGACTAGTGAGAGAAGGTGGACAACAAGTTTTGAACTTAGAATTTAGTCATCTCTATTAATTATATATAGATAAATGAGGAATTTGGACTTCTCTTTATGGCCATAGACTTTATTTTTTTTTTGGTTTCTTGACTCCCTTGATTTTATAATGGGTAAAGCCAACTCCTAAGAGACATCCACCATCCATATTTATCATGATTAAAGTATATTGTCTCTCATTCTTTTGGAACTCCTCCTCATTTGTAGGTTATGATTATTATTATTAGAAAATTGAATATTTTGAATATTAATATTATTGTTATTATTATAAATCCGATCATATTAGTCAAATGAAAATTTTCTACCTTAATATAAGTTGCTGAAATATGTAATGATTAATCCATTTTTATCTATTTAAGATTATGTAGGTAACAAGTCAAATTAGGAAACCCTCTTGTTATTTGTTATTTCCTAGTAGAATTCGGATTCGGATTCGGATTCGAATACATCAATCCTCTTCTTCGTCTGCTATTTAATGAATTCATTTCCTTTGTACAATACACATTCTTTAATTTTCATTTGGTGATAATGGGATTTTTCTTGAACCTCCTCATAATTATATTCGAGTGCTGCGGTCTACGTCTACAAGATAGGTCTGCAGATGCAGCTTCCCTTGATGGAATCCCGGAGTGTGCCACCGACGCTTATTCTCCGTTGCCGTCGTCGCCTTCTTCCGCCGTCGTCATTCCCGAGCGTCGCGGTACGTGCCGCACCATTAACATGGAGGAATTCACGTTGCCGCAATGCACGTCAAACGATGGTTACTCGCACCATCAATGACCTGCCGCATCTGTGTGAGTTAAGCCTGTGAACAGTGTGGCAGCCATGCACCCACAGCAACAACACCCATCTATTTCACTTTCTTGTCACAATGTGGTCGACGTTTGCGCTTTCTTTTAGTGTTCGTTACCTCCGTGATTTTGATCATATCTGTAGATATGTGATAAGGAATTGTGTTTACAGTTCGTGTGTTCTAAATTGTGTTCAGATAATTTGATGTATGTCACATCAGGCTTTTTTTAAGATAATTTCTTCTAACAAATTATCGGAACTCGTGGTAGAGACGATAACAAGAAGAAGGATAGTACTAAAGTTTCCACCGATGGCAATTTTATTGTAATCATCTTGTCTTTCTTGGTTTAATTAGGGTTTCGACTATTGTTTGTATTGAAGTGGTTACAAAAGATATTATAGTCCATTAAGATTAGGGATGTTAATGGGGCTGCTAGTGTGGGCTTCTCGTCCTCATCCCGTCTCATCTCTCATCGTTTATCTTCGTTTTATTTTTTATTTAAATAGAATGACGGCTGTGGTAGAGAACCCGTGAGTTCTCGATATTTTCATAATTTATTTATTTTTTTAAAAAATAAATCTACTATCAAATCTAATTAATAATATTAAAATTTATATAAAATAATATATATATATATATATATATATATATATAAATAGAATCAAAATTATCATAATTCATAAAAAAGATAAGGAGAATATGAAGGAGGATCGGAGAAAGACACATGGGAGGTACACGAGGGATGCGACAGTGGACGAGGTGAGACCACGAGGTTGGTGAGGATGACTAAAATAAGGGGGCAAGGGTGTTGCGATGAAGAAAGAAGCCATGTAGATAAAGGAAGGAGGAGAAAGTGTGCGATGTAAAGAGAAAAGAATACCGATAAATTATTATCGTTGTTCATTGTTTGTTATTTGTAGTCATCAATCATCGAAGGAAGAGTCGTTTGCCAATGAAGAGAGGAGGAGGACTGATGGAGATAAATCGTCACTATGATGCCGCCTATGATTAGGGATTGAGTGCGCATTGCATGGGGCCACCATAAAGAGTTGTTACCATTGAATGAGGAAATATTTCATTTGATTCGAGTGAACCAAATGGTTTTCAATTGAATCATATGGTTTTCAATTGAATCATAACTATTATAATCAAGGTTCATCTACTCTAAATTGAATAACGAAAACCTAACCCATCTAGTGTTTAGCATCTTAGTTCACATGTTAACAGGTCAGGTATAAGTATGGGCATAAGATTGAGTGCTTTATCCATCCCCGTCTCATTTTTGTGCATGTAATAGAAAATGCCTCCATCTCCACCCCTATCCTTATTTATTTTTCTCATCCTCTCCCCATTAGGGGTGAATTTTCACAAGTATATATATATATATATATATATATATATATATATAATTCTTTAAGAAATTTAATGAATATAATAAAAAATGTCAAAGTTGCTCTAAGGTAAAATATGGTGTAATGGAGAGCAACTTAGTTTGTCTTTTATTTAAATAAATTTAATTAATTTAGAGATATTTTTACGTATATAGATCCACAAGGTAAAGAAAGAAACAATTATAGGGGAAAAAAGGGGAAGAAATCAGGTTTAATCGAAGATGAAAAATCCTGACTCAAGATTTTTGTTTTAAGAAGAAGATTATTTATTAAATTAAATCAGAAATATTATTATTTTAAAAAGGAATATATATCACATATTTATATGATTATGATTTTTTATTTTTATATTTTTTTAATTCCTTCATCTAGTCCTATAAAAAAGACTAGAACATTACACTACATCACCATAGAGTGGATGGATATTTGAAGTATATTTTCATAATATATGTGCAAGACTATAGTTATATTTTATTTTATGATTTCATCGTCTATGTGCGAGATGAACAAAGTTACTCTACCTTAGAAGTTCGCTATTTAAGCTAGTTCTATAATTATCCAATTTTATTTTATTTTTTGTTATATCTCAATTATCATCTTTTCTAACTCTTTTTCGAGTTTCCTACCAAAGATATCTCATCGAAAATTCTCATGCGTTCCTGGACAATATTCTCTTACATCTATATTATGTGATTACAATAAATCAAGAAGATCACATTCTTCAAATTACATTTAGTTTCACAATCTCAAATAAGACATAAAATAAATCAATCATAATGAGAAAAAAATTAAAATTTTCATTAAATAAAATTATACACTTGTAAGAGACTTCAGTTACCTGTAATAATAGTTTTCATTTTCAATATGAAGACAACATAAATTTGAATGGTTTAAAAGGTATAGAGGAAGGAAAAATGATTGTGAAATTGGGAGAGGAAGGTTTTTGTTTCTTCTTTTTTTTTTTTCTTTTTGGCTCAAAATCAACTAGTGTGATTGGTTCAGTTCCAATTACATATTGAATTAGCTGTTTATTACAATATGATATTTAACTACTAGATAATTGAAATATATGTAGTTGATGTGTATTTTTGAGTCTAATGAATCTTATAAATTTCCAATGCGAGAGACACAGAGATGACAAAAATACTTTTTAATTATGAACAAATTTGACCAGTTCATTTAAATGAACAAAATTTAAAATATAATTTATAATTTAAAGATTTATGATGGAAGACAAGAAGGCTTATATTTTAAGGATTGCTTATCATATAATTATGCAATGTATCTTTGGCTTTTGGTAGGTTTAAAAGGAGAAAGTACCTTTTACATACTCCAAAAATTATTTTAGTAGATAATAGAGAGATTAGGAAAATTTGTTTAAGACTTTGGAGAGAAGATGGACATAAACTTTTGAGCATAGATTTTAGTTACCTCAAAAGAGATAACTTAATGGGATAAAGGCTCTACGTCGTGATGTATTCGTTCGTCTATGGATAGTATTAATTATTATGAATTAAAAGGATTAAGTCTGTTGAGCTTAAATCACTGACTCAAAATATTTAAACTTAAGCTAACAGTAGTATACTCATTGAAACTTTTAATTTTAGTCTCAATCTATTTTTCGACATGAGATTAAATCATTATATTATGATTATTCAAACATTATTGTGCAGTTGATAGGTTTCATGTTTAGATCCATATGAGAATATCATTATATCTATATTAATATAATAGAAACAAATTAATTATATATATATATATAAATATAAAAAGTTGGACATTATAAGAACACTTTAATCATTGAAATATTTTGATAGTAGCATTTGGAATTAGGAAATCTTTCAATACCGCCCATTCTACTACATTCGGATCGGTATTCGTCTCTCCCGCTGCTCCTCCGACTACGTGCGGCCGCTCCTCTGCCGTCAAATGAACTCCAAGGATCTTACTCAGTCCAAGAATCATCTCCCTCGCTGTCTCATGGCAACACCACTCCAAGACTCTTCGCCCTTGGCCGCTGCATCATCCTCTTTCATGGTGCTATTCTCCAACGCCCTCATTTTCTGCATCCTCTCCATTGTCTACTACGCGATCTTGGTCAGTATCATGTTCTTCGTCAGAGCCGTGTTGCGGTACTGCGAAAGACAACGAAAGAGGTTTGTGGTTGCAGCTTTCCTTACCAAAATCCCACGTGCCCTCTACGCCGTCCCTTCGTCTTCTCCTTCGCCGCCTGTTTCCGTGGTCGTTCCCGAGCCTGACATGGAGAGCTGCGTCATCTGCATGGACGAGTTCGTGAGCGGCGAGGAGCTGTGGGTGCTGCCCCGATGCAAGCATTTGTTCCATGGCGTGTGCATCGAGAGATGGTTGCTCGCACCATCGATGACATGCCCCGTCTGCAGGAAGCATGTGATCCATGGAAAAGCCATTGCTCCCAGAAGCCACAACATCGACATCGATACGGATGAACTTCACTTTCTTGTCTCAACGTCAGTGTGATTATATCTGCACGTACGCATAATATGGAATTGTGCTTACAATTCTTGAGAAAGTATGTTAATTATGTTTGATGTATATATGTGAGATAAAAGAGATGAATTGAGAGAATAGTTTTATACAGCTAAAGATTAAAGAGTCTTGTAATATATATTGTGTCTGATCGATAACAAAAAGCTTAAGCTTTAGACTGAATTGACATCTGACCTGATATATGTTCATCAATATTTAATTTCTGATAATATGATAATAGAAAAAGAAAGAGATAGAGAGAGAGAGATAGATTATAAGTAATTGTAATGAATAATAACTGTTTTTCATATGACTATGAAATGTAGAAGGCACCATATTTTTTTAGGGTTCTTCAGTATGGTATGAGAAAGTTTTATTCGAAGATTAGATCTTGGTTATTAGAGAAGATAATATTTTACGAATTCAATTTCGATTACCACTTCAGTTTAGGTTCAATGATCCGACTAATACAATCGAATATGTTTCAACATACTATGTGTTAGAACGTCGAAATGTACTTTCGGAGGATCGAGAGGAGACGAGATAGAAAAAAATAAAATATTATTTGTTATAAATTTATGTTAAAAAATTTACTGATTTGCACGAATGTAATTGTTTAATTATAAAATTTTAAAATATTTAAAATATTTAAATATTTAATTATAAAATTATATTGATACAACTATATCTGAAGGAAAAAAAATATATATATTTCAAAATTTTATTACGGAGAAAATTATTCCTTAGATTTGAAGGATCACTTATTATATAATTATTTATGTATCTTTGGATTTTGGTAAGTATAAAAAGTGAAAGTACCTTTTATATACTCCTAAAATCCTTTTTATTGGATATAGAAATGGAGAATTTTTTTAGTCGTGTGAACTTAGAATTTATGTAATACAAAATATTTTTTTTTCTTCTATTTACTGTATATAGATAAAAGTGTTTTCTATTGACTTCCTCAATCTTATAATGGGCAAAGCAGACTCCTAAGAAAAGTCCACCATCCATATTTAAAGATTAAAATATATTTATCTCTAATTCTTTTGGAAATTCTCCTTATTTTTTATAGGTTATGATTATTATCAATAAATAAATAAACATTATGACTATTAATATTATTATCATTGTTATGATGGACTGCGTGTTATCTCCTTCTTCCATTTAATGAACTTGCTCCACCTCCTCCATGGGCGAGCCTCCTTAGAGGTGTATTCCCGTGCGATGGACCGCGAGATAGGGCCATGGTTGCAACTTCCCGATACGCCGCATGCCCTCCTCTGCCATCGTCATGGCCTTCTAAAGCCGTCATCGTTCCCGAGCATCACGGCGAGAGATGCGTCATCTGCATGGCGGACTTCGTGAGTGGGGAGAAGCTGTGGGAGCTGTCGCAATGTAAGCGTTGGTTCCATGGGAAGTGCATTAGGGAATGGATGCTTGAACCATCAAACACCTGCCCCATCTGTAGACTGACATCTTCCGCTGAACGCCGCAAGAAGAAGAAGAACAAGAACTGATAGCATCGAAATATTAGCATTTTTTCTCCGAAATATGTGGCATGCATGATCCAATTAAGCCCTATGAAGCAGTCAGGACAGAAGCCAATGCAAACTTGAGAAACTACATCGATGAAGCTGCTTCTTAATTTGTTCTTTTGGAACTCCTTAATGAAGAAATTGGATGGTGTAATGGTTGTTGTTAGAATGGGTCAACCAAAAGGTTTTTAATTGCAAAGGAAACATAATACAAAACAATCATAATGAGAAAAACAAAAAATGTTTGAAAAGGTAATGATGTTAAATTTGTCATTAACATTAAACAAAAATATATGCATTTAACAGACGATAGCTACAAATAATTATAAATTCCATTTGCATAAATTATGATAAAAAAAAATTAGTTGAATGTTTTAGCAAGTTTTGAAGGAAAAAATGGTAATAAAATTAGGAGAGGAAGGTTTTTTTTCTTCAAAATCAATTAATGCGATAGGTTCGATTCCAATTAAAACCTTTATTAGTTGTTTGTAGCTAATTTATACGTATGTAATTGTTGTGCATTTTGAGGACAATTGAGTTTTATAAAATTTCTATGTGAGATTTGACAAAGATGACAAAAATACTCCTTTTTATTAAAAAAAATATATTTTTAAAAATATAATTACATAAAAAAATTGATACAAGTATAATTAAAGGACACAAAATTGAATTTGGAAGATTTATTATTGAGGAAGTTATTCGTTATATTTGAAGTATTACTTATTATATAATTATCCTATGTTGTATCTTAGGGTTTTGGTAATGTATAAAATGCATATGTTCCTTTTACATACTCCTAGATTTGTTTTATTGGATATAGAAATGTTATGGAGAATTATTATTAAGACATGTGAGAGGCACAAATTTTGGCCTTAGAATTTATCTTACGTAAAAGAATTTTTTTCCTTCTATTTGCTATATATATATATATATATATATATATATAGAGGAATTCCAACAAATAACACTAAATCAACAAAATTCTTGTAGGGCACTATTTTTTTATTTTGTATTTCTCGATTGACTCTCTCGATCTTATAATGGAGGCTAATTACAGATTACTAGACCTCTATAGTATTTCAGTCTCTAAACTTAAAAAATTCATATTGAAATATCTATAGTTAGACTTCTTTAATATCCTGATCCCTAGACTTAAAAATTTTATATTGAAATCCTTATAATTACGAAAATGAAACACTTAACCTCATTTATCTTAACGTCAAGTTTACTAATAAATGATTTAACACACGATAAGATGTGCATAAATGAGATAAAAATGATGGATAAAAAAGTAATTTAAATAGTGGTAACTATTATAGCAATAGTCAGCAAGAACGATGTGATAGTTAGCTTTACCAATGTCACAAATGATACAAAAATGATAGACAAAAAGATAATTTTAACTTGAACTATATCTTCCATCATTAAGAGTGATGGTATTATGGTATTCAAGGTAAAATGTTTTACTTTCATAATTATAGAGATTTTAATGTAAAATTTTTAAGTCTAAGGACCGAAATGCTAAAAAGATCTAATTATATAGATTTCAATATAAATTTTTTTAGTGTAAGGATCGAAATACTAAAGAGATCTAACTACAATAGGTAATATGTAATTATCCAGATAAAACCAACTACAGAAGTCACCATCTATATTTACCGTGATTAAAATATATTACCTTTGATTCTTTCCAAACTCCACATTTTACATGCTATGATTATTATCAAATATTAAATATTATGACTATTTAAATTATTATCATTGTTATGATTGCAATTTTGTCAAAATTAGAAAACCTTCCCATTTTTTCCGACTAGAATTTAGACTCCGTCCCTCCCACTCCATGCCTATTTAATGAACTTGCTCCTCCTCTAGCGGCCTTCATTTCTCTTCTGCGATCATGTCTAGTTTCTGGAACCTCCTCAGAGCTGTGTTGCTGTGCAGAGAACCAGATAGGTCCGACGTTGTAGCTTCCCTGTACGTCATCAAAGTCGTTGCTTACCCTCCTTTGTCGCCGCCGTCATCTTCTAATGTCATCGCCACTCCCGAGCATCACCACCGTGAGGGCTGCGTCATCTGCTTGGAGGACTTCGTGGGTGGGGAGAAGCTGTGGGAGCTCCCCCGATGCAAGCATAGGTTCCATGAGAAGTGCATCAGAGAATGGTTGCTTAAACCATCAAACACCTGCCCCATCTGTAGGACGCCTCTGGAGAGACAGCGGCCTCTGTCGCTGAAAGGCAGAAGAAGATCAAGAATCGACAACTTTCGACTCCCGGAAGAGGGCTTTTTCCGACTTTTCTAACCAAAAGTCAAACTGCTCTGATACCAAATTCAACGTGCAAATGTAATTAGAATTTTTCGATCCTCAGTGACGTGAGACTGTCTTCTTAGCTCATCTCGCTCTCTCTCTCTCTCTCTCTTTTATCTCATATACATGAATATTATTTTTAAGATGATGATCTTGTTGTATTAATTGGGGAGTCTTTCTAGAATTGAATTTTTGGAACAACTATATCAAAATAATAAATGTAATTAAAAGACTAATAAACTTTACCAATCAAAGAAGACATTTTAAAGAATATATAATCGCCTGAGAAAAAGGAGTGGAATATACAGAGTGAAGAACATAAAGTATTTGACATTATATGGTGCTTTCTGTATGCGAGACGGAATGTACAGCAACATCTTCATACAAAGATAACTTTGAGCTGCGAGATACATTAAACAATCTTGGTTGGGAATAAGATCAGAAAATTCATCGATATATTTTTATCTGCACTTCACCGCCGTGACCGAGGTTACCAAACATCAAAACGTTCCGACCAATAACGGGGTTTCGATGTCGCCGTCGCCGTCGTCGTCGTCGGCATCGTCGTCGTCGGTTTGGATCACATGGACCCGACAGATGGGGCAAGTCAACGGTGGCTTGAACAACCATTGCTTGATGCAGGCCTCATGGAACACGTGCTTGCATGCCGGCATCACCCACAGCTGCTCGCCACCCGCGTACTCCTCCATGCAAATCACGCAGTGATGCAGGTGATGCTCGGGAACGTCTTCGGAAGTCGACGGCAGTAGAGAAGGAGAAGACGGCACGACGTAGATGCCATGTGGGATTTTATCGAGGAAACTCGTAACCATGGACCTCAATTGTAGTGCGTCACAGTAACGGACGAGAGCCAAGAGGAGGAACATCACAGCGACCATGATCAAGACGCCGGTACTGATGGAGCAGAAGAATAAGAAGGCGTGAAATACTAGCATAAAAAAGGATGATGGTTCATCAGCGTCCGGCGCACTAGACGGCGAAGGGGCCTGAACTGGTGGTTCTGCCATGAGAGAGCTGGAGAGATCTACTCGCTAGAGAGACAATTCTCGATCTGAGAAAGATTTCGGTCGAGTTCATTAAATAGCAAAGCAAGGACGACGCGCCGGCCGGTGAACACTGTGAGGGACGAATCCAAAGCGATCATAAGTAGCAAAGGGCGGCATCTAAAAGTTTCTTTATTTGATACGTTCTTTACAAAATTGTAAATGGATAAAAGTCTTCTTTAAAATTTTTCATTATATATATATAATTAATTTTTTAAAATCATATTTGAGGTTAATTATATATTATTCTGTATAATTAGCTATTTTTAGCATCTCGATTCCTATACTTTTAAAAGTTACATTACAATTCGTATACTTATAAAAGTAAAATAGTTAATCTCGTTTCTCCTCTCGACTCTATTGACAAAGATACCATAAGATTTACTACTAAGCACATATTGACTTTGTATAACTTCGATTTATCATTGAGTACTATGATATTTCCATTAGTAGAGTTGACAGCACGAGAAAAAATAAGATTAAATATTTTGATTTTATAAATATAGGGATCTTAATATAACTTTTGAAAGTATAGAAATCGAGATGCTAAAGATAGTTAATTATTAGAGGTAATCTATAATTAGTTTTTATATTTGGGATCTAAATACAAAACCCATCAACTACCCAAGTTTGACCCATATCACTAATATGATCGAGTTTATAAAAATAGTAATAATATTGATAATTGATGAATGTTTTTTTAATAATAATCATAATGTATAAAATAAGAAGTTCTAAAGAATTAGAGACAAAATATTATGGCAAAAGAAAAAGAAAATTTACTGATTCCAACAATTGACGAGTATATTTGCCATATTTGGGTCTCACAAAGCAAATTTATATAATTCGTTAGCCTCCACATGTGTATAAATTAGCTAATGGTTGAATATTATATTACAATGAACAAATAATATTATGTGTAATTGGAATCATGTTAAATATCAAATTATGATGATGAAACCAATTGATAAGTGTTTATGATTTGATCTACGTTTTTTAGTGACGCGGGATGTTTCGATCAGGATGAGACAATTAAAGCAGGAAGAATCATGTTGGGCCGGATAGAACATGTCAGAAGATTGAACGTCGAACCGGATGATCGACCGATATATCGATAGAAGGCTTCAAGCCATGGATTCGGGCATCGGGTTAAGAAGAGCAGAAATTGTGTCAAGGATATCGGAGTTATGGAGTCAACTGGTCGATTGGGCAATAGGCCGCAAGAGAGGACGATGTGCCAAAGAATCGGACGAAGCGTCGATGGACCAATGACATGCCGGACAACATGATTCAAGCTTAATAATAATTATCTAGATCGAAGTATGTTTTTACACATGTAGGATTAACTACGATAACAAGACATAAAGTAAAATGAAGTCCTGGAGTCAAGAATGCGATTTCATTGAGAGTTCAAGAGTTCGTCGGAAGTCCAAACGTTAATCGGAAGTTCTACAGGAACCAGCCGAGAAGTCTCAGAGCTTGTTAAAGAAGCTCGTCGGAACTCGCTAAGAAGATTGTCGTGAAGTCCAGGAGCTTGTCGGGAGTCCATTGGAATATCACCGAGAGATCGTCGGAAGTTTGTCGGATGCCTGCTGGAAGAAACCAAGACTTACGGATTTGTTTAACTTAAGTATGTCTTAGATTTCGTAGTTAGCATGTAATTGGGATTTGATTTAGGTTAACCCAATTATGAGCCAATTGGGCCCATGTAAGGACTATGTTGGGCCCAATGAAAGGCCCAAACAATGACCCAAGAAGTTGCACCGTCGTGGCACAGTCTTCGAGACTGTGTCAAGTGGTGGTATCGCCCTTGACAGGGTGTCAGGTGGTGGTACCGTCAGTCTAGGTGGTGGTACCACCCGATGGCCCAGTGCCAGGTGGTGGTACCGTCAAACTGAGCGGTGGTACCACCCAGTGCAGTGTCGACTGACACTAGCGGTGGTACCACCCAGCACAAGTGGTGGTACCGCCCGGACCTACGAAACCCGAAATGAGATGTTTTTAGGCTTTAAGTTTAAATCAACTTGAAGCCTACACAAGCACAGAGAGATTAAAAGTGAAGAAATGTTGGTGCAATCACTTGAGTAATCCCCTCCTCTGGTCTAAGTTTAGAATTCTATTTAGGAGTGCGTATGCTTAAAAAGGTTATCTCCTAAACCTGTGAAAAGGAGAAGAGTGGTGTAAGAAGGAGGTTGATATTCGCCTATTAAAGGAAGATCGATAGTGGATGTCGGTGGCCTCGACGGAAGAGGAATCAGTGAAGTGGATGTAGGTCACGACGACCGAACCACTCTAAAATCTGGTTTGCATTTCGTCTTGAGCAATTTACTTTACTGTAAACCTCTTAACTTGCTTTACATCCACTACGCATCTTACGTATGCTTTCAAGCTATCTTTACAAACATGTGTTTCAAGTTAAGTTTCCGAAATCGGTTTTCAACGTACGAGAGATTTTCCAGAACCGACGTATTTTACCGTTGTACTATTTCACCCCTCCTCTTAGTACCGACTCTTTTCCTAACAAATCGAACCAATCATGCTAATTGATTTGAAAGAAAAAAAAACACCCTCTTCTCATGTTTTTACCATGTATTTTGGAAAAGGGAAGAGAATAATTTTGATTTATTTTAAATTGCAACTATTTGGGGATCAAGCTCGGAACTATCAAAGTACTTACCTAAGCTAGCTGACACATTCCAAGACCACAATTTTCTCCCCATAAGCAAACATTCAATGAGAGAGAATGAGATCATTTTCTTTTATTATTATAATTTAAAATAAAATTTATTATTATAGGCAGCTATCATCTCTTTTATAGTTTTGTTTAGTGATAAATTTTATATCATTACCATTTCAGAGTTAATATCATTATTGTATCATAGGATGGGATTCGAACAAAAATCCGCTAAGAGAATTTTCCCTAACATAATTTTGATGCTTCCCGATTATATTTTTAGCTTTTTTATGAATAAAGTCTATTATATTTTACTTTGATTTAATATTGAGGTATAAATATTTAAATAATTCAATGAGGATAGGACACCTTTGATTAAAAGTGATGCTCAACAATAAAAATAAGAGAAGAAAAAGAGAATGAAAGGAGGATAAGTTCCACAAAATGATCATCAAACTAGTCTTCGATGTCATAATTTTATAAATGATGTGAATCTAATTTTATAAATCTTATCATATCAATTCAAGGATCAAGATTTTGATTCGATTTAACTTGTTCACCAAGTTCAAATTTATCTTACTTTAATCGAATCGAATCGAAAACTATTTGCAATTCGATTCCATCTTAATGATTCGGTTTGAATTATCTTAAGCTACTGCCCTCCATAACCTGTTAACATGGTTCTTCATCACATATCTACTGACATATATATACGATCACATTGCGAACACAACACTAGAATATAGCTCGGAGGTGGAGTTATTGGTGGTCTTGTTGTTGTTTGGGTGGCTTCCGGGAGCACCAGCTTCTCCGTGGATCATATGTTTCCTACATCCTACATCGAGAATGGACAAAGTAGATGCATAGCATCTTGGAATGTATGCCATGCAAGTACATTCAGGATTCAAACCCATGGCTAAGCTACTCATTTAATTCTGTCAAAACCAACCAAAGACAAACCTCCAATACATCATCAAGTGTGATTTGAATTGTGAATACATTAAACTATCTTAACGAAATATAAAAGCTAGATGAGGCTAATAAGAAGAACATCCATCCATATATTTTGTATCTGCAGACTTGATCACCATGACCGATGTCACCAAACATCACTGTGTTCCGACCAATAACGGGGTTTCGATGTTGTCGTCGTCGTCGCCGCCGCCGCCAGAAGTGGTGGCTTCTACATGGATCACATGGTCCCTACAGATGGGACAAGTCAATGCTGGCTCAAGCAACCATTGCTTGATGCAGGCCTCGTGGAACACGTGCTTGCATGCCGGCATGACCCACAGCTGCTCGCCGCCCGCGTACTCTTCCATGCATATAACGCAGTGATGCAGCTGATGCTCGGGAACGTCATCGGAAGTCGACGGCAGTCGAGAAGTAGAAGACGGCACGACGTAGATGCCATGTGGGATTTTATTAAGGAAACTCGCAACCTTGGACCTCCATTCTCGTGTTTCGTAGCAATCGCAAATAGACACGACGAGGAACATCACGGCGGCCACGAACAAGAAGCTGGAAATGGGGAAGACGTAGGCTAGGAATAACTGAAATGCTAGCATCATAAAGGACGGGTCACCGGCGTCTGGCACACTAGAGGGCGAAGGGGCCTGAGTTGGTGGTTCTGCCATGGGAGAGCTGGAGAGATCTACTTACTGAAGAGACAGTTCTCGATCTGAGAAAGATTTCGGTCGAGTTCATTAAATAGCAAAGAGAGGACACCGCGCGGGCCGGTGAACAGTGTGAGGGACGAATCCAAAGCGATCTAAAAGTTTCTTTGTCTGATACGTTCTTTACAAGATTGTAAATGGATAAAAGTCTTCTATAAATTTCCTTCATTATATATATAAACTAATTTCTTTTGAATAATAGTCATAATGTATAAAATAAGAAGTTCTAAAAGAATTAGAGACAATATATTATGAAAAAAAAGGAAAATTTTACTGATTCCAACAATCTTCATTGAGGAGTATATTTGCCATATTTGGGTCTCACAAAGCAGCTAATGGTTGAATATTAGATGACAATGAACAAATAATTTAGTGTGTAATTGGAATCGAACCAATCATGCAAATTGATTTGGAAGAAAAAAATAACATCCTCTTGAAGGGAAGAGAATAATATTGATTTATTTTAAATTGTAACGATTCAATTTTAAAATTTTTTTTTAATGGTAAACGACGAAGGGGTATCGAGCTCAGAACCTTACGATGAACTATTAAAGTACTTACACCTAACCTAGTTGGCGCGTTCGAAGACCACTATTTTCTCCCGATAAACAATCACCTAATTAAACCTTCAATGAGTGAAACAATATCATTTTATTTTATTATTATAATTATAAATATAATTTATTATTATAGGAAGCTATCATCTCTTTTATAGTTTTGTTTAATGATAAATTTTATATCATTACCATTTCAGATTTAATATCCTTACATAATTAACATAATTTTGAGAGCTCTTGGACTTCATGATGATCTTCTTAGCGAGTTTCGATGAGCTTCTCTAGCAAGCTCTAAGACTTCTCGGCTAGTTCCGTCAGAACTTCCGACAAACGTCCGGACTTCCGACGAACTCTCGAACTCCCAATGAAATCGCGTCCTTATCCATTTGATTTGTCCTTTGGACCAATAATTCTATACTAAAAAAATTACTTTTTTTTATCACCATTTTAAATAAAAAATAACTTGAATGAAAGAGAACAAGGTGATTAAAATATTTTATATATATAAAGGATAAGTGACGAACGTAGAATTTAAACTAAGGATAGTAGCAAGTTGAAACTTCATCCATATATTTTGTATCTTGCAGACTTGATCACCATGACCGAGGTCATCAATCATCATTGTGTTCCGACCAATAACGGGGTTTCGATGTTGTTGTCGTCGTCGTCGTCGCCGTCGTTTCCGGAAGTGGTGGCTTGTGCATGGATCACATGGTCCCTACAGATGGGGCAAGTCAATGCTGGCTTAAGCAACCATTGCTGGATGCAGGCCTCATGGAACGCATGCTTGCATGCCGGCATCACCCACAGCCGCTCGCCGCCCGCGTACTCTTCCATGCAAATAACGCAGTGATCCAGCCGGTGCTCGGGAACGTCATCGGAAGTCGACGGCAGTCGAGAAGGAGAAGACGGCACGACGTAGATGCCATGCGGGATTTTATTGAGGAAACTCGCAGCCATGGACCTCCATCGTCGTGTTTCAAAGCAATGGCACAAAGCCATGAGGAGGAACACCACGGCGACCAAGAGCAAGAAGCCGGAACCGGTGGCCAAGTGGATCAGGAGGATGCGAAGCACTATCAGCATCAGGGATGGTTCTTCAGCGTCTGGCGCACTGGACGGCGAAGGGACCTGACTCGGTGGCTCTGCCATGAGAGACGATTCTCGATCTGAGAAACATTTCGGTCGAGTTCATTAAATAGCAAAGAGAGGACACCGCGCGGGGCGGTGAACAGTGCGAGCGACGAATCCAAAGCGATCATAAGTAGGAAAGGACGGCATCTAAAAGTTTCTTTATCTGATACGTTCTTTACAAGATTGTAAATGGATAAAAGTCTTCTTTAAATTTCCCTCTCTATATATATACACAAACTAATTTCTTTTCATTATATTTGGGATGTAAATGCGAAACCAGTCAACTACGCAAGTTTGACCCCGATCACCAATATGATCGAGTTTATAACGATGGTAATAATATTGACAATTGCATAATTTTCCTTTTTAATAATAATCACAACGTATAAAATATGCAGTTCCAAAAGAATTAGAAACCATATCTAATGGAAAGAAAAGGAAAAACTTACCCATCCAAACCATCTTCATTGAAGAATATATTTGTCATTGTGTCTAACAATGACAAATTGGTCAGTTTCTATATATGTACAAATTAGCTAATTTTGTTTAAATATTATATTATAATGAACAACTAATATAGTGTATCATTGGAATCGAACCATGCTAATTGATTTAGACATTATCTTCCCATTTAATTATCATTTTTCCTTTGTATAACTATATATACCTTGTAAATTTTCTACAAAACAATATACATTGTTAGGGGTAAAATTACATAGGGGACACCTTGATGTCATGTGGCTGTCGATGCTAAGTATCCGAGACCTTTGTTACATATTTAGTTGGTTTTGTTTAAGTCGTGCGGCACCCTTGCATGTTCGTCCGTAAAAGTCAGCCTCCTCGAAACCTCTCATGATCCCTTAGGACCTACAAAAGAGAAAACGGGTTAGAGAAAGCGCCTCACTCGGGATCCACAAGTAAACGTTCTAGGAAACACATCATAGACAATGCAAATTACAAACAGACTTTACAAGCTCTGAACAGTTGTACAACAAAGAATCAAAATGGTCCACTATAGACCGAATATCTCTCACAAGTGTCCACATGACACAATATTTATTTATAAGTCTAAGAAGGCTGCCAAACTCAACTAAAATGAGGTTGTTAAGCCTTCAACTGTTCCTCTACATGTTGTGCAAAGCATGAATAAATAGAAAGACACGAATATAAATAAATATTACATCGAACATCCTGTTTAGAACTTTATCCGTGACATTCTCCCCCACTTATTCCTTCGACGTCCTCGTCGAAGCCTTTATCGACACTGCAACTCCTCGCCTTTGCTGAGTCTTTAATATTCTGCTCCAGCTGCAATACGCCTCTTGGCTCCTAGTTGCTCTCCACTGTTGTTTTTAAGTAGTCGAACCTTTGATCTACCATGTTGCTTCAACTCGCCAATGACTGACTCTAGTGTCGGGTTAGCTGAGTTGTGTTGATCCCTGTTGGTTCCTGCAGATCCTTCAGATGAAGGAAAAGATCATCCTTACTATGCGCCAATCTCTCAAATGCCTTATGCTGCTTGAACTAGGTGGATGCTTGTTGGAGCTTTAACGAGTATTATCTCGTAAACTTATGAAGTTTTGGGTCCTTCCTCTACAAAATTTGCCTATTGACTCTTCTTTCACTTAGTTGTCACTTCCAAGTAGATTCGCATCACTTCCACTTTCGATTGGTATTTTGTTGGGAAATGAAGCAGATAATCTGCTCTCAGTAGCACTAATCAATATTGGTGAAGATTTGACAACTATTATCTTCTAATATCTTCGAATGGTATTTGAACCTGTGCAGAGCTCCTTTGCTGGATAGATAAGAGAATTAGGGTACTCGGTTTCGCTTATTCTCTTAAGGGTTGAGACGACCATGGTTACTTGACTTCACCCACATCCTCAAGGGTTATACTCTATGCATCGAGCTAGTTATTGACCTTTGCCTACTCTTTGCTCACACTTCTGAAGCACTCGAAGTGTTTGCACTCCTTGCATTGAGTTAGCTACTGTGATTCACCTTCTCAATGCCATCAAATTTCTGGAATGCCAAAAGTTTTCACCCCAACTTGGAGTAATTCTCTAATAGATTTGGTCACCTCTGGGATTGTACCGTCGTCTCCATCAACCCTGTCACCTACTCCACTAAGTAGAAAAGGTATAGCTCCGTGTACTGCCTGCTTTGCTCCTTGGTCGTGCACTCTTGCATGACCCAAAGTCCTTCACTTTCGGCTATCTTGATGAGAAGCTTGTTGACACTGGTCTTACAAAGTTCCTTGGCCTCTGCCCTTCAGCCTTATCTCGGTACTTGGAGTTTGCCTCTGCATGCTCTACCTCCTCAGCCTATTTCACGACCAAGCGCTCTCCCTTCATGAGAGCAAGGGGTCAATGATTTTCATGGAAGTCCCGCCTCTATGGTACCATGGCACTGCCATGCCCATGGCCCTACTATCTGTTGCCTATCATCTGCATCCCTTTTCTTCACGATTAGTAGATATGTCTTTATGGCACTCCTCCGAGTCCACCTCCATTCTAACTTATGCTTGATTTTGGGTAGCTAAGTCTCTCTAGACTCATCGTCGCTTTCTCGGCCCTTTCAACCCCCTGCTTCAACATCTCGATATTCTCCAAGCAGCTTCCTTTGGTCGATGGAAAGACAGATAGACTGCAACTCCAATGCATGGCCTCTGCCATCATGTTGTAAGGTTTGCACCTCTTCTATTCTCCTTAGCTTTCTTGGTAGTAACGTTCACTTACTCGATCTTGTCATCTGACTTGTCGAGCTCCCTTAAGCGAATATAGGCTCTGGAGAAGTCCAACTCTCCAACTTCTTCGATCATACCTCTGTATGATCAAGTCTCTCTCATGGGACTCACTGGTACTTGCATTCAAACTTTTTCCTCGGTGGTACACAGCCCTCATATACTGATGGCCAAGGCTTTCATCCGATACAAAATTCGATGCACGCACGAAAGACCCACCTCTACGGTACCATGACCTTCATTCTTTGAATCCATAGCCCTTCTTGTCATTGTGTTGTTCACTGAAGTGGAGCTCCTAATAGCTCCCGATCATACCTCTGTATGATCTAGTCTCTCATGAGACCAGATCCGTGTGTATTGCATTTCCACGAACTGTTCCACCACGATCTGTTGCACCATGTCGCCTCCTAGTAACATCTCCATTGCATTCTGATCATTGTGGGATGAACTCGAATTGTGATCCCTCCATGTGTGGCCTTTGCTAATGGGTCTCTTCTACCTTCGATTTTGTTCGCTCTTTTGGCAATCGACATTCATTTACTTACTCTTGGGTCACACCTAAATGAAGCACTGCTCTAAGATAGTCTGTTACCAATAGCTCCTGAAGTCCACCGACTTCGCTGAAAATGATGTACCGTTGTCTGGATCCTGGGCCTCTGCCCCTACCAGCCCAATCTCCACTATGCATTGCTTCCTTCATGGCAACTTGAATGGCAACACTATAGCATATTCTTCAAGAGTACCTGCCTCTGCATCCTCTTGCCTCGTGCCAAGGCCTTCTGAACCTGACTTCGTCTCTACAAGTTGAGTCGCCTTAGTTCCTCTATCAAATACTTTTCCGAGATAAGGTGCATGTGCCCAAAAGCTCCCTTCATCTTTGGAACTATGCAAGATGAGTTCGCTCCATTAGAATGAAGGACCCATGGAATAACATGATCCTATTCTTGCCTTTGCAAGAGTTTATATACTTGACCTCTGTCTAAAGAAAGCTCTATGTCTCCGCTCTATGTTCCAACTTCTATGTCGGCTCCATTCATACAGCTTGGGTACTTCACCAAGTTACACCCAAGTTGGTCCGCTCATTGTTTTTGTATTGAGTTGATAGTGGCCCTCGCGCCCACCATTCCACGGGTCAACTCTCCATTGAGTCTGATCTCCATATCGACTCCAAATGTACCTTTATTTGTATTGTTTTAGGTCGCTCCCCCACTTGATATCGTAATGCATCCACCAATGCATTCTTTCAAGCGAGATCATGCGATGACTCCTCGCCGTTCACTCGGTCCATTGAGCTTCGTGGAGTTGTTATTTTTGAGGTACTCCTCCTTAACATGTGCGGTCTGTTGTACATAATTCTTCCTTTGGAGAGTCGGGTCTTATCCCTCCTAGATATCTATCCCATTGGAGCAATATCTCTCTTCATTTCGGAGACCACCATCCCCTTGGACTACTCCGATTTGCTAAACAAACTGCGTATTGTTCTGTCTCATGCAAACGCACTTGCTAGATTGCGACTCTACGTCAATACAGCCCCCGCTGCACCACTCAAGGCCTAGCAACATGTTGACCTCGCTACACACTTCAGTCTCTTATGGATGTATCCTTCACATGCCGAAGAGAAAGTTTCAATGCTCAATGGCATCGAGTTTCAGTCGCCTTGGGATGGCCATGAACATTCCATTATATGCATACAAGCCCTTGCATGAGTACCGAATTCTTCGAGTTAGCAATTACCCTCACCTCTATGAGCTTTGCACAACTCTTTCGGTCACTGAGCAACTCATTTCACCATGTATGGTCTCATCCTTTACCAAGCGTCTCGCTTATCTTGAGCACCATCAAGTATAGTTGTTTGAACCGTAGCTCAAACTCAACCATCCCAACCTTTGTGCGCTCCGCATTCTTCCCAGCTTGCTTATCCTCATGGTGCCTCTTGCGTGAAGGGTTGGCTATTCCTCTGAATGCCACTCTCATATGCCCGCTCCTCTGAGCGACTCATTTTCCCTACATCTCCATGCTCGTTTTCCCCCAAACGGTCGCGCGTGCTAGCTGCTCTCAACACAGCCCCGCTAGGTCCCCTACGTTTACATGCCAAGTGTTTCTATGAGTGCTTGTCCTACTCTGATACCATATATTATGGGCTTAACTAGTTTTGCCTAAGTCATGCGGTACCCTTGCGTGTTCGTCTGCAAAGGTCAGCCTCCCCGAAACCTCCCATGGTCCCTTAGGACCTACAAAAGAGAAAACAGGTTAAAGAAAGTACCTCACTCGGGATCTACAAGCAAACATTCCAGGAAGCACTTCATAGACAATACAAATTATAAACAGACTTTACAAGCTCTGAACAATTACACAACAAAGGGTCAAAATGGTCCACTACAGACCGACTATCTCTCACAAGTGTTCACATGACACAACATTTATTTACAAGCCTAATAAGGCTATCAAACCCAACTAACAACTAAAATGGGGCTGTTAAGCCTTCGACTGTTCATCTACATACTATGCAAAGTATGAACAAACAGAAAGACACAAACATACACAAGTATTACATCGAACATCCTGTTTAGAACTTTGTCCGTGACACCTTGGCGCCAAATGACCAAGTTTAGTAAGTTGATTGTTGATTCCTTGTCGTTCGATCGATACTATATGGCCGAGAGTTACCCCATCTTGTGTTTGATGTAGCACAATGACATTTGTGCCTGAGATCGTTGCATCACATTCTTCATTATTAAAGCACACCATGAAGATGATTGATGTCATGTGACTGTCGATATCTTAGTGCTAGATGATTGACACCTCGATGTCAAGTGTCCGACACCTTGGCGCCAAATGACAAGATTTGGTAAGTTGATTATTGATTCCTTGTCGTTCGATCGATACCATATGACCGAGAGTTACCCCATCTTGGGTTTGATGTAGCACAATGACATTTGTGCCTGGGATTATTGCATCACATTCTTCATTATTAACACACACCATGAAGATGATTGATGTCATGTGACTGTCGATATCTCAGTGCTAGATGATTGACACCTCGATATCAAACGTCCGACACCTTGGCGCCAAATGATAAGATTTGGTAAGTTGATTGTTGATTCCTTGTCGTTCGATCGATACCATATGGCTGAGAGTTACCCTATCTTGGGTTTGATGTAGCACAATGACATTTGTGCCCGAGATCGTTGCATCACATTCTTCATGATTAACGCACACAATGAAGACCACTATAAAAGGCTCCTTATGTATATTTCAAAGACATATCTCTCTAACTTTAAGTTCGATTTAATCATTGAACCACTTGCTAACTTAAGCATCGAAAAGCTATTGTTGGAGACGTCCTAACGTAGTTTTGTATTTATCTGCTCAAATTTCATACTAGTTCAGGAAAGCTTGGCTCGAGCTTGACTCAGAGAAAAAGAGTTTCTTGAATCTGAATTAGCTTCCACGTTAGACAATCAAAATCTGACTTTCTTATCTTCCTTAGCTTCCTCTTCATAAGAAGGGACAACGTCGATGGCGTGCGGTCTTAATGTTGCTTATTAGGAAGAAAGATTAAACTACAGAAAGAGAAAAAAAAAAGAAAAAAAAACCAATATTCTGAAACCCTACAACTTGACTGCAACAAATTAGAACAGAATAAACTCCATCGATATATATTTATTTACAGCAGCTGTACACAAATTTCCACATCACGTATTTGGAGACTTGACCACAATGACGAAGGTGAATTATCTCATAAAAAATAGATACGTGTCGTCGTAGTTATTGCTGTTGTTGCGGCTTCCGGCACCACTGGTTTCTCCCTGCGTCACCAGCTTCCTACAGACGGGGCAGGTCGCTGATCGTACGAGCAGCCATGGTTTGATGCACACCCCATGGAACAAATGCTTGCACCGGGGCAGCATCCACAGCTCCTCCCCATTCACGAACTCTTCCAGGCAGATGACGCAGCTCTGCACGTCTGGCTCGGGAACGATGATGGAAACAGAAGTCGTCGACGACGAAGAAGAAGAAGAAGATGAGACTACGTAGGGGGACCGCGGGATCCTTGCCAACATGGTCGCCACCGCGGACCATTTTCTTTTTCTCTCACGGTGCTTCATCGTTGCTTTGTAGAAGAAGAAGATGATGGACACGATCACGAAGCCGGCAATGAAGAAGAAGTAGGAGACGAGGAAGTCGGAGAATAGCACCGTAAACAAGGATGGTGCGATGTCTGATTCATCATCGGACGAAAATGGCTCGAATGGTGTCACCATGGTAGAGATGGAAAGAGCTACGAAGGAGACGATTCTTGGTCAACCCATCCAGTTCGTTAAATATCCCGCGAGGTGTGAGAGAAATGAATTCCGATCCGAATCTAAGTAGGAAAGAGTGGCAACGAAAGGTTTCCTAATTTGATATGCTACTTACAAAACTTGCAATAAATGGATAAAAGTGTTCTTAAAATTTCGAGCTATATGTATATAAATCTGAAACCTCTCAACCATGCAATTAGACACCACGACATACTCATCCTCGTACCCACCGCATTCTCCATTTAGACAAGGTAGAGGCAAAGACATGAATCTCCATCGGGGGAAGGAATCGATAGGTTCTATATATATATATATATATATATATCAGATTCAAGACATAGGATAATTATATACTAAGTAATTCTTAAAAAATAAGAAATCTTTTCTTGGATCATAAATCTAAACAAACTTGTCAAATTTTTCTAGAACTAAATATATCACGTATTTTTGGGAACAAAATTATGAAATTCAATAATCTTTTTTACTGAGTATTTTTACCATCTTTTTAGGGCGAGTTTTTAAGAAAAACTCCATGTTTGGATTTTTCACATAAAGTACCCCCTTATTTTTAATATTCTTGTAGATTAGTCCTTACTTTTTCAAATACCTAGAATGTCCTCCTACTAAAAAAATATATTTTTCCATGAAAAATCAGCTAACCATATCGATCCAATATTGGAAAGAGATTTGATAACTTATAATTTGTTTTTAGCTCGAGTGAAATTATCTAATCTGGTGAACCCCTGCGCTTATAAGATATATGGATTATTCGACTACTCCAGTAATATAAAATTAAGCATATTTATTGGTAAAAATCTTTTGGGCCCTACTTACATCATATATATCATAATTTATATTAGGAGAGCCAAGGTCTCTTGGACCGGGGGAGACAAGTAATTAGGTGTGTCATAATGGCTTAAGAGAAATTATTTATTCTATAAGCAATCATAAACGATAGTAAATAACTTGATACATAAAATACAATCATCGAGGAAATGAGCAAAGTCAAGTAACCATTGTATTCTCAACTTTGAAGAGAATAAGTGAAACCGAGTATCATAGTTTTCTTATTTATCCAATAGAGGAGCTCTAGATTGTTCAAAAATCATTCAAATAAACTTAATGAAAGATAACAATTATCAATTCTTCACCCATGGTGATTGATTTCATCGAGAGTAGATTGTCTATTTTATTTTTTAATAAAATATTAATAAAAATAGAAGTGATGCAAACTTAGTTGGAAATGATAACTAAGTAGAAGATGAATCGATGGACAAATTTTGTAGAGGAAAGACCTTAAATATTTCAAAGACTACGAGATAATACTCACTAAAGTTCAAATAGACATTCACCCAATTTAAACGGTGTTAGACGTTTAAGAGATTAGCGTACAATAAGGAATATTTTTTCCTTTATATGAGAGATATATAGGAACTAACAAAGATTAACATAACTTAATCGACTCTACACTTGAGTCAAAGTTATTAACGAGTTAAAACAACATTGGTGGATCAAAGTTTAACTACGCAACAATAGTAATGGAGAGTAACTAGGAGACAAGAGGCTCATTTTAACTAGAGCAAAAGATTAAAAATTTAGTAACGACGAGGAGATGCAATATCCGTAAAGGTTTCAATAAGGACGTGAAATAAATAAGTAGGGAAGAATATCACAATAAATCTATACAAAAAGTGTTTAATGCAATATTTATATATGTTTATGTCTTTCGATATACTTTGCACAGCATGCAGAAGGCTTATAGTAGGCTTGATAGCCCCATTTTAGTTGGTTTTTATGATCATTTTAATCTTGTAAATATAAATTGTGTATAGTCATCATGTAGAGACAAAACTATCCGAAAATATGTCATACAAGTAACAATTTTAGGAGTTTTCTAACTTCGCAAAATGGTGCAAAGTATTGGCTAATATAGTATCCTAGAGCTACCCAAGTAAAACATGGTTGAATAAACCTTTGGGGTATTATCCAGGATTGGTACACTACCTTATTCTATAGTAATTTTATGTAGGGTAGGACTTTTGGTCATGATAGACCACCTTGAACCCATTTTTGTGCGACCATTTAGAACTTGTAAAGTCTATTTTATAATCTGTATTGTTTATCAAATATTTACTGAAATGTCTACTAGTGGGATGTCAAGCTAAATGTTTCATCTAACTTGTTTTCTCTTTTGTAAATCCTTAAAAGATCATAAAAAAGTTTCGATGAGATTAACCCTTTATGAACGGATACTCAAGGATGTTATAAGATTTAGGCAAAACCAACTAAATTTTATACATAAAGCTTATTATTTAAAGCCCCCTTCTTACTATTTATAATTCTTCTAATTCTACTTTTGTCCTTATTAGTGCACTTTATTTTTATCATCAGCGCTCCTCATCGATTAAAAAAACAATTGAAACATGACATATTTTGAGTTAATATAATTGACCTAAGGTGATATCTTTTAAGCAATTACAAAATATACATAATCCTAAAAATATTAAATTATTATAATAAATATATAAAAAAAATTAGCTCTTCTTCTATCTTTAATTAATTAATTTATATATTTCTCATTGTGCATCACCTACAACTATCAAGAGGAGGAGAGAGGAAGCGAACAAAAGATGGTTCACATAAGGAGTCAAAATTTTCTTTATTAAAATTTAATTATAAATTAAGGATATATATCTATTTATAAAAAATAATTAAAAATAATTAAAAATTTTAATATGAGATTCTAAATAACAAGAACGGGTGGTGAATAGTAATATGCTTACGGCGCCCATTTAACCTTTTCGATCCATAGACTGGAGTGATCCATTGAATCATTAGCCTCTGTGTCCGGACTCGTCTTACTGGGGGAGACGTCGAGGCCGGAGGCTACACGAGAGACCCAGAGAGCGACGCAGGGGTTAGATTCCCTTGCCTTGCGCTCGTCGTTATCGTTCGTAGTTTCTGTTCTGGCTCATCTCTTTTTTCTCTTTTCTGTTTGATTAGGGTTTTCATGTGTCGGATTTCCGGTTGTATCTGAAGTAGGAACGAATCGTTCGTAGTACTTCCGACTTTATACCTTCACTTGATTGATGTTTTTGTGTTTGAATGGTAGAAACGTTTGGTGAAGCATCGAAATAATGAGTCAGTTGGTTTTCTTGGTGAAATCATGATAGGATTAGAAAGTTTTTCCTTCTTTCTTGGCTGATTAGAATTTTAGTTAGATGATACAGTTAAAATCAAGGATGTTTCGGAGGCTTGTCTCGCTCGAAACTGTTGTCTATCAATTCCTATTATTTTTCCGTATAGAAGGTCAAGAACGATAACAATATGGGGGAATTACCCGTTATAGGAAAAGGGAGGGCGAAGATTGGGGCAGTGTTTGAGTAGATTTAGGAATTGTTGACCTTTGATATCTAATAGTATTGCATCTGTAATAAGAGGAGGTCACGGCTAACTCATTGGCTGGCTTTATAAGTTATTTCCCTTCTGTTTATGTATTTATTTGTTTGTGAATATATATATTTAATGTGTTGGAGGGCAGCAGAACTTTGGTATTGGAAAGGAGTTTAATTAATACATGGTTCATGGGAGAGGAGAAATCCATGAAAGCCTTAATTTGTTATCCTTCATTTTCTTCTTTTATAAATATCATGGAACCGTTGTTTTGGCTTCGAAGTTATGAGGAAAGCACCAAATTGTTTGTCTGCTCTTTCGCAAATGCAGTCGACAAGGTTGATTGCATCTTGAGATTCCCTCTATTTATTCATTTATTGTTGTTAACCCCTTTGGAGATAAACAATCTATCTTTTTTTCGCAAGTGGTAAGTGGTGAAGACGGGATATGATCCCTTGGTATCAGCGTCAAGGTTTTTACCAATTTAGCTAATTGACACCTTTTTAAGAATTTGTAGGATGATGATTCGAACCTCAACTTAAGGTGAGTCAGGTTCATCACCAACAATGATTTAGTTGTAAAAATTTATTGAATGAGAATTGAATACCTCAACCTAGAATAGGTAATCAGATACACCACCACTAGACTAGTTGTTAAGATGTAATTATTGTAGGATGGGGATTTGAACCCTCGATCTAAGATTAGTGCGTCAGGTACACCACCATCAGACTAATTATTTGGGTCATAAAATTTATATGATGATAATTCGAACCCTCAACCTAAAATAAATGAGTCAAGCACATCATCATCGGAAAAATTATTTTTGTGTAATTTAATAAGTGAGTCAAGTACATCACTATAAGCTCTTATTTATATAAGATTCTTTACATGCTTAATTTGCTTGTAGTATTACTCTTTTTGGCTGTGTTTCAATGGTCAAGTTGTTAATTATATTTGTGTCCATGCAGATTCCTTGAATAGGGCCAGATGGAACATCTCAAGGCTTCAAACAACCTTAATCACAGCAAAGATGGCATCAGTAACTCTTATGGGGCAAGCATAAAGGGTGGAACAGGATGTGAGGAGAAGAGAGCTGCAGTTCAGACAGAGATTGCTAGAGTTAACCAACTTCCGTCTAATAGCAGCTATGCAGTACATCGCATGCGAGTGCTGAACAAACTTCTGCATCTTTTGTCCGTTCAGGTTACAAGATAAACTCTATTTTTTGAAATTTTATTATTTGTATATTTTTTAGAGTAAAATTATTTAGATTGACTATTATTATGTATTCTCATATTTGACTTTTAGATGTGTATTATATGTCATATTGCTGAAGTAGATAAAGTAGTCATCTTATTGCATAATCTTGTGAGTATTGGTTTGGGATATTGGAACTTTTAAGAGCAGTAACTAAAATCGTAATATCTCCAAACTGTTAACAGACCCCTTAATATTAGAATTTTAACCAGAACGCTATGGAATTCATTTATGAAGAAAATTTTAAAGATAAGTTTCGATGTGTTTCATACCTGAAACCAGAATTAATAAGATGAAGAAAGATGCTAGGCAAACTTTATATGAGTTTTGGTTATTTTGCCAACAAGATAAATTTCATAGAGCTTTGGCTTTCTGTTACATCAGCCACCAATATGCAATGATGAATGTGCTGCTCGTAGGAGGTTGCCCATCCATGTCTAATGATGGCTGATTAGAATTCTACTGTTGTTCACTGTGCAAAATTAGAAGTTACGTATTTGTAGAGTTTGGACTTAATTTTATAGCATCTCCTTCCTATATTTCCCATTGTGCTCTCTCTTCTTTGCAGAGGAGTGTCTCTCAGGATGAGGAATTGGAGCTTCTTTTTGCAAGCCTTTCTCTGTGAAGGTGGGTAAATGCAGTATAGCTATAAATATTTAAGTCTTAGTTGTATTATTTGATTTTAATTATTATGCTACTGAAGTGAGCTGGAAGCTATTAGCTTGAAATTAGTTTGATTGATGCCTTCTTAATACTGCAGATGTGACCAATTTTTTCAACTTTGTCATCCCTTAATGTCTTAGGTGCATTTGGCATCCATTTCTAGAAGTGAAAAAAAAAATCAGTATATATACATTTTTTCTGCTAGTTTTGAAGTATGCTTGCTAGTCACCACTGAGATATCACTTCAAAAATCTGAAATCAAAAAGACATTTCACGAGCACAAAACTAAAAGCAAATTTTACATCTTCAATACGAGTTTAGTTACGGCTTTTATTTTTAATTTGAGAAAAATGCTCTTCTATGAATCTTCTAGTGGAGAATTATTTTTTTATTATATAAAGATAAGAATGCAGGATATCTTGAATAAAATTTTTTTAGCAAAGCAATAAAAACAAAGTAATAGAGTATTACATCATTTCATTTTTTTCAAAGGATTTTTTTAACAAAGGAGAAAATTATATTAATTCCAAAGCAGAGCATATTGATTCTCAGGAGCTTTAGTGTTTGTGTTTCTAGGTATGTGGGTCCACTTGAGGACCTTTACAAGATTAGCTATGAACAGAATGTCATTGTAAACATTCCTTAAAACATTAGGGCATATTGTTGCCATTAGTTAGCATGTTTACCATTGTGAGTGAGTCCAATTTGACCCAGATATTGGTCAAATTTTCTTCTTGGATCTTCGGGAACACATGCTTCAGGGTTCAGCATTGCATTCTGCTTGCAGTGGGTCATGCGATTTGTGACTTTAGCATCCTCCACAAAAGATTTGGCCACTGACATAAGATAAATCCAGCATCTGCATTCATATCACTTTTAGTAAAAGATCCATCACAGTATATTATGTACGAAGCACCAGGAGGACTAGTGGGAGGGCGGAGGGAAGCAGACTTGTGTTGCTAGAGACCCTCAAATCTGTTAGGGGGCATAGAACTCTCATTGGTTAAAGCAATGGCCTTAAACCAAATAGAGCGACATTGGATTTGGTTTTTGTGATAGAGGTTGTCATTCCTATTGTTATAGAGAAGCCAAAGGCTATGGCAATGAGGGTTCTTAAGGAGTTAGCAGAGGCTTTTTCAAGTTCTTCTATCTTTTAACTAATCACCATCACTCCATAAATCAAAGAGATGAAAATTGTATGACAGTTTTGTTTTGATAAGGTTCAATATCTGTTTGCCAAAGGGCATCGAAAGAAAATATGCACAAGTGTATCTTGATCAGCCTTATAGATCAGTCAAGGGCCTATATAATTGTTTATTGTTGGAAAAATTTGATGTCCATTGGGGAAGTGGAAAGTCTTTTTCATTGGAGTTTCCAGAGTAAAGTTTTGATTCTTGGAAGAAGAGGATGCTCCTTTATCGCCCTCCAACCATCCCACCCAGTGCACATGGGAAGGATTTTTGTTGGGCAAATTGTCCAATCAATGTAGGTTGGGGTGCTCCTGAATCCAAGAATCATAGTAGAATATCCTACTAATAAAATTTCTGAAAATAAGTGACTCATTTAATCATGAGAAGTACCACTGCCTGATTCTTAGGATGCTTTTCCAATTGCTAAGTATTGCTAGCACCATTCTCTAATGGCTGGAATGGAACAAACTATTTACTTCATATTCGGGGATGAGATTACTTCTCACCTGATTAATACATTGGCTGAACAACTTCTCCAACAAGAGATAAAAACTATCGCCTTCACACCTGATCGCTCAATTTATAAAAATATCTAGAATAGTCCTTCCTATATCAATCAAATAATTTGTTTGATAACTAAACTTTCTAATGTTTTCAACTTTCCATATGTGATATGTCATCTCATATCTTTCGAGATAAGGCTTCTTATTCCTCTGCTTTCATCCTACTCTTTCATCTGTTGCCAGGAACACCATATGTCTATGCAATATGATTCTGCTCACTGCACCTTTTTGTCTCTTAAGTTACGTAAGCTTACCATGTTTGTTTCATTTCATCCTTCCTATTTTTCATTTCTTTTCTCAACAAAGCTTGGCAAAAGATAGTTTGGAGAAATTCCTTTCACCAATTTTTCCCTCGGACATTCTCTCACTATATTATGAGAAAATGTATTGTCTCCATAACTATGGATGTCAAGGTCATCAAGTAACAGTATATAATTATCTACCCCACCACCATGTACCCCGAAATGTTTGGATTCTTGAAGGCTAGGTTTCTAATTCCCATGAAAATATGTTTTATAATTTATCCATGCAGCATTTCATTGTAGCATTTGTTAGAATGGACATAGTAACTGATTATTTGAATTATAACTTATCATATAGTAGTGGATGGTGGGCTAATTACACATTACCTCATGTAGTTAGCTACATTTAACATCTCGATCTCTACACTTTAAAAAGTTACATTGATATTCCTATAATTATGAAAGTGAAACATCTAGGTCTATGTACCATAACGACATCGTTTTTACTAATGAAAATACAAAAACAAAGGGAAAAAAGGTAATTTTAACATTCTAGTTGGTGATGGTAGATGGTATTGGTGGTTACGGACGGCGGTGCCGCTAGAGGCTATGAGTGACTGTTGTGGATGAGGAGAGTGGTGGCAAGATTCTCATTCATAACAGCCACTCGTGCCCCAAATGGCACAGTCGTCCGCCACCATCGACACCGTTCACCACCATTAACTGGAACGTTAAAATAATCTTTGTATCTTTTGTTTTCGTGTTTTTATTAGTAAAACCAACGACATTAAGGTAAATGAGCCTAGATGTTTCACTTTTATAATTATAGGAATGTCAGTGTAACTTTTTAAAATGTAGAAATCTGAATTCTAAATGTAGGTAACTACAGGTGATAATCTATAATTAGCTTGTGGATGGTCTAAACAAGGCAGTACCTGACAAGTTTCATTATAATGCATGTTTTAGAAAGCCTGCCACCTATATTCGTTGTATCTAGGATCACATTTCATGAGATGTACTGGATGAAATAAATTAGTAATTAGGTCATAATATTTTTCTTTTTCTTCTTTGGAGTAAGTTATTCATTTTTGCTGAAGCCATTATGTATTACATTATTATCTTCTATGACAATTTTACTTAGGTCATTGACCAAGATCTTGAAAATTGCTAAATATTGGATACCTACAAGTTGAAAAATGATTGAAGATCACTTGTTCTTTTTTTTTTTTGGCTTATGTTTATCAAACATTTTTTGTTATTTGTTATCTTCAAAAATGATTTTCTTTTATAATTTTCATTCTAGAAGTGTAAGAAACATATATATCAGTGAATCTGCTCCAACAAATTCACAGCCATTGTCAACTATCATCTTGTGCTTTGCGATCCTCAATCTCAATCTTATGAAGTCAGACTGCTTCATGCAAAAAATTTCATCATCTTATGCATAATTATTAATTATTTGTTGCAGCCGGAGAGATGATACATCCTCTATTGTCGTGCAATAAGAGGTTCGTTGTGGTAGTGGAAGTCATCACTGGTTTAGGTCACATGTGATGCTCGCCATTGGGATATGCTCCAAGACTTCTCTCTCTCTCATATATTGACAGTTTTGCTGCGTACCTTTTAGGCTGCCTATAATGATTAACTAGCACACTATTTCTGTCATCTCTTTCTAGTGGAATTGTAATGATGTAAGCATTACTCTTCTTGTGCTATGCCCAACTCCTAGTGTTAAAACACTGTTCCAGTAAAATCTCTAAGGTGACCTTGACCAGTAGCTTTTTAAGATCTCGAAGTGCTATTTTTTATCCGATACATTATGAGCCAGATATATTTTCTGAGAAATGTCTATAAAAATGGACCGATCATTACTTTGGAATTTCTTGTGAAGTAATTTTTACATCATTGTTTTAGCGAAGTTACATGGTTGACTATTCGTGATGTTTTCATGGCTTCTAATGTAGGAAAAAGAATTGGATTTCCGTTTATCTTGGTTAATTATTTTTGCCCATGAAACATTTTTGGTCACCAGTCGTCGACTCATGGGTCCAGTCTCTAAATAACTAGTCATCACTCCCCAAGAAGAGCATATTTGGGGGTCCTCAGCCTATAGTAATGCTATGTCCAAAGCCTTTGTTGATGAATGGCTCCATGTACTTTGGTCATTATTTTATTCATGCCACTTGGTGCATTGAACTACATCAGCGGCATGAGGAGCTCTTCTTGTCTTGACTATGGATGGTGTGGCACAGCTGCGCATGAGGGCTGGCTGCCATTGTTAGACTGCTATGAAGTCAGAATCAGATGGCTCTTTCTACTTTCAAGTCTCCTAGCAGACAACACTCCTGCCTTTCTCATCGACTCAATCACGTGTTAGGGAAAGAATGCATTCCCATGCTGTAATTGATCTCATGCAGCCTTTGTTTGGAAAGTGCCAAAGACTCAAAAGACTAAGTCTTGCTCCTTATTTTTTATCTTGAAGATCGGGAGAGCCAGAGCCAGCTAAATCAGTGGGTATGTTCTCATCTCTCATGTTCAAGCTTGTCATAAGTCACATTTAATTTATTTTCTATTTCTCGAAAATGTTTTTTGCAATCAACATCAAGAATGTGCACCCCCCTTTGCTTATTAGAAATGGTATAGGGAGGATCACTGTTATACAGTCCTACTCATATAGATAAATAAGTTGTTTTCAAGTCATGTAAAGCAATCCTATGGTTGTCACTAACATTCACACTCGATGGTTAACTTTTAATTATTAGGACAGCTGAGAAAATGTCTTGAGCATATGTTAATTGATATGTCCTCAATGGCTATCCCATGAGAACAACTTGCAATCCAACTGAAGCCACATGAACAATTATTTAAGTTGGAATGTAGCAGAAGATATAATGAATGCCATGATGTAAGGAGGTTGTACCTGAAGCTAGCATGCACCTAACATTCAAGATTTATAATTCTTAAGGTCAATTGTCAATCAACGAGCCAAGACAATACTTTATGGTCACTGATGTGAAGTAGAATTGTCTGTCAGTCAAAAATATGTTATTTACAGTTTTAAGAACTGCTATTCAATTGGATTATGCTTTGTTTCATTATATTGTCCTCATTTTCTATTTCAACACTGCTGACTCACAATCACATTAGAACATTGGATTTTGGAAAAAGAAGGAGAAATTTATTGCTTCCTCCACATGGGTGAGTTAGGTTAGGTTGACCTACCTACAAGGTTCAATTATTCAGATCAAAACCATACTTAATATATGCAATTATTCTACCAATTGATGCACTTAAAAGAAGCATGATTGTCCATTCTTGGATGGTCATGTGAACTACTTTTTTGAGACAATCACATTGCATCAATGGTACATAGTATGGAAGCCAAACTGGAGAATCTTTCTTGGATGGTCATGTGAACTACTTTTTTTGAGGCAATCGCATTGCATCAATGGTACATAGTATGGAAGCCAAACTGGAGTATGGAGAAGACCCATTGCACTGACTGCATGCATGTGACATATTTTACCATACATTTGTTAGTAAAATGAACTCTTTGTCAGGCACTGCAGATTTACTGACTTGAACAGTGTCCTAAGGAGACCTGTTGCTATGCTTAATGATATCTGTAAGTGATTGGCAAGTGGTGCACTGTGGCCTGGGAAGTTCTGACCAATTGTCAACATGCAGTAAACAGTACCTTTCACTATTAGGGCATTGAAAAGTCAAATAATAGCTATATTAGCATGCCTGGTCAACCCATGCTATGTGGGCATGATGAGCATTTGGTTCGCACCGCACCCACAAATTTACTTTACTGCTTGCATGCTAATGATTTGGGAATATTCTCATGATGATTATTGTACTGAAATTAAGCAATGATACCTTTCCCTTCAAATCATATAGAAAGCTCCATTGCAAAGTGCTGCATTTTCTCTATCTTGTTCCAAACACAATCCATCTCCAGATAGTAGATAGGCTGAGAGAGATCAACATGCCCTCGATGAGAAGTGGCCACCACCAGAGGAAGGGTGAACAGGATGAATGGCATGGACCAGTGGAGGGGAGAGGAGAGGAGTAGCCGTCGCATGAGATGCTGCTGCTCCAATAGGCCATAGGGTGGTGCCTGAGAGGAATAAAGCCAACTACTTTTACTGTGGCCCAAAATCCAAGCTTGGTATTTGGAGAAAGGCACCAGCAACAGCAGGGGTCCATTCATGGAAATGGTAGGGAAAAAGATGAACACCCTTTCATTGAGCTCTTCCCTTTTGTTTTCTTGCGACTTCATCTCTCTCTCTCTCTCTCTCTCTCTCTCTCTTTTCTGCAAACCAAACGTACGCTTGTGAGTGAGTGAATGAAATCTTGTATATATACATATTCTTTCTCATGTCGTGTCATGCACGAGCCGCAGAGCGCTGGTGAATGCTGATGCCGATGCCAGCTCAAGATGAGAGTTGTTTGGGATTCCCGAAGTGTCCCTCCCTCCTCTCTGGTCTCCTTGTTATTAAACACGACTCTCTCCCTCTCTCTCCCTGTCTCGTCCAGAGTTCTTGCTCTCCGGGGAGGCCTTGAGGGAGGTGATGGGGGGACTTGGTTCTACGGACTGAGGAGCATGTCGCAGAGAGGGGAGGGAGGAGTTCGGGCCCCGAATGGGAACGCTAAGAGCCTATATTATGCGGAAAGGAGACCGCGGTGAGCCGTATCCCTTTTCCCATCGGGTTATCTGGTGAGGGGCGTGCGCTGTGCGGCTCCTTTCGATGGATCCTTGTAGGTTCTCGCTTCTTGCCGTGCGGCAGTAGCTGTCCGGCGCAGAAAGGTGGCGCCCTTGCCTCTCCTCGCCGCCTCTTTTTCTGTGAGCAACTCTCGACGAGATTTCCAGGTCCCTCGAGCGCCTCCTTTGACTTCTCGACGTTGCCTCCCCCCTTGGATCTTAGATCTTTGCCTCAGAACCCTCAAAGAAGTCTTCTTTTTGTTCTTTGGCTAGTTTTCTTGGTCTCCGGTTGCGTCTCGGTAATTCTTTTCGTTACCTTCTTCGTCTCAAAGCGCCCAAAGGCCGCTTCGGATTTCTTTCGGGGTTTTAGCGTCAAAAGAGGGATCTTTTGGTGAGGTTTCGGTGCGTCTTCTCGACCGAAGGAGTGACAGATGGCCGATGGTGAGGGACAAGATGCCACCTCTTTGTTCGCGGACGAGGAATTGTGCGAGATGAGTGGGTTGAAGAGGGGCACCGACTTCGTCGAGGTGATGTGCGGGTGCACGAGCCACCGGTACGGGGACGCCGTCGGGCGGCTTAGGGTTTTCGCCTCCGGTGATCTGGAGATCAGCTGCGATTGCACGCCGGGTTGTCATGAAGGTGAGTCGGGTCATTCGATTCGACGGCTCTCGAACGATTCCGAAGCTTTGTGAATGATGTCTCTCGGACTAAGATAATGAGCTAGATCTCATGATATTGTCTCTGGTCATGATGGGTTCTTTAGGAATAGCATCTCGTCTTCATGCACACATGTTGTTTGATTCTGGACTGTGCTTAATATCTCGCAAAAGGATCATCCATGTGCGCATCATTGACATGGTCTTTTTCTTTGCTCCATGCAACTTGTTTATTGTCTTGTTCGTGTACGCTTGTCCACATTTGCATGCAAGTGCGGTTTCTTTAAGACTTGGCACATTTCTTTTCCGCCTATTTCGGGTGTTCTGATTCAGTGTATGACCATTTCCGGATTCATAACCTTCACAATGTGATCACTTTGCCCTGTGCTTGTCGGTTCAAACTTTCGTTTGTTTAGTTAGCTGGAACATAAATGATCAGATCACTGTTAACATATGCTGCGTGGTCTTTATTCTTCGGTTGCATTATCTTCTGCTGAAGCTTAAGTGGAAGTCCCTTTGTAGCATTGAGCTAATGTTCTTCACTGCTGTTCTTCTTGGAATAGTGACTGAATTGTTCCGGTCTTACTGCTATAATTTTGGCCTTGGTTTGACAAGAAGATTGAATGAATGATGGGTGCTTAGCTCTGCTCTTTTTAAAATCTGTTGGTGACTATAATATCAGATATTTTAGTGGGAACAGTAAAATTTATGGGCCGGCTTCCTTTTCTTATATTGATGATGCCAGCAGTTTGTTTGTGCCATTGGTATTATCTCTAATTCAGACATGCCATATGATGTGAACAGAATATATTCTACAGGAATTATCTATAGTTGTAGTCCATTCTTGTACTAGCATGGTAACAAATATAGTTTTTCGATCTGAAATCATAAGTGAAATTGGGTTTGAATTTATCAAATTTATGTTTTTCCGGTCGTTCATGATTTTTCACTTGTCTTTGTTTTGTTGAAAGTTATTTTTTCGTACTACATCTTTTCGTGTTATGAAGAAATGAAGGACATTAAATCTGTGTGTAACTCAAATGCCTTTATTTTCTTCACAAAGAAAGGTGTATATATTATAATTGGAACAAAAATAGCCCCACTATATTTGGAACATCACAAAAGCCTCGCCTAGAGATCTCCATTTCTGCTTGTTTCATGCACAGAAGGGTTGCAGTTATAAAATATTGTAGTGAACAGGAAATATTATCTCATCACCCTTTACTTTTTTTTTTTCCAAATATTGCCCCATTTAGATGAGAAATCGAGTTCTGCACAATAACCGTGCTAGATGGAGGACTATCAATGTGATAAGGCTCTTGGAGAACTACAAGAAAAAGTGCCACTCCTATAAAAGACGATGTGATTCTTCCAATAAAATAATATTGTTGAAGAATGTATCACATAAGAATATGTCACAGCTCTTTGCATGTACTTTGTCAATTTATCAATTGATATATCCATTTTTTAACATGGAGAATACATACATATGATCGAGTAAGGAATCCCTGATTGGATGATGTATATATTAGAAACTATCTTTCTTTCAGTGAATATAGCCCTTTTTTATCCGTAAAATTTATCCTTTGCATAAAAAAGAAAAAAAAATCAAATGTGCAGAACTGAACTTTAGAATCTCAATTTGCTAATGCTGAATTGCACTTTTTATGATTTTTCTGTCCTCACTGTGACAAAATGATGTTACTGGTCACTTGCCTGTTGTCTGAATTTTTATAATTTGTCAGATAAGTTGACACCAGCTGCTTTTGAGAAGCACTCTGGGAGGGAGACTGCGAGGAAATGGAAAAGCAATGTATGGGTCATAGTCAAAGGAGACAAGGTTCCACTCTCAAAGACTGTTCTACTTAAATATTACAACCAGGTATCAAAAGCTGCTAATGGCTCTCATAAGGGCCCTAATGGAAGACCATGTCACCGTGATGAATTTGTCCACTGTAAAAGATGCAACAAAGAGCGTAGGTTTCGCTTGCGCACTAAAGAGGAATGCCGCAAGTATCATGATGCTGTGAGAAATCCAAATTGGAAATGTTCTGATTCGACATTTGAAAGGTAAGAGTTGGACTTTGGTTTTATTTGATTACTATATGTCTTTTGCCTTTGATTTATTGTTCTTTCTAAGGTGATAATACTGGAAGAATCAATTGAACTAGTCAAACCTAGTAAGCTTCCGAATGTTAAGTAGAGTATATATAAAACAAATTTCATAGTACTTGGCCTGTTCATCATGTAAATATGGCAGGCATTATAGACATTCTGCTGGATATCAATGTAGCTGCTTTTGCATATGCAACCATATTGCACATATGAATTTATATCTTTCAATTAAGTGATCTGAATCTTCCTTTGGTTTCATTATTTCTATATATATTTTTAGTCTCTTTTGAAAATTCATAATAACAATAAGACTGTGATCTCTATTCTTTAGATGACCTTAGTTTGACTAATTCTTTGGATCCAATGAACAAATTCTCTAAATAGAATTTATTCTAAATATTATTAATATTTTCTGAAGATACAGAGTGACAAGACTACACTGGTCTCCATTCTCTATGTTAGTTCTTTCTTCACTAATTTTATTTGTAAGTTCTTTTGCTCTATAAAAATTTTATTAGAGAGGCAGAGTAGTGGGATATCAGAGGACAACACTAAGGTATGCCATTGACAAAACCCTACTTTTATTTGATGTATTAGAGAATTCCTGGAAGTAATTCAGAATCTATTTGGTGGAAGTGACCTAGTTTTCTTATAGTATATGTTTGGAAAATTGATTGGCTATTGGATTTATACCGTACATGAAGTGTTCTAAAGGTTTCTTGTGATGGGATTTTGAGAGGTGGCCAATTGTAAGCCCTTCAGGCATGCTTGAGAAGTTAACTTATTTTTTTATTCAATAAATTTAGATTACCTTAGAGTAATTAGTTTTTTTCCCTCTTTTCTTCAAACTTGGGAGAGTAATATTCAGTAATTTGGTATTAGAGTGAGATAATCTTCCGTGATAACTTTTGCATTGATCTACAACATCTACAATGTATCAATGTCTCTTATCTATCTTCATTGCGAAGATGAATTTGCCTTACACATGGACAGGGAGTTCTTGTGGAATGATGGGACATTGAACCACCTTCATGAGGTTCCCACCTTAGTATTTTTAATTTTATCTATTTGTGGATTATTTTCTTTGTTATATTGTTGTTGTGAGAAAATGCCTCTAAAGATCAATTATAAGTTTTTTTGGTGCCTAAGAATCATAATATGGATATAGTATGTTATATAAGTTGTTTAGATATTAGGAATTATTTTGGAGAATATGAGAGAGATATCATTATATAGGATCATAGGGGTGGGGAGATTACCAAGGCTAATTAGTTCTAAATGTGTGAGTGTTTGTAATCCATTCAGCCATGTTTGAGAACTTGATTGGTGTTGTTATGCAATAAAAATAGATTAATTTGAAGTGATCAGTCTCTTTCTTTCCTCTTGTATTATCTCGAGAGACCATTTCTCTAATTAGAGAGAATCATGATAGGAAGGTGTTAGCACAGAATTTGGTTCTTTGATCTAGATGCATATTCTGAGCCAACCGAGGTGCCTTCCACATCTGTCACAGTTCGATCTCGATTGACACCACACTTGTCTAACCCTGAGGGTTCTGAACCCTACCGATCCGAAAAGATTGAACCTTGCCGACTCTGAAGAGGTCGAACCCTATAGAACTGTGTCGAGAGCGTTCTTGACAAATGCCCCTTCGATGCTTAAATTAGTCTTGGGTTTGAAGGAGTCGGCCAATGACTTGAATAGCATTGGGTAAAGTGCCTGGGAACATACCTCAAGAGCCCTTTTATAGTGGGCTCTATGGACCATTACTCACCTGATCGACGTCAATTACGAGGGGCAGTTGCTAAGGTGTCGGTCATGTGTCAACCACTCAGGCATGTGCTGACCACCTGTGCTGTCGAGGTATTGTCCACATGACATCGATATGTCATTCATCTGGCGTTGATGTGTTGTTGTCCACATGACGCTGAGGTAGCATCCACATAGCGTTGATGTGTTAGTCATACGATGCTGAGATGGCAGCCATGCGATGCTGATGTGGCAGTCACGTGACACTAAGGTGATGTCCATGTCATTTTACCCATAACAGAAGGTTAGATCCTATCATATGAAATCAAAGTTAGATTTCTTTCTCAGCAATTTTCTACAATGGCCTACACCAACATCTATGGCACCCATGAAAATTTGTGGTGACTAACAATTTCTTATTCAGCTCCCATACAATTGATTGACATAACCTACCGGCTACCTGTATGACTGGTAATGTATCTTATAGTTGGGTATCATGATAAAGTCCTTGATACATGCTCAAGGGTCGATACTAATTTTATTCATCATGTAGTAAATTTGGCTTAGTTAAATAATCAGCATCTATTGTCTCTCTTGTTCTACCTTGGAAGACATTTTTTCCATATCAAATTGGAGAAAACCTAGATAAGAAGGGGTCATATGTTATCACAATTTACTTAACAATAATTATGATTCTTAAATTGCTTCAAAGTTCAAACTAGATATCGATTTTTCTTTTTTGTCAGATTTGGATAACAGTTATAACTTTTTAACATTGAACATGATATTATCAAAGACTTGACTTATACCTATTAAACTAACCATTTATTCTATGAATTTTTGCAACAGAAACCAAAATGTATTTTGCTTTCTTGCCTAGTCTTTTGGTGTTCGGACTGCCACAAGCAGTTCCTACTTTTCATGTTGTTCTGCTACCTTTTATTTGATAACCAATGTACAGTTTGAAAAAAGAAATGATTTCCTAAAGGACCAAATGATGACTAAAGCATTTTCATGTATCACCATTGATTCCATGGCCAGCAACAAGCAATATGTAAGCCCCTTCTTTATTTGTTTCCTGTTTCTGTCTCTATTTTTTTATTTGACCTCTTTTTGCTACTAGCATGCTCATGTCAAACTTGTCAGCATGGCATCAGATGGCAAGTGTTATGTCAGGCATGGTTTGCCTTAACAGTCTGTACCGGTGTATTGACTAGTTGTCGGTATGGTATGTATTGAGTCATACCGAGTGTACCGACACATGGTACAATGGGGCATATCGATGTACCGCTTATACCGATTTCCTGTCGGATCGGTATGTATCGCCCATACCGAGCGGTATGCTTCGATATGGTGAACATTGCTGTCAGGTGCCAACTAACATGTAGATGCATGCCACGGAAAGTAAATCCTTGGTCATTCTCTTGTTTAGCTCTGCAGAAGTACTAATCTGTGGAGCTTGGATTGGTTCGTGGGCCTTGCTATTTTGATGTTGACTACCAATGAGATGCTCAATAAATGAAAAAAATTGTCCCTCAAAGAACTCAAAAGATGACATTCTCATACATTGCAATGGTTTATTACTAATCCTCGGTTGGACCAATAAATAATGATTGGAACTTAATAGTCCAATTCAGTATTTGATTCTCCTTCTAATGTAATATTGCATGTAAGTGCATGCTAGTAAGGCAATAATAGCTTAAGATTATAGAAGCTTTTCACTGTGCCATGCTTTATTAGGTACTTGGACTGACGAATTCTTCGGTGGACTTCTGGGGCACCTGGTCTTGAGTGTTTTTTTTCCTAGTGTGTGTAAATGAGCACTGATACTGGCAGAAGGAATGTATGATACTTGTCGGTTTTCAGCACAAAAAATGTGCTAATAAATTGCTATATTCAAAAAATTCTGAAATATCTGATTTGAATCCCAACTAAATGATATTATTAGGAAAACCACGGTTGTCTTTTTGTGATATGATAGCAGTACTAGTACATGTTTTTGTTTATGATCTTATTGACCTTTGTTTAGGTTCCTCAGCTTTCATAATCTATAATTTTTGACACCATATTATATATTTTATCCCACATATCAGAGTCACCTGCGATGATGAAGAGGAGCGAGCAAGTCGTAAAGCCTTGAGGGGATGCTCACGTTCTCCGTCCTGCAGAGGGTGTACAACATGCGTCTGTTTTGGATGCGAGACTTGCCGTTTCTCCGATTGCAGCTGTCAGACCTGCATTGATTTCACTCACAATTCAAAAAGCTAGCTTCATTCGACGGAGTATCATTTACCCTGCAACGATCACCACGACTAGCGCTATCAAGGCACCATCAGGAGACATTCTTGGTTCAATTATTGTCATGCAAAATTGAGTCCTCAGTCACATGGTTCAGTTTTTTCTTACTTTTGGCGACTGCATTCTCTCAGCCTTCAGGTGATGCTGAGAGATGTTTTGCCAATCTCACCATTGGCCTTTTCTTCTCCCTATTCTTCTTTAGAAAACATTGCTGATAGATGAAATGGGGAAAGCCATGGGTAGCCAAAATCATTTGGAGAACTGCAAAATGCATCTATTATAATCGTCTTTCCATTACATTTTTCTCAAAGGATCTTTGCTCCTCATCATATGTGCTCTCTGTTAGGCATGTCATTTATAACTTGCATGAGCATGTCTCCAATATGAGCCAATATCTTTGTGTTGTCATTTTTGGTACTGCTTCAGGGTTAAATAGTTGTAGAGGAAAATGTTATTTTATTTACTAAGATTGTTGAGCTCAGTGTTTCTTGGCCTCTAAATCACTTTTTTCACTGTATGAAAAAAGTCATCCAGTTGGAAAAAGAAGATTAAATTACTTCTTTTTTTTTACCTAGAAACAGATTATGTGCCTTTGCAAGATTGTTCTATTGGTTGTCAAACTCTTATGACTAGCACAGAATAGCCAGTGAAAACACATGCATAGTGGCTATTACAGTCCTGATTAGATTAAGAATTACGATTTTTACTTGGATGTAGGAAACAAATGGGAAATCTTTGGTGTGAATTCAAAAAAGCTTTTCTGGTAGCCCTAAGAGAGGAGAAATTAGAGTCAGATTATGAATTTTCAGCATAGTGGCTTCATGTTGCCCCGACCGAAAAGTTGGTCAACGCTGACACTTTGATCGGGCTTTATAGCCATGGTTGACTTTGAATGAGATTCACAAGTTAGAGTGAAGCCCTATAAGATGTTTATATCCAAATTAACAACACTTCTTATCGAGGTATGCAATACCGTATCGTACCAATATTTCGAGGTTGGTTCGGTACGGTATGGTATCGGCGTATCGAGCGGTACACCAAGGTATACCGAGCGGTACATCAGGGTGTACCAAATAGTTTTATATATTTTCTTTCTAACATTGTAGCATTGCTACAGTATGACACTATAGCACTGTAGCATGTTCCATGCGGTACTGGGCGGTCCGCGTACCGGTATGCCGTCGGACCGGTATGTACCGTCCATATCGGGCGGTACCATTCGGTATGGTATACCATGCTTCTTACACCCATCAGCTTCTGAATTGACCATTTGAATCTTCTTACATTTCCGATGTAAAACTAAAATGTCGGATTCGATAGAGACTATTACAAAATGCATATAAAGTTTAACCCTATCGATCCAATCGGATAATTTACTGAATCACTAATTCAAAATGATAACACTCAAATTAATGTTAGAACGTACATCAAGTATTTTACACAATATGTGCAATTTTAATCTAACACAGCATAAAACCACTAAAGAATAATAACAACAATAATTTACAACCACCATCAATATTGTGAAAATTACTAAGTATTTTACATTCAAGCATCGAAACATGTTTTGAGGATACCAAATAATTACATTATTGTGTTTCTTTATGAACAAACCTACAATTGGCAAGTGTTAGAGATAAACGTCATTGATTTTTGTATCAGTATGGCAAGGCCCTGATCCGTGTGCGAGGAGTCGTTTGGGGTAAGGCAACGTTTCTTCGATCTCGTCCCTACACAAAGATTGAGGTTGGGAGGGGTTTTCTGAACCGATCCTTCTAACGTTTAAGTTAGTATTTGGTTGCACATAACTCTTTTATCTCTCTCCCATTCTAAAGGCAAAGAAGTATTTTTATACTAACTTCAAAGGAGGAGAGAATATCTTATGAAGACCTTATAGAGAGAGCAGTTCGAGAACTGCCTTTTGATCTTCCTGGAATGTTCCTACAAATATTCCATAGGGGACTAGTTTGTAATCGACCCGAACTACCTTCTGGTCTTCTAGGAATATTCCTACGAATATTTCGTACAGGAGCTGATTCAGAATCGACTTGAAATGTCATCTAATCTTCCGAAATATTCCCACGATTATAAAGACCCTATAGAGGGGGCAATTCATAACCATCCCAAACTACCTTTTGATCTTCCTGGAATATTCTACAAATATTTTCTAGGGGATCCGATTCATAATTGTTCCAACCCGCGTAAGAAGAAATCTGCTATAACAAAAAATTGAGTTAGAAAGGTGCCCAAGATGCATGAGTCGGGCAAACTCGACCTGCGTAAGAAGAAATATGCTACAACGAAAAATCAAACTAAGAAAAGTACTTGAAGCGTATGAGGTACGAAAACTCGACCCACACTCGATAAAATTTGCTACAGAAGTGCAAGGTAAAAAACGCTCAAAGGACGTAAAGACCAATAAGACATACTCCAAACCCTAAAAACTTCGAAACACACCTTCGACGAGGAAGGACAAATGATAGGAAATATAAAATCAACTAGCCATCAATGTCATGCCAGGCCAACACCCTCTTGTCCATAAAGATCAAAGCTCAAAAGGTAGGTCGAGTCAGTTACTAAGTTGTCGAGCTACCAAGTTATTGGGTCGCCTCCTTAGCAAAATATTTGTGGAAATATTCTAGAAGTTCAGAAGACAACTCGGGTCGATTATGAATCGACTCCCATGTGAGATATTTACAGGAATATTTTAGGAAGATCAAAAGATAGTTCGGGACGATTAAGAACTGCCCCCTCTATGAGATCTTCATAAGCGTGAGAATATTTCTGAAGACTAGAAAGCAATTCAAGTCGGTTATAAAATGGCTCTCCTACAAAATATTCATAGCAATATTCATAGAAGACCAGAAGGCACTTCGGGTCGAGTACGAACTAGTCCCCAATAAAATATTCACATGACCATTCTAGAAAGATCAAAAGGCAATTCGGAACGATTACGAACTGCCCTCTCATCTTCAATGCCACATCACGCTGCTACATACATCAACAACATTTATCCCTAACAAAAAGTGATTTCACACAAAATCTAAAACCACCAAACAAATAATGGATGAGACATGAACACATACATCTGTTTATATATTTCCAAGCAACACTATAAATCTTTCTTTTAAAATAAGCACCTGCTATTTTATTCAACACTAAAATTGAAAGAGCCAATATGTACCAACATCAGTATGGAAATTACCAAGAAATTGTATTCAAGCATCAAAACATGTTTACAGGATATGAGTAATTACGCCGTTGTGTTTCTTTATGAACAAACCAGGAGTTGGCAAGTGATCGCAAACATATCTTGGATCACCAAACAAAGAATGGAAATAACCAAGAAATTGAAAGAACCAAGAACCAACATCAGTATCGAAATTACCAAGAAATTGTATTCGAGCACCGAAACATGTTTACAGGATACAATTAATTACATATTTTGTGTTTCTTTATGAACAAACCAGCAGTTGGCAAGTGATCACAAACAAATCTTGGATCACCATACAAAGAATGCATTAGCCATGAGCGCATATCTGTCAATATATTTCCAATCAACACAACATAAATCTTTCTCGCCCAGGTAGTGAACAAGGATTTTCAATAAGCATCTGTTGTTTGCATTCGATATGAGGAAGAATTTCCAGTATAAAAGACGGTATCATCCAATTTAACTAAATCTGCAGGGCATATCATGTACATAAGAACATTTATACATCAAAGCATGCCACTCATCAGAAAAGAGGCGGGCACCAAGAATAAGGCATTAGAACAACAAACAAATTATACAATGGGCTAGACTTCAATATAGTAATCCTGCACCCTCTCCCATTGTCAACTCGAAGCATCCATCAAGGAAAGCCAAATGGAGGCAAATCTTGTGGCGGCATTCCATACCAAAGTTGCTGAAGATACGGATCCCGATAATTACTTATAAGAAGGTATAGAGGAGCTTTAAAGGGAGAAAAAAGCTATTGATCATGAGTCACGTAAAATTATGTTCAATTCACCGGCATGTTTTGCTAGCAGCCCTCCTCTCCTGCACCAGGAACACATAACAATGTCAAAGAAAAAAATACTTCCATATTTAATGGTGAAAATGATATTACGGTCAGATGAGTGCTTGAAAATTTTAACCAATTTGACTCATGATATTTTAAATTAATGAGATATCTTCTCAAAGTTATATAAAGCTACTGATGGACAAAGACATGAAATATATAACAGTTATTTCAAGCATCATTAATATGAACTTTTTAGAATAGAGCAACACCAAACATACTGGTGGATCAAGAATGGCACCAGCAGGGGAACTGCATACCGATGAAGAAAAGATGAACAAAACAGAATATAGCTAAGTATTAACCCACCCAATTTCTAAATGTCCTCATACTTGGGCTTTGAACCACAACTGTCAATTTGAATCAGCACGAATCACTGGGTTGGTAAAACCGGTTGTTATATTTAAGCAATCATGGCATTTAACAAATGGAAGTTTACTATCCTTTTCAACTCATTGAAGCATCCATTCAAAGTTAAAAAAGGAACAAGCTACTCCAACACATATCACATAGTGAATAGACTTAAACTAAGCTAGTTTCCTGGCTTTCAAACCACTCTCAGTCATTGTGTTCCAATGAATTTAAATAGAAAAAATAGATTCTTGAGCACATGGCATAATTTATGAGGCAGCTTAAAGTAATCTCGTCCTTTTCCAACTTGACACGTGGACACCAGCATGGCACAAACGACAAAATCCATTAGGCCGAATTGGTCATGTCAGCAGTCATTTCGAATGGAAATATTCTTCAAACCATCCTTGATTCGAATAATATTTCTCTAACCACAAGATATTAGGGAACTTGGACTATAAATAGCAAGTTGTTTCCTCTCTCCTAAACCTGAACTTTGATACTGCTGCACTTCGGACTCCCCGCTGACATAGGCATCGGATGGACTGAGTCGAGAGCACATCAAGAGCATGTCTTCTACTATAGGCACATCGGGAGCTCAAGGACCTCGGCAAATTGGGAGCTCCACTTTGGCTTCATCTTTGGAGATCTTGAAGCATCGCTTCAAGAGGTCGGGGGCTCCACATAAGCACTTCGGTACTACTTTGGTGAATTAGCTCTAGTTCGGCTCCTTGGAACCTCGGGCTGGGTCAACCTACTTGCACTTCAGGAGCTCCACATAAGCTCTTTGGTACTACTTTGGTGGTTTAGCTCTAGTTCGGCTCCTTGGAACCTTGTGCTGGGTCAACCTACTTCCACATCAGGCTCGGACCTAATTGTGTCCCAGCACCGCACTCACCGGCCGACTGAGGACATCTACCAAATTAGTATGAAATTAGCTTCAAGCATGATCACCCTAGTTCGTGTTGGATGTCACTGATGATCAGCTTTCAAAGTCGGGAAAAGGCACAGCACAAAGCATGAATTTCTCAACAATTTCAAGGACTCTAGGATATAGATATGTGGAGGTGATCGACATCTTTCATCCAAAAGCCAAAATACACCAACATATGTCCATGATCAACACACAAGGATAAACATATGCTTTGCACATTAATGCACTATACATGGTCGACAGAGCAGAAAGATTGGGAACAGAGATAAAACTAAGAGGATAAGAGGATCTCACAGCTTCCTCCTACCCCAACAAAAGTCCCATCCTGATAAGAATACAAATCCTAGTTGGAGAAATACTTAACCCTAGAGGGGTGTCCTCATCTAACATCTTCCTCTCATTCCAAAGGTAATTTACACAGGAGGATAAACAGTCTACGCCAACTCAGCACTCCTCTACAGAGGCAGACTAGCAAGAATTAGATTTAAGAGAAACACTAAGAAGAGAATGCCCCCAAAGTTTCTTCTTAGATATGCTCCTTCCCTGACCAATATAATAGTATGAGAGAGCCCCATACCAACAGGGATCCTATTCTGATAAGATGAGAATAAGAACTCTAGTTGCATATGGACCCAGTGTCCCGATCCAACAGTTCATGGTTTGGAACTGGTATAGGAGAGCAACATCCTACTATACTAAGAAAAACATCACAATGTAACTAAGTAATTTAAGTTGGCTCAAGTCCACATGATTATTAACTATGGCATTACAGATTGAATTGCAAAAGACCAAAAGCTGAATCATGTTTATAATTTCACGATTCAACAGTCCACCAAAAGTTATAACTACTGGGACACTTGTGTCCATGGCCCCATACTGTTATAAAAATTTTTCTACTTATAATTAAAGGAGCTCCATACCTAATTAGTGGAGGAAGAACTTGTTTTATCTTTTCCAGATTGTTGAAACAGTGGGTGCAATGCTCCAGCCTGCTTTAGCCATAAGATCGTACATTATGGATACAACAAGAAACGACCATCTTAAACTCGACAAGGACCAATAAATCTAACAAAACTTACCTTTGTTCAGCCTGAAGATCAACTCCCACTGTTGAAGATGCAGATATTGTTGAACTTATAACTGGTTTAAAGATCTTAACAAGCTCCAACAGCAGACTCAGAGAAACAACAGTCTGTCTGAGAATAAATTACAAGAAAAAACCATCATTCCTCCCTTAGTAAGACCATGTGCATATATTTCCAATCATAAGCATGTACCCAATGCAAATGTATTTATACCTCTCAATCTTGCTGTTTAGTAAACCAACAAGAACTGGCAACAAGGTCGAAAACAGATCAAGGGTAAAAAGTCCAATTTTGTCCTTGAGAATGCTGATGACATCAACCTGAACCTGCACTTGCACTCAGATAGATGTCTATTGATAAAAGACAGATGTAAAAGGGAATACAGAAGTTTTCCAGCCAAGATGACTAGATATGACCTTAGTGGCCAACAAATAAATGGCCTGAAAGGAATACCTACAGAATAGTCAGGCAACTTTGCCACAGAACTAATTGCGCCTTTAATGCCATTTTGTTCCCAAAAATGCCGCACCATCTGCAAGTCCAAGTAATTTAAGTAGGCTGCTGCAAATAGCAGTGCTTGAAATTGACATATACGAAGTATTCTCGTCATTTGTCAATAAAATAATCAAATCATTTAAAGTGTGTCTCAGCAAAGAAACAATCAATAGCATTCCACATTAGTATAGGCACATCGTAACAAGGGCATTGCACTTTTCTGTAGAATCCTCATGTCATAATTAGTTTCTGAAAGAGCGAACAAAGCAAAAAAATTACACACACACACACACAGGCTTTCTGAAAAGAAAAGAATAATGGTCGACTCTTATGTTGGGTTTCTAACCTAGAAGGACATTATTTAAAGTCTCCTGACCAACATAATGGTTTACTACTCTTAGATGTATATAAAGCAAAAGAAGAAAGAGACATAGTGGATCAAACTTGATCAGACTTAATCATGTAGACAAGAGAGAAGCCAAAGAGAAGCTACATATACTTTTCTATTTCAAATCTCAGAATGAAGATGGTGCAATTATAATCATACCCCAGTTCCAATGACAGCCATAGTATAATTCAAAATCTTGATTGAGTTCCACACTTCTCTAACAAAAGGTGGCAAATCTCTTACTTTTGATTTATTAGTCACAGAAGGAAATATCAATAAATTTAGTTTCCCCAAAGTACTTCATGCTTTTGACGAACTTATCATGAGGCCTTTTCTTACTTGTCTAAGCTTTTAAGAAAATTGGTTACCTTGTGAAGATATCTGAGCAGATCATAAGTTTAAAAATTATCCCTTTTAGATTTACCTCTTATCATTTAATCTCTATCCAGTGTTTCCCCCACACAAACTTTGGGCAAGCTGTTAGTCATTGGTTTGTGCCTTTATCTTACATTTAGATCCATGTATCAAAGCCAGACTCATTCATCCAATTTGCACCTAAGAGAGTTCATGTATAAAGTTAGGCTCTTTCCTACTAGCTTATGCTTTAAAAATTAACTAGAAAACCTTGTTTTTAAGCAACTAAACAAGGAAAAAAGAAGCTATGTAACCCTAGAAGTATTTGATTTCTCATATTTGGAAAAAGAAAACTTATTTTCTGTGCCTTCTCACTGATGCTCAAAAAAATTTAGAGTATAATTTCTTCAATTAAAAATATAAAAAGACAATCAATGCACATGACACATGCCAATGTGGGGTCTGGATAGACTATTTCCTTAACTCAAACCCTGATCACCCATGTTGAAATGGAACCTCTTCGGTTAATAAGTTAAACATGTGCTGATTTTTTAGACAAAACCATTCATGTAGTTTCTCCATCAAGTATTGCTCTACAGCTGATATAGCTAATCCCAATATCAATGGGAAAAGACTGGGATGATGTTAATAATTGTAATAGAAATATGATAAGTTGATAACTGAAGGAAGGACTGACAAAAAAATATAATGTTTGAATTGTGGTACTTTGCAAAAACAATAGACATGGACATGTAAAGACTAGATTCCAGCTTTGAACAAGTTCCAGTGCACCAATAATAGATTTGTTTGAACCATGTAAATTGAAGAGATTATCTGCAGATACCAAAATTGATAACAAAATGATGCAGCATTTTGATTTTTTTATTAACATTACAGTTTACATCAAGGCCAGAAAAAGAATACACAGAAAAGAGAAGACTACATTCCTTTTGGATGATGAAATAAGCTTTCACAACATGAATGTCAATGAACAATGAATTTACAACAGCCAACAGTCTTGAAAATTATATGATCATTTTAAGGGGAATGGTTATTACCTGTAATTTAGTCAGGCGAGATTTCAAAGAATTTATGAATGCATCATGGTTTTGAATTAGTGTTTCGGGAATCAAATCATCCTCTGATGTTGTCAAGTCCCTTTCAGAGGTCGCCTCTGATTGTTTCTGTTCATCACAAAACAGCATGGAAAGAGTAAGTAAATGTTGTCAAATAAACTCAAGAGGCAGTCCAGCACAACCAGGTGAAGTGCTCAAGCTTCTGAGATGAAACACTTGTTTTTTCAACAATAGTTATCAATACATTGGAATGTGACATGTCATTGCTCAACCAAAACATACATGTTCGGGTTTGTATATCTCCACATAAATGACTATGCTCTCCATAGAATCAGAAAACAAAAAGATTATAATTATCAGGATTGACTCTGTGATCCACTGGGACTTAAACCATGACTAAACTGGAGGTTCTGAGAAAAATTTTCATATACATCCAGAAAAGTAAAGAAAATCAAGAAAACTAGGAATCCTTACTGAATGGTATAAGTCAATTGCACATGTGTTGCTTGTAGTCCAGAATATTAATGAATATGTAGCACAAAAACAAGCCCAAGCCTGGGGGTGGTATAAATCCATTTCACATATGTCGCATTTAATCCAGAATAATCATGAATACCTAGCATAAAAACAAAGCCCAAGCCTGTCATGTATAACACATTTTAGGTTAGGTTAACTTTCAAACAGTACAGCTCAAATTTGTAGTGAGTTAAGTTAGCAACAAAGGAGAGAGGAAAACCAAAGAGCATTTTGCATGAATTTGCAAGGACAAGATAGACCTGAGATCAACAAAAAGTGTGGCATCAATGCTACACGATGGGAAACCTTTTATCTAAAAGACCAAGAAATTGTTGGATACATGTAGTTAAATTTCATTGTTTTTCATGTTTGATTATTCTTATGGCTTAAAAAGACCTAAATCAAGGATCTTGTATTTGGGAAGCAGCCAGCAAGATCAAACTAGCCTTTCGTACCAAATCAGACAGGTTTTGTCCAAGTTCTCTTTAACAGATCTGAGAGCACAATGTTTTGTGTTGAGTGAGGGCTCAGGAGACTCCTCATGTCAGCTGACTCGGCTCCACTGCTGCCATCACTTTACACTGGATTGGAGGCTGGAGAAGAGGAGTGCCAACCTATTTCCATTGTTTTTTTTTTTTTTATAATTGGTGGTGGTTGGAACTTGGAAGGTGGTTCAGGATTGCCACAAGGACCCACATGCTGGCACGGCTATTTATTATGCTAACGAACAGCCATAATAGGGTTATGGGCAATTCTTGAAACCTTAACGAACAGCCATAATGAACAGGCTTTAGACCAATATTTTCTTCCATATAAATTTGTAAAGTCCACATGGTTAACATGAAGGAAGCAAAGAAAATTCTCTTAAGAGAACGACTGACATGCACCTCAAAAATTGAGCAATCTCTAATGTAGATAATCAGTTTGATAAGGTATGTCTCTACACAGGAAGATAACAGATTATATGAGATCCAGAATATATGACAACAGTATGTGCCAGTTGCTATATCAAGCAAATAACAAAACAAAGTGCAATATGAAAACATTACAGCATGGACTACATATTGTAAGCCATAAAAAGCAAGAAGAAAAACTAACTATTGCCATGTTGCTGCCACATCTTTCTCTTCTTTCCCAGCGTTCAACTAGAGTCCGCGTCTTTCCAAGTTGGACAGCAACTGCCAAAATGAACATAAAGATGATCAAATTTGCCGAGCAATCTCAGTAATCCTCAGATTATATTTGAGATATGAAGATTGTTCCACACTTGTTACCTCCTTTAACATATTTCACTGAGTTAGTTTCACTGCTTGAGCATGGCGACTCATTACCTGCAGAGAAAATATCATTGTCATCTATGAAAAGCAATTAAAGAAGATGGGATAGAGACACTTTTACAAAAAACAAAGCAATAAATGACACATTTGCAAACAAGACTTTTCCAGCAAAATCTCTCAATGCAAATTTTGTAATAGCAAGTCTTAGAATTTTCTCATTATAATACATGTCGGTGTAAGCGAAAAAATATACACTCGCCATAGTTAATATAAGCACAAAGGAGACCACACAACGTAACATGGTGTTACAACACAAACAACTAGTATAGACCATTGTACAACAATCTAACCAGCAACTATGGAGACACAGAAGGAACATAATGGTAACTGGGTGATGGTATTTATGCTAAGCTTCTGCAGTCTTTTCTTTAATTATTTGGAGGCATATTATCACAATAGTAACTTCAAGGCAGATAAAATTCATCAATCAATATAATTAGACAACTATATCTAAATACAAAAACTTTGTATTGATGAACAACACCTACAAGTGATCAATAATGTTACCTTAACTTTCTAAAATGAAAATATGGTATATGCAGTTGCACATGTAGATGCAATCAGAATGACTACCCAGGGTTCTCAATTTCAATGTGTACCACCCGGTACAGGCGGTACATATCAATCCGAGAGGATACCGGTACGCGGACCACCCTCTACTGGGCAATACCAGTTTTTGACCCCGTATCGGGTGATACAGGATCTGTACCAGGCGGTAATGGTCGAAATCTGATCGTTACTAAGGCATACAGGGCATACTAGGCGTATCGGTCGGTACGCCCCGGATTTTGACCATTATCGGGGTGTACCGGTTGGTACGCCTCAGATTTCGATCATTATTGAGGTGTACCAGTTGATACGCCCCTGTTTTTTTGGATCGTTACCTCTAGATATTTTTAGAGGTTTTTAAGCTCTCTTGGATGTACCATCGGTATGCCCTGGCATATCGTCGGTACATCTCGATACATACCATATTGAGTAGGGCTTGGTACACCGGTACGAACCAAAATTAAGAACCTTGTGACTACCTCACATAAGGTTAAGGGTCAAGGATGTATTAGTACTGTATATGCAAGAGATGCAACCACATGTGCAGTCTACATAAGTACAAAGACATAATCTGGTTTATATTTCACTTTGATTAAAGTTACTACAATTATTTGAGTGTTATAATAAATTGTTCCTAATAATTTAAGATTAATCACTAGACATTTTCCTGCTTCCTATAACATTATTTAAATTGTTTCTTAAATGAGTAAAAAATGCCATCTCACAAATACTTGCTTTGGCCACAGTTCTACATATTAATTCAATTATATATTCTCTGTATACTTCAATCTGAACAGCATATATACACTTAATTCAGTTATATGCTTAATTCCATAATATGTATACTGGTGCAGCAAATACACTTAACTCAATTAATTTTTATTTTGCATACTTTAATGTGAACAGCTTGTACCAGTTAATATTGGGCACCTTGTACTGGGCATACCATGTATCCCCTAGTCTGCATGTCAGTAGACCGGGGAAAACCGCCCATGCCAAACTGTACCAAGCGGTATTGCAAACCATAGATATAATATGTATGTACATATGTATGTATGTAATACACAAATGGCAAATGGAATTTACTTTTAACTAAGTCTATTTATGTTTCATGTCCAATTCAGGATAAATTTGTAACAGATCAAAAGTTCTAAACTGAACCGCTTTGAGTTTGACTTGTATAGTTTCTAATAAAAGTCCAAACCAGTAGGTACATACTATAGCCAAATCAAAATGACCAATATGCAACCCTTGCAACCCCAAGTTGATCTTGTTTGGGCCATTATAAACAAAACTAAAATCATATAATATCAGCATATAATAAGAAAAGATAAATAGGGAAAACCAGAAAGGAAAGACTTATCATCCTTATTAATTAGCCAAAGATAGATATACCATTGTCATTCTGTGATTGTACAGGCTGCTCTATTGACAATACTCTTTCAAACTTTTCTGCAATGTTTCTTGTCATAGTGTGTTCTCTGACATCATCTTCTGCAGCTTCATGACTTGCAGCGAGAATGGGGAACAAATTTGAATTAACATCTGAATCACTTCTTCTATCAGTCAAATCCATAGATGCATTCTCAATCAGTTGGTCCTTGCTATCACCAGAAGCAAATGATGATTTACGTTTATGAGTTATTTTGTTGGACCTTGAACCACGAGAAATTGCTTCAGAAGCAGCTGTTACCACTCTGAAACTGTCCTGGCCCAGGTTGTCTCTAGGTACAATAACAGGCATGTACAGACGTGTATGTGTTCCCACACTACTCTGTACCGTCGAAGCCTTCTTTGAAGTTACCAAACTAATTGCTTTTGTGGTATTTGAACTCAATGCAGTGTTCCTTGATGGCAAACTTCGTTCAGTTTTGTTTGAAGGATTAAGAGAACCTTGAATAGCTTTTACAGAACCAGATGTGGTAGAACTAGGGGTGGATGCTTTCGAAGACATCCTGGAACGAAATCTTTGTGGTACAGTGATGCAGCTATCAGAGCTTTTGTTCCTTGTAACTCCACTCAGGGTAATTGGTGCTACAGTTGATGTGTTACATGAATTAGTTCCATGACTGATACTTTGTCTACAGTCGTCAGCTGTGTTTCATATAGAATAATCCAAAAAAGGATGGAAAATTACAATCTCATGATTGAAAGTTCTTCCGAAAATGAAGGTCAAAGTGATAGAAATTATACAAGAAAGAAGTTACACTTACAAATCAAGCATGTGCCTCCTTCTGTCTCCTTGGTTTTAATTCCAATATCATGATACTCAGTGGTAGGTTTTATATTAGATACACCACTGCTCTCTTTCAGTTCCAGGGAAAAGTTCTCTACCTGAAAAGTAGGCTCTACAAGGCCACTTGCTTTTGGCACCACACCAAGAGCATAGGGAGCAATGAGCTGAGACACATAGGCAATCTACTTAGTAGGCTAATATACAATAGACTATCACACAAATGTGGAAATCAAGTTAGGTAGTTACCGATATATCTGCCACCCAAACTCCAACACGGCTTTCATAGTAGGAGCATCCCAAGAGTTTCCCTTCATATATACTGAGATCACCCAAAGTCGACCACCCCATATCAACAACATCATGACATCTTAAGGGCTCCCAAGAGAATACCTAGTAATTATACTTAGATAAATGAGCAATGGCAACTTTTCTGTCAGATATCAAGCACTATTATAATTTATAAAAGAATTTACTTTCAAGGTTGCTTCCAACCCACAAAATAGGGTTTTTCCATCAGGGTGAAAGATCATCGAGCACACCCCAGTAGCCTGAGAAAAGAAGAAGAATCACATAATGTAGAGATTTAAAAAATAGTTCCATTATAGACATCCATATTAAGTAATTTGAGATTCTTGATGACATATTTATATCTGAATCTCATTCGTGTGATATGTATAAGTATTCAAGTAAAACATAGAAGGCTGAGACATTCTATATGAAAAAAATCTATGCAAATTAACTATTAAGAAAATATTGGAGTTTCTTCACACTTGGAACATCCAATATATGAAAAATGTGCCAAGGGGCATACATTCTCCCTCTCCTCATTCATCTTCTTCCTCAAACCAAGGGACATTTTGGAAAACCAATTCAATCATGTCCTTCCTAAAGTGGCCAGAGGTTTCAAGTAGTGTGTGGTACAAGGGCCTGATGCCAAGCAGATCTCATTTGCAACAAAATCCACGCTCAAGCCACAACCCATATTGCATAGTAAACCACAATATTAACAACCTTACTTCTTGGAATGAGAATGACAAAATTAGGCACATTTTTGTCTTATGTGTTACTATGCTGGATTAGTCAGTCATGATCTTTGGTCTTCAATCTGACTTGATGAAAAGAAATAGATCACTTCCAATGGACTCATTTAGTCATTTTGAATGATTCCAATTTACCTCACAGCTAATAAAAAGTAGAACACTTTGATAGTTTCTCTCATACATTAAAAAGATTGTAGACAGCTTAATATAACTGGGTGATTTTTCACTGATAAGAGACTCTTATTCCTCTTAGTTACGCTTCTTTATTTCTTTCACTTTCATCCTTTAGTCAAGTTTAATATAACAAGAGATAAAGAGGTAAGAGTTTCTTGTTTGACTTGTGTGAAGAGTGTGGCTAATTATTCCACTTCCTCATAAATTGTGTGTGTTGTCAAACCATTTCCTTCCATACTCTATTGTCTAGATCTTTGGCCACTAGTCCTGTTGGCTCTCATTATCCCATTCCATCCTTCAAGAGTTATCTCTCTTAGTGCACTTTAAGTCTTTGCTATGCAGCATTGTTTCTCTTTTACTACCCAAGACTTCTTTTTTATCATCAATGATTAAGTTTCCAGAATTGAGAATAACAAGCACTCCTTAGACAGCAACATGGAACAAAATCTATATAACAAAGTTAACAACCCACTAGGAAAAGTAGATGATAGATTGCAATAGAAGATTTCTCTTTTTTCTCTCTCTCTTTGGCGTACTTGAAATAATATTTTACTATTAACTTGTGCTTTTCATATGTCAAATTGTTTTCCTACAATTGAAATATAATTTCACTAGATAAGATTAATTTGATCTCCATAATATTTTTTCTATTGCATCAGTTGGTTTTCACTACAAGCAAACCAAAGCCAAAACCTCACATTCTTCAGCTCTAGCACCTACATTGCCCTACAATCTACATTATATACTTGGTGAACAAATTAATTGTTGCAAGCCACCAACACATTAAGAGTATACAAAATGGTATTTGGGCTATCCTGAAATGCTCTTCCACACCAGTCTACTCTTAATCAAGGACTTAGGCAGCATGATGTTAATAGGCATGGGAAGTTGTATATCAGTGACAAATGTACTGATGATGCTGAGTAATAGAAGATGGTGTCAGAAATTTAATCTCTGGAGATTTCTCTTTTCTAGGGTAGGTTAACACTACATAGGGAGGGCAGTTAACAGATAATGGCAGCATATAAAATGACAAGTACCATTCAACTGATAAAACCATTTTAGAATAACACTGAATGATGAAAATGATAAACTAAAAATTATATCATAACATCTGGTGCAATTCTAATGGTTAAGATGATGAACTCTTAGATTAAGGATAAACAGAAAATGCAAGCATAGATGTAAGAACTTATATTTGATGTTCAAAGAGAAAACACTTAACATACCTCAGGCCCCACAGAACCTATCAGTTCAAATGTTTCAAGATCCCAGAATTTCACAGTTCGATCAGCTGAGCCTGGAATTGTTTCATATCAGCCCATCAAGAGAAACAATAGTACAGAGCATAGAACTACATATTACATATACGAAGAACTACCATGACTAGGAGCTAAGATACTAATGCATAAGATGAGCAGAAAGATATCATCTTAGTACAATATATTTAATAGAAAAAGTCAAATCAACCACAGAGAATCAACAAAATCATGCCTAAATCTGAAGCCTACAGGTTGTTTGGTCTTAAAAATGTAGGGCTGTAGCAATCACAATTAGAAAAGCATGTAAATTGGAACGTTCCATCATTCAGAATCACTGTAGCAAGTTTCAATTTGAGAGAAAATTAGAAAATTATCACATATCATTAGTTTAATACATTAGTGAACTCGCACTTCAAGAGAAAATATCACATCTAATTAGTTTTATATTTCAAGAATAGTGAATTAGACTTTACGCAAACACTGACAGAGGCTTATGTAGAAGGAAAAGTATTCGGTAACAGTTAAATGTTTGAGGTTTCATTTAATTCTCTTGGGTTCAAACATGTGACTAAAGTATATAATCATCATCAAAACCTTGCTTTCTGTCTTTGTCTAGACAAATTCTGTACATAGGGGCTATGAAAAGCTACCATATGTTCATATGAAAATAAAATGCAGATCTCCAACATATAGACGGGTTTTTTTTTTTTGAAGTACATATGCAACAACATTTATTGAAGTACAGATGCCATAGGTCCAGAATAATTAAAGGCATTATTTTTTAAAAAAGTGGGTCCTACACTTTCATGACTTCAGAAATCATAAGTTGGTTCCTAAAATAGCCTTATGGATGGAACAAAAATTGTTGATTAAGGGCAAGGTTTAGATACAATTTTATGTGACATAACCATGCAAATGAAGAAAAATAATCAAAAAATTGAAAATAAGAGCATACCTGTTGCAAGTAAAAATTCATGAGGATGAAAGTCTATACACCTGATTTGTCCATTATGAAACTTAAAATCATGCAGAAGCTTTCCTGCTGTTAAATCCCACAGCTGTTCAAAGAAGCATTAACATAAAACTGTGTTAGCTGTCATTTAGGGGAAAAGAAAACCTAGACATGATTATGCGGCACAATTATCCAACAACATTACCTTCACCATGTTATCTGCTCCTCCTGTAACAACCCAACGCCCATCTGGTGTAAATCTAATTTTTTGAATTCCCCCAGCATGGCCCTTGTAAGTATGAATGCATCCCTTCTTTCTAATATCCCATATTTTAAGATCAGTATCCAAAGAACCAGATGCAAAGAATTCACCAAATGGATGGAATTCAACTGAGGTACAATTGGATCTGTGCCCAGTAAGAGTCCGAACAACTACACTTTGACATGAACAGCCAAATCAGAAGCTGTTCAACAAAATTTCACAAACCATGATACTAATGTATCAAAAAAACAGTAAAGCATGATATTAATGTTTAAAAGATAGTTAAGCTCACATGTCGCAACAAAGGACTTGTCTTGGCACCAATGATGTCATTAACCAGTTATAGTTGGGGAGTATCAAACCATGATTAACATGAGCTATTTAAATAGGCATCTTTATGTTATCATAGTTGGTCTTTACGATTTAGTATCCTATGAGGTAAAAGGACAGTTTCAAGTGTTGGACTAACAATTGTTGTAGTTATAACTTACAAGTATTATAAACCTCAAGTTATACAACATGAGTTATGAACCTTTGGGTGAGTATTAAAACTAATGTGTTTGTGTTAATAAACTTCCAGGTAATCTCAAACTCTTTGGACATGACTTCTTTGAGTTCTGTGAACAACTTCTGGCTATTTATTGGAAGAGTACTTTTAGTTTAGGCTACATGTTCTTTAATATAAAGAAAGGAGATATTGTTGCACTGTACTGACCGGTATTTACCAGTCCAACCATTGACTGCTGTTGGAGACGCAGCATGTCGGTATACCCGCCTGGTATACCAATATCAAACCAAGATCTAAATCATTGGCTTTATACCTTTATCTATATGTGAGGTGAAAGAATGTGGCCCAGAAATCTCCATTGCAAAGAAAAGGTCGATATTGTACGTGTCGGTAATAAAATCTCCATTCAACTAGGCAAGAACACATATGACATTGAACAAGTAAGCATACAGACACCAGATACTGTTTTCTGTTCAAAAAATGGCAAAATTGTATTACAAAATAACAGGTAACAATTAAAACTACAAAAGCTCTCCATTGGCAGATTCACAAAGTTGAGAAATGTGTATGGCATAATTACACTATAGATTTGATGGGGCAAATGTTATTAGTTGCATGATTACACTATGGAGTTACATGTGTTAGATCTATTATTGCAAACCTGAAGTTAGTTGCCTGACAAAGGAAAGGCTGGCATGTTATGAAACTGTGGGTTACTATTATGAGTTTATGACTAAACCTACTTGCTTTAATTAACTTCTACTAATGAAGTTGTCAACACCACATCACCTAAGCTTATAAAGTAAGGCTTATAGGAACTACATTTTGGTAAGCCAGAATTATAGTGAGAAAAGGGCTATGGAAGAAAAAGGTTTGTATGGTGCAAAGCAATAGCCTTATATATTAAACTGAGTTCAGTTTTTTCTTTTTCTTTTTCTTTTCCCATTTTTCTCCTTCATAAAAGAATTTTAAGTTTGTGAGAACAAAACAAGTTGTTACCTATTTTGGCCACCACACTCCAGTGAAGACTCAAACCATTTACTTCAACAATAGTAAACTGGGTTAGAATCACTATCACTTACTCTTCGCCTCTTCCAGATCCCAAAGTTTAATTATGCCAGTAGATGATCCCCCAAGAACCAAGACTTCCGCTGAATCAAAGGCCACAGATTCAACAGAACCCATATGACCAGATAAGCTCTGCAGATAAAGTATGATTAAACAAAACAAAACAAAACAAAAAATCAACTTCTGAAGCGAACTACTAGAGCCAGCAGAAAGGTGAAGGAATGAAGCCATTATGGTTTTAGTGGCCTTGTCTTCCAGTAACAGGAAGCATGCAGGATTAATATAGAAGTCCACAGATAGCAAGTTAACTATTTGGGTGTATATTAGTACAAACACAAAGAGTCGATTGAATTGCCAATTACCATTATGTCACCCTAAATCAGTAACATTATACCAAAATCTTGAAAATCTACATACATAAAAACTAAAGTTTGAGCACCAGGAAGGAGAAGAAAAACTGAAATTTAGGACTCACCAGTAGTGGTGTTGGTTTACCAATCGCCCATAGATTTACTTTGCGATCTTCACCACCAGTAACAAAAACTCTGCTTGATTTCTTCCCAATAGCCACACAGTTGACATCAGATGCATGCGCTACGAATTCCTCTATTTCCCAAGGGTCAACGAAAACCCAAATGGAATAAACTAAATTTTCTAACAAATACCAACCACGAAGACCAAGCACAGACATTTATTCTCTACAAGTACAGATTTTGGACGAAAATCGTCAATCTTTTAATATCAAACTTCTTTCATCTAAGCTCAAGCTTATTTGTCCAAACGCAAATGTTAATGAAGCACATAAAACTCGAAACACGAATATATGAAGCAAATAGTAGCTGATCCCGGCACAATAACACCAAAAGAGCAACCAAATGCATTCGTATAAGTAGTGCAGACACTCCAAGTCATCTCCACTTTTCGTCCTCGACACAGATTCCAGTTCAGAGCGATTTCTTTAGGCACAGGGGGAAAGAAAACCCGAGTTCAAAAAGAAAAAAGAAAAAAAGAAGACGAGACACGAAAACAAGATCGGCGCAAGCATATTTCGAATTCGAGGAAGAAAGACAAGAAGGATACGGAGCTTGTAACCACGATTCAGCGCCATGTCTCCAGCTCGGGCTCTCTCCGGCGAATCGAGTCGGAGATTCCCAACGGTGCGCGATTGGAGTCGAGCTCAGTCAATCGGGGGCTCGGACCTCCACCACGGAAGATAGAGAGAATGCGGCAAAAGAAAGGGGAAAAGAAGAGGAAAAAAAAGAGGAGAGTGAACGTTGGATGGTGTATGTCGCTGCTGTGACTCGCTCGGACCATGCGGAAGGAAGAGATCGGTGGGTGAGCAAAGCGCTCCACGGCTTCCTTTTTCCCTTTTTTTATTCTTTCGGGATCTCGTGCGGTTGTTCGTGTATGACTCTTTCCTCCAAGTCCATCCACCCGTGAACAGGTCTCCGTCCTGTCAGCCCCGATAAAGCAAATGAAAACACGATCAGGATCCACTTCGTTGGGACATTGCACCAAGCAGGCGAACAAGTATGCTAATTGCCGGAATAGGAGGGCCCCCCTATTAATGCATGTTAATTTGACCATAGTTTCCTGAATGGTACAATGACCGAGACACAGATCACTCGTGAAGCGAGCACACTCTTCATCCAAGCGGACGGTTCAAAAGCGCGTTGTAGTGACGTGGCGCCTCAAATCGCTCACGAGCTACCGAGGCCCAAGCACCGAATCAGAACCACGTGTTCGCTCACTTGAATCGACAGCAGCTCCTCGTGGGCCCCACGTCGCCGCAAGCATCGCCAAACAGGTAGGAGATCGGGTAGGTCGCTGATCGGCACAAAAATAACAAATACGTATTGGTTCACCTGCGCCGGAGGCCGGAGCCACAAGAACGCAAGGCTTACGTTGCTGCACGTGGCCCGCACATGAGAGGCCGGTGACACCGCACCTTTTCACATTTCGTCTGCGGCCGCCGAATCGGATGCATTACCAACGAATAATTTTTAGCACACACATCACACGATGCCACGTCATCCATACCGAAATTGACACGTTGGTTCCGTATATTTCCAGCCGCATACGCTGACCGACCAATTCGGCGGTTGAATACCGACGTAATTACTGTTTTGAATGCCAATTCGGACGAAGTATTCAAATGTTTGACTATAAATTAGACCGACTCGGATCGCAATTTTCCTATGTGTGCACGTATTTTCCCTATATTTGCAAATGTTAATCTATACTCAATACTATTCGAGTTAATTAGTTATTATTCATATTTCGATTTTTATTACTCGATATAATATTAATCTTATAATATATTTAAATATTTTACTTTTATGAATATAAAAAATTCGATATAATCTATACTAAAGATAATTAATTAATTAATTAATTAATTACATGCCTATTATATAATTAGCCTTTACTATTCTCATTGTCACATTGCAAATCACGTCGAAGCAAAAGCCAAACACCGAGTTTTCTCGTGATGCTAACCTTCCAACAAAAGGGCTTAGCTCTTCACAGCATCCAATTTATTTATGGTGGAGTGGGTGAACATTGTAGTTAGTAGCTAACTTCACATAATTAAATTGCAGAACATAAGGAATCTAACTTTATCTTAAAGTTGATGGGCCAAATTATGTTTCACGCAAATGAAAAAGTTGGAACTTCATAAGTTCATGCGTTCCCATCGATGCAATAAAATATGTAATGCAGAAGTGGTGGGTCGGGCAATCACGAAGATTTTGATTGAAATTATTCTGCTGTTTTCAGTGTTCATGATAATTATCTCTATCGGATCAAGGATTGATGAGTACTTATGTTCATGAAATGTTCTCGATCGTATCCATGTGAATTCCTTTCTCTATAATATTATGTGATTTGATTGCTCTACAACCTCACACTACTCATAAAATGACTTGATAATTAAAATTGACGGCATAAATCTAGTGGGTTCCCAAATGTCATGTACGGTATCCCCTGTCATGCTTCAATTTGACCCAATCCAAACCTAATTGGAACCCAAAAGTTCATATTTTGGGTATAATTGAGCTACAATGGGTCGGGTTGATCAATTGGAAAGTAATTTCACTGTATTTGTAGAAGGAAATATAAATAAGCATGACTTTGTGAGCTATAATTCTAATTTAGCAAAAATTAGACTGATTGATTATCTGAAAGTAATAATATAAATTTATTCTATTCAGTCAAGGATTATGCTTGATCTATATGAAGCACTACTAGCACTCCTGGATATTGATTATGATTATTTATATATATATGATGTCTATTTAAATAATAATTTATAAAAAAATTAGTTTAATAATGATTATTTATAATTGTTACTTTGATGATGTGAATATTGATGCTTAAATTGATTCAAATCAATTTACGTCAATATGTCAATATATTAAGAAGATCGATAAGTTATTATATACTTAAACTCTTATATAAAGTTCAATCTATACGTCGGATTCTCAATATAATTTATTCGATACTCAAGTTAGTAATTCCTAAATACTAATTGAAAATTGCATTCTCATTATTGATTGTACTTTCACATCAAATTGTTATCGGAAATGAATATTTTTTTTTAACTTCAAAATATTTAATATATAAAACCTTAAAATATTTTTAACATTCTTATTAATGCAATAAAAATTAAAAATATCTTATTCTGAGTAAAATCTAAGATAGATTAAGCACTAAGTGACTTCACAGCATCAACCAGCTTAACAGATATTAAGTGGTTAAAAAATAATGATTCTGACTACAATAATTTTTTTAAAAATTATTTTTTGTCAATTGTTAATATTTGAAATGACTAACCTGATAGTAATTTATCCACTAAATTAATAAAAAGATTTTGACTGATCATAGCAAGTGGAAAAGAAAATACAGCTTTACTTTGAAGAGGCATATATGCAAATTTGCTAACAAATTAACATTAGTTGAGATAATGTTCGCTTTATAGGAGCATGGGAGAAAGAATAATTCTGTCAATAGTTAATATCTACCCAAATGCTAAAGCCGGAGTGGTTGGATTCGTGACTCAGATTCAAGCTTAGCCCAACACCACAGCGAATCAACACGTCACTCGGGGTGTTCCGATCCTGGTTACCCAACGACCCACCCGAACCCGGAGCAAAGCAGCGGTGGCCCCGCTGGTCTCTATGATCCGGTACAGCTCAACGGGTACGCCGAGGGCCGGTCTGTCGTGGGTTCGTGACCCGGTCTTTGAAATCCGAGTCGCTAAGCGCTTTCCTCTTTGACTAGTAATATATTGTTAACCAAAGCTAATCCTGCTCTCGTCGGTTCCCTTGAAGTCACCCCCTTTCTCTCCATTCTTTCTCCTATATAAAATGCGGCAGGGACACATCCGAGCCCTCGATTCCTGCCTAGTTTCTCCCCTCCTTTCCTTCTCCCTTCTTCGTCGTCTTCTCTTGTATTATTGAGGGGCAGAGTCGAATCGACGACGACGACGACGACGACGACGCCCCGGTTCTCGGAATTAGGGTTTGGGACGACGCCGATGGCCGATGCGCCGGGGAATTCGTTCGACACTTTTGACGCCGACAACGCCTTCCTCTTAGATGACAACCTCTCCATCAGCGTCGACGGCCTCTATGCCATCCTCGATGAGCAGCCCGTTCTCCCGCCCGACGACCAGTCCCAGGCAAAATTCCCCTTTCCCCCCTTTGAATTACGGCCTCTGCGTGTGAGATTTTGGTTCCTGCTTTTTAGTAACCTGCGTGTGTCACCGATGGGATCTTGATGTTCTCGATCGGGGATCAGCTGCTTTGCCTAGTGTATAGATGAACTAAGGGAACAGGACTGGTCTATGTATTATCAGCGTGAAAAAGAGCATCTGTGATTGTAATAGGTTCGTGTTGTTCTATCTGGAACACGTGGAACCGTATGGTGATTAGTTGCTGCAATTGACCCCTTGACGAGGTCTCTTTGTAGCTGAAAGAAAGGGCCATTGATGGAGGTCATGCCCTTGTCTTAGTTTTGAATCCTGCGCTGATCAATTTGTGACAAGGTTCTACTGCGATTTTTCCTCTTTCTCCGACTAAAACTGCTTGGAACACTAGGATTTGCTATTAAAGACCTGGGCTTCTTTTACAGTTTGACTGTCAGCATCTCAATATGTATTCATAACTTAGCTATGAACTTTAAGCAATTTCCCATCAGCATGTAGCTCGGATAATTGAGATGCAAGGAGTCGTTAGTTTTTATCTATCAACAATGCTTTATCGATTATGAGGTCTGGGCCACTAAGAAAAGGCATACTAAAAGTTTATGTTACATTTGATGAAAATGTTAAGATGGATGTGTGGAATTATTAAGCAATATAGGAAAAGAATGTTTTCATTTGCAGTTAGGTTTAGTCTCGGTAGAGGATAAAATGAGAAAGAATACTTTAGGATGGTACAAACAGAAGATAGTGTTGTAGTTAGAATAGGTGAAACGATTCTATTAATGGTGCGAGAAGAGGCAGAGGAAGATCCACAAAGATAAGACTTTGGTTTATTTTTTACGGATCTTAATGGCTTAAAAAGTCCCATGTAACCGACCCCAAATATTTAAGACCTTACGACTTTATTGTGGTCGTCATTATTGGATTAGTGTCTAAACCTCTTGCTGGGTACAATCCTCCTTTAGAAGTCAGAAATTTCGCATATTTTGACCATCATAAATTTGGACTTGCATCGAAATGCTCTTCATTCTTGTCTCGTTTCCATTCATACAGATGAAATACATGACCCCCATATTTAGAGTATCCTACTTTCACCAGTGCTATGCACTAATAAATTAATAATTTATAGATGACATTCATAACTGTTATTGTTACTGCTGATTTAGAAGTATATTCTGTATGAGTTGGTTATTGTTGACCAAGAAATCTTTGGATATTGAGTTATCTTGAACATGTTACCAAAGGAAGATATTATCAGTATTTTTGGTTGAATTGGAGTCTTTTGAATAGTTTAACAATAGTTCTATGAACTTATACTTTGAGGGGAATTGTTGATATTAGTAAAAAGGTGTGTTTTGACCAATATATACTATTTTTCAGACTTATTTTATGCAGGGCCTTAGATACGAGTTTCATACTATATCCAGTAACCTATTGGACCAACACAATACTGGTATATTGGACGATACATTGACCTGTATCACCTAGTATCATTGAATAAAATACTTCGATACCAACACATATAACTCCACACCGGTACTTGGTTTGATAGGTAACTACTGATTGGTACATATCAGTCTTATGGATATTTGATTTCTTGAGTTTATGAAGTTTTTTCCTAGAACATTTAGGGACTAAAGGAAGGCATACTTTTTTCAAATGTTTCCTATGCTGATTCATGTTTTTTGCATGATAACTTTTTAAGGTGTTGCAATTAAATAAAAATCCGGAAGGTCTCTTAAGGTTAAACTCTTAGGTTTAAATTTTTGGTTATGAATCATATTTTTGTATTAGTAGTAGCTTCATGTAGCCTTCTAGTTGATCTCAAGGGTTCTAATGAGAGAATTTGTCTTCTTCATTTCTACAAGATAGAGGAACATGGTTGTCATTATCGCTTTACATTTGTGTCAACTGTCAGAATGATAGGTTGCTTGAGCAAAACTTTATTCACACCATCTTATTACTTTTTTTTCAAAAAGAAAAAAGGGCATCTCATGTCTTGCCCATTGCAGACAAACATTGCTATAAAAAAAAATCAAGAGAGAAAGGAGAGTAACAAAAGAACGGAAATGCCAAACAACTATTCTGAATGTAGAACTAGTTCCCCTGGAAAAAAAAGAGAAGTTTATGTTGAATATTGATAACCAGAAAGAAAAACTCTTAGAATATGTTTGATAAATATTCATGGGACTTTGGTCAGGTCAAACATGAAGCACCAATATCATCTTTTTCAACTACTAGTTATATTCTTTTTTTTTTAGAGAAATTTGTATGTTGTTGTTATGGTCCATATTGACATAGAAGAATGGACATAATGTGACGATTATAGTAAAGTATTCCACTGTCCACACTATTTTATGTGGTCTTCCAACAGTTTATTCTTTTGACTGTGCTACACTTATTTTTTCATGAATATGAATTCTTTTAACCACGCACAGCTCAGTATCCTCATCACATAGACACTATTTTTTTGCATGTTTTCTAATTGCCTATCATTTGATCCAGAAAATACGGCTGCCCTCACAAATCCTGAAAATTTTTTATTTCCAATCTGGAGGATATGTGACAACTGCACAAAATTCCTGATGCTTTCTTCACTCTATCCATCTCACTCCAACTCTATCTAGTTCTCGTTAACTGCTCAACTGAGTAATGTATCTAATACATCTAAATTTTTTGCATACGTATCTCTTATTATTGTCTGTTCTAGATATATTTTGGATTCTTCTTTTGACATTAAACTTACAGCTCATATATCTAGTCAACCCTTAGTTTCTAAGTTTGTCTCCATAATTCAAGAATTAGTCCCAATTGAACTCTTATCAATCAAATCATTATCATTGACAAGTAACCTGACATGGAACTTTATGGACACAAACTTTATATTATTAACTCTTATCTATCAAATCATTATTCTGAATATGGCTAGTTAAAAACACATCTATGGTGTATATATATTATATATTATGGAAACAATTATGAAATATGAATCATAGCAGGTAAATATATTTTTTTAGTAACAACTAATATATACATTATCCAGAAGGCCTAAAATTTTTCAGCTTATGATTTTGGAGATAGTGAAAGGCCCTACTATCTGCTGCTGTAATGAGACAACTTTTGAATCCTACCTGGCATTGGTTGTTCTTGTCCTCATTTGAAAGCGTTGGAATTCTAGAGAGGGGAAACTGTTAATCCTGTTCGTATTCAAAAGCTTTTTGGAGAGTTGTTTATACCGTTTAGATTCAAATGCATTTGAAGTATGGATTGGAGAAGGGATGAAGCGCAGAATACAAGAAAAGAGGAGCTAAAGAGAGAGAGAAGGAAAGATTTTTTTTAAAATGGAGGAGCAAAAATTGAAGGAAAAATAATTAAAAGAAAAGAAAAAGTGGGCAGAAAAGAGAAGTAAAAGGGAAAAACTGTTATTGAAAATAATTTAAAATTTTTAAGCTGCTTTTAGCTTTTAAGCAATATTAAAAGTTAACACTATTTTAAAGTATATTGAAAGCACAATATTATCCTGTAGTTGTAATCAGCTAATCTTAACTTAAAGAGAGAACTACTATTGGATGCTATATAATATCTGGCTTGACATTTTGTACTGAAATCCAAGCAAATCTTTTTCCTCTTTTGAAGTCAATAAATTAGTTGGAATTGGCTGAATATGATTGACTCCAACTGAGTCTGATTGGTTTTGGCTACTTTCAATCAATTTCTAATGATATTAATATTGGTTTGTTTGGAATTGCTATATAAACAAACTATGAGATGCTTTTCTTTTATTGAAGTATGAAAGTTTAAAGGAATTCCAAGTAGCATAATGCTAAATTATGAACGCAGTGCATCTGGCAGGGGCATCAGGCTGCTTGTGCTATGTGTAGACTCCAGTTTGCCACTTTTTTTTCTGGTTCTATGTGAAAGATATCTGTTTTGAGGAATGATAATTGAAGTTTGTATATTGCTATTGTATTTATAGTTATATTCATAGGGAAATTTCAATTTTCATCTCATCCATGTGTTTTTGCTACAAGGCCTCCCTTATCAAGAATTACAACGAGAACCTTATGTTTTCCTAACTTGTTATTTCCACCCCTTGTGGTAAACATTCATTAGCCAAAGGGGTATGCTTGTCAAATTTATTCTTTTGACTACTTGAATGTTTTCAATTGGACTTTGAATGTCAAAAATGCCTTTTCATGTAACAAATACAAATAGAACAAGAATGCTTTATGATAAATACAATAGGATCTTCATCCTATGATAGAATTCTTTTTAGCCCTTTCTTCTATCTCCTCTATTCCTTTCCCTTGTTTTTGTGGAGGACAATGTTCAGTTCATTTCTGTGGTGAGAGGTGTCTTTCTTGTGTCTAGCGATGGTGGTTGTAGGAATTGTTTTTAGGATTTATTTTATAACAGGATGTATTTAATATTTGTTTTCTTACTGTGGTAAACTCGAGTGCATTTCAATAACTTTTCTGCTTGTCTTAGTTAAATTTAGTGATTAGGTAAGTCTCTATCATTTGTGATAACATCTGGGGGCAGTATATGATTAGTCTAAAGAGTATGGGGTTTTCATGTCATTTCCAATGAGGGATGGTTTGTATCCTAACTTTTTGGATGTCATTTTCAATAAAAGGAATGTTTTTATTTTAATTTTGCCTAATCTCTCATCTCAAAACTTGCTTTTATCTAAGTAAAAGATAAAAGAGGGTAATCTACGTAACCTGATAAGTTGGAAGCTTGGAAATCCAACAACTTTCAAGAGAATTAGTGGAAGATAAAAGGAACAAAAGAAAGAGAAACAAGATATCTAGTCGGACTGCGAGTTTGGGGTAACAATGTAACATTACTTTTGTGTGGCTGCATCTTGCTCTCAAACACTAGCATGATATCTAGTCGGACTGCGAGTCTGGGGTCAGCTCGATGTCTGATTTCACCTGCTACTAGTCTATTGGAATCTATCTACAACTCCTGTTGTACCTTGCACATTATCTATTAGTGAAATCCTAGTTCAAATTAAATAATAAGAAATTTTAAACTAATAATGATTTAAAAAGTGCTAGGCGCCAAGGTCCAAAAACGCCCGAGGCGTCAGGCGTTCGCCCAAGCGAAGCATGGCGCAAAAATATAAAAATATATAATATGATTAATATATATAATTATTTAAAATAAAAATATGGTATTAAATTTAAAAAATCTTACAAAATCACAATATCACATTAATAAAAAATCTCAAAATTCAAAATAATAACAATAATTTCAAATAAATAAAAATTAGGAGTATTAAAATCAAAATAATATATTATTAATCTAATAAATAAAAAATATTGTTACTAGTATACAGTTAATAGTATACTGTTAATATACTGTTAACAGTATACTATCGAGTCGATGTGAGAAGTGGTAGCAGCGAGCAGCGGGAGCGGGAGACGCGAGCGGCGACAGTGGCAGCGGCAGCGGTAGCAGCAAGAAGCGGGAGCAGCGAGCAACTACAGTGGCAGCAATAGCGGTAGCAGCGAGCAGCGGGAGCGGGAGCGACGAGCGGTGATAGTGACAATGGCAGTGATAGTGGCGAGCAGCGACAGCGGGAGTGAGAGCGGGAGCGGCGAGTGACGATAGTGGTAGCGGTAATAGTAGCAGCGAGCAGCGGGAGCAGCAGCGAGCAGCGGCAACGACAAGCAGGGTTAGGGTTGGGAAGTCGCGAGAGGAAGGCTGATATCGGTGTTTTAGTTGGTTCGATTGAACCAACTAAAGCACCAGAGACCGAACCAGACCTAAAACGCTGGTTCGGTCGCCTGGTTTAACCCGGGCGCTCGCCCGAAGCGCCCAACGCCTGGGCTCGGAGCTCGCCTCTTTGAAGCGCATCGCCTGGAAATGAAGCGAGGCGCTCGGGCCTCGCCTCGCCTCGCCCGAGCGCCTAGGCAAGCACCCGAGCACCTATTGAAATCACTGTAAACTAATATGATGAATAAAAGATTCAGACACATTAGATTATGAAGAAATCCTAGTTCAAAATTTCAAATAGTATTCATGAAAGGCAACTAAATTTTAAACAATAGAATAGTATGCATTTGTTAAATAATTTAATAGAATGTGACTTTTTAATCACAACTCAGTTGACTTATACCTCAAGCTTGTTTAAGACACAAGTATCCGTAGACTGAAAAGCTCCATTCTCAAAGCATTGAAACAATGTAAAGAAGCAAATGCAAATTGATCTTAGTTATAAGTTATAACTATGTTTATCAATGCTAGATACAACATACACTCAAATATTGACCTAATTAGTCTTGGTTTGACTTGTTCAAGCTGAACCAAACTGGTATAAATTGCACATATTTACATACTATCTTAAGATAGTCCTTTTAGGTACCTAAGATATTTAATTCGGTGATTCGTAATGATCTCATCTCTATAAAACCTTAGAATTTTCATTGAATATAATCCTTATTGAGCTTGTGTTACTTCTTTTGTTTACATGGTAGTAGTTATTTTTTAAAAAATTTTGATAGACACTAATTTCTTTGAGATGTAATATACAGGTTACTTTAGAATGTTTAGACAAAAGCAAGCTAGCTGGTGGCCCAGCAAATCCTGATAATGCCTTTCAGCCTCATGCTGGTACTTCTGTTGTACACACTTGTGTTAATATATTTTGGTGGAAAATAGCATCATGTACATGAATTATTCCTGTTAAGTCAATACAGAGTCCATGCATGACAAATCTCTTTCTTCTCTTTTTCTCTTAATGCTATGTTTAGGTCTGTTAGAACCTTCAGCTCGTAGGGAGTTCAATGAAAGACTTGGTTATCAATGGGGTCCATCAAATGTTATGGGTGTATCAGGTTGTAAAAAAGAAATGAATTTAGGAATTTCTTTTGGATCTGAAGGAAGCTTTGACTGTCACTTTTTTCCAATGAGTGGTGATACAATGAATTTGGTTGGAAGCTCCTATGACAGTTTGACGGGTAGCAACTTCGACAATCAACAACTTCAGTGCTTACAAAATTGTAGCTTCGATGATGCTGAAGAAACAGACCTTAATTTCTCCAAATATGCTGACTTTGGGCATGATTTGTACTTGGACAATGACCAAAAGGACATTGATCAGATGAGAGCTGAGAATTCATTGCAGAACAGGGTCATAAAGCATGAATATTATGCAGATGGTATGTCATCGTTCATGCACTGCAAGGTGGAACAGCATTCCCAATGTAATTTTGCACACACTAGGAATATTTTGGCTGATAATATTTCTAGTTTTTGTTTTGCAGATTCATCGCTTAATATGATAAATGAAAAGTCTGGTTTAACTGATGGTAAGCGCTTTGATGACAGAAGAGCCACTGGGAAAGAATCTCTGTTGGAGGAAAAAAGTCTCTGTCCTTATTCGTCTATGGATCTTGATTCAACTTTCCTAAATATGATTAATTCTAAGTCAAATACTACTGAAACAACCAATATCATGTACAATGCTTGTGGCGGTGGCTCTTTGTTATATGGAGAGTCTCCTACCAATGGTTCCATAAATGGCTTAGGGAACACACGGTTGCCTCATTTGTCACATCAAAATGAAGTAATAGTTCAGAGGAAGTATGAAAAATATGGCCGACATCCAATCCAAAGTTCATCTAGAAGCAGTGCAGTGGAGTTGGACACAGGATTGGAATCAGTTGGGTCCTTGTTGCAAGACTTCCCAGTGGTGGACAGTGATGAACCACTGCCAGACACTTGTGCTGAGCAGTGCCATCTAGATGATTTTAGTCTCAAGAGTGAATCTAGTATAGATTCTTCTCCGCTACCATCTAGTAGAAATTCTACCTCTGATGATGCCCATGTATTTGTTATTGATGAATCAGAAGAATGGGTCCCTGATTCTTTGACAAATCCACACAACAATTGGCAAAAAACACTAACAAAGATTGAAAGAGATCAGGTGCATGAATCTCATTATAAACAACACAATGGTCCCAATCAAAGTAATGATGATGCTCCGAAAAGGAATTTCATGACAAGCTGCATAAGTGTGGATGATGATGCTGACATATTTATTCTTGATGATATCAGCAATTCTGCCCGCCCATTACTACCACCAGTGAATGTAAAAAGTCATCCTATGTTAGAGCACTCTGGATTTGTTGAGACATGTCAGCCTAGATATATAGGGATGAAGCTCAAGGCAAATGATGAGAGATCGACTTTTCGGCTGGCGTTGCAGGTTTCATGATGCCTTTCCTTTTGCTAATAATTGATTCATGAATACCCAGCATATTAGTATTGGACACATATATTGTCACGCAATATGTTTTAAATATCTTTCTTAGATTCTAGATATATTTCTTTTGGTTTAAGAACTTTCAATTTGACACAAGGAACTTTATTGTGAATATTCACTAAGAATATTGTCTTAATGATTGTTTGAGTGATAAGCTAAGTTTTAAGGACATGATGCTTTTTCTATTTTAAAATTGAGATGTTCCAATCTTTTATTGTTCTCTAAGTAATTATTGCTCCAGTATTTTGTAGTTGTCGTTTCTTCGGTACTTTTCATATGATTGAGGGCCACATTGTCAAAATGACATTTGTAAGTTGTATATCATTGCTTCAGGTATTGCTCGCATGCCCTTTTTCACTAATGTGCGCTCAATTCCATATGATTTGTTGGATTTATTTTTTAGTTTGGAGATTGATAGAGAAATTGTTGATTCATTGGCTGACGAAAATTGATGTCTTAGTTTTGAATTTTGTGAAGCCAAAGTGTAAATGAAAACTACTATGAGACCTCTGATGGTGTATGCTTTTATGTTGCTTGGTCTCTTGGCCTACCATGTTTATTGTATTGACTCGTTGATATTTATTGTTAGAGGGCAGACCTTGGTACAAGGTTGCTCTGATGCGACCTGAAGACCAGGGTTCAAATCTTGGAAATAACTCTATGTTTAAGGCTTTGTACATTGGCCCTCTCTGGATCTCGCATTGGCTGAAGCTTTGTATGCTGGGTTTATCATTCTTTTTACTCCACTCGTCCATTTGGATGTTTTTATCTTAGCAACACTAATCTTTTGTGCATGTTGTTTCTCAATCCCCTAACATCCAATTCTATAAAGCCTGAGTGACCTTACAACCAAGGTTTAAAATTTCATGATGGAACCCATACTGATCATTACTTGGACTGGTTGGATTGCGTATGTATCGACATAGTGACATATTGACATACTGACTCTACTCGGATCTTGCATTGGCGGAAGCCTTATATGCTGGGTTTTACATTCTTTTTACTCTGCTCATCCACATAGATATTTTGATCTCAGCCACACTAATCTTTTGTGTGTGTTGTTTGTCAATCCCCTAACATCCCACCAATAAAGTAATATGGTGACAATTGTAATCTGATCATCCTTAACAACCTGTATGGTAGGAGACACCAAAAAGGATGATCGTGGTAAGTACATACGACTTGGCAGGATTACTGTGCTAGAGCTACTATTGTTGTTGTTCTACTGGTGTTTAATGCTATATGACGCATCCAACTCCTTTAAAAATGACCAACTATCACAGTGAAACTGTTGGCCATGAGATTCATTTTGGTGGAAATACTGCAAATGGGTACTTCCTGACTCCTGTAGCCATCAACTACCTTATCTTTTCCTGTATCCTTGCAACCATAAACAAACTGCATGTATCTTCTTCAGTCTGTGCTCCACCTGTCTGTGTCTTTGTAGTGGGAACTAGAGAATCTTCCCTCTGGCCACCATTGTCAGTAGATGCATTGTTGTTCACATGAAATGAGGGGTTTTTGGGTTAAAAAGGGGAAAAGAGCAAGGTATACAGTTTCGAATAATACTGTTCGGTATGGGCGGTACGTATCGGTCCTACAGGAAACCGGTACGCGGACCGCTCGCTATCAGTCGGTATTTTTTATTATATATATATATATATATAGATAGATAGAGAGAGAGAGAGAGAGGCGACGTCGCCTTGTTTTTCTGTGGCGTTGCCACGCCTGGGGAGAAGAGAGGTGATGTCGCACATTGTTTTATATATATATATATATATATATATATATATACAGTACCGGACTGACAGAAGGTCGAAACTTTGGTATGGTATGATATTTCAATCATTGGAAAAGAGAACCTTAACTGGTTTCTTTTGGATCCAAAAGTCAAACAATGAGGTTGTTCCTTGGTTCATGCTCAGTAGCATTAAAATTGATTGGACTGGTCAATTTAGCCTGGTCCATGTGCCAGTTCATATGTGGACTGATGAATGCCGTATGGGACATACTGGTCCATTTGAAATTTCAATGTTTGTCTGTCATATATATCAAGGAACAAGTTCTCACTTGGATCCATATGTACTGGCAGTAAATCGGAATGCAGACCATCTCTTTATGGATGGTCCCATCAATTTTTTCTCAGTAAAATGCTTCTTGGTTGCCCCCCCCCCCCCCCCCCCGCCCCCACCACAATCACCAATGCCATGTTCAATGCATTTACCTTAATGTCCATATCTCTCAAAGTCACATTTACCTTTCATAATGTGGTCACTGCTTCTTCTCAAGTTGTGATACACCATCTAGTTACGTGGGTGTTTCTATGTTCTAAGTATGTATAACCAAATGATTTTTTTATTATTACCTTTTCGAGGAAAACTAGAGAAGTCAATTTAGATATGGATCTAACTGACGTTCTTGTCTATTCAATTTGAATACTTGCGTATGATATAGTTATCCACCCCAAGGTTTTAACTGTTGATTGACCAGGTTTGGCAAATGATGAAATGGTGCACAACCATGATATCCGAGATACTGAGCATCATATACAGATTTGTGCTGTCCAATGTGACTGGATAAGAATAAAACTAGAGAGGTCAATTTAGATATGGATCTAACTGATGTTCTTGTCTATTCAATTTGAATACTTGCATATGATATAGTTATCCAACCCAAGGTTTTAACTGCTGACTGACCAGTTTTGGGAAATGATGAAATGGTGCACAATCATGATATCCGAGATACTGAGCATCATATACAGATTTGTGCTGTCCAATGTGACTGGATAAGAATAAAAATGGTACTTAGCTTGTTGTTCCTTTACCTGTACTTGGCTGGACTCGTAAGCACCAGTTAATTTGTATATTAAATCATGATCTTCTATATATATTTAGATGACATGTTATGCAAGTGTGATTCAGTGAATGGCTTTTGATAGATTAGTTGCATAATCATCAAGCATATTTCCTTTTGAATGATGGTAAGTAGCATACATAAGGTTGCTTCATTTCCAAGTGGTTCCATCATGGATTCAAGGTTGCAAAAGAAGATATCTGATCTGCCTAACCATTGTCTATCAGTACATAGTTGGGAGCCTCCTGGAACTGTACTTGCTCTTCTTATATATATATATATATATATATATAAGACGATACATAGTCTAGCGACCTTGCACTTTAGTTCTATGTCATTGTGATACTCTTGTTCTAAGGCTGTTCAGATTAAAAAGGTGGAATTATTTTCATCTTACTGGTGAGATTTATGTACTTCAGTGGCAGGCATGCATTGACATTGCAGTTTTTCTTAAATTTTATCACAATCTTTATCTTGTTGCCTCCTATATATGATGTGTGGCTCTATTTGCTGTTTGCACTGAAGTAATCTTTTATCTGATTTTTATGTGATAGCTGCTTTTTATATATATGTATTGCCATGATATGCTTGGCTTGTGTTGCATGACAGGATCTTTCTCAGCCAAAATCTGAGGCTAGCCCTCCTGAGGGAGTGTTGGCAGTTCCTTTATTGAGACACCAGGTTTGATTGGATTCTTTTAGTTAATGTTTTCTGTGGTTAAGGCACTTGCTCTTGGTTTCTTTTCCCAATTGATGGCCTGAAAGGAGCATTTTTGTTACAGCGAATAGCTTTATCTTGGATGGTACACAAGGAAACTGTTGGTCCACACTGCTCTGGTGGGATACTTGCAGATGATCAGGTCCATGTAGCCCTTTGCTGGTTCCTATCTTATTTAATAATCGTAAAATCATATTCCAACGTATCATACAACAACAATAAAGCTGAATAGTTTCAATCATTTGAGATTGGCTACATGAATCTTTGCCTCCATTGGTATTTATAAAGAGTAATAACTTTAGTTAACTTAGAGTATTTCAATTTATATTTCTAATTTCTATTAGTCTTTTTTGATCGTCTTCTATTTCTTCTTGTACTACTAATAATAATCATTTTAGATCTCCTAACTATAGATCTCCTTAACACATGACTATATATTCATAAACAAATTTTTTTTATCTTTTCTAGTAAGTCCACACATCAATCTTTTTATTTTCATCTCAGAAACATAAACTTCTTGTATATATTATCTTTTAATTGTCCAATACTCAGATCCATAAAGTATTTTATTAGTCTAACAACTATCTTATAATATTTTTCTCTTAATATTAAGGGTAATCGATGATCTCACAAAACTCCTTTACAATTTTAATCATTCTATTTTTATTCTATGGATAATATCTTCATCAATTGTTCAATCTTATTGAATAATTGGTCGTTAATTTCATTTGAATTCTCATCAAATAAAATAATATCATCAGCAAAATAACATACATCAGGAAGGTAGGTTTATCATCTTTTACCAATGTGATATAGGTAAGGGTCAAATCACATTTGGTATCCAAGAAATAATCTCATTTGAAATGTGTTTATGTTTCAGGGACTAGGTAAAACAATATCTACAATAGCACTAATCTTGAAGGAGAGATCACCACCACCTAAATCATCTTCTTCTATGGGTAAACAAGATAGACTTGAGGCTTTGAATCTGGATGATGATGATGATGATGGTAATGACAATGCCTCTGAGATTGACGGACCAAAGCAGCCCCGGATATCAAGTCTTTCAGAGGTCACTGGATCCAAGAGAAAGGAGAACTCTGTGGTTACTGTAATGAGTAGGCCTGCAGCTGGAACTTTGGTTGTTTGTCCTACAAGTGTTCTTCGACAATGGGCTGAGGAACTAAAAACTAGAGTCACCAGCAGGGCTAACCTGTCCTTTTTAGTATATCATGGAAGTAATAGAACGAAGGATCCCCATGAACTCACACAATATGATGTTGTACTAACAACATATGCAATTGTAAGCATGGAAGTCCCCAAGCAGCCACTTGGTGGTAAAGATGATGAGGAGAAAGGAAAACCTGAGAGTCTGATGGGCCACATGTCTGATAAAAAAAGGAAGGGTTCTCCAAACTCCATGAAAAAATGTACCCAGAGTGCATTGCTCGAGTCTGCTGCTCGACCTCTTGCAAGAGTTGGGTGGTTCAGGGTAATTTTGGATGAAGCTCAAAGCATTAAGAATTACAGGACTCAAGTTGCAAGGGCATGTTGGGGTCTGCGGGCTAAGAGAAGGTGGTGCTTGTCTGGGACCCCCATACAGAATGCAGTTGATGACCTCTATAGCTATTTCCGGTTTCTAAGATATGATCCATTTGCTACTTATAAAACTTTTTGTTCCATGATAAAGATTCCAATAAGCCGGAATCCAACAAATGGCTACAAAAAGCTTCAAGCTGTTCTGAAGACCGTAATGCTACGTCGTACTAAAGGTGACTTCAATTCTTATTATTGCAGTGGTTTTGAATTGACATTACTGATGGATGCCCTTTCCATTGATTCGTTGAAGAACTATGAAGATTTCAGTTTTTCCTTTTTGTATGAGTTTGTTGAGATTTATATTGCTTTTTGTTTTTTATTTTCTCAATGAGAACCTTTTCCCATATATCTACTGTTCCCAGGAAAAAGGAATTAAGGTGTGATTAGCCCCCCCTGGATATCTTATTAGGCTTTAGGTGGCCTCACTGGCATGTGCATGTGTGTTTAGGCTGTGTGCCCTAGTTTGTGTCCAAGTAAATTAGGTCAGCATACAAATCTTCTATGGATCACACACCAATTACTTCCCTGCAGTAACTAGTGGAATTGCCACTTATTAAAAATTCCAAATGTGATCATACATTCCCTTGTTATTCTTCAATACGATATGGACGAATAAACTATTCTAAGTTGTTAGTTCGATAGGAGATGAGTATATTTGATAAGATCTGTAAATCAAGATCCTTTTTTGGACTTCATGGTTCTGTACATACTTGATTGAGTAGGATTCCTCTCCACTTCCAACTGTAGGAAATCTTCCGGATGTTTTTTACCATGAGAATGGCTTGATTCTAAATCTTGGTTTATTTATCAAGCACATTTTTTCTAATCATACAATTCTTTCTTTTACTTCTGTATTTACTGCTTAGCAACAACTGCATATTCATCATGATTTCGTTTTCAGGCAGTATGATTGATGGTAAGCCTATTATTACCTTGCCAACGAAGACTATCACTTTGAAGAAGGTGGAATTCTCAGAGGAGGAACGGACTTTCTACACTAATCTAGAAGCTGAATCTCGTGAGCAGTTTAAGGTACATTCTCACGTTTTTAAATTTCTCTCGATGTTGCTTTTGCATTACTTATTGTCATTAAGATCACTTATGGTGAATATTATTTTTGAAATAATTATTGTTGTTACCTTATCTTTAAGGTTATCTACGACAACGAATCTTGTTCTTGATTTTTTTTTTGTTAATTTAGTCGACATGCTCTTGAATCGAAGATAATCCCAAATTTGCATTAGTCAAGCTTACTATATCTGAATGTTCAACTATGGTGGGAATATATTATCTTTCTTTGTAAAGCATAGGATCCTGTTTATAGTCTTTCTTCACAATTTAGATTTTCGCAATAGTAGCTTGTGTTCTTGGATATGTGTTGGAGCTTCAAGTTTAAACTTTCGCTTTTGCATTGTCAGGTTTATGCAAATGAGGGAACTGTCAAACAAAACTATGTGAATATTTTGTTAATGCTCTTACGGCTTAGGCAGGCTTGTGATCATCGCCTTTTGGTAAATGGATATGATTCTAATTCTGTCAGGAGGTCTTCCATTGAAATGGTTAGAAAACTTCCTAATGAGGAACAGAAGTATCTGCTGAGTTGTTTGGAAGCATGCTTGGCAATTTGTACAATCTGTAATGTAAGTTTTTTTTTTCACTTGTGGTCCATCAAAATATATATTTTCAGTATCCATTAGAATCTTCATATAACTGTACATTTGTTTGGGTCTTGATTTCATAATATTACTTGTAGTCTATTTTCTCATCTAATAACTGAAATTTTCTCTAGATCAGGTAAACAGAACCTCTAAACTACTGTACTGCTTATATATTCTTTCAGTAACTTCAGTGAATAATGCAAGATAACCATATTAATGTATTTGCTAACCAAAAAACTAGTCCAAATTTTTATCGGGAATAGTATTTTAGATTTTGATATTTCTTGTTATCAACACATCCAAATATACTATAATTGTTTTGTCACTAGATTTTGAATTCTTTTGTTCTACTTTCTGTTGTTCACGTGACAACGAGCTTATTAGTTGGTGGTACAATATTGATGAGCCTATTTTATTAAGATTATATGATGTTTATAGGATCCACCTGAAGATGCGGTTGTTACTATATGTGGGCACGTTTTCTGCAACCAGTGTATTTCTGAGCATCTTAACGGGGATGACAACATCTGCCCTTCAGCTGACTGCAAAGTTCGATTAGGTGTTGCTTCGGTATTTTCCAGAAACACATTAGTAAGTTCTATATGTGAATTACCTGTTGAGGAATGTTGTTCTAGTGGTTGTGGCTCTGCAATGGTACATGCAGCTGAAACCAGTGGAAATAGGTTATCTTCTTATTCTTCTAAAGTAAAAGCAGCTGTTGAGATTTTGCAATCACTGCCTAAATCTCAATGTTCTCTTCCGAACTGCAACCTTGAGAAACTTATTGAAGAAACTGATGTCTCCTTGCAAAATCAGATATGTTCTGTTGACACAGATGACAGAAAGAGTTCCAATCAAAATTGTCATACATCTGAAAAGGCCATTGTCTTCTCTCAGTGGACAAGAATGTTGGATTTATTGGAAGTTCCATTAAAAGATTCATGTATACAGTACAGGAGACTTGATGGGACAATGTCAGTTGCTGCTAGGGAGAGAGCAATCAAAGACTTCAACATGCTTCCGGAGGTCTGCCATGAATCTTTGAGTCACAATATTCTTTTGTCAACTATCTAAACCTTTTTTCTTCTTTCGTATGCTGTATTTAAGATACTTTGTTACAGGTTACTGTAATGATTATGTCTCTGAAAGCCGCAAGTCTTGGTCTGAATTTGGTGGTAGCCTGTCATGTTCTTCTTCTAGACTTATGGTGGAATCCTACTACTGAGGACCAGGCAATTGATAGAGCACACAGAATTGGCCAGACTCGTCCTGTGACTGTTTCACGCTTGACAGTGAAGGACACAGTGGAAGACCGCATCTTGGCTCTCCAGGTACCATATCAGGCTGTTGAGTACTTTAATTCCTTCCTATACTTATATTTTCTTGTCACAAAATATCTATGGTTATGTTGTTCTAAAGAGGTTATGTTTCTTCAACAGAAGTTTCATATAGCTGAGCAAGTGCTTGACTTGAAATGTGCATTCTTTGGTCCGCAGAACATGATGCTATTAGTTTGTTAGAAGTAACTTTTCGCCCTTTTTTTTTTGCATTCTGGTAGAGTGACCTCTTGTGAAAAATAGTTGCTAGCTCAATGTTCAAAATAACTGATTTTGGTCCTGGCCATCCCCGAGTGTTTTGGATTTAGCTGTCTATGTGGCTTTAAATAGTCTGCTCACTATTTTGGCAATTCGACCAGGTAAACCAATTGTGTTGGTGACTGGCTGCAATCTCAGTACTAGGATAAGACAGCCAAACCTCTGCTTAAAAGCTATCCATTGGATTGGCCTCTCTTAAGAGTCCCAAGAGCTTGGGAGGACAGTCTCCTTGTAAAATCTATGTGCCTCTATGTGGAAGTCCCAAAAAATTAACCAATTAGTCTTGAGCAACGATAAACCTGCAGTCCAAAAAAGGGACTCTGCTTGTAGAAGTGGAAGGTTCATACTCTGAACAAATGCCCATAATAGCACTCCCAACCCCCTGACAGTAAAGGACAAACCAGGGTGAAATAACTACCATAATCTCCGCCAGAAGGAGCAAGAGGAATGATGGGATCTTGAAAAACAAGTCTGTTCTTTATGCAAAATATTTTCATAAAATATTCATGTGGCTTCAACAATAGCAGAGCTTCAACATGTTTGGCTTGAGCTTGGATAAGTCTTATTTGAATGCTTATTTTATGCATATGGTCCAAGATGTCTTAAAAAATATAAAAAAGGAAAGCTTAACATATTTAATTTTAGCCATTAATAGGATATTTTCTAATTGGGTAAACTCCAACTAAAACCAGACAGTTTCTTCCAAAACAACTGGAACTCCTGAGAAGAAATTGTTGAAATTTCCAGTTGTTTTTATGTATTTCAGTTGAATTGATTGTACCTTTCTTGAAGCAGTTTATTCATATAAACATCAATCTCAATCAAACATAGTATATTTAAATAAAATTGAGGTAAACAGTTCCTGTCTTGCTGAATTAATTCCTCAACAATTCACAGTCGATAGGAGGAAGAGCAAGAAATAAATAAAGAGGGTAGATGAATATGGCAGAGAGAATTCCATAGTGGAAAAAAAAAATCCTTATTGAAATCTGTGCAAATAACAGTGAAACAGAACCAAGTCCCAGTAAGTAAAATCCTTATCAAAATTTTGCCTTTTTTAACAGAAAAACTCTTAAGATCCAGGCATTCAATAATTTTCTATGGCATCAGAGTTCAACATGGTAGATGGTCCTTTGCTAACAGCCTGATTAGCTTCTCTAGTAACATGATTTATATTATGCATTACATCTTCAAATAACAGTCAAACATACCCAAGCTCCAGTAAGTAAGATCCTTATCCAAATTTTGCATTCTATTCTTCTATTAACGGAACAGTTTTATTAACTAAGATCCAGGCATTCAATAATTTTCTATGGATTTGAGTTCAAAATGGTAGCTGGTCCTTTGTTAACAGCCTGATTAGCTTCTCTAGAAACATGATTTATATTAGGCATTACATTTTCAAAAAGTTGCAAAATCAAATACGTTGTATCTAGTTTTTCAAGACAAAGTGTTAGGACTCTAGCTAGGAGAGTCCTAATTGAGAGGGACATTCATGTAAAACCTACCTAAGCCGATCCCTATTAAAGAGGTGAAGAGGCCGGCTAGGGTTAGGAGGTTGTTTCTTAGAGAAAAATTAGGAGTTGTAAAGGAATATGAGTCTTGAGTAGGAGTCATATTAAGAGTTGGTTAGAAATAAGAGTCTTGAGTAGGAGTCCTATTAGGAGTTAGGGTTTAGAAGCCCTATAAATAGCCATGTATTCCTCCTCTTTTCATAAGGAATAGATGAATATTTTCTGCAGCCTTTAAGCAGCAACTTGAAGGGAGGAACCCCTATAGAGTTCCAAGGAGACCGATCCCCTAAAGAGATCAACCCCAAGTTTAGAATCTGCAAGGGTTCTAACACCTGGTATCAGAGTAGCGTTCTTGGCATTTCGCTGCCCTTCCACAGCCATCCATCAACCCTCCACAATCACCCAAAGCAATTCCCATAATTGCTTAAAAGATCGTCGCTAAATTCCGTCATCATCTCCACCACCGCAGATCATCCTTTGATCTCCCTGTGAATTGCAACAGGTTCTGGTTTCCTACCTTACTACTGCTGCAATTTAGTTATCCTTATTTGAAAATCCAAAAAAAAAATTGTTCCTATATTACTGCATAAACTTTTCGTCACAAAGTTTTCATCTCTACGACGAAAGATACATTGCAGAATTTCAACCGCATAGCACTGTCTGTTTGATCTTGCTACTGTGTTTTTTCTATCCAAATTTCTACGACATTTTTATGATATCTTTGACACTTCCTAACAGCAGATTTCCCTTTAGTTTTATCAAAAAATTCTCAATATAAACCATTGATATTTTACGTTTAATCTGCTATACTTGAAAATCTGCATTGTAAAATTTCAGCCGCGTAGTACTGTTTGTTTGATCTTGATACAACGTTTTTTCTATCCAAATTCCTACGAAATTTTTATGATAGCTTTGACACTTCCTAACAGTAGATTTTCCTTTAGTTTTGTCAAAAAATTCTCAATATAAACTACTGATCTTTTACGTCCAATATGCTATATTTAAAATTCTGTGCTGCAGAAAATTTCAGCCGCATATTGTTGCTTTAACTCATCTATTTGCATTTTTTTTTAATGAAACTTCTTATACACTTCATATATCATCTTGACTTCCATCTAAGATTGATCTATTGAGGAATTCATCTCTAAAAACAATTTTATGTTGCTGTAAATTTTCGTCGTAAACCGCTGAAATTTTTCGACGAGAATTCTGCTATCGCAAATTGCACCAATTTTCTTGCTGTTACTGCCGAAATTTTCTTGATTAAATTGGACATCCTTGCTATCATATAAACTGAGATATTGCTGTCAATTCCCTCCTCAAATCTCTCGAGTTTTTGGTGGAAATTTCATCGAGAAACTACTGTTTCTTCGACGACAATTCTGCTCTTACAAGATAACACAATTCTACAGCAAACTTCCACTGATTTCTATCAAACCTTTGCTGTCATCTACCACAGATCTAAAACTTTCATCCACAGCCCTAGAACTCCACTAAACCACACTCTCAAACTATACCCAAAACAGCCACAAAACGAGCCTAAACCGTAACCTACATCCACCAATCCACCAACCCTTTCGACCATCACTTCTCTCAACCTATACATGCCTTTAACCCAACAACAAAAGAGAGATCTTAACATCATATATTTGGAGGCATATACTATGACATTTAATGAGGCAATCAATTTTAAATTCGAAGCCTTGGAGGCGCGAATGGAGGATAAGATTCGGACGCTCTTTACCGAACTCAGATTAGGCCGACCACTAAGCTCGAAGAAATCATATCAAGGAGAGAGCTTTACCTAATCGCACCAAGCACGAAGAGATGACTTCCAAGGAAGGGGAGGCTCTATGACCGACCCCAACTATTCATGCATGAGAGTGAATTTCCCTAGATGGGAAGAAGGAGACCCGATTGGTTGGATCTCATGCGCGGATTGATATTTTCGGTACCACAAAACCGTGGATGTATTTATGGTGAAAATTGCAGTTATACATCTTGAAGGGGATGCTATACAGTGGTTTGACTGGTTTGAACATACTTATGGAGTCCTTTTATGGCGACAATTCAAAGAAGGACTGCTAATCAAACTCGTGATTGGTCTCAAAAACAGCTATTGGGGACCTTTATTGAGGGCTTGAAGTCGGAGATCCGGAGAGAAGTTAAAGCGCGACAACCGTACACGCTTATGGCAACCATCTCTTTCGCACGATATCAAGAGGAGCGATTGAACCATGAAGCTCGGAGGACTAGGGTCACTCCTCAACCAGCAATACTAAAGCATTCAGCCCCCCCTACTATCGACCGAGTCCTTACACCAAAAAGGTTGACAAGAGAAGAGCTTCGGGAGCGATATGCAAAGGGTTTATGTTGGCATTGCGACGAGCCGTAGAGTCGTGAGCATCGTTGTAGTAAAGGGAGACTTCTTATGATTGAACCAGTAGAATAGGTCATTGAACATCCAGAAGAGAGCCTCGAACATGAAGAAGATGCAGAAGAAGAGCCACAACCGACCGAAATTACGGTACATGCACTAGCCGGCTACTCAAACCCGTAAACGATGAAAGTTGGAGGCCTTCTCAAACAACAACCGATCACTGTTCTCATTGACACGGGCAGTACTAATAACTTCCTAAACAGTAAGGTTGCTGTCCAGATGGCGTTACCTATCGAGAATTGCAGTAGGTTTGACGTTAAGGTCACCGACGGACAGATTTTGAAGTATGATCGTAGGCGCCCGCGAGTGAAACTGTTGTTGCAAGACCAAGAGATAATTGCATATTTCTTCCTCCCTCTTGATGATCATGAGGCCATGCTCAAAATTAAATGATTGACGATATTAGGTAAAGTTTCTTTGAATTTTATGCAACTAATTATGAAATTTTACAGTAAGGAGAAACATGTGATACTGCATGGGAAATGTGGGGGCGACGTAATGACGATTTGCACACAACAAATGGAGAAGGTTTTGCATAAAGCATACAGCGGCTTTTTGGTACAACTTGAGCAGCAAACTAAGGGAGAGCCAATAGAATTTGAAGATCCAAACCTACTTCCTTTGTTTGCTAAATTTTCATATATATTTGACGAACCGCACAATCTATCTCTTATTCGTCGACATGATCATTATATAACGATTCTTCTAAGCAAACCTCCAGCAAATACTCGGCCATATCAGTATCTACATCTCCAGTAGGATGAAATGGAAAGGATTGTAAAAGAGATGCTCGAAACAGGAGTTATTCGACCAAGTTGCAGTCTTACTCTTCACCGGTGCTACTTGTACGCAAGAAGGACGGAACATGGCGAATATGCGTTGATTACTGAGCTCTCAATGGCATAACCATCAAGGATAAATACCCTATTCCAGTAGTAGATGAATTGCTAGATGAAAGGGAGCACAAATCTTCAGAAAGGCATATCGAAAATCGCCTTTCGAACACACAACGGCCACTATGAATTTTTGTTTTCTGCAACAAAAAATGGAATATATTGGACATATCATATCGGAGGAAGGTGTGACGGTGGACCCCTCCAAAATAGAAGCAATGCAGAACTGGCCGACCCCGAGGAACATAAAATTGCTACATGGATTTCTTGGTTTAACAAGCTACAACCGCAAGTTTATGAAAAACTATGGAAAGATCAGTGCACCACTCACTCCTGTACTGAAAAATGATATCTTCCAATGGTCGGACAAAGCCTCCGCTGCCTTCAACAAACTTAGGGCAACAATGACGACGATGCCAGTGCTAGCGCTACCAGATTTTCAACCGACCCTTCATCATTGACGCCGATGCATCTAGAGTCGGAATTAGAGACGTTCTCATGCAAGATGGTCGACCACTCACATACACTAGCAAGACATTGTCTCCCTCCCATCAAAACATGTCAACATATGATAAGGAGATGCTCGCCATTATGCACGCAGCAACGAGGTGGAGATCATACTTGATCGGGCGATGCTTTCAAATCAAGACCGGGCATAAAAGCCTAAAATATTTCTTGGAGCAAAAGATATCTTCCCCCACACAGCAAAAATGTGTAACAAAACTTCTTGGATTTGATTATGAAATAACTTACAAAAAGGGGAAAGAGAATGTTGTTGCAGATGCGCTTTCGCAGCTACTCAAGTAAGCTAAATTTTCGGCCGATTCACTTCTGACCAGCGACTTCCTTGAGGATATTAAGATGGAATGACAGGAAGATTCGGAGACTAGTAAGATCATAAAAAAATTGAAGGAAGCACCAAGCTCCGTGGCTCATTACAATTGAGACTCAAAAGAATTACATAATAAGGGGCGCATTGTGCTTGTGACAAATTCTACTTGCACCTTCACGAGCAGATTTTGGACAAAGTTATTCCATATACAGGGTACTAAATTAAAAAGGAGTACGACATATCACCCACAAACTGATGGCCAGACGAAAGTTGTAAATAGGTGCTTGGAGATAGCCCAAAGCCACCCACCAAATATGACTACCCAAGGAGAACTCCAAACCCAGCCAAGTGTCATTATTGATCGACGGATCGTGACTCGACGACGACGACCCACTACTGAAGTGCTAATACAGTGGGTGAACCTACCAATAGAAGATGCCACTTGGGAGAACTATGACGACTTGAAGATCAAATTCTCAAATTCATGAATCGTCAGCCTCGAGGACAAGGCTGATTTGAAGAGGGCGGGTCTGTTAGGACTCTAGCTAGGAGAGTCCTAATTGAGAGGGACATTCATGTAAAATCTACCTAAGCCGACCCCTATTAAAAAGGTGAAGAGGTTGGCTAGGGTTAGGAGGTTGTTTCTTAGAAAAGAATTAGGAGTTGTAAAGGAATATGAGTCTTGAGTAGGAGTCCTATCAGGAGTTGGTTAGAAGTAGGAGTCTTATTAGGAGTTAGGGTTTAGAAGCCCTATAAATAGCCATGTATTCATCCTCTTTTCATAAGGAATAGATGAATATTTTCTGCAGCCTTTGAACAGCAACTTTGAGGGAGGAACCCCTATAGAGTTCCAAGGAGGCCGATCCCCTAAAGAGATCAACCCCAAGTTTAGAATCTGCAAGGGTTCTAACACAAAGGTAATTCTGGTTAATGTTTGAGGCCTGTTGCTTTATTACTGGCAACCCTGACCATTCTTTCTAAATCTTTCACTGGTCTATTGGTTCTCAGTTTGAGCTCATTTTCTTGGTCAATTGTTGTTTTGAGCTAGTTTTGGCCTACTGCCCATCCACACCCTTTATTTTATGCAAAGTTGAGATTTCCATTGGTCCATTAGAACTAACTGATGTTGGGTAAGAACCTTCAAACAGTAAAATATCATGTATCACTTGTGACTTTTTTTGTTACTCTTCCCATAATGAGTTTCTCTTATGATCTGCATACAAAGCCCTAACGGAAACAAAACAAAGAAAAAGTGAAACAAGAAAATGCATTAACATTTAGATCTTTTGAAGCCTTGAAGTAGTTTCAGAAAATCAGGTTATCACAGTTCTTCTTTCCAGTGTGAACCTATTGAATCAACTGTCTCAAGCTGTCAATGTTATTGATTCTTACTGAGATCAGAATCAGATTCGCCTTCCAATCCAAAAATTATTCTAAGTTGACCTCTTATAATAATATTGGCTGTTTTATTAATTTTAAATGCACCATTTCCCAGTAAAAGTTTGCTCGGCAGATTAGGTCTTTAACTGATTTTTATGGATACAAGAATGTGTTTTATGGAGAAGAAAATTTCAAACATAATGTTGGCATGTACAGGGACTAATTTATTAGAAGACATACTTGAGAATCATTTCTTATCAAAATGATCTGCTTCTAGTGTTGGCCCTTTGATACTTGTGATCCAATAAGTTGATGGTTTGAAGGTATCTGAGTTTGTTGTTATGCATCAGACCTAATTTGTAGGGTAGATGTGAGAATCAGGATTGAACTCTTGCAAATAATAGCTTCTTCCTTCACTACTATATGCTTGTGCTAATGTGATAGATTATTTGTTTACAGGAAAAGAAAAGGGAGATGGTTGCTTCCGCATTTGGAGAAGATGAATCTGGTGCTGGCCAAACTCGCTTGACATTGGAGGACCTAAATTATCTGTTCAGGGTCTAGCCTCGCCCTTGATTCCTTCACACACAGTTTTGGTCACTGGCTAACCTAATATCCCCCAGATATCAACCACTTCTACATTTGGTTCTCTTAGTTATATACACTCATCTTAATAGGTGCTCTGGTTGCTTGGAGATACACCTGATAGGAAGGGTACTAACCAGCATATTTGTGAGTAGCGATTCCAGAGTTTGCACAGTTTTCTTTTCCCCATTTTTCGTTTTTTATGTTAAGCATGGTGCCATTACACGGTTAAGTTATTTTACACAAATCATAGAAAAGGATGTCAAAAATTCTATTGAACTCGTCATCATTGTTGTCATTTGTAAATCTCTTAGTGCCTATATTGTTCTGAAAATAATTTAATGGATACATTTGTCTTAAAATAGCTCACAGTTTTGTTCTCCTGGTTTTTGTTGTGGATGTGGGATATGTTTTATGGTTTGTGTCTCTCTGCATCCGCTGGCTGTTAGTCTTGGAATCTTTGCAGTGCTTAACTAGTGTTCTGAACTGAAGGACGGCGTATTACCACGAGTTTTAACTGTTTTTGGACTCTTTTGACTAGCTCATGGTGTCTCGCTCTGCTGTTGTGTTGACAAATTGATGTAGCCGTTCGTGTATTCGCGAGGATGAATCTTTTCCTTGATGTCTGCAAAACTAGATCTACTAACCGCAGGTATGATTTACCTCCAAACTAGTTCCTTTCCTACCATTTGTGTGTTTTATTCATGCAAATCAAAGCCTGCATCCATGACTTTGGTCGTTGGGGTTGCTGCTAGTCTTGTCAATTTCATCTCTTTTGTCAGGATTACAAGCTAATTTAATGTTCCTGCTCCATGTGACGACATGCTGGTTTATGATCCAAGTACGATTCTGTACACAGTGGAGCGTCGGAACGTGGTTGCGGTCGATTTAAAGACAGCCACCCACTGGCCGAGGTGATTCCGCTGTCGCATGCAGGTTGGGTTGGGTTGGGGAGCCAAACAGTATGATGATAATGGTGCAGGTATTTATGGATTCAACCTTTTCAGACTCCGTCTATTCGAAAGCTGGCACCACCTTGAGACTTTTGCCAAAATGTCCTTGAAAACCTTCCAGTCTTGCTCATCATCCTCCATTAAGCCGTTGATTTTGACTATACGATGCAACCACTTTTATTGGTCGATTGGCTCATAAGAAGTCATAGTCCAAGATGCGAGCATTCTTTTATACCATTTATTAAATAGAAAATGAAGCATACATAACCAGGGCCACCAGGCATGTTCATTTCCTTCAGATCGTCTCGCCAAAGCCAACCAACACGGCCATATCAGCATGTCCCCTGTCTGAATCTTGTGGCCATTATTACTTGTGGCCATGATTTCTCACTTGGAAGTACCAGCTTCAATAGTAATATGATTGGTATACTGATCACAGAACATACATTGATTTCGGGAATTTAAAATTCTAGAACAGTAACTCTTTTTTTTTTTTTTTTTCCTGGATTCTTAGCCTTTTGCCCTCCTCTCACCTGGCAACGACTTCAGGCGGCCAAGGATCCAACAGCTCCAGTGGCATGCACTTCCAAGACTCCACAGGAACCCAGCAGGCGGTATTTTAACACGAACCTCCGAAGCTGGACTTTGCCTCTGCAGGCATCACCTCACCTCCCTGTTAATAACATCCAGGGCACTTCTTCTGTCTCAGGTACGCGTTGGGATCCCCGGCGTCGCGCTGCTTTGCGCTACAGCACCGTCAAATTTTTATCATATTACCTTACTGTTAATACAGAATTGGAGGAGGATCAACATGCATAATACATTGAAATCTGACGCAGTGAGGGGGGGGGGTTGAAAGAGTAAGCGACCATGCCGGCCGATCACGTGGGAGGCGACGATAGTGGGAGGGACTCAATCAATGGCCCTGTTGCTCTCGTTCTGGCTTTTTGGTGGTGGCTTTTGGACCGCGAAATTGATGGAAGGGGACGACAGTGAGGCCCCAACAGTGGATTCGCGGTTGGCAAAAAGAAGGAAAACGAATCCAGCGTACACCTACAGCTGATCCGGCGGTCCACGTCTCATTTAATGATATGTCGTTGATGTTGGCTCTCTTGTAATTGGCTCACCACCATTGATTTTGATGCAGCTCGAGTGGGGTGAGCAAGTAGAGGTGTGGACACAAGGAACTGGAGTCGTCGATCATAATTACGAGGATGATCGATAGAAGACACACATGACATCGGATGGTTGGAATATAAAGGTACTCATCCTTTAGTCTCTTCACGCCAATTCCATCACAACATAAACTGCATTCTGAATGTTTAGGTTTGGTAAAGTTATCATGTCATTAAGAGGTCAACGTTTTGAGTTTATCGTTTTTTGATGGCTTTATAAGTAGTTTAATTATAATAAATTGAAGAGCCGGATTTTTCGACTAACACTCAATAAGTGAAACTTATTTCTAGAATTGTTCTTATCGGCTTGATAATATTTTCTACCGGGAATTCATTTTTGTCGTCAGTGTGCTCGCTTCATGTTTGATTATCCCTCAAGCTACGTAGACTTGGTCAAAAGCTTACTTTGGTACACGCGGCAGAAGCAGAAGCATATATATATATATATATATATATGGTCAAAAGATTATTTGGAAGGTCAACATATATGGGTAGTAGTCAAATGTTTAATCACTGCTTGCCAGAAGCAGAGCAAACGACGCACTTTACCTCGGACGTTAATGAGGTAAACAAGGGACAAAAGTCCGGCCATCCAAGCAGCTAATGCAAATATAACATATATATACAGAGAGAGAGAGAGAGAGAGAGAGAGAGAGTGCAAACGATTTGTCTACTCTTAAATCAATGCAGTCTTGGCTGGTAGCATCACAGTCTTCTTCAATGTAGCTACAGTCGTTAGGTTAATAGCAGGAACCTCGAGCTTCTTCCTCGGCGGTAAACTTGCTATGGCGCGTACGCCGTGCTCCGGAAGCTCTTGATGGTGCAGCAGTCGAGTATGCTGAGCAGCACCTGGTTGGTAGTGCACCTTGGCGTCTTGAACTGGCTCATGGCGGTGCCGTTGCCGATGAAGTGCTCCATTATCTTTCGAAACGTGCCGGTCTCCACGATCCGCAGCTCCAGCGGCCCAATGGAGCTCGTCTTCCGGGACACCACGTAGCCCTGATCGACGAAGGCCGCGTCCATCTCGCGGCAGCACTCCCGGAGGACGCCCTCCTCCACCTCGCCCTTGATCTCCCAGTAGATGATGTAGTGGCCCGGGTGGTGCGCCACGTCGGCGTGGCTGGTAAAGTCCACCAACTCAGCCTTGGTCCGGCTCAGGAGGCCGCTCCCCTTCTCCACCGCGAGTTGCAGGTCCCTCTCTGTGTTTTTGTCGATGTTCACCGTCAGGATGAGCTTTCTCCTGCAGACAAAAGTTAGCTGCGGGGCACCTTTGTAGAAGCCTGCAACCTCCACCACATCTCCCAACCTGTATCTGTAGAGACCTGAAAGGGAACTCCAAAAGTCAGATTCTGTACTTCCTTCTTACGACTGATGCCCCCTCTCCTTCCATTCGCCAACCGCGAATAACTCATCATCGCTCAAAGTCTTTTCTTGATCCACCGCACAACCTTGACTGTGGGATAAACAGGCTCATCAAGCCAAGTGGTACCTCAAAGCAGAAAACAACCATGCGAGAATGGGATGGGATGGTGGCCCAACATAAAGAATAAGAGGACAAACGCCATGGCACAGTGGGTTCATCAGATGTCGCAATCTTATCATCGTATTTATTAGGACAACGGGGCTGTTGAGATACGGCGGTGGGGAACCACAGAGGGCAATGAATGGTGATGGTGTCAAGAGACTGGCCACACATCATTGTTGGTCCAACAAGGACGGTGTGGGCATTGCTTGCTTGCCCATGGTGTCCCTGAAGCTATCTATGGTCACAGGCAAGTTAATCGAGTTCTAGTGACACTACATGGAAGCTGCCAAGATCGAAGAGCGGATTCAAGCATCCCTCGCCTGTGATAGATAGGATTGGATACCGCAAAGGACATGACGAAAGCTTAGGATGCCACGAACTGTTCAAAGATGTGTTTGTGGCCCCAACGCTCGTGCCATCCAAGGGCGGTACAGTGTACCGACGTGCACCACAAAGGAGCTCTGTGACGCAGGAATGAAGATTCTGAAACTAGAGAGAGAGAGAGAGAGAGAGAGACCTGTGAATGTGGTTAGGACGATCTCATATTGCTGCCCGACGGAGACCTTGCACAGGGGCACCGGTTGGCCTTCCACGAAGTCATCAGGAGTCACCAACGTGCTGCTATCTTGCTTCTGCTGCTTGTACAGAGGGATGAACTCGAAGTAAGAGAAGGTGGGAATCACCGTAAAAGCCACTCTCTCCGGAGGATTCAACGGCTCCAAGTTCACCCCAATCCAGCTCTCCGTGGATCCATACTCAGCACAAACCAGTGGCACCTCTCCTGCATAATGCCTCAGCTTCCTCAAGTAGGGCTGCATCGATCCCGTCATTATGGAGTAGATGTACTTGGCGTTAGGCCACAGGTGAGGAATCAACCCGCACCAGCCCGAGCTTCTCAGCTCTTCGCAGTCCCTCTCGATCTTGGACGCCAGAGATGGGTTGGGCATAAGGTGCTCCAGTACAGCTTTCCTCATCGTCGGCAAGGTGATATTGGAGCTAAGGGTCCCTTGTCTGATGTCCTCGCACAGCTCCTCCCACAGGTCCTCAAAGGCCGTCAGAGCTTGGACTATGCTGTAGGCAAAGGTGGAGGCCACGAACTCCACCTCGTTATGGAACAGCAGGCCGAAGAGGAGGTGGCAGTAGGTGGACTGCTTGTAGTCTCCCGCTGAGATCACTTCGAACGGGCTGCAGGTGAAGCACTTGGTGGTCCTCTGCTTCGTCTCGAACTCTTGGCTTGCGAAGTAGTGGGTGGTCGCTGTTCCTGCCATGAGCCCGCCCTTGGTCTGGAACTGCTTGCTGCTGTAGATGAACTCCAGGATCCTGCCTCCAGACCTTATCGGAAACACCCTTCCAATCCAACCACAACGTCAGTTCTTCGATCAAGTAACAAAGTTCAAATCAAATTAAGTCGTTCGGATACATACACACCTCGATCTGTATGCAGCTGCGAGCCTAAAGATCTGAAGTGTAGACTGGGAGCTGAAGCGTGTGAAGGGCACATACTTTGGCCTGCCATCTGTGGTTCCAGAGCTGCAGAACGAGTTACAGAGCATGTGCATGAATGCACAACACACGGGCACATACCTGAAGGTCACAGTCCACTTCCTACAGAGGAAACGGGAGGAAGAGAAGAAGAAGGGAGTACCTGAGGGAGAGCATGGTGATGGGCTGCTGGGTGAGGACAGGCGAGGCATCGCCATGGGCGATCCGCTGGATGTAGGGCTCGAGGTCTGCATGGGAGGCGAGCGGGACAGCGGACGTGAACAGGGACTCGAGCTCCGCGGGGCTCAAGTCGTGGACGCGGAGGTCGCCGCCGAGCCACCTCCGAAGGTACTCGCAGCCGAGGTTGCTCTCGACGATACGGTGGAGCGTCTGCGACTGGACGGCGCCCGCGGTCTCGGCGGCGGCCTCGAACCATTCGACGATGTCGCGGTCGCCCGCGTCCTCTGCTGCCATCGCCGGCGCGCCCTCGACGGGCATGGGGGACGGATGCCCACCCACCGCGGCTTCAAATTAACTGCTCTCCTCACCGAAGAAGTCTCACGCAGGCTTCATGTTTGTCTCACCAAGACGAGTGCATGGCAGACCAAAAACCTGAGGGCTTTAGGCACAATCCCAGGCAGCAACCGGGCAACATATATCCCCTTCTCTACAGCACTTGCACTGAGATGGTATGCACCGTAAAAGAATCGAAGAGTCCACATCTCCCTCCCTCCCTCCCTCCCTCTCTCTCTCCCACTTTCTCATGGGTTGCAGAAATCTCTCTCGATAAGAGTGCGACGATGATGCCCCCTCTCTCTCTCTTCCTCAAATGTACGATTCAACCAAGGCCACAAGACGGCTTATCTACTGCTCAATCACAGCAGAGAGACAGAGAGAGAGAGAGAGAGAGAGAGAGAGAAGAGAGAGAGAGAGAGAGAGAGCAAATCGTGGGTTTACTTTTGTGACAGCTGAAGGAGGGATCGGACGGAGACACTTGGACTTTGGTTGATGAGGGAAATCCACGTGATTACATGCATAAAATGTACTTGATTCAGTCGGTGGGTCGCTGCTGTCATGCCATATTAAACCTGCCTCAGTTGTTCATCTACTGGTCATGGTGAATTTGGCTCACATTACCATCTCAATCTCCCCATTGATTCCTCAGTAAAGGTTGCCATTTTTCTTCCTCCTCCTTTTGAGAAGGTACCAAGTTGTAGAGGATTTCCATTGGATCCACACGCTTCCACTCACCACCAGTGGGCTAAGAGCCCAAGTAAAAACAACACCGACGTTGGTGGCTTCAAGTGCACAGGACAAAGGTTGAAGATGACATTGGAAATAATAAGACAAATCATAGCTTTGAAGAATCAAGTCACTGATTACATGATAATAATATCTTGTATTCTCACACATGTATCACAAACACTATGCACCACAAAAGCTTTTTCCAAACCCAAACCATTTTCATCTCTTTTAATTCTTGGACCATTTACCACACTATAATTGACTCTCTCTCTCTCTCTCTCTCTTGGAATTAGAAAGCATAGGATAGGATGTATATATATGTATGTATATACACATTCACATCTTGGGAGGGTTTACCATAAAAGACCTATCCATTTGTGGCCACTACTGCTTATGATAGTACTCTGATTGAAGCAAAATTTTAGCATCAAATTGAAGTATCATTTAATTAACTTTATTCACTGATTTGAACATCTTTTGCTGGCAACAAACAGGAGAATTATGATAATTGATTGGTCATTTAAGGCTTCCAAGTAATACATTAGTCAACAATATCATAGTTTAAACAAGTTGATGTCATTTATCTGAATTCCTAAATTAAGTGGGTCTTTTACATGTAGCATCATTTGGATCAAATTCTTATTCACATTAACCACAAAATTGTGGCAACAATTATTTTGAGGTTCAACTTAATGTGACATTTCTACTGTCTACAACTCAACTCTAATAATAATACACAATAATCCTATTTGTAATCCCATGATAAGGCTTTGAATTTTTTCCAAGTGTTGGACAATAATCATGAATTGGGTTAACTAACTTTTTAACTGCAACAAGGCACTATTAAGCATGAGATAGCTAACCATGGTTAAGAGCTAATTAATGACAACTTTAATTGATTGTGATACAATGTATATGGTTTTAAAGGAAGCAAAAACTATTCATCCCCCGAAAAGTTAATCCATTTAAAGCAGCTTAACTTGCATGAAAAATGAAGATCAAAATTAAAACCTCAGATTAAGATAAGGGATGGTGGACTCACTTTGTCTTCATTTGGAACTCAAGCATGAGAATAGTAATCTTGATTTGGATCTGCTAAATACCTTTGTAAAGCTCTATCTAGCTATTTAGATAGTAGAAGCTTGACAAAATGTAGATGATGTCCACACTATGTTGATGTTTAAGCGAGACCATTGTTCAATTAAATTAAAATAAAATAAACAGGACCAAAATCAAAACTCTGGTTTGGTCGGGTTCTTTTTTTAGATTCATTTGCACAGGTAAGGCCATAGAACTGTATAAGCCTCATTTTATCAAATGAATAATTCAATATTGATAGGAAAAATTATTATTGATGTTTTGGTTATGGTTCAGACCCATGTACGTAGGATTGTCCGAAATATCTTCAACATAGAGATGTCATATTCCTAAGATGCTACCTATACGAAGATTAAGGTCGGAAGAGGTTTCCAATTCGATTATTCTGATACTCAAATTAGTGATATGAGATTCTCGAATGTGTGTTCGAATAGTTTTACAGCAAAAAAGAGATAATACTTTTCTGTTGTTCAGAATATATATTTTTTATTTTAAAAGATAAAAAAAGTTTAAGATTATCATCGTTATAAAGTTTATGATTGTCTTCACGAATGAAAAGGAAGTACTCTAAGAATGACTTAGATCTCAAGTGATAACTATATGTTGGTTGATGATAAATGTCTTATCAAATATATTTTTGGTATCATTATTTATATGCTGAAGCTTTGGAGCTTATTAATTACCCAATCAAGATCTTTATGTTGTTATGAAGATAGATGATGCATTTGAAACTTTTGATACCATGACCAAGGTAGTGCCCCAAGTTAGAATCAAATAAATGAGATAATGGAAGATAAATATGACAAGGAAAAAAAATTATTATATCAATTTAAGATTTTTTTAAAAAATTTTTTAATTATCCAAGTCTAGTCCAAACTTGATTCGGGATCAATGCATCTAAAACCAATTTTTTTAATTATTAAATATTTTTATAAGATAAAAAATATTATAATTGATTCCGAATCAACATCCAAATAATATAATAAAAATTAACTTAGCACTATAATTTAAATTTTGTGGATGATCTACATTAACAATAACAAAGTTAGATTGTCTAATATTTATTGTCGAGATCACTGAGATAAAAAAAAAAGTTTTATGATTTAGATGAGTCAAGAATATTTAAATCTATTTTATAAAATAACATTAAAAACAAAAAGATACAGAGTGTTCACCATGTTCTCCAACGGTCGTCAGCATCATCATGATGGCAAAGGATGGGCACATCATAACCACAACAGCATCACAAAGAGCATGACATCAGTGGATACAGTTGGGAACAGTTCTCAGCCCCTTCTTCATGCTTGCCCCCAAAGGTGTCCATAATTACGAGAAATTAGGAAGCCTAAATAAACGGCATCCATCATCTACATCGCGATCGTCCGTTGATTCGAAGGAGCAGATCCAAGGGCGGTGGCTCAAGTGGACCGGAAACACGACCCGAGCGGGTCCCACCCCAGTCGGGCTCTCCCGGTGGACCCACCAACACGTGTCCGCGCTCCCTGCCAGGGTGGATGGGTAGCATCTGTGACTCCGGTGGGCGTTCGCTTGGCCACCGCGGAATCCCCGCCCCAACGCCATCGGTACGCTCGCACATCCATCGCCCTTTAAACCGCCCCCCCCACCACCACTCTTCTCCCTCACAAATTCCCCGGAGATGGAGATGGAGAACACCGACTCGTCCTCCGGCATGAAACATCAGCAGGAGCTGCAGCACCCGCAGCTCCCGCCGGGGTTCCGTTTCCACCCCACCGACGAGGAGCTCGTCGTTCATTACCTGAAAAAGAAGGCCGCCGCCGCACCTCTCCCCGTTGCCATCATCACCGAGGTTGACCTCTATAAGTTCGACCCCTGGGAGCTCCCAGGTCTGTCTCTGTTCTTCCATTTGCATGCGCCACTTGATCCCGTACGGCTGCTAACCCAGCGATGCATTCGATTGGACGTGGTGTCCGACTAGGTAAGGCGAACTTTGGAGAGCAGGAGTGGTACTTCTTCAGCCCCAGGGACCGCAAGTACCCCAACGGGGCGCGACCGAACCGGGCGGCGACGTCCGGCTACTGGAAGGCCACCGGGACGGACAAGCCCGTGCTGACGTCCGGCGGAAGCCAGGTCAAGGTCGGGGTGAAGAAAGCCTTGGTGTTCTACCGCGGGAGGCCGCCCAGGGGAACTAAGACCAACTGGATCATGCACGAGTACCGGCTCGCCGACGGCAGCAGCCCTGAAAACAGCAGCAGCAGTAGCTGCAGGCCCCCCTATGGTGGTCACATGGCGAACAAGAAGAAGGGCGGATCCCTCAGGGTAGATTACTCCCCCCTCATCAGTTAATTCAGTAGCGGTAACGTGTGATCAGGCTGGTGGATCTTGAATCGCGATCCCTGTTGCTTCACATCATGCAGTTGGATGATTGGGTTCTGTGCCGCATCTACAAGAAGAACAACAGCGTGAGCGATAGCCTGAGGCCAACGCATCGAGACAGGGAAGGCGCCACGGACGACATGCTCGGATCCGCGCCATCTGTGGCTCATCAGACAGGGATGCAACCTCAACGAGCTCCGACCAACTACAACTCACTGCTCGAACATGATGAGACCTTTCTCGAGGGACTACTAGCGAATGAGGTCGGTCTGCCCACCAATTCCATCACCCACCTCGCTGCTGCTGCTGCAAGAGCCAAACTCAACCTCTCGCCTGTTCCTCCCAGTACCACCGGTACCTTTCCCACGAGACACCCTCTTTCCTCTGCATACTGGACCGAGCCCACCGACATCGCAGCACCGCCTGCCCAGAGGTTCCATGCCGGCCATGGCAGTGGCAGCAACAATGCTGCCGACAAGAACAATACCAGTAGCTGCAGCAATGGCAGCGCCACCAACGATGACGGTGGCCACACAAATCAGATGCTTCTCAATCAGATCCCCTACGGCACAACATACCACGACCAAATGATTCTTGGATCACTACGGGATGGTGGAGCCATCTTCCAACAGCCATACCAGCTGCCCGGAGTGAATTGGACCTCCTAATTCGAAGCTTCTGAGAGGTGAGGTACTGATGTCCCATCTGTCTGGTAGTAGCCCATAATATACAGAGGAAGAAGGATTGTTGGTGGAGCACCTGCAAATGCTCAAATTCCCCTACTAGAAAGGTTCTCTTCAGTCCCAGGTAACTCAACAGTGTACATATATATAGTTTATTGTTGGATAGCAGAACAGAGATCGAGTGTCAGAGCATAAAATCCAGTAGGATTCTTTAGTAAATATCAAATAGGAGAGAGAGAGAGAGAGAGAGAGAAGATAAAGTTATTAGTACTGTGAGTTGTAGCTGCTTGCACCTTGCAATAAATTTCGGATGGAATTTGATCATGTTCATATCACTCATGCTGGTGAAAGTTCTGTAGAGACCTGAATACTTGTTGGAATTATATTTGTTGAGAAGTGCCCATCACTTGCTTCGCGATCAACATCATCATCAATTTCACCTGTTAAACCTGCAAGAATTGTTTCTGAAATATGGCTCCTAAACTATTCTAGTATGTTTCTTTCTATGATAAACTGCTTTCGTCTCTTAACATGAGAAAATTATTTATTGCTTGGCTTCTATTTGAGCTGCTAACTATCTCCATCTGCACAGTGGAAGTGACAAAGAAAGAAAGTTGGAATCATCTTCTAACTATCTTCATCCGCTTTTATTTGGAAGCATCCTCATACTGAGGTGGACACTAATTACGAAAGAAAGTTAGGTTCTACCAAAACAAGAAGGTAAGCCTCAGCATATGTGGGGCTGACTTCAGCCTCACGAATCCTTAATGAGCTGCAGGATCGATGCCGTTCCAAAAGCCTTTTCCCGGTTCTCTTTTCCTCCTTTCCTGTCATTGGAAATCGCCAAACGAGTGCATGTGGACTTTCCCATGTCCGGCCGCTGAGATATTTGTCTCTTTCTCTCTCTCTCTCTCGCTCGTTCGTCTGATGTGAATGTATGTAGAGTGGGAGTCACACTCCGCGGGCTCGTTTGTCCCTGGAAGTTGACATCAGTGAGTGGGAACCCTAGTAATCGTACTGCCCAAATGGGAAAGATGTCGAAGAAAGTTTCAGCTGCAGTTGGGTCGAGGCTGCCAAACGAGGGAGAAGATGGAGGGCAATATCACTTAACAGGATGCGCATCTCTGATGTGTTGACCTGCTCAAGCAACAGGAGCTACTCCAATACTTGAAAGAAGAAACCACTGTGATGATAGATGGCAGGATTACAGAATGGTCCCATTCTCATGCCTCAAGTGTAACTCCAATACAAAACACTGAGACACACACAGAGAGAGAGAGAGAGAGAGAGAGAGAGAGAGAGAGAGAGAGAGAGAGAACTTATAGACGATAGTATCACAAGAGAATAATCTCAGTTTATTACAAAGCCATTAGAACAAACAAGAGTTTAGATATTTATATTGAATTGACTTACGATATGCTTCGCGAACAATAGGTGTACAATCCTACATACGAACACAAAGATCAGTTTGACTCCAATTCATTGTCGATTTTAATGATCTTAACATCGTATCAAACCCAATATTCAAGAAAAAAAGAAACAAAAGATCTAAAGAAAAGTTAGATGTTGGCTGTATGAAGTGAGAAAAAGAAGAATAGTGCTATGTTATCACCTACTTACGATGGGTTTTAATGGAACAGCCCATGTTGATTAATAGTTATGATGCTTGTGTTCCTCCTGACGAACAGCCCACGATAATTCTTACTCGTAATAATGTTTTGGAGTTGATTTGTCATTTGTTCTTCATCACATCTCGAGTCGTGGTTTGTTGATGAAAGAGATCTGTGGTTTCGTAGACTCTACATACGTTACATTACTTCAACTACATGATTTTTATGTAGTTCCAATCTCTGCCATTACCGTCTCTCTTTGGTCTCCACCTTGCGCCGCAAGTCATCAGTTGTGTTTGGTGATGATTAGGGACAACCTGCAGTTGCATCACGCGACTGCTGGGAACTACAATATTGGGATTCATAAAACCAGCAATTTTTTTGGAGAACAAGGAATTGAAAGGCATTGAAAACTAGGAATCGAGTATTTTGAATACCTCACGAGAAAATAATACTTCGCATCTCTCTGATAGTTCCTTAGATATCGAGAGGGGTTGAAAGAATAGAATGTCTGGTAGAAGGTTTAGTGTCACTCTGATATGTTCTGCATCCCCAGACTCGGGTCGTTCCATTGGCTTATTTGGGGATCCCAACCCTCAGGAGACCCAGGTAAGCAATAAATCTGAAGATAAACATCATGAGGAACAATGCTATCACAGACAAGGCTCTTTTGTCGAAGCCAAGCAACTTGAAGGAGGGGAACTCCGAGACGGGGCATGTGGTGGTGCGAGTGCACTGGTATGTGTCGGTGGGAGAGTACTGCGACGCTATCTGCAGCTTGAATGTGTAGTAGTTGAAGGAGACGTACTTGACCCACGAAATGAAGGGCGGGACGTTCTGCACGTAGAACCCGGAGGCGAGCTGGAAGATGACCATGAGCACCGTTAAGAGCGCCGACCCGGACTTGAGGTTCGTGACGAACGCCCCGATCGCCAGCCCTAGGCTCTGCGCCACCACCACGCTCAGCAGCAAGGCCGAGAGACAGATTAAGAAGCTGCTCGCCACAGGTTTGAGGCCGCCCAACCAGTACGTGATGGTGACGAAGGCGATAGGGAGGCTGAGCTCCATGGGCAGGCCCCCCAACGTGCTGGCGATGAAGTAGGATGACAACCGGTACATCCCGGAGGACCTCTCCTTGCTCAGCATGGTGCGCTCTTGTGGGAATGTAAATATTGCTTGGAACGATGCGTAGTAAGCCCAGAATCCAGCGATGAAGAAGAGAAGCCCCGCCTGCACGAAGGATCACGGAAGCTCATGTAAACAGTAGAAGGTTTCCTGATTCTTTCGCTGCTAGATAAAATGGTGTCGATCATGCGAGTGAAGAAAGAGGACCTGATCCTGGATGTGACCTGCCGAACCATACCATAGGATTCCTCCGATGAGAGCTGATATAATCACCTGTGCCACCTTTCTCCCGGCGAAGGTTTCATGCCTTCTTTCCTTGAGTCCCCTTTGCAGTAACACCGTGAATTGTTGCCACCAAGTAGTGCACCACTGATTCGTCATCTTCTCCGCCTCGTGTTGCTGCTGATCAAGTTGTTGGCTCAGGCCTGAAAGCTCTTCTGCAACCTTACCACGCAAGTGGTGGTTATAAGCATCCAGTAAAGCTTCTTTAGTAGATGCTGTACCCTCGACTGTTTCATTGAAGGAGATGCCTGCACTCACAGCGGCACCGAGTCAGTCCCATCCTTACCGAAAGGTTTGCGTGATGAAGTGAGCGGCCACGTACCATTAGCGAGGTCGAGAAGGAAGTCGGCAGGATTCATGGGCATAGCAGGGGAGTAACCGATGCTTGCGAAATAGCCCATGGCCTCACTACCTCTGCCGTAGTATATGGCGTTACCCTCTGACAGCAGCAGGATCTTGTGGAACATGTAGAAGAGGCGGCTCGAAGGCTGATGGATGGTCATCGTCACGGTCCTGCCGCCCTTGGCGAGGTCCGCTAGGGTGGACACGATTCGCCCGGCAATGGTGGAGTCGAGACCCGAGGTGGGCTCGTCCAGAAACAGCAGGCTCGGGTTGATGAGCATCTCTTGGCCGATGCTCACCCGCTTGCGCTCTCCGCCGGACACCCCGCGCACGAAGGGGCCGCCGATGATGCTGTCGCGGCACGCGGTGAGGCCGAGCTCCTCGATGACGGCCTCCGCCTTCTCGGCCTTTTCCCGGCGCGAGAGGGTCCCAGGGAGGCGGAGGAGCGCGGTGAAGACGAGGGTCTCCGTGACGGTGAGGTGCGGGTAGAGGACGTCGTCCTGCATCACGAACCCCATCCTGCGCCTAAGCGAGCTGGAGAAGGGCTTCCCGTTGTAGGTGACGCTGCCGGTGAGGCGTTGAGTGCGTGCCACGCGGCCGGCAAGCACCGTCAGCAACGTCGTCTTCCCACTCCCCGAGGGCCCGAGCATCGCCATCATCTCCCCCGGATACACTGTACCCGAAATCCCATTCAGGATCACCCTCTCCCGCTGCTTTCCCTTGTTCTCCCCGCGCTTCTCCTTCGTCTTGATCTTGTACACCACATCTTCGAACTGCATGGAACTCATTACCAAGTTGTCGTTACCTCTCATCAAACAACTTCATCGAAGGTGATCATAGAGCAGAATCAATTAGATACTCTCTTCTCGAAATGCGCTCTACTGTACGACACATTTTAAATGCTTCTTAGCCTACATGCTTTTCTACCTTTCACTGTGAAATCAAATAATAGTTCTTCTCCTTAATTTTCAGTTTGCTCTTCATGCACTTGAAATCAACAGTGAAAAATCTTTAAGCTAACATGCAATAGGGGAAAACTCAGAACTTGAATAGAACGGGTAAGGACCGAAGATTGGACGTTCATGTACTTTAAGATCGATAGGACGATGGGCTTTGGCGAAGATTGATTGCGGCGCTGCATCATTCTTCTCTCCACGGTCCGGTTGCTGCAGTTCTATCTCCGCCATTTTCGACTCTGATTCCATGTCCTAACTTGCTCGATCGATTTTTTGGATCCTTCGTCTCGGGATTCTTTTTTGTTTCTCGTTCTCCTCCTCCTCCTCCAACGGAGAAGAGAGATCGAGCCGGATGGAGAGAAGAGACCGGGGAAGGTGGCACGCCTCCTCTTGTTAATAAAGAGCAATGCCTTCTCCCTGGCAGAGGAGCCAAGAAGAGAATAGAGATATGTTCGGTGATGTCCTTTTTCTTCTCGTACCTCGACAGTTTGCGTTGATATGGTGTCCCACTACCGGCGATTTGCTGCAACGAGGAACAAATCAAGAGGGGGAATGGGACCTGCAACACAACCATCCCGACAACTTGGTTACGCCCAGCAGCGCAAGTTTCTAGTGGATGGAGCTAATAGTACGCAGGATCTCGCTGTAAATCTGCAAAAGTGGTTTGGTCATTTAATGCAGTAGATATAACGGTCGATATGCTACTGTGCATGCATCAGAACAATGCCACGTGGATACAATGCAGTGCAGCAGATTCGTTAAATCTTTTGTAGATTCCACGCAGTGTTCTTAACTGATTCGTTGAAGGCAGTAGTCGTGTGAACCAAACCATCATTCCTTCTATGGTCGGTGGACGAAGCGATGGGGCAGTTAGTGGGGGCCCGCTGGCGCTCTCGCTTGCACGCAAGGATAAGGCAAGTGGACGGGGCCCATTGCTGTTGTGGTCCACGTCAAATTCGCACTGGTACATGTTGGATTTTGCTGCCCGTTGCTGTTTGTTTGTCTGGTCCATGTCAAATTCGGATTGATAGATTGGGAAGATTAGAACATGACAATATTTTTCTGTGTGTCCTCTTGATAAAGATGATAAATAAAGTGGATGCTGAATCTACTCATGATTTCCTTTTTCTCTAATCTCATATGAGGATTGATTTTTCACTCATCCACATATGGGATGGTGGAACTATTGTGATCGAGGGGTTGACGAATTCAATGAATTGATTGGATTCGAACTATATACTATACGTAACGAGATAATTTTTTATGCGTGAACGTTTTTAAGATATAATTTAATTTTGATATTATTATAAATATATATGATAAAATTACTCTTGACATCTTCAATCTAGTCTGAGCTTATTATCGGTTCTCCCAATTTGCTTGACTCTTCTAGCGTTAACTTTTTATCTAATATCATGTGATTTTGAATGATAATTACGATTAAAATATATATTTGATATATTTACCTCCATCGCATATAAGTTTAGAACTAATGCTTAACTTATATATTTAATATTATTATTAAAATTCAAGTGACATGTTAGGAATTGCGAGTCCGAATAGATTATTGAGCTGTAATTGACCCAAATTGATGTTGCATTGACCGGCCCAATTGGCCCAAATCTGATTGCGGGCGATGTGATCCAATGTGACGTCCCACACGCGACCCGGAAAGAGGAGCGACTCTCCGAGTCCGACCCGCACAGGCCTCGATCGATCCCCGGCCGCCGCCATCGATCACCGACCCGCTATAAGAATCTCTACGAACCAAAACCTCTTCTCTCGGAGAGCGAGCGCAACCATGGAGCGTTCGGCCATGGAAGGCATCTCGGAGCGCCTGGCTGCCGTCGACGGCCTCTACTTCCCCGGCGCCATGCACCGCGAAGCCCCCGACCACGCCCAGCGCAAGTCCGCCCTCCTCGATCTCCTCTCCCGCGACGCTCCCATCTTCCTCGGTATGCTTACCCCATCCCTTCCTTACCTGTCAACGCACCGTAACCCTAGATCTCACCCTTCAGAGCGGTACGGCTCCGAGCTTACCTCCGACGAGCTCCGCGAGTTCGAGAAGTTGAATCAGGACTACGAGGTGGGATGGCACCTCAACCGGCTCCGCCGCGGCCGGAATCCCACGGCGGAGGACGACCGGACCAGGTCGGTGACGGTCAAGAATCGCCGGAGGGCCTATATGGAGCGGTTGGTTCAAGACGGGGAGTACTTCTCGGAGGATGCGATGAGGGAACGGGAACCCTATCTCCACCACGAATACCTGGGCAAGTTCCAGGACCCCGCCGGGAGGAGCCTTTCTAGGCCCGGAGAGCGGTGGTCAGAGACATTGATGCGCCGATGCGAGGAGGCCATGCTGGTGGAGAAGATCAGAGGGGAGCAACAGCGCTTGGGGGTTGATAAGAGGGAGTGGATTGGTGGTGGTGGAGAGGAGGAGGAGGAGGAGGAGGAGGAGGAGGAGGAGGAGGAAGAAGAGGAAGAGGAAGAGGAGGAGGAGGAAGAAGATGGTGATGATGATATGGCTTTAGAGGAACCCAAAGTTGGGGACTCACCAGAGGTATGACTTGATGTTCAAGAAATGTTATCTTGTTATTTATGTTGCCTTTTTTCTTCCCTTGTGGCTGTTTCTTTTGTATTTTGTTATATTGTTTGACAAAACTGGTTCGGAATGATCTATCAAAATTGCCATTGCCAAGCAGTAAGACCGGAACGTGTTATAGAAACTGACATACAAAATTATACGAAATTAATCTTTTAAATTGATATTCCATTGCCTAGATTAGTCTTCCCAATTGATAACATGAAAATTACACGAAATCGATCTTACTCCAGTTGATTATCTTTCTGTTGATTGCTATTCTATTTCATAAACATTAACAATTCTTTGTTGCTCCTGGGGACCAATATGTCAATTCCTTTGTGAACCAATTCTCGGTATAGATTTTGTCTCATAAATTTGAGCCAAAGAGAAAATTCTTAGTTTTTTAGTTCATGTTCTACGAGATCCTTCATTTATGTCTTCCTCTCAATAAGTTTTTCTTTGAAAGATTATCTGTCTCTATATTCTTATCTTAAATTGGATGATATCTCTGTATTTCATATGGACCAGTCATTAACTTCCACAATTTTTTATTTTTTTAATGGAAGCACTTGTTTTCATAGTCTTTTACTTTTTACCTCGATTCTGAATTTGTTCATTGGAAGAGAAGAGTTCTTAAAATGTTACTAAATCGAGCAATTGAATTCTACAAGTTATTTATCCCTTGAATATTCATGATATATTCTTTAACTAGTTTTTGGACTGTGCAAAATTTGTCCATTCAACATTCATGCTTTTGGCTGTAATGTGCATGGTGTTTGATGCAGTTGTAGCAACCCATGTAATGTTGATACATCATCTTTCTTTATGCTTTCTAAGGTTGTCCAATTCAGTGTCCAATGAGATATCAGCATACAACTTTACAACCTTTAGTAGTCCTCAATTTTCATATCTGTGCACAAATCGTAACCCTTTGGCTGATGGACAGTGAGAAGTGCTTTGGATGTTTTGTTCTTTTCTATTTCATTCTTTTGTTTTGGTGTATCTGGAAAATATCATCTTGGAAACTTATCCTGACTGGCTGAGTTATGGTCTAATCTTAGTTAGCAACTGCTTTAAGAACATCCTATGTCCTTGAAAGTGATTAAAAAAAAGAACGATATATAGGATAATTTACTTGGAATAAATCAACTCTGGACTGATCTCCAACTTCACAGATGGAAGCTATTTAACCTGTTTATTATTTTTAACCTGGTGACAAAGGATAATGTCGGTGAGATTCTTCGCTGTTGATGTTGTAATTATTGGTACTATTTAATTTTGACTTGTTCATGCAGTCCAGTAGTCTACCTTACCTGTATGGTTTCATTAATTACATGTCTAACTCAATAAAATTACGCTGTATAATCAGGCATATGCATTTGTCTGTTCGACGTTCTTGTTATTAATACTTATGCATGTTATTCTAGAAATTTGTTAAATTATATAATATGAGTTGTTTTGCATGCAATTAGAGCTGTACATGTGAACTGAAGAAACCAGAAAATTATACCAAACTTAGAATGTGCTGTTTAGTTTAAGTTGCAAGTTTGGTCAGTTTTGGTTTCAGATATAAGATAGATAACAAATATATTCTCTTAGGATTTGGTCTTCAAATCTATTTACCTACCACTGGAGTGGCTAGTGTACTGCACCATGTAATCCCTGAAATCTTTTTTCTCTCTTCCAGCGACCACCTTGAACTTCATTTACGGCCTTGTTCTTTTAGAGTTCCCAAGATGCTTTATGCATTTCAGATTCCTATTCTCGATTAACCTCCAATATTCAATCACTCGTACACTGCATTGGATTTGAGTAGGATCAATATACAAAACCTTATTCTTGCAAGCAGAGAGAACATTTCTGTGACTCAAATGGTGGTCAGATTGGTCCAAAGAGCAGTCCTTGCGCACATGCATCACTCCCCAAATAAAGGTCCTATCCTCTTCTTCCAGGAACCTTGAGTTGAGTACCTCTGGTTTGTTGCTCACGTCTCCCTCTGTGGAATAGGATAAATGGATCTTGATGCCACCGGTTCCAATAACCACCTGAGGTTGAAGAAGTGGTGACAAATTTTGAAGATGTTGATTAATATCCAACATGCTCTTCTTGTCCATGGATGCTTGTGATGTCATTGGGATCAACATGCTCTTCTTGTCCATGTATGCTTGTGATGTCATCAGGATCAACATTTGTCGCTGTCATCTACAATGGCACCTTTGCTAGTGTGCTTCACACGTAATCCTTATCAATCAATTCTTCACCTTGGAACAAAGAAACTGAACAAATCCATCTTAGAACATTAGTTTGATCTTGTTTCTGTTAGTTTTGGTACTGAACACTAGAAAACCAAAGGTTTTGGTTGAGTTCAGCATTTTGGTTATAACTAAACTGATTTGAATCGAGTACGCCTGTACCATGGATTCTCACATCGACACCCACACCTGACATTAAAAACATATCCATGACTTAGATGTTTATCAAACTCTTCCACTATCAAATGATAATGACATGTGAAGTAGATCCTTCAATGATCCTAAAACTTCTTCGAGATTTGTTTCACACTCATTACATGTATCATACTATTTTTCTTTGATTGTATCACAAAGGAATTGATATACTGGTTCCCAGGAGCAGTAAAGAATTGCTAATGTTTATGAAAGAGAATGACAATCAACAGAAAGATAATCACTGGAGTAAGATCAATTTCGTGTAATTTTCATGTTATCAATTGGGAAGATTAATTTCGTGTAATTTTGTATGTCAGTTTTGTATATTATGTTTCAGTCTCACTGCTTAGCAATGACAATTTTGATAGATCGTTCTGAACCTGCTTCGTCAAATGATATAACAAAATACAAAAGAAAAAGCCACAAGGAAAGAAAGAAGGCAACATAAGTAGCCAGGATATCGTTTCTTGAACATGAAGTCAATACTCTGGTGGGTCCCCAAATTTGGGTTCCTCTAAAGCCATATCATCATCACCATCTTCTTCTTCCTCCTCTTCTTCTCCACCACCACTAACCCACTCCTCATCCCCAACTTTGTGCCTATTTTACACTCATTACATGTATCATACTATTCTTCTGTGTCTCTGCATCTCCATTCTGTCTCCTCGACAAATTCGATACTTGCACACAGAGTCATTGACTAGTTGTATACAAGATTCCCGAGTCTAGATCCTTGCAGTTTTAACCCATAGAAGTGGTCATGTTTATAGGTGGTGATTTGTGTACTTGGTTCTCGATTTTTCAGTAACCATTGATGCTCTGATGCGAGAATCAAGTTGGGTTACATATCAAGCATAGTTCATCATGTTTCTGTGTTCTCTATTCTTCTGTTCGTTGCCTCATGACCAAGCCACCTCACATTCACATGTGATTCTGGTAACACTATTCTTGCAATAACTTAATCGACAAAATCCAACTAGAAATACCAAAGTACAAAACCAGTCAAATTTTAAAAGTGAATACTGATTCCGGTTAGCATACACATGTTGATAGGTGTTCATATATATTTTTATATATGTTTGTGTGTGTGTGCAGTCGATATATATATATATACATACATACTCAGGTAGTTGATTGCCTATAGAGATGTTGCTAGGTTATCTTCAATATTTGTTTGGTTTTCAATGTTCACATGCCATCCTTGCATGTACTAGCTTGTAGATTGTTATTCCGGAACCCCATCAACGCCTCATTTGCCATCGTGATGAAAGAACGTAAATGGGGCTTGCTTTGGTCAAGTTTATATATAGTTCTCATAAAGAAGCTATTATATGAATTGCCATGAATTGGTCTTTCTAATACTCCCTCGGTGCAGATGCTTAACCCAGACGCCCATGACACTTGTGCGAGCGCTGCTGCAGCAGTGCCCTTGGAGCAAACACCGTCCGCGGAAGAGATGCAAGATCTACTGGAACAGTTCACTCATGTAATGCAGCAGAAGTTTCTGGCGGGAGAGGATACTGCTTATATCGATTATTCTCTGATAGACAAAGACGAGAGATTGGACGATCACTGGCTCCGGGAAGCTAATTACGATGCCGAGGAGAAATATTTTGAGGAAGACTAGTGGTTGGTGATCGGCCATCCAGTATCCATCCATGAACAGTTAAAACACAACAGATACGCCACTCATCTCTTTGTCAACTTTTAGATTGGAGATCTCTTCTGTATTCGTCTTTAGGCTCTCTCTCTCTCTGTTGTATATACAAAAGCACCAACCATAGTTGTTATTTTTTGTATATATATGGTGGTGGGAAGCGATCCTATGGAGCTGAAGCAAAGAGGCTGTGGCGAGATCTGATTTGGTAAGATCAGAATTAGTTTTGGAATTAATTATTTCCACTGTTTTAATTATCAATCTCTTACTATGGTAGTATTGTGCATAACTCGTGGAGTAAGAAGACTGCTGCAGGCCGCATGACCAGCCCAAACCCAACCCCAACATTACAACTCAGGGCAAGGAGATAAGCCAACGTGGCACTCGTAACCCTTCTCCCTTATCTTCTCCCTCGATGCTCTCGGAAGCCAAGACCACCACTTGGACTTCCCTTATCCTTTGCCTCCCTGCAACGGTCACTCTCTCCCTGCTTCGTCCTTGTGTCCAAACACTCGGCCCAAACCAGCAGAGACTAGTGGTAAGTCTGGTGCAGACCGAGGCAGCGCCATGATGGCTTGTTCTTCTCTCCTGACCGCACCCACCTCCAAGCCAACGCCACCACTCGCCTCCCTTTCCTCCCGGCCTGTTGCCTCTTCATCTTTATCCCCGCCCGCCGCCTCATCCGGCGCCGCCCCGGGCGGCAGCCGAGCCATGACGGGCCGTCGGGAACTGGCGTTGGCCCTGTCGACCTCGGTGACGTTGCTGCTCCTTCCGGCAGCCCCCCCGGCGCTCGCCACGTCGGACGAGGAGTACGTGAGGGAGACGGCGGAGGTGATCAACAAGGTGCGCAACACCGTCGGCATGGACAAGAAGGACCCGAACGTGGCGGTGGCCGTGGCGGAGCTGCGGGAAGCGTCCAACACCTGGGTGGCCAAGTACAGGAGGGAGAAGGCCCTGCTGGGGCGCGCCTCTTTCAGGGACATGTACTCCGCCCTCAACGCCGTCTCCGGCCACTACATAAGCTTCGGCCCCACGGCGCCCATTCCGGCCAAGCGCAAGGCCCGCATCTTGGAGGAGGTGGACACCGCCGAGAAGGCTCTTCTCCGTGGGAGGTAGGCGTGTAGGCCTACTACCTCATCATCTCTGTATCCAGTTTTTGCTTTTAACTGAGATGCATTGTATTCGGGTCGCTCGTTGCATTGATATACTTGGACGTATGTCAACTCATATTTCTGTAATGCTGCTGCTGCTGCTTCATTTCTTCTTCACCGTCAATAGTCTTTTGCTGAAAGCAGAGGGATTTCAATTGCTTAGGTCTATGTAGTGAGACGCCCTATAGAATTCTTGTTCACTTGTATAGAACGCACATTTCTTTCTGGAGATTAAAATCAATAATAAAAGATAGATAAAACCCAAAGAAATGTGGCTATACATAATAAACCATGTGAGCTGATTGCAATCAAGAATATATTAAGTATCATCAATAAATTTGTAAATAATTCTCAGAAATCTTTTAAAAAAAATATATCTTTAATATGCTATGTGATTCTAATTAACATAATTTCATTTGATTTAATATGTTAAGATGATACTCTGATTGATACCAACCTTCGATCTAGAGATGTCAACAAAATGGGCAAGATGGGGAATACTTCTCTCGTCCCTGTCCCATTCTCTATTTAGATGGAAGAGCGAGGAACTCACGAGTTCTTCGTATCATTCTAATTAATTTTATTTATTTATTTTATATAAAATTATTATCAAACCTAATTAATGATACTAAAATTTATACATAGCAAATATATTCAATATAAATAAAAATAAAATTATCATAACCCACGTGAGATGCAAGGAAAGATAGAGGAGGATCGGAGAAAGGCACGAGGGGAGGGGCAGGGGACTACAAGGTGAGTAGGGACAACTACGACAAGAGGGTAGGTGGTTGTAACCATTACGATGGGGACTACAAGGTGAGTAGGGACAACTACGACAAGAGGGTAGGTGGTTGTAACCATTACGATGAGGGGGCAGGGGTGCTGTGATGAAGGGAGAAACTGAGAAGAGGTAGGAGGGAGAAGATATTACATGTCGCAAAGAAGAGGTGAAAGAGAAAAGAATGTCGAGGAATCATTACCCATTGTTTGTCATTTGTAGTCATCTAGTCGTCGATCATCGAAGGAATCATCATTTGCTGGTGGAGAGAGGAGGGCCAATGAACATAAAAGTCAAACAACTACCATGGCACCATCTACAATTAGGGATTGGGTGTGTGAGGTCATACGGAGAAGTTACTACTATTGTGGTAAGGCTTGCGGTAATCCAACCCTGAATAATACCACGCGTTCTCACTGTTATTACAGACGAGAGGCAATCTCACCGTTGAAACTCTTACTTAGATAAGAAAAATGACCAAACTATATACCATGAAGATGTAAAAATGATCAACCGGAAGTACTGTCGAAGAAAAGATAAAAGAAGAAATCCTCTAAGCTCAGTATGGGATTAAAAAAAAAAAGAAGAGGGAAATGGAAGAACTATCTTGATGATGAACAATTATATTGGCAGTATGTACACAATCATATATCCATTATGGTGAGAGAGAGAGAGAGAGAGATGGAAATCTTTCAACTTCAGCAACATAATATACAATGCATGCCACGAAATTACTACATCCAATGGTATATGATTCATTGCAGTTCCTTTTACTGATGAACTCTTCATCTCTAACAGCTACCCTGAAACCCGCAGCCATGGTTGAGAAGGAAACATTAACCTTTCTTAGCTCTTCATAAGAAGCTTGAGAAGTGTCGGTGAAGGATCCATAATATGTAACACAAGTATGGTGAAGATGGCAGCGTTTAGAGCTCCTGCCAATCTTGATCTCCTCTTAAAGGGGCCTTCATCACTTAGAACTTCTGAGGATTTCTTACACCAGATGGACTGGGAACATTGGAACTCATGCTTGCAGTTCTTAGGAGCTTACGAAATTCAGACAAGCTAATCTTGCCATCTTTGTCGATATCAGCTTCCTCCAGTAATGGTTCAATAGAACCCTTCAATCCTGTATGCTGCAATAAAACACAGATTGCCAATTAGAAATTGTTGCTGATTACGATATTAGTCTATTCCATAGACAATCTGTAGACTACTTCTAGTAAGAAAAAAAGCTTCATACGGCATAGTGAAAGAATTTCTAGAGTTTAAAATTTTAATGGTGGTAGAATATCATATTTTGGCTTATTGTTTCAACATTAAGACATGGAGAAGATGGAACCATGCCTAGTGTACTTATAGATTTTTCTTTCTTTTGATGAGACTACATGGGTCAAATGCTTAGGGACTACCACCAGATGGATTTGAACCTAAAACCACTTTCAAGTTGAACCAACTAATGGGACTTTGCCTGGTTGGCAAAATAATTGTTTTTCTGGAGAACTCTACGAAACTCTAGACACAGATTAGGCCAACCAAAATTTACCATTCTAAGTTCCTCTGGTGTAATGTATCCATCTCTATCCACATCAAATTTTTCAAAAGCTGCTTTACAACGTGAACGCCATTTCTCAGAATCATGCTCCTCCATCTGATGCACATGCAAAGTTGCTGCAACAAATTCAGTGAAGTCAACAAGTCCATCGGTGTTGCTATCAATCTGCAGAGTAACATGAAGTATCAGTCCATCCGTTAACACATATTAGCATATACGATATTGAAGCAGAGACAACTACAGAATTAATTAGCACACGAAGGTAATCAATATTTATTGGTCTGAAACATTATACAAAATCTTGAATCTTCTTACTACCATCAATGTATGCAAATGTAAATTTCAAATTGAGAACCCCCAGTATTAACCAGTATAAATTTGTTTTAACATCTTTCATTTTGGGTTTTCATTTGTATTTATCTTTTCACAGAACACAAACATTGGCAAGGGAATTAGCAAATAGCACAGTATTCATATATATATATATATATATATATATATATATATATATATATATATATATATATGTATGTATGTATGTATGTATGTATGTATGTATGTATGTATGTATGTATGTATGTATGTATGGATATATATTAAAACTTACAGCTTGAAGAATGTCAAGGTCACGAGGTCCCTTTAATCTCCAGGGGATATCCTTGGCAAGAGCCTGCTCAGACGAACATAGTCAAGACATTTAGCATGAAAGAAAGTTTATCTACATTTTTTTTTTTTTAAAGTTTATCTACAATTTTAGAAAAAACAAAATCCAGAGTAAAACAAAAGAAACATATTACCGCTGCAGTGCTCCTTAAATGCTACCCAACCAAAAGGATCTAAATGATAGAAATATAAAGATATACATTAAAATGATTTAAATGCTACCCAACTTAACTACAAAAGTCCAAAAATGGGATATGTGTTGAAACTGAAGAGAAAGCACAATTCCAAACAAGCAACTAATACTCAAAATTGTTGTCCAGCAGTAGGAGATTCCCATAATGGTGCATTGACATAAGAGTTTTAGCCCTTAAATCTTCTTTGCTAAGCACGTGCTGATTTATAGACACCAAACCAATGATTATTACTTCTTTCAACAGGAAGTTTTTGCAGAAGTTGACTAACATCACAAGATGCTACAATTAAATTGACCACAAAAATAGGGTATGAACAAAGTCTTCTTCAGAATCCATAGATTAAAACATCTATGATCCAAATTCACATCCATTGCAACAAGTTGTTGCCCCTCAGAAATCCTTGAAACCTAGGTTCTCAATGAAACTTGGATAAAGCAATCCTAAAATCAGCAAGCACATCAGAAGAGTTGCATAAAGCAAAAAAAGAAAGTTAAAGAATGAAAAAAGAAATGTGTTTGGCAAGTTACACAGAGCAATTTTCAAGAAAAAAGCTAAATTTTGTCATTCCAGCACCAGAATCACAACACTCCAAAAGAAGTATTTTAAGAAGACCAACCTGTCTCATTTCATCAAGGCTTATTGAGCCACTTTTATCGATGTCAATTGCTTGAAACTGGTCCTTAAGATCTGCTAGCTCATCTTCATCAAGAGTGCTTGCTATTGCCTGCTTAAAAAATGAATTAGGTTATAAAAGAATTTTTTTCGAAAATAATATCAAAGTACAAATCCTTGTGCAATATTGTTTACCCTCAGTGCAAACTGCTTTAGACGGCTATACTTTACGAACTTTCGCATATTTGCTAGAACTGAGATATCCAATGGTATCTCTGATGCATTGCCCCCTTCTCTCACCCATGGATGGGCTGCAGAGATGCACATCAATCAGAAGGCAATTTATTAGTGAATGTAACTGAATGATGATAACTTATAGAAGATTCCGTTAACTAGGGGATAGATTGTTCATGATAACTGCAGTTGAGAAACTTAACAACAATGCAGCAAGATCAAGCATCAATGTTGAAATGTTTTCCTTTTTAATTGAAAAAAGCATGGAGAGTGATACTAAAGCACTGACATCAGGGTCTGAAGGTGGAACACATACATAAAGCTTGAGCAGCAGTCAGTCTCACACGAGGATCCTTTACTAATAACTTCTTAACGAATTCCTTGGCACTGTTGCTTATTGTAGGCCATGGTTTCCGTCGAAAATCAGGCTTGTTTCTTAGCACCTGCGAACCAGCAACAAATATACTTATATTTTCTGCAAATAGAAAGGAAAAAAATATTTTCTGCTAAAAATGGAAAAGAAAAAGATATGCTGCAAAAGGACATACATAACCTTTTAGTTATTCCTATATAGACCTACTGAAATATGCTGGCATAAAAAGTACTTTATCAACTAGGGTAATTTCCATTACACTTAAGTAAAAGAGGATGAAAAATGAAATTCATTTCCAAAAAATGTACTTATAACCAAGTGGATCATGAATTTTTTATTCATTTTACCAAGGTTCCCAAGCTGTTCTCTCAAAAATAAGATGCTTGTTCAATATCCACTCAAATTTCACCAAACAAGGCCAAAGGAAAGAAAAAGGATAACACATGGCATATGACTTGTGGGTCCCAAATTTGTTGTGTGCCTTGGAATTGTATTAGGTGTCTTGGATCTCCTTTGTCATAAAGGACAAGTAGAAAATCTACTAACAGCTTTGTTTGGTTTTTTTTTCATGTTCTAAAAGATCATAGTCTTTAAAAAAAGTGGCTGATCAAGTTTTAATCTCCAACACATTTTGCTGGACATGAACTTTTGGACTTCAATGAAGGATTTACATGATCCAATTCTAATTTGGGCATCTCAATCTTGAAATCATCCAATCTTCAAGCATCAATGAGCTCTGTTAATCAAATCTCCTTGATTTGAGGAGCTCTTTTCTTTAGGATAATTCTGCTCCAAGAATACTGATTTCTCTTGGGATGCCCCTCAAGGCCTAATAGAAGCCTGGTTTATGGTCTTCCTCCAGGAACTATTTAAAGGTGCTAATGCTGCAATACAATACCGCATTTTCCCGATACCATGAGACAATGACCCAACCAAGAAAATTTTGCATCATGCCTTTTGTGAGTGATTTAAGAAACAAGGATATTTTTCCTCCACAATGACTAATTTAAACAAATTTTTTTTCAATAACATAGTATACACACTTAATAGTTCACAGTTCACACTTAGAAGACTTTTGAGATCAAGTTTTTCGACCCTTTGCTGTATAATAACCATCACACAAGTATCATAAATACAAGTGGAGAAGGATCATATAATCCACACTGGACTACAAAATAAGCAATATTCACAAAGTTCATAATTGGCCAGAAACAACTGACATCAATTTAATCCTTTAAGGAAGAAAATTTTTGAACAAATGCATAGACATAATTTAATGAGCCTATCCCTATGAAATTTGAATCATAATGGTTTTAACGTAGGAAAAATTTTCCAGAGTCATGTGACAACAGTACAGTCCTTAAGAGAATCAGGTATGCAATAGTTTTAATAAATAAAAAATTTGGGAAATATTAGCACACTTATCTATTATAACCTTACAAATCAAAATGCAAATTTACCTCTTTAAATATCCCATCCTCAGTTCTGTCCCAAAATGGACGTCTCCCACAAAGAAGAATATAAGTGATCACCCCTATGCTCCAAACATCTGATTCAGGGCCAGATTTCCGCTTTAAAACCTCAGGAGCAACATAATATGCGCTACCAACAATATCATGGAATTTCTTCCCTGCAACAAGCCATTGTAAATTTCTCAATAACTCTTTTAACAAAATATTTCATATTGAAACTTTAAGACTAACTTTCACTAAGATTGAACAGGACCATCATAAAACAAACCTGGTTTTATAAAATCAGACAAGCCAAAATCTGTTGCCTTTAGAGGTGAGTCTTCTTTACTCGATTTGAAAAGAAAGTTCTGCAGATACATGTACAGTGCTTTCAAAGTCGAACATCGAGAGAACTTCACTAGGTTTTTAAAAGGAAATTTAGAAATCCTGTTAGATTCATTCAGATTTTACCTCAGGCTTCATGTCTCGATGTACCAAACCATGCAAATGACACTCAGCTGCAACTTTAAGCATCTGCCGTACTATTATTGCAGCATCTTTCTCAGTGTAATGACTATCCTTTCTGGGAAGATAACATCAATTTAGAAACAGTTTTTATTTTTCCAAGTTTTACTACAGCTGGAGAAGTGAGCTTAAAACAGATGATGAATATATTAAAAAATGACAGCCAAATATGTTCAAAGACTCATATTATAGCCATCACACATGATTTATTCAACACTAATTGTTTTTTAATTCTCAGAGAAGATAAATGGGAAGTATCAAAGCCTTAACTTTCACAATGCTAAGAGATCTTACTTGGCTAATATCCTATCCAATAATTCCCCTCCCTCGCATAACCTGATAAAGTGATAGAAAACAAACATGATATCAATATCAAAGAAAGCATATTCAGTCACAAGTTTGACTACAGAACAAATTAACCAGAATAAATTTGTGAATTAGCTTTTATATGATTGTGTCTAATGTCTCAAATTTCAACATAAAGTTTGAATGAGGATGTTGGAACAGATAATATTAACAAGAACTAGGCATACAAATCAAATCCAACAAATTAATCCTATCATTTCTGATATAATAACCAGATTTTTTAGAAAGCATATTCTGACATTTAGGAGAAATATCAGGAGCATATTCAATCTAAAAGAACGAATATCAGGTTTAAAATAAAAGGTCGACAAAAACAAAAGGACAAGATCAGACCTGGCATTTGGTGATCCTTCATGATAATTTAAAGATAAGTGAACATGTCAGTTCCTTGCTATTAATCAAAGGTAAGAAAATATCATCCATCTATGTTGACTAGACATGTTATAAATCCTTAAAATTGTCAAAAAGAAAGAACATCATCGATCTTTATTTCATTATTCACACTGATAATTGTGTTCAACAGAAAAAAGGGAAAGTTTGCAACTTAAAATGAATTGACATGCTACTAAATAAAACACAATAGAGAAACTTACTCCATAACTATATACACATAGGAATCATCTTCAAATGCATTATGGAAATTGACAACGTTTTCATGGCCTTTCAGGGCTTGCAGTATCTTCACTTCCCTCTTGACATCCTCAACAGCAATAGGAAGGACCATCTACCAGAAAAGAAAGTAAAGTTCACACAAATCCCGTCCATTAAAGATGTGAGCATTACATGTAGAAGGAGGACACCATATAATGCTTAATGGTCTGTACTCACAGAGCTAATATGTGGTTATTAAGGAATCGTGCATATCACATTTTTCAATTACAAACAAAAAAATAAAAAATTTGTTTTAGTTTATTGTTAAGTTTTCCAAATAAAATAAGTTTAGTAGAAAAATTAGATGATGAAAAAAGTTTTGATTTGACATTTTGGTAACTTATTCAATGTAATTGTTTATAACATTTGCTATCACTCAGCGATTTTTTCACTTGGCACATATTGGAAATTTTGCAGGATAGGAGGTACCAAACACAAGTTAAGAACTGAAAAGCAGATTAGTTGTTAAAAAGCTGTAGTAGGTAATATCTAACAGTGGTTGCTGGACTGGTAAGAAACCCAAGGCACAAGAATAGAAAGGACAGAGAGTGAAATATAAATATACATATACATATACATATACATACATACACACACATATATATATATGTATATATACATATACATATATATATAAATATACATATATATATATATATAAATATACATATACATATACATATACATATACATATACATATACATATACATACACATACACATATACATACACATATACATATACATATACATATACATATATATATATATATATATATATATATATATATATATATATATATATATATATATATATATATATATATATATATATATATATATATATATATATATATATATATATATATATATATATATATAGAGAGAGAGAGAGAGAGAGAGAGAGAGAGAGAGAGAGAGAGAGAGAGAGAGAGAGAGAGAGAGAGAGAGAGAGAGAGAGAGAGAGAGAGAGAGAGAGAGAGAGAGAGAGAGAGATGTTGGCCTTCAACTTGACATTGTCCATTCTTCAAATAGACCTCTTCAACATTCTTCACCATTTCCAGAATTTTTCATGAAGGGATTTTGGAGACGCACTGCTTCACAAGGTCTTCTTGTTCAACAGCGAGAAGTTCAGTGTTAGAAAGAAGTCTGAGGCTTACACTGAACTCCCAGAAACATCTTTCAAGCTCATGAGAACAATCAAGAACAAAAATGATTCTCTGAAATAATGACTCTTTACCAAGAGTATTCACACATTAAACTCAAGAAATTTGATTTTCAAGATAGATCATTTTACAATATATAAATGGAAATTGATCATGGGAAATGCTCTTGAAGTTGACTTTAAATAAATCAAGGAAGCCTCTAGTTATTGTTAGTTTGTAGTGGCTAGAACATTGATCAACTAATCAGGTAGCAATCACTGAGTGGGACTGAAAATAAACAATGATCAATTACAGAACTTCAAAGTTAACAACTGAAGAGGTGTTGACTGCTGACCTCAAGGTTTCGTTGTTTTACTTACAGCAAACTCATTGATCGTTTGTAACTAATGAGCACATATAAGCGTGCTTTAGTCTCAACTAAAGAAATAATAGTGGCATAAATCTCGGGAAGAATCTAAGAAAGATGTGCTTAAAAGGATAATTTGATTATCTGCATTGGTCATCCTATTCCTTATCTTCTACAGATCTTAAACATTCAACAAAGAGAAACTTTGCATTATGGTTTGACCAGCACATTTAATTTAGAAGCTATGCATTTCAAGATCTTAAACATGTAAATCCATGACTTAGTTTACATGATAATTCATAGAAAAAGCAACAAGAAAGTCAAATCTAGTTTTGCAGCACTAAAAGATATTCAAATTTATCGACATGGACTAGGAGATTCTCCAATTGATCCTTAATCCTTGTAAAATCATCCAATAAGTTCTATTGTGCTGCTCATCTGCAACTCAATCAACAGCTTCTGATGCCATTTTCAAGAACTTAACCATTAAAATCCATTCATAATCTCGACATGGCACATTCAATGATGTTAGTTGACTACTTTATAGAACATTCATCACCCTGTACAATAGATACTTAACGATTAAAATCCATTTACAATTCCAACCTGGCACAAAAAATATGATTGAACACCTTACTAAAACACTTAAGAACCTGTTAAATACTTACAATCAGTTGTTTGTTTTGGCCATTTGAATTAATTAAGGAATGTAAAATAGTTTTAATAGTCATATCTAGATACATCTGCCTGTTATGAGTCAGATATTCAAGATGAGTAATAGCATATGCTCATGACACTTATTAACAATTTTCTTCCAACAGCTCCATGAAAATTCATGTCACACATTCATGGATTTTTGATGCTTTACTCATCCTAAAATCAAATGACCTTTAACTGGTTATTAACATGTCTTAAAAATCTTGGATTGTGATAAAAGCATATGGTCTAAAGACTCTAAACACTGAAGCAGACCCACGAAAGTGATATCACCTTGAAAGGAATCTACTGTATGGCAATGTTGACATAGTAATAATCTCATGTTAGTTTCTGAACTCAAGGCCAAAAATGTCAACCAAATGGTTTATTGGCTGCTGATAATGATGAGAGATCACATATTAATTTCATCCTGCTAGCCTATATTCCCCAAATTTAATCTTCATTCACACGATCTACAACATTGTTAAAGCACTTTTGAAAATTTTCTAGAAGATTGTAAATATAAAACTAAGATAAATTGGTATAATATAAATTACAAAAACTATTGTCGAATGATATTATTCATTGTTTATCAGGCATAGACAGGGCATTTCTCCAACATCAAATCCAACTGTTATTAAGGTTCCAGGTATTAATCCCTCTCTCTCTCCCACCCTTCTCCCACCAGTATGGACCAAAAGGTACACCAAAGTTATTGTCCAATCAATACATTAATTAATATCTGTTTCAGATATTAATAGTGATTTCTCCAACTTCATCATCCAAGTGTTGATAATAAGAAATGCTTCCCCTGCTAAATCTCTCCCTCCCCCCAAAACCATTTTGTGATTCTCGAGTCTTGATGGTTTTAATGAGAATACAAATATACTCTGGAGCTTGAATGTTCGTTACAACATGAAGGGCCATCTCTTGGGCGAAGTTGAAAAAAGAAGTGGCTGGCTTGTTACCAGTTCAGGAACTCCTAAATTCATGATAAACCCATGATAATTGAAGTTAACTGTATAACAGAGCTCCCACATGCTTGGTTCGATGACTTTTTTTTTTTTTTTCATTTAAGACCTAAGTTTCAATCCTGCTGAATGGAAAACTAACCAAAGGCTATATTCATATCAACTATTTCTTCAGGTTATCCTACAGAGTGCTAAATAAAGTCCTACCATTTCAGATGATTATAAACTTGCTAAGGGTCCAGGTTATCGAGTTCTTTTCTTTTGTTCTCAAACTGATTGAGTGAATCGATCGCATAAAAAGCTCACAGAGATAAGGTACAAGCCCTTCTAGAGCTAATTCTTTTGCTTATCACCAACAAATTTATTCTACAAAGTCAACATGCACTTAACCTGTCCTAAAATGAAGTGTGGTAACAGAGATGAAATAGAATGCATTAATCAACATCAGAAATTTCAAAGTAACAACTTTTGTCCCAACAAATCTTGTCTCTACTTCATCTACCTTAATCCACATCAATTCCTTAGGCCAGCTAAAGAAAAACTTCCACATCTATCAACATATGCGGTTGCAGAATTACCTTATATTTGTCTACCAACAAATCTTCTGAACTAAAAAACTGTACACCCTATCTTGTGTATGCATCCTTAAAAATTTTAGTCTCAAATTGCAAACTCAGCGAAACAAAATCAAGCATACGCGGTTGCAGAATTACCTTATTTTTGTCTATTCTCTTCACCGCCACCCGTTCTCCGGTAGCGTTCTCGGTGGCAACAAACGTATACCCAAACTGCCCATGCCCGAGCAACTTCCCAACGGAATACCGGCTGTCGAAATCCTTGGCATATCCGAAATCGGTCCTCCTGCCGCACGGCACGAGCCCACTCGACCGCCGCTTGGATCCTCTGTCCTTCTGCTGCGGCTGCGTCGTCGGCGCCTTATTCTTCTGCTCAGGCTGTAGCTGCTGCTTCCGTGACGACCTGGTGCCGGCGCTGCTGGTGCCGCCTCTTATTTTGGCGTCCGCGGAAAAGCACGCGCCCATTCTTTCCTGCCCTGGGGAGTATAGCTGATAAGATTACCATCAACGAATCAAGGTAGGAGTCGAGGATGATGCCTTATAAAGGAGGTTTGTTGCTCGGATGATGATTGGAGAAGGGGGAGGGAAGGGTGGAGGAAGATGGGGGGAAGGAAAGGGGTAGAGGTGGTCAAAGGACGATACTGATTGAAGGTAGCACCTCCATCAGCCTCCCTTTTCACTCTCTCTCCCCCTCTCTCTCTCTCTCTCTCTCTCTCTCTCTCTCTCTCTCTCTCTCCCCCCTCCTCCTCCTCCTGTAATTGGATCTTCAAAGAAATCAAATGGATTTGGAGGAATTGGAATTGGAATTGGATCTTTTGATCTCCCCCTGTTGGTTTCACTTCCCTTCTTTTGTGGTTAGTTGGTTGGTTTATTCTTGGCATCCTCTCTTGTCATGTTAGTTGGACCTTTTCTCTCTCCTCGGTCACCGTTTTGACTCGTAACCGTGAGTACCATCATTTGATTAGGCGACCCGCCTGGGCCCATCTTCGCTTCCAACCATAGGAAAGGTGCAGCGACAAGTTCGAAAACCACAGGTAGGTAAAGCATCGCCGTGGAACAATTTTCCCGTGCCTTTTGCTGCCCATTTGAAGGGGCGTTTACAATGTGAAATTGCCGTCAGTCTTATCCCAGCCCACGCCAAAATGAGGCCTGTTCAATCCCAATGGATCACTGTGAAGAAAATTCTGGAGAGCTGTAATCTTAGTTAGATAAAAATATGTGCACCTAATGAAAATTACTGATATCATACAAGTAGTCTTATTGGAGTAAGGGATTAAAGGGTGTGGTCACTTTGTCAACGTCAAAGAAACTCCCTAATACGAATAAGATCGAGTCAATTGCAATAGCGAGCTCGACGTTCCCAACACGCGGTTTGACGCAGTCGACGTCGGACTCTTAATACGACGTCGTGATATTTGTGGGGTGGATTCCAAGCAGTGGGGGGGATGCGAGTCTCGACTGTATTAGAATACTATGTATCGAATCATGGACTACACGTCTGACTCCATCACCGCTTATATGGTGAGCCACACCATTAACAAAGCTTCTTTTGAGTCTCGGACTTGCAGGCAAATAAGAAGGCATGGGTTGCTGCTGCTTCTGAGATCTGTAGTCGAACGCCCAAAGAGTTTACATGCTGGAATGAATGACCTCCTTGACGCCAAGAGTGTTTTCTTCTCTTCCTTTGGCTGAGATGATGAAGTGTTTGAGCTGCAGTTGTGGGAGTGGTTTCTCTTCCTTCCTCTGAGATGTAAGAAGGAAGAAGTAATCCCACCGACAGATGCCTTAATTCTTCTGTGTTCGAAGTCGGGTGGACGAGAAACTGGTTCAAAGAACATGTTCGACCGACGATTACTCGTGAAGAGAAGAGCCGTAGCTTTCTTTGGAGAAGTCCACGCACGCGTCAGACAGTAGGACTTGACTCGGTCAGACACGTCTCCCGCGACTTCTATGCTCTTTCCCGCTTTGTTCTCTTTTCATTTTCTTGTTTCAGGTGGCTGCCGTGTTCTCGCATTGAATAGTTTTGGCTGCCGCTAAAGTCTCCACTGCCATTTCACACACTCCGTCGGTGATTCCAAGCGGTGGAGTTGAACGCAGATGCTTCTGCTAGACGTCCGTCAAAGCTGAAAGCAAAACAACAACATAGATGAAGGAAGCAGTTGAAGCCAGCACGGCCAAACGCAGGACTTTTCCCATCCTTCTTCCTCTTCAAAGCGAGTGGAAGGCCCTCACAGCAAATCAGCTGAAGCAACTTTGTAATCAGCTCATGTTGAAGAATGTTGCTCAGATCACGACCAGTGTCCACAGATTATAGCAATTCAAGAACACATGTGATGACTCAACACGATCACCAGTATTAAATACTGCAAGATTTCCTGGTACCTTCCTTTTGCGTCACATGGTGTAGCACTTTATCGTCCTGCCGATGATCTGTCTTTGACTTTTCATAAATGTCAAAATATTGGAAACCTGCTTCGGCCAGCACGCGACGGGAACACATGATAAAGAAAACAAGGGTGCAGATGGATGAGATCGAGTGGACTCCCTCCTGTATCTTATTGTTCTTCTTCCTTGAGTTGATATCATGAATGAATAATCTGACTGAGTATGATGTTCTTGTACTGGAGACATCACAGACTGCTGACTATAATCTGACTTATTATGATGTTCTTGTACCGCAGACATCACAGACTGCTGACTGCAGCTTCCTTGGCACATTATTCTTTAGCTCTTTCTGATAACCCTTCTTTGCTTCATCGAATGCAAGCAAAGCCCCACTCCATCAGCCTAGAGAGAAGAAATCATGAGCAGTAGCTGTTCTGGGATTGCGTGTTATAAAATATCAATTATAAAATACTCTGATCGTAGATCTCTCGTATAAACGTAAGAACTTTTCTCTCAACCATCTTTAAGAATTTTAAAAGATCACTTTATCTAAACATCAAGAAATCCAGAACACTAAAAGATTCTTCACATCAAAATCTAGAGATATATGAGATATTCATAGAAAAATCAAATCCTAATTATTAAAAAAATTTTCCTTCACGAGAACTTGTACAAGGATTTCTACGCTAATTTTAGAAATCCTAAAATACTTACTAATCCTAAAAATCTTTCCCTTGGTGAATATTTTATTTATTTTTATTTTTTTTAAAAAATACCTTTTCTTTATGCATTTTCCAATCTTTGTTGCTCATTTAACCTCTCACCACAAGATCTTTGAACTTTGATACCACTTATTGGGGAGAGAAAGAAGAAAAATAAAAAATCAAAAGAAACTACATAGATCAATAATCAAATGATATACTAGAAAGCTAATATAAAATTTATTGTGATTCCACAAATCCCATTGACATATATGAAGAAATTTATATTCTTCAATATATGAAATCAATTATAAGCCATTGAGTTATTCTCACTCAAATACAAGTTCCCTTATATACCTCTTACATATACATATATATATATATATATATATATATATATATATATACAAACGCTATTATTAGGTTTTGAATGAATAGATATGCAAAACAAAACTTACGTGAACCGGTTTCCGTCCCTCGGAAACAGCTGACCCTCTCTCCCACACGAGGGTCCCACTTGTGGTGTCAACTTATCTCCCCCTCGTGAAACGGGCATGTGAATGGGTACAACATAGATGGCTTTGAAAAAGACGATTTGGGCTCTAATTTCGGGTCACAAGGACTAATTACATATTATCTTTCATGTTTAGTTATTTTTATTATTTTAATCTTTATATTTTAATATTTTTATAATTATAAAAATAAAACATCTAAATCTATTTATTCTAATATTATTAGTTTTATCAATGAAAACATAAAAAAAAAAATAATCACTTTATATTTACGTCAATACCGACGCAGTTGGTTAACAGAGCTATCAATGGAGTAGCATATTAATATAGTTATTGAATAATATTATTTCGTATTTATATCGATGATTCTTTTATCACTTAACAACTACGTCTATATTGATACAGATGTCATCGTCTATCACCACCTACGCTATCATCATTAGCTTACTAAAGGGACATGTAATTAGTAGTTAGGAGGAGAAGGTCGTTTGTTAAGCAAGTTTGGGGTCGAATCAAATGACTCGAACTAATTAGGGACGGATCGCAGATCGCGAACCCTCTCCCGTCTCCTCTCGCCCCGGAAACGGCTCGCAATCGAAGTCTAGATGGAGCTTCCCAGAGGCGGTCTCCTCTTCCTGCTGTGGTCTATCGCCCTCTTCTTTGCTTCCTTGGCGAATCAAGCCGTGGGCATCCGGTTCCCTGATCGGATCCCGGAGCTGACGCCTACGAGCCAGCGGCCCCTGAGGACTGCCGTCTTTGCCCTCGGGAGCTTCTGGCGATCCGAGGCCGTCTTCGGATGTCTTCCCGGCGTCGTCCGCACCTCCGTCGGCTACGCCGCTGGATCCAAGACCAACCCCGAGTACCGTAATTTGGGGGACCACGCCGAGTGTGTCCGAGTGGGTCTTCTCTTCTTTGCTTCTATCTATCTTCGTGCATCGAATCACCTGATCGATTTTCTCCTTCCCTTTTTCCTGTTCTCTTGATTGCGATTCCCTGATAAATATAGGCGATATTTTCCCTATTAGATTCTTGTTCTGCGAATTTGTTAGAAAATGGCATTAGCATAGAGAAATGTGATTGTTTAGTATCGATTGCAGATGTAGTTAAGTTTGTTGATCATGAGTTGTGTTTAAGATGGTGGTGAAGATTTCAGCGTTATTTACTTTTGACACCAAAATCCAGGTTATAACATTTGAAGGCATCTTTTTGGTTTGCAAATTTTATATTATTTTTTCAGTTGAACTCTCATTTCTTTATATTTGTTTAATAATAGCACATGAACAATTGCAATATTTTTTCAGTTGAACTCTCATTTCTTCATTTTTGTTTAATAATAGCACATGAACAATTGCAACATTTTTGGCCTTGACAATAATAGTGATTTTTGACAACAATCTCAACCATGTTGCTGTTCCTTAGATTGGTTGTGAACATTTGTTGCTACTTCTAAAGGTATTCCATATTTTAGGCAATTGTGGCTAGAAGAAGATATGATATGTCTAATCAATCTATGACAACTAGAATTAAGATTTGAACATACCTTTCCAGATGTCTGTTGTATGCTTAGAACACATTGCTTGCTTTGTGATGAAGTTCCTGAACCATTTGAATTTCAGTCACGTGTAGCACGTATCAGTAGGTATCATACAGGGCCATATAGGTGGCACAGGGTATTGACATTGCCTTGTTCCTAGGAAAAAAATGATCACACCTGTGGTATTAGATATCTAAATGACATGATATTACACTACATATTACTATGCCCATCAATCATGTGGCACCTTGATCATGATTTACTGGCAGCATTACTTTAAAAATGCCTATCCGTGTATTGGAGTGATTTTCACTTGTGTACTGTTCTAAATATAATTGAGACATGTAGCAGACATCATATGTCATGAAGATGGGTTTTGGATAAAATAACTTTTCAGGGTCAATTGGCCCTTAGTGGCTTTCTCCATTATCTTTTTCCTTCTTTTCTTGCTCAGGTTTCCCCTTTGGCCTCCGTACTCTATTTGGTATCATTTGGTTGATATTTTTTGTTCATTGTAGTTTTCAATTTTTTGTCCTATCAGGCATTAGCTTCTTTGAGTATAAAAGAGCTTAAATTTCGTCTAATTTTCCATGTGGACCACTTTGTTTCAAATCTGACAGATCTTGCTAGATTATTTCTCTTAGATAGATTGCTAGATATATATGATATATGAAGTGATACAAGAATAGAAATCTAAGTGAAAAGATGGCAGTGGCTAAAGTTAGAAGAGGCCAAGGGCCAACCTGCCGAAAACCAAGATGAGAGGACAAGGGCCTCTCATCTTGGTTTTTGTGTTCTCTCTTGCACCTTTCTTCTCTGCTGTGTGCCGCTGAGAGAAGTTTATGTACGCTAATTTCAATTTTCAAAATCAAGCAAATATGTTAGTTAAATTAGTTATAAATGTTAAATCACAAAAAAATACTGACATATTTCCAGTTAGATTCTGCCAACAAATTATGCAGTATTGTAATATACTATTTTGGCTTTATGCAAACTTTTCACTCTAGTGAACTTTTTATCAATAAAAGACATGCGGCCATATTATGGTTTATGGCATATTGGCTGAATTGTGAAATATAAATATTTTTCTAATTCTGTAATCTAGTGTTAACTTTGAATGCTACTAATTTGTCTATTAAAGATTGATTCAATTTCTGGTTGATACTAAAGTCCAGTTTTACACGATTTCGAATTGACCAAGGATACTATCAAGGAGGAGTTTACTTTTATCGTGTATCTATTTCTTGTGACAACATGAATCATATTCCTGTACCTTTGTGATAGCCTGGCCAATAAAGAGAAGCCAAAATCTATAAGCAACATTTAAAATCTTGGTCCAATATCAATATCAATATCAGTGCCGAGCAGTATTGTATGTCAGTGTGGCTTGGTATTGATCAGTTTAGGAGGAGAGGAACAAGTTTTTTGGTTCCAAGGTCGTCAACGGTGAAAGGCAGCTTCTGGTATAGACTGTGAGGGCAAGTGATGTTGGCATCAGAAGTGCAGATGCAGGAAGCAAGGTAGATGTCAGTTGCAGAGTGGATGCCCATGACAACAGAGAACTGGCAGGGGCAACTGGTGGTGGCATGTATTGAGGAGTCAAGGTCGCAGGAGGTGGTGAAAAGGAGGAGTTTATGAGGCCTCATTCAACAAGGAAGGTTGTGAAGGCAGTGGACCAGGAGTTGGTGGTGGCAAAGGGAGGAAGGTGGTGCTAGTGTAGTTGGCATAGTGCACAGTGGCCAACTAGTTTGTGATGGAGAAAATTATGGAGAAGGAAAAGGAATGGCGTTAGGAAGAAGGGAAGAGTTTGAGATGGATACCTATACTAGGCATTAAAGCTACCATCCAGTATACCTTGATGTAGTTAAGGTTATCAGGCTGTGCAGCTGGTACGGAAAGTGTTCCAGGCTATAAGCGCAGTATTGAACTGGAACCAGCAAAATGATTCCGAGTCTATATATTGGTTGGCTGTTGGATTGGTGAAAACCAGTCTATAGTGAATGATATGACCTATAAGCACAGATAGCATTACTGAGAAGGTAGAGGTCTTGCATGTCCCGATTATCTGCGCTCAAGAAAAAGCTATTGTCATTCTTGATTTCTATAAAAAAAGTAATCCAAAACCCTTTTCAACAGTTATTGAAACAATTCTTTACAAGTTAAAGATGTTCAGTTATGTCTAAGGTTTAAATCAGGGAAAAATTGAGTTTGATGAAAATTGTTAATAATGATCTGGTGGAGCTTGCAGTAACCATAGAGGCACTTGTTAGGAACACATGATGAATGAAGTATTAATGATGCTGATCCAGATACTTGGGACAAGTTTCATCAGTGTAATTTGTTATGTATTCAACTTATATGGTCAGGTTTGTGTTTCTTTGCTCCCAAGTTACTTACTGTTTCATAGAATTTGTTGCCTATACATCTAGGTCAATCTTAATCTATCCTTGATTTCTCAGAAAAAAAAGAAGATACTGCAGTTGTCAAGGTCATCCAAATCAATCTGTATATATTGTTTGATAGTGCCTCCATGAATTGTTTGATAAATAAGTCATTGTTTCTTACTAGTCCTCTTCATTCCAAGTCATAAGCATTATTACTATGGGGCTCATTGCTTGCAACAGAATGGTGATAATCTTTGTTGTTTGTCTACCTGTTCTTTTCTTGTCAAATGCTCAAAACCTAAAGATCTGATGATGAAAATTCCTATATGACAATTTGTTAAGTTAGCAGGCAAGCTTAATACCAAATATATGTTATTGTAGTGCAATAAAGCCAAATATTCTTTTTAAATTAATTGATAGATTAGATTGTGTATTGTGGATTGCTTCAAAATATTCTTTAATTCTTATATTGTTATTGCAGGTTGAGTATGATCCCAAGTTGATTCAATTCAAGCTGCTTTTGGATGTCTTTTGGTCTAGTCATGATTCTAGGCAAGTTTTTGGCCAAGGACCTGATGTAGGAGATCAGTATAGGTAATCAAACAAATTTTACTTCATTCTTCACTTATTTTATAGTTGGTCACGGTTTGTGAGGAACAAATCAGGAAATAAACCTATTAGTATAAAAGGTTATATAAAACATTTATATAAAATGTAATCTGAAATAGTTCTATATTGTTCTATTAGTTAATAGATTATATTGATATATATTTATCTGTCACATTTCAGCTTTATTAGTGATCAAAGTCCAATACCGTTGTCATATTTTTTATTTTATTAGGCCTAAGATTATGTCGGAATGAAGCAAATTTATAGTGGACTTGGCACTACCTTGGAGATTCATTGCTTCCATAGAAAACCAAAAGCTGGTCTTAGGGGTAGTCAATATACTATTATCTTCTTGAGTACCTCTAGAGCACTTTAGTAGTCAATAACTATCATTTTTGCTAAAGTCAAATGTACAAATCTGATATTGTACTAGCTTCTACTAGGTATCCTTGTTTTCATGTAAATCCTAGTATTCTAAGACAACTTGGAATAACATATCCATGATCATTGCTTTAATAAAACTTGAAATTTGTCATGCTTAATCAAACCTCTGGCTACGTCTGACCCATATTTCACATAAACACTTGTTTCATGTTGTCTCAACATGGGGGTGCAGTGGGTACAGATGCCTAGTTGGGAACCATGAAGCAATTGTATACTCTATATTGATAACCATAAGCCATAAACCATAAACCAGAAACCAAGCAATCGTACAAATGCCTATTGGGATGATGACAATAAATAGTTGAAAGAGTTGAGGTATTGGGGTCTCTAATTGCCATTACATGACATTGCATTAAAATAAAATACATAGAACTTTAACTACTCAATCTGATTGTTTGAATCGTATGATGAGATTTGTGAGCTGGTGTGAAAATATGCTTGTGGTGGTGCTCATAATGATATTATCTGTAGTTGCTTGCTCAAGCCGAACAGGTTTTTGCTGAACTTTGGCACTTGAAAAGGTTATTGGGCTGTCTCTGCAGATCCATTATCTTCACAAATCAAACCCAAGAAGCGAGGTTGGCTGCTGTAAGTAAGGAGAGGGAACAGGCTAAAAGTCGGAGTAGTCTTGTGACAACAGAAATCCAGCAACTGGGAGTATTTTATCCTGCTGAAGCTGAACATCAGGTATGTGGGTTCACCAATCTTGTGGATTCACTGTTATCCAGCAACTAGTCTTTCCATCTAGACAGTCAAGTCTTTGGTCTCCAATTGAGTGAAGGCACTAATTGATAGCTAGTTGGTCAAATATACACTAATTGATATTTAAGCCTACCAACTTATATCTAGTTTTCTATGTTTAATTGTGAACTCTTGGAACCTTATTCATGCAAACTAATCACCGTAACTAGTTCATGAAATATTTAAAAAATAAAATATAAATAAAAAAGGTTATATATGGGCAAATTCATCATATGACCTCTTCATGGCCTGTTATTGTTGGGCTCCCTACAGATTACTATATGATATGTCCTATTTTTGAGAAAACAAATTTCTGGGTCATTTAAATTACTTTCGACAGTTTATGATAGCATCTACACGAGAAGTATTTTTTTTACTATTTTGAGGAATCTAATTTTTTTCTAAAAGTTGACTTCCCACCTTTACCTGCTTGCCACAATTACACTTTTAGGGGGGTATACATTTGCCAAACTATATTATAAATTTGTCTTTAGGTACACATAAATATACACACAGTTAAGCTAAAATATTATTGGAAAAATTGAGGTCGCACTTTTATCACTAAAAAGTCAATCATGGAGTCTCTAAATCAAAGATTGGTTTTGTGAAACATGATCTACGATGTTGTAAAACATTTGGAAACCAAAGGTCATACAGTTTGTATATGTTTATTAAACTAACATTACAAACTTGTAAAAGGATCATGCATGAAATATGCTATAAAATTTATAATTGATGATCTAAATAATTTATCATGACCCAAGTGTTATTGTGATGAATACATATAACATGTTTTCATTCTTCTATATTATGGATCAAATAAATATATTTGATAACACTAAAACTACTTTTTTTCCCATCCACTTGATCAGTTCATCAGAATGTTCCACAACCTAAGAGTTTTATTTCCCGTCCTGAACATGTTGAACACTTTTGCTAGAATTGATCTTCTATTTGTTGTCATCATGATCTATTTTGAAGTGATGTGATTGATGCCTCAGCCTTCTCGATAAGAACCTAGCTCAACTTTTGATCTCCCGATGAAGCTACATATTTTATTCTCTACTTTTGATGTCTTGTTGTTAATACCAATAGCAATGTTTATGTGACTTCTTCACTATAACTTGTTACTGGAACTACCTAATTAACAATGAATTGCTCCTAGTCTTATCGTTCCTTATTGACTGCCATACCTTGTGCAGAAATTCGAGCTGAAGCGTAATCGGTTTCTCCTGCAGCTGATTGGGAATATGCCAGATGAGGAACTCATGACATCAAGCCTAGCTGCAAAGTTGAATGGTTATGCTGCTGAGCTTTGCCCCACAATTATACAAAGGAAGATTGATGCAAAGATCGATGAAATTGTGAAAAATGGTTGGCCTGTCTTACGGGAGATCTAGGCCTAAATCGCATGCCACGATAATACTGCATTATTTCTGTGTTCACTATCTTGCACCATTTTCCAGAAGCAGTAGGATGAGGCAAAAATCCATGAGGTACCACATTTAGTTTTCGCTATATTCAAATTCTTGTGCTTCAAAAGCTTAAGCTGCTATGCTGGTAGATCGAGCTGCTTGGCGATTGACTTCATCCATTAGCTTCCACGATTTTGTCATCTCTGCCATAAAATGTCCAGACGAACAAAATAACTGATCTGGGGAACTTTGAGATTAATACTGAGATGGCTTCCTATACAGTATATATTAGTTAGGTGTAATCATAGTTATGGTGGTCGTTTGTAAAAGGCTTCTTTAGCTGTTCGTGAGTTCCAATGGTATTAAACAACTCAGGAGACTGAAAATTTCATGCGGATTATTGAAAGCAAAGGATTTGTAGCTAAGAAATACTTTCAGAAAACATTGAGTTTTTACCCACAAGTTTTACAATTTATACGGATCACAGAGCAGAGGAATGGAGATTGATCTCGGAGACAACAGATACTTTTACCATTATAGCGGTGGTATTTATTGGAAGGACAACAGTTTGCATTGCTTGGTGATCATGTTTTATGAGGTTAATTATAGGTTAATTATGGATTAACCTATGTAATTAGATCTTTTTAGTATTTTGATTTTTAGATTTGAAAATTTTATATTAAAATTTTTATAGTTATGAAAATGAAATATTTAATCTCATTTATATTAACATCATTGGTTTTATCGACAGAAGATACAATACGTGACAACAGTTGTATGAATGGTATGAAAACAATGAGAAAAAAAATATAATTTCGATAGTGGTGGCGGATAGTGACATCGTGAGTGACTATTGTGGTGGTGGTTGGCAATAACGATGTGGTGATTGCTGATGTCAATTCGAACATTGATGACAAAGAGGAAGAGGAGGTAGAGCGGTGAGACATTTGAGTCGGTGCCGGAGGAGGAAGAAGAGCAAGGTGAGGCATCTGCATTGGTACTGTATCGCTCTACCTCCTCTGGCGTTGCTCTGCATCTGTGTCAACGTTGGAGGAGGAAAATACATTTGCATCGTCGACGATGAGTAGGGAGGAAGACGAGGAGGCAACTGAGGTATTTGCATCGACGTCACACCATATTACTTTGCCTTCTCTTCCTCCTCTAGTATTACTCTATATCTGTGTCGGCATCGATGGAGGAAGAGGAGGCAAGTGAGGCATCTTTGTCATCGACGACGAAGATGGAGGACGAAGAGGAGGCATCTCCATTGGCATCACATTGCTCTACCTCCTCTTTTTCCTCCTGCACTGTTTTGCCTCACATCCCCCCTCTTCCTCCTCCCTCCTCGTCGTCAGCAACGTAGATGCCTCACCTGTCTCCTATGGCATCACATCGCTTTGCCTTACCTATCTCTTCTTCCTCCTCCCTCCTCATCATCAACGACACAAATGCCTCACCTGCCTCCTCTTCCTCCTATGGCGTCGCATAGCTCTGCCTCACCTGCCTCCTCCCTTCTCATTGTTAACGACGAAGATGCTCACCTACCTCCTCTTTCTCCTTTGGCGTCAAACCGCTCTGCCTCCTCTTCCTCCTCCCTCCTCATTATCGATGACGTAGATGCCTTACTTACCTCCTCTTCCTCCTCCAACGCCACACAGCTCTGCCTCACCTGTCTCCTCATCATCCTCCCTTCATCGTCGGTGATGTAGATGCCTCACTTGCCGCCTCTTCCTCCTTTGGCACTGATGCAGATGCAGAGCGACACTAGAGGAGGAAGAGGAGGCAGAGTGATGCAGCACTAATGTAGATGTCTCACTTGTCATCTCTTCCTCCTCCAGCGTTGTTCTGCTTTACCTCCCCTGTCTCCTCATCATTGGCAACACAGATGACTCTTCTTCCTTATCTAGCGTTGACGCAGATGCAGAGCAACGCCAAAGGAGGTAGAGCGATGCAACGTCGATGCAAATGCCTCCTCTTCCTCCTTAGGCATCGATGCAGGTGTCTCATCATTCTGTCTCCTCCTTATCGTCGATGTTTAGATCGACATCGGCAAGGTCGACCATCGCATCATTGTCATCGACTATATCACCACAATAGCCACCTACGGAGGCATCCTCTGTCACAATAATTGAAATTATCTTTTTGTCTATCATTTTGATACCATTCGTGCACGCGTTATCACATACCGTATCTTCCGTTGGTAAAGCCAATAGTTAGGATAAATTGGGTTAAATGTTTTACTTTCGTAATTATAAGGATTCCAATATAATTTTTTAAGCCTAAAAATTATACAGATAATATGTAATTAACTCGATTTTAGGCAAACATTTTAAAGAATTAGGAAGCATTTGGACAGCACGCCTAAATGAATCATTCTTTTAACTAATGCAAAAAAAAGATTGCTTTTTCTAATTTTGTTAAAAGAAAAGGTAAATATATATGTATATAATCGAAGTCTCTAAATATAGTGAAATACATATAATAAATACAGTAATTAATATTAAACTCATCTCAGGGGAGATTGCGACAGTCAGTCGTTTGCAAGGAATTTAGAGCCTATTATTTCATTTAATTCAGTCGTTGGCCAGACGACAACGTTCTTCTCTGTACGTTGGAGCCCTATTATTTCATGGTGGCTGGCTGGCTTCAGGTGGTGGCACGCAGCCCCGTTCCAAGCGGTTTTGATTCTGTCGAATTTAAAATCGAAATCAAATTCAGATTTATGTGGTTCCGATTTTAGTTCGGGAATTGCCTCTTTTTTTATTTTTCTCAAAATCTTTCTCCTTTTTTTTAACTATTTATTAAATTATTGAAATGGATAAATTTATCGTTTGTACAAATATTTAGGTTTTTTCTTTTTATAATTTATTTGAAATTGAATCGAATCACCCGTTTCGATTCCATATTCCAAGAACTGAAACCGAACCACCAAAACCCCCAGTTGTGGTTCATCCATTCAAATTCAGTTCTTGAACCAATGACAACTTACCTTCACAAGTGATACATAAGTAATGAAGCATTTCGTCGACCACAACCATTTAAATTAGTTTTATCCAAGTCGTGCATCACCCTTGTGACATTTGTTTACAGGTAATCTATCTTTTAAGTTGTGTTTTGGTTCTTGCAAATTCACATCAGATCGACCTTCAAAATAAAATACTGACGCTCACATATAAATTTGAATATGAGATCTATCATTTTTATAATCAAAATAGAATACTGACGCTCACATATAAATTTGAATATGAGATCTATCATTTTTATAATAATACACTGATCAACTCGGATATCTCAACAAAGACTTACGAAAACCCGAGAGATATTATATATACATCAGACTGCTTATTGGATGATGAATTGTACCAGAGCCATATACTATGGTTTTCTTACAGGTTTCTTCATTTTGTTCAATTTTGAATGCCTACTTGCTTAACATGCTTAAATTTTTTTATCAAACTTTTTCCTAGTCACATAAAATTGATATTATCCTTGCTGATCATGATACTCCAAAACTAATAAGTACACTCTATTTTTGCTAGATTTATGCAATATATGAAATCAAATTGATCCTTCCACAGACAAGAAAAGGCACAACTGTACTCACAATGTCTGACCAAATGAAGAATTGGCTTTCCCCAATTTGTTATTGCTCTTAACAGAGATTCCACAGCATTGAAGAGTAATCATCCAAATCTTTGCTCAAGAATAGCTCTCTGCAAGTGGAAACTTATACCATAATTTCTTTATATAAAAAAATTATCCGCAAAGACTAAAAGAGTGAATCTGATAAAGGTTTGGATAGAATGAAAGTGTGAAGCTTTACCTCTATAAATAGACAAATAGCATTTGTCTTTCCTTGGAACTTTCCTTTCCTTGCAAAACCATAGATGCTCTGTCCAATTCAAAGAGCTTCTTATGTTGGACACCAGAATAACCTTGTATTTTTTCTTAAGGGGAAACTAACCCCATGCAGAAGAACAAACAGAGAAAAATTACTGGATTTCACTTCCATATCTGCATCTTTTCTTTTGGTAGTAACCATCCAACTATCAGAAGGACCTCACTTCCATATAATCAACTTAAAGATACTAATGTTCTCAATGTTGCCGCTGAGTTGATTGGTTCATGCAACTCATCCTGTTATTTACTATTTTTTCGATTTTAACATGTACCAGAAACAAGTTTGAACTTTGTTTCATCAGCTCATCTGTTCAAGAACTCCAACCTACTGCATCCTGTATCTTTCCTCAATCCCTTCACCTTCATTAACTGTCTAAGTTCACCAATCTCATTCCACAAACCAACACGAGCACACAAGTTAGACCATTCGACATAAACCCCTGAATTGTTTGGATCCAACTCGAGAGCCCTTTTAGCAGCAAAGTTCCCTATCTCAACATTACCGGAATCCCGACAAGCACTAAGCAAAGCACCCCAAACACTAACACCCATATTACTATCACCATCACCCTCTGTTTCAAGTATCATCTCATTGGTAAACTTCCATGCCATCTTCAAATTCCCTACTCTGCAAAGCATGTCGACCACACAGCCATAATGCTCTGGTCCGGGAACCAGATTGTGAACCCTATACATTGATTCAAAGTAATGGAGCCCCTTGATCACATCACCTGAGTGATTACAAGCTGAGATAACAGCCAGCAGAGCAATCTCATCTGGTTTTATCCCTTCTGTCAGCATGATTTCATATGTTAATACCACCTCAGCAAACTGCCCATTCCGGCCATATGCATTGAGCATGGATGTCCATAACACAACATCCCTCCTCTTTGCCTGCCCAGCCAATTCAAACACCAAGCGAGCATTATCCACGAGGCCACATTTTCCATACATCTCCAGCAAAGAACTCAATGCGAATACATCCTCATTGATGATGCTGATCCTGCGTAAAAGATGAGCATGCACTTGCAAGCCCAACGAAATGGCTGGTGCCTCAGCGCAAATCCTCAAAATCGCAGAAAGCGTGAACCCGTCGGGCTCCAATTTGAGCTCACGCATTCTTCGGAAGAGATGCAAGCCCTCCGTCCAAAGCCGGCTTTCTACATATCCACCAAGCAGCGAGTTGACACAAACCGTGTTCCTAACAGCCATTTCATCGAACAACTGGGAGGCATCTTCGACGGCAAGTGATCTGGCGTAGCAGTCGATCAGGGCACCGCAGACGAAGACGCTACAGATCCAGCCCGACCTCAAAGCGCATGCATGGATCTGCCGGCCGAGGCCTGCGGCTTTCAGAGAGGAGGCGACGGTGAGAACGGTGCAAAAGGAGTAGGAATCGGAAGGGAGGCCGAGCCTGTTCACGAGGGCGAAGTTACGCAGCACCAGGGAGTGGGAGCCGTGGCGGGCGAGGGTGGCGAGTAGGGAATTCCACCGGGAGACGTCGCGGGGGTCACGGAGGAGGAGGAGGAGTTTGGGGTGGACGTCGGAGTGGGGGAGGCGGTGGGTCCGCAACAGGTGAGCATGGAGTATTTTGGCGGCGGTGTGGGTTTGGGTGCGAAAGCCACGGCGGAGGGAGAGGACGATTTCGGTGCGTGGGATTTGGCTTCGCATCAAAGCACGAGAAGGCCGTCTTGCCTGCGCGCATCCGAAGCCCACACTTCGATTAAAGGATAGACCGCAGAACCGTGGAGTGCGTTCGATCCACGCCGGTTTATCCGTAACCGAACCGGGTTTATTTTATGTGATTTGACGAATAATGAGTTACAATAATCTCATTCATGTGAAAACCGGCCTCCGGTTTTCCCAACAGGCCGGTGAATCTGGTTTGGTCTGGTTTTAATAACTAATACTAAATGGTTAGTCTTTATAACTAACTAACCGATGAGGCTAATTATAGATTAACTCTTATAATTAATTATTTTTAACATATTAATTTTATATTTTTAAAAATTGTATTGAGATTTTTATGCTTACGAAAAGTAAAATATTTAGTTCAATTGTTTTAACAAAATTTCTCTTTTTTAACCTTATAAAATCTCAATATTTTATTTTCATAAGCATAAAGATGTAATGTAATTTTTAAAAGTATAAAAGATCGAAATACTACATATAGTTAAATAGAAGATAATACGCAATTAGCTCTAGTCCATGTGTTTATCTAGCTCAACAAAATAAGGTTCACTTGGTCACAATACTAAGACTATTATGCAAGAACTGGAAAGATAAAACTCTTTGGAAACACGCTTGCTGAAACAACAAATAAGAGCCAAGGATGCTTACCTGACTCAGTGACGACCTTATGCAAGACCTGGAACCGCTAATGCATGCCAAGATCTAGCAAGCCTGTGGATGAACAGAGCAAATTGGTGCTTACAGTTATGCAATTCAAACCAAAAATACATATATCAAAATGATGAGAGATGATTAGAGTTAGTGATGGAACCTTTGAGATTCCAGCAGAGGATCTTCATTACCATACATCAGGCAAGAAGAGTGCAACATTGGCTAGCAAGAACTTCTGAAGATGAGAGAGGCCTGAATAGGGGAATCAAGCTTTATCGGAGGTGGTCAGAGCCCTCAGCCATCAGATCCTCATTGGTTGCCTTTCTCAGGGATATCAGACAGATCAAGCATTGCCTAATCAAAATTTTTGCTTTCTGGAATTGTCTGATAAAAGAATACTAATATTTGACCAAAAATGAAATGATAATGTCTAGAACTTGCAATTTTTTTTTTTGTAAATGCTGGAGGACAGTAATTAAACTTGAATAAACAAGCTAACCCAAGAGGATACTACCAGTCAGTTGGGCTAAACCAGGTCAATAGCATCATGAAAAAATTGGTAAAATGTCAGTGTCCTTTTTCACATTGACTATTTCAATTTCTTGGCATTTCTACAATTTGTCATGTGTGTACAAAATAGCGATAACCGGACTATTTACAGCGCTCTCTATACAAAAATAAGCAATATTTGATCATTTCGATTATCCTAGTAGCTTATGACACCCCTGTGGCAAATCGTCTCGGTACAAAAGATGTTACATATGATTCTGACCAGTAAACTAGAAAACTATTCAATGCAAGTGCTGCAGCTGTCATAAAGATTGTTGAGAAACTCCAACACACCTTCAACATCAATATGGGATCTCGTCTTACATCATTCAGCTTCTTGTAATATATTACTTTTAGCCTTCGGTCTACTACGGCAGCTTGTAATAATGGCACAGAAAGCACAGATGACAGGCCTAGCATCGTCTCTTTCTGTTTGCTAGCTGCAAAAGTGTGCTCGTCGTATTGCTGATCACGTTGGCCTAATGCTCCATTTCCTCTAATAGCTTTCAACATCCATTGGAAGAAAACATCAGCAAGAGCAGCACTCAAATTTTTACGGAAGATAATTGCTTCTTTAGAAATAAATGCTCGAGCCAAAGAAGTCGAATCCTGTTCAATGCAGTACAGTGTGTTAATATAATGCCATTGGAAAATCTGTTTAACTTTGGCAACAACACATCAAGGCCAACAAATTAGCACAGGCACTTTAGAGTGCATTACAAGTTGAAAATTTACAAGTGGCATCGGCATGACTTTGATAAATAATCAGACACCTGGACATGAGAAATTTAAAGTTCAGAGCAATTCCTACTGATAAAATAGTTGTGGGCATCACTTGTGCATTTGACCAATATTTCTTTAGCTCAACAATGATGTTCTCCACATAATGAAGCACAAAATGAGTTCTCTTACAGTCTTACTGTTCCTTACACTCTAAAATTCCCACCTCATGGCCACTTTATTGATTTCATGATGCCAAATAGACTTCATTATAATATAATTTATCTTTTGTCTTACTTGTCTATCTTTAGATAGCTGCTCATTGTCTGCTTTCTTGGTCACAGAGGACACACAACATGGAGATGAGCAAAAGATGGGTTGCACAAGGGACATCTGTCCCTACTAGTAAACCACTTCATCCAGGCAACCAGTATGCAAACATGCTGAGCTCACTGCCTCAGAGCCATGCATTTAGACCAGTCAAGAAACTAAAATTTTAAACCCTAATCTATCAGGCCTGTTAACCTAAAATAAAATTGAACCAGGTGATAAGCTGACAAGTTAACGAGCAATAACTTGTTTACTGAATCAGACTGTGTGAAAAGCCCTATTCCTTGTGCTGATTCAAGCCCGACCAAGGGTACATATTGGTTTTGGCAAAATTTGAAACCACAAAAACATGTACAGAGAAGACATGAGACGTGTCAGTCATAGTGGTGTTAATCCATCTCAATTTAGTGAACTTTATATTATGCAGCAGCCTAGTAGAAACAGTGCTCATTAGCTAGGTAGGAGAACTATTATTTGACAATGGCAGTTGTGAATTAGGCAAGAGTGCTACCATGAGGCAATCAGCCCCTGCCTAGCCCCATGGCAGGGGGTGGGGTTTGCGGGCAGGGTTCAACGGTTTCTTGAGATCTTTTAGTAAGAGGCCAACTTCAAACTTTTTGATCTCAATATCATGGTATTTCCCTCAGAATGCCAAACTGGCTAGGATCCACTCTTACAACAAAGACCATAAGAGAAAAAGAGGGATATAGGAAAGACAATTATGAAATGGTTCATTAACTGCATCCCTTCACATGTAGTCTCAAAGGTGTCCTCTATATGATATTGACGAGAAATATGTTGATGAGCAGTTCAACGAAATCTGCACACTTATCAAGTCTCACAAAATTCAGTCAGATGGTATGCCCCTTATATGCAATAGTTAGTCTGGCTTCACTAGATGAGCATCATAACTTCTGTCTATAGTAAAAGTAGGATCATCTTCAAAAGTCCATGGATACATCATGACATCATGTCAAACTCAAGATCTGGTGGAGATTGTAATTGATAAAATTATAGAATTCTATGGAGTTTTGCTGATGATTGATGCTAATAGACACACATTTGCATCATTTATAGATGCTATATGTAACTCATTACATAGACTTAATAATGGACAATAGTGATATCTGACTAGTGAGGATGACAGTGACAAAGGCACATTAAATCATGCATTTATAATAATCACCAGGTACATGCATTGACGAAGAGATCCACACAGAAAACTCCTATGGCTTGGTGAAATTCAGATTTGTTATTTCACCTCTTCAAATTTTATCCAATAGAAAATGACTAGACCTAAGGTCATGTATGCATCGAGTGATTGGGCTAGCTACATTTTGTTGGCTCATCCAAAAAAATGATTGTAGAGGAGTACATTTTGTCCTCCAGATTTGGGATTCGATGAACATCATTATCACCATTGAGCCATTGAATATATTCCTTCACTGAATTGACATTAAAAAGATGCTACAGATGAGCTCCATGTATCGCCGTCTATGCCCTGCCAAGAAGGAGCTTCGGGAGGCACTCCATATAGACCTAAGGTCATGCACGAATCGAGTGATTGGGCTAGCTACATTTGCTGGCACATCCAAAAAAAAGACTGTAGAGGAGTACATTTTGTCCTCCAGATTTGAGATACGATGAACATCATTATCACCATTAAGCCATTGAATATATTCCTTCACTGAATTGACATTCAAAATATGCTACAGATGAGCTCCATATATCTCTGTATATCCCCTACAATGAGAAATCTGAACCCTTCCTTATTTGTATCATTTATTAGAGATGAAACACTCTGATGTCTGAAGATTTTGATATAGCATGTAAAATAAATAATAGTTTTATTGTCTTTCAACTTGGTTTAGTTATAGACTTATAGTCCATATGTTTTTGTTGGCCTTATGAAGGTTAGCATCTTAATCCTTATAATAGAATTGGTACAACCTGGCTACTGATACAGGAAACGGAACCCAACTAAAAAATTACTATGGCAAAAAATTCAAAGAAAGTAAAAACACCAACTCAATCTACTCATATACTAATTCAATAAAAAAAAAGCATCAACATAATGATTGCTCATGCACGGGCATGAGAAAAACTGTTTGTTTCTCACCTTGTAACTATTTCGATTTAAAATCCCTCCTTACATCACATAAGTAGCATATAGGTAACTATTTCCATCTTAAAATCTTGCCTATACATGCCCCCTTGGCTTTAATACGATCGTGCACATAAGGGAGTTGACTGTTGACCAAGTTGTTACATTATTTGTTAATGAATTGACCTTTCAGGTTAATAGCAGTAGTAAATAGAACGTATAACATGAGGTACAAAATCGAAAGTCAGATAACTAGATAATTCTTGCTTGAGCCAGAATGTAAGTGTTTAGCTGGAAGTACGTACTGCAATCATTAGAATTCTTCTGAAAACAGCACCATCCTTTGAGGATAATAGCCTCAAAATGAGGTTTGCAGTTTCAAAGACATCCTCTCTGACACTTTGCCCATAGGAGGAAGATCTGTCAGTCATCACATAAGATGTTAAAGGATTGTAAAGAAAAAAAAAAATCAAGAAACACATTGTGACATTAAACAGCCTGATCCAAGTATTGATTAGCCAACAGACTGAAAATGATTAATCTGCACTCAAACGATACAATCAGATTTTAAAATCCTGTTTCATCCCACAATTCACTCAACATATCAACTCAAATGTATTCATCCACCATTTACATAATGATCTAATGAACTCCTAATGGAACCAAATTTTATTTTCATGGATTGTCTTCGTGAAACATGCTGTTTGATGTGTTTTTATCATATTTACTTTGATTGCAGTAAAGGAACCAAAATATGCTCTATAAGTACCATGGGTCGGCTGATTTATGCATTCAGATCATTTGAATTTGATTTGAACATCAGATAACTTCTTAGAATGAGTTAAGCCAACACTGAACACACTAACACACCTAAGACTCTCATTGTCAATACAAGTCACCTTTCCTCTACAGCCATACCACTGCCAAAGGCAGCCAATCATTTTTATAGAAGTGAAAAGTGGAGAATCTTGATTACTATAGTTATAAAACATCAAAATGTTCATATCCTTTTCTTCGAAAGTAAGAAAATGAAGCATCATTCATTTTTTGGGCAGGCATGTATTATCAAAATACAAAGGATATTCCTCAAACTGACGGGAAACTAAAAACAAGTCATTGCCATATTCCTGCTGCTTTATTTAAAAGAATTAGTACCAAAAAGGATCATTTTAGTAGAGGAATAAGAGTAATCATATATTACCTCACGTTACCCAGCCTAAGAAAAAGCAAAATCCGCTGCCATTGCAACTCCCTCCTTTTGTTGAAGACAACCTAAAAAGTAAGTGTAAAAGATAACCCCATCTAAAATTAAGACTATCAACTATAGTATATTAGATAACACCATTGTAAATGTATATATCTCTTACAGTTATTACACTGCATAATTATACAACAACAATAAAACCGTAAATCCCAACTATTTGGGGTCGACTACATGGATCTTTTGTCACCATTGAGATCTGTAAAAAGTCATATATTTAGTTAATTTTAAAGTACTTAAGTCTTTAATTATAGTCTCCATTAAGGTTTTAGATCTTCCTCTATCTCTCCTCGTACCACTAGCATTTATAGTACTTAAATATTTATTTATAATTTCTATTATATTGCATAATTATGATGATAAGTGGAACTCAATTAATTTTCAGTATGGGTTTCTTTACAAAAAAAAGAGATAAGCATATGTTTTGTGCAATATAAAGAGCTACATAAAATCTTTAAAATAATGCATGTAGCACATATCAAGACTTTATTTGAACCGGAAGTACCAATCTAAAGAAAAATAAAAATTATACCGAAGAGAGTTCCAGAAATAGCAACTTGGAAGAACATTTGAGTCATCAATTTGATCATTGTGAAGAGAACAAAATAAAAGCATAAAATTATATTTCCAGAGGAATACAAACTAATAGAACAACTGACCCACATGTAGGAACTAAAAGTCATCAATTAGAACATGATCGACTACGTACAAGCTTCTTTTGTGTTGATTATCCCTAGTACTATGTATTGTGTGTCAGTACACTGTAATGGACCAGACCCATTAGTCCAGTTCAAGATTACAATACTTGGAGTCACATGCCATGAAACTATGGAATCAACAGTCAGCACCAATGCCAATCTTCCTGTCCCCCGATTCATAAAAAGGGACTAGGATACCAAGCTTTTGTGTCGACAAGATTTAAATTTTTCTACCTTTCTTCTTTTAAATGGAAAGGTGGATCCTTGGTGCCATGATGTGTTGGCTTCTATGTGACACGAGTGTCACAGTTTGAGTTGCAAAATCAATCCATCCACTATCAAAGATAACGCTCTGTACCTTGACCTTCGTAAGTGGGAGCCTCATAAACCAGGCCACTCTTTAGGTTGGGGGAAGGTGATTTCCAAGATAGATCTTATATTGAACCCCTTAGCTGAATATGAGTACTTTATTTAATTACCCTCTTTAATTTGTTCCATCATGCGCCATTAGCACATCTATGTCAGCAAATTATTGGCATAGAGGGTTCCAGTCATGACAAGCCAGGAGCACATTATGGCAAATTTGTTATTGCTTATGATAACACCACATGTTGACAAGTATCTGAATCTGCAATAAAGAAAATTCAAGAGTTGCATCAATGTAGTTAACTTTGTGAAAATACATACCGAATACAATATTTTTCTTGTAGCAGCTGAATTATCATGTAGAAGTTTCCTTGCGACATAATTGTAAGCAGCTTGAAATGTCTTAAAATTTCGATCTGCTGCCAGTGCCAAACCTGATGACAGGCATGAGTATAGAATATCTTTCAGGAAAACTAAACAAAGCATGATATCTAAGCAAATTCTGTTCATGCATTTGGCAGTGATTAAGTGCCCACATATCTGGATGTGCGTGTACATATGCATCTGAATGCAACATCCAAATAAAGATTCCATAAATAACATTCAAATAGGAAAGTTAACCTTCAAAGGATGCCAAAGAGCGCAAGACCAGTGTAAAGTATGGTGGCATACGAAACTGGTATTTGAGTGCTACGGACCAAATTTTACCAAGAACCTGCAACAGGTATGGCAATTGCCCATATAATAGTCAAAATATTTGCATTTAAGTTGAAAAATATAAGTATATTATTCATATCACAAATCCAAATAATAATAAGAATGGGCCCGTAGATTTGTAGAACTTGCCAACATTAAATGACTAATTAAACATAGTGAACTTTTAACAAAAATTACATTTCACTTTGACAAACAATGTATAATCAATTATAAATTATCCTAGAGCAACAGATATTTCTAGGACTACCAGATATATTATGCAATTAAAATTACCTAAAAGATTCAGTTCTGTTAATTCACATGAAAAAAAATGAAAAATCTGAAAAACTGAAGATGAATCAAATGTTTTAGTCTTTTAGGTGCCTTTTGAGGATATCTGTGTAGTATGTCAAAAAGGGATATGTCCAGCAAGATCCAGAATATGGAGTAAAGGAAACTTATCACTTCCAAAGGAAGCAAAATAAAGAAAAAAAAAACATTTATCATGAGGTATTATCCAGTTGGAGTAAAGCTGTAAAGCACACTTATACCAGTTCAGTGTCGGACTACTAAATATTATCTGGTATGTACCAATCCGGGATGGTATTCTGAACCATGGCAAGCAAAGGGTAGAAAATAAAGTTGATGCATACCTCCTTTCTAATAGAAAAGATGGAGCTCTTTGCTCTGAACCAGAAAAAGACATTTTTTCTATGAAAACCATTACTTTTGCTTATGATATCTATCAACCTACCTATAATAGTCCTAAGTGAGATGTTCCTATGATTTTTCCTCATAGAGATGCATTCACATGACCATGACTATCATATCATGCCACCGTGCCATAGCAGAACCTATGATTATCAACCACATGAGCATACATGGGATGATAATACACCTGTGTAATTAGAAGTGGTAATCTATGCACTTTCTAACATTTCAAATTTTGGGCATCTAGGTGGCCTCAGTCTCAAAGAACCAATGATCTAATATCCACAAGAATATCTCATGTGTCAGCAACAAGTCAAACTGATTAGCTAGTTAACATGGCATGAAGAGGGTCTATACTGCCACCAGAACCCAATAGTATGGAAAGGCATATTCATCTGACAGGAGAGAGCCCTTTCCTTTCAATTGAGTTGGCTAGCCCCCCACTCTATCACATAAAGGACACTTCCCTAGATTGGTATAAAGTCTAAAGTTTCAAATATTGACTGAACTACTACATAATCAGGCATCCTTAGACTGGCATAAAGTTCAAAAGTTTCAAATATTGATTGTACTACATGTTGATCGAAAATTATCGATGCCAATACCAGTACATATACAATTTTTTTATTATTTTATTCAATGATACAGGAACAATATAGTTCAGTCAGTATATTGCCTAATATACTAGAACTGTAGTGATTCAATAAGTTACTGAAACGGATACCAGATCACTATTTAAAACCTCCACAAATTATAGTTTTTGTACCATGATGGTAAAATTGGAATTCAAAACCATTCAAGGTAATAGCACACAACTCATAAACCAGCCAAAAGTAGATCCTTTTAATTGGAAATTTGATAATACATATGGTGGTTGTCACTTGTGCGCCTAGAATAAAATTATTCTTTCCATGTCACCTTTTATCTACTTTGACTTCTTCCAGCTCACATTAAAGCTAATCGAGACTATGTCTATGGACCAAATTATACCTACCAAGTTTTCATTTACTAAATGACTTTTGATTGTCAATCTTCCGCTAATTGTTGGAAGTCCTTAGTTGCCTGATCAGCTGATTTCACTAAACAGATGGCTTGCATGTTAACAACGATGGTGGGTATGCACTCCTCCCAGCTGAAGTACAAGAATGTACAACTGAGCATTAATTTAGTCTCCTTATGCTCTTAGATTGGAAGTTAGTGTCTTCAAGTGTGTTTGTGGAGCCTAGGTTAATATGATAGTACAAAAGAATGGTCACAATCCTTACAGATAAAATAGCAGCAATCAACTAAAGTTCATCATTGAATAATCAAGTTAAAAGATGATAAAAACCCCAATTCCATCAGACAATATGAAAGAAAATAATAACAATAAGCTACTTACTCGACTAAACTTGATGTCAGGAATTCCATTGACGAAAACTACCTCACCTAAGGCCTCTTCCAAGTCCTGAATATTAATTCAATTATTAGAGATAAAATACATCCAAGTTTACTATGAAAAAGGTAGTGTAGTTGGCAGACAAGATCTCCTGCAGCCCATAAATTATCAGCTGATGTGAACTTTTGTTACCACTTGATGGTACAATACTATGTGCAAGCCTGAAAATGACCTATATCATATTTTAGTCCAGTAACAAGTGATATTGTCTCAGCACTTGTCAAGGATTTCACCATGCTACATAATAATGATTAACCAACCTTGTAAGTTGTAACTATTTATCAAGACATTTTATGGAAGCAGAAATATACAAAGTGAGAATTGTATGAAGCACATTCAATTGTCGTTGTCATTACTAAGTCTTTCTCCCTGGAAGCAAGTAACTTTCAGTAGCTTAAGTCGAGCTGCCAATTGCTCAATGGAAAATTATTCATGTTGCATAAGTGACATTTTTTCTACATGGAAAGAATGAACCTTAAGAATACAATATAGAGCAACATCTTTTATTTAGGGATCTCCTTTCCTCCTCACATCTGCAGCTTAAATAAAATGATCACCTCCAAATGTTTTCCTTTCTCTTTAAATACTATCCCTCTTGTGAAACATCAATTACATTATGAAGAGAATTATTGTATGACATACATGTCTCCTTTTAGAACATTTTTAAAATGTTTTATATAAAACATCAGAAAATGAATTGTGGGTCATTAATGGCGTACCATTGTTACACGACGAAGGTTGGTTTCTGGCCTTACAATATCCATTTCCATCAAATCATAGACAAGTGCATTCCAGTCTGCATTAGATATGTGAACTATGGAGGCAAGCATAGCAAGCTGATGTTTCTTCTCCATCCGGCAAAGCAAACCAAAATCAAGAAACCTAGAAAGGTCATACGCATGTTAAGCAAAGAAAATAAGCAAAAGAACTCAGATAAAAGCAGAGAAACAGCTAAGTCTTTCTGAGATGAACTACCTTGCCTGTAGACAGCAAATATGAAAATCGTACTGCTGATAAGAATTGAAACAATCAATTATTTGTCTCATAATAGAAACTAATTTTGACATACCCAATATGCCCATCAGGTGTGTAACACAAATTCCCTGGATGTGGGTCAGCATGCAATAGGCCTGTGTCAAGAAGTTGAATTAATGTTGCATCCACGCCTTTCTTGACCTACAGTTTAAACATACATATAACGACAAGATAAATGGTAAAGCAAAAGTCCATCTCTTAATTTAACATCTTGATATAAAGTAAATAGAATTTACATGTTCTATAACAAAGAATAAAGCAACAGAAATACTATTCTATCACACATTAACTAGAACACATATTTTGACCAGGCGAGCAACTCAAAGCCACAGTTGCATTAGCGTGTACTTGCCTAATGTGTGGCGAAAACATATATTTTAGCAAAATATGAGCAAAATATATATCAACAAGAAAAATAGTCATTTTTTTCTGATCTAAGCACAGCTATTTAGGAGGAAAAAATTACCCTCACAAGCCTAATGTGTGGGGGACATAAGTGTAGCCCACATCAAGGACTGTCTTGATGCATCGATCAGTGGTATCGGTCCATGGGCGAATCCGTACATACTAGTATTGACGTATTGTGCCAGTATGTCGGTACATATTGGTTTTTGGGGAAAAGTCTAAAGAATGATCATAAATTAAAAAAAATCATTTTCTAGAGTTTTTTTACATAATTTATTGGTATAAAAATTGTAGGTTATAAAAAGGAAATTTTGAATTTATCTTTTCGAATCCGTAGAGGAACCACTTTGTCGCACAGGCCTCTATCGAAGGAAGTAAATCATTCGATTAAGAACTTTAATCACAAGCGAGAGTATGAAAAAGGGTAAGAATGAGGACATGAGTGAGAGCGAGTGAAAGAGGGGGAGGGAGGGGGATTGACAGCTCCAAAAGAAGCCCAATTGTCAATTTGACCATTCGGGTCAAACTAGACCTGATTTGGGTTGCAACAGTCAAATTATGATAGGTACCAACCAGTATCAATTGATATCAGGACAAGAGTTGACTGTATTGGCCAATACATACCCGAATCGACTGATACCAGACCATATTTCAGCGTACTATCCAAAACAAGCTAGCCCATATACCGATCAGCTGGAGAACCCATATATACCGTTCATTTCGTGTCATTTTGGTCAGTACGTTAAACCTTGGCCAAAGTCTCAGATTTTTGACAGGCATTTCCGGGATGATTTACCCAACTAAATAGCCTTTTCAGTCCAGTTTAGCCTCATGAGCATAGTTTGCCTTACCGATCTATAACAATGTACAGATTGGCTATCGGTATAGTATGTATCGAGCCAAACCGATATACTAAAACATGGAACGATGAGGCATATCGACATACCGGTATATATTACCCATACTGGTCCCCTATCAAATCAGTATGTACTGCCAGTACCAAGCGGTAAGCCACGATATGACGAACTTTGCTCATGAGATCCTATAACATTTAAATACAGGTAATCTGAACAAAATTTACAAGCATATAAGAAGGGTTAAATGAATAAAAGAACATTTCCTACTTAATTACCAAAAGTTTCTTATAGCAGAATGTCAAAGCTGCATATTTCTATCAAATACTACAATTTACTGCAATTAATCATTCCTACAAGGTTTACATAGTATTTTCAGAGGTAATAACCCTACTAAATAGCCTTTTCATTCTGAGATGTGCCTTACATGATTCAATACCATGTAAAAGCAGGAAATATGAACCCACAAGCACCATAGGAGAGTTAAATAAATAAGATAAAATTTCTTACTTACCTTAAGTATTTAAAGTTCCATACAAGAGAATGTCAAAGCTGCATATTTCTAATTAACTATTATAGTTTGCTGCAAGTAACCATACTTACAAGAAAGGTCTTCAATTTCGAATACCGAACCCATGCCAGTCCATGGGACCAATATGGGTCAAGTCCATTTTGGTGTACCAATACATGGTACACTAGCATGTCGGCAGTACAAAGAAAGGGGGGGGTAGAAGAGAAGAGGGAACTAAGAAGAAGAAGAAGAAGAATAGGATGAGAGGAAGAGGAGAGGAGGCCATGGAGAAGAACAGGAGGAGAAGTCGGTGTAGCAAAGGAGGATGACGAGGAGGGGAAGAAGAGTACCCCCAGCATGTGGTGCAGGTTGCAAGAAGCAATGGGGGAGGGGGATATGGATTTTAGGTTAATGGCTCTAGACCAGGCAGTAATCCCTGTTCATAAACCTTGTATCGCACATTAACTGTCTGAAAATTGGGTGGTTCACATATTGGGTCATGCTCAGACCAGTAAACACTTGTTGGTAGGTACAACACCGGTCATTACATATTGACCAGGATGAAATTGCATTCCTTGCCTACAAGGTTTAACTTCGAAACTACAGCACAATTCCAGACTAGTACCAGTTAACCTTGGATCCATCTGAAATTAGAGCATAACTTGATAACACAACTTTGAATTTTGGTTTAATATTCGTTCTGACACCTTGTTAGATCAATATGAAATCGGTATATTAAGCAGTATATTAACTTGTACCATCCAAATTGCTGAAAAAATTTATATACAATTTTATACCAAATAGTATTGAGCTATATAGTGCAAATTTGATTCTTCGTATGGAGCAGCTTGACTAGTATTTGAAACATTGCTTATTACCTGCAATCTTCTTTCCCTTTCTTTTTGTCTGCTTAGCTATTTCTAATCAATAAATTAATTGTCAATGTACTCCAATCAAACTTTAAGATCTAACAAAACCTTTTAACACAATTGAAAACTTTTGTTAACAGAAAAATACTCCCAATAGCTTGTCTTAAGGTCCCAATTATTACACCAATATATCAATCAAAGTTCGTCATACCGTGGCATACCGCTCTATCACGGACAAAATTGTAAACGGAGTGTTTGATGTAATGCTCATGTATGTCTGTGTCTTTCGATTTTGTTCATACTTTGTACAGTATGTAAAAGGCTGACAGCAGACTAAGCAGCCCCATTTTGATTGGTTTTGGTGGCCATCTTAGGCTTGCAAACAAAGGTTATATCATGTGGGCACTAAAGGGGATCTCGGTCTATAGTGGACCATTTTAGGCGATCGTTCAGAGCTTGTGAAGTCTATGGTTGTAATTTGTATTAGCTATAAAGTGTTTGCTGAAATGGTTGCTTGTGGATCCCGAGTAAAACGCTTTCTCTAACTCGTTTTTTCTTTTGTAGGTCCTAAGGGACCATAGGAGGTTTCGGGGAAGCTGACCTTTGCAGATGGACATGCAAGAGTGCCGCACAACTTAAGGCAAAATCAACTAAGTTCGTGATAGCTCGGCATGGGCGATACATACCAGTCTGACAGGGGACCGGTATTGGTAGTACATCGGAACACCCCCATATACCATGTGTCGGTATACTCGGTACGGCTTAGTACAGCTTGGTACATACTATAGCAACAGCTGGTCGGTACACTGGTACGGACTGGTAAGGCGAACCATGATATCAACTCCCCCTAGCTCCTTCATTTAATCACTCCATAACCCCAATGTGCATATCATCATAATAGCACACAAGTGGATTTAATTTTAACACTTTTTGACCTTTGTCCCCACTTTCTTTTACCGAGGTAAAAACCACCGAGTCATTTGATAGTATAGATGCTTTTCTTCAACAAAGCAACACCAACAAAAGATTTGTTCCTAGGTTGACCAATTAAACTAGTGACTAACAATGCTATGTTATTTCTGTGTTTTTTATGATTAAGTTAAACTATAGTTAACTTTTAATTTGCGTAATACGATTCTATTATTGTGATTTTCAATTTTATTGTTAGATTATTTACTTGATCAATCATGATTCCTCAATCTAATCCACCAAATCCATCAATCCCAATCCTCTCATGGCTAATACATCTTGATCTCAATAATGATCTAACCAGGAAACTTCTTTTTGCTCAAACTGGTACGTCGCCACTGGTAAATTGGTCCAAGCGTGAACCATATGCGAATGACCCATCTCAAGTGGTTTGCTCTAGTCTATATTAAAGAATTTGCCCACTGTCTCCACCACTACCTATATCCCCACCGCCCAGTGGAGGCAATCACCCACTGTCATCCATCGTCGATTAGAAATGCTCCTCTACTTCTCCTATGACTCCTCTTCCTCCTCCTACTCCTGCTCTTCCTCCACTGCCCCATCTTCTTCTTTCCTCTTCCTCCTCCAATGTCTCCTCTTCCACCTCTTCCTTCTTTTTCCTCTTCATCCACCACCTTCTCTTTTTCGTTCCTCTTCCTCCTCTTCTTCCATTGCCTCCTCTTCCTCCTTCCTCCACCTCTTCCTCCAGCACTTCCTCTTCTTCCTTCCTCTTCCTCTTTCTCCTTCTTCCTCCTTCTCTTCCTTCACCACCACCTCTTCCTTCCTCTTCTTCTTTCTCTTCAAGTCTTCGGTACACAAGTACCGGTTGGTATATACCAGTCCAGCCAAGGACCCATCCTATATCCTGGTACAAGATTGCAATCATTGGCTCTAACAAACTATTCTTGTAACCAACTCATGCAAGCCCTCCAAGAGCTACTTACTAAATTGGCCTCTATAGGCTAGTCAAGAGCCCTTGGGTGTGCATAAAAAGATCACTAAAAGCAATTTGAGAATGACCTCATGCAGGTATCTATGTCATTCTAGACAAATTCATGACATAATCAAGTCCAAGTTCCCACTGAGTTCAGATGCTAGCTAAAAAAATAGATACAATGTGTGAGAACAGTAGAAAGGTTCCAAGAAGACAAATGGAGACAAATTCAAGCTTCCAGTGGTCCATAATACTAGAGTTAGTTAATGAATGCAATTCAGAAAGTTAACAGTCTAGAAAAAGAATGCCCAAGACCTATGCTTTGTGGAAAAAAACACGGTTAAGCAATTAAAAGTTCTTTTTTTCACATGTTAAAAAAGGCCAGTCAGTCGACAAGTAACAATTAGTATTCAAGAACTACTTGTTAGTACATACCAGATCTAAAAGTTGCACTTTTGTGTCCAATGTTTGCATTTCCAAGTACTGACCATTCTCCTGGACAAGTTCCTTGGATTGAACAAGCAACTCATTCGGATTTTTACCGTTTAGCCACTCCATAGTGAGAACTCTCTTGCTGGTTAATTTCATAAACACCTTTGGGACCAACATAAATGAATACTGTGAATGAACTTCCTGCCCATAAAGACACAAAATCATCACATGGGGCAGTTTTGAAAAACATAAAATTACTCCTCAGCAAGTTCAACCCTTTGAGTACCATAAATTCAGTAGCATTTGCTGCTTCTCTTGTGTAGTCCAATTCACCAACTAAACCTTTACCAAGCTCATCAGCATAGAGGCAAAGATCACTCTTTCGTTTTGCTATCTTCCTTAACAACGCTAGCTGCAACATGTAAAAGGTGTAACAAATACACGATATATCATATGTTACCAATTTAAGCACATTTAGGAACATTAGTGTTAAGAATATAGACGAGCTTACGACAGCAACTCATAATATGAGATAAAGAAAGTAAGCATCATGAGTGTAGTCACAAGTAATCCAATAATTATCATCTCTCACGCAATGAACGATATTTATTGAAAACAAACTGGTCAAGAATTTGAAAAACAACTCAAATCAACCTTGACCTGAAATAGAATAATTCCTCCACCACTAACAAGCTTAGAAAAGCAACTGATAGAGATCATAGGCAATAAGCATGATGTTGATGGTCTTCAGCAGCTAAGTCATTCATTCTCAAGTTATAAAATATAATAGAATGTCCTATAATATAATCTATTCTTGGCAAGCCAAAGAGGACTTGTTAGCTATTAAGTTCAGAGAAAGAAAAAATAATTCAACCTGAATTCAAATTTGACCTGCATTCAACCTTATATATAGATGTACTCATCTAAATCCTACCAAAAGGATTCAGGCTTCAGTACTATCGACTCAAAATCAGTTGTGGAGGATCTGTAGTCAAGATCAACTCCATCAAGCGTGATTTATGATACTTAAAAATTAAAATGTCTTATGGATAAAAATATAATGTATTTAGAAGTTTTCTAACATATACATTAAGAAGGGTAGAAAAACAAGCAGTTCTGATGTCATAAAACATGTTTTAAATCAACCAATCAAAAATATTTAGGCTATTTTGTCCATTGGTTTTGTTTTGATATGATGAATATGCACAATACATTCAAATTAAAGAATTTTTACTTCTAGGTCTTTTGATCATCATAAATTATGTTCAATCGAGCTAATATTGGTTATAAAGGCCCCAAGAATGTTTTCAAATTGATAGGACTAAAGCCTAAATTATAATATATGTTTATATATTATGCATCACTGCTTCTGAGTTTCCTTCCAACCAAAGTTTTAAGTAATAGTATTTGTATCCATAATGGAATCTAATTAGATGAGTACAACAAAATGGCCCATATCAACTGGTATGATACCAGATACAGTGCACCTAGGTACATTACATATATATGAAAGATATTAAAAATCATTTTATATATCTATATGAACCAATATAGTTATTACACTTAGATAAACCAATATGATACTAACCAGTATGATATGGCTGTGACTGGTATACATTGGTATTAGATACCATTCTTCCCACCCATTCTTGAGCCACTTCCTCAATTATCAAACATGACTAAAGGTCCATAACTCATTGCAAGGAACAAAACCAGCTGCCTGAACTTTAACAACCTGCTGGTAGCACTAGCCAACTTGCCCAACTCATCCAACTGTCATGTCTCCAAGCTGGTCTCCCTTATATCATCCCCATCATAGATAATCAACCTATTAATTATAGGCCCTATATTGCTCCCTGCTCACATTGTCACTAACAACCTATTTAACTCATCTTCTAGAGGAGGATAAACAAACAAACAAATGTATAAATAGAATACAAATGTGCAAACTCAACAATATCCTTAATCATCTGAGCTAAATTGGCAATTAAACTAGTACCAACTGTAAAGATGATGGAGAACAATATCTAAATGAAATATTTAAACTTACATGCAATTCATACTCAACTAGACATATCGACCAACAAAGAATATCTAAGTACCATACAAAATTGTGCTAAAAAAGCATTGGTGCCAAATCAAAGAATTGATAGCTTGAATCTATATATTAATGATTAATGGTAAATAATCCTTTATTAATTAGATTTCAGCAATCTGTTGCATTACAGAGAAGATGCAGATAAAACAAGTTTTGTTGCATGAAAAGAACTTGAAATATATCACTGCACAGATGCGTCTTGTCCACATAAGAAAGAAAGGAACAACAGAAGAATTGTGTAAGTTCCAAAAATTGAAATGGGTTCCCAATACCAACCCCAAGACGTAAAATGTAGATATCTCGTGCAACCACATGAAGCAAGTTTGGAAGTTGGACCTTTACAGCAACAACGCTGCCATCAAGTGTACAGCCACGATAGACCTAAGTTGTATTTTCAAAAAACGGATAAGAAACTGTAGTGCAAGAATAATTATGTCTCTAATGAAATCAATAAGATCCTCGTCTTAAATATTGAACTTGATCCACAGCTAGAAGATAAGGTTTATCTACTAGTTAAACAGTCAATAAAAAAGAATGAAATGAATACAATTCCAAAGATGTTAACCGGAAAGCATATGAACAGGTCATAAATAAATCAAATTACGTATAACCCTTAGTAAGATTGTCATGCCCTAGATGGAAATAAAGCATGTACATGGTTGATGAGTAGCTCCTGTAAATGCACATCACTTACATTAGGGCAATATTAGAATACTGCTAACTAGAGCGAAAAGCATTAGAGAAGAAGAATCAAGAGGAGAACTTCCACGTCTCTTACAGAGAGAGAAGATCAAACATGTGGTGGCAATTCAAGAGGATCAGGTTTGGGTTGGATTGACCAGGAAGTAATCACCTTGAATCCAATTAATTCGAAGTTAGGTTAAAATTTCTAATACTTTACTAGGCATTTTCGGTTTCTGGTTAGACTCCAGTTAATTTCAGGTTATAGTTAATTTTAAAATATTTAAAAAATAGTTTTACGAAACATGTTATTTAAAACTAAGCCATTGAATCAATAAAATCTTCTATATTTTTTGGTTGAGTTAAAATCTCCAAGTGATTTTTACATAGTACATCTCATTTTCCAAATTCTATCATGCAACACACCTACTTTCCTAGATGTCTGTTGTACACTTCAACAGTGTTAGGTTTAAGTTTTCCTCTTTCTTTCCAACCAAATCGACTCTGGTTTGCTTGTCAAGTCCGAATCAATGGAAAAAGGACCTAGTTCAGCATTATTATTTGGAACTTCATAATTCTTATTTCAATCTGAGCACAATATTGTTCAGCGAATTGCACTGAAACAATCATTTTAGCAAAATCTTTGCCATAGTGTTTACAGATCATTTCTATTGAATATTTATGAAGTATTAACACTTAGTCAATAATTCTTAATAATTGCACTAGACTTTGCCAATCAGATTGACTTTGTGCTACTAGATATAACATCAAATTTATTGTGTATAATTAGCAATATATACTAATGAGATTTTTATCATCATTTTATAATTTTATTATATATGTATATTGTTTTAAGTTTTAACACAGTTTTACAGCTCAGAACTGCTCACAAGCCCTATGCATCATTCAATCGCAGCGTCCACATGTCTTATGCCGGTACTTCTCCTTTTCCTCCTCTTCGTCTCCTCATCCTCTTTCTCCACCAACTCCTTGTCCACCTCCTCTCCTCCACCTCCTCTCCTTTAATAGTCGGGATCTAATGTAAATTCAATACTTTCACTGGATTAATTGTGTGATTACCTCTGTCAAGGCAAAAGGGAGAAATAATGTACAAGATCTAAGAGTCACCATGATCATCAACAACAACAACAACAAACCGTAATGGGGTTACATGGATTATTTTCGCACCAATGAGTTAGCTCTATCTAGGGCAAAATCTTTAGTTTAATCAAGAGCAACCAATCTAAAAAAGACCCAAGAATCATGAATAACACAAAATCATTAAAGGATTACACAATTTATGTTTTTTGGTTGCCTTGTTTCATTCTGGGAAGATTTGAAGCAAATTTTTTTACACCTAGTTGACATTATTAGGTTAAATACTAATAATTATTACATACTTTGATAATAGACATAGGCAACATAAAACAAAGAACTACCTGCCCAAATGAAGCTGCAGCTACTGGATCTTCTGAAATGTAACTAAAGATTCTCTCTACAGGGCTTCCAAATTCATCCTCAATAATTTTCATTGCAACTGTCCGTGGGAAAGGAGGTACTTTGTCATGCAACTCAGATAGTGCCTGAGGTAAAGCAGGAAAAACATCATTCGTAGGTTTAAAACTATGCCCAAACAGATGTCTCGCTCAAACATGATCCACAGGGTTTCTGCTGAGATAAGGTAACAACATCAAGACATAAAAATACACATTACTCTTGACTGACTTTTGAAATATCTGAACCAATTATGTCTGGCCTTGTAGAGAGGGACTGCCCAACTGCATATGCAAGCAGAGATGATTAAATAGTAAATTTGGGATCCACCAACAAGAATGAAAAGGTTATTACAGTTCCAGCAGCATCCTAACAAAAATAATGTTATATATCATCTAGGCCACACTAAAAAATTTAATGTAAAAAATTTCCAAGAATTAGCTCTCTGACCTTTGACAAAAGTTGGACCAAGATTCAGCAATGACTCTTTAACAATCTGACCAATATGATATCGTGAACCATCAAAGCCGTCATTCAGGTTGGCTCTGTTCTTATTCAGATTGGAAATTTTTGAAGCTTGCAGTTTTATGGCAGCAGAGGCAAATGACAAGAAAACCTAAAATTGTAACACATTGCAAAATTGTAAATGTATGCTGAATAAAGTCATTCTAATAATTCTATATTGTTGTGCCTTTACTATCAAGGAAAGGTCACTTTTTTTTTCGCAAAGTGAATTATCACAGTCGCATCAATTTGATAAAAGAAATACAAAGTAGAACCTCCAATACCTCAGTAATTCGGAATGCCAGTATATGAGGTCGGCAACTAAAATAGAGTTCCACCTTTTCAGGGTCATAAATTTCAGGTAAAGGCATGAACAAAACTTTACAAGTGTCTTGCAAATGATTAGCATACACCTTCAAGGCCTCAAAATCAGCCATCATTAGGTCCAAACCAGATAGACCTGTCAAAAAATTTCCACATTGAGCTTAGTAAAGTATCAACTCAGTGAGAAAGATCAAGGCAATAAGGAAAAATGGCATCATGTTCTGCTAAAGAAGAAAAGAAAAACATATTCTAGTTCTATTTTGAGAGAATGTCCACCACAAAATATTGAACAAAAGAGGCAAAGGCATTCATGAGAACTACAACAGCAACATTAAGTAGATCATGTGGTCGGCACTAAGGAATGACATTTCACCTAAACCAATACGAACGGATGGTATCTACCGGTCCGAGCATCAACTGATATGCAGACCACTCCAATCCAGTTCGCCATGTAAAAGGAAAACCCTAATCATTTCCACTTCTTTAGCACACCGCCTCCACTTCTCACATAGTCGCGATCGACACCACTGTTTCTCACCTCAACTTTACACTGCAACCAATGCCTCTGCTTCTCACCGCAACTTCTCACTATGATTGATGCCTCCGTCTTCTCACCGCAATCAACACCTCCGCTTCTCACGCAGGCCACTATTGGCAACCTCCATTTGCCGCAACCTTGCTGCACAATGCCATCACGCACAATCTTTTGCCCTAATCACTTCTTGGGTATAGTGGTATACCTCTTCTCCTGTTCCTGTTCCTCCTCCTCCGCTATCTCCTCTTCTTCCTTCCTTCTCCCTCTTTTTCTTACTCTCCGGAATATCAATACACACCAATGTACTGACCCATGATACAGCGATATCGACTGATATGTCCTAGTTCAATAGATCATCAAAATGGGTCCAGCACCTAAAACGGCAATCCTTGATCGACACCACAGTCCAACTGCAACTCATGATGGTTTGGGTAGCTTCTCACATCCGAATAAAACCTGACAATCCCCCAAGATCACTCTTGTGAATCAACTCCCCTGCTTAGTACCGACCTTGTCAAGTCCCACTAAAAAAGGTCTCATGTCCACGGGCTCACCGAGAGCTCTTCGATCCCTCCGAATCCTATATTATCCTCCAGTTTTATTAACTTATGCATAGAACGGACTCCCCCAATTTAATAATGGGGATCCCCTAGCAAACCCACTGGCTTCCTAACTTGCAACGGACTTGAACTCTATCAAGGTTGACTCCATGACCCAACACATTGGCCGATCAGAATCTGCTTCTAACAATATACATTAAATCGAATGGGCACATCATAGTCATACAAAACTCCCGATATCCTCTCTACTCCAATCACTCACCCAGGGTTAACTAATAGCTATATTCAGCAGCAGAATTAAGATCGAGGAAGCGAAGGAAGATACCTGGCGGATGCGAAATCTTCGGCCACGCGGCAGGAGGGCGGCGCACGTCTTTGGCGCGGGGGTCTTCGAGGTTTCGGAGCCAGAGGAGGTTCCCTAGCGCATTGGAAAGCGGCCGGAGACGCTCCCGAAGAAAATCCCGGTCGTTCCGGAGCACCCGGAGCATGTTCCCCATCCCGCCCGATCCCTTATCTTTCCTCCCCTGCTTCGCCGCCCAGGTCGGGCGGACGGCCGCAGCGGAGACGGGCGGCCGAACGGCCGCCGTCATTACGAAAGGAGAAGGGGCGAAGAGCTCGGAAGGAAGTGTGGCGAGCGGCGCGATGGCGCCGTGGTCCGTTATCGCTGTGGCGATCGGAAGATTGACGACCACAAGTAGCAACGCGAACCAAATGAGGGACGGTCACAGTGGTTTGTGGCGGTCCTTCAGCCGTGCGAGTCGTGTAAGTTGCATTACTCGTAGGGGCTAATTGACATATTAGCCCTGTAATTAGTGTCCCTATATTTTTTTTTAATTATTTTTAGATCTTTATATTTTATAAAAATAAAATATTTAATTTTATTTTTTAATCAAGTTGTCGGTTTACGATATTTTTTTCGATAAAATCGATGACACGAAGAGAAACAATATTAAATATTTTACTTTCAAAAGAATCAGGATCCCAATATAATTTTTGAAAGTATAGGAATTATAATATTAAGGATAACTAATTAGTACTAGTCCTATACTAATAATATATATATATATTACTTTAAATATTTTTAAAATATTAATATTTTTTGTTTAAATTTGTTGGTTGATCATTTGTGCTTGGGGGATTATAGTGATGTAAATTGAATTTTTTATTTTCATGAGATCAAATCAATCTCATCAGCAATTAAACAAATAATTATTGAAAGGAATATCATGAAAGCTGAATTAGATGCATTATATACCACTTTGTTTGAAAGCCGAATAGGTATGTAATGTATTCGATCTTATCTTATTTTACTCACATCAATTCATTATGCAAGTGCTGTATTAGAATTTTGACAAAATGTATATGAATTTTAAGATAAGTAAACACATAAAAGAATTCATAGAAGTTGATTGGATTACATGATACCCAATTTATGGTACATTTCAAAAACTAAATGTGATCCGATCAATTATCTTATTAAAAACTTAAACGAGACTAAGTTCTTGAATCATTGAGAGATTGAATCTTTGTCTATAATAGCCTTCCAATAATGCGAACATCACATTTATAATAATCTTGTAAAAAAAATTAATATGATAATAATAAATTGATTAGTTGATCAAGAAATAAAATGGTGTACTTTGTGAAAGTACTACATTTCTCATGTGCTCTTTTACGTGGAGTGATGGTTTAATATAAAAACGTTGGTACAATGTTTTCTAACGAAATAACACTCTAAAAATTCATTATAAATGTTTCTAATATAGTTTATGTTCTATTAAAATTAATTATGAGGTCAAATTTCAATACTATGTTTAATGGAAAGGAGAAAATATGATAATATCAAATTTGGATGGTCTAACTCTGCTTCATAGCCACCCGATCATATTTAATCATTTAAGAGGACATGACCTTTTTTTTGAAGTATTAGTATTAGTAAATTTTGGCAAAAACTAAATAAACTAAGATAAGAATTAAAAAATATAAAAAATAGATCAAGATTTAAACAATATCCAAATAGGATATTATTTATATAATTAATATATAAGATAATAACAACGTGATAAGGGACCATTTGATCGATCGATCATTGGTGTGGTCCGTAGACTCACGAGGAATTATTCGTTTTAGACACGATTTTATCATTTCAGAGCTCGTAAGCTTTAGAAAACACCTTTAAAAATAAAAGAGTTAAGCCACTAATTCTCATACTCTTCAATCAATATGGAACTAAATGATATTATCAATATTTATTCCTGTACGAGAGCCAAAGGCTCATAACCTTGGGCCCTCATTCTAGCGCCAATCTGATAATAGATCATTTGATCGATCGATTATTGGTGTGGTCCGTAGATTCGTGAGGAATATACCTCTTTAGATGATGGACGTATATATATGATTTTATTCTTTTATAACTGGTGAGGTTTAAAAGGCGTTTCGGTAAATAAGAACCAATGAACTTACAAGCTCAACTAACATACGACTAAATGATGATATCAAGAATATTCTCAAAAAATTTCAAGAATATTTTCCTGTCTCGATACATATCTTATCGTTTAATGTCCCCACCATCTCTATCAACACAATGCGACCTATGATTATTTTATAATATCGAAGCCTTTCTTTCTAGACTCACCAAAGTTAATGCATGGAGTTGGGTTTCCATCAAGTGTTCCTGGAAACCGAAGCGTGAGACATGCGCTTTGACTTGATGGCATGACTTGCGTGGTTCTTTGTCCAAACACAGCTTATCAAATCGGTCATGACTTGCGTGGTTCATGCCATCAGTATGATTCACGTTTTGATTCAGACTGCCGGATCTACCTGCGAGCCAATTGTTGGTTTAGTTGCATTTTCTCGAGTATGATTCATGGTTTTTATTATCTGATAGATGTAGAGAATTTGAGAGAACTTCTTGGAACTCGTGAGAGCGTATATATCGATCGAGCTATTTAAAACTATGTTTTTCTTAATGTTAAGAAAAGGATAAATTCAAAACAATCTAACTTTTTATATTTTTCTAGAAGAGCATGTTTTTTGTTTATATTTCTATGGAACATCTATTATTTCTTAAGAGATGAAATTATCTTTGATCTATGTCTTATTGATCGTTGCCACCATCCCATCGTGATCATCTCTGCTAATAGGGTGGAGACAAAGAGACAAAGTCAAAGGCAAAGGCAAAGACGAAGACGATCATAATCAATCGTGCATAAACAAAAAATAATCTAATTGTTTAGAAAATAAAAAGTATTTTATCAGAACTATCGTGATAAGAGAAAGATAAATATATTTAATCGACTCCGTCTATGTTATCGATCTTAATCTAACGATGAAGAAGATTTGACCCGTCAAGGTTTAATCTTTTGATATCAGAACAACGATAAGAGAATGTGAGAGAGAAGGATCAATAGAGAGAGAAAGGATAAATAGTCAAAGCATCATCAAGGAAGGAAGAAGCTATGCCTAACCGTGACACCGCGTGTTTTACGTCGATGCGTTCGTGAATCAGGCGGCTCAAGCTGCCCCTACTGCAGTCCTGACGAAGACGCAAGAAGTCCGATGATGAGACGGCAACGTTGGGTCGATCATCATCCCTCGTTCTGGTTGGACTTGGATGTAATGTCTACATCTGATGTGATATCTCATTTAAATGTGTCGATTACGAAGTAAATCAAATTTGGACTGTAGGATTCAAACTCAAATCTTATAGGAATATACGTATCAATCGATCAAATTAGAATTCAATTAGAAATAAATTCAAGAACATAAAATAGATATAAATCCAATTTAATCAAGTGATTATTTCTCAAGAACAAAAGGTATTAGAAAAAGGATCCAATCTTCTATTAAACTCTAACAGAAGGGAAAAAAAAAGAGATCAAATTGTACTTTTAATACCATAAAATAGAAGGAAAAACAATAACAAAAATTAGGTAGATGTAAGAACAGGAAGATCCAAACAAAAACCTGATATGCTTCTGCGGTTGCCACTGTCCTCGAATTGACCAGAGAACACCTCCTCCTGCGTTCTTCTCGTGTTTGTTAAAATGGCGACAAGAGCTTAGAAGCCATCCGTGGCGGAAGATTCCAGGAATGGGGCGCGTCCGTCGCTTCGCAGCGCGGAATATTCTGCTCGCGTTGTAATGTTATCTTGTGACGAGTGACTGTAGGGAAACGAGAGAAGGATGGGAGGTTATAGATCACAATTAACGTAGCAAAGGATGGGAGGATACAGAGTGATTGTCCCAAAAAAAAAAAAACATATTTTCAGTCATAAAATTTAAAATAATAAAAATATTATCATTAACAGTTAATAATTTTAATTTTTAAGTTTTCCATCGAAACTTAGTTGAAAAACTAATTTTAATTTTAATTTTTTCATCGATGATATAAAATATAAAATAAATAAATAATCAAATGAGACGAAGATCAAAGAGGAGAGGAGATTAATTTAACATTTTCAATATTTGTGATGAAGGATGATATCTTCGATATGTCTATAATAATTCAGAAGATATCATATTTTAAATTAGTCAGAATCAACCTAAATAAATTCATATTTTGAATCAATCGAAGAGATTAATTTGAAATATATATCTTCTTTGTGTGGATTCTCAAAAAAAAATTTCTTTTTAATTTTTTCTTTAAAAAAATCCTCTTTTGTTAATTATAATATTTTTTACTGTATTGTAATATTTTTTTAGTAAAACACTATAACACAATGATATATAGTGTCTTACAAAATTAATATAAAAGTTTTATATCTTTATGTTATTAAAAATATTATAATATGATATAATATTATAATATTTTTTAATATTATAATATGATATAAATATTATAATACTACAGTTAGAGAATTCTAGAAATAGGATATTTTTCAAAAAAAAAAAAAAGAAAGAGAGGGTTTTCTTGAAATTCTCCAATTGATGCATATCATTTGTAATTCGCTAAATGATGCATATAAAAAGGTGCTAATTGTTCCGAACTAGATTGGTTTGGTCGGCCAAGGCGTCTCTTGTGCGACACACGCACACCGGCGTCACCATCAGCTGCGTCTTCCTCCCCTGGCTTTGGTGAGTAGGTTCGCTGTACCTTGCCGAGCGCCTCCTCTTCTTCCTGCTCGTCGTCATTCCCCCGGAAGGGCGTGCTGTTGATACAGAATTCCAGAAGTACTTTCGGCTGAAAGCCTTGCCCCTTTTTTGTTCTTCGATTGCTTTATCTTGTTTTGGATTTTGTGGTCATGCTTGATGGAATTGATGCTATCTGAACCTCCAGTTAATTTATTGGTTTGTGAATTTTCTGGCTTTTTCCTTTTCTGATTTTTTAATTGTGTCTTTGTAGGACTGAGAAGGTCAGGAGAGGGTGCTGTGGATATGGCCGCTGGAGCTGTTCCTTCTTCGATTCCTGGTCTGCGGACCAGGGACTACGGCTTGAGCTTTGCAAAGAGCGTAGATTTCGCCAGGGTTTCTTGCGCTCCTGAGCAACCGAGGATGAAGCTCCGGAGAAGACACGCGGCTGTGATTAGGAGTTCTTCCAATTCTGGGTCGGAGATTGTGGAACTTGAGCCCGCCTCAGAAGGAAGTCCCCTCTTAGGTACTGAAATATTCTATAACCGCAGATGGTTAGGTTGTCTTACGTAGCTATACTTCACTTTGTTTAAGACATTTATTACAAAGGATTCTTTTTTGTTAAACCATCTATCAAAATTTCTGATGTTACGTGCTCTAGTTGTCTCTGATTCCGTTGCGACCTCCTGCAACATAACATTCGTCCCCTCCTCCTTCGTTTTTAAAAAAAGATAATTTCCCCTTCAGCATGCGCAATTGTTTGAATTGCCGACTTTTTAACACTAAAGTAGATTATAAACCCCCTGTTGATAACTTATTTCACTATCATCAATATAAGATCTATAAGCAAGTCAGATCATGATAGTTTGAAGTTTCAGAAAAACCTTACATCATTAGTGGCAAGGATTCCTTTTAACTTGTGCTTCATTTTATATGTTAGTTCCTCGACAGAAGTACTGTGAATCGCTGCACAAGACTGTCAGGAGAAAGACACGTACTGTGATGGTAGGAAATGTGGCACTTGGCAGCGAGCATCCTATACGAATTCAGACTATGACAACTTCCGATACCAAGGATGTGGCTAAGACTGTTGAAGAGGTTCACTCACTTAATCCTGTGATTATATTTTTTTCCCTATGTAATCATGTAATAATTACTTTTCCTATGCCAAGAACGTCATTAGTATGAATTCACATTTATTATTGTTGAGCTTATTAGGCTATGATGCTTAGTTTTGAAGGATAAGTTTGTCACTGGATCATTCAAATAGAACATGGAGCAGTGACAACTAATTATATTACAAATAGAATCATTCACACACTGACATTGCCTAAATTTTCAAGAAAGGTGGCCAATTGCACATAGCTTTTTGGGGAAGATCAATTTATGCGATCTCAAGCAGATAGGTTATTTCTACATCTAAAACCCTAGTCACCATCTTTTAAATTTTGAATTGACCTACAAGGAGTTAGTTGGTTTATACTAGAGCTGGTAACCTTATATATAGTTTTCTTATTTGGTTAATTTGAAAATACTTTCATCTTTAGTTGTAATGTCTGGATCACAAGCGTAGTGCTGTTCGAGCAAACAGTCGATATTGCAAACAGCAACTGAATTCTGACGTGCAAAGTCTCCAGAGTAAGGAAACTTGAGCCGTGGATGTAAATGAGAAGGCCACACCTGTTTGAGTCTTTGGCTGTTACAGTTTACCATGTATGAATAATACTAAGAAATTTTAGTTTCCTATGCAAATCTGAAATAGATTTCATGTGGAAATGGCCATGATTTATCTCTGTCTTATTTGCTTAGGCTTTTTCATTGACTATTACTATATGCATGATCTCAAATTTGGGTCCTTTATTCTTTTCATTTAATTTGCCCTTTTCCCAAATGTCCAATGCCATCTGATTCCTTTTTTATGTTTTTCTTAAGGTTCTCTCTAAACTTGGTTGTGCACTATACTGCATACTTTTCTTTCGACAGTATCGGGTTGAAACTGTTGTTTTGGCACTGGGCAGGTAATAAGAATTGCAGATAAAGGAGCAGATTTGGTTCGGATAACAGTCCAAGGGAAGAAAGAAGCGGATGCTTGTTTTGAAATCAAGAACAAACTTGTCCAGAAAAAGTAGGTCTTACATTTGTTCATCATTGGGACAAGTGCATGGATAATGCACACTTTAAGAAACCCTCCGTAATATATCATAATTTCTTTTTTATGAATCCAGTTACAATATCCCTCTTGTGGCCGACATCCATTTTGCACCTGCAGTTGCACTCAGGGTGGCTGAATGTTTTGATAAGATTCGAGTCAATCCAGGAAATTTTGGTTGGTAAATCTACTGTATGAAGAATAACACCCACCATCAAATTCTAAGCATTGATTACTGAGATAATTTCTTTGCAGCTGATAGGCGAGCCCAATTTGAGACGATAGAGTTTACTGATGACGACTATCAAAAAGAGCTTGAGCATATTGAAAAGGTTTGGGAGATTAGTTTGTTTTCCTTCTTTCCATTTTTTATAATAAAAAATGCATGTGCCTGTAGTAGTGTGAATTGCCTATCTATTTACAAGATTGCCTAGGATGCCCAGCTGTTAACACAACTAATTCCTTCTAAAACTGGTTCAGAGTTGAATGGTTTAAATCTGATTTTGAGTTAGATATTCTATTTCTGACAGATATATCCATGGGCCTTATGTAGTTTATTTTTTTGTTGAGGTTCTTTACATTGTCTCTACTGGAGACCTAATGAGACTCTTTTTCCCCATTGAATGTTACGTATAGCATTGAATCCCATACATGTACTTGTAATGCTTACAGAGACCTAAGAATTTGTTTCCTGTTGTGTTCATATTTTGCAGTTAAATTGTTGCTTACATCATCTGCATTATCTTACCACTGAATCAATGACATTCTTAGTTCAAGCCACCTTTGAAGTATGTTAGTATTCAGTCAATTATTTCTTCATCTTTCTGGCCAGGTCTTCTCTCCATTGGTTGAGAAATGCAAGAAGTATGGACGAGCAATGCGAATTGGGACAAATCATGGAAGTCTTTCTGATCGCATAATGAGCTACTATGGAGATTCTCCAAGAGGAATGGTGACCACTCTTTCTATAAACTACACTTTAGGAACCCTTTTTTTTTTCTGTAGAAGAATCTATGCTGAAGATCTTGCTATCTCATGACAGGTTGAATCTGCCTTTGAATTTGCCAGGATATGCCGGAAGCTAGACTTCCATAACTTTGTCTTCTCAATGAAAGCAAGTAACCCAGTTGTCATGGTTCAAGCCTATCGTTTGCTTGTTGCAGAAATGTATGTTCAGGGTTGGGATTATCCTCTGCACTTAGGGGTTACTGAAGCTGGAGAGGGAGAAGATGGACGGATGAAATCTGCAATTGGAATAGGAACTCTTCTTCAGGTTCATACTTCTTCAAACCCTTTATTTTATAGTATTTGCATATTTTATGTCTTCAAATTCATATGTCAAGCAGAGTTTATTATGTTGACGATGTTGTGCAACACTTTTTTTTCATGAGCATTGAAACAAGAAGGTAAATTAGAAGTTTGTCACCTTCTTTCTTTGTGAAGTTATTGGACAAACTCCATCGAATACTTGTCCAAGTGTTATATTGACTACATATGACAACTTGTGCATAAACACTAAGCAGGTTTTTGGTGGGTCTTGTCAATCAGCCATTTATGACAACTTTGTGCAAAAACACTAAGCAGGTTTTTGGTGAGTTTCATCAATCAACCATACATGATGATTTGTGAAAAAAAATTAAGCATGCTTTTGGTGGGTTGGTCAACTAGACATTTCAAAATCATGACACATGGACCCTTATAGTTGCAAAAGCCCAGCAAGTTCATGTCTAATACTAGACCGTTTACAACCATTGAGTAAACTTCAAGCAAATTTACATCTTTGTGGAGTTCAAGATCCCTAATTGCATAAATAAGTTATATAAATGCAGAAAGTTCATTCCGGTAATACAAAGAAAAAGGTAATTTCTTTCATGATAGACCAAGTCTTCAAGTTTAACAAACCTTTTGGTGCAACTTTGAACTTAGAATCACAAACATAAGCAATCATGAAAATATCAGATTAATCCATGAGAGACACCATATAAGTCGGTTTTAAATTCTCACCTCTCTCACATCATTACAGGAACAGCAGCTACGAGAATCTTTGCATAGCTGCCTCATAATTCTTGCTCATTTATGTGAACAATTATTGTTGGTTTCTCTCTTAATTTGTTCTCTTGAAGTATGTTAAGGCTTCATATGTAACACACATATTTCATAGTCATGCAGGTGATGCTATCTTGTGAGTTATGGTCAGATTAAGTAAGCACATATCAAATTTCCATGTAAACAGAGCTTAAAATATATAAAAGATGAATGCATTTGACACGTGTCTAATCATTCAGAAATGCAGCCGACCGAAATTAAACTGTATGAAATTTGGAAAACATAAACTTATGGTTCACCATACGAGAGTTCCAATAGAAAAATTATAATGTTACAGGATGTCCAATGGTATTTAGTGATAAGATAGAAGGTCATGCTTTGGAGATCAGCAAGAGTTCGGTTATATGAAACGTCGCACTTTCGAGTAAAGTTGGAGTTTATAAGTAGAATGAAATTCTCTAATATCTGTAGCCATTGTTCCACAGGATGGTTTAGGTGATACAATCAGGGTATCCCTGACCGAACCACCAGAGGAAGAAATTGATCCTTGCAGACGATTGGCTAACCTCGGTATGCAAGCTGCAATTCTTCAGAAGGGAACTGTAAGGCTCTTTTCCAATTGTCATTTTCTACCAGTCCTTGCTTGACAGCAAAGTGCTACAGTATGCGATGTCTACCTTACCGTTCTTAATAATTGCCTTTAATCTTTAGAACCTAACTTGTGCAACACAATTTTTTATTAGGTACCTTTTGAAGAGAAACATAGACGATACTTTGACTTCCAGCGTAGAAGTGGTCAACTTCCAGTGCAAAAGGAGGTTAGCAGTGTATTTGGTTTTCTGGCTTGATTTGCGTTGCAAGCTTTCTTACTGTAGCTACTTTGTCCAGGGTGAGGAAGTGGACTACCGTGGTGTGCTTCATCGTGATGGTTCTGTTCTTATGTCAGTTTCCTTGGATATGTTGAAGGTATGTGTTGCTTTTATGTAATTGTTATTGAATATTTTTTATTCTATTGTTGCACATATTATTGCTTAGAAAGTGAACTGTAATACCAAACAAATGCTTAAGTGTTTATTTCACGTGTCCAAGCTTATTCAAGGTCCACTGGTATCTGCCAATGCTAATCTAAGCCTCTCATTCCAGGATCAATTAATTCTGACCCTGAGATCCCCAATTATTTGGCAGTTCATTAGGACCTGCTGGATACAGGATACCAGTCAATCTCCACATTTTTAACCAATCCTAGCTGATTTCTGGTGGTCTCAAAACATCCAGACCTCATGATGTGATTCTGACAATCTGGAACACCCCCAATCATATCAACCATGGGCTTATTTATTTCTCTTCATTTAGATTTATTACATTATGCAGATATGATGCATAGCTTTTGTTTCTAGATAAGACTTAGATTAGTCATTGGCTCTCTTCATCACCCTGGCATGTCAGTTATATTTGCATCTACTTTTGCTTAATTGCATCTTATCCTGATTATGGCAATTTTCTTATGTCAGACACCAGAACTTCTTTACAAGTCTCTTGCAGCAAAACTTGCGGTTGGCATGCCTTTCAAGGTTTGTAATTCTCAACTTCCACCATCATGCTTCAGTAAATTCATTGGAGCCTGTAAATATAAGTGTGTTGCTGAAATGTATATTGCATTCAGGATCTGGCAACAGTGGACTCTATTCTTTTGAGAGAACTTCCTCCATTGGAAGATGCTGATGCTGTAAGGATTTTTTTAATTCTTTATATTTTGGAAGAAAGAAGATTGAAGTTAGATCTTTTGCAGAATTTAGAGTTGAATAATTATATTTTACTACTTTGATTTTTTTTAATCAAAATTAAACATGAAATTTTCTGTTATGGCTGATTCATATTTGCCACCTATGATCAGAGGTTAGCTCTCAAAAGGTTGATCGATATAAGTATGGGTGTTGTAACACCACTGTCTGAACAGCTGACAAAACCACTTCCTAATGCAATTGTCCTTGTCAACCTCAAGCAACTCTCAACTGGTGCTTACAAGCTTTTGCCAGAAGGTAACATTTTATTTTTGTACTTCTCTTTTGCTTCTTTCTTTTTTTCTTTTGAGGCTTCATCGGTCCTGTGATGTGTTTGTTTTATAGGCACTCGATTAGCTGTAACTGTCAGAGGAGATGAACCTTATGAAGAACTAGATATTCTTAAAATTGTTGGTGATATAACAATGTTGCTACATGATCTTCCATACAGTGAAGATAAACTCAGCAGAGTTCATGCAGCAAGGAGGTGAGTAATCATAGTAACAGTAGTCAATTATGTAGCTAGTCCTTAAACACCCATCTTTGTTTTTACAATAATAGACACTTGCTGGATTTTCTGTTTATTTCCATTTTTACCTTGCGTTTTACTCTTAATATCAATCTCTATTCACTACTCAGTGCTACATTTTTCCATTTTGGATTAGAGACTCCTACTCCTGGCTGTCAACCAGCACAGATTTTCTTTTATTTGACACTTTTTCTATGATCTTGATTATTTTTCAGGTTGTTCGAGTATCTAGAAGGAAATTCCCTGAACTTTCCTGTAATCCACCATTTACAATTTCCTGAACAGATCCACAGGTAACGTTGGGATCTGCACAAAAGTTGAATGAATGTTGGAATGGGAAATATATTTTTCATTTCTCATTCTAGTTCTGCAATTGGCAGAGATGATCTGGTCATTGTGGCTGGGAGCAGTGCCGGTGCTCTTTTGGTTGATGGGCTTGGGGACGGTGTGCTGCTTGAGGCTTCTGACCAGGAGTATGAGTTTTTGAGAAACACATCTTTTAACTTGCTTCAAGGTTGCAGAATGCGCAACACAAAAACTGTAAGCTATTGCAAACTGTTATTTAGCAGTGAAATTTGAAAATTATCTGAATATAATTGGGTTATTAAGTAATCGTCTATGCATACAATTCTATCACAGGAATATGTGTCTTGCCCATCTTGTGGGCGGACACTTTTTGACCTTCAAGAAATAAGTGCCCAGATCAGGGAAAAGACATCTCATTTGCCCGGTGTCTCAGTAATTTTCGATCTCAGCACTGGCATGTTTGAACACTGCTATTGTATTGAATTGGAACTAACCCTCCACTCTTTTGCAGATTGCAATAATGGGTTGTATTGTGAATGGGCCAGGAGAGATGGCTGATGCAGATTTTGGTTATGTTGGTGGTTCGCCAGGAAAGATTGACCTCTATGTAGGGAAGGTAAGTGCTGTCCTCAGCATAATCACTACATTCGAATTATACTGTAAAGTAATGAGTTGTTGTAATCATTACATGCATCAAAGGACTTTCACTGGGTTCGCCGCATTAACCTGAGGTTTTTATTAGGAAAAAGAACATATCTATTTTTGTCGTTATTGAACTATTAACCTGGAATTCACTAGGCTTTATGAACTTTGGATGACTAGCAATTATGCAACTAAGTTGGGATAAAGGAATGAAACATATGAAAAACTAGAGAAATTACAAAGAAAATGGTGTTGAGATATAAATAACAATAAGGCAATGATCGATCAGTAAATAAGCTACAAAATGAAGGGACCAATATGTAAATTACCTTTTATATTAAATGCATTTTATAGCTTACTGGAAGTGCAATTTATAGCTGCATTCAACTGAAGCATTCCTATTGTCACCTTGTAAAATCTACCTCTTGGATCTCTGCATGTGGCAATCTCATTGGTTTGAGGTCTCGAGCCTTTACCACTTCATGCTTCAGACTCTTTAGATCATAAAGTAATTGAAACTAGAAATTTTGAACTGGAGCCATTTCCAATATTAGCATTTATAGGTTTGAGATAATTCTTTTACTAAAGCCAGGAGGATGACTTTTACATGTCTTAGACCGTGGTGAAGCGAGGCATAGCAATGGAACATGCAACTGAAGCTCTAATTCAGCTCATAAAGGACCATGGCCGCTGGGTCGATCCACCTGCTGAAGACTAGATCTGGTACTTCTCCGTAAAGAGAAATTGAATCTTCATGGGTTTGATGTGATGCAACATGATGTATTTGCTGCTGGGATTAATTTCCCATGCATACATTATTTACAATTATGAGTTAACGAGAAAGGTTATACATGATTCACTGTCTTAGATCCTGATATCAATATTTGTATACATACATGCTTGTCTCATTGTTACCAAAAAACCATGAAAGCAGATCCTCTACAGAGCAAATGGTTGCTTTGAGGAAGAATACCAAACAACAAGGGACAAACATTTGAATCTTTTATTAGATGTGAAGAACTATTGAGGATTGTGAAAGGTGTATTATTAATAGAAGTCAGAATAGAGTGGAAAATTTTAGTATCCCTGAGAAATTAGATCAAGTATTTGTCTTGCTGAGGTGATACAGATGTAATCTTTCTTACTCACGTTCAAAGTTGAAGACATCTGTTGCTTCTAAAACCTCGCAAGAAGTTCTTCAGAGTCAATCAACAGATGAAAGTGTAGCCAAGTGGTCAAAACCAAGATCCAGAAGGCAAATTATTTGCAGAAGCTGTCATGCAAATAGGAGAAGAAGCAAGTTTGGACATAAACGGAAATGCATTGCAGACATTAGCACAAACACAAGTCTGACTTCCAAGCCTAGCGTTATGACTACATCACACACAGTGAAGAGAGGCCACCGAATACGAAGGGATGTTGGCAGTCTTATGGATCAACAGGAGCTTCAAGCTTTGCCTTCTTCTGCGGCCGTGTTGGGCACCGCTCGAGCCTTCAGCCACTCGATGATTTCGCCGAACACGAGCTCCACGTTCTCGTCGGGCTCCCCCACAATCTGGTGCCACATGCCCGGGAATATCCGTATGGTCTTGTCCTCGCTGGCGGCGCGCCGGCGGAGCTCCTCCACGCAGGCCGGGTCGCAGACGACGTCATCCGCCCCGTGCACGATCAGCATCGGCAGCGTCACCTGCTCGAACTTCCCCTGCACCTCCCGGCACACTCGGAGCAGCTCCAGCGCGGTGGCTGCCCGCGGCCGTGCTACCGTTCGCCGGGGGCTCGCCAGGGCCAGCTTCCGCTTCCACTCCACCTTGAAGGACACGTCTGGGATGGAGCCCCGCGTGAAGGCGATGTTCCAGGTTGGCGCGATGGCGGCCGCGAGCCACAGCAGGTGCTCCAGCGGCCACGGCGGCTTGAACTTGGGGCTGATGCCGCACATGGCCCCGTTGAGCACCACCCCGTCCCACCCTCGGGTCGCGCGTCCGTCCTTCTCCCGCAGGTGGATCATCAGCGCGATGGCGCCGCCCAGCGACTCCGCGTAGAGAAAGCAGGGCAGGGAGGGCGGGTATCGCGCGCGGAAGGAGTCGAAGAAGGTCACACAGTCATCGACAACAGGCTCGATGTCGGGGATGTGGGCGACGAGGCCGTCGGAGAAGCCGTGGCCCTGGTGGTCGAGGGCGCCGACGGCAAACCCGTGCTTGGCCAGGTAGACAGCGGTGAGCTGCACGAGCCAGCTGGACTCGCCGGTGAAGCCGTGGACCACGGCGACGGTGGCGATGGGCCGCGCAGGAGGGAGCGGCTCCCACCACTGGGTGAAGATGCGGAGGCCACGGGGGTTGACGAAGGAGGAGGAGGCGTGGGACACGGCGTGCCGCGCGTAGAACTCCTCCGCGCTCAGCCGCCCGAAGGGGCTCCGCTCGTCCGCCTCCGCCACCGGGTGCGTCATCTTCCTCTCCTCCATTCTTCCCTCCAACGATCGATCCCTCTTAGAAAAATTATCGCCTTCCGCCGAAGCCAATCGGAGATTTCGAAACATAAAAAAGTAAAACTAAAATGACATTTATATCCCTCCGAAGGAATCGATTTCGCCCAAATTGAGAAACCAATATAAATACCCCTCAAATTAATCTCCATAAATCGCCCAAATTTTAGCCCAATAGCATAGACAAATAAAAATCTAAATCGAGAGAAAGGTGCTGAGTCACATGAGAGAGTGGTTGGGGGGCTGCATTGAATTGGATTAAACCAGCCAACGCAATCTGGCCAACCGACACTGCTGTCGCAGGCAACGACTTGGTATGAATCAACGGCCGAGGATGGACCACGCGGGTATATTGACGGTTCAGATACACACGGTGTCGTAAATGTTCGTCATTGAATGCTGGGCTTGTGGCTGCGGGCAGTGTGGGTCGCACCCGCCACCTACCTTTCCAACGGCCGTTTCTATTGGTCACCTTCCTCTTCACCGTGTGCTCAGTCTCCCATGTGCAACCAACGGTGAACCCCCCTCGGGAGGAACCGGGATCACGGTTTGATTCCGTACGGTTCGGATTCCGGTTCAATTCCAAATCAATTGAAAAAATAAAATGTAAATAGAAACTATATTATAACAGTTAACATTTCATATTCAAAGGTCAAACTATAATCGAAATTATGTTCGAACTAGAATCAAAACCGAAATTGTCTGGAATCGAATTATGATTCTTTTTTTTTTTTTTTGTGAAATTGGAATCGTCAAATTACGATCAGATTTACTTTTACTTGGGAGTACACATGAAATATAGGATACGATGTAGGTTAATTTTACTACAACTTCAATCAATCTTACTAGTTACCCAATAACTATTTGTTAGTGAACTTTACATCATCGTAGTCAGGGAGTCAACACGGTTTGGTTCGACTTCGAATATCCAAGGAGATGCCTACGAAGACTCTAGTCCGGTCGTCGGGTTGGATCGAGCGGAGCAAGTCATCGTCTGTTTCCTCGTCACTAGGCCCTGCACACAGGTCGAAGTCAGGGATATGTTTTCCCGACCTGACCTCTCTGAAGGTCAAGTTAATGGAGTGGGATCTCACTCAAAGTCCTCTCTCGAATTCTCTAGGGACAAAGTCTCTCTTGGCGTAGCTAAGTGGTTGACTCTTATACCTATGCACGAGGGTTGATCGTACAGGGTTTGTTTAATGGTTGTTGACCCCTACAGGCGGTTAGCCCATACCTTATGTGTGATCGATGTCTGCATCGGGGCAGCTTTATACTCGGTGCCATCCTAAGTTTCCGAGGTCGGCTTTGTACCTGGTGGCACCATCTCGAGTTCTCGAGGTCGACTTTGTACTTGGCGACACCGTCTCGAGTTCCCGAGGTCGGCTTTGTACTTGGCGACGCCGTCCCTAGTTCCCGGGATCGACTTTGTACCTAGCGACGTTGTCCCGAGTTCCTGGGGTCTGCTTTGTACCTGGCAGCGTCGTCCTGAGTTATCGAGGTCGGATTTGTACCTGGCGGTATCGTCCCGAGTTCCCGAGTCGATTTTGTACTTGATGGTACTATCGTGGGTCCCTCGAATGGGTTGTACCCGACAACCCCTGCTCGATCATGAAAAGGAGGCTAAAATGGTGGGGCATGGTTGGTCATGCTACCGTGGATGCTGTGGAGGTATGCCAAAATATGCCCTATCACTATTCAACCACATACTTACATTATTTGATTTTAGGTTAAATCCTCCAAATATTATGTTATAAATTAGTTGGGGAAGCAAATCATTATAAGATTATAAGATCAAATTTCATCTTCCACAGGCATCGTTTGTATAAAAAAAATAATGTAACCAACATTTAATATAGAGAAAGAAATATACAACCAACTCACGTTTGTAAATATTATATATATATATATATATATATATATATATATATATATAGTTTCATTTAGACAAATAAATATTTTTGTTAATTCTCTTACTATTAGTGTAACTTATGTAATTCTACTGTCTCCATCTTTTGACTGAACAAAATTCCTTAGTTGGTTCGAGATTTACTTTGTAATCCAATGGAGTATAAGCCTTCAAATTACTTGAAATGTAATCAAACATATTTTTTCTATGATTCATTATCCGTTTAAACACTTGTATGAATAACTACTTCTACTTTACCGTAAACACGCATGAAATAAGATTCAACATCTAATCATTATAAAAAACCTTAAGCACTATATACATGAACCATGTAATCCCAATAAATCAATAACAAATTGCTAAGTATATAAGGGGAATATAAAAAAAAAGTTATTTTCAATCCAAACTTTTAAAAGTTCTCATATGATTTTACCCTTAACCCCCATCGGGCTTGTCTCGTCCGCCCTGCACCACTCTTCTGTCACCTCAAATTCTATCCCTAGCTCTCGTTGGATCCATCACCTTGTCCCTATAGTCTTTGCTCGTTGCATAGGCGATCAATGTCATCGTTTGCAATTCTTATGTGAAGAAGGAGAGGATGCAAAGGTCATCATTACCTCTGTGGATCCCATCGAACTTTCTATTGCACATCTTTCTTTTGTCGAGTTTGTGAAGATATAATAGATCTAACAAGACATAGCGAACGGGAGACAGGTTCGATAGGGGGTTAGGGGCAAAATTATATTTTCATACTATAAGACCACTCTACAAATTTTTTTGAAAATTGAAACGCTCTAAAAATATTTTCAAATACAAAGATTTTTTTGTGGGAATTCACCCAAGTACACAAATAACTCACAAAGTATATGCTTTCCCCACACTTTGATATCAAAAATAAAAATAACTAATTTTTTAATTAAAATTTAAAATTTATTAACTTAAGTTGAAAAGTTTATTATCTCAAGTTTAAGTCATAACTAAAATTCACAACTAGTAAATCACCTTAATTTGTACTCTAAAGTAAGAAAAAAGCTACTTTAGTAATATAAATTTATTTTTAATACCGCTAGAAATAAGAAATAGTTCAATATTATTTGACTTGATTTAAAATTTAATTGAAAAAGATTTGGGTGAATAACAACTCAATCTATTATAGTATATATAATTATGATCCCAACATAACATATGAATAACAAAATAATTAGATTTAGATCGTCTGAAAAAAATTAAAATATCAAAAATAAATTTAACCTTGTCAGTCTATAATCAGATCATATTAAGTCCAAAAGTCAACCATTATAAGATTCCGGAAAATAACAAGTAGTATCCTGTAAAATATCATTGTTCAGATTAGTCTCCATAACACACGCTATAAAATATGACACAATTTTAGAGCATAAATAAAAACTAAGAAGGATAAATCATTAATTACCAAATGGTTTGAATCAATAAATTAAGTGCTTCGATCCAACCGAGTCAAACTAAAATCTCGGTCTAGTCAAATCATGTTTAATTGAACACGTGTCACACGAACCCATGGACGGCCGAGATGGAAGAATTGGATGCTTCAATTTAGAAGTAATATTGTAGAGGATCCCACACCAAATGTACGTCTACGTCAGCTTTGCCGTGCTCCATTTCCTCTTGTCCCTTTTCCCCATTGCGCTGTGCGGTCGGTGTGGGAGGCGTCGGCCTCGAGCGCAAGCAAACACCTCACGGGCCCTCCTCTCTCCTTCTCCCAGTCAGCCCATTCGCTTGCGAGGGCTTTTTTGATTGGCTTTCCTATAAGATCTCATCTCTCTCGAATCCAAGCGTGAGATCGGTCATGTCGAGTTCCACCGTCTCTTCAGGAAATCCATGGGTTCCACGTTTGGCTTCTCTGCCGGCGCCAACGAAGAGTTATCTTCGGGCCCCGAAAAAACTATCGAGCGGGTCGTGGCCGGTTGGGAGACGGATCGCTTGCGCATGCAGCGCCCCTCCGCGGAATTGGGGCGACGGACGTTCTGCTTTTGAAAGCCATGTGAGCTCGACGATCGGTCTGAATTGATTATTTTCATATAATTTTTCTTCCTTGCCTTGGAGGTCTCCTTTACAAACTTATTCTTCTTCTTTTTCATTCAATCGACTGTTACGAATATGAATTCCCAATTAATACACGGGTTTTCATGTCGAGCGTTCAATGATGGATCTTTTGCTCAAATTGTCACATTAGCAAACTCAGAAATATCGGTTACATTGCTAATCATGCTCGACTGATCTCCATGGACATTATGTTCATGTAATTTGGCCATGTCAAACTTTCTTGTTTAACTTGCAGCAGTTGGGATACACAGGATAACAAACCAAAAACCTGAGTGGAGAATAAGGGAGAAAGACATGTTGAGAGGGAGATGTAAAGTAGGATAACGAGAGGGATATGAAGAGGTATAGGAAGATGGATTTTGTGCATCTTCCTACAAGAAAAGAAGTTGAAGTTTATGACATTTGAAATGTCGATATCGAGCCTATCCAAAATTAAGCCCCTGTAACGTCTTTGAATGCCGGGATTCAATATACTCTTTATGGATTCGGCTTTGAACCTAAGCATGAGTTTGTATGAGGTCGTCTTATCTGACTAGTGGATCCAATTATTGTATGAAAAGCTTTACCTTCTATGAAGATCATTGGTTTGTTGTTTAATATGTCATGTTTTGACATTTTGATTTCTGAATTTGGATTTTATTTGGCTCTCCCTCTTTAGAGAATCTCCTTTTTCTTTACTTGTGCTATATAAGTGTTTTCCATTTTTTTTTGGCTATTTTTGTATCAGTTGACACTATAATTAGTTCATAATGATTATATATTACAGGTTGCCATGTCGTGACCAATATTGTAACAATCTTTTAGTTAAAATTTTTTTTTCTGTAGAATTCTGAAAGTTTTCGTTTCACAAATAAAACAAGAAATACTATTGTAGTCCTTTATATGGGCTAGGCATCTTTATTAATCTGATTGAGCCTAAAGGCTATTCAATCAGCTATACTCAAGATTCAGAGTCCTACTAGCCATACTGGGGCTAGGATTTAGCTGATGATTAATAGGGGTTGATCTATAGCTTAAAATAAAAAAGATTGGCCCAGCTCAAATATGTTGATTTTACTTACCATATTAAGTCTAATGTTATTAATAAGTCTTGTGGTGTAGCACTATAGACTAAGGAGAGTCGAGATCTCAATAAGTCAAGACAAGCTGTTGACTGTATTAGGCCTTGAGTTCTGACTTAAAGCCTTAAACTCAAAGCTTTAATTTGGCCAAGCTTGAGCCTAGAGCTTAGGCTAATGATTAGGCTTGGTTGAGCTCATGCCTTAGTAAACTGTGAAATCTCGGACAAAGCCTGCTTTGAACCCAACCAAACCATGGGGAGGTTTAGTTGTTAGTTTCCTGATTGATGAACAATTTGTCTCCCTGATATAGTATGTATGCACTAGCTGTTGGATGTGCATGCCTAATTTTTTTTGTCACTGTTTGTCATAAGCAAAAGAGGAAGTGCATTGCTTTATTACATTTTGTTCCTGACTATAATTCGACAATTCTGGTTCATGTGGAAGACATTTTTGTTATGAGGCACCAATAGGCTGCCTTTTCTTCCAGAAATTTGTGGTTAAAATTAGATTAGATTTGCGAAATCAAGAATTTTTGAAAGTTGGGCTGAGATTCAGACTAAATAAGTAGATTTGGGTTAATTTCATTTGAATCATTTTCATTTCTTGTTTGAGTTTGTTCATGTCTATTAAGTATATTATTCTATTAGGAGAATTATATGATTATGAATTGTTGATTGTTTTTGACATGTTTGGGAAATTGGGAGACATGCTTTGACTAATCTAGCACCTTTAGAGTATTTACTTCTAACATTTTGCAATTCCTATGAACAAAGGGATGTCCATTAATATAAATTATAAAAATTAATTAATGCATTCTCCTTTCTTATTTGTTGTAAATTAATAGTTGCAGTTCGACAATGAATAATCAGCTAGGTTGTTTCAATGGGAGTTTATGGGCCTTCTGATGGAAGAAAAATAATGTATCTTTCATAATTGAGAAGTTTTGTGTAAATTAGAGAAGTGAATATTTTTTTCTTTAAGGAAGAAGCATAATTTTTTGTATCAAGCAATTCCAATATGATACATCCTATATGTGTGATGTTTTAGTCTTATAATAATAAAAGGTTGAAATAGACTTGAATCAATTAAACTCAGCATGTGGTAGCTGATTTTGGCCCACTTTAGGCGATCTGACTATCTCAATAAAAAAAATAAGACCAGTCCAATGAAGGGAAAAGGAAGGAGAAGAGGGGAAGCCGAGATGAAAGAAAGAGAAAAGAAACCTACTTTTGAAAATGGGAAATAAAGGAAACCTGCTATCGATGTATTTGTAATTCACGGGCTAATTATATATTACCCTCTGTAGTTTGACCTCTTTAGCTTCTCGGTCTCTAGACTTAAAAAATTTACATTGGAATCCCTATAGTTGTGAAAGTGAAACATCTAGTTCTATTTACCCTAATGTCATTGGCTTTACCGACGGAAGCATGAAAACAATAGGCAAAAAGCTACTTTTTAACATCCCAATTACGTTTTCGGTGATGGCGAACGACGGTGCAGTTGAGGTCGCTTGTGGCTATTGTGGATGAGGAGGAAGAGAGACGGCGAGAGGTGAGGCGACAACGCAGATGTCGATGCTCCACATCTGCGTCGGTGCCAACAACGATATCGAGAAGGGCAGCGTCGCTTTGCATCTGCGTCAACGCTGATGCAGATGTTGAGTAGTCCTTTTGTCACATCTGCGTCGATGCCGACACATATGCTGTGCGACGTTGTTTTGCATCTACGTCGACGCCGACGCAGTTGTCAAGCGGTGCTAATGCTGATGCAGAGCATCGACATCTGCGTCGTCGCCTCACATCTCGCTACCGCTCTCCCTTATCCCCAACAGCCTTCCACAACTCCTAGCGGTGTCACTGTCCGCCACCACCAAAAACGTAATTGAGACGTTGGAATTATCTTTTTGCCCATCGTTTTCATGATTCCGTCGGTAAAACCGACGACGTTAGGGTAAATGGAGCTAGATGTTTCACTTTCGTAACTATAGGGATTCCAATGTAAATTTTTTAAGTTTAAGAACTAGGATGCTAAAGAGGTCTAACTACATGGGGTAATATGTAATTAGCCCGTAATTTACTGCGATCGTTGAATTTTTTGTCTGCAATCATTATTTCAATGTTTGTCATCTATTGCTGGTAACAGAAGAATGAACATTGGGGAAAGGAGGGTACAAAGAATAGCCCTTAACATGAAAAGAATGATATGCCATGGCAGAGAATCAGGATGCTATGGGATTCATGATTATCTGAAATTCCATAAGCACACACTCTAAACAAAGATTTCCTTAAATGTCTTTGCTAATACTTTATCTGATCGACAATTAGAGAAGTACCAAAAGTACAATGGAGTCCTTCCCCGTCTTCAAAGCAACTTGTGGATAAGTTTTAAATGTTATGTCAGACATATATAATAACTGTTTCAATTAATTTTGAATTTCAAATAAATATAAAATTAATTTTAACAAATTAGTTTGTGATTTTGTGTTATATTTTAACAGCTTATATCTTTTACATTTCATTTTCATATGTCGTTTAGAAAGCTAGATCGTTTTCAATTTTTCCATTTTTTTCAGTGTTTCGTTTTCCATTTTAAAATTATTTTCTTTGACAGTTTCAATACTGTCATTTCACTCTGACTGATCCTGTTAATTCTCAATCATATTATTGTCTCTGAAGATTATGATACCATCAATCTGAGCCGACCAATCCTACCAATTCTTGATCATGTTGCCCTTACACGTCTTGGTACCCGACACAAGTCTTGTGAACTGTGAGAAGAATATCCATTAAGCACAGCATTAATGGATAATATGCTGGGGCTTCTCAGATTAAGGAATCATAAAATGCTTTTGAAATTGAATTATTTGCAGTTTTAATATTATTTTTACTAAAGTTCTTGCCTTAATACATTGAGTTTTCTTTCTTATTAGCAGATTTTCAAGATGAAAAGTTGAGCCAAAGTGTCTTTCTATCCTTGCAAAAAAGCACACGGCAAACTATTCTTAAAAACAAGAGAAAGTAATAATATGGGGGTCTGAGTAGTTGGTGAAGAAAATGCCATATATGCTGTGATAGGAAGTATATATATGTAAATGACTAAACGTGGTCCATCAGTTCACTACTAGAACAGTGACAGACTGGTGAGCTAGTTTTTTTTATTTGTGATAACAGTGTATACAGTTCTAATGCACAACCTAACTTCTGTATGCTCATGGATTTTTTAAATTTATGTGGGAGAGTATTTATGCAAGGCAGTTACTCCACTTTATTGTGTTTTAATGCTTCATATGAAATTGATATGATGACCAAAAAATAGCCAACTACCACTGCTTAAATCTGAATACCTTGTATGCCAATGCTTTTCTAGCGTCATGGTGTATGGTAAGTCTATTTTTCATGCAGAAGAGTAAAAAAATTATATTGTACTTGCTGCATACATCAATACATTTATGTTGGTCATCAAATATCTTCCTAATAAGTTACATGGTTTTCTGGTTAGACTTCACCCTTGTCCAAGGGTTGGGAAGCGGGAACAGAGTTTAAGGAAGAACCTAAAGTCCTTATCGAGTGTAGAAATGTCCATAAATCTTTTGGGGACAAACAAATACTGAAAGGAGTTAGCTTCAAGGTAAAGTTTCTTCCTTTTTCTTGATGTATTACATTTAGGATAACTATTCCTTCAATAACTGATGCAGTTATTTTCTATCAATGTCAGTTAGCATAACATCCAAAATACAAAATCTAGAAAATATTTGTTAGTTTACTCCACCTTGTTATAGTTCTAGTTAATTAAGAATGTTTAGAGTTGCAACCAAATCAGATTTCAGTTTGTCAATGATCTAACTTGATTTTATTGTGTTTTAAATTAACATAAATTTGACCTAGCTCCTGTTGGTAAAACTAAGATCTTCACAAAGTCTTTATTTTGGTCATCCTCATGCATCTTTTCTGCATGTATCAGAGATGTACTTTGCATGATTCAAATTCCTTCATTGGCATGATGATCTAGGCATTTCACATCCTCACCTTATCTCATCCTATAACTTTTATATTAAAGACGATTAATAGGATTTTTGATATTGTTCTAGTTGTCAACTAGGAAATATCTTTACCAGGTCAGTGATGTAGGACAAATGAGTGGAGAGATTTGATGCAAAATTGGGCTTCAACAAAGATGAAACTATATAATAGTGTTTGCTGAAAACCTCTAAATAAAATAATACACTGACTTCAGGAGTCATAAATGTCACACATATTCACATAACACAATATTGATGGTATAATGATTTTTTTAATTTCAGTAAATCATTGATGTTAGAAAGAGTAACTAACAAAAAAATCACTAGTTACAGATTCCAGGGACTGTTACATCAACACTAAAGGAATAAGCAAGAAAAGAGCAAATTATATGGCCAATATTATTCATAAGGAATAAATGACTGAGTTTTTTTGAGAAACTGTTTTCTCTCATAGGATGATAAAGAGACAAATTTTCATAAGGATGATCAGTTTAATTTCATGGATAAAAAATTATCACCATCACATGAATGGTTGAGATTTGATTAAAATCTGATATCCAAGGGTTAATTTGAAATTTTGTAAAACTCAAATGATTGCTGGCGATGTAAATATTGTGTTTCTATGGGGAAAATCTCAGTAGTAGGCACTCTGTACATAGATATCCTATAATTTCTATTAATCCTGGATTTTCCAGACAAGTCGCTTGGTAGATTTGTTTTGCATTTCAAATTCTTTAAACACCAGTTCAATTTTTGTACTTATTGAAGATCATTTGCTTATAGCCGACTGCCAAATGCCAAATCTGCAGAAGCACTACTGTTTGAACTGAAATTGTCATGTAATTTGCATAATTTAAATGCTTTTTTAATATATAAACAGAAGTTCTTCTGCAAAATCAATCAGATGGCCAAAATAATATCAAATGAACCCCCTTCTCCCTCCCTCTCTCTCTCTCTCTCTCTCTCTCTCTCTCTCTCTCCAAAGAAAAGAACTTCACAATTCACATCACCAAGAGAGATTTGACTCGTTGAGTATTTTTCATTGGCTTTGAAGTTAATGATTCTAGTTAAATATTAGTCATCCCTGTGATTGTGATCTTATTTCAGGTATAAAATTCTGTCGTTTCATCAGCCTTCAAATAACACATTCAATGTATCATAACTGTGCAAGCCTTATAGACTGTGTCAAGTATTAACCATAGGCCTTTGGCTTTGATGTAAGGGCCCTTGTATGCATAAGAAGCTCACCTACCATGCTGGCATTTCCGTGGTTCTTTTATTTGAAATAATGGTGTACCAGCAAGAATACAGTTTCAATTGACCACAAATGTTCTAACCATAATTCACAGTTTATCTCTTTAGCTTCAAGCCTCTTTTGCTATATCGGTCTTCTGTGATCATGTTTCTAGTTGCATGATACACGCTCAGTAGCTAGCTAGGACTCATCTTCTAGTTATAGTTTTATCAATTGCCAGCAAATGTTGGAGGGTCTATTCGAATTCATATCTTGACTGCTCTTTTTTTAGATTTTATTTGGGTTATATATATCAAGCATTTGATGTACACTGAAGCATTGGCTCCCAAGTGCCATCTTTTTTTGGGCTGAGAATTTATCTTAAGATGGTGACAGATTTGATATTGGTAATATACTGTGATCATACTTGGAATTTTTCTCTTCCCTTTTTTGACCTTAATTGCATCTCACATGGCTGATAATGAAATATGGATATATTACTTTCACTTTTCAAGGGATTTACGGAGTTGGAAGTCAACTTATTGTACTTTGCCTGCAATGTGCATGAAGTTCAGCTTGCCACTATGAACTACTATTACAAATGTTGTCAAGTTTGGGACAATTGGAGATGAAAGTTTGACTTGATTATTCCCTTGTCCTTTTGCTTGGTCAGATTAGGCATGGGGAAGCTGTTGGAATAATCGGGCCTTCAGGAACTGGCAAATCAACCATTCTGAAGGTCATGGCTGGGCTTTTATCACCAGACAAGGTATCATTGAATAATACAATTTTCTTGTACACTGGATATTTCAATTGATACACTAAGCTAGTTTTATGTGTTACATTTTGTAGATAAAGTTCTTTTATGCATTTCTATTATAATAATGAGCAGGGTGAAGTTCTTATATGTGGTAGACAGAGACATGGATTGGTCAGTGATGGAGAGATATCAGGTCTTCGGATCGGCCTGGTAACTTTTGCCTCTGATAAGTAATTGGCTTCTAGTGATTAACTTTTCAAAGTGCTCAGAATTGTTTTTTCAAACATCATCAATTCCTGTTGAAATTATAATTCATTAGCTTGCTGAAGACCCTTAATTACAGAATATATGTCCCGTGATCTATGAGGTATATACCATTACAAAATGATCAACTGACTAACTAGTTGTTTCATGCATGAATTTAGGTTTTGGTTAAGGACCATTACCAGGCCCTGGCCGGAAATAGAAAATTAATATAATTTCTCATGTGAGGCTATACTACCATTTTCTCCATAAATTTAGTACAAATCTAGTTGACTGATGGAGACTGAAACTACTTCAGCTGTCTCATATATCTGTATCTCCAATTCTTTATTGTAGTTGTAATAATTAAAAAATTGATTTTAACTCATTTTTATTTTTTTCTTTATATGTAAAAATGCTATGCCATTTCATAAGATAAAGATTAATGGTTTGGCCAGTAACACCTACGACTTGAGGTGCGAGTTTAAATACTTAGGGGTGGTAGTTTCTGTAATTTTTTTTATCTTGTTTATTTGGTCATTACACTTCTGCCATCTGACTTAATAAAAAGTATAAGATATATGCATTATTATCAAATAAGATTCATCATCTAAGGATCACCTTATGTACCTGCATTCCTTGATGTAAGAAGATAGAGATATAAATCTATTACGAAGTACCAGAAATATTAAGGACCTCATGTTCTTTATCATGGTTCGTCATTTCGGGTATCGAACCCATCTTAGAGATTTGTTGGTACCATACGTATTGGTTTGTATCGGTGTACTGACACATGATATACCAGCGTGGTGCTAATAGGGACTCGCACGAGCCACGTCTTGGTGGCGAGTTGGATTGGTAAATATTGACTTGGGCGGTACAGCATATCTTTCTCTTTATAACTGTCTAGCTTTTGCATTCAGTCATAATGAACCGGTTTCCCTTTTGGTTATACTAATACAGGTGTTCCAGAGTGCAGCGCTTTTCGATTCTCTTTCAGTGCGAGAAAATGTTGGTTTTCTATTGTAAGGAGGTTCTCTTTCCTGAAGAGATTATTAGAAAATATGCAATACATTTTTTCTGTTCTTACATGTGTTATACCTCCACTAGGTATGAAAATTCAAAAATGTCAGCAGACCAGATTTCACAACTTGTGACAAGGAACTTAGAAGCTGTTGGTTTGAAGGTACCTATCATTTTGAATACATGAATTAGTTTCTGGAACCGCAGATTGAAAGCATTCTCTACCTAAAGTTCTTTCCCAAATTTTTATCTAGTTTTTCCATAGATTGAAATTGTGAAAAATCTCTATATGCAACAAAAGGAGTTTATTTATGTGCAGCTTCCACCTGTATATATGAATGGATCTAGAACTAAGACTTGACCTTTTGAATCAAATACTAAGGGCCAGTAAGTTGGATAAATTAACCTTGTTGATGTATTTGCATACTTGTATTAAACTTTGAATATTCAAATGCAGTGAGGACTAAGGTCTACGTAATCATTGTGAGAAGTTGGATGTCCTCAATGTTTGCGTTTTCTCTTTTTGCAATCTTCCTGAATTTGCAACCATGAAAAGCTTTCCTCGTACTTCCAAACTCAGATGTCACTGGAATATGTGGTCTGCATCATGCCTGGTTGGATTTTAACAGGTATCTATTAGCTCTTACTGCAGTATAGACTATGAAGCTATCATGGATGTTCCATGGAAACAATGTTTCCCAAATTCATCTATTAAGTCCAGGTCAGGCATTGCCTTCCATATAACTTTGAGCTTGCCAATAATCCACTGGCACTTATCAAGGGAATATCTGACTACTGTATCCTCTGTAAGAGTCTATATTTTTCTTTACTTCTCCCTTTTATCATGAAATTAATTGCTAGGCACTTTAGCATGTACAAACTTCATACTTAACACACTTCTAATCCTTTTAACACCTTCAGCTTCATATCTTAGAGAAAATTGTTGGGTGAATGCCCTCTAATCCTGACCTATTTTGGATAGCAAAATCACCTTCTATTTTATTGCATCCAGTTCCCTGAAAATGTTGATAAGTCATGATGTTTGTCCTCCTTGGTGACTACACATTTTGGGTAGCAAAATCACCTTCCCATTTTTTGTGTAATCACTCTGGTTTGTGCGTAGGATTACTATATGAGGAAACAAGCCAAGTTGAACCTTCAGCTGGTTCCATCATGTTCAACTCAATGATTCTTCAAAAAATGATGAACATATGAACTTAACAATTAACATACAATAATTTGCTACTATTTGTCAATACAATTTGATGTAAACATTTTATTTGCTAGTTGTATTTTTACGGAAGAATAATATCTGATTGTTTGATTGTTATGTTCCAAGAACAACTAAACATATGTTCATAAAAGGCTTAAATGCCCTCTGAATTTTGATGATCCTTTAGCTTTACTGACAGTTTGACTTCACTGCAATATTGGTGGCCAATTTGATTTGGTCCATTAAGGATTGGGACAAGAAATTTTGAACTATGCTTAACTCAATCAAGTGGCACTTTTGGAATCATAGTTCAGCATCCGAAATCTCCGTATGCTTTATATCACTCATCTCCAGAATCCTCCTTGGCTGAGGTTATCTCATGCCAGTACATTTACTTGTTTGATGCAGTTTGTTGCTCGGATAAATTATTATTAGAAGTATGAAAGTTGTTGTGAGATTATTATGTTATATTGTCCTTGTCTATTAAATTCATATATTTGCATAATTGATCTTGTTAATGCATATAGTAGCACAACCAACAATTTTATTTTTTTGGGTATACTGAATTGTGGTCTTGGCAGGGAGTAGAAGACCGTATGCCTTCTGAACTCTCCGGAGGCATGAAAAAGCGTGTGGCATTGGCTCGATCCATTATTTTTGATGACACAAAGGAGGTGATAGAACCAGAGGTATGAGAATGCTTATTGTTGATTTTTGTGATCTATGCTGTACACTAAATAGTAAATGTAATATCTTGGTGACTGACTAGATGCCTCTTTCAGCTATTTTTCCTTACAGATTTTGTTTGTAGCCTACTGCAAATCAAAACAAGAATGCGAAGCACCCACTCCATGATTCCTTAGAGCTTAATCAGTAACCGATAAAAAAGAAAACTGTGCATGCATATTTCTTTTGGGACCAGATGACATTTGTGATTCTTTAGGGAAAGGCAAATGGCTACAATGGCTCATTTTGTTTCCAGTTCTTTTCTATCTTTAGTTTCTGATAGCCATTACCTATCTGAGAGAACCAGTTGGTTGGTAGTCAGGATTATAGACCAAAGAAATAGCCAAAAGCATGTTACTGCTTCCAGTTTGGTAAAATTCATCTGCTTGGAGATGAAACCAAAGCCACAGTTCTTTTTTCAGATAACCTAGCATACAATATCTCTCACATTCTGTAGCTGCTTTCAGGTGCTTTTGTACGATGAACCTACGGCAGGACTTGATCCAATTGCATCCACCGTCGTTGAAGATCTAATACGGTCTGTGCATAGCATGGGACAAGATGCTCTTGGACAGACAGGAAAGATAGCATCTTATGTTGTTGTAACGCATCAGCACAGCACCATAAGAAGGGCTGTTGATAGGTAAAATCTTCTCCTGAACTCTTTATGTTTCCTTATGGGGGCTCCAACAGCCATCTTACGTAGCTTAAAGCTGTATTGCTAGGTTATTATTTCTCTACGATGGAAGAATTGTATGGGAAGGAAAGACTGATGAATTCAATACATCGATGAACCCTACCGTTAGACAGGTCTGACCATAAACTTCTTTTTTCAGTCTGCGGATGCAAAGTATAACTTACTAAGTTTTTATTCTTAATTTTTCAGTTTGCATCAGGTAGCTTGGATGGTCCAATCAAATACTAATGTAGATTTAACTCCTCATCGGTGACGGTATTTTTGTCTTGGTGCAGCAATTTGTCTTTTCAGCAAGCATGATTTTTGTATTTTGATGGCTTCGACCTAGTTGATGTGCATTACTATTGATACATTGTCGCATCCAACAATAATATATATATATATATATATATATATATATATATATATATATATATATATATATATTCTTGCAAAATCTAAAACTTGCCATTGTAGTTATTTTCCTGATTGTTTTACCGTTCGTTGAAACTCTAAACGAGTTAATATCCTTTAGGAAACTCATATTTATAAGAATATCAGGGGAATTCCAAATATTCTATATATTCCATATGTATTTTAATTCATATTGGTTAGCTGTGATTGATGAGGCTTTTGGATGGATGTTACTCTGATGGATAGCGCAGGGTTTTGTTCTTGTTTACCACAATATCATTTGAGCTAAGTGGGCACTTCAGAAATGATGCAAGGAAATATTTTCTGCAGGATGTTGGGCAAATCAAAGAACTGCACACGGTTAGAAGATCTTTCTAGAATGGCTGTCAGGCACATAAAATTCGCTTATGACGAAGGCAAGAAGCAAATAGTACCAAAATTAAAATGGTAAATTCTCAAAAAAAAAAAAAAAAGTCTCAATATTTTTTTTTTCTACAGCATTTCTATTTTGCTTTATTTTCATGAAGTCTCAATATTTTCATTCGTCACTCATCGCCTTGTCCTATCATGAGCTCTCATCACTTTCATCTTGTTACGAGGTCTCGTATCCTCGACACCACATGGTCATCACCTCCGTTTTGTGAGACCCTTTTGCTGTGTCCAGCATAATGCTCGAGGGCTTCTTTAATGCAAATAATGACGTTGATGATCCCCATCACTTCTCGCTCAAGGGCTTTTTCGAGAGGATCAAAGCCTTGGGTCTCGTTGTCCTTTGTTGGGCTCATTAAGTCATCATCCTTAGCACATTTAAAATAATGCTCGCACCCGTCACTTGTAATCCACACTAAGCCAAGGAGGAAACCCACCCTCTCCTCCGCCCAAGGTATGAAAGTTGGAAAACCTGACCCTCCCCTTTTGTTGCTGTCGAGCCGCGAAGGTTGGGAAATCGATCCCCATCATTGCCGACCTCCACGCCCGAATGAGGGTCGGGTTCACATCAGTAAGGTTTGATTTGCTATTGAGAAATGCATGTCAACCAAGGGATCGAGATCGTCCATTCTAGGTGTGGGTCGAGCACCCTCCGACTTTGTCAGCATCCTCCTAATACGTGGATTTAGAGAACTAAATAAAGAGGAGGTATAAGCTTAATATGTCGGGTGAACTAGATGTCATATTTTGGATCCCTCTTGTGAGAGCCTCGAAGCACGCCTTAGTTAGGGGAGGCAAATGATAAGAAAAACAAAGTCAGCCAATGTCATTTAACACATGGCCTCCACATAATGTCCAGGGTGAAAGGAGAAGACAAAGGCCACCCTCCACTTATCTACCCATGTGGATGAGGGTCCAAGACAAACGGTTATATGTTGTCTCCCTTGTCGCCCACATGGACAAGAGACCAATGGGAGGCTATTGGATGTGGTTAGAGACTGCCTCTTCGTAAAATATTCTCTTAAGTATTATATTTTGTTACGATCAAGTATAAAAGCTCGTCTTCAACACAATGAGAAGAGGGGTTATCTTTTTTTACTACTCACGTCCGTATTCATATACCTTGAGTTACTAATATGAGCATCGGAGGGACAAGGTCGAAAAATCTCTCATAACCTCAGCCTTCGTATAAGTGACACCGCGGGAGCTTGATGTTTCTACCTCAGAGACACCTCAACATACGAGTTCGAATCACATCAAACTGATTAAGACATCAATTATTATTTTTTCTCTATCACTATATCCATACCAACAACATGCAATGAGTAGTGTGCAATGCAGACCTCAAGGGGGATGGGAGGGATAAAACGTTCCTTGGAGCAAAAAATAAAACTCCATCCGTTTAGTATATGCAGAGTTGCAAATAGTTCATAACATCATGTTCTCTTACATGGCTAAGTTTAAAGACCACAAAGCGTAAACGATCGGGAGACAAAAAGAGGCCGATGCCTAATAATCAACAAACCATGAGTGCCAAAACTCATACATTTGATCTGTTATGTTGCGTAATTCACACCCACATTATCATACTATACAAATGACAGCAATGGGGAGCTTAACTGTTGATCAGAGGAAGGAAAAGAAGAAAGACTTCAAGGCCACACCAATAGGAAATCACGAGTCATTTCTTGCCCTTCACCTCGATGCCAATGACCAAAAGTTCAACAGAAATGATGGGGAGACTGCAAACCAACTGATGAAAGCCATCGCCGTGGCAGTCTCAAAGCTTGTGCAGTGATTCTGTGAGCATACATTGAGATCATTACCGATCAGTACTGTAATGCCGGCCGATGCACAGGCAGCTGCAAATGTCAGTGTGGATGTGATCTGCATGAGAATTCAGAGAAATTATCTGCCAGAGAAAAGAAAAGAACAAAAATTCTCACCCAGAATAACATCAAGCACTCTCATGGTAATAACAGCATTGAGGTTTTTCATTTCATGTACCGGACCTGGTCTGGATCGAGACAGATCAATCCATGCCAATCTGGTCTGGAGTGTACCAAGAGAGACAGGCCTTATACTTGGTGGTATTGTACCAAAGGTACCAAGTGGTATAGGTCCTATACCAGGCGTATTGCCTAGTTTATTCTGGTTTACATGCCGGTAGGTTGTTGGAACAGAAAATATTGTCCACACCTCCTTTGTTGAACTAGAAAAAGTGGTTTCAAAGTTTCATTATTATCCCATGCATGATGTATGGTCTTAGACATAATCAAATTGATGCATATTCAAATTCTAGATGATAGATTTGAAAAAGAAAATTGCTTTTGTAAAGCATGCTGACTTCATGTGTGAACTCATATGGCACAATCCAGGTGCTTATCCACATGCAAAAAGCCACTAATAACTTGTTTAGAGTGAAGACATGAAACTAACATCCATCAAGCACCCCCACAAATTTTCTTACCCCATCTCCAATGGTAAACAGACAGAGAGCACGGGAATTCCTCAATGAGCGTTTTACTAGAAGAGCATATATATCCAGAAAGGCTAACGAGATACTCCACAAGCACTGTAAGATGACTGCTGCAACCAGATAGCTGTACAAAACAAGAAAAAATTACTTCAGAAGGTTCAAATTTGCAGTTTCATCTTATATTGCTACAGTTGCTAACACTTTACAAACAAGAAAACATTCAGCATATATGTCAATGCTAACAATCTTAAAAGAAGCATAACAAGGGAATTTTTTTAAAGCAGTTGCCAAAACGTGAAAATTTCTTTAACTATATTATGTTATATGAATGACTTCCTTGCGTGGTCAATTTACCAACTATTGGACCGTTCAATCATCATGATTTTTTTCAGTCAACCAGCACTTTGCGAGTTAGGTAGAAAGAAAAAAACAGATGCTGCCACAATGGAGGAAAAAGATTCATATAGATGACTGTTTCTCAAAATCGGAAGCTGGACTGATATCTAGATCCTTGCTTGAAAGTGATTCAAGAAGTGAGTATATCCACATGGATGAATTTAATAAGCAGATTATGATAAAAGGCTTGACACATAGCATATTATAGAGGACTATTGAGCATACAGATAAATCTTTCCCATTTGGGTCTAAAATTGGGGAATAAATTATTAGTCCTTGAATTACTAGCCATATTTCAACTGAACCCAAAACTTCCAATTTTGCAATTGACTCTGAAAACTACAATTATATTTCAATCATGTCCTACAATTAGCTCCTATTCATAGGACTTGTTAGAAAGCTAACCAAATTGTATAGTAGAATTTAACTCGCTTGGCATAAGCACCATTTGAAAGTTGTCCAATGTGGTCCCTGTGGTTCAAAACTCAATACTAGCTTCAGTTTGGGACCAAACCCAGGGTGGTACTCAAAACATATTCCTAAAGACACTAATGCTAGGTTGGTAAAGCAAGTCTTGATATGCAGTCAAGCTAGTTCCCCATCAGGGCTTGCTTATAAATGAAAGTTGACGGCAGGATTTGATGGAAATATTAATTAAAATCATGGAGCCAAATGGAAAAAAAAAGGGTAAATTTTAAGGACTGATTGAAATTATGGAGCATGTACAAAATGTTTGTGTTGATAAAATGAGTATGTTAAGGTAATTGTGTAGAACTATTACCATGAATAAAAAAAATTATTTGTGAATGATTAGACATAGCCTTGATAAATGCTACTATGGTTAGCTGGGATGAGACATTAGTGATAGTGGTGCAAAAGGCAAAGGAAACCTAAAAGACTTTGCTAGAATCTACAACTAAAGATCTAAATTCTATTGATCTAGCTAAGAATGTTGTTTTGTATAGAATCAATAAAGAAAATATAACTATGTAGCCAACCTAAGATAGTTGGGACACTGAAGCTTCTAGTTGTTGTTGTATTGATTACCATATTGTTAAATGACTATTGATGTAGCATACCTAGTTCCCCAAATTAGGAAGAGCAAACTTTACAAACTAGCGAGAAGAGGGAAAGGAACAGAGGAAGAGTGATGTAATATTCATCAAAATTAATGAGGAAACTTAACAAAGAACCTTTTGATTTGTTCATCAAAGCTCAGCTACATATCATTCTTGTACAGTACCAGTATACAAGTGATGAGTTACCGAAATAAAATGTCAACCTAGATTCTTTGTCCCAGACTCAGTTCCAGATGCAGACATGGTAATAAAATATAAGTCAGACCATCTTAACAAAGACATAAACCTTGAGTAAAAGAACGATCAAAAGATGTTACTTCTATAGAGTGATTCCTCAATTAGAAGGGTACTTGGCATCGATAGCAGAAAACACATCTTCCTAAATGCTATGACAGAAGTTTTATGGTGAATAGATAAGAACAAATTGATTCTGATATGACACCTTCCTAAACAAATGACAGAAATTTAAAATTTCTGAAGCCGATATACACTCAAGTCTATTAAACTAGAGTCACTGGCACCTTCACCTTCCACTCAAACAATTAGGGAAGGTCTTATAGGAAACTTATGAAGTAAACTGTTTGTGCAAAATCAGAAGCACCTTTTCTAGTATATAACAAAGTGGAATTGCTAAAAGAAGATGTTATTATGGAATCACTAGTTCCAGCAAAATGGTATATAACTTAATGACAGAACAAATAACAGGACCTAAGAATTCATGAGAGAAATGAAACGTCAAATTCTTATTCTCTGAACAACCTAATGAACCGTACGACTTTGAAAGGTAATGACAGAGATGTATCAAACCACAAAAGATGTTCACTTTTCTGCAAAATTTGTTTTAGGATCACAAATAGTCATAATTTAATGTTCTTGATCAATATGTATGATAAAATAAAAGTGAACGAGGATCCTGCTATTTCAGGGTCTAGGGAGAGAATATATTAAAGAGACCATTTCTGTGACAAGAGAAAAGGGTAAATATCCATGACAAGGGATTAGCAGATACAAGAGGGATCTACACATGGTGGAGCAGATGCTGGAATAGGAAGAGTGTGTAACATGATATTGTAAATTGCCTGTCAACATGGTTCAATTACTTGGGCCAAGGACAAGAGAAAATTAACTAAGATAATCTAATTTGTGTAGCTGCTTTTATGAGGATTCATCATTCCAAAACCCATCTTCAGAATGTGGGAGGACAATATTATGAAATATTGATTTGTTTCTCTGCAGTGTAGATAAAAGCACTTTGACTCTCTTGGTGCACCCAAGGTACAATCCAGCAACTGCATGTCTCTAGGAGAGGCAAGAATAGTCAAGCACACACAATGCATGCTCCACCAGTGGGCACCAAGACACATACATTATCAAAATATATAGAATGAAACTCAAATCCAGAAACAAAATTCCAGTAACCCAATATCCAACAACCGAAAACTGAGTCAAGGCTCCATGACCGAAAGTCATCTCCCCTTTGAACTTATTGCAAATTGCGTTCCAAAATGCCAAGGAAGACAGAGGCCCACATGTAATAGCTACCTATGGGACAAGATGGCTCATGATGACAACAGGCAAGCTTTGCCATAAGCTAGTGATGCTACTACTTTGTTGGCAATTGCCATTGATGCCAACAAGCATGTTCAGGTCAACAGAAATCACCACTACATTGTTTAGCAGCAATCTTTGTTTTATTGCTATTTCCACAGTGAAAAAAGCAGACACTTTTCTTCTTTTTTTTTTCTAGTCCCCTAATCTATTAGTTATACTCTTTTGCTTTTTAACAGTTTAAGGTTGTGTCTAGACCTCTTGGTCTATACAGTCTTAATGATATTGTAAGATTACCTTTCACCAGTGATGAGGTTCACAGTAGACAAATTAAATGGATAATGAATGTAAACCAACTGTCAAAACAAGGCTACTAGAAAGATCTACAGAAATTACCAGCCGCATGTTACTGAACTAGACTCCCAGAAAGAAAATTGTTACAGAGATTAGCAGATGTATCGGAACAGCCAGATGAAATTTATCCTAACTGCTTCAAAATTTCATGATGAATCGACGAGATTGACTTCACCTTGAGGCTGCAGATATGTGTGAACTTACAGTAGAGTTCTATCTACCAACACTTCAAACCTTAAACAAAAGCACTTATTGATTGCTTTGAGTCATTTCCTTTCAGATAATAACCTAATGAATCTTCTTATATTACAATCAACTGCATAGAGCAACTCACAGTATGACAAGGACTTGTTTGGTACTTTACAGTACCGGTTAGCTCATAACAGATCAACCAAACTTTGTTGTGACAAGTTTATCTTCACTTCGATGGAACTTGTTATAAGTTAATTAAAGTTACTAGTATGCAACTCATCAATCATAGTCCTAGTAGAAGTGTAGAACATTGAATTAGTATACAGACTGAAAGCTATTAATTTAAATGGACACAGATGCCATCAGTTAACAGAAAAAAAAGGAAGATATGTAGGAACGGACACTGGTTTCTTAACAGACAAACTCTAAAAGGTGAATCGAAAACTACTACTGATGCATAATTGTCTAAATGACCATTATTTATGTTAACTAGATTTTTTAATTTCATAGCCAAAGGTGATTAAGGGTAAACGAACAAGAACAACACTATTCAAATTATGGTACGCAATACTTATAATCCAGTAGGTATATTTCTAGCATTATTGCATCCATATGTTACAGATGCAGGCTTCCAACAGAAAATAATGGTAACTAGTGGACATGAATAAAACTTGGACTCCCTTTAGACATCCTAAACATGAAGCCAAACGAAAAGATGTTCCGCAACATATAAAAAGATTCTTCAAAGGTCAAAGAGGTCTACATTCAAAAGGGAGAAATATACTTTTAAGCATTAAAGATATAAATCATTTACTGGAAACTATTATAAAGAGAAACTTTTCCAATCCATCTATAAGAGGATAATCTTGCAAAATGGTCAACCTAGAAAATCTTATCAGATTGTGCATTGACATTGCAAATAAAAAATATTTTTAAATGTGTAAGACCAGATAACATGTACCAAACAAGAGGCTATTTAAAACTGGTATAATGTGAAAATAGGCCCCACATGAGAATTGAAAAAGTAATGCAGACAAATCAGAAGATCGATCTCCAAATGCTAAGCATGCAGCTATGGAATTTCCCAAGATTCGTCGTACCATGGTATACCACAAATACCGATATGGATGGGACATATCAATCCGTCGGTATGCCCTATTATATCGTGTGTCAGTACATTAGTACAGTTTAATACGTACCATACCAATGGCTGGTCATTACATCGGTATGGACCGGTAAGACAAACCATAGAATTTCCAATGGTAAAGGTTTAACTGAACAACAAATTGGAATAAACTAGTTTCACAAATGAAAAGTTCATAGAGAAAACCAAAAAATGGAGGAAGAACTGATGATAACAAATTCACGATACCAAATGAAAGCAAAAATTAGATCTTCAGCTAAAATGATAAACCTTGCTAGCAGGACCTAATACATCCAGAAAAATAAATTTAAGCATTTTAATAGAATCTTGTGGATAGAGGCCTAAGATCACATCAGTATAGACCTTAGTAGACGACAAGAACAGCACAGAGCTTCCTGCTTCTTTGATACATTTAATTAGGACAATTTTTAACAAAAGAAGCTAGCTCAATATATGGACAAAATGTGCAAATCTTTCAAAAATCCTTAAGATATTTTGGTGAATGAGTTTGTTAAGTAAGATCGCCTATGAAGCATGGACAAGGACACAAAAGAATTCAGACATATTGATGTGGCAAATTTTTGTGAAGTATACCCAATATGGCTTAAACATGACAATTAACAAATAATAGTTTGTATAGATTGTTACAATTTTATGTGATCAGATGTAATATGTGTAGATTTAGATAATCTATGACATCAAAGGTGATCATAGCATGCATTTACAGAAGTACTTCAAACCATATTTACAAAAATGTGATCATCCACAACCATATCTAAACTATCATAGCATCGTTCTAAAATGCAACACTAGTAACTGCTATAATGGTTTAAGGGAAAGTGCTATGCTAAACAAACAATGAAACCTAAAAGCATTTTGAGTTGGTAGCAGCTGCTGTCGCACTACGTTGTGTTTACACAGAATCCACTTCAAAAACAGTTCCATACAACCGACTAGTACTATAAGCCCTTAACCAAACCTTGGTTAAAATAAAAGGTAAAAAATAGTATATTTTGCTATTCTAATTTATATGTGATAAACACCTATGGACAATTGGAGTCTCAATTTTCCTTGTAGTGATCCACTTTGGGCTTGTGGCTGCTACAGTACCTGATATCCATCCATTATCCACTATGAAGATGCTCTTCTTCTATGTCGACAGCATCCTATTTATAACATTGCATTATGGTAAGCCTAAATTACATATACCCTATATTCAATATGGCAAGAAGCCATATGCAGATGACATGTGGTTTACATATGTGTCATAATTTAAAATAGGTAAACGGAACATGTGCCATCTGACAAGTGTGGGTGACTAACACAGACACAAAATGACAAAACTAGCATATATAATGGTCTATACTTCAGATATGATCATGATAACCAGTAAACATAGAAGGGCCATAAAAACACAGCAAAATGTGAAATATTGTCCAGGAAAATCAACCATAGATAAAGGTAGTTTCTTGTCTTCACCAAATATCTTATCCGAGTTCATGATATGACCCTGAATCATGAATTGACATGCATGAACTTTGAAGTTTGAATCAATTACGTAGGGATGGTACACAGTAGAACTCTGCGTCAAATCTGAAAGTAATAATGGCCCCTATCTTGGTGACACTGGAGGGGTGTATCGTTGTGTCTGTTTCTATATTTGTTCATCATCTAGTAGTATCTAGTAGTCACTTCTAACAAACACTCAACGATGCTGTTCACGGGCAAGTGTTACATTAGTTGCTTTAAGATCTCAGTTCTCCGTTTCTACTCTTAATCATATAAGGGCTTCAAATTTTCTGTTCCCTGTCAATTAGTAGCACTGCACTCACTATTAATGTTTGTTCTGTAATGTTTGCCTTTGCCCTTGCTGTTGTCTCTTCTATTTCCAGATTGACACAAGCTCATGTTTATGAAAACTGAATTTGTGGTGACCAAAGGAGTACACTGCAAGTCACCAAGCATATTGAGTAGAAAAAATCAAAGAGATCGTTATTTATCCTTTTGAGAAATAAAGGTGATTACTTGATCTTTTAAATATTTAAATGTGATACACAATAAGTCCAACCAGTTAAACATCACAAGAATGTACGTATGTGGGTAGGCCTGGCTATCCTTTGGCAATACCTATCTCCAGATTACTTTCTTTATGTTTCTCAGTCATTAGACCTGATTAGTGCACCACGGCTGCATCAATGTGTTATCATTTTTTCCTTTTCATATTATGTGAAAGCAAAATTTACCTTTAGATTAAATTCTTTTCAGTAAAAAACAAATCTGTTTGTAGATTCCTTTCCGAATACGAGAGTTTCAGCACTCTCCAATAGAGCCAAAGAGATATAAGAGGAATACTTTTCAAGTCAAATGACCTATAAATAGTACACAATAACAAGGCAAGAATGGGAATCTCATATAAATCACTCATAGTAGAACAAGAAAGTAAATGATCCATTCGATTACTTTAAGGAGGTGCTGATCTGTGCGAAGAAACGGGGAAGAAGGAAACAAATGACAAGGACAAAGTTACCAGAAGGCGGTGACGGAGGCGAAATCGCTGGTGGAGACCATGACGCCGAGCGCGGCAACCGCGAACGCGAATTGGAACAAGCGAAGGGCGAGGCCCCCAGGCGTCCCCGGCATGCCCTGGATGTCCTTCATCCTCACCCTGGGTGGGTTCTCGGCCGCATCCGTAAGAGGCGGCGCCTCCACAGGGTGTACCGCCGGCCGGCTAACGAACATCTCCCTTACACCAACTCCCAGATCATGAGCAGCTAAGCTAGCTAGAAAGCCTCAACGAAGGATTCCTATTACGGCCATCATTCACCACCTCCTCTTTAGAATCGAACGACTCGAAGTTTCCAGGATCAAGATCTCTGGACGAACCCCGAAAAGGGATCTGATTCCGGTAAGGAGAACGCGATTGGGAGAGAAAACTCCAATCCACCAAAAGTTCGAACCGGATCGATCGAATCCGAGCTGGGGAGGCGGGTGGGGGAGAAGAGGGAGGAGGATTAGAAAGGCGATAGAGCGGCGGCGATGGAAGAGTCAGGCGACGACAAGACGAGGAAAAGAAAGGTAACGCAAAATAATAATTAATAATAATAATAATATATAATGATGATAATAATAATAAAGAGAAGAAAAAGGAAAAGGAAGACTTGATTTTGCCAGCACGCCTGGGTTTCTTTTCGGTGGCGTGGGATGCCCATCAACACACGGCTTCGGCAACACTTAGGGAACGACGTGCTGATGTGGAGCTCGCATTTGCGACAAGGAATGGGATGAGTAACTTACGTCGCTACCCAAAGGGAGGCGTAACGCGCTACACGAGGTGGCACGAGAATGGGAGCGAACTAATGGTGTCGCGCGCTCCGGCATCTCTTCCCCGCCAGTACTTTTCTACCCGTGACGGGAGACCCTTGGACAATTTCGGGGCCCACTTGTGGAGCCCTGGTTTCGTCCAATAAAGCTACAGGTCGTTGAGGAGGATAGGGTAGGAATCGGATACCTCACCATGGTGTGCGGCACCCATGTAAAGCGTCCCTACGCGAACCAGTTATTTAACGAGCAATGTAGCTTCCACTATTTCGGGCGACCCGCTGACGTGCTTTTATGGGACCCACAATCTAAGACCAATTGGAGAACGGGTAGGTTGGAGAGTGTGAGGAACGAGCTAACGGGTGGAAGAAGAGCTCTGTTCGTTTCGGTCCGAAATGTCCGACCGCGTTCGTTGGCGAATCCATTGAGCGGTCCAACGCGCATCTTTGTTTCATTGAGGGTCAACGACTGACTTCCCGAATCCGTGTATCAACTACTCCAACGACTTCTTACCCACCTTGCATCATATACATCTATTTAATAAGCGTGCGCTTCTAAATCAAGGTTACGAAAATTGCATGTATATACTGTTTAAGATTAATATTCATAAGGCAAATTTGGGTGAAATATTATTTCCATTACGAATAGTTATGTTTTGTTAAAAATATCAATTAAAATTCATAGCAAGTCAAAGTTTCCGTAAATTTTGTCCTCCAAACTTCTCGAAAATAATTCAATTGGTGGTTACAAATGGATTTTTTGGATCTTTCACAAGTTAAAAAAATTAGTGTTATAAAATGGAAACCAGTTCTCTTGTAGGAATAATTCTTTTTTCTTCATAAAAATATATAATAATTTAATGCTAATAATTTTTTCATACATTCTGCGAGAAACCATTCAGATTCTTCATAGTAATTCACTCAATTCTGAATTTTTCAGTCTTTCAACCATCTCAAATTCATGCAAATGAAAGAGGCAAGAGTGCTTGTTTTGCTAGAAAACAAGATAAACTTTTTTCTTTAAAATGAGTTTATTCCAGATTAGAAGTGGCAGTTCACTGCTTGGGATGGTGATCTACTTTTAAGTCTTCCAATTAGAATATGTAGTTCATATAAATATTTGATTTCTGTTCTTTCCTTCACTGAACATTTTCCATGCTACCACAAGTCCATAATGATCATGACAATGGCCAGTAGGAAAAGATCAGGTGATAATTCAGAAGTGCAGTTGAACATATGGGATTTCTTGAAAGAAAATTCTGCATTAGGTGAGAATCTGCATCTGGGATTTCTACAGTTAATGCAGTAGCTGGAATCCTTACTGGAAAAGATCCAGTTCAGCTAAGAAAGGGAAGTTGGGTGGCCAGGAACCCAGCATGATATATCTGCATACACCTTCTGCATTAGTTCCATCAGATCCAAATCTGTTGTATGTCATAATGTCTAACTTGGTATTGGGAGCTTCCATTTCTCTTTTTGGCAGCAGCAAAATGATTCATCTTGGCATGCTTACTTTTATGTCTTTGTGGAATGGGATTGGCCAAAGTGCTCTTCCCTTAGATGTAAGCATAAGCTTCCATAGTTACATAGAAGTGGATGAACACCAATATCATGTAAGCAATTGTCATGCAGTGGAGGTTTAATGTTTCAGTTCAAAATACTTGAGCCCTAACAATTATGCACATAAGAAATATAGGTATAAGCATGAAAAGTTTCATGTTTCTCTTTATATAATGTGCTCTAAATACAAATATTAGTCCTAATTTGGTTAAGATTTAAAGCAAGGGACAGACTAGATTGTCCACCTAAAGATGGGCTTGTGGAGCTACATGGACCATACCAAAAAGAAGAACTAACATGGATAGTAAGGCTTTAGAAGGTTGAATCTTACTGGAGTCAGATCAGGTTTGATCTAAAGGTCATCAATGTCTTCCAATCAAGAACTGGAACTTCAAAGAAAATTAGGTCCAACAATAATAAATTTCAGCATTTTATGTGAGTTTTCAGCCTATCAATGTTCGATTAGGTTTTGTAAATGGATACATGCCTTTGAAATATAGGATGTCTCATGTATGTGTTGTTGTATATATACTATTTAGGTTAGAATGTTGTTGCATATTATTACTAAGAAAATAGAAAAAACCTCCTGTTAGTTTATATAATTTTTTTTTATATTTATCGGATTACATTATAACTCAAGCTTGTCGTGCCCAATAATACACTCATTAATTTCGTTGAGTCTGAATTACTGATTGAAAATATTTAAATATAACTCAATGATAATAATTATATCTAATCATTGTATAAGTCAATTAAAGTTTTTAAAAATGCAAGCTCATAAACTTACACACTTCTATCTCTATTGTGGTGAGTATTATAAATAGCATGATAGTAGTTTCAGAACCACTAATTTCAGTTCTAAATGTGAGTTCCAGAAAATAAAACAGTCGATTTAGTTTTGATTTCGATTTGATCGACTAATTTTGATTGATAAGAAAAATAAGATACTTCGCTAAGATTCAAACTCAAGTCAAGAGGCTTTAAATATAAAATATCCAACTTATTTGTGTTTTATTTTATTTTTTTATTTAGTCAATTTGGAATCATCGTTTCTTATTTCGATTCTAATTTCTAAGAATCAGAACTAAATCGTATGGCTCCATTTCTAATTCTATCGAACCGTTGACTAATTAATTACACATCACATTTGTGCACTTTGTTCAAACGTCTTTCTCCGCGTACTTCCAAAGTAATGCAACTTGTCACATAGCCACAAATATATGTATAAATGAACGAAAACATAGGATTGCAGCTTTTTCTTCTTATTCCAACATCAACGTAGGTCCGAAAGCAACGCGCAAGCTACACGAGGAGGAGGAAGAGGAAGAGGAAGAGGAAGAGGAAGCGATGGCCCGCGAGAGCGCGGTGTCACATGGCCAACAATAATAATACAAACCAACAGCTTCGCACCGACGCTTTGCTCTCCTCGTCGCTGGGGGGGCGCTGCTGCTCGCGGCTGTCGGCCACCGACGCGCCCCCATCATTGCTTATCGTTAGTCACACACCAACGATCCTATTTAGGTGGACGGAGTCATTCGGATCAGACAATTAGACAAACAGGTGGCGTGCATGTGAGCTTCGGCCAGTGAAATGGCAGTGTCCGCCGAGATCGCATCACCCTGACCTACATTCATAGTTACCATCACTGCATCGGTAGGAGGAGCATGGAAAAGGTGGCGATGGAGACTGGCGTGGGGTGTGTCTGAGACAGTGGTGCGTCTCCGTCACGGTCGTTCGATCGCCATCGCCATCTACCAACTCGGTGATGCAACCAAGCTACCGGGCGGCAATAATTATGTGGACTTTGGGAAGGAGACACTCCATGCAAGTTGCTTCGGGTTTAGAACACTATGGGTTACCATTTAACTTTCGATGCTATATATATATATATATATACACTTTGTTATCATGATTGATATCTTCTCAAGTAATTACATACCAAAGAACATTATCTATTGAAAGCAAATCATAAGAATTCAATTTCAGTATATTTCCAACAATGTTTTAATTTATTTAATTTTCTTGTTGTAATCAAATCAACCAAATATGGATAATATGGATACTTTTACTCAAACAGCATCACCTTCAATAATTAATTAATTATCTATTTTTATATATTTTTTATGTTAAGGGAGAATATTATTAACGTCTTAACTAGTCCGACGTGATCCGGACCTATATACACTCAAATTAATAATCTGAATTGTGTGAGTTTGGATATCGGATCTTAAAAAATATATATATATATTATTTTTTATAATATTAAAGATGATTATTTATATCTAATTATAAAGGATAAAAAATAAGTTTGCAATTGTGAGCAAACGGGTAGAGAGATGATCTTCTTCTTCTCTTCTCATTCTGGACACCACACGATTACAAATCAGATAATGATTAATTGATAATATTTTTTTTTATCAATTTTAATTTAATTTTATGTTATATGTTTATCGAGTGATATAACTTTGGAATTCATCAACTTCATGTGCACACAAGAATTAAAGTGTCGATTACTAACTTGATAATATAATGAAAGCGATCGATAAGAATATTCTTGTCGAAACCTCCTTTCATACTTAAATTAGTCATTTATTAAGGATGGATGATACATAATGGAGGATACGAGACATTTCTATCAATGTGGAGTATAATAGTGGTGGTAGTTATAGATAATATGTTACTTGGAAGTTATCTTTGATACATCTAAACCTAAGGATTAAAAAGAAACTTGCAAAAGACCAGTCCACCTTGCCCAGTGAGAAATGATTCAAAGCATCATTAGAAAGCTTCACCCACCTCCTCTCACATTTTAGGAGAGAAGAGAAAGAGTTATTATCCCATAACATGGATCCCATATGGCATGGTCAAGTAAATCTTGATTTAAGGTCACACTTAAGAGAACACTAATTACCATCATTAGTGCCAATGTGGTAAATGTCTCCTTTCATGATGATGGATAATTAATTAGTAGCACTGCTGGTTTGTTCCTTCCATGGGACATGACCATCTATGGGATACAAGCATAGCATTGATCACACACATATAGGATACAAGTATAGTAGTGTGAAGAAGAACTTTGCTTCAACTGTCATAAGCATTTATAACTCATTCGTTAATCTTTAATGGTTCGAGAGAAATTATTCAATGTATAATATGATACTATTTATTAGATGTGAAAGTAGTAATTTAATGATAAATAAGATTATACATTAAATACGAAAAGTAAAACGATAAAATCTTTATTATCTGAGATCCGATTGTCCGATAAGTCAGGATTATTATACAGCTAAAATTTAAATAAAATATTTAAATCGAATCCCATATCGATTGAACAGCTCAACGCAATTGTTCAGTGAACTGCAAAAAGTTGGAGATCGACGAGATGTTTGAGGCGGCGGAGCACATTAATTTCGCCGGAAATCTCTCAAGACCTGAGCCGAGGCGCAGAAACCGGTCTTTTTCTACTCTACGAAGACAGCAGCGGCCGCCACGGTCGTGAATGCGTGCGTCTGATCTGCCGCCCCCTCCCCCCCGCCCCCTTCCTTCGCTTGTCCTCGCTGCAAAGCCACCAAATCACGAGAACAGAGAGAGAAGCAAACTACCATCATAGAATCAAAACAGTGGAGATGGACTTCAACGTCACGACAGTGAATGGATTAGGGAAGACAGCTAGCGGTGAGAGATGAAACCTCACCTGTCGCGGAGGTCCCCTTCACGCTGTGCTCTGTCAGTGATCACATAGTGTTTCACCGATGTGTTTTGTGCTGTGCGGTGTTGTGGAGCCATCGCCCCCTTCAAAATATAAATATATAAATAAATATATATAGATATCAAAAAAATCAATTATAAAAGATAATTGTTTTTCGATGAAATTAAGAATATTTAGATCTTTATTTGTAGTTATTAATATAACATTTTTAAAATGGTTAACCATTTCATATATTTTAATTATAATATTTATGTCATTTTAGTATATATTTATATATTTTTTAATCTCAATCCTATTAGTACTAACCATTAATCTCTTCTTGTTACCGTCTTCCACGGCTACAGCACTTTAGTGACTCTTTCTATTCTCATTTAATTGCTGGAGTTTATTGTGGTGTACTTTCTACTATTATTTGACACACATATATATATATTTCTTGTCATTTTTACTGAAACAGATCGAAGCATTCTTCCCAGAGAAGAAAACCCTGCGGCAGCCGCTCATCATTCTTACCGGGTGGGGAAACGACGCGTCACGGCCAATCATTTTGCTCCACCTCACCCACAGCCAATGGCTTCGTCCTCCTCCTCACGGCCGACACGGTGAGAAGGTACTGACTCGCATACATATACGCGCAGGCCATAAGAGAAACACCACTGGCGCCAGTGCTTTGTTTCCTCTTCTTTCGGCTTCTCTCTTGCCCCGACTCGGTCCCCGTGTGCCCTGCGCTGCCTTGATCCCATGGCGCGCCCATAAATCTGAGCTGAGACGCGGCGCGGTCACCGTGACCCACATGGAGGACGGCATGGGCGACCTGTTCGACTACATCGACGATCTGCTCGACGACGATGACGTGATGGCGCTGGTGGAGCACTGCGACGACGCGGCCGCTGCTCTGCTCCTCCCTCCCCTGCCGCTTGTCCCTGTTGCTGCTCCCGTCACCGCTGCTGATGGTGGGCTGGACTCCCTCGACTGCTCCGGGGACCACAATGCGGAGCTCGATGTTGTGCAACTGGAATGGATGCCCAAATTCTTATACGACTCCGACGCCTTCTCCCTCGACCTCCCGAGCTGCGACGCCATCGCCAACGATGCTGATGACAATGGCTCTCAAACCAAAGCCCGAGGCGACTCTTTCGTCTCTGCCTTGGGAGCGAACGCTACGGGAGGTGGCGACACGCCCGCTTCCTCCTCGTCCTGTTCGACTTCGGCTTCGTACTTCGGCGGCGGGAACAGCGCGAGAGCAATGCTTCCTCCCGTTGGTCCTCCGGAGCTTCCTCCTGTGATCCCCACCCGCGCGCGCAGCAAGCGCCAACGTCGCTCCACCTTAATGCCCCAGCCCCCTTCCTCGGACGTCGTCGCGGCCCCCCACCCACTGTCCGTGGCCTCCGATTCCGACCCTGAGAGCTTCGGCGAGTCCTGCCCCCCACCTCCTCCCCCGAAGAAGAAGAAGAAGAAGAGCAAGAAGAAGGGCCCCGGTGCCACCGCTGCGGCCGAAGGAGACGAGCCGGGCTCGCCTCCGCCGGGGAGGAAGTGCACGCACTGCGAGATACAGAAGACCCCGCAGTGGAGGGCCGGCCCGATGGGGCCCAAGACTCTCTGCAACGCCTGCGGCGTCCGGTACAGGTCCGGGCGGCTATTCCCGGAGTACCGCCCCGCCGGCAGCCCCACCTTCGTCCCCTCGCTCCACTCCAATTCCCACAAGAAGGTGATCGAGATGCGGAACAAGGCCAGCCATTCTGCTGCCGCCCCCGGCGCCTCCGCGCCCTCCTCCGACGGCTGCGATCTTCTCGGCTACATGCGCCGGAAGGAATGAGACGACGATGACAGCGAACAAACTTAGCCACGCGCAATCATTTCTCTTGTTTCCGTAGCTTTAGGATTCGTGTCGCTTTCTGATTTGATCGTTTGTTATTATTCTTTCTTCCAAATTCCACTTTTTAAGTTATGTACAGTAGAAAAATATGGCAGTTAGGAAGCAGTGAAAGAGAGGAAGAAAAAGAATTGGCCATTCATCACAAGGAGAGGGGAAAGAAGACTTGAAGGGGATTAGTGTACTCAACTATTGGAGCTTGGTGTTCTTGATTCTTTATGCATATGATTGGCTGATTGTTATTGATTATAATGTTATTTAAATTTATCTTTATCATTTATCCTTTGTAAAAAATATATATATAATTATTCACCTCTTTTATTTCTCCTGAAGTGTTTTCTCTTGATGAGCTGCTTGGTAGATGAACACAGTCAATCTGTGATGTCCTCATCTCAGAGCATGAGAGGGGTACTGCATACAGCCTAAAACATAAGACATGTGATCATAAGAAAGATGGACCATTTTTTGTGGATTCTTCAACCAGTGGTGACAGTGCTATGATGTCTTCATCAAACAGTATCACCTTACTTGACAATCAAATGGTCCAATGTGAGTTATGAATGATGAACAACTCCAAGTCCTACATCTCAATCAGACATTGAAATGAGACCCACTTACCTTCTTGATGGATTCAACCACCAACTTTAAATTGAATCTGTAGGATGATAAGAGAACCCATGCCCACAATTCCTTTGGATGTAGCTGGCAATGTTCCTGATGAGGAACAGAGTAGACCTCACAAACACACACACACATTTATAGAGGCATTGAGTTTTGGCTTTGATTACTGTATGAATCACTACTCCTCTGTAATGAAGCATATGATATTTAATTATAGATTTGGATCATCAATCCTTCCTTCTAACTAGATTATAGTATCACAGTTATTAATGTAGAAGTATTTGGTTTGATTATTTTTTACTCATGGAGTTGGCCTGTTAAACCTCTAATCACAAATTAGATGTTGCATGACATTGAAATCAGCAGAAGAATGCAATCAGATATTAAAATTAGTTTTGGATATAAAGGGAAAAAGACAAATAAATTGAACCATGTTTCAGCTTTATGCTTCACTTTAATTCATTCCTTCACTCTATTTAACATCTATCTTCATTCAACTCCAACATGATTTTGATGGTAATTACTGTGAGATAAAACTATGTTTCCTTTTTGCCTATTTTCTTTGTATATCAAGGGAAAAGTTCGAATGCAAGCACCAGTGAGTTCCATGGGAGGGACTTGATCATGCAGAGGTATGATCGAAGCAACTGGAGAGTTGGACTGCTCCAGAGCTCATATTCGCTTAAGGGAGCCCGACAAGTCAGAGGACAAGGTCGAGTAAGCGAACGTTGCTATCAAGGAAGCTAAGGAGAACAGAATCAGTGCAAACCCTACAACGTGATGGCAGAGGCCATGCATGGGAGTTGCAGTCTGTCTTTCCATCGACCAAATAGACTGCTTGGAGCATATAGAGGGGCGGCCGAAGGCTTCAAAGTCCCATTTGAGTTAGGTTGGTGGCCTCTTTAGGCTTGTAAATAAAGGTTGTGTCATGTGGACACGTGCGAGAGCTTTTCGGTCTGTAATGGACCATTTTACCCTTTGTTGTGCAACTGTTCAGAGCTTGTAAAGTCTGTTTGTAATTTGCATTGTCTATGAAGTGTTTTTCGGAGATGTTTGCTTGTGGATCCCGATTGAGGCGTTCTCTCTAACCCGTTCTCTCTTTTGGTGGTCCTAAGGGACAATGGGAGGCTTCGGGGAGGCTGACCTTTGCGAACGGACACGCAAGGGTGCCGCACGACTTAGGCAAAACCAGCTAAGTCCGTGACAGAACTATCTTTGGACCAAGGATCAAGAACTTATGATGGAACAATGACAATAAGGATGGAAGCAAGCAAAAGCATGCCATCGTCATCGAAGACCGATACAACGAGAGAAAACCCACCTCCGCCTTGTCCAAGAAAAATAGACTAAAAAAGAGGCATTAATGTTTTGTCTGACCAATAGACTAAAAATAGACTAAAAAATAGACTAAAATAGACTAAAAAATAGGTTAACTATATACAAGTAGTCTTGTCTGACCAAACCATAATTAACTAAAAATAGACTAAAAAAGAGGCATTAATGTTGAAGATTATGAGAATTAAAAAATATGATAATTGGGATATTGTCATGAGAATTGCAAAACTGAACAATTTTTATGAACAACCTACAAGGCCGGTACTTTTATATAAAGAAAATGTGCAGACATTTGTGCTATAAAGAATCACATAAAATACAGTAAATAATCAATACAAAAAAAGATGAAAGAAAACAACCACAAACAAATGAAACATTTACCAAATTAAATACCTCATCATGAAGAACTGCAGATGACCAAGAATATAAAATACAACAGTTAACAATTTCGATGGTCAAAATAACCTTAAAGCTTCATCACACAAAATATATCAGGTAGATCTGCAATGGTTTTAGGGGCGGCCTTGTTCTTGACGCTTGATTTAGTATATTAATTGCATCTGATTTCCTGTTTTATAAGGATTGTACGCTGTTTCATGGTTCTTGTTTGCGAATTTGGTCCCTGATAGCTTTGAAGTGGTAGACATCCAGATTAGCTTTGGGATTTTAGACCTTGGAGCTTGTAGCTTCTCTAATCATGATACGTTTATTGATCTATTGCTTGCAGTTTTTTATGTGTCTAAATTTATAGTACATAGACTTGGCACCAATAACACTGTAGTTATTTACTTCTAAAATAAAGTATTGGTTTTGATGTGGAGTAGCATGGTTTATATATATGTTTGCTCTCTTTTATGGAGTTATTTAAACTATTCCATTGGAGATCATCCATTTTATTTATAGAAACCCATGGTGGTAAGGTTATACCAATGCTTATACCCACCATATCCGTCTCTAATCATGATCTTTGGTGCAGCAGCAGAGCTTGCTATGAAAATCTGTGACCAAAAGAATCTATTCAAAAGAATCCTTGTACCAACACTTCTCTGCACCAAGGATCAAGAATTTGCGATAGAATGGCCACTATAGGATAGGAAACAAGCGAATGCAAGAGATCAACATCGATGCAACTATAGAAAGCCCTCCTTGTTGATCGCCACATTCGTTTTTAGCCTCTACCAAGGAAGCTAAGCTAATGATGGTGTCTACGGCTAGGTTTTCACCACCATCGAGGAAGCGGTGGTCATGAAATAGACCATATGAATCTTTACCAAAGAATCCCTATACCGAACTATCTTTGGACCAAGGATCAAGAACTTATGATGGAACGATGACAATAAGGATGGAAGCAAGCAAAAGCATGCCATCGTCATCGAAGACCGATGCAACGAGAGAAAACCCACCTCCGCCTCGTCCATGAAAAATAGACTAAAAAAGAGGCATTAATGTTTTGTCTGACCAATAGACTAAAAATAGACTAAAAAATAGGTTAACTGTATACAAGTAGTCTTGTCTGACCAAACCATAATTAACTAAAAATAGACTAAAAAAGAGGCATTAATGTTGAAGATTATGAGAATTAAAACATATGATAATTGGGATATTGTCATGAGAATTGTAAAACTGAACAATTTTTATGAACAACCTACAAGGCCGGTACTTTTATATAAAGAAAATGTGCAGACATTTGTGCTATAAAGAATCACATAAAATACAGTAAATAATCAATACAAGAAAAGATGAAAGAAAACAACCACAAACAAATGAAACATTTACCAAATTAAATACCTCATCACGAAGAACTGCAGATGACCAAGAATATAAAATACAACAGTTAACAATTTCAATGGTCAAAATAACCTTAAAGCTTCATCACACAAAATACAGAGCTTAATATATCATAAACCTTACCACCATGGGTTTCTATAAATAAAATGGATGATCTCCAATGGAATAGTTTAAATAACTCCATAAAAGAGAGCAAACATATATATAAACCATGCTACTCCACATCAAAACCAATACTTTATTTTAGAAGTAAATAACTACAGTGTTATTGGTGCCAAGTCTATGTACTATAAATTTAGACACATAAAAAACTGCAAGCAATAGATCAATAAACGTATCATGATTAGAGAAGCTACACGCTCGAAGGTCTAAAATCCCCAAGCTAATCTGGATGTCTACCACCTCAAAGCTATCAGGGACCAAATTCGCAAACAAGAACCATGAAACAGCGTACAATCCTTATAAAACAGGAAATCAGATGCAATTAATATACTAAATCAAGCGTCAAGAACAAGGCCGCCCCTAAAACCATTGCAGATCTACCTGATCTAATGGTTTCCACTACAAACAACCAATGCTTATACCCACCATATCCGTCTCTAAAACAAGATTCCCAGCGCTAGATCGATCAAAAAATAAACACGATAAAGAAGAGAATGATACCGATCTGAAAACAAGAACAGATATCTGTCTAACGGATTGCTTGATCAAAGACACACCGATCCATAATTTAGTAGAGAACACACTTGTAAATGTCTTCAAATCGACTCGAAAATAGCGAAATGATAGACACAGGACTCGATCGATACGCTCAGGTACACGATCAGCAACCAGATAAACGAAGAAAACATGAAAAATAGACAAAGATCTCCAGAAATCAAGGAAGAATTCATATGAGATTAAGGTTTTACCCTTCCGAAGCGGCACCCTCTTTTCTCGGAGACAAAGGAGAGAGGCGACAGAAACGCAAGAACGGGATGACAGAGAGGTCCTCTCGCGTATTAAATGAGTGATTCATCTTTTTTCTTAGGGTGCAGACAAAGGTCCGTAAAGAAAATCAAGCATATAGAACAAGGCCACCCCTAAAACCATTGCAGATCTACCTGATCTAACAGTTTTCATGACAAACAACCAACCCTTATACCCACCATATCCGTCTCTAAAACAATATTCCCAGCGCTAGATCGATCAAAAAATGAACACGAAAAAGACGAGAATGATACCGATCTGGAAACAAGAACAGATATCTGTCTAACGGATTGCTTAATCAAAGATCATACCGATCCATAATTTAGTAGAGAACACACTTGAAAATATCTTTAAAGCGACTCGAAAATAGCGAAATGGAAGACACAGACCCGATCAATCCGGTCAGATACACGATCAGCAACCAGATAAACGAAGAAAACATGAAAATAGACAAAGATCTCCAGAAATCAAGGAATAATTCACATGATATTAAGGTTTTACCCTTCCGAAGCGGCTCCCTCTTTTCTCGGAGACAAAGCAGAGAGGCGACAAGGAGTGGCTGAGAGTGGTCCTCTCGCGTATTAAATGGCACTGATTCCTATTTTCTTTGAGGGAGCATACAAAGTTCCGTAAAGAAAATTTCAAGAACTCGGAAGCAACGACAGAGCTCGAAGAGAACGAAGACAGAACAAACGAGGCGTTTCAAGAAATATGATGGGGAGGACAGAGGAGAATATATAGGGGTGGAGTGTCTAGTATCATAGGTCGGTGAGAGGGACGCCCGGGTTGCTAGAAACGAGAACGAAGACAGAACAAACGAGGCGTTTCAAGAAATATGATGGGGAGGACAGAGGAGAATATATAGGGGTGGAGTGTCTAGTATCATAGGTCGGTGAGAGGGACGCCCGGGTTGCTAGAAACGATCCGTTAACAGATACGATCTCCGCCGTCTCCCTAACGACATAATGAACACGGAATCACCATCAGGCAACGTGGCGTAACGACATCGCCATGAATTGACCGCATTACCCTCTACAGTGACATTTAATATACGAGATGCCTTCGGTACCATTCGCGCCAGTATGGGCACGTGCTACCGCTACAAAAAAAAAAAAAACAGTCGTCACATTCCAATTGTACGGATATTTATATCGATAATTCAGGGCATCATTTATCTTTAAATATATATTATTTAAATTAATAAAAATATATTTTTTTAAAAAATTCAAGAATGCATGACGTTTGAAATAGTAGGAAGCGGTCAATCCCCAAAGTAGTATAAAAACTACCCTTAAATAGATGCCAAAAGAGATGTCTCTATACATTAACTCAGTTATACTGTTTACATTACTGTTTTCTTCTTTTTGCTAACTTAAGCATTGAAGGGATCGTGTCAGACAACTTCTAATGTTGTCTTGTCAAGCAGGATCGTCGGTCGCCCGAAGACACTTAAATGACCTAGCCCCAAGGAGGAATCTTGTAACCAGGAAGATCCTAGTCTGTCTATCCGATCATCTCGAATCGAGTCACTAACAAAATAACTTCCAACCAAACAACCTGTGTGATCTCACCTCATCAAGTCTCCCACGTCAACCTGGATGAGCCTGTAGCGATTGCTCGATGTAAACCAATCCATCCCGTGTGTTCTCATTGGCACGGTGTTCCGCTACCAGTTAGCGATTGCTCGTCTGTTCTTCGTATGATACTATTGCCTCTTTGATTTGATGGTGAAGACATGCAATCTATATTCCTTCGGCTTTTAGGTACAACCGCCCCGGCTTGCTACCCTATGCTCCAGGTGTACACCTACTGTTTCCAACTGTTTAACATGATTGGGGCCAGATGATTATTTCGGCAATCCCACACACGATGTCATTTCCGCTTGCAAACTGACAGGGTGACGTTCTCATCTTTTCAACGGTTGGCTGAGATAGCATCGCAAACCGATACTGTGCTTCGCAACTACGGCGTACCCCAGTTGAAAATACATATATGTAAACCTAAAAAACAACCAAGGATGACAAGAGGAATCACACAATATTAATGGTATGATAACCAAACATTTGAGTAGATTTCAGAGTTTCATGAACATCATACAAATGAAATCATTTAACTCCATGAGACAGAATATACAAGAAATTATCTCACTGAAGGAAAGTTACCCAAACTTGCCTTGCTAGAAAAGGATAACTACCATGTGCAAAGTGACATCTAATGCCCTTTTACATTCTCAATGATTCTTAACATCTCCCACAAATTTACAGAGTACATTCAACATGATACAGATCCGACTGTACAAATGTTATCATAAAAGAACTTCTGATTCCATCTTTCTAAATACTACCTCCACGGATGAAGGATCTATATCAAGGCCTAAATCTTCTCCTGCATAATTCACAAACAAATATTCCTTTTTGGATGATGCGGCAGGAAGCAGCTCAGAAATCCCAGCCAGATCTTGGCATGGTGGAAGGATAACATCCCTTCTATTCAGGGAATGGTAGACGTCGGCAAGCAGAAGCCAGGTAAGGTCTGAATCAATGCAAGCAAGTCCTGATAATGCCCTTAGAGATGCATCTTTGAGACCTGCCATGCTACTGCAAGCAATACCTACGACAATACCACTAACTTTCTTCAGGACTGTCTGCAATGCTGAACTAGTCCTCTTGTCTGAACATATCAAGGTAATCATGTCCAATACTGCTGCCTGGATTTTTTGGCTGGAGACTTCAGCCATAGGTTCTTCTGAAGTTATAGAATTACTTCGGTAAGGGAGAAGAATTCTTTCCTCATTTGATAGCATTGGTTTCCTTCGAAATGTGGATGAAGTAAGCAACTTCCATATAGTATGCCCATCATTCTGAAACCGGCGAACAAAAAAGTCCCCGCCACCAATTTGAACTGCTTTATGCAGCATATTCAAGCATTTTCTGATCACAACCTGAAAAAGAATAAAAGAAAAATCAAAGCTGTATCTAATGCAGCCACATGCCAAGGCTTTTCAACTGGGAATACAGCATAACTCCTTCAACTGGGAATACAGCAAGGTAGAAACATCACTGCATAATCAGAAGACAAAATATTAAAAGTCCTTTAATGGCTAAATACAGCAAGTTAGAAGCATCAGAAGACAATATTTGAACCCTAATAGCATAAATCATTTAATGGTTACTAAAAGTCCAAAATAACATGGAGCCACATTGTCACAAACGGTCGTCGCACACTCGCAACAACTCCGTTCAACGAACCGTTCGTCGCTCACACCTACATATACAGCTGCTTGACAGCATGCTTTCTCTTGATTTTGGGTCATTTTACTTGTAAAAATGTAAGTTCGAACAAGCTGCAGCGTTACAAAGCGACCACTCACCAAACCGAGCAAAACAGCCCAAAACAGCTCCGTTTTCGTGTGCCGCGGGCTGATTTCTGGAATCTGCCTCCGCTCACCAAAACGTTAGCCATCTCAGCCCCTTGGAACCCCCCGGGTGGCACAGGGCTGGATGGGGCTTCGGTATAGTACCAGGCGTTGAACACTCATTCGCAAGTTCGCACGTTGCCTTGTCGGGAACTTGTTGTCGCGCCCGGGACTCGGTGAGCAGCTGTTTGTGGGCTTGCAACTATTCGTTCAACCTTCTAAAGCCCTAGTTTTCCCCCTCTCCCTCTTTTCTCTTGTGCACGCAAGGTGCTCGCTGAATTGCTTGTAAAGCTTCCCCTCTTTTCGCGAGACGTCGGGACTTGTCCGTTGCTCATTCTTTCGAACTAATCAACTTTCTCTTTTACAGGTCCTTCGGGACCTGCGAGAGGTTGCAAGTGGGCTGATCTTTGCAGAGCAATATCGCAAGGGCGAAGCGCGACTTAAGCAACGCAAGCTAAGTTCACGGCTTGGCCGCAAGGGTGCCTCACGCCTTCGGCAATTCCAGCTAAGGCCGTGACAACATGTCAAGGCTTTTCAACTTGGAAGTACCAACGCTCCATATTCATTTCTGTATCAAATGCTCCAACACCACTGCATAAGACACACACAATACACATTGGCATGGCCTCTCAGTAGCCCAAATATTTTTATTTTTTATTTTTTTGCAATTGGGCAAAGTTTCAAAACCAAATCAACACCTTCTGACACCAAACTTTCAGAACAACCATTTCTTAACCATTTAACTCTCTCATTACATAAGCCCTAAAGCTCCAAACCCCCCTATTGTCCTATATGCATAACCATACATAATCCACTAAAACATCAAACAAAATATGGTGTTATTGGAGCTGTCAAGCATTAACAAGTGTTATAACTTCATTATCAAATAAAGCAAGAAGGATTACATAAAATGTGTATCTCTACACTCAAGACTAGTATGTGTTTGATCCTATGGTACTTGAGCTCATTGTTAAATATTATCATCATTCTCCTCTATGTCTTTTCTTTTTTAATTTCTTATCAACCACTCCATTCCCAATCCCCTTTAGCCCTTTGTAGGTTGTCCTACATTTAGATGGTACTTTGAAAGTTTCAAATGAAAGCAACAGGCACCAAGAAAAGTTTAGCAAACTGCAACATATAGGTCCGTTACACGATGCTTGTGATGACATTCTCTTCTTGTCTTGATCTAGGAATGATGTTGTGGACCAACATTAACCAATCATCAGGCCTCTCCTCCAGCCAGAAAATGGTTACAACATATGGTACATAAACTAACTACATCTAAAATAACAGGATTTCGAATGTGATACCAGTTGGTTAGTATTCGTGTCACAAGTTTTAAAATGGCAAGTCAACTGTGCAATATAGGTTACATATTCCAAGATGCCAAATATAGTCAAAATAATAAGATCTAGAAGATTCCTATGCGTCCAGTCATCCAAAAGTCCATTTTTCAGCTAGGTCGGTCAACAAAAGATTGATAAGACATGTGAAATATATATAAGCTTCAGCATAAATCAGACAATCAAGCAAAGTACGATGTAGCAGAATAGACTAAATGTTAACGGAAAAAAGACCAAAGAGATTTACTAAATTAGCAAAAAAAAATCTATCATACCACAGAAACCTTATTTTTAAGGCAAAGAATCAAATAAGGCCAGATTATGTTCATTGCTGGAAGCACTCTGTTCTCGTCAGCTTCGTCATCTGCAGCCTCCATCCCATCTTTCAGATCATTTAGTGATAGCAACTGAACTGCTTCCCAGATTGCTGCTTTGGTTTGTTTCTCGTGCTTATAAGCTTCCTCCACTTTTGCAAGAGATACAGAAACATCCTACAAAAAAAATGCCTTACTCTGAAGTACAAACAACTGAAATCTAAGGAGAATAACAAGAAAGATTTTGTTTTACTAATTTCCAATAAGATATTTACCACTCAAGCCCCTAACAAAAGTATACATCTAATTATTTTATTTAGTTGAACAAAGAAAACATATTATGCAATGGTTCAAAACCAACACACAATTGTCAAACATAACCAATAATAATATGGAGAAGAGGGTTCACGTTTCCTACCATACCAACTGATTTTGGCACAGAAACCAAGACTTCCAATAACATTTGCTTTGTTGCAACAGTCTAACCAGTAACACCTTTTTAGGGCAGCAATTTACAGGAAGAATCTGCTAAACTGATAGTCCTAAATGACTTGCTTAAAAGTAATGAGACAATGGACTGAGACCTTGGGAATAAATGTGAAATTTTGTTCTCTGCAAAATACAACATTATTCCAGAAAGAGAAAAGGAGTGTTGAGAAAAAGACAAACCAACAAGAAGTTGCAGTCTGTTTACTTTGATCATACTACTTAAAATTATGATGCAGGTTGTTGATCTGTTTTGCAACACTGTATTTTCCAGATTGCCATCATACATGACGAGATAAACAAGTTAAAAATCGAATCTCAAAGTTTTATTCGGCTTTATAAATAGAGAACACCTAAGCAAAAATAGAATTCATATGATATATTACACTTCAAATCCATTCAAAAAAGGCTTGAATCAACAAAAATTAAGAACCAAGTTTTCATGTCTCTTACCTTTTTTGGGAAAAAAAGCATTTAGTTAAATGATGTGAAAAGATCAAGACGTCTTACCCCAACTTACTAAGTGAACACGACCGAAAAGCAACAGAACTACCAGGAACTAATCCAAAAAAGTCAACATTATCCCTACCCCCACATACCAAAAACCAAGCAGCATGGCCCATGCTTGGATTGTACCCATGATCCAAATTATCCTACACCAAGGAATTTATGACAAACTGAAATCATACTCAGAACAGTTCATTTTCCCAATTAAACCATATAACAACATTCAGAACATGTTCTGACTTTTCATGGTTGCTACCCCAATAAAAGTGGCACTTCTAGAAACTGAAAGCCACAATGAAACACATGATTTAGGGAAATAATACAGTAACACCTCCAAATGGTCAACATCTTAAAACCCTTGACAAGCATATAGTTATATAAAGAACAAAGAGACGGTAAATGCAAGCCTTTCACTTAGCAAAACAATGGCGTCCCTGTTACAATAATCCAGAACAAGTCACAGAATAAACAACTATCATAGCAGAGCCAAATGAACTTTCTTCAAAAATAAACATCTAAAATAACAGATCCAAATGAAAATAAAGCTTTAAAAAACCTTCATTTGGACCTACATAATCAAAAATCTGCATGGCAATGTACCTGTTCCTATTGCTTAAATAATTTCTAGTTTGTAATCATTGGATTTTACAGAAACATAGACTTCAAAATTTGTCCAACTTTATAACCTTGCAAATGACAAGCAAACTACATTATGTAGCCAGTAATCATTCTATCCATCATTAATAGCTTGTCATTTGTAAGAAGAACCATTTGCGAAATACACTCCATGAAAAGCAACAAGCGTATGAATGTTAGTAAAAAATTTTGAATTCACAGACTAAGCACAGGGCACTTGTACCAAAAATTTATCTAATGAATAAGGTATCTGATAGGTACATAAAGGTAAGGCATCTACCCAAGTATCCTTACGTCAAAAAATTTCAGAATTCCAAGTTGCGGTATATGAATAAGTAATCAATTAATTTTCCACTAAAATTACATAGCCCCATTAGTATGAAAATACTGCTATCAAACAAAGAAATGCTAAACAAACGAAAAGGGTCATCAACATGAAAAGGTATCCTACTTGTGAAGCAACATGTGCTGTCCTTTGTTCTTTACTTATTTTCAATCCAGATTTTTTTTTCTTTTAAGTCACTTGTAAGGTTTCACTTTAAACACAGGTAACTAAGAGGTTTCCTCACATCACAATAAATACTGAAATGGCTGAGCTTAACTTGTGTTTTCCCTTTATATAGTAGAAACTTAAATTGAGAAAGACTAAATTTAATTCTCTCTGACTGAAAGAAAGAACTGCAAAATTGACCCTTCCCAGACCTGCATTAATGGGTGCCTGTGCATTGAGCGGGCTTCTGACAATTAAACACCAAACAGTATTCGCAACAGCAGAATGAGAATTTGAAAGAGATTCATTTGGCCAAAACTGTTTTATCAAGAAACATATCAAGCAAGTACCTCAATAATGTCCAGAGACACCAGACAAGCTGATTCTTTCTGTGAAGAAACAAGTGGTGATGCAGCTTTTAAGCATGATCCAACAAGAGATCCAACAATTCTTCTGTATCTTTTCATCTCATTAAACTTAAACAATAATTCCTCCCAATATTCCAAGTGAAGACTAACATCATCAAAATTGACAGATCCAATTTCTGGTTGTCAAATTAGAACAAAAAGGCAATGGGAAATTATTCCAAATAGCACTTGCATTGAACAAAGAGAACCTTGAAAGACTACATAAAATATTCAAACACTAGATTAAAAAAATCATAATAACAATACCAATTGAAACAAAGAAATGAGAAAAAAATAGCACCGGAAGCCTGCTAAACCACAGAAGATAACTATTTAATCTGTCTCCACTTTCACATCTTCAAAGAGAACTAATTCTTTGTTTTTAGAAATGTGTTCTTTCACTGGGAGAGTGTATAAAATTTTATGATCAAAGTGCTTAGTTTGTTAGTTAAATATGGCAATCACATGTGAAAGCAACTAAACTTCTACACTCTTAGTCATATTTCATCATGATATCCGATATACTAAATAGTGCAATTTGATATATGAGATATCTGTCGAAGCGAAGATCACAGTAATGTAGGAATTTTTAGTACAATTTTACAAATAAAAGCAATATACAGTAAAATCATTGCCGAAACTCAAAGAAATATCGAACTTTGTTCTGTTAGATACAACTTAGGAGTAACTAAATGCAAAAAACAACTCTTTCAATTCTTTATTTTATGAATTTCTTAAATTAATACTCACAAAATTCAATGAAACATAATTTGGCAGATTTCATGGTCATGTGCCAATCATTCAACAGTACTAATGAAAGCTGAAACAGAAGACAAGAATCCTTATAGTACAAATCAGAATTACCTAAAGCCTGGGATTCGGTACACATGGAGAAGGAGCTTCTAGCCACATGATTCTCATTAATCCATTTTTGCATCATAAGAATCTTGGAGCTGATGTGTGCACTAAATATTTCTGCCTGATCTGGCAAAGAAGATGCTTCAGTTTGTGATGCCTTTGCAATTTCACCCACAGCCTAGACACAAGAATATTAACAAGCAGCAAGCTCAAAATACAAATAAGAAAATCTGCTTGTAACATCTTCAAACTTTAGGATTAAGATGAAATAATAGAACAAGATAAAACAAGAAAGAAGAATATAATAATAGAACAAGATAAAACAAAAAAGATTTTTTTTCTCCAAGCAAAAGAGATTTATATTCATTATATTAAACATAAAACAAAAAGGAAACATAACTCTGATACAAGAAGAGTTAACCACAATTCTAAATACTTTGGGGAATGCCAACCATAATTCTTCTTGATATAACAAGGGATAGAATGATATACATTATACAGGTCCAATAAATTTTAGTGCCATACTGGTCAAATAATAAAAGAAAAATCTTTTTTTTTGTACTTGTCAAAGCTGATCAAATGAAAAAATTGGACAAAAACAAAAAGGGGGAAGAGGAAAAAAAGGATGTACCTCTGCCAGCTCCTTTTTTCCAATTCTCATTGCCACAATGGGAAAAGGATGACTCAAGGTCTTCCTTTGTCCTTTATCTTTTTCTTCTTTTTTTCACCACCTTAGAGGAGGTCAGTCGCAGGGAGCAAAAACTCACAACTAAACTTTGATGGAAGTCTTGGGCTATTTTCTGATTGAAGCCAGTTCAGACAATTAAACAGTCCAGCCTGTGGTCAGTCTAGGACCAAAGCAGCCTAGTGTAGTAATGTAGATCCTAATTTAGACTAAATTAGCAACAACCTGGAAGGTTTGTTTTGTACTGGATCAGTAGGGGAAAATCCAAAATCAGTCCTTACTCAACCGGCATATATTGTCCATATTGAGTAGCATGCCACAAAATTTTTAACCTTGATATGGACATATATAAAAAAGACCTAGAAATTGCATAAGGTCAGCTGAGTCAAAGGATATTAGTCAACACATAGGACAATATTGAGGCATAGGGGAAGACCAACAAAGAATTGCTTAGACATTAAAGCAACATAGTAACATCCTTTGAGTAATGGTTGCCATCACAAGGCATAAGGACATGCAAACACAATGGCATGACATGGCCAGGCAATGATTGTTAGCACACATGATATATTAATTTAATCCAAAGCAGGGGTTTAACTAGGTGCCCGGGCACTCGCCTAGGCACTCGGGCGAGGCGAGGCGAGGCGAGGTGAGGCTTGAGCACCTTACACTATGATCAGGCGACGCACTTAAGTGAAGTGCCGCTTGGGCGCTCGCTTGAGTCTCATAGGATTTTACCTGAGGATAATATTCAACATATTAGAGATGATGATGAAAAAGATTATTTAGAAAGTGTTAATTCTAGTGGGAAAAGAGTATAAGACAAAAAAAAGAAAAGAAGTCATGATTATTAATAAGGGTAAAAAGGGACCAACGGACTTGTATATGTATCAAGGATCACAACAGAAATAAGGTCAACAAAGAGCAAAATTAAGACAAACAAATATAAGTAATGCCTGTGATAAGAAAATAAAGGGAAGAATGACTCAACACATTGCTCGCTTCTTCCATCAAGCTGGCCTTCCCCTTGGTGCTTGTCGTTTGGACTATTTTAAAGAGATGATTGAAGTTCTTGAAAGATATAATGGGGGATTAAAACCTACAAGTTATTATGAATTACGAGTTCCATTACTAAAAAAATAGTTGGATTATACAAATGACTTATTATGGGTAAAGCTCTATTATGCCAGATCCTCGGACCGACAGAGCACATACGAGTATAATTAATTTTATTATCAATTGTTCTTTAGGAACCATATTTGTGAAGTCAATAGATGCATCATCTTTTATGAAATCTGAAAAAATGATATGAGTTACTTGACAAGTTTATGAAAGAAATTAGTGAACAAAATATTATTTAAGTTATAATCGACAATGGAAGCAACTATGTGTTAGTTGATACGATTTATCTTTTTATTTTTTTAATCTTTTAATTATTTTATGTCTCTAATTTGAGTGGTAGGCAGTTATGTTGGCGTGGTGAGCGATTACACTGCAGCGCTGCGAACTATTCTTGCTTATATTTTTCTAGCAAAAACACATAAAACCAAGGCAAAACATACTGCTAAGCATTTATACAAGCATGCAAAAGCGACAAACGATTCGTTAAGCGAAGATGTTGTGGGTGCGCGACGACCGTTCGTGATAGGTTGGAACTCCATATTGTGCCTCCTCCGCTCGTGGAGTATAGCCAACTTCTCACTCGTCTTGTTCGCTATCGCGCTCCTCCTGAGCGGCTCCAACAGCATGAGAGCGAGTTTGCATTGACAACCCACCTACGGATGCTTAGGGCAATGGTCTGACTTGCCCTATTTTGCTCGATTCACCATGATGCTTCGCCATGGTGAGATTATGAAACTTCGCTGTTTGCTCGAATTACTAACCCGCTCTGATACCACAATGTCGCGAACTTAGCTGAAATTATTTAAGTCGTGCCGCACCGTTATGGCAAAGTCACGGACTTAGCTGGAGTTGCTTAAGATGTGAAGCACCCTTAGGCGATCCTATCTAAGTTATGAAACACCCTTGTGTTATGCATCCGCAAAGGATCAACCTATTTGCAACCTCGCTCAGGTCCCATAGGACCTGTAAAAAGAGCAAGTTAATTAGTTAAAAAGTGAGTGACGGACAAGTCCCGATGTCTCACGAAGAGGTCAGCTTTACAAGCAATTCATCAAACACTTAGTATACAAGAGAGAAAAGAGAGAAAGGAGAAAACAAGGACTTTAGAAGACAAAGCAAACAATCGCAAGTCCACAAACGATTGCTTACCAGGTGTCGGGCGTAATGGCAAGTTCCTGTCAAGTTAACGTGTGAACTTGTATAAATTGATCAACACCCAACACTACCTCGAAGCCCCATCCACCCTTGTACCACCCGGGGGGGTTCCAGGGGTTTGAGCTGGATGACGTTTCACGTCGCACTACGTTCTGCAGAAAATAGGTCGTGACACGCGAAAACGAAGCCATTTTGGGGCAGTTTTGCCTGACGTGGTGAGCGGTTGCACTACAACATTGCGAAGATGTTACGGGACATGTTACGATGAAAGGTTCGTTGAGCGAAGATGTTACGGAACCGCGATGACTGTTCATGATAGCACACAAAAGCGATGAATGGTTCGTTGAGCGAAGATGTTACGGGACCGCGATGACTGTTCATGATAGCACAGCAACCCCCATGCTGATGGGGGCTGTTGTACAATATCTCCCCTTTTCATGCTTCCCTACGGCAACCCCCTTCTAGTAAACAATACGTCCCCCTCCCCTTTCTTCTATCTTGCCTCCTCTTTATCATTGTTACTAGATTCTTTACTCTCCCAGTAGTGCAACCTCCCTCAACAAATGCCTCCTTTATGTCGGTGATCTCCTCCTTTCCTTACAATCTTCCCCAATCTCAATAACCATCCCCCTTCTCTTTCACGCCAGTCTCCCCTCAGTCTTAGCCTATCTCACGCTTGACTGCTTGCCCTCAACTAATCGCCCTCCACTTTCCTCCCCCTTTCATCTTATTACCACTCCCGATAGCATGCAGTCTCTCCGCCCCCACCACACACCTAACAATCTATTCTCGGTCCCCATCATTTGTGATAGCAACCCTCCCCGACATAGCCTCCTCTTTATGGTAGCATGTTCCCTTTTGCTTTGTTGCCTTTGGACTTAGCCGAACTCCATTGCTCTTTTCCACCATTGCTTCTCACCTCTCCATCACCTTTGCAACCCACCGGTATCCCTCACCAAAATTCATTGTACCACGATGTACCGCCCGATATGGGCGGTACGTACCAATCCGATAAGGGATTGGTATGGGCAATACATATTAGTTTGTCGGTATGTCCCACCGTACCATGTGTCAGTATGTTGGTATGTATCGTACTGACGACTGATCGGTACACCAATAAAGCGAATCATGTCCCTCGCTCTTGATTTTTTTCTTGTCATTAATTCTTACTAACAGTAGTTGAGTCTTAGTCATAATAGTTATAAAGTTATAACATTGCTTTCACGCAAATTTAAAATTTCTTAATGGTATGACCGTAATATTCTTTTTCTCCTAACAATTATGGGATTCCCTCTACCTTCTAATTCCTCAAAGATCTTTATTTTTGACCCCCTCATGGAGTATGAGGTTTACTTAGATGATAAAAGCAGACCCACATAAGCATCAGATTTGTACAGCTAGCTGAGATGTAAAAGGCCCCATGCTTGCATCAAGTGGTATGAAGCATCTATTCCACCTTGCATCAAGTGGTGTCATTGTCAACAGTCTTACAATCAAGTGGTATTAGAGCAACCAATCAGCTTTGGTTCACTGGATATTATATATATATATATACATATATATATATATACACATATATATATATATACACATATATATATATGTGTGTGTGTGTGTGTGTTTGTCTTTGTGCGCATATACTATACACTATACACAGAGAGAGGAATAAGACTTCTAAGCATGTTTACAAAATTGCCCGTATGAATGTATGTTGGACTTTTGATCTATTATGATGTGAATAATATCCTTGATAGATTGCAAATAGGTTTATGGTATTTTGTGGATGATCTATTATGTTGGACTTTTGCCAAGGATGCATATTTTTATCATGTGTTCATTTATCATATCTGTTTTTCATTTGATATCATTAACATGGAACACTTTAGTGTAAGAGCATGAGCTGTCCACAGCATACTGGCGTGTTATCTGAATATGTTTGTACCCAAGGTTTGTAATTTTGTACCGTATCGGAGTTTCAAGCTCAGTTTGGTACGGTACGGTATAAGTATACCGAGCGATACATTTCGGTATACCGCTTGGTATATATTAAAAAAAAAAACGATAGCTCTACCCGCGTGAGGAGCCGCACGAAAAAAAAAGGGTCACTCGATTTCCCCGCGCAAAGAAAAACGAAAAAGGCAAGGCGATGTCGCTCGGTTTCCCCGCGCAAAAAAAAAAGAAAGGCGTCGCCTCGCTCGATTTCTTTTGTTGGGGAGAAGAAATCGCTTCTCCCCGCGACGTCGCAGAGGCTCTGTCACCATGTTGGATCTCCAAGTTTTCTTCTTTCTTCTCCCTCTTCTTTCTTCTCCATCACCGACCTCTTTTTCTCCCTTTCTTTCTTCTCCGTCACCGATCGATGCTACTGCCCGATAACGGACGGTCCGTGTATCGGCCTGCTGTTGGACCGATAGTACCGCCCGGTACGGGCGGTATTATTTGAAATTAAAATCTTTATTTGTACCTATATACACCTAAAATCTTTACACCTCCCAAAATGTTGACATCAGCTTTATGCAGATTGAAATTTTTTTTGTCTAGCAGGATATAATCATATATGTTTATGTCAAAGATACATATACATATCAAATGAATTCCATCATCAGATAAGAACAAGGATATGTGACAGCAAGATGCTGTAGAAACTAGTCTAAAATAAATCAGGGCACAATTCATGTAACATGGTCACTCATTAGTGAAACCTAGAACTTAATTCAATGTCCATGTGTAGAAGAGCTGAAATTTAAAAAGATAAAAAAATGAAGACTGGAAAAGAAATGTTTTTACCTTTAGAAAAGGAATAGTTAAATTTGGGTGTTGATGCCTACCAAGGACCTCTAACTCTGAGGATACAGCTCGCATCTGTGGCAATTGACCAAACCAATTTAGAGGAAAAAAAGAGTATTGGCAGTAAATGATAAATAAATTGATTTTTCAAATTACTCATCTTATATATAATTTTAAGAAGTAGAGACACCATTATAAAACCCCAGCAGTAAATCAAAGGAAAGAATGAAACAAAATAAATCAGCAGATATCAAGCAAATAAATCCATCCATGCAGTAGAAAACAGATGAGAACAAATTGCTAAACACGCATGAGAAAAGTTCAAACATACACCAAATTTTAGAATGTGCAATCTCCAGATTGCATCTGATAGAAAGTTACTGCACTATTAATCTCTTTAAACCAAGATTCTTGTATCCACATTTTGCTGTAAAATCCTTGATTACCACACAAGTACAACAATCCACAAGTACAAAAACAAGCCATAATATTCCAACTATTTGGGGTTGACTTGATATTTTCCGAAGCAATTGTAGTCTAACCATGCTGATTTAAGGTATTGTATCAATGGTATTGTCTTAATCAATAAGTTCACCACATGGTCAACCACATCTGAGAATACAGTAATGCTGCTGTATTTACACTTGAAGTTTGTAACATCAAGGAATCAACAACAAATACTTGAGATTCCCAAAGTTCCAAGTATACACCAGTGTAAAGTATATGATATATATTATCCTTACTGCTAAAAACATTTTAGAATTAACCACAATTATGTTTGGAAAAATAACCCTAATGCTTATGTTAGGATGTGGGAGAAAATAAATATGCTACTTATCGATGTGTCTTTTTTGTCCTTATGGCTTCTTTGTAAAATAAGATGACAGCATGGTATACAGATGTCATAATACAAGGAGTTGGAGAAGTGACAAGAAAGTTAAAGAAGAATCACATCTTGGGAACAGAGGATCATGTCTTCCATATAGTTGATAAAAATATATATAAGATGAGATGTAAAAGTATAAAGATGATAGAACAATGTTTAATAGAATGAGCTATAATATAACAATTTATGGTATTGTCTTAGACAGTGTCTGCCATACCGATTCGTACCGCCCGGTATGGGCGGTATGTACCGGTCCGACAGGCCAGCGGTACGCGGACCGCCCGGTACCGGTCTGCACTGTAGCAGTGCTACAGTGCTCGGTACACCTGGGTGTACTGCTCGGTACACCGTACCGTACCGGTACCGAGCCCAGGTCGAAATACCGGTACGGTACGGTATTGCGAACCTTGATCTTAGATCACTTTGTCAAACATAAAAAATTTCCTTTAGAAACCAACGGATGTCTTTAAAAAAACTCTAATGAATAAATAGATTTAACAAACAAATATACTTCAAAACAAGAGTTTGGGGAAGAATTGAGAAAGTCCACAATACATAATGTTTTCAAATCCCATACTAAACAGAATTCCATCACGACTTTGATGAAATTGAAACAAAAAAGGTGATGGTGTGATACCAACTTCTTCGAGAAGAAGTTTCTCACAGCGGAATCATAAACTTCGTAGAAACAAATAAATTAATGGCATATAGTTCATGGATTAATTGATCAAAAGATCTAGCACCAAACTCTAATAAGATTGTTCATTCCACTAATAGAGTTAATTGAAAGGATAACCACAAAACTTCCCCAGCTTGGATGACATCAACTTTGAAGGAATATCATTATTTTTTGCAAAGCTAAAAGGGATAGAGCATGAAGTCTAGCTGATACTACAGTAGTAAATTTCATGACAGGAAAGGAGCTAAAATAGAATTGTCCATTCGTCATCATAATGCTCCTAATATCATAACTAATGGGTAAGAGAAGAAGATAAGGAAAATAGTGTACTAATAAATATTAAGAGATGAAAACTTCTGCTAGAACCCTACAAACTTAAATTCTGATGGTTTTATAATTTTCCAAAAAAAGGACATCTAATGAAGGTATTCTTATCATTAATTAACTCAAATTGCATTCTAATAACACTCCAATAAATAACATAAATAATTCAAAAATACAAATATTATTATATAAAAAACTTTAAACCTAGACATGAGAGGATTTCAGATTCAGATTTAAGATTGTCAAAATAAGACTAATATGAACTCATCCTGCATCATCCACCTTACCCATTGCTTAAATTGAGTGCTCTATTACTAATGGAAGGATCTCAGCCTAAATCATGCACATACACATTTGCCACACCAAGGGTAATAATATAACCTTTTGAAGACCATAATATATGAACTACCAAGACTATTTCCTACCAAACTGGAATCAGCAACAAAACCCAACTCAAACTCAAGAAGTCCACCTCTGTAAAAGCCACTGACCTAATATTAAAACGCAAGGCACCTAAAATTTATGTAAAACATCTATCATAATGGTTGCAGCTATGCTCTTATGAACCAAAAAATTTTCTGGCAATTCCTCTCAGGAAGGAAGAATCAGAGCTAAGGTGGCAAATGACAAGTTTTAGTACAAGGAGAAATTGATTACACAGTAGAAACAAATCGATAAACAACAGAATACATTTGAAACCTGAGGGATGCAATGGATCTGAGGGCAATGTCCTGAGTTTTAGTACAAGAAAAGGTAATTATGTGATACACACAAACCAATAAGGAAATATTTATAAAAAAATTAGAAGTCTATTAATGCTTCAAATATATTGTTGAAGTGGTTTGAATCACAAAAACATTAACAACCTTAAATGGTTCAAGCTTGAGCCATGGAATAATGAGCCATGCCATCTACCTTCAGCAATGCAAAAGGTCATGCCATCTCATTTTGTGAGAGACAGGAACAAAATGAAAAAAAAAATGTTTTAACTTTTTTTTCTACTGTAATAATCCTAAGTCAGCTCCAAAATGCAAATAGGCCAGAAGATTGATTTAACTTTTCCACTGGCAGCAACCTCACAAACTGGACCCCGGTGCATGATCTTTGCTTCAGGTGCCAAAGAGCAACATGATATCTCCAAAAAAAAAAAGAAACAGTAGCAAAAAATACTAATAGTCTATTTAACATGCATACCGGCTCCTCCAACAATGGCAGAATATCTCGAGCAGTACCGACATAGGACAGTATAGCAGCAAGTACATCAGGAACATGGGGATTGATATCCAAATGCCGCAACTGGTAACATAAAGTGTCAATAATATAGTCTGCATTTGCCACAACCAAGTGCCCTACCTGTTCCAAATAATGTAGCATCAGTACATAAAACAAAGAGCTGGTGCTTTTACAGTTTCTCTTTTTTTTGCACTCACGGTGGCATGGCCGGACAAAACAGAAAGAACACGTAGGACAGCATCTGATGCGATTCTTATCTCACTGTTAGAGCAAATCAAGTTCCTTAGTAATAAATAAAGAGAAGAGTGCAAAAATCCACTGCTTATAAAATCTTTTCCAAGAACTATGCTGAAAATGCCTATTCCATCTAAGATCACCTGAACCAATGAACCATAAAAAATAATCAATATCAAGGTTAGGAGAACATTCAAGAAACTGAGTCAAGAACTTAATTGGTGAAAATACATTTCCTGTTGCAGCATTATGGTGTCTAGGAAGAAATGTAATGGAAGATCTAATTCTATTTCATGTTCCAGCAGAGGTGCATTCTGATCCAATGGAATGTCCCACACTTCAGGTGACAAATATTCATGCAAAATGCTGCCAATGGAAAGAATTGTAGCATCCCTATTATCCTTTCCCTCTCTCGTATTCCAAGCTGATCCTTGGCATTTGAAAGTTGTAGACTTGTCATCATCATATGCAAGTTTCTTTTCTTGCAAGGTTTCTTCCCTAGACTTTTTAAAGAATGTTGAATATGTATTAACTGACTGTTCTGATAATCCGTATATTATCTCATTTAACACGCAAACTGCAGAACTTGTCTTGCGCAATAACTGGCCAGAACCATGATGAAAATACCAAGTTTTCCACCGTTCTTTGCCATATTCTTTCATACGAAGCTCTGATATCAACTGGCGAAACTGATCTAGCAAATTATCAACAAGAACTGATAAAAACATATTGCTCTTTTGTCCTAAGGATAAGACAAAAACATAATAATTAAAAACAAAACTTCTATCAGGAAGAAAAAGTTCTTAACTTAATACAACAAATCATCATAAAACTAATGAACAAAGACTGAAAACCTAACTATTACCTGATATTATGGACAGCCCGACAAGTCTAAGTACTCCAGCAAGAGTTAGGTATAGTTTCTGACTGCCAGCAATACCAAACCAAGGAGGCATGTGAGGAAACTCCAAAACACTACTTACATATTCTGAAGGACTTTGCAAATCCTCATCTTGCAAAATAGAAATTTTGGAAACAACAGGAAAAGTGGCATCCTTGGTAAGATTTCTTGGAGAACTCAAGATATTGCCAGTTTTCAGCTCAGCAATGGAAAGCAAGTATCCAGTTGAAAGCGGTTTTGACAAAATTAGGTTATTCATGGAACCAGCAAACCGTGAATTATGACTGAAGCATAATCCAAAACACTCCAAAAAACATGATGCATTGACCTGCCAATACCAATAAGTTCAAATCCCAGAAACCAATTTGCAATCCTATAAAAAGAATAAATGTGGCAAATAAAGTAACATATATGATCAGGGAAGAATAAAGTAGAAATCAGCTACTCTCTGTAAGATAAGAAAAGAAACCAACAAGTAGCTAAAATAAGTTCATTATATGACAGAAACCCATAAATCACAGAAAATAAGGCTTTGAAAAGTGAGTCAAATCAGATTAAATCATTTGGAAGAAATAAAAAATTAACTAAAAACATGTTCACTAAATGACAAAAGCTAGTAAATCACAAAATTAAGGCTTTAAAAAAATACATAAATTGGATAAATCCAATTTGGAAATGTAAAATATCGTCAATTTATGGTTGATATAAATAACTAATTATAACTATAACGCTTGAAACTTATCAGGGTCAAAGTTTTTGTTGATATGTGATTAGCAAGAATTAGTAGTGTTGGGATCAAAATATATTAGTGAAATGAATATGCATCACAAAATTGCCATGGTTACTTCTAATAAACTGAAAACTCAAGCAGAAACAACATACTATCACTTCTACTCGTAGCCTGTATCAACTGACAAAAAAGTAATACACCAACAAGTTTACATTCTGAACATTAGTACTGCCCATGCAAACTTTGACACGGAACATCATAAAATTGCACTCAATGCTTCATGCACCATCATGCTGAAAAGTATATATGCATGCAATCTAGTACCGTGTCACCACTTTACTGAAAAGTATAATACCAATTTTAAGCTTCATGGACCATCATACTGAAAGGTTTAGATACATGCAATCATGCACCATTCATGATGGATCATACCAATTTAACATATATGCACTGCTACAATCTAATAGTGTACCACCACCATTGTAAACCATCATTTAACATGCTGTTTTAACCCCTTATAGCAAATAACCAAATGGCTCTTAATAGAGCTTAAAGTCTGGATAGTGAGTACCAAGGTACGCAATACCGAATGATACCGCCTGGTAAGGGCGGTACATACCGGTCCGACGGCATACCGGTACGCGGATCGCCCGCTACCGGGTGGAACAAAAAATAATAATAAAATAATATATATATATTTTTATTTATATATAAATATTTTAGAAAAAGGCGACACGATGTCGCCTTTGGTGCCTATTTCGGAATATATATATATTTAAATAAATGAGGCGACGTCGTCGAGGCGATGCTACGTCGCCTTTTAAATAAAAAAAAATATAATCTTATATATATATATATATATATATATATATATATATATATTAATTTTTATATATATACCGCCTGCGAGAAGAGAGAGGCGATGTCGCCGAGGCGATGCGACGTATATATATAATCTTATATATATATATATATATATATATATATATATATACCGCCTACGAGAAGAGAGAGGCAACGTCGCTTCGGCGACGTTGCCGAGTTATATATATATATATATATATATATATATATATATATCGAGCGGTATACCGCTCGATATACCGTTCCGTACCGTACCGAGCGAACGTTGAAACGCCGGTACGGTACGATATTGGGAACCTTGGTGAGTACTATGTTCTTTATGCTCTCTCTATCGCAACCAACCAAATGTCACTTCACAGACTTCATGCTCCTGCTATTGTGACATGACATTTGTCTAACTGCAAAGGGCTGAAGAGCTCAGTCACCTAGCACCAAACCATCAGCAGAGGGTGGCAGGATTGTTGAATTGGAATTGCATCAATGGATGTTCTATCTTAACAATGTGTGCACAGTTAAATTAGACAGTAGATCAGTGGATCAGTTCCTTGCAAGTGTGTATGAGACGCTTTTTGGATTGGTTAGTTTCACATGACAGCAGGAGCTATGACAATTCGCAATGTGGTACATAATTGTGTCTACATCTGATAGGCCTGATGTAAGTGCATGACAATAAACCCTATCGTGCAACCAGAAACTACAAAATAGATATTAGCATATTCCATTTTTTCTTTTAAACCATAATCATTTAAGCTTCTTTCTGTAGATCATGGTCATAAGCATCAACTCAAATTTCAGGTTTCCTAATGCGACTGCAAAATCTGTACTTCAAGGCTCAAGTGTGGAAAATTTAGATTCATATTCACTCTCTTAACAAAATCATGAGATTCATCAGTACACCACAAGACTAGAGTTCCTTACCATAGAGGATACAGAATATGATCATTATTAATAACCACGCACTAAATGAGCATGGTAACCATAAGACAGAATGAGTCACAAACTATGTCAGCCAGCATCCTTGATGTTGCCAATTGGTTGCAAAAGATTTTGAACAGGATATGTGAAGCAAAACCATAACCCTTGAATTTTATTTCTTTCCTCTACAGAGAAATTATCATTTATAGTTGTTACCTTAGCACAAACTAAATTGCATTTTACTTTTCTTGTTCCACTAAGTTAGCTTCATAGATAGTGTACTTGTTTGAGTATACTAATAAGGAGGGCTGTTGCTGTTGCTTCCCTTTTGCCAATAAACTATACTCTTGGCTGCAGTCCCGTTTTAATTTTCTTTTGACCATTTTTTGTTATTTAGATCTATTTTCTTTAATCATCTTATTCATGTTCTAGCTCAGGGTTTGTCATGTCAACCTATACTGTCCAGTATAAGTGGTATGTACCAGTCTGATAGGATGCCGATACGTGGACCGCCCTTTGTCGAGCGATACCATCACATGACCTCGTATATGGCGATATGGGATTTGTACCGGGCGATAACGATCAAAATCAGACCATTACCAACCTGTACAAGTCGATAACAGTCGGATTTCAACCGTTATCGATCAAGGGCTGAGATTGCCCTATTTCGAACGGTCAAATTGACCGTTTGAAAAGAGGCAAAATATAGGGAAGGCAATTGCAAAGTGGTTCAATTTCTACAGGATTCTAACAAGCACAACCTAAGGTCTATATTATCAGAGCATAGTCTCTTCTACTAAAAAATCTGGCACGGGAATCTAGCATCCAACACCAAAAGAGATCCACAGTATGTATTTAGATAAGGAGGTGGCAGAACTTAATGATTGGATCAAATCCTTCAAGAGGCAGTGGGACGAATATGGGGTAACATAGATGTACGACAGTTGGACAAGGCCAACAAGAATAAGTATAATTAATTTTCTTGTTTATTGCAATAGACGAGTGGTTTTTCATAAGTCAATTAATACTTTCGACAAGTATCATCCTAGTAGAGGAGATCGGACCATAGTACATTGTCTAGATAATCACCGATAATGGAGCCAATTTCAAGAAGATCGATTTATAATTGATGGAAAAAAGAAAAACATTGTTTTGGTCTTCATATGCAGCTCATTGTATGGATTTAATGTTGAAGGATATTGGCGAGCTACCATTAGTCAACAAGTGTAGCTCGAGCACAGTCGATCACAAAGTATATATATATATCATCATTGGGTCCACTCTTTAATGCAAAAGTATATAAATGGTGAGATACTCAGACCTGTAGTCACTCGGTTTACTATAAATTTCATTGCTTTAAAGTCAATACAACCAAAGAGACAGGGCCTCAAGGCAATGGTCACCTAACATAAATGGTCCGATTCCAGGTATTCGAGATCGGGCTATGGAAAAAAGATAGAAAAGACTAATTCTTTGTTTCAGATTTTGGGATATCGTGAATGAAATCATAAAAGGTGTGGAACCACTTTACGTTGTTCTTTGTAAGATAGATATGGACACGCATCTACAAATGTTTTATCTTAGACATATGTTGATTACAGCAAGAGAGAAGGTCAAGGAAGTATTCGAAGATGATTTTAAGGCCAACCAATACTTATAGATCATTGTTCACAGAACTGAAGTTCATATGGACCAAGATATATCCATAATGCAGTTAAATTCATATTCAATGTAATTTAATTCATTATTTTTAATATTTAAAAAATTTTTACTAACAAAATTATGTCTTGCATCATATAATCTAAATCCAACCATTCAATTTCGATGTAGTCTTAAAACACGATCAGATTTATTATCGACACTAAAAAATATTATATATTGACTCTTATCAAACACTATCGATGCTATGATAGAGGCCCAATTATTCCAAGAAACAATTGGCTCATTCTTCAACGATGTAGCTATATCATGTCATTATAATATAGATCCTGGTGAGGAAAAATTACACACATATTGATTATAAATTATATTTGATATTAATTATTTATTATGTTAATAAAGTCTTGTTTGCATCTTTTTGCAATCAAGTGGTCGCTACATTTTAGAGGGGATGTATCAAATTTAAGGAAGATTGTCATCCGTGCCTTTTCGTAGACGACAACATCTAATGGTTACGAACGTAATTGGTCAACGTTCGTATTGATTCACACGAAGGATCGCAACAAACTATCGTATAGGCGGTTAGAAAAACTAGTATATGTCTACTATAACATACAACTAAGGTTGCGATGTGCTGAGCTGGACAATGAGCCAAAGGAAACAAAGATTAATCCCATCAACCTCCAATTCTACAACAAAGATTAAGAGTCGATGCTAGAGTGGGTCGAAGCGACGAAGAACCAAGAGGATCTTCTACTTGATAAGACGAGAGATCCTCAACGTCCTTCGTATTTTATTATCGAGGCAATAGGAAAAGAGGAAGCACATCCAACCCAAAGAAAGATCCCCCTCAGTCAGAACGTGGCAGAAGGAGTCGGACAACATCGAGTCAGACTACTCTAGGAACTAAAAACACCCAATCGTCGTAGTTGTCCGCCTAACGTACAAAGGCAAAGGCAAAGGGTAAGGCAGTAGCATCAGTTGCACCGTTGGAAAGAATCGAGTCGGGCGACAAGACACCTTTGCAATCGTATTTAACAAACCTGCTTGGTCTAGAGACATAGTAGAGACATGGACAGTAGTGCCTCGACCGATGATGGTGGCGACACCGGGGAGTCGATGGTCCCGTCTATACAATTTGATGGTGGTGCATAGATCGAGGAGCAGTATTTTACACATACCACCCAAGATTGAGATTATGGAGCTCGACAAGGTATTGGTTAAGTTTATGCATGGAAAGAAAAGGGTAAGACAATGGATAATTTTGAACATATGCAATAAAGCCTACAGGATGTAAACACGAAGTGAAGCTCATCGTATTCACAACTGTCGTACTATGGAGAATCTTACGTCCAACAATAGTATGATGATAGTTGGTCATATTTCTCCAAGCAACAGTGCGTAGATCGACCTTACGATATGAAGCAGTAGATCAATAGCGAAAGTAAAAGTTATGACATTCTGTATGCTCCAAACCAATACATGCCACATAAGTCCTTGCCACAGGAGCCGCCTCGGACATGTGGTTCACGACAATCAAATTACGACCATCACCACATTGATGCACCAATGACATCCAATGTATCAATACACTGTCGTGGGATCAATTTCAGGATTGGATCCTGCAAACATATCATAATGATATCCAGATACATAGGATCTAGAACCCCGATCCATTGCCCGTGAACTCTCGTCGTTCTTTTTGGTGGTAGAACTAGATATATCCATCGATTAATTACTTAATTGATTTGAATCTTAAAGTTTGAGTTATTTAAAAAATAATTTAATAATTCAAATCATTTCTTTATAGATAGCTCAATATTAATGGAAGGATGATCCGCAGCGTACCACAAAGCTACTCCTCAAAGCTCGAAAAAGAATATTTTTGCTATTCTTTTCTAATTTACATTATTTTTGCTAAAATTATACTAAATTTATATTTATTTCCAACTTAAAAACACTAATCTAACTTTTTTTCTATTTTTCAGGTATTTTTAGAACTATTTTCGATTATTTTGGGCATATCGTCGGTATGTCTCGGTACGTACTGTACCAACGTATGGTCGGGACACTAGTACGGACTGAAATTGTAAACCTTGTTCTAGCCAAAAACTATATTAAAAGATAAGCTCCAAACCATTTGTAGAAATGGGTTGAATTACCTTCGTAAGGCTGAAACAAGTATATTTGCCCTCTCTTTAAAGTTCATTATTAACCATGAAAAGGAAATAAAAACATAAAAAAAAAAGGGAATAGATACAAATAACACACTGTTTAGTAGTTAAATAGCACTGTATGTCATGTAAATAAAAGAAAATTTTATCACAAGAATAAATACATGCAAAGGATTTTGAAGTCAAAAACACAAATAAGAAGGTCCCAATACACTACAGAAAATAAATAATACATTCTCTGGAAACAAAAAATTGTGAACATCTGTACTTACAGGAGACTGAAGGTAATTTACTAAAAGGTCTGGACCTGCATAATAGACTAGAGAAAGTAGTTTCTGAGCATGTGACAAAGCAATTGTCTTATCACTTCCAAGAACCACACGTGGAAGCGCTTTGATGAGGCTGCCAACAAGTTGAAAAAGTAAGATTCACTGCAGCAGCACAAAAATTATCTATTTTCTTAACTAACTAATAAGAGAACAAACCTGGTAAATATATCAGCAATTTCATTTTTGGTTATAAATTTCTCACCCAAAACAAATAAAGATTCGAGGGATTCCTGTGCTACCATGGACACAACATCTGCATCGTCACAAACCAGCATGCACAAACACTCCTGCAATTATTATATACAAGAAAAGGAATTAGCAATAAAATTCAACCCAAACTACCATGTCAACAGGAGACAAACCTGCACATACTATTATTCTAATGCTCCTGTCAACTAAACTATCACTTAAATGAAATTATGAACCATAAAAGTTAACATGATTGCACATAAGTTTAATGGCAGTGCTAATATAATGCAGGAGTAGCATAACAAAGACAAAGATCTAAGAGAAGTATAGAACAAGATCATAAAAAAAATTGTTAAAATTGAACCACCGAATTTTACTCATTATCACTATTAACAACAATATAATTCATGACATTGTACAGTTTAAGCATTCATAAAATAGCCACAAAAGAAAGGACAGCAGTTAGATTTTCAAAATAATCAAACTAAGCAATTAATAATATATATATAAGAATTAAAAGTCAATACTGAACCAAGTCATAATAAGAAAAGTTTTAGTTGAGAGAAACCATTATGCCACTGCTCCATAATGATAGATCACACACAACAACTGAACCTAAGACAGTATACTCACCAAAAGCATTAATTTGCTTCTTTTCAAGGTGCATCTGCAATTCAACAGAAGCCCCTGTATGCCATCTACAAGTGCTTTTCTGACCTTTTCTGCAGGATGAATACAAAGCTGAAAATGACAATGAACCACTTTATTGTCACAGATGAGAGGATTAATAATGGATCCCATTACCCACGAAACCTCGAAGAAAACAACAAAATAAACAAATAATAGGGAGGATGATAATACATACATGTGGAAATGCAGCAGACATTAATTTATCAACATTAGAAGAAGTTTCATCAGTCCACTCCTTGGAACGATGTACGAATAAAGTTCTTTCGCCATTGCTATGATCAACTATCTTTCGTTTATGATCATCGTTGATAGCTTGATTAAACGAATCTCCAATCATATTTGCTGACTGAACATGACCATTTAAAGGTAAACTACGAAGAGCCTCTAGAACAGATTGGGTAGAGTTATTTTCCATGGGTGCAAGTGATCCAATATCATTTACAGGCATGTCAAGGGAGTGCAGATTTGCCTTATCGTCTAAAACAATAATCAAGAACTCAGTCAAACCACAAATAGCCTGCTCGATGGCCACAGAGCTTCCAGCAGCACCACTAATCATATTTTTTGATACATATAAGGCCTTTGCAAAACGGCTTACAACGCCCGGTAGAAAGAAGGCAAGTGCATCAGCAGTACCAACCTAAGATATCAATCAACATAAACAACACAAACAACATCAAGGATTACAGGTCCACAGCGAGAATATGTAGAACAGTTATGATGTTGGAGACAATTAAGTACAGGTTTGCCAAAAAGAGCAAGGCCAGATCAATCATGAACCTAACTTGCTTTCACCATATTAAAATAACCTCATAGACGAGAAACATAAACATATGAAATAAAGAAAAGTGAACTAGTGCACACAGCTCACCATGGTATGCAGTACCGAATGGTACCACCCGGTATGGGCGGTATGTACCGGTCCGACAGCATACTGGTACACGGACTGCCCGGTACCGCTACAGCGCTACAGAATTACACCACAGTAGTGCTACAGTAATAAAGAAAATATATAAAATTGTTCGGTACACCAGGGTGTACTGCTCGGTATGCCCTGGTGTACCGCTCGGTACACCGGTACCGTACCTTACCGAGCCAACCTCGAAACACCGGTACGGTATGGTATTGCATACCTTGCAGCTCACGCCAGTGTTAGGTCTAGAGAGTACCAATGTATGACTAAAAAATTCAACATAACAATAAGAAATATCATGCTTAAAAATTTAAAGAATGACCATAGAGAGCAAAAATATGATTGCATACAATATATTTTATATATTTAACTAATACCAACAGATTATTCGAAAATATCTAGAAACGAGTCAATTCAAACACTAGCATGAAATCACATATCAATTTCAAGTTCTTGTAACTGAAAAAATAATCACCAAATAGCTTTTTGACATTTTGGCCCAATGAAAAGAACTAGCTACTTTTGTGCAGTGGCTACAGCATGCATAGATGGGTAAACCCCGATATGCAATAAATAAGAGATGAGTCTGCTGAATTAGGTAATTGGTTCCAAAACGATTACTATTGCACAAAATATGATTAAAAAGATACATCATACGCAAGAAAAAAAATGGTATTCCACTCAGTAACACATAAATTCAACTAGTACAATTATTACTACGAATTAAAAAAAGGTGTAGATGAAAAAATAAACTACTTGACAGCACCTCTCAAGTAAAATCTTTCAAATTCCTGACATAAAGTGGTCAAGACTCAAAAATCCCCCCTAATGAGGAACTATGACATGATTCCAACAACACTAACCAACGGAATAAGTACAGATATTGAAGAGATGTGTATGATCAATTAAGCTACTGCATTACAGCCTCTTAGAACTCATTGAATGTCCACTAAAATCAGGGTAATTCAGATAAATTTTGTAAAAAAAGATAGACTCATGTTGGCTCTTTTCAGTTGCTTCAAATATAGAAATATATACTCTTCAAAACTCAAATAACTGAAAGTCAGACCTTACTTCAAGCGATTTAGACTCATGTTGGCTCTTTCCGCTTTATTCCTACCAACGTTGTCAAACAAGAGCTGTCCTCCAATAAGAGTAGGTCTCAGATGCTAAGAAGGCCCAAATTGACCAGACCTGCCCTCTTATGCCTAATAAATGATTAATCATTCAATGACTAACACGTTCCTTTTTTTTTCTTTTATTAACATGTTCCTCTGTTTTGCTAACATGCTCTTCAAGGGCTTGCTTCTTGTTGCAATCTCATCTAAGTAGGTTACAACAACTTGCTATGGAAGAAACATAAAATAAAAAATAATCCAAAGAAGCTCTTAATAAAATTTGAGGGAGGGAGGGGAGCACAAGACCACCTAATTTTAGCTAATCATGGCATCGACGGAAGGTGTAAGAGAAGTTGAGATATCTTCTAGTTATATGGTAAATAGTCAATGACTCCACTAAACATATCATCATAGTTCTATCCATTTACATCAAGACTCCTGTTTAAGCAGGCTGATAAGCTACCTCCTAGGCAACAGAACAAGCATCTGTCCTCCAAAAGTAACACATACGAGGAAAATTGAAGAGCTTATAGCCAAACCCAGTCCAGGTGAGTACCTGGGCAAGTGCCCACATGGGTGCCCAAGATATCTTTTGAAGCAATGTCTGACAAACTTTGTATAGTTTTAACAATGCAATACATGCCTCTACATGTATCCAACTCAAAAGTGTCAAATATAAAACAGTTCATATGTCAAACAAAGCCATCGTAACTTATGTTTCATATTCCACAAAGTCTACACTCTACAGCAACACCTAGGTCTTCTCAAACCTGAGCATTGAGAGCTTGTGAAAACTTCATAATTAAGTATACAACATGTGACAAAGAATTTATATACGTGAACATATATCACTTGAATATCACTTGTAGGATATTATAGGAGATCAATATTCATGATACCTTGGCAACAAGGACTCGAAGGGTAAGAAATGCCTCTTTCCGGAGATTTGCACTTCCACGGTGTCCTCTCAGTGCCTCAAGTTCAGCAGCCTTTAAGAGAACAAGAGATATTATTTTGGACATTTATTTACATCAAAATAACTAAAACAAACAGCTCCGGAGAGTGACACAGATAAGTAAGTGAAATTAGATTACCAAAACAATGCAACAATAAAATAAAATGAATAAAAACAAAGCATGAATGACTTACTTGAACAGGAACTAGCAGAGCAAGGTTGTAAATTGAGAAGCATCGCCCTAAAGCATCTTATTATTCCTTCACGAAATTCTTCTGATGCCTCAGAATGTGAAAGCATAGCTCCAGTGGTAATTTTCTTTAGCACCACAACCATCTGAAACATTACATTTTTTATGTTGTTTCAATTCAAATTTTAATGGAACTAACAACACTAACATCAAGTTGCAAAGCTGAAAAAGATTAGTGTGTATAGTTTTGGTGGTCACAACCATTTGGTTCATTCCAATTAAAAAAGATGAAAGCTACATAATGGTTCAAAGCAAATTAGCTATAAGAAAAGAATTTTCAAAAGAAATGCATGCCTAATTGCTAGATTACAAATTTATAGGGGCATAAATTGCAGGAAAACAAAAAAATAAAACAAAAGGACTCTATGCATGCAACTAAGAACAAAAGATGAAAATATAGAAAGATTGTTTCATGGTCTAAACAGCAATCCCCCGTTATGTGTACGTGTCATATTTAACCTCGTGATATTTCCAATCAATTTACAGATTGTGGCCGGTCCTATCATCAAGATAAACTAAAAGGTAAAAAACCAACAATCATCAAGAAGCACAGACCTGATTCACAGACCCAAGATGGCATTTCTTTAAAAGTTCTTCAAGGCACATTAGCATCCCTTCTGCCACAGAATCACTGATCGCATGCCCACCTAATGGGGAACCGGCATTCCCGAAACCCCCATCCGAGTCAGCCTTCTTCTCTTCTCTACACTGCACCGCCGCATCCAGCAAAAGGAGAAAAGGGAACAAGGTATAACTGGGCAAACAATAGAAAACAACCCGATCAAATAACCCATCATGAAGAACATCATAACTCCGACCCAACTTCTTGGACGCAAAAGTCAAAACACTGGAGACAAGGTCTCTCTGAGTCAAATGGGTGACAAGCTGTCGGGGATGTGAGGAGAGAGCGTACTCGAGAGAGGGCTGCAAGGCGGCGGCGGGGGCGCTTCGAATGAAGTCGGCCATCTCGACAAGGAAGGAGGCATCGTTCTTAGGGTTGCGAATGAGGTCGAGGAGGCCGAGGCAGTAGGGCTTAAGGCGAGAGAAGACGAGCAATAGGCTTTCCTCGGAGGGGGTTTCTTCGCCCCTCCACTCCAGGTCGCCTTCTTGCCCAAGGGGGGTTTTCTGTAGATGGGCTCGCGAGGGTTCAGAGAATTCTAATTGAAGAGAAAGTATTCTGTAGATGGGCTCTCACCCAGTTACTGGGCTTCAGACACCGATTGAATGGACCAAACGAAAGCCCAGTAAAACCGGTTTAGGGTTTAGGGTTTAGGTTCTAGGGTCTAGGGTCTAGGGTTTAGGGTTTAGGGTTTAGGGTTTAGGGTTTAGGGTTTAGGGTTTTTAGGGTTTAGGGTTTAGGGTTGAGGACAGATAGATCCAATGGAGTTCTCCCGGTTCAATAGCTCCCCACTCCCTTCATTCCTTCTCCTCTTCCTTCTTCACAAGCTTCCCTTATTACTGAAGTAATATCCTCAGAAATACAACAATCTTCTTTATCTAGTGCCACTAATATATCTCAGCCTATCCCGACCCTAGTTGATGCCTCTCCACCACCCATACCAATAACACAACTTATAGTTCCTATACATCCAATGACAACTTGCTCAAAAAGTGATATCTTTAAACCACGTTAGGTTCTCGGCCTACATGCTATCACCGAATCCTCTCCCGAGACCAATGAACCCATCACAATTACTCAAGCCCAAAAATCTCTTCACTAGCGTAAAGCCATGTGTGAATAATATGATGCTCTACTCTATAACTTCACATTGACTCTTGTACCTTTTCATCCTATACAAAACATCATCGGGTGTAAATGGGTCTTCCGAATTAAGCGAAATCCCGATGGGTCCGTTGATCGATATAAAGCACGATTAGTAGCCAAAGGATTTCATCAACGACCTAGAGTTGACTTCACAGAGACTTTTAGTCCTGTAATTAAACCCACAACAATTCGGTTTATTCTAAGTTTGGCCATCTCTAGAGGCTGACACTTACGACAACTGGATGTTAATAATGCCTTTTTACAGTGGACTCTAACTGAAGATGTCTTTATATAGTAATCCCTTAGCTTTGTTCATCACCAATATCCGAGATATGTCTGCAAATTATAAAAAGCTATTTATGGATTTTATCAAGCTCTAAGAGCTTGGTATACTGAACTTGGATCATTTCTAATATCAATTGGCTTCATCAACTCCAAGTCTAATATCTCATTATTCCTACGATGACAACATGAAAATACAATATATCTTCTAGTATATATAGATGATATTATTATTACAGACAATAATCCCTTGGAGATTCAGACATTTAAAAAAAAATTGACTGATCGATTCTCCCTCAAAGATTTAGGACCCTTGAGCTATTTTCTGAGAATGAAAGCAACATTTATATCCTTAGGTCTCCTCCTCTCACAGAGAAAATATATTCAAGACTTATTATCAAAGACAAATATGTAGGATGCAAAAGAAGTTGCTACTCCTCTCTCTACTAGTGAATTACTCAAATTATGTGATGACAACCCTACCACGAACTCAACTCAATACCGACAAGTACTTGGCTCTTTACAGTACTTGGCTCTCACCCGTTCATATATCTCATTTGCAGTTAATAAATTATTTCAATACATGCACCAGCCTTCTGCTATGCATTGGTCTGCGGTTCGATATCTTAAAGGGACCCTTAATCATGGTCTCTTTCTCCGCAAAACCACTCCACTTCATCTTCATGCCTTTGCTGATGCTGATTGGGCAGGAAACTTTGATGATAGAACCTCCACGTCAAGGTATGTCGTCTTTCTTGGGTCTAATCCAATAAGTTAGAGTTCTAAGAAGCAAAAGACAATGGCATGATCTACAACTGAAGCTGAATATCATGCTATTGCTACCGCTGTTGTTGAACTCAATTGGGTCATAAATCTCCTCAAGGAACTCAAAGTCAGCTCTACCTATACTCTTACAATATATAGTGACAATATTGGAGCTACCTACTTATGTGTCAATCCAGTGTTCCACTCACGCATAAAACATATTGCCATCGACTTTCACTTTGTGCGAGATCAAGTTGTCAGACATCAACTTCGTGTCTCTCATGTCCGTACGGATGATCAACTAGCAGACTCACTCACGAAGCCTCTAGCCCGCAAACTATTTTTGTTGTATCGGTCCAAAATCGGTATCCTTGACAGGAGCTCGATCTTGCGAGGACATGATAACAGAGAGATTTCTTCTGATAATAGAGATTTCCTCAATTGCATAAGAAAATCTCTTTGCTTAGTTAAAGAAATCTTCTCTTTCACATGTATAAATAGACTTCATGTGATACTAATTGGAACGTGCTTTTCTCTTTACCTTTACAATTTTATTCTTTATTCTTTCATTTTATCAGTTTTCACACTCCATGATGCTAAATTTCAATCAACTTGGGATGGTCATAGATAGTTTGTCCTCCGTATATAAGACATTGCATGAGTATTGAATTCTTCGGGTTGACAATTTTCCTTGTCACTATGAGTTTTGTACAAACTATTTCGATTGTCAAGCAACTCATCCCTCTTTGCACAATCTCATCTTTTGTTAAGTACCCCCACTTGCATTAAGTTTCATTAAGTTTGGTTGCTAATGACAAGCTATGTCAGCCATCCCAACCTTTGCATGCTATATGTTCTTCCTAGTTCACTTATTTTTGTAGTGCCTCTTGCGCGAAGGATTAGTCATTCCTTTGAATACTAATATCGGATGCCCACTCTTATAAGTGACTTATTTTCCTACATCTCTATGCTCATTTCCCTCAAACGAACAGACATACTAGCTACCCACAATATAACCTTGCTAGGTCTCTCATATTTGCATGTAAAGATTTTTTAAGTATGCTTGTCTTAGGTGGTTTGGTGTAAGTTGTGCGGCACCCTTATATATCCGTTCGTAAAAGATCAACATCTTCATAACCTTTATGGTCTCCTAAAGTTCTACAAAAGAAAAACATGTTAAAAATATATTTAAGATCCCACAAATAAACATTTCTGATAGATAATGTAAAATATAAAGATAGACTTCACAAGCTCTAAATGATCGTACAACAAATGGTTTATGATAGTCTGTCACGATAAAAAATCCTCACATAACACTTCTGCATAATTAAACAACGAACCAATCCTAAACACTACCTCAAAAGTCAATCTAATCTTGTGTCACCTAGGTAGATCTTGAGTGCTGAGATGACTGATATTTTGAACTGTCTAAATAATTTTATCTCTGTACGAGTCTGAAACGACTACAAAAGTCAATCAAAAACCTCATGCTATCTAAATCATGAATAAAATTAAAAAACATGAACATAAAAAGATAATTATATCAAATACTTTATCTTATCTTTAATTTATTGTTAATCGAGATTCATCACTGCAGGAAAAATATAAAAAATGGAAAGAGTTAATGGGTCTTGGAATTGAAATTGAGTGATAAGTTAAAAGATTATTTATATCCATTTATAAATTTAAAAATAAAAATATTAAAATTAGAAGAAAAAAATTTTGCAATTGGTAATTTTTTCACTATTAACAACCGTTGCTATTTGTTATCCTCACAAACCCCCCTCCCCTCCCATCTCCTCCCACGCTCTCTTCCCGTCGTCATCTCCACCTCCCTCCCCCGTCCCTCCCTCCACGTCCTCCCCCACTCTCTCTGCGCTCCGCCTCCCCCTCCCCCTGCCCCTGCCCCTGCCCCTCCACCTCCTCCCCCTCTCTCTCCCGCCTCTGTCTTCCCTACTCTTCCCCCCTCTCCCCCTCTGCCAGTTTGTTTTGGCTTGCCAAGAGCCCAGTTGTGATTGCATCAGCCTCAGAGGGGAACCGGAAGAGGAAATAGCCGCCGGCCATGTCCAGAATTAAAGGGCATATGGAGGAAGACCATAGTTTGAACACTAGCTTTCAGAGCATCACGAGGAGGAGGAAGTTTTCCTAAGGAATCTGCCCCCCACCATAAGCCTAGGCTTCCTCTATTCAGGTTACAAGGAGTCATCAAACTCAATAAAATCTTGAGAAGCATTTTTTATACGATCGAAAACTCCAGAAGAGAGGAAGCAGAAGGATGAAGTAGAGGAAGGAGCTTTGCCAGGAGGGGCGCCAGGATCCGGTGGCCCCGGGGCAAGGGGAGACGAGGAAGCCCGGGCAGCATCACCAGCGCCATCCACCCACTTATCGTCAGACCGGCCCGCGCCTCCCGTGCCCTTGGTGCCGGAGCTCAAGGAGGAGTGCACGGTAGCGCCGGCGCGCTTGGCACCGGAGCCCGCCGAAGAGGGAGCAGCACCACCAGCGGCCTTCGCTCGCTTGTCGCCAGAGCCGCCCGGAGCGCCAACACAGCTTTACAATCCTTCACTCTTTTGCTCCTTTTACTGGGTTTTCCTTGATCAAGGGAGAAAAAGGGGCACAAATCTAATATGGAATTCTTATATTACGAAAAGTGAGGAAAAGAAGCGGTGATTACAAAGCACACAGTTCGGTAGCTTTGCGTTGGAGGCATTGTGGGGAACAGGCACAGTCTGTAAAAGAAAGCTGCGGCACCTGGTAGTGGGATCCGGCGTCGGACTTCACCGACGAGAGCGCAGCGCTGTTCGTAGCTAGGGGAGACAAGGGCCGAAAGTGCCATAAACTGTACGCTTTCGAACGTGGCAGTTGCTAATGGTGAGTCATCAGAACATGGTTGCTGGAACCACGGCGTACTCCTTTTTGGAAGCGCCAACCCAAATCCGGCCCGCTTTTGGACCTCTCTTCGGGTCAATCAAATGATCCCCGATCACAGTAATCGACGGTTGAGATCAGCTTGGGTTTCTTTTTTTAATCGTATTTGTTTATTCGCCACGTGGAATTTTCTTTTGCGGCGGGTTCGAATGCTTCGAGGCTAAGCTTGCTGTCTCCCGGACCACGCGGTGGGGCTCGTCCCTTATGCTTCTTCCCCTCTGGAAGGCGTGTATATATACCGAATCCCCGCGGGCTGATTCCATCCATCCAACCAAACCAAAAGCACGCTTCCTTTACTTTACCCTGCTCACAGAAGGGAGAGCGAGGAACAGGCGACGGATCGAGCGCGATATGGAGATGGGAGAGTCGGGAATCGAGAGTCTTCCGGACCTCTGCGTCGCTCACTCCATCTCCCTCACGTCGCCCCGGGACGCGTGCCGCTTATCCGCCGTCTCGGCCGCCTTCCGCGGCGCCGCCACTTCTGACACCGTCTGGGACCGTTTCCTGCCCACCGATTGGCAGTCGCTCGTCTCCCGCGCTGTCTATCCCGTCGAGTTCTCCTCCTCTTCCTCCAAGCGGGATATCTTCTTTCGCCTCTGCGATCCCATCCTCATCGACGACGGCAAGATGGTTAGTACAAATCCCCTCACTCTCGTTTTCTACAATTATGTTGCAGCAAAAACTAAGCTGTTGTTCGGATATATCTCTAATCAAATTCAGCAAAAAAAAAAAAGTTCTTTTATTTGGAAGAACAAGGGTATACTTTGATCATTCCGATTCCACAAAGGTGTTGTTATAATGTTGTCACCTATGATCCATCCCATCGAGCGTCTTTCACTCACATATTGATATGTCTCTTGAAATTGATTTATGTTCGTCTTTGCAGAGTTTCTCACTGGACAGATCGAGCGGGGCCAAGTGCTACATGCTCTCCGCCAGAGAGCTGTTCATTACGTGGGCAGATACTCCGCAGTATTGGACGTGGGATTGCCTACCTGAATCCAGGTATGTGGTAATCTCCCACACTTTCTTCCCTCTTCGCATCGTAACTCTGAAAACCAAGCCTTTTGTTAAGAAAATGGGTACATTTTATTAGCTCATACACGAACTTCTGATCCATAGTTCTGTAATCCCAGTCTTACTTGAGGACTTGTAGCCGGTACTCTCATTACATAGATCCATTTGACGTACTCATTTATCTATTATGCTGCATGCTTGATGTAGTCTAATTAGATCTATTTATAAGCAATACCTGCATGCTATCTGTGTTACAGCCTCATTGGCATGCTAGAATGCATAGCCCAGCTAATATATTACATGATTGTTGATGGTAACTTTCCCCGTGGAAGGTTTGCGGAGGTTGCTGAACTGATCGACGTATGCTGGTTGGAGATTCGTGGCAAGATCGAAAGTAGAATGCTTTCTCAGAGAACAACCTACGCTGCCTATCTCATCTTCCGAATCTCCGATGTATCACATGGTCTCGGCTATCCGCCCCAAGAAGCATCAGTGAAGGTCGGAGGGCATTCGTCGACGAAAACGGTGTGTTTGCAGCCAAGTGACATGCTCAGCCATATGCATGCACGGAGGGCCAGTGCTTTGTTTGGGTATTGCGTACGCTGCCGCCGGTTGATGATGACTGCGGAAGCTGAGGAAGCAGCAGAGGAAGCCGAAGAAGTGGATGGAGCCCCTCAGGCAAGGAACGATGATTGGATGGAGCTGGAGCTGGGTGAGTTCTACATCGACGAGGGAGATGATGGGGAAGTCAATATAAGCTTGTTGGAGATGAAGGGAGGCGATTGGAAGAAGGGTCTGATCATAGAGGGAATCGAGATAAGGCCTAAAAACAATAGGTGAAATCTTCGAGTGATCATAAATAATTTGTCTATTCGCTTTCACTTTTGGTGATCAAAGAATCTATGTAGAGATTGTGATTCGTCAAGTTTGCAACAGTTAGCATGCTGATGTAACTGCGTTTCTTGTATAGCTTTTGTTGCTTGGGCGGAGATTGAGATGGAACGCATCAATTTGTCTTGTTGTGAGTTGCGTTCGAAAGACAGAAGAAACTGTCCTTTTCAAGCAAACGAGATTACACTTTTTCCTGGCATCAGACTCATTACCCCACCAAAATAAGAGAAATTCTAGCAACACCATTTCATTTTTTAATCACCTTGTTGGCTACTCAAACCATCGAAGCGTATGGCAGATCATTCCGAGTCGCTCCTTCCTAGCCGATTTCTTTTCCTCATCCTTTTCTTTATTTGACAGCAGCTGGTTGATAATTTTTAATCTGTTTAAACAGATGCAATTACTGAGAAATTGACTTGAACTCTCTTGGCGCAGCTTCGGGTCTTTGTCGGGAACATAATAAGAAGACTGTCCTTCCAAGGGGCTTTGGCAAAACATGTCTAGATTCGATTTTGACACCAGGGACGATCATTGGTGGAGGTGCAGTCGAGCTGTCTCTTGTTGCGTGATGTGTGTGAAGGCGGGACAGAATGGAATGACAGTATGCACTGTCCACAGGAACGATGATGGTAGAGGGGGATTGACTTGTAGAAAACTAACTAGTGAATGATTTATCCACTGCAAATGTTCGAAATTGGGAGAAAATTATTCATCGCCGCATATGTTGAAATCGATATTGCCATTGTAAGCGGAGGTCATCTTTAGATTATTATGAAGTTCCGACATGTTTATCTTGCTATATGTTATTCCTTTTAAAGTATTAATTTATTATTTTATATTTTAATTGTCTGACATATCAAAGAAATTGAAGCTTCTAAAAAAATTAGTAGAGATTTATAAAAATTGAAACTATAAATGAATAACATTTTTTTGATAGATCATATTAAAAGCTCTTTTATAATAAATTTAGATAATAATCGAATTAAATTGGAGAATTATTCTGTGAGATGGTTATGTCAAATCGTCAGCCAATCTATGTATGTCAATCCATCGACTGCTATGGTATTAGCTCATGCTGACATCAAATGCTTTTGGTTGATATATCCTTGTTTATACTCGTTGAGTTCCATAATCACCTCTTCTGCCCACCACCTATCATATTTAACAACTTATCGACCATCAGTTTTTGTGCCTTCAAGTCAACGTATCAAAAGGACAAATAGGTTCGTTCGTGAACGTTGACATACACGTGTACCACTTGAACGTTATCGGACGTGGTCAACTTTAGCTCTGTAATCCGAGTTTCTTGAACGCAACCCGAGTTCACTCTGTTTAAGGTGGGTGTTAATGTGGGCCGGGCTAGACCGGGTTGTCTCAACCCAAATTAATTACTTCGGCATTGGTCGGTTCATCTGAACCCACTCTGTGAACCTGATTTTCCACAAACACCGGATATGACGGTGCGTCGGCTCAACCCGGGCTCGCCCAAAATCTATTTGTACCCCGAACGGGAAAGGCACAAGGGTTCCTCTCGGTGTCTTTCGCCCTTCCCTCGTCACACCGCCTCTCCCATCCTCCCAATCTCACCGGTGACGCTCTCTGTCTCAAGGGTTGCCGGAGCCCTCCGCCTCTGGCCGGGGACTCGACCTCTCAACCCCTGGTTCTTCGATCGGAGATCGGAGGAGAGGAAAGTTGGCTCGCGATGGCGGACGACTACGCCATGATGGAGAACGACGAGGACGATGAGATCACCCAGGAGGACGCCTGGGCGGTCATCAGCGCCTACTTCGAGGAGAAGGGCCTCGTGCGCCAGCAACTTGACTCCTTCGACGAGTTTATCCAGAACACTATGCAGGAAATCGTCGACGAGTCCGCTGATATCGAGATCCGTCCAGAGTCTCAGCACAACCCCGGCCGGCAGTCCGATTTCGTTGAGGTTGCCCTCTTCTTCTTTTCCCTGCTCCGATTGCTTCCTATATGTTGTAAAAGGCGCAGTTGAAGTGAGAAGAGGGTTTGATTCCTTGGTTGACTGAGATAGAGGACTAAGTCATGTGGTTGGATTGAATTTGCTTCAGCAAAAGGAATTATGAATGAAAGAACATAACTATACTGCAAATTAAACCTTTTTATACGGTAAATTACTCAATATTAAGTAGAGAAATTACATGACAGAAACCTTCAGGAGTTGGCCTAGGCAGAAATTTAACCTCTTTAATAAATGATTCTGAAATGTTCACTTTACCATTATAAGATAAGTGGCCCACAACTGTTGCTCCTCTTGCTAGTTTTAAAACTTATGGTGTTTAGAGACGAAGCATCGATTTCATTTTCTTTGTATCAACTTGAGCCTGATGGCATGCATAAACTGTGAATTGCTATGTTCGTTCACGTTGCTTTTTTGCCCTTTTCCCCTTTTTGGGGTTTTGTCATAAGGGTTCCGTTCTATTGTTCTTGGGGTGTGTAACAGGAGGTTCCTTGGTCTCATGTGACAGTTGTGGAATGCTAGGGTGTAAATTCACTCCTGTAAAAATAATAACAGTTTGGGCTGTTGCATTTTACTTTAAAATCATTGATCTAGGTTATTGTAAAGTGAATGTCCTGTGAATTGAAATAACTTGTTCCTTATGGATTTCCCCTTCCTATGTCAATCTGCAGACTATTTACAAGATAAGCTTTGGTCAAATATATTTGAGTAGGCCAATGATGACTGAATCAGATGGTGAAACTGCGACATTATTCCCCAAGGCTGCGAGGTTGAGGAACTTGACTTATTCGGCTCCACTGTATGTTGATGTCACTAAAAGGATCATAAAAAAGGGACATGATTGTGAAGAAGTTGCAGAGACTCAAGATTTTGCAAAAGTTTTTATTGGAAAGGTGAAGAATAATTTTGTCTCATTTTCTTTGATTGGATGTTATTCCATTCAGCACTTCATATCTCTTTATCTTGCAGGTTCCTATAATGCTCCGTTCCAGTTATTGCACTTTATATCAAAATTCGGAGAAGGATTTAACAGAGCTTGGGGAGTGTCCTTATGATCAGGGAGGATATTTCATCATCAACGGAAGTGAGAAGGTGTTAATTGCACAGGAAAAGATGAGCACAAATCATGTATATGTATTTAAAAAGAGGCAGCCCAACAAGTATGCCTATGTAGCTGAAGTTCGGTCTATGGCTGAGAATCAGAACAGACCAGCAAGCAGCATGTTTGTGCGTATGCTTTCTCGTACTAGTGCAAAAGGGGTAAGTTTTATTACACATGCACTAACTTCCTTTTGCTTTCGATTGCAATCTTTTATATTTCCTGGTGTTCATGTATATATACATATTTTGAATGTTTATGCTCTTTGTATACCATATTCCTCCTGATAATGCAATTTTTCTACCACTAACAGGGTTCATCAGGTCAATACATTCGAGCTACTCTTCCATATATCCGGGCTGATATTCCAATAATAATCATCTTCCGAGCATTGGGGTTTGTAGCTGACAAAGATATACTGGAACATATATGCTATGACTTTTCTGATACTCAAATGATGGAATTGTTGAGACCATCCCTGGAAGAAGCATTCGTTATACAGAATCAGCAGGTAGTTTGTCAATTCATTTTTTCTTTTATTGTGGTGCATATTCAAGTTATTTCAGTTTTTCTCCTATCTAATTTATTTTTTCCTGCATCTGTTTGTTGTTCCTCTTTCTTTTATGTATATTCTAAAGCTGAAGTTGATGTCTACAGATATGGATTGGTTCATCTCTATGAAAATTCTATATTTAGTCATGCATGATGCATTGATTTCTCATATTGACATCACAATCTTGTCTCTGATGGGCATTGTACTTGAAAGGTCTTTTGGTTGCTGTTTCTTCAGCTTATGAATCTTAAGTAGGTCTTCCTCCGCTAAGAAACTTTTAGAACTGACACCCCAATTCTTCCTTCTGTGGGAGGTGGGCTGCCTATATTTCACTTCATCATTGTAGTTAGAAAACATACTAGCTGTACTTCCTCAAAGGATGGTGGATTGATCATAGGCAAAGGTTTAAAAGTATCCTGAAAGGATGGTGATTGAGCTTGCCCATAAGCTGCTAACAGCTGCAGGGAGTAGTTATATAAATGCTTTGAGGTGGCAATTTTCCACCCAATAATTCTTTAGCAACTATTATTAATGTTGAGTATGACACTAAGGTAGCAAGCAAATAAATCATATATAATTATCATCTATGACCTATCTAACCATTTACCATATGACTATTACAAATTTTTTTTAGACCTAAACTTGCAACACCTCGTTTTAGTCGCACATCGGGTGTGATGAGTATTTTAATTGACTTATAAAGGTCTAATGAGCTTAAACATTTTGGGCCAGTTATCTCATCAGATCGGATCATACCAATAGCTATTATGGTATTAGAGCCAACTAGTGATTTCAATACGCGCTCAAGCGCTCGGGCAAGGCTAGGCGAGGCGAGGTCCAAGCGCCTCGTTTCATTTCCAGGCGGCGCACTTCAAAGAGGTGTTGCCTAGGCGCTCGCCCGAGCCCAAGCGTCGGCTTCGGGCTAGCGCTCAGGTTAAACTAGGCGATCGAACCAGCGTTCTAGGTTTGGTTCGGTCTCCGATGCTTTAGTTGGTTAATCGAACCACCTAAAGCATCGATATCAGCCTTCCTCTCGCGACTTCCAAACCCTAACCCTGCTCGTCGTCGCTCATTGCTGTCGCTGTCACTATCGCCGCTCCCGCTCCCACAGCTCGCTGCTACCGTTGTCACTGCCATTGTCGTTACTCACCGCTGTCGCTCCCGCTGCCATCGCCTCTGCTCGTTGCTACCGCTGTCGCTACCACTGTCGTTGCTCGTTGTTACCGCTACCGCTACCACTGTCACCACTCTCGCTGTTGCTACCACTGTCGTCACTCACCACTCCCGTTGCTCGCTGCTACCGTTGTCGTTGTTGCTTCTCTCAGTCAGCAGCCTCGATTTTCCTCTTACTCACACTCTTCTCACTTTGATGGTATACCGTTAACAGTATATTAACAGTATACTGCTAACTGTATACTAGTAATAGTATTTTAATTTATTAGATTAATAATATATTATTTTAATTTTAATACCATTAATTTTTATTTATTTGAAATTATTGTTATTGTTTTGAATTTTGAGACTTTTTGTTAATGTGATATTGTGATTTTACAATATTTTCTTAATTTAATATCATATTTTATTTAAATAATTATATTTATTAATTATATTATATATTTTTATATTTTAACGTCTCGCTTCGCTCGGGCGAGTGCTTAGCGCCTCAGGTGTTTTTGGACCTTGGCGCCTTTTGGCGCCTAGCGCTTTTTAAATCACTGGAGCCAAGTTCCCGAGGACTATTGGACGGGGCTAGCATGTATATCATGCTCCAAAAGGAGCCACCAATAGATTAGGCCTCAGATGTGCTATGTTAATGTTTGATCTGAGCTATGCTGAACCTAGATTAGTATGTCAAGACTTTATGTACAAGAGACTATGATCCCCATGATTTAATCCCATATCAAAAGTGGGCAAGGATTTTGATTGACCTATACATACTACTATAATTTTAATCTTATGAATTTTATGCCAGTGATTTAGGGTTAACAAAATTAATAGGTTGGTTTTCTCATCACATCGAGCCATGGCGAAACTTCTCTCAATTTTACCCAAAAATTCAGAAGGCTCTTATCTCTTCAAGCTAAATTGAGATGTATGAATACATGATCAAAGCTACCTTCTTGAAAGGATATCCTCTCTGTGGTTTTTGTATTATTCTGCATTTTAGGATTTCAATGTAGTGAGAATGATACCTTGAATTTGAGATAAGCGGCATCACAACTTCTGTTGGCTTGTTCAGGTGGGGTCTGTTTGAGTAGTGAGGCTTGATGTATCTTAATATTCATGTTTATACAGTTGAGGAATGATGGTGTGGTCGAGGTGCAAGATGATCTTTTCTTGAGAACCTAAGCAACTTGACCATGGTGTTTGACAAATCTTTAAGATCATATAGTTTAAGGAAGGTCAAATTTGGTAACTGTGTTTAGCAAACACGAAGCTGTTGTCAGTGCAAAAGATGCATTCTTCAAGAGGCAAAGGAAAAAAATGAATGGTTTCTTTTGAAGGGCATGGAAAATTTTCTATTTGTCTCCAATATAATTGGTCTAGTGCTAGCATTTAGCAATTGAGTGGTGGCAGGGAAGCACTTGAATTCTTTTTAATGTATAAGAATGCCTTCCCTTCTTGGTTATCATCCTTAGTAGAACATTCTGTAACATTATTGTTACTTCTCTTTGGTTGTAAAAAATTAGGAGTTCCTTATGAGTTCACATTTTGTATATTGGTCATCCTACAATTGATTAGAACAGATCTCATCCATTGTCTATGGTTAAACTGTAGTCTGCAAACTCATTGTTTAAATTTGAACTTAACAAGGAAACCCTTAGTCTAAGGTTAAATTTAATCAACAAACTCATTGTCTAAGGTTAAACTTAATCAGCAAGCCACTATTTTTGTTATATTCTTGAACATGTATGCTGCAACACTCGGTATTTTGTAACATAGATGTTACTTATCCTAAAGTCCCTTATGGGTTTATATCTTGTAGGGTGGTCGCTTGATTGCAGATGATAGCTGAACTCATCCATCATCTAAGATTAGGTTGCATTCTTTGAAGCACAACTGTTCGCTAATTAAAGTTTTAACATTATTGTCCAGGTGGCATTGGACTATATAGGCAAAAGAGGAGCAACTGTTGGTGTCACTAGGGAGAAGAGAATCAAGTACTGAATATTTTTTACTCTTTCATTAATACTTATGAGTTGCATGCTGATGTTAGGTAGCAAATGATCTGTATTCTTCGGTACTTGATATATGTGCTGCTGATTTGTGTGTAGGTACGCGAAAGAAATTCTTCAAAAAGAAATGTTGCCTCATGTTGGTGTTGGTGAATACTGCGAAACCAAAAAAGCTTATTATTTTGGGTGGGGTGTCTTACCTTTGTTTTATAGTAACCGTGATGGAATATGGAATATTGACATTTGTTTTTCCTCTATAGATATATCATTCATCGTCTGTTGCTGTGTGCTATTGGACGAAGACCTGAAGATGATAGGGATCACTATGGCAACAAAAGGCTGGATCTTGCTGGTCCTCTACTTGGTGGCTTGTTCCGAATGGTTTGCCTTAATATATTGTGTATTAGTAAATTTCTTTACCTTGTTTGGACAGTTCACTTTTATTATAGGTTTTTCCACATGCAGCTGTTCAGAAAATTGACAAGGGATGTGAGATCCTATGTTCAAAAGGTTTTTGATCCTTCTGTCAATCAACTTTATTTTCTTTTAGACATTCACCACTTTTTTGGTGTCTAAACTTGGTTATTTTTGTGATATGATAGTGCGTTGACAATGGAAAGGATGTAAACCTTCAATTTGCAATCAAAGCTAAGACTATCACTAGTGGTCTGAAGTACTCTCTCGCAACTGGTAATTGGGGACAAGCAAATCAAGCTGGTACTAGGGCAGGGGTTTCACAGGTCCAACCTTCTATCTGTTTCTATCATACATTTTGTTGCCTGTGTAACTAATATTTGGTAGATGATTCAACTGGCAGGTGTTGAATCGACTGACATATGCATCTACACTCTCCCACTTGCGAAGACTAAACTCTCCCATAGGTCGTGAAGGTAAATCAATTTAGCCATTTCTTTGAATTCAATTTTCCCTGATGTTGTTTAAGTAGTCAGATAATTCCTTTAATGATATTCACTTTTTGCTAGTTTGTAATTAGAATAATTTAATGATAATTTTATTTATATATATTTTTTATTTATCAGGAAAATTAGCAAAGCCTCGTCAGTTGCATAATTCTCACTGGGGCATGATGTGTCCTGCTGAAACACCTGAAGGACAGGTAATTTTTGAGAAACTTGCATCATTGTTAATTGGAAAGTATGGGTCAAACGCTTACTCTTATGGGAACTAGAAACTTGGTTAATGTAGACTAGCTCTTTTGGAGCTTGTGATTAACTTTGTTTTGTTTATTTTTAACACAATATTCATTGTTGATGTATATGCTCTGTGGTTGTGACAGGCTTGTGGCTTGGTTAAGAATTTAGCGCTCATGGTGTACATTACAGTAGGATCCGCTGCACATCCAATTTTGGAGTTTTTAGAAGAATGGAGTACTGAAAACTTTGAGGTAAGTATTATTTATTAGCAATCTTTTATTTTTTTCTCATTCTGAGAGTTGAGATGACAAAAATGGCATGGATAAGTACTGGAAAGATCTATTTTGCTGATTAAGTTATTGCATGGTTTCAACTATTGCAGGAAATATCTCCTGCTGTTATTCCACAGTCGACTAAAATTTTTGTCAATGGCTGCTGGGTTGGGATTCATCGAAACCCAGACCTCTTGGTCAAGACCTTAAGACAATTGAGGAGACAGGTCTGAAACCTTTATCTGGATACTAGTATAAATGTTTATTCTCTATGCAGTTTTGCCTGGTCTGTAATTATCTTTTTTTCAATTATTTTTTATGATTGCAAGGTTATTTACACTTCCTTAAAACTATTTAGACATAAGCCTGTCACAAAGGAGTTGTCATATTTTTCTACTTAAACTTTTGCTAGTAAATCAAACAACTAGGCTGACATAAATCAAGTTCATAGGAGATTTCAAAGCAGGAACAGCTTTTCAAACCTAAATTATTGTCTTTAATACTGTTGGGCTTTCTATATAATATTTGTCCATGGAAAACTCATTCACAATTTATCAAACGTTGAAGACCAACCTAATTTCAACAACCTAAGAACAAGCAGCTTCTGTGAGAATAGATATTTTGAACTTTGTTCCACCTTCCTATGGTTAAATGTGATGCAGGATTTAAATGTGAATAACTTCTATTAGTTTAGGAGGTATTTTGCAAAGGTAATAAATTGCCATATGCAAAGTCTAAATTCCATTCAAGTGATGACACTGGTTGGTAGTCACATTGGTATTGTTCTGGTACCCAACTTATGGGCACTATGAGTTAATACTTTCCAGACCAAGAGAAACAGACAGAGAAGAACGGGAGGAGGAGCAAGGAGGCAGATCAGGACTGGGCGAGGGGGGAGGAAAAGGTAAAGGAGAACAAAAGGTGGAGGAGGAAGCGGCAACCTGATGAAATAGTGGGATATGGTTAGTCAAGGCAGTGGAGCGTTAATGGCAAGATGAAGGGGAGGAGGGAGGGGCAGGTGAGGAGGGAGAGAGATAAAGAGAAAGAAAGGGAAACAGAGATATTGGAGCATGTGAGGAAGTTAAAATAAAGGAAAAGATAGCTATCAAAAAAATAAAAAATGCTAGGGGTATCAGGTGATAGGATTACTAACCATTAACGCTTATTCAGGACCAGACTGGATGAAGTGATGCATCTAATCTGTTGGTCAAATGTTCAATACTAGCTCATGGCCATATTACAACATATCCAATATTACTAGTTTGATTTTTTTTTTATTGCCAAATAGAATTTTGCCAGGTCCACGTCCCATTTTCTGTTAAACTGATGATTGTTGGTTAATACAGACCGGTCCGATTAGTTTTGTAATCTATGGCCCCCACATGGCAACATTTCCAATATTTCTAGTTTGGTTTCCTAAATTGCCAAAAAGATGAAAAAAGGAAGCCAAATGAAAAAAAAAGAAAGAAGGGCTTGATTGAAGATTTTAAGAGTTGATTCAAGGATCTTTCATATGCGAAAGTTTATTAATATTGAAGATTGTACAAAAAAGAAGTCTACTGATTAAATATTTTATTCAGGATTATTGTTTGTCAAAATATGAAAATATATCTTCTTTAGAGAAGGAAAGATTTAGGGATTGGTATGTCTTATTTGTGAGTATTATTCTTTCTCATTTTTGTAATTTTTCATTGTACTCGGGCCTGGGGAATTAATATAATTAAAAGATCATAAAAGGACGGAACAAAAGCAAATTTTTTTGCAATATGCACCAGTAGTGTGACAGTACAGTATAAGTTCTAGGCTTTTTGCTGATTGGTTCCACTATTGCAAAGCTGCCCCAAATCGAGAAGAACATTCTTTTCCAGTCTCTTCAACCAATCAATACAACCCCCATGAGATAACTTGGGTAACTGCTGTGGTTTTGACCGAATATTTAATCAATCGAGGAACATAGTGTGATTTCATCATTTGTGTATCTATGTGTGAGACATGTGGAGGTATGAGACATTTGTCTCTAGGAGTTACACTTTGAGCTAGAGTGATTATGATAGTTATCCTTTTTTAATTATCGTTTCCAATTATTATCTTTGCCTTTCTCTCTCTTTTTCTTTCCCGCTTCTCAAATTAAAGAATATATGTTTTTTCTGCTCAATATGAACTTCTCCTATAATGAATGGCATTGCAACAGAATATAATTTTTAGTCCTTATCAAGTTTGTATTCTTTGAGGCATAGATCTGGTATTCTATAAAATAACTTTCTTTAAAGGACAATATTCTATGACAATATTATATTTCATGCTGTTGCTTTGTTTATGTTTGCTGTCTTTGCATGATTGGGCAGGCTATGGTACACAGTCTCTTGGGTTGTAACATCTTTAATATTGTTGCTATATGTCTTATGATTCTTAGTAGGCTCCATGAGCATCCAGTATGCGATTATAATTATTTATTCTCTTGACCAATCAAATCTCTACATAGTGATTACTTTCTATTTCATTTTTGTTCTACTTAGCCATGTCATCATCTTTTGTCTGTATGTTTATAGAAAGTGCTCCATTTACCATGATTTTTCTCTCACAGATTGATGTCAACACTGAAGTGGGAGTTATACGAGATATTCGTCTCAAGGAATTACGGCTTTACACAGACTATGGTCGCTGTAGTCGTCCACTATTTATTGTTGAAAAGCAAAGGCTGCTGATAAAGAAAAAGGATATTCGAGCATTACAACAAAGGGTATCGTTCTTACAGTAAAAGATCAATTAGATCTTTTCTGAAGGTTATAGTTTCATTTATTAACTTTTGTGTGCTTTTCTCCCAAATAGGAAACTCCGGAAGAGGGTTGGCATGACCTTGTTTCTAAGGGATTCATAGAGTATATAGATACCGAGGAAGAAGAAACTACAATGATTTCAATGACAATTAATGTAAGCTTCCATATTTTTGTTCAAATATCCTCTTTGGACACATTTTTTAGTTATTAATAAGGGAAGATCTTTTCATGTGAAAACAAATGACATTGCATTTGGTTAATACGTCGAAAAAAAGATGGCCACTAGTGCCTGTCCCATTAATTAAATTTTACATAGAAGATGTGTAGCATAGTTTCCCAAAAGCTGCACCCAGTTTCATGATTCAACAATCAGAATCTTTTTTGGTAACACAATACCCTAGATGAGCAGTCTTGATATTTTTTTTACAAATGAATCATACTTCATTGTTACTCAACATTCTGTTACCTTTGAGTAAAGAGTTACATGATTATTCTCTAAGGAATACAACATTCAATTCGTGTTTTTAATTTTGAGACCAAAGGATAAAGATGCAGTGTTTTGAGGCTAAGTAAGACGTAGAAGATATAGAATCTTCTTACTACAAAGAATTTTCTGAAAATTTGGACACTAAGGTATTATATAATGATTTCATGTTATATCAACTAAAAAGGTGATATTTGTTTCCTGGCATGCTAGAGTGCCACATTAAAATGGAACATACATAGGTCTCCATGGTAGAAACTTACTCTTGGTTGCATAAGTGGAAGTTATATTCATTATTAATTGGTTATGGCTGCACACTTCAGGATCTTGTGAATGCAAGGCAGAACCCAGAGGAAGCGTATTCTGAAACTTACACTCATTGTGAGATCCACCCATCATTAATATTGGGTGTTTGTGCATCTATTATTCCATTTCCTGACCACAACCAGGTATCTGTTAAACGCTACTAAGCATCATTTGCTCCTTGTACTTGTTACTATAGCTCTTCTAATTTGGTTATTTGTTATCAGTCACCTCGTAATACATATCAATCAGCTATGGGTAAACAAGCAATGGGAATTTATGTGACAAACTATCAGTTACGGATGGTATGTATAATCCAACTTCTTTACAGTTTGTTGTATCAAGTACACGGGGATGCTAATTTGTAAGGCTTTTTCGTGCAGGATACGTTAGCTTATGTTCTATACTATCCGCAGAAGCCCCTTGTTACTACTCGTGCAATGGAGCATTTGCACTTTAGACAACTTCCAGCAGGCATTGTAAGAGTACTACATTTTTTTTATTATGCTGCAACAGAAGTCATTAAGATATCTTTGTTTATCTCATAATTGTATTTTCTGTGTAGAATGCTATTGTTGCAATTGCTTGCTATTCTGGGTATAACCAAGAAGACTCTGTTATTATGAACCAATCTTCAATAGATCGTGGATTCTTTCGATCATTGTTTTTCCGTTCTTACAGGTCTAAGATCTGAACCATTCATCTTTTGATTGATGATTGGTCTTCAACATTATATTCTACAGAAAGTATATTTAATATCAGTGACAACCTATTTTGCCAGGGATGAGGAAAAGAAAATGGGAACTCTTGTTAAAGAGGATTTTGGGCGTCCAAACAGGGAAAACACCATGGTCAGTTTTTAAGATTGGCCATGCATTAGTGACTAATTTTTCTAGTTTAGGAATGTGGATTTATATTTTCCTTAATTTCAGGGCATGCGTCATGGGTCATACGAAAAACTGGACGATGATGGTCTTGCACCTCCTGTGAGTATCAGTAATTTTCTCATGCACCCAGGCCTGTTAATGCCTTTTTCTTATATCTAGTTAAACCCCATTGTACCAGGGTACAAGAGTCTCTGGTGAAGATGTTATAATCGGAAAGACGAGTCCAATTCCTCAAGATGATGCCCAAGGACAAGCTTCAAGATACACACGCCGTGATCATAGTACTAGTTTGCGTCATAGTGAAAGCGGGATGGTGGATCAGGTATTATATTCACCACCTCTGCTGTTATTTGGCTGTCGCAATGGAATATCTTGGAAGTTGAAAGCTCTTGGTATTGGATGCAATTCAGTTTTGTTTATCGAGCATGCATCATCTGCAGGTTTTATTAACTACAAATGCTGATGGTTTGAGGTTTGTGAAAGTGAGGATGCGATCTGTTCGGATACCTCAAATCGGTGATAAGTTTAGTAGTAGACATGGTCAGAAGGGAACAGTTGGTATGACATACACACAGGAGGATATGCCGTGGACAGTGGAAGGCATTACACCTGATATTATTGTAAATCCACATGCCATACCTTCTCGAATGACCATCGGTCAGCTAATTGAGTGCATCATGGGAAAGGTTGCTGCTCACATGGGAAAGGAGGGTGATGCTACCCCTTTTACTGATGTCACTGTAAGTATGCTGCTTTGACTTGTAGGTCACTTTGGTGCTATACTATTCCATTTTTGTCTCTTACACCAGTGGTAGAAAAGGGGGAAACAGGTAGAACTATTGTTCGTTGTTGATCTTGGAATTTGGAAAATCTTGCTGTTTCTGGATTTTTTGGTAATGTCTTTTGCTTTTAGAAGTTTCTAGAGATAATTTGTTCTGGTCATCTCTAGAATAATTCCTGCATATCCTTTTCTAGTGCAACACACAATACCTATATATAAGTCCAAGATGGTTGCACACGGTCACTGTGATCTGTCTTGAAGTGCTGAAAACCCTCTTTAAAGTATTTACAATTGCTTAACCTCTGGCTGCTAAATATAAGATCCTAATCTAGATATCCATGTGATTCTATGATATACTGGGATATGAAGGTGATGCACTTAAAATATTTGCTAAAATAAAACTTAGTACTCTTTTGAGTAAAAAATTCTTGAAAAAATACTATTTTTTTTCCTTCATAGAGATTTGTGCACATGAGAAAATAACCTCCCTTTAAGTGGAGATCTGATATATCTGCATGCTGCAGAATTTTTATGTGTATTATGTGTAACCTCTTCTTTCTGGTTGGAATGCTTGTGACTTATATTCTGCTATCATGAGATCCTGTCAGTATCTAATGGGTCAACGTAGGTTGTTTCTTCTTTATGCGTCTTGTGTAAAAAAAATTATCCTTTGTGTTCAGTGCTGACTTATCCTCTTTCAGCATGTTCAAAGTCTTTTTTGTCATGTATTGTAACCATGTATATATTCCCTTTCTGAAAATAAAAACTTTAATGAATTCAGTATCCTACCAGTGGATGCATATACAAAACATGGGGGCACAGAAAGTATGATAAAACCTTCTAGAATTACATATCTGAATAATTATACGTATGGTACTGGATGAAATTTTTTTTTCCTTCCTCCATTACCTTTTCAGGTTGACAACATCAGCAAGGCTCTTCATAAGTGTGGCTATCAGATGCGTGGTTTTGAAACAATGTACAATGGTCATACTGGACGGAAGTTAACTGCTATGATATTTCTTGGTCCTACTTATTATCAGAGATTGAAGCACATGGTCGATGATAAGATCCATTCTCGAGGGCGTGGTCCTGTGCAGATACTTACCAGACAGCCTGCAGAAGGACGCTCTCGAGATGGTGGTCTTCGGTTTGGTGAGATGGAGCGAGACTGCATGATTGCACATGGTGCTGCACACTTCTTGAAGGAACGGCTGTTTGACCAAAGTGATGCTTACAGGGTTCATGTGTGTGAGAAATGTGGACTAATAGCTATTGCCAATCTTAAGAAGAATTCTTTCGAGTGCAGAGGTTGCAAGAACAAAACTGACATTGTTCAAGTAAGATATTTTCCCCTCTTTTTCTCTAAGCACAGTGGATCATAGTAGTTCAAGGCCTTAACAGTATATGTAGGTGTTTGCTTGTTCAAAATGCTGTTACTAGTTATGCTTTTGTATGTCTTGAGAGCTGAGCCAACTTAGGTATTAGGTTTTATTGATAATTTTTTGAATATTGATATTGTCAAAAACTAGCCATTTATAGACATAACTAATAGTAAAAAAACTGGACCTTTCATTTTCATGTCCCCGACCACTCCAAAACCCACAACACAGTGCGATGTTTCTTTGTCCATCTCATTTCTTTTAATATGCTTCAATTCATCTAATTTTTAGCTTTTTTATTTTTTATGAAAGTTCTCTGGCATGTATAATTGTTGATAACCATCCTCCCTTGTAGTAAATACAAGCTTGCTATCGAAATTTGTTTATCCAAAGTTTTAAAATTGCCTGAATCTCTTGTGATCATACAGGTGCACATACCTTATGCATGTAAGCTGCTATTCCAAGAACTTATGGCAATGGCCATTGCTCCTAGAATGTTGACCAAGGAACCGAATCCAACCAAAGATCAAAAGAAGAAATGATGATCAACTGTGCTCTCATCCATGCAAGTTTTCAGCTTTTAGAGAATACCCTGCTCCTGGATCAAGGAACTGCAAAACATTTGCATGTTTTGTAATCTTGGGCCCCGTATTATGTGTGAGACACCCAAATCGCAGTTTAGTCCAACTATTGAGGCTATGAGCACAAGTACTTAGTTGGATCAGTCTTTTGTCATAGACCTCTGAGGAGAACGGAGCAGTAATTTCCTCTGTTGGAGTACTAGTTGAAGGCTATAGTTAGAAAAAGAAAGCTTGATGCAGAAACAATGGTGCTTGTTCCATTCTAGTTATATGTTTTTACAAATCTATCAGACATTAATAGTTGTGCTACACTGCTAACCATGTGAATGTCTTGTCCACGTTGACTGTGGTTCTATCTGGAACATCACAAGGGACACCTGAATTGTGTAATAGTACTCAAAAAGTTGGCATAAATATCACGATGATCGTATGTCACTGTTGCTAAAATATTTTCATCGTTTTGTTCAGTTGCATTAACAATTTGAGATTTGATTACATAAAATATTTATTCTTGTTGCGTAAGGGTATGGATACTGAGTGAATGCGGGACCCACTGGGGCCCAACTGTTGCATCCAGAGGTAAACCAGGTACGTTGGTGGGTAAGCATTGTGAGTGGAGAAAGGGTTGGGCTGCTATCTCGAAGAGGCGAGGCGGTTTTCCTTGCGCAAGGCCGACCGCTATATGACCGAAAACCCGAAGCCCTAGTTAACCCCTTTTCCGTTTGGAGCTTCGACCTCCGGAGTAGGGAGCGTATCCTTCCTCTCGCACCTTTTCCTCTTCTACGCCTCTCTCTGTCGGCGGCCGGCACTGCCTTCTTCATTCGCCTACGCCCCTTTGCCTGTCCCAATTCCACTCCCTGGAGAATTCTTACTCTCTACTGCGTAGTCTGCTGTGCGGCCGCGCCATCCACCGCCTCGAACTCAGGTAAAATACTGTTCTTCCTCCGCTTCCTTGGAAGAATTTCTATGAGTTTGTGGTTGATTTTGGTTTCTTACTGGTTGTTTTGGTTTCAGTTTGGATGTTTTGGATGGTGCTTCCTCATTTTCTCTGCAGTTTTTTTGTTCATGATCTTAAATTTTTTTTCCCCTTCATTGCTCTTCCTGTAATGGTCGATTAGGTTTTGATAGATTATTCGATGTCTTTTTTGGCCATGTAGGAAGAGATCTATTCTGCAAACCCTAGCGTTTACTACCAAGTCTTTTATTTATGTACAGACTTCTATATTCGAAGCTTTTTTGCAACTCCAGTACAAACCTAATCGAAGCTTCTATATTTATGTACAGACCTCTATATTCGAAGATTCAATACAAAAGCTTTTTGCTGTAACACAGGGTTGTTTTTTTTTCCTTTTTTTCTTGTGCATAGAGTCAAGAAAGGAGTTTCGTAGACACAGAAAGATCTTCAACAAAATTTATTATTTTATGCTTCTTTTCTTTCGAATGATGACAGATAGTCATATTGTTACACTAATATTAATTTTGATCTTTTAGGTTATACTATTATTTTTTATTAAAAAATAATAAAATTAGGATGCTTACATCAACTTGTTATCTTTTTTCAGATTGTTTGCACATATTAAGTCTCTTTTTACACGAATGTCACCTGGTAATTTCTGATGGCTGATCACCATAATGGAAGTGCAAAACCACCAGCCTCTGCGGCTGGTGCTTATACAATCAACCTTGAGAACTTCAGCAAGCGCCTCAAGGGGTTTTATACTCATTGGAGGGATCATAAATCTGATCTTTGGGGTTCTACAGATGCTATTGCAATTGCAACCCCACCTACTTCTGAAGATCTTCGTTACCTTAAATCCTCAGCACTGAATATCTGGTTGCTTGGATACGAGTTTCCTGAAACCATTATGGTTTTCATGAACAAGCAAATTCATTTCTTATGTAGCCAGAAGAAGGCCAACTTGCTTGGTACCATTAAAAAGTCTGCCCAAGAGGCTGTTGGAGCTGATCTTGTAATACATGTCAAGGCAAAAAGTATTGATGGGGCATCCCTGATGGAGGAGGTTATACGTGCTGTTCGTGTACAGTCTAAATCAGAGTCTCCTATTGTTGGATATATTTCAAAAGAAGCACCTGAAGGGAAGCTACTTGAGAGCTGGGCTGAGAAGCTAGGCAGTTCGACCTTACAGCTAACTGATGTAACAAATGGTTTCTCTGAATTGTTTGCTGTCAAGGATGTCACAGAGCTTACCTGCATTAGGAAGGCAGCATATCTAACTTCATCGGTGATGAAAAATTTTGTAGTTCCAAAACTTGAGCGGATAATTGATGAGGAAAAGAAGGTTTCTCATTCTTCCCTGATGGATGATACAGAAAAGGCAATACTTGAGCCATCGAGGGTCAAGGTTAAACTGAAGGCAGAAAATGTTGATATATGCTATCCTCCTATCTTTCAGAGTGGAGGTCAGTTTGATCTTAGACCCAGTGCTTCCAGTAATGATGAAGATTTGTACTATGATTCCACAAGTGTGATCATTTGTGCAATTGGCTCACGTTATAATAGTTATTGCTCAAATGTTGCTAGAACATTTTTGATCGATGCAACTGCAATTCAGAGTAAGGCATATGAGGTGCTTCTTAAAGCTCATGATGCTGCAATTGGTGCTTTAAAGCCTGGAAATACTGTTGGTGCTGCTTACCAAGCTGCGTTAGCAGTGCTTCAGAAGGAAGCACCAGAGCTTATTCCATACCTTACAAAGTCAGCTGGAACAGGGATAGGTCTTGAGTTTCGTGAGTCTGGGTTGAGTTTAAATTCAAAAAATGACCGTTTGTTGAAGGTTGGGATGGTTTTTAATGTGTCACTTGGTTTCCAGAACCTCCAGTCTCAGACTAACAATCCAAAGACGGAGAAGTTCTCTTTGTTGCTAGCTGATACTGTTATAGTAAGTGAGAAACCTGCTGAGGTCTTGACTGCAGGCTGCTCCAAAGCAGTTAAGGACGTTGCTTACTCATTCAACGAGGAAGAGGAAGAACCTCCTAGAGTCCGACCTGATCTGAATGGCAGTGGAGTGCTTCCTTCCAAAGCAACCCTAAGGTCAGACAACCAGGAGATGTCGAAGGAAGAGTTGCGGAGACAGCACCAAGCAGAGCTTGCTCGTCAAAAGAATGAAGAGATTGCCAGGAGGCTAGCTGGTGGTGGGTCTTCAGCTGCAGAAGGGCGAGGTCCAGTAAGAACTTCGAGTGAGCTGATTGCTTACAAGAATGTAAGTGATATACCGTTTTCTAAGGAACTAGTGATACAAGTAGACCAGAAGAATGAAACTATCCTATTACCAATTTACGGAAGCATAGTGCCCTTCCATGTTTCTACTGTGAAGAGTGTGACCTCCCATCAGGACAACCGAACCTGCACTATCCGCATAATATTTAATGTACCTGGTACACCATTTAGTCCCCATGATGCGAACACCCTTAAGTTTCAAGGTGCTGTTTATTTGAAAGAAATCACATTTCGGTCCAAGGATCCGAGGCATAGCAGTGAAGTGGTACAACAAATCAAGACCCTTAGGAGACACGTCACATCTAGGGAGTCAGAGAGAGCTGAAAGGGCTACTTTGGTTACCCAGGAGAAACTGCAGCTTTCTGGAAACCGAATGAAACCAATAAAATTACCAGACCTGTGGATACGCCCCTCATTTGGCGGTCGTGGAAGGAAGCTTACAGGCACTTTGGAGGCTCATGTTAATGGATTCCGTTATTCCACATCAAGACCTGATGAGCGAGTTGAAGTCATGTTTGCAAACATCAAGCATGCCTTCTTACAGCCTGCAGAGAGAGAAATGATTACGCTGTTGCACCTCCACCTGCACAATCATATCATGGTGGGCAACAAGAAGACAAAAGATGTTCAGTTTTATGTGGAAGTCATGGATGTTGTGCAGACTTTAGGCAGTGGGAGGAGATCAGCTCTCGATCCTGATGAGATCGAGGAAGAACAGCGCGAGAGGGATCGGAAAAATAGGATAAACATGGAATTTCAGAACTTTGTGAACAAGGTACAAGATCACTGGGCACAACCACAATTCAAAGCTCTTGATTTGGAGTTTGATATGCCTCTGAGAGAGCTTGGATTTTATGGAGTTCCTCACAAGGCTTCGGCTTTCATCGTTCCAACTTCCGGTTGTTTGGTTGAGCTTATTGAGACACCATTCTTGGTGGTAACCTTGAGTGAAATCGAGATTGTTAATCTGGAGAGAGTGGGGTTTGGGCAGAAGAATTTTGACATGGCCATTGTGTTCAAGGACTTCAAACGGGATGTTCTTCGCATAGATTCTATTCCATCCTCGTCTCTTGATGGAATCAAGGAATGGCTCGATACAACAGATCTGAAGTACTATGAGAGTAGACTGAACCTCAATTGGCGCCCGATCCTGAAAACTATAACTGAAGACCCTGAGAAGTTTATCGAAGATGGTGGATGGGAGTTTTTGAACATGGATGCCAGTGACTCGGACTCTGAGAACACTGAGGAGTCAGACCAAGGATACGAACCGTCTGATGTTGAGCCAGTGTCTGCTTCAGATGATGAAGACAATGAGAGCGAGTCCCTGGTGGAGTCAGATGATGACGAGGAGGAATCCGAGGAGGATTCCGAGGAGGAGAAGGGGAAGACATGGGAAGAGTTGGAACGGGAGGCAAGTAACGCTGACAGAGAGAAGGGTGATGAATCAGACAGCGAAGAGGAGAAGCGCAGGAGGAAGGCAAAAGCATTTGGGAAGTCACGGATTCCAGATAGAAGGGATTCGAAGGGAGTACCTGCTGCTAAGAGACCAAAGTTCAAGTGAAGCCAGCAGTCTTTCCTTATAGAAGGGGCATAATTGGAGCACCTGCTAAGACACCAAATCAGAGTCCGAATGAAGCCAACCATGTTTTGCGAGCTTGTCATGCTATTGAACTTTGTATATTTTCCTAGTGTTGTGCTAGTTTTGTTTAGTGGTCTGTTCATGATGTAGCGCAGAATCACTCGACTTTTACCATGTAAATTTGAATTGCAGATGCAGTCCTGGAAGGAAGTGGCCTCAGAACTTGTTGCAGTCATAAGATACTGCACTTCAAGGCACTGGAAGTGTCGTGGACTTGCTTCTGTTGTTGTCGATCATGAAGGTTTGCCTGAGAACCACCACCTCTGTCTCCTTTGTCCCTTCACCTGATTGTGGAATCCAACTAAGACCCAACTACTTAATTTAATTCTTTGTATCATCTTTTCTGGTTATCGCTTTGGTTGATTGCTACAACTTTTAACCAGCATTGGTATGCCTCTGCTAGTCTGAGGTGTTGTAGTAACATGGAGCTTGCTAGTGAAAGGAAACAAAAAATTAGGTGTTTTTTGTTTGTATCATGAGCTGTGCATCATAGCCTTCTTACATTTAGAACAAATACTACAATGACTCTATATATTCCTTTTACTTAAGTCTTTGTTTGTATTCATATGCTTTGACATTTCTGAGCATGGATCCCTATGTATGCTTCTATGTAGTACAAGTTTTTCTTTCCGTATACCAATGGTCACAGAATATAGATCAGGCTAAAATAATTGTATTGCATGAAGTTCCATAGCTTTAATCACCTGATTCAGAAAATTCAATGTGTTTAAAGTCGTTTATTGATTCAGAATTTTGATGTTTGCATATTGACTCCTCCAAATCCGAAGAAAGTAGCTGAGGGAGATGGTGGGGTGATTGTCAAATCTAGCTGTTCACACTTGGATGATTGCATATTGACTCCTCCAAAGCCAGGTTAGCTAGCTGTTTCATTCTTGCCTTGGATGTGATGGTTCTGTTCATGTGATGACGTCCCTTGATCGTGATGCAGGATTCCATTTCTGGTCCCATTCATCTCTCTCACTTTCCTGTCATGCTTTTTCCTCGTAAGGCAAAATCAAGCATCACTTTGGATGTGTGACTGGTTCTGTTCCAATTGATACATCTGTCGTCTTAGCGGTGGGTCGTCTGGCAATTTCCCGCGCTGGACCACCAGCCGTCACTCTCACATGGGCATCGGGGATAGTTTCCCACATGGATTCGGTAAGTCTCGAGTCATGAGGTCACTAGGTCAATTAATAAGATCTAAAATTTAATATTAAAAATATATTTATATTCATATTAAAATGTAAATAATATTATAAATATGAATTTTATAATATACTAAAAGAGGATGATAGAGATAAAACAAATAATGAGGGAATGAAATTGAGTGAAATTTTTTTTAACAAATATATATATATATATATATATATATATATATATCAAATTTATTTGGTAATAAATGAAATGAGAATATTTGAACCTTATAGAAGTTCAAATGTCTAGGAGTCTGATTTTTTTGGTTTTTGTAACTATGCTTTAAATATAGATAAATGCCCCAGATTTTTTGTGTTTATTTATAACCATGCTAGAAATGGAGATTTATATACAAATAATAATAATAGAAAATAGATATGAGATAGAGATTAACAGGTAAATGAAACGAAAAATTACATAGAATTACTCAGTAGAGGAGACGTGGGTGAAGAGGGAAGCGTGAGGTTGGTGGTGAATCGAGTGCGTTGGATTTGAGTATGTTGGACAATATAGTAGTCGACGAGTGATGTGTAGTAGAGGCCGGGGTATTGGATGGCATCACATAGCGCCCATATAAATTCCGTGGAATTCTCATCGGAGGAAACTTAGAGTTGATGCTTGGACCGACGAAATCTTGGTGGCGAGCGCATTTAGGATGGTGGTGGTGACACTCACGAGGGCGGAGTGACAGGTGGGTTAGCCCGTCCATGCGGCAACCGGGGGGAGAAATATTATTGATATTATTAAATTTTAATTATGGTTATCGATTAATAAAATAAATAAAATTATTTATGAGATAATTTTGATTGATGAGACTCTTTTAATTATTTATCCTGATCCTGTTCTCACTTATGATCTCTTAGAGATAAAATAATTAATTATTAAGATATTATAGATTTTTTAATCTCTTTTTGACCCTAATTCATCTTTTGTAATAGTTCTGTAAAGGATAGAAAGATAAGAGAATACAAGTCTAGCTCTCCTTATAGATCAATATCACTGTAACTTTCGAATCCGATGATAATGTGCTTAGACAAATACTTTCTCAGTAGCATCGAAATGTCAATATCGTATATTTGATCTATTATTATTTAATTTTAGTTTTTGACATTAAGTTTTTTTGGTATAATAATAGCATATTATGATTTTTTATGCTTACAATTGATATCAAAGTCATGTTTTGAAATCAAATATATTATGTTGCAAAAGTATTTTAGATCTATTTTGTATTTGGATATATGTGTTGATTGATACCATTCGTTTACGAAAAAGTGTTATCCGGTTTTGATTTACGATAGTTGAATGTATTTGTTTCTGTTGTCGATCTATTTTTTTATCTAGTTTATCATGTGGCCTACTTGCGGGCGATGTGAGATTCCTCATGTTTGATCAATGGACCATTGTCGACAACAGTATTGTTGAGAGCGGCAACCTTTGATGGTCACTAACTCAATTGTCGGTAGCGAGTGCACACACAGCGGAAGCATCGTGGGGTGCGGTAGCCTTGCAGTGATTGACCTACCTTGGTTGCAAGCGGTTGTAATAGTGTAGTTGTGTACGACGGCTACAACAGCATCGTTGTTGCTTGTGACAATTATAGTAGAGCCACTACCTACAACGACTACAGTAGTGTCGTGGCTATGACTGCTGGAGTAGTGTTGTTGCCTGCAGCAATTGTAGCAACATCGCTACGACATTTATGAGTCACGAGCAACATCAACTGGACACCGAAGGCTAGCGACTTCTCGGGCAAAAGCCTCCCAATAACCATCATTGCGATCGTTAGGTGACACGTGTGCATAACCCCATGTGGGCACGATGGCATAGCACTGCATGACAATCGAAAGTCATCGGTCGACATTGTAAGGACAATTGCCGCCTAGAGCAACGACTGTAGGTCATGCTCAAGCAACAACCTCGCACTGTGATAGTCAATTGCCTTGCGTAGTGATCATGAAAAAAAAGGTGAGAATTATTAAAAAAATATTTTTATCCTTCAAAAATAAAAAAAATTATATTTTTATCCTTAAAAAATAAAAAAATTATATTTTATCCTTCAAAAATAAAAAAAATTAGTATTATAGTATTTGAAGAATTCAATATTATATCTTTAATATGCATGACAAAGATGTAAGTTCAAGAACATTGGGTATAAATATAGTTAAGTTCCTTCTCATATAATTTATTCTTAATTTTATTTTTTATTAGTGTGGTTCATTCAAAATTTATTATAATAAAATTAAGAATAAGTGAAACTTAAATGAGCTACCCAATATATGTATATAAAAGAAATAAAATAAAGTAAAAGAGACTCATAATATTTTTCGTATTACTCGAGTGAGTAACATTAAGAGGTTGAAGTATAATTTATAAATACTATATAAATTCATAAAAAAATATTTATAGTAAAATGTCGCAACTAAGGTTATGTGAACGAGGAGTAGAAGATTTTAGTTAGAAAAAGAAAGGTATAAATATGATCTTTGTATATTTCGAATCAATAGTTATAGAATTTTTTTTTAATACTTGATAGATTGATATTAATGCCTTAATTTATGTTACTAATAATAGAGATTCATGAGAACCAAAAGAGTATAAAATAATCATTATTTTAGGGAATCAATTTAAAGTGAAAGTGTTAGTAGTTATTGCTTATCGTTGATATTTAGAGATGATTCATCTAATATTATGTTCATATAATTCTAAAAATTAGAGTTCTTTATCTATAATTGTCAAGATATTATTTTTCGTTGATAGAGGTAAACTCATTATGATTTAACAAAAGTTAATTTTTTACTTCTACATGATGGTTTGTGCAAAATTAATATGAATCTTGAGTTTATAATGATCATATAATAAAACATTAGAATGAAAAAACCATGAACTCCTTAAGATTATATATGCTTACATCTATGGGTTATTTCATATTCTATATTTTTATGGAGAAAGAAATTTTATTACTTTTATAGTCTCATACTGTTGATACTTTTAGGTATACATAAATAAAGTTAAGAGATAATTATATAAAAATTTAAAAATTATCTAATCTGACAAGGGTAGTAAATTTTATGGTAGTTACGATGAACATGATCATAATTCTAGTTCTTTTCTTATATTCCTAAAAAAACAAAGATTTGTGCTCACTATGTTTTATCATATATATTATAGTAAAATTAGATTACTGAAAGATGAAATCATACTCTTATAAATATAATTAGGAGTATGATGAGTTATTTTTCTATACTTGAATTAATGTGAGGAGAAGCTCTGAGAATGATTATGTATGTTTTAAATAGGGTTCATACTAAGTCAATATCATCAACTTTTTTTTGAGTTATAAATTGATAAAAAATCTAACCTAAGATATTTATATATTTGAGATTATCCTACAAAGATAAGGATCTTCAATTCAAATGAAAAAAAATAGATTCAAGAATTAGTTCTAGGTATTTAATTATTTATCAAAAAAATTCAAAAGGATATATATTTCATTATTCTAATCATGGTGCAAGAAAAATTAACTTTAGTAATATAAGATTTCTAGAAAATAGCGAATCAATTGGAGTGAAATTTTTAAAATTTAATCTTGATATTGCTATGAATTTTAGGATAGTTGATACGAATGAAGTATCTTATGTTATTGATATTAAAATATTTGAGAATAGAACTCTGTAAAGACTTTCAAAAAGAATATATTGATCGAGTCTTAAAGAGATTTAGTATATAATTTTATTTAGCAAATGATATAAATAAAAATTTCAATCAAAACAAATATTTTTAAAATAATTAAAAAATTAAATAAAGAAAAATATTCTTTATATATGTGTAGTTGGAAGTCTATACTAGACCAGATAACAATTTTATAGTTAAAATGTTTGGTATATATTAGAATTTTTCAAGAATAAAATACTAAAAGGATATAAAAAAATGATAAAATATCTAAAAAGATGAAGGATTATATGCTCTTATATATACATATATATATATATATAATTTAATTAATTAATTTAAAATTATATTCGATATATATATAAATTTAATTAATTAATTTAATATTTTTTAATCGAATACAATTTTAAATCCAAGCCATAATATATCGCAACAAAACATAACAACTAAATGAATGGTTGAAAAAAACATCGTTTTAAAGATATGAGATAGCTTAACCGATAAGTAGCAAAGTATCAAAATCAAATCGCATCTTCATTATTTATTTTTTTAAAAAATAAAAAAATCTTTGAAATAGTAGAAAACCATATATATATATATATATCTCAAAAAATATGGTGGAATGATGCATGTATTCTTTTTTCTCGTTTGTCGGTGGATTTGGGAGCATGGATCGTGAATCCATGACCATCGATCCCGGATACGTGGAGAGCGCAACTGTATGGATCACCGGACCGTATGGTAACCACAAGACGGGTTAAGGAGCGACGGCCATCCTGCTGCGCTACTTCATGGGATTCAACGAAATGGCGCTGCCATTAGGGTTACATTGTGGCCCGGATACCGCTCACCGTAACGTGACCTTATCTCACCCTCTTCTTATCCTCTCACTCGGAGAGAACCCCCTCGTCTCCTCGGGCACGAACCCCTCCTCTCCTCTCCTTCCGTAATGGCGACGCAGGGTCGGGTCATCACTTGCAAAGGTAAAGTGGAGAGAGAGAGAGAGAGGGATCTTATCCTTCTTTTCTTTTTTTTTTGGTGATCGTTCGTCGGATTTTGTGTTTCTTCTGATTTCCTATGTGCGGATTTGATGTGCGAGACGGGAATAGCCGCGGTGGCGTGGGAGGCGAACAAGCCGTTGGTGATAGAGGACGTGCAGGTGGCGCCGCCTCAGGCGGGCGAGGTCCGGATCAAGATACTCTTCACCGCTCTCTGCCACACCGACGCATATACCTGGAGCGGCAAGGTAATGATCCTTTGGATCGCTTTACTGAATCTGATTGGTAACTCCTCTACCACCTGCAATTTCATGAACCAGTTCTTTTTTGGATCTTGTGTTTATATCGTTTGTTGTTTCTGGATCTAAAGTCGTGTTTCTTTTGAGAAGCTTTTCTGGATCTGACTGCGTCAAATACAGGATCTCGGTGGCCACAGTGGAATACACTCATAATAGTTATGATGTCTAAGAATCTCTTTGATTGGAACCAAAAAACTGATGAGTAATGGAACTTGTCAGGAAATGTGTCTGTTAAAGACAGTTTAATAGAGAATAACATAAGGTTTGTTTTGTTTGATTGAATAAGGGGACTAGTAGTAGTCGAATTCTGTTTATATATGTGCAAGCTTTTCTTGCAAACATCAAATTGCTTAGTGTGGAAACACCTCCATTTCCTTTTTATCATGTCTCTCTTTATTTGCATTTAGTTTCTTTCAGTGAAAACATTTGTCCTCCATGGATTTTACTATTTTTCCTGTTTCTAGAAAAAAATCATTGATCATGAGGTCCATCTCGCTTTGAGGAGGATGAGACACGGTGAGGGCTTTAATTGGACAGCTTGGTTTTTTTTTATAGAGAATTGATGACGAGCCTAGCAATCTAGGATGTTACTAACCAAGATGTCAAACGTGCTCTCATTGTTATGGTTGCTGATTTGATCATTGTGAAAGTTGGGTTTCATTTGTGTTCTGTTTGTTGTCTTAAGTGGTCTTCTATAAAATCCTCAAGGCTCTTCGCCAACTCGACTTCATCATCAAGTGCAAAGATGTGTCTCCTTGAATTCAAAATTCAAAACTACATCCTTGTACTGCATCTGAATCAGCTTTCTAGAATGTGTTTATATTGTGGATATTCAGCATCCAGGCATGATATCCTAGCTAAAGTGCTTTATCTCTGTTACACATGGTAATACCTAGTTAAAAACTTGTCTGACATCTTTTTCTCTTCTTCTTTTTCAGGATCCTGAAGGTCTTTTTCCTTGTATTCTTGGCCATGAGGCTGCGGGGTATGGCTTAGTGATGTCATGTTTTCGTTAGAGAATGATAGAGCTGCTTTTTATGGAATTATTATGTACATTCCATTTTCAGAATTGTTGAGAGTGTAGGAGAAGGGGTAACTGAAGTTCAACCTGGGGATCATGTTATACCTTGTTACCAAGCAGAATGCAGAGAGTGCAAGTTTTGCAAATCAGGAAAGACAAACCTATGTGGAAAAGTTCGTTTGGCTACTGGAGTTGGTGTTATGTTGAATGATCGCAAGAGTCGGTTCTCTGTGAATGGGAAGCCAATCTACCATTTCATGGGCACATCAACCTTCAGTCAGTATACAGTTGTTCATGATGTTAGTGTTGCTAAAATTCATCCACAGGCACCTCTCGAGAAGGTCTGCTTGCTTGGCTGTGGTGTCCCTACTGGTAATTTTTGTGAACTGTAACAGTACTATATGTTGCAAATTCAGAATAATTACTTGATTATTTAGATTTGTTTTCTGCAAATTTGACTTGAATGTTTGACAGCTGAAATTTTCTCAACTGAAAATTTTATTGTTTCCACCTGTTGTTTTCTTAGCATGCATGCTTTAGTCTTCCAGGACTTGCAATCTTGACCATTGAAATGTTCTCACATAAGCTACCCGGCGGCATGCCTGAGGACTATTATCTTTGTGTTTATGTTGCTTAAGGAAAACAAATTTTATAGCAAGTTATTAATCATGCAAACGGCATCACTTTCCCAATTTTGTTGCTTCCAGTTCCCTGCCCAAGGAGCGGGGCTTGTCACTCTTGTTTGTTTCTTTTCTAGCTTCACATATTTTTCCTTAATTTAGTTTTAGCTTGTGATTATTCTGTTCAATTTTTTCAGGTCTTGGAGCTGTATGGAATACAGCAAAAGTGGAAGCTGGTTCCAATGTTGCAATTTTTGGCCTTGGCACTGTTGGGCTTGCAGTAAGTTATTCAAATTACCCTCGGATTCATTTATATAGAACCCAAACAAGTTATAAGTTTTTCTCATAGGTCGCCGAAGGAGCAAAAACAGCAGGCGCTTCACGAATCATTGGTGTTGATATTGACAGCAAAAAGTTTGATATTGGTATTCATTATCTCCTTTAAAACACATTCTTAGTTTTGTGATAATGTTGTATGCTTGGGTTCAGTTTTCTGCCAATCATTTTATATGTTGTTCATCATCTAGTTGTGTAGGATCTGAATAGATGTACTTTTGTCTCTTAGCAGTCAGAAGCAAGGATTTAATTACCCTTCTGAAACCAGTTCCATAACCTATCAGACCAATATGGTACTGATATGCCAGATGGTATTGACCTATACAGTCTGCTATCATTAAATAAAGCAATAAAAAAAGTGATTGAGCATATATTTGTTGGTATTTAGTTATATGTTTCGATACTGATATTTGTTTGGGTTTATAAACATCGATCACTACGCTTGTTCAGATGAAAGACATTCACATCGAACATTGCCACATTTATAATTTTTCCCATTGATCTTCTTGTTAGGTGCTTGGCGTTCTTGTAGATTGTGTTGAATGCCTGCTGGGAGGAGTTTCAGCGGGGAGTTACATAGATATTGTTTCTATTGAAAAGCTACTATTATGCATTATGAAGTTTGAGGGTATGAAACATATTCTATGTTGAAGGGGTCAGCTATTTGTTATCATCCATATTTGTGAAGATTTTGTGGCGGCTCTAACAGTTGACCTTAAGTTGACCTAAGTCAACCTTCTAAATTTGGTTCACCATTGATAGCCAGAGTAGCTTAGTGGAAGAGACTTCTGCCAAACCTGAAGGTCCAATGGGAGGGCAGTGAGCTTGGTTCACTATTATTTTATTTCAGAGTAATTGTCAAAGTTCTTAAGGTTTTTAAGTGAAATGTGTTCCTTTTTGGTGTTACCTCTCTTGGAATAACCAAAGTATCCTTTATCTCGTAGATTGAAACAACAAATGATCATTCAAATCATTCTAAGATTCATTTATTCTGAAAATAAATTGATAGAGAACCACTAGAATGCCAGTTTCATCTTTAAGGTCATGTTATATTTGCATTTTGTGTTAAAAACTTTCAGTAAGACTAAAATGTTCCTGGTTTGTTCCTTTTCATAGTTCAACTCTTCTATTTAAATGTTTGCAGCAAAGAAATTTGGCGTTAATGAATTTGTGAACCCAAAAGACCATGATAAACCAATACAGCAGGTCATTGTTGACCTTACGGATGGTGGTGTTGATTATAGTTTCGAGTGCATTGGAAATGTCTCTGTCATGAGAGCTGCTCTTGAATGTTGTCACAAGGTAATATTTTCGGTCTTTTTCATACAATGCTTCAAAAAGTAATATTTCTTTCAAGAACTTTATCTTTGAGCCTTGGATTTAACTGGATATTTTATTTTTCCAAAACCGGAAAATGAGTATAAGACCTGTAATTTTGGTCCAAATAGAAATAGACTGCATTCTTTTTTGTTTGTGGTCCAGTTGCAGTCACTGATGCAATGAGTTCTTCCCATTGGTATATTTTCTTAAGAATACTGCCACGACTACTTATATCTTTTTCATGAATGAAAAAATTACAGGTCTAGAATCAAAATTTATTAGATAGTCTAGAATAAAAAAATTTCCTCATGTTTTCCCAAAAATTCTGCATGTATCATGAGTCCTCTATTGCAATCTAAACATCTTCATTCTCACATCTCTACCTTATCATTACAGGGTTGGGGCACATCAGTTATCGTAGGCGTGGCAGCTTCTGGTCAGGAGATAAGCACGCGGCCTTTCCAGCTTGTGACCGGACGCGTTTGGAAGGGGACTGCATTCGGTGGCTTCAAGAGTCGCTCCCAAGTTCCTTGGCTCGTCGACAAGTACATGAACAAGGTATCTGCCTTCAACTGTGATGTAAAAGGAGTAATTAAACATGACATCAATTGGCATTTCAACTCCACAAATGCTACAGGAAATCAAGGTTGACGAGTACATCACCCACACCATGACACTCGAAGACATCAACAAGGCCTTTGATCTCATGCATGAAGGTGGTTGCCTCCGCTGCGTGCTTGCTTTGCAACCATGAAGTGAGACCCCTCGTTTCCTTGTATGCATCTTTCGACGATTTTCTCTCTTTTGATGTGTACGAATCATGTTAATCTCGCATGTGTTGTTTCTGCTGGCTTGTTCATGTTCTAGTTTAAATTTGCTTTTAAGCTCTATGGAATCGAAAGGCTTAGCAAGCCTCTGCTTGTTTCCCTGAACTTGTGTTAGATCATAATAACGTAGTTTATCTGCTGAGATCATCTATGTCAAATGCTCCACTAATTTTTGCCCCATTTCTCATCACTTGTTATGACGCAAGTACGCATCGATCAGCTGTTACCAAAGTCATTGATTCAAGTGCAAGAGAATGAATTCATTCTCTAGATTTCATTGAACTTAGTTGCAAGAGAATGAATTCATTTCATTGATGACCTCTTCTTTTCCACTTTCACATCAGACTATAGACTGGAGATTAGATACTAAAGTCGACTTATAGCCACATAAGACGTTCTATAATAAGCTCGAGCTCGCCTTGTTTAGTGTTGGTGTTGATATTAGGCAGCCGATCCTAAAAAGTTGGATCCATGTTTGGTGGTTATGTTTAAATCCGACCCGTTACTGAAGTAGACGAGATTTAAGTGCAAGAGACTGAATTCATTGGTGAGCTCTTCTTTACCACTTTCACATCAGACTAAAGACTGGAGATTGGAAGCTAAAGTCGACTTAAAGCCCCATAAAAACGATCTATAATTAAGCCGATCTCGCCCCGATAATTGTTCGTGTGGATGCCAAGCGGCCGATCCTAAAAAATTGGATCCGTATTTGGTGGTTGCATTTACATCCGACCCATCTATACACCAACATGGTGGAACCCATCCGTAATTGGGCTACCTGCTCGGGATATATTGGACAAGGGAAAGATGTAGACTCTCTCGCTGTTAGGGTTTCCGATTGGTCCTCTGGAAGAGAGTTATCGGAGGTGGTCCGGCGGGGGCGGCGTTGGAGGTCTCAGAATCAATGACCATCTTTAGGGTAATCTCGATCTGAATCTTCGAAACTGTGTATTTGTTGATCGACTCCCTTTTCGCCTACAAGAGTCCTATTCGACTTGTTAGCTCTTCGCGTACTTCGCTTTAGATTGTTGCATCTGATCCTCGTTGATGACGGCGGATGGTGGCAGTTTCATCAGTATCAGGTGGTGGGTAGAGCTCTTCCAACGGCGGCGGTGGAGCACCCCAAGATTTACCGTATGAAGCTGTGGGCTACGAATGAAGCCAGAGCTAAATCCAAGTTCTGGTAATTTTATGTTGGATCCTATCTTTTGGATCTGTGTTCTATAGCATATATGTTGGCTTCTTTTTCAACACGTTTGCTCGTTGTTATTAATTGTTTTATCTTCCGATGTGCCTTGAGGATTTCAGGTACTTTTTAAGGAAGCTGAAGAAAGTGAAGAAAAGTAATGGCCAAGTTCTTGCAATTAATGTGGTTTTTTTCCGTCTTATTTGGTCCCTTTTTCTCAAGGAATGTCATGGGTTTGGTTTCTCCTTTGTATGTCCTGTATGTCATCGACCAGAAACTAAGTTTTCTTGTTAAACTTTGATAGCTAATCTCACCTATTAGATATAGATATAATTATTAATTATTGATACTAAATGGATATTTAGGTTGATGCTTGATAGCCTTACTAAAGATAAATGGAAACGCATATGTTTGTCAGAGATTATTGGAATCATTAGTATGCTAACAAATTGTTGAGATATAGCTCACCAATGATGGTATATGATGAATGAAATGCATTAAGCAAATAAGGAACTAAATCTTATCAATGACATCTTAGTTTATAGTAGTACAGCATGTAAAGAAGTAATATTGTGTTTCTGCATATAAAAGCCAATTACATGGTCCATGTCTATGCCTAGTTTGATGAAGTTATTTACTTTTTAATTTGTTGTCAAAATGAGTGTCTATGGAATTAAAAATTGATAGTCGTGTGGTTGAGATTAGGTTGACATATGATTAGTATCTTAATTTTGTATTATCAACATCAAAATGGAACAACAAATAAATAAGAATGAGGCCACATTGTCTAAGTAACAAGAAAATAGCACTCAGACAATTCCATTGTTGTCTTTAATTTTGAAAATTGAAAGATAAAAAAAAAAGGAAAAACATTGAAGAAGGGGAACAAGAAAGAGAACAACCCTAGTTGATGGGGTTTCGAACCAAAAAGATATGTAGAAATATGCTTTCCTGATTATTGGAGGAAAGATATCTTCTTTTTTCCATCTTGATGACTTCAAAGGTTTTATCCACTCGGCGAATCTAAAGTTCAGCAAGCAGTGGATCTGGTCTGCCATCGGAGCCTTGAGTTACCACCATGGGTAACTCCAATCTTGAGTTACCTCCATGAGTAACTCCGACATGTATTGCAGTGTACTGTGGTGCTGGCAACGGTTGAATATGATCCCTCACAACATTAAGAACTCCGTGGATGAGTTGAGAAGCATTCATGGCTTTAGTGTCGCTTGACGGGTGCGATGTGATTGGCTTAGCTGAAACATAATCTTCCTCTGGGGCTGAAGAGGACTAGGTTTTCTTGGTCTCATAGTGGTCGATCGGGGGAGGTTCAATTTACTGGTTAGCCCGAGGAACACTCAAGGTGCATGAGGCAGTTGGGTTGTGTCTACAACCAATCTTACATACAAGAGCATCATTTCCCTTCACACCTCTGAGAAGCTCCATTTTGCCTACAATACATCAAGAATGGTCGTAATGCCTACAGGTCTTAAACCATGCTTTGACACCATTTTCATGACCCTAATTGACCATTAACTTGTTGAGCCAAACCACAGACCCACAAGTTAATGATAGTGATAGTATTTGTCCAAGTATTTGTTCACTTCCAATCTGTAACTATATTTGGGTGTTATACTTTTTCTATTCGTTGTTTTGGTTGAAATTAAATGGACTTTTCGATTGGACCCCCTGATCAAGTATCAATTGGCTGTAGCTGATTGACTTGTTCTTCCTAAATATCTAAATATTGGCTCCCATCCAACCTGATCTAATCCATTTAAACCCAGTTACCTATGTATACATTGGTCTTCCTTGGATGTACTCTTTCTGGTTGAATTAGTTTTGGATTTTATTAGACGTAAGGCTTTCTGCTTACATTGATATGCATGGTATCCAATCCATATTCATATCCATGTCTGGATTTCCAAAGTAGTGGTTGGCATTATAAATATGCAAGTGTGGATATACGATATTTCCATTTTTGTGACCACATTTGAGTTTGCATGGATGCAGAAATTTATATAGGTAAATTTTGTATAGTTAATTTTCAAACGCCATGATGTTTAGTTCTATTGGCGAATCTTCTATCACGTTAAAAATTATTGGCATTTCTTGCTTGACTAGTACAAACAACAAGCTATATATATGAATATGAATTTAAAAGTTGAAACATCACAACAACTTGATAAGTTAAACATCACCTTAACCTATATTTGTCTGATCAGGGCATTTTATAATTAAACCCCAATTTGTCCTTGTCAGGGCTGGCTCATCATGCACATGGATGGATTACTAGGATCCCCATGAGTGATGGTGGGATCCAAGGGCCCTGTCACTCATTACATTGTTACCTCTATACTCGATGCATGCCTGTGTTAGACCAAAGATACACTGGGATGCATAGTAGGTTGCTAATATGGTCTACACGGGACACATCACGAACAGTTGTTACTAGGGTATCATCTTTGTCAGGACTAGTGAATGAAACATGCATGGCTTATGCCTACAAAAACAAGCACTTATAAGATAGGAATGGATTGTAAATCACATACTAATCAAAGACTTGACATGCTATCCATATTCTTATGGTGAGTACTTTTATAAATCTGACCTTTTTTCCCTGAAGAATCTATGGCAAACTCTGTGACTTGTGCTTATAGTGCGAGTTGTATCAAGTTTTTCATATTGTCCCAATAAATGTTAGTTTAATCATACATCAAAACTAGGGTTTGCAGGTAGCTGTCTGGAATCTTTTCTTCTCTGTCAAGCCCTAATTGTTGTGTTATTTATTGTAGGATTCTAAAAGGTCTTATCCTCCTTAGCCTATTTTTTTGTTCATAGGCTGTCAAACCACCTGGGTGGTCCTAGGTGGTGACTAGCTCAAGAGCCCAAGTCGGATGCCTGTATAAGTAGAGGGGACACATTGAGGAATAAATCGAAATGCTTATAAAGTGTATATTGATTACATGGGATATCAACTAACAACAATAAACTTTTGTATATGTTCATGTAAAGTAATTGAAAGAAATTCTGATGTCAAACATATATGGTCATGCTAGTGCTTAAGATATGGAATTATGGAATATTCAGGATATGTATTGTCTTTTACTTACAACATAGATTTCCATCAAACAATTTGATCTCTAAAATTTATAGGGTTTACAAAGTCAATTGACCCCATGACTTTACTGATTTCAACATTTTATCAACGTCATGAATTGACCCCATAAATTGTAGGCAGTCAGTCTCATCCATGCCCTTTAGCAGCCATTCAGTCTGAAACACAGTTTACCTAGGCAGTCTACAGAGCCAAAGCAGTTCTTCATAGGACACAATATCTTTTCTTTGATGTACAAGCTAAATCTGGAGCTAAATTTTGGCAGATATTTGAGAGGAAACCAACAAAGATCAAGAATTATGGCATCTGGCTGCGGTACCAAAGCCGAACAGGTTACCACAACATGTACAAAGAGTACAGGGATACTACACTGAACGGTGCCGTGGAGCAGATGTACAACGAGATGGCATCCCGCCACCGAGTCAGGTGCCTTTGCATCCAGATTATCAGGACTGCCACCATTCCTTCCAAACTATGCAAGCAATTCCATGATTCTAAAATCAAATTCCCCGTCGTCTTCAAGAAAGTCAGGCCCCCTACCAGAAAGTTGAAGACCACTTTCAAGGCCTCCCGCCCTAGTCTCTTCAAGTAAAAGAGAGTACTCGAGCACATTCTCCAGAAACTGTTGCATTTAGTTCATGTATTGTTGGATGAACTTAAAATGCCGCTGTCAGAGATTGTGTTTGTGTAGGACTTTTGCAGAGAGATTTTGTGATTTGGATTAGGAGAATTCATTTCTCATTTTCAGCATGTTGTTGTTATAGCGGATGTGATCTTATGAATTGGATTAGCTATTCCAGTTTAATTTTTTGTGCTTAATTGTTCTTATACTTGTTAGCGTCGATAAGGGTAATCCAATCTTCCATGACTTAGCAGGCGTCGAGCTGAAGATATATCCATCATATATCCACATCAAAAAAGCGGATATAAGCGATTCTGCTGCAGCATTTGATTCCTCTGGTGATTTCCTCTTAATATATCTGAAGGCTGGTCCATCCGTCCGCAACGGTAGCAACATCATCCACTCGCTAAATCTGATGCAGCCAATGTCGGGTCCACGAAAGAAAGCGGCGCACTAATTTGGACACACCATTACGGTTTCGTTCGGTTCGGGTTCGGCCAAGGTCTCGGACCGACACACCCTATTCTGCGGCTTCGACCCGTTAAAGCCACGTCGTTATGATTCATATTTCCTTTTTCCTGCAACGCTTGTTCGCCGCTTCCCTCCTCTCGGTCTGCGGAGCGAGCATCAACGAAGAATAAGGAGAAAGAACTCCGATCTCTTCACGCCCTCAAATCCTCTCGATTATCCTCTGGTAAGGCGATTCTGTTTCTTGCTCTGTTACATCAGTTGCTGCCTTTTATACGTTTTGGATACTTACGACTTTGATGCGTACCGTACACGAGATTTCGCCACAGTTTATGCAGAATCGGAGTTTGATCTTTGGCAAGAAAACGAGCATTGTCGGTAACCAGATTCGATGATCGAAGGGTTAGAAATCCATCGAGTAGCCAACCAAAACGAATGAAATATTGCCGTCATGCATTAGGGCAGGGATAACAGATTAGCTTTGGCCAATAAGAAAAGCTTCGTACGAGATTGTTAGGGGAAAATAGGGAAAATATTATTAATATCTTGATCAGCCTGACATAGTCCTAACTTATATATGTAGGATTGTCCGAAGTGGTTTCGAGATGGAAGTGTCATGTTCTTGAGGTACCACCTGCACGAAGACTGAAATCGAGATAGGCTTCTTGGTTCAATCTTTTTAATGCTCAAGTTAGTAATTTAAGGTATATAAGCATGGATACGAGTAGCCAAGAGAAGTTATTTTTTTTTTCTTTGTGTGTGTTAAATATGAGCTTTTATATTGGTCACGAAAAAAATTTATGATTATCTTTCTCTTTATAAATAATAAAAAAAGATTTGATTGTCTTTTTTGTCATTAAAAATGAGAATGAAGCTTGTGATTGTTTTCTCGTCATAAATGACAAGAATGAAGCTTCGTCTTATCCTCCCTTATTAGGCGCCATGTGACAGTGACATGTCGAATGATTAGTCATCAGTATATCCTCTGTTTTAGCCTATAAGTAGAGGTAATGGATGTTGTTGGAGTTACAGAGATAGGCAGTTAACTTGAGTGGTGCACACAGAGACCAACAACAACACGATCACTTGAGTCAATCGCTCGTGGTCGCATAACCGATTGTCATCTACCTTTGCGACTCTAACAGTGCCCATTATCTTTGCTTGTAGGCTAAGACAAGGGATATACTAACGGCGAATCATCTGATGTGACCACCATATAGTGTCGAATGAGGGAGGATAAAATGAAGCTTTCTTCTTGTCATTTATGATGAAAAAACAATCATAAACTTTATTCTCATCATTAATGATGAGAAAGATAACTTGTTAATAAGAGAAATAATTGTAAGTTTCCTTCATGATCAAATATAAAAGCTTGCCTTTAACATTGAAAAAGAAAAAAAAACTTCTTTTAACTACTCATGTCTATACTCATATAAATCGGATAACTAATTTGAATGTCGGAGGGATCAGGTTGAGAAACATTTCTTGACCTCGATCTTCATACAAATAGCATCTCGAGAGCATGATGCTTTCACTTTAGAGATACTTCGGAAAATCATACGTATACATGTTCGGACCACATCGTGCTATTCAAGTCGTCAGTGACGTTTTCTCTTAATGAAAATTATCATAAAGCCTCTTTTTTTTTTTCATTTTTTTGCTTTCCCGTGATGGTTTTTTTAACTAATCCAATCGAAATGAGCAAATATATTATTACCATGCATAAGGATAAGCTTTGCTTGAAAAGAAAAGAAGGAAGCACAGCTGTTTACATCTCAAGATTATGACAAGCCTCCGTTTTCTTTTCAATTTATTGTTTCTTAATCGATTTTGGTATGGAAATCAACCCATAATCCGAATGTTCTTCTGTTTATGAATCTTGCTGCCTCTATCCACGTAACTCTTTTGTATCCTCCTTACATCTTCGATCATGTAAGTTGGTGTAGGCTATTTTACCGGCCCACCATGAAGTTTAGCCCTTAACTCTAAGAGAAGAACAAATTGCTATAGAACCATCTTGATCTAATTTTGGGACACGCAAACCTGAAGGCAGTCTGGCCTACAAGATGTGCTCCTGTTGTTAATAATGTTATGTTTTCACTAGCTTCGTGGAATTAATAGTTCATTGTTCTTTATTTCAGTCCATTCAATTCATTTTTTTTCATGAATTAGTCGATCCCCAGATGGAAATGGCTCTTACAATTCTCTATTTACACCAGTGCATGTCTTGTTTATGTAAGTTGTACTGTTATTTGTGATCTCAACTAAAGAAAAGTTATCTATTTGTATGCTTTAAGATGAATGATGATAGGTACTAATGCCAATATTTAATGCCATTACTGACTTCATGATTGTATCTGACTCATGATCTCTCATAAATGTACCCTACCAAAAAAAGTACCCTACCAAAAAAAAAGATCTCTCATAAATGCTTATGATTGGCTGTATAAACTTGTTAGATAAATTATATGTAATTGTTGATGCACTAATAGCAAAACTCAATTGAAAAAAATAGATGTTTTATACTTAAAATGAATGATGATAAGATACTAATAGCAAACAGAAATGTTAAATGCCATTACTAAATTAATGATTGTATTCACCTCATGATCTCTCATAACTACTTAAGAGAGGATGTGTAAACTTCTTAGGTAAATTATAAGTAATTATTGATGCACTAATAGCAAAACTTGATCAGGTGAGCATAATGCCAGACCAAGGATGAAGAATGCTGCAGCTCCCTCAAGATCCTTTCTCCCTTCCATTCTTAGTGCTTCCCAGTCAACCTGTGCTGCTTTTTGGCCCCTTTTTTTGTTTTTCCTTTTCTTTTCTCATTCATTGTATTTTGTGAAGATGATTCATTATTTGTGATGGTCAATTCATCCTTGTTTGTTGTCTTATTGGAATCAAACATCTTCTAGAATAATATGTACTTTCTACTCTCGTTTTTGACCACTCATGCATTCCTTGTGTCTGTGGGTATTATGCTTCCATACCTTCTCAGTTCCACAGGATGAGAATGACAGGAACACTCATGGCACTCATACTCGAATCATTCGTGGCTGTATCAGAATACTCTCGTCAACCTTGGAATAGAAGAAGAATCCAAGAGAGATGGAGAAGACAGTGTCAGGCCATTCAACCCTGTGAAGCCAAAAGGGCAAGCCAACTGGGATTTCCCATATTTGCACCGTTGCACAGACTTGAACGCAAACTGCATCCCATGAAAACGAGGGTTGAAGGGGTGACTCACCCGTGAAAGTCCGGCTAAACGGCGCGGAATTCTAGTCTTCATCGTTGACTACGCAACCCGATCAAAGTTTGGGAGGTCAGAAGAACTTTCGTCGCCGCACCACGTGGGCGGTGAGCGGACGCCCCAAGCTACCGCGCAGGTACCTTTGATGGCCTCATCGGAACCGTCCATCCATTTTGGGTTCGCCAACGCGAACGGTCGAGATGAAAAGTTACGGTGGGATGAACGGTTCTATGGAGGCCTTTCGCCGAGCCACCGATGCGCACGTGGCTGATCTCCCTCACCACAAGTTCTCCCAATCGGGGCCGCTCCCGATGGGGACATCGCCTCTCGGCCGTTGGATCTCGATCGGAAGGTTCATATCGGTGCTCGCTACGTTGAAATTGTGATTCTCCTTAATTAATTATCTCCGGACGCTGTGCGCAAGGATTCTGGTCGTATGACAACCCTAGTGCCTCTCTTCGTCCGTCAGCATCGACCGGGAACCCTAGATGAGATCGTCCCGCATTGATTAGAGGAACTCCCCTGATCATCGATCTTTCTTCGATCCTTGGCAAGCCGGACAGGGGCGATCCTTTTTCCCCTCACCTCGCTGGTCAATTGGTAACGAGATCCTTCTATTCGCTCCTAATTCCACTATTTTGTTGATTGGATTTCTAGATTCGAGGGTGAAATCGAATGCAATAAGGTTTTCACGGGAGCATTTCACGTAATGAGGCGAAATCCTTTTGTGGTTGTAGTTATCGATTCGTGAAAAATTGCTGCTTTCTTTGGAGGTTTTCGCGTCGGAGCGAAATTCTATTTTAGTTGTTGTATTGTCAGAAGAGCTGCCGCAAAGATTCCATCTTTCTATTTATTTTATTTTTCTTGCAATTTATTTGGGGGATAACATTGAGATCTTATTGATGGTTTTGCAAGAACGGTGGCGTCAGATAACATCATACATCTCGATGATGTAATTATGGATCAAAAGTTCTGATCGAGAAATTACATATCAATGCACTGGTGTCCCCTGGCTGGGTGGCTGATCAAGTTGGTATTAGTTTAACCTAAATTGGGGGAATTTCCGCTGCCCTATTAGTCATTGTAGACAATCGAATTGAATTGAGAACTGAAGATTGAAATGAGGATTAGCAGAGTCGAGAGGAAGAAGGAACATAGTGTACAGATGGGGCATGTGGGTGGAAATAGATTTCTATCCTTATTTGATTTGAACTAGTTTTCTTTAATGATGTTTGTACAAAGGATAATGTCTGTGACCAGAAAAGAAACTTTGTTTCTCTCTAATAATCATATATAATCTCAGCTTTTGCCAATGAATCCCTTATAAATGATGGAAGTAAAATATTACTAATATGGGGTAAGTAGATATAATATGACGTGTTGCATTCTAGGTTGAAAACTGGTCTGTGCCATATTTAGCTCTGCGTTTCAAGTTGTAGGAGTCATAAACTGATGTGTTTTGCTGCAACCGTGTGTTAGATTTGGTTAGAGAAGAATCCAAGCATTAACTTGACTGAGTATAAGATTTCATGAGTGTAAAGGAAGTTGTTGAGCAAAGTTTGCAAAAGAGGCTGTTGTAAAGAACACTGAGAAATAGATAATTTTCTTTTTACCGTTGAAACTTATCTACCACATTCGTTTAAAGGATGAGCTTTGACGCCACAATGAAGTTGCTATTAAGTGATCTGGGTGACTAGGTTCAAGTCATATCAAGCGATATCTCAGCTTGCAGGGGTAAGGCTGTCTGTATTGACCCTCTCTAGATCTCTCATTGGCTGGAAGCTCATGCATTATACTGCCCTTTCTTTGATGGGATGACACTTTTGTGATAACTTTAATATAACAACAGCAACAAAGCCATAAGTCCTAACGCTTTTGTGATAACTTTGATGTGGCACAAAACTAATTACCAAAAACAAGAAAGCAAATGCTCATGACTGATATGCTAAAGTATGTTTAGTAAATATGGAGTGGAAATAGTAGTGCCAATGCTTAATCAGTACCTATGGCTTTAGTTGTCTTTCTCTAAACAAAGTGTGTTGCCATATTTGGTGGCAAGAAGTGGAGCTCAAATCCATGATGCAACTACTTTGACAAAGTGGATTCATCAGCAATTTGTCATTTTTAAGAAAATTGGACTTTGTGATGATGAACATACTTTTAATCACAATCTAACACTTATGTTTTCGTTATCTTTTACTATTCCAAATATCATGGTGTATAATGCTTCCCTGATCATGATGATTTTGGATCTCATGGCAACGATGCTTATGACTCTCATCACCGGAAACATAGTACTGAATGGCTCATACTTCTTCTGTCCATATTTTATTTTATATTTGACATTTTGTGCAGGAGTTGAATTTTATGTTGCAGAAACATGCAGTATATTGTGTTCAAACTATGTTTTGCTTTGCTCTACAAAATGTTTGTAATACATTTCAAACTTTACAAATCATGATGCTTGTTTTGTGCTGATTGACGATTTTAGATAACTTTCCAAAACATCTTGGTGCATTTTGCGCTTTTGAAATATCTTAATAACTATTTAACTTGGGATATCATATGCAACAAGTTACTCAATTTAAATGTTGATAAAGATCATTGGTTCTATTTTAAGGGGATAGAGATCATCAATCCTTTTTATGCTGGTGGAGATTTTTGGAATCTATGTTTTAAGTGAAAAAGATAGTGATCTTGACTACCATTATTATTGCTTTGTAAATTAAGTTCCTCCTTTTTTTCTAGAAGCTTCAAGTGTAACTTTAGCCAAGTTGTTCAGTTAATTAATTATTTATTTGCTGCTGTTTATTTCTTTGATTGACGAGTCTGCTTGAATTGTGTTCAATATCCTTAAAACAGTTAAAAAAAGGAGCTGGATGGATAGCACTGAAATGACAGGGCTGTATTTGAACTCGTGAAAGTTAAAAATGGCCTATATTGGTTTACCTCTGCCTATTGTTTTTCTTTTATATCTCATGTTGGAGGCTGAAACTTAACTTATGACTGCCTAGTCTCTCTCTTAGATCTTTTAACATTCCTAAGTACGAATGGTTTCAATAGTTATTATGAGTTATTTGATTTTGTTATTTGGTCTGATATTATTAACTTATTTCAGTAATCATAGTTTCAGGAACAGAATGTTAAAAAGATGAAATGACTCATCCTTGGGTAGATGATTCAAAGTTCTCATCTTCCACGTCACAAACTAATTCACACACTGTTTTTTCACGGTCTACATTTGATTCCAGCTTGAAATGCAGGTGAAGGAATATTTCATTATTACTTCTCTTGTGTCTTTTATTATAAGTAGTAATGCTAGGCCATCTCTGTTTCTTCTTTCCTTTTCCTAATGTACGTGATGGTTGCATTTGCAGTGCACTATAACAATTTTCAGAAATGGATATAAAAATTTAAACCAGCAAGATTTATTGGAATTTTTTTACCCTTGTTTTATGATGTTGGTTAATTAGGACTCTCTTCACTTTCAAGTATTAAATTCTTGCGGAGAGAAAATGAGCATGCATCACATTTCTGGGTAAGTAATATACTAAATATTTGTTGCTGTTAACTTACTTTAGTTAGGGCTTTGAATTTATAAGTAGAGAATTAAATATGATTATACTAAGTAGGGAAGACTATAGTATGAAATTGAGAAACAGCTTGATTTGCATTAGTTTACCACATGATGCCCCCAGTTTCATTCTATATTGTTCTAGACGCCATACTAGCTTTTCTTGATCAAAAGACAACAAAATCTTGTAACTTTGGGCTTATATATAAGTTAAAAAGGGCAGCCTAGTGCATGAGGGTTCCTAAGAAGTTGCTTATTTCTTTGTTGAATGGTTAATCTAATTAAAGAATTGTAGACTGAATTTATATTGCAGATGCACATTTTGCTGCAATGTTGGTGAATGACTAGATCAAAGAATTAGAAAGAAATTTGATGTTGAAGATGAGATCTTCATCTATGGTAAACACTTTTAGAAGGAAACTTGAGCTACCTTCTCAGAGAAGGTGATCTTGAATTAAGAATATGAAAAAGGAAGTTCAACCAAATCTTTAATAATTATTCTATCAAATAATGAGGTTATCTCATAGAGCATCTTTAATGTTTGATCAAATAATAATCATTCATATGTAGAGTACAAATTGGAGAATAACTTGGGACTGGTGTAGGAGGAGATGACCTGACTGTTGGATATGCCTAATTTGCTTGGTGTGGGTGTGAACTACCTATCTCTATCCATCAATCGTGCTATGGAGTTTCCTTATTGGTTGTCAAATAGATATTATCATTTAAGAATTCAGGGGTAAGCTAAGGCATGGCATTGAGAAATAAAGGAAATCATTCATCTAAACCTGAGAGAGACTAAAGCCACTTTATCCCCCGACTTTGTTTCTTCTTTCCCACTTGTGATATCGTCCTATCCCTTCACTCTGTTGCCATCTTTCAACATAATCTATCATGAGGAGTTAGATCCTGGGTCACCTGAAAATATCTGTTCCAGGCAGATGTCCTTTTATCCAAAATTTAGTTTTGGATGAAATCTCATCAGTGTATTTGGTGAAAATTTCAGGTCGAACCAAATCTTATCACAGTTGATTGAAAAGTTGAAGGCTGGTTGAAGATGTTGATTATCTTTATATGTTAAATGTTGGTCAGAATTTGGGTTAAATTGGTTTGGGTTTGGATTATCCATAGAGAGATGGTTCATCTTGGGAGAAACCATAACGTAAAAGTGAGTCCAGGTCGAGTTTGGGTCTGGCATCTCTACAACGGTACATTGCACAGTAGCTCATCTTGATTTCTTTAGAGCTGCACTTGTCTTGGGTTAGTCTCCATTGACAATTAATTGTAGGTGACATTGTATGATGGAATTTCATGATATATATACTGGGGAATGATAGAGTATATCATTTGTGGAAGAGCATCACCATTGATGACTAACTATTGATGAACCTTGTCAAGTAAATTTAATGTGGGATGACTAAGGTGTGATGTTTACAATGGGTGAATTTGTGTATTAGCTAGTGATTTAAAAAGGTGTGCCAGCATTTGAGCGAGGTGAGGCTCGAGTGCCTCGCACAGAAGCCGGGTGACGCGCTTTAGTGAAGCACTGCCTGGGTGCTCGCTTGAACCTAGGCATCGGCCGCCTGGACATGTGCCCGGTTGAAGGTGAGCAATTGTACTAGATGGTTAACTTTGATTTGATTGGACCAACTAAACATTATAGTAAAACCACCCCACCCCACCCTCCACCCACCCACCCCTCGCGCACGAGACCCCCAAACCCTACTTCACCACCCTAACTCACCTTTGGTCCCGTTGAAGGCATCGATGCGATGATGCCGATGCCTGTGCTCCCTTCGTCGACGCTTGCTTTCCCTGCCTTCGCTCTGATGCTTGCGCTCCCTTCGCTGTTGCTTTTTTCATACACAGCTCCCTCTACTACCTAATCTTTCGTGTGTAGCTCCCTCCACTGTCAAGGGATAGGTTTGCAGCTTTCTCCATTGTTGTTGTCGTCGTTTGTAGCTTCCTCCATCGTCGTTGCTGTCATCGCCGCCCTCTACTTCCCCACCTTCCACCGTCAGTGACTTCTTCGCCCCCTCTCTCCCCCCAACAATATTATAACTATTGTTAACAGTGAATTGTTAATCCTTCAAACTGATAAGTAAAACTACTGTTACTATATTTTATATTATATATTTTTATACTATACATTTTTTATTTTTGATATATATTTTAAAATTATATTATATTTTTTATATTTTAATATTTTAAAGCTCCTTGTTTCTCTCAAGCAGGCGCTTAGTGTCTCAGGCGTTTTGGGACCTTGGTGTCTTTTGACATCTAGTGCTTTTAAAAACACTGATATTAGCTACTAAAAATGCATAAACTCAACATAGATGTTGTTATATTTATAGGCAACTGAAGCGTGAATTTTGATTCTTTATCTAGGCAATAAGTTCAACTTCCTCTATTATAATTATTAGGGAGCTTGCTGCAAGCCTTTTAGGAGTACACACAGGAAAATTCTTTGTGATGAAGGAAACATATTGAAGAAAAAAAATGCTGGGTCTACCTTTCTAGATCTGCATGCTAATTGTCAAGTTGTTGTGTATTGCTATATTATTGTCATGTATTTTCTTGTATCTTTATTTTAGAGAAGGAATCAAGATGCCCTGCTTGTGATGTGATTTAAGTTTATCCTGCTAGCTGTTTAGCGTTCTTTATTAAGTTTTAGCTATGCCATTACATTTTCTTTTCGGGGGTCTACTTGATCATTTAGTTGTACAATCTTGTTTCTTCCCAGTCATAGAAATGTTTCCCGGTTGTTAGCATGGAGGGAGATATCCCCTCGAGCAAAGCACTGTAGGAAGCGGCTGTGGGGAGAAGGTTTAGGGTGCACTGGTGATTGTGTTGGTCTAAGATGTGACACAGATGTCAGACATGCTTTGATGTCCTGGTAAAGTTCTTTTGAACTGTCTTGCTATAAAATATTTGCTACTTATTAGATAGCTGAAATAAGCATTCATTAGTCTGTAATTATTTCTTCTAAGACAAGGTCAACTATAGCTGTGAAACATGCACTCCTAAGTGCTTATTCTGTGAATAATATCCTCCTCAGGGTTGAAGCAGAGTCATTATGTTATTTGTCAGCAAGATATTGTCCTCTTGTGCCCCCTCCAAGGTCCACAATTGCAGCAGCATTTAGTTCAGATGGAAAAATACTTGCTTCCACCCAGTAAGTTTATCTCCTGTGCCTTAGCTTTATGCTTCAGTTAGTCACTTGACTAACCAAATCTCTGCAGCGGTGACCACACTGTCAAGATTGTTGACTGCCAAACTGGAAAATGTATAAAGGTGCTGAGCGGACATCGTCGAACACCTTGGGTGGTATGTGTACATATAGAGTTCAGGTGCATGCTGTGTGTAAATTTATAATAAACTGAAGTATTGTAATGTTTTGGACTATATGCCTCCTGCTATTTCCTTTGGAAAATACATTACTTCTTGTATTGCTTTTTTCCTCAAAAGTGTTGATTGAGACATTTTCGACCACTGCTTCTTTAAGGTGCACACAGCACTTGCTTATAAAGGATTTCAGTTTTCAATAAAATTTGTCATCATTCATATTCTCGAATGTTTGTCACTCTTAAGATGTATTATTTTTTCTTATGTATTTTAACAATAGGGTCCATATTTTTGATGTTGAAAGTAATACAAATAAGGATATGGTTTTTAAGAGATTAGATAATTTTGTTAAATAGTTCACTTAAATTTTCTCTGTTACCTTTATCATATTTATTCTTAACTTTAGAGTTATAGAAATTTCTTTTGAGAGCTATTCTTTAAATTTGCCATGCAGGTTAGGTTCCATCCATTATATTCAGATATACTTGCGAGTGGCAGCTTGGACCATGAAGTTCGTCTGTGGGATGCCCAAACTTCAAACTGCATTGGGTCGCGTGATTTCTGTAATATTTTGTGGCAATTTATATGTAGCCTTGTTATTTTGAACAGTCATGATCTTTTAGTTTGATTACCTTCTATTCATGGTGTATTACTCCGAGTCTTCTCTAGAGGTATTGGTAGACATGTGTCCCTTTTTCTGTATGCAGATCGCCCAATTGCTTCTATTGCTTTTCATGCCCAGGGAGAGATTCTTGCTGTGGCTTCAGGTCACAAGGTGAGATTTTCCTGTTGTTGTAATTTGTCTAACTTTGATTTTTATCCTTCTTCTGGGTGTGTGCTCATGGGATCAAGATTGTCATGTTCTAACTATTAATAAATATCATTTTGTAGCTGTACATGTGGAACTACAACAAGAGAGGAGAGTCTTCTTCACCAACAATTGTGCTAAAGACCCGACGTTCGTTGAGGGCTGTCCATTTTCATCCACAGGCAGCACCATTCTTGTTAACAGCTGAGGTTGAATTGGTTTTAAACAAACTTCTGCACATTTATTATTTTTGCTGCTGTGCTTAATCTTCTGGTTTTCCAGGTTAATGATCTTGATTCTCCTGATTCACCCTTGACACTTGCAACATCATCTGGTTATTTGCACTACCCCCCTCCAGCTGTCCTTTTTGTGAACAGTAATAATAATGTCTGTCCACATTTGGAGATAGAACATTCTTTTTTTAATCTTCTTTTTACTTGTTCTGGTCAACTTCATTAAAGAAGAATGTCTTGCTGCAGAATGTCAGGGCTGGTGGCTTGGGAAGTATGCTGCAAAGAGTAGAATCTTTCTCATTGCTAACCAGTCAACAGAGTCCAGAAATCGGGAATCAGAATGACAACAAAACAACTCCTATGGATATAACTTCTGCTTCAAATGCTATAAAAGAAGATGAAGTTGCTGATCCTTTGCAGTCTGGAATTGAAACAACATTTGACCCTATCATGGAAGGAACAGAAACCACTGAGGTGCAGCCTATGTTAGGGGTCCAAACAAGAGTCTCCAGTATTCCTGAGAGAATGGATGTTTCCACTAATATGCCGGCTACTTCTCAGTCTAATGTGGCTGTCCTCAACCCTATTAGGCAGTCCAGGTCAGGTTTAGATGATGCACCTGCTATACCCTCAAGCTCCTTTCGTGGGGCTGACATACAGATGATTTTAAGAAACACAGATAGTGGACACCTTCATCAGTTGATTCCTTTCAGCGATCCTGCATGGTGGGAGCTGCCTTTTATTCAAGGTTGGTTAATTGGACAAACTCATGCTGGCTTGCATACAACAGTGCCAGTCAACAGTGCCTTTCAAGGGAACTCGATGGTTATTCGGGGAACAGGATCTGGCTTCCTGTCATCTGAATTACTCCATGCTCATAATGTGGAAGCTTTGGTTGCTTCTTCACCTATGGCAACCTCTGTTGGCCAGTCTAGAGTCGCTGGAAGATCTGGTCCTCGTCAACGATCACGCTCCCGTCTGATGGCTTCTACGAGTAATGGAGAAGGTTCATTAACTAACTCCCAGAATGATGAATCTGCACCTCACTCTCGTCCTAACAGTATCGAATCTGGGATTCCTACATCATTGGCTGCAGCTGCAGCTGCTGAATTACCTTGCACTGTGAAGCTAAGAATATGGCCACATGATATGCAAGATCCATGTGCCAGCTTAGATCCAGAAAAATGCCGTTTAACCATACCAAATGCTGTCCTTTGCAGGTGAAGTTATTTATGCTACCATTTTGTAACTTTTGTCTACTTGGCGTTTGCAATTATGGGGTTAGCATATTCTTTCTTTTCATAGTTTAGCATTAGAGTATCTTTGCATAAATTTAGTAGCCCACTGTATGGTCATAATGTACAAGGGTTTAAATGTTCTTTTATTGGTAGGGTCTAGTTTGATTTACTTGTATGCTGGTTAATGATACTTCAGCTGGAGTCCATTTCACAGTGTCATTCCTTGGGATGGTGATTCATTCTCAGTTAACATGGGCGATTAAATTGTGGATTACTCTTGTTGATGCTTTTGGTTAGTGCCATATAATTGAAGTTCTTACATGTTAATAACATTGACAGTGAAATGGGCACCCACTTTTCTCCTTGTGGACGATTTTTGGTAGCTTGTGTTGCATGTTTGCTGCCTCACATGGAAGGCGACCCAGGGTTCCAGCCGCAGATGCAACATGATTCTACAGGTGCCGCAACATCACCAACACGACACCCAATTCCTGCTCACCAAGTTATGTATGAGCTTCGTATATATTCTCTTGAAGAAGCAACGTAAGACCTGGACTTTGTTTGTTTGTTTACTACTTCCGTTTTGTCAACCTTTTCTTATTTTGCTTTTGACATTGTTTCATGTTTCTTTTTCCCTTTTGTTTGTAGTTTTGGTATGGTCCTATCTTCAAGGGCAATCAGAGCTGCTCATTGCTTGACTTCCATTCAGGTCAGTGCAGGAATTATGTTGTTTTGTTTCTTTCAATAAACTTAAGCAATTTAAGTTGTTAGCATTGAACTGAACTCCTCCACTGCCAACCCCACCTAAAAAAATATTATTTTTCCTTTGATGTGTCTATTGCCATCAACCCAGGTCAAAGAAGCTTAAAAGCACCTTGAGTTCTGATCAGAAAAGACAAATCATGTTGAGGGCCTCGAAGCATGAAGCTAAAAAGTGTACATGGAAGCAAAAAATAAATATCAAGATAAACAAAAAGAGTATGAGAGTTAAGTGAATATTATAGGTTAAATGTCTGGAAGCTTAGAGTAGTTTATCACTTTATTGTGCTATAAGATGAACAAAAGGGTATGAGAATTCCAATTTAACTAATCCTCTATAGATTGACTTTAATTGAAAACAGTAAGTAAATTAAACTTTCTTAATTTGGCTGATTCTGCAAGTGAACTAAAAAGCTTTCATTTGTCCTATTGTTGACAGCAATTGATTTGCACATTATATCTGCCTTTTTTAATAAATGTGCCAATATCTGCAATCTGATGCCAAAAGTAATCTTATGCATAGTTGTCATACCATTCCAGCTGTGTCATTCTTTTAAGCTTAGGTGGGTAGAGTAGATGACATGGTTGGTGATTAGTTTACCATAGTTTTGATGTTAAGATCTGACTGTGTTTGATGACTTGTTGATTTGCACATATGTCTTCTTAACAATTGCCTTCTAATGTCTATGGTCCTGTCCTATAATCTTTATTATGATGATCCCTAGGGTTCCCCAATGTCTAGGAGGGCTGTCAATGAATGAGGTGCCTGCCAATTTTTGGCTGAATTTTTGCAGCCTTATCCTCGTAAGCAGTGGTCAAACTCTAGGAGCAATCTAAGGTCTCATTTTATGAGAAAGATGATCAAGTATCGCATAGGTTTTTGGCCATGTCAATATTCTACTGTTATTGTTGTATAGATTTGTCTGATAATTTGTGTATACATGGGCTTGATATGATAGTTTGCATATGTGGCATACACTGCAAATATATTTATTCAGTCTCTTTAGCATTGTTGTGTCAATTTGCTGGCAACCATACTTCTATTTTGATATTTTCCTGATCACTCATTTTTCATTTTTTCAGTTCTCACCCACATCAGAACACATACTGCTAGCATACGGTCGGCGCCATAATTCACTTCTTAGGAGCATTGTCATTGATGGAGATAATGCTTTACCTATCTACACAATTTTGGAGGTAGTTATCAGTTTATTTTTGGCCATCTTTCTTGATCTTTTGTTGACAACTTAGCTGTAGATTCTGTCTCTTCTGATTAAAATGTGACAAATGATTCGGTTCAGATGATTGTTATTAGCATACGTTGATTTGACAAGATAACTATGAGACTCATTGTCCACTAACTTATCCATTCTCACTAGATATTTTTCTAACAGAAATTTAGAAACTATGCTAGTTCAGGATTGAGGTTATTTTACAATAAAAATGATGGCCAACCATGACGATTATTAGAATGTGAATAAATCAAGGTCTAGATATTGCCCATTGCATAAGGCTCCTGCCAATGTAGGGTAGTTTTAGTTATGTGGGCAATCATATAATGACTCAAAAGCTCACCATCACAGTTCTTTAATGATTATTATTAGTGTTGATTTCAAGTCAGTTCTTTAATGATTCTGATACATATTTGATTTCTTTATTCATATGTGTTGTGAAATCTAAATATACTTTCTTCCTCTCGATGTACTTAACACCATAATATCCATGAGTACCATAATAAATAGTGACTCCTATTATTTTTCATCTGATTCCATTTTTAAATATTTGATTTTCAGGTCTATAGAGTTTCAGATATGGAGCTTGTGAGAGTTCTGCCCAGTGCAGAGGATGAGGTTAATGTTGCATGCTTTCATCCTTTGGTTGGAGGAGGTCTAGTTTATGGAACGAAGGTGAAAATTTTTTTTAGTAGTTCTTCAGAAATTCTTTCCACTTGGGACTGCATACACGTTTTCATGGCGAAGTGCAGGAGGGCAAGCTTAGGATTCTTCAATATGATGGCCCACATTTCTCAAATTGCAGGAATCACAATTTTTTTCTTGAGGAAAATATTAATGAGGTGTTGATCTTTTAAGTTTCTACCTTCATTTTTATGCATTTATAAAAGCTACCACTTCATTATTTTGTTGTCTTCATTCTACTTTTACAACTTTAAGTTGGACAAGTTTAGTTTTATGCCTGGTAGATATATGATGTGTCTATGCATATAAAACAAATGACGTTGCTAGGATCTTGTACCTCATGGAGATTAGAACCCATAACTCAGTGGTGGATTTTCATCATAATATATTGATTTTCTACTTTGTTTTGGATTGTCATAGTTGTGTAATGCCATGGGGCCAGCAGAGAGAAGGTAGAAAGAATGTGGAGGGATGAGAGGCTAGAAGCATGACAATACACTCAGTAAGAGATAGCTATCAGCCAAGAAAAGAATTTCATTGCTTAAAATGTCTTAAATTCATTTTGTTATATCAAAAGATTAGTTTTTATATAGGCTTACAAGACTTGTATTTCTTCATACTAAAACTCAAGTTTTAGATCTTGTGACTCTAAAATCCATTCTACAAAGACGTCTAACCTTTGGAACTCAAGGAACTTCCAGTCTTCTACACCTAGAATAAGACCTGACTATAAGAGTGTACTTGAACATAACTCTAAAGGCTTCCCAATGTGACAACTAAGATTAAATGAAAGCTCAACCAAAATCAGATGTTAGGAATCCAATTTTAAATTGTTTTGAACACACTGTAGACTCAATAGGTTGCGGCAAATAGTTCAACTAGTAAAGTGGGATAAGCATTATTTCAAGATAATCTATACTTTAAATAGGACTTGAAAATCTCAAAATATGATTATAGTGACTCCCTAATATAGAAAATAAAAGCATGATAAAACTTTAAATTGAAAGTAATTTGATGTTTAAGTGGTGATATTTTGAATATGAAATTATAAGAAACACATCTATTATCTATTTTTATTTCGTTTATTGTCTTTCTCCTCAACTATATTTTTTTTATAATTTTTATATTGACGAGTATCTTGCTTTGCTCGAGTGTCTAGATGAACATCTAGACGAGCGCTTGGAGCATCGGGCATTTTATAACTTTGGCGCATTTTAGTGCCTAGTGCCTTTGACAACGAGTTTATCTAGTCAACTCAAGAGGGTTTATTAAAAGGGCAAAAAAGTGAAAAAAAGAGGGGAGATCATTTCCTACACATAACAAGATTACAAAACAAGCTCTAGCCTCTTCATTTTCCACGACCACCACCGTCGATCGAGCAACTCTTCCCTCTGGTTATTCTTCTCTCTCCCGTTCTCTCTTCTCATCCGCTCTCATGTTTGGGGCAAACGAACGAGGGCGGGCTCCAGGTGGCTGTTTTCCATCTCTACATTCTCTTCTTCGTCCCCTGTTAGGTCCAACCCATTAGCGGAACTCTCCACCACCCTCTTCATCGGAGGCAAGAGCCTGTGTCATTTTCATGTCCTTGTCTCTTGTTATTGTTCCATTTTGCTAGTTTCATTGTTTTTTTCTCCATCCTCAATAATCATGAAATTGAATACAGTATCTGAAAGGACATCATCTTCATTCTGTTCTTTGCTCCCTCAGTGTAGCCTTTTGGCACTTCGAGGGTAACTGTTCTCAATTGAGTTTGCATGTGGTTGAAGAGATAACTTTCTTATCTGAAACTACCATGTGAACTAAATTCTGCATTATAAGTAAATTCAATGCATTTTTTAAGGTATATTTATGAAATTTTGCGAAAAGTAAATCATGTTTTTGGATAGTCTCTTTTTTATACATCAAGCAGGCATAAATGGAAGACATGGTAGAAGATTTTGGTGAAGTCTATGAGGGATACCATTTGAAAGTCAGAATCATTCATCTTAAGTTAGACATCTGAAAATTGAATTAAGTGCTTTTATCTACAAACTTGGTTGAAACGATTTTTTCCTTGAAGTTGTCCATTTTGAAGAATAATACTGTAAAACATGAGATTCAGCTGTAACAGTTCTTGATGTCGATCATGTTGTTCTACATAGATTATCAGTTTGTGTTTCATTATCAACTTCCAATGAGATTGTTTCTCCAGTTTACACTCTTATAGCATATATTTGTGGAATCAAGTATTAAATTGATGTTGACGTAGTCTCTATGTTCCTTATAAAATTTGGTCATTGGCTACAGGTACATCAAATGCAGCATCTTAATGGCTATGAGCATGACTTGTAGATGTATCAAATATATGGTTATGATAATAAACCATTGTCTTCTAGATGTATCAAATATATGGCTCCAAAGCGAAAAATAGACTGTTTGGACCAGCCAAACCCATGCCAACTGCCGTACCAGCATTTCGTATGTCATTGCGCCAATATGTACCTGACTTGTAGTTGTCTGCCTAGGACCAGTAGGTGTCTGGTTTTGAGATTTCAAATCATGGTGTAAAATGCTTCTCTTTAGCTAATCTTAGTTATGATATTAATTCAGTAAAAGCAGTAGCTGGACTCACTTGCTCTCTTAGGTCCCTCATTTAGATCTGATATCAAGTGTTTTGCTTGTTATTCTCTGTGTATATTCAATATGTCTGTTCTTTGTGCTTATCTTTGGTTATTAATCCTACTCTTTTTTACATGTATATCTCACCAAATTTGGTGGTCTTATTGGTTATATTTTTCTTATAAATGATTTAGCAAGCTGAAAATGGTTTAATGTAAATGTTTTAATCTTTTATTTTCACTTTACTTGTCTTGTAGATCCAGGAGTATGCTTTAGAGTGCTGAAAAATAGCAATTGCTATTAACAAGAGTTGGGTTCTCATTTTGCCAGGTATTGCTTTCAGCCTACTTTGCTGATTGTCCATAATTTTAACTTAAGTATACTATTATAACAGTGTGTATCCTTGGTACATATACTTTGTTCACATGTATTATTTCCAAAAATTATTTGTTGAAGTTTTATAGTTCATTCTCTCACTTCCTTTACGTAGTTTGATTTGTGTTGGATTGGTGTGTGTGTGTATATATAAATATAAGTTAAAATTTTGATTGTCATTCATCCCATCACTTAATGAGGAATATACGGTGATAGTTTCATTGTGCTTCACCATCCTATCTAGGTAAATGTTGTTGCAAAATGTTTTCATTGAACTTTTTATGCCACTGCATCAAATCTAGTTATTTTGGGTATTTCTTTAAGTGGTGCCCACTAATGATCATGCCTGCTTAGCTTCCCAATAAACTTGTTTTGGGATATGCTTAAAGCAACATACATTATTTTATCATTTGTGCTTTCCAAAAAAGACAACCTACTTTAAGCATCACAAAAGGATATATCTCGAGTCCTATGCCAATGATCTGTATTTAGTTATTATCAAAACCAAGGTCTTCAATTTCAAATAATACCGTTCGGTACGGACTGTACGCACCAGTCCGTCAGCAGACCGGTACACGGACCACCCGTTTAGCTTTTCTATACAGCAGTAGACATGCCTGAGCTCATAGAAAAGCTGTTATATTCAGTAATTGCATTGAGAAACATCTTTGCTATACAAATAAGTTGTGTGAGTTTAAACATAATTTAGCTAAACTTATAGTAAATTATTATTATCTTCCAGCGTATTTTTGGCCATTTAACCCCCTGCACTTATTGTCTTAATTTCCTGTTCCAAACAACCATGTCTAACAAATGTTTGATGTAAATTCAGTATATTTTATTATCAGTTTAGTATGAGTAAGCATGATATTATGCTGAGTAGTCTGTGATTACTATTTCTTCCTGTCTTTAAGATCAATTCTCTCATCTATCCTTATCTTCCAGGAAAATTTTGGAGTTTTTAAAAGCTCAAGGCAGTAAGCTTTTAGTTCTGGAACAATGGAAAACATCATTTGTATCGTTGGCAATGTCAGAAATATCATAATTAGTTCTTGAAATGCAGAAACAAGTTCTATTTCCCTTGAAAATGCAAATACTGTCATAAACACCTTTGGTGTTGGCAGCTAGGGTTTTGCTGTGGTCTGTCTTTCAACTTATAACTGGTTGATTTGCCTGAATTAATAGGTAATAAAAATTAATGTTTGACATAGAATTAGACTGGGCCATAGCCTAGGCAGATTGACTCTGGCCTGTGTATAAACCAGTTGTGCACTTGAATGTGGATCGTCCATATTCTTGTCAACTTGATTGCATGTAGGATCACTTTGGATCTTAGGTCCTTTCACAGCCTGATCTAGTCAGTGTAATCTGCAAGCATCTTCCGAGAACAATTTGTGGGTAACCATTTTATTTTCTGAGACGCCGTCATCTACCGAGCAAGTTTTTGTTGTTTTAGATAATGTCATATCCCTAATTGGCTATCGCGTTTTTAGTCATTGGCTTGGTCAAGGTTCTAAATACTGATTGATTTTGAAATGTTGGACCAATCCAGTACCAAGATACATAATGATTTACCAACATGTAATGCACCCTATTGCTGGAAAATATTAAAAAATGGAAAATTATTGTCAAATGGTGTACCAAGCTGTATGGTTTTCTGTGTGTGCTTGAGCAAAATGGTGAATATCAGTCAGTCAACTGGTATATAAATTATAGGCTTGGTTGGATAGTTCTTTTCCAAGGTCTTGTTTTCAGCCCAATCCAGATCCATGTCAACATAATGGACCTTGAACTGCCTGTCCCAACCTAATCTCCGATGTTCAGTGTTGGATGGAATTAATCCTTAATGCTTTTAGTCTATCTCAACGAACTTGATCAGTGGGGATAAAACCAACTAGTGGTTTCAGTCAATTCAACAAAATATGCTAGTGTGATCTGCCAATTTGTCCAAACTTTAGTTTCTGATAATATCTTTATAATACTAAAATTGAAAGCAAAATGGATGAAATCATTTAAACTACTGAAATACCCAAAACTTCAAAACAGAAAGAGGGGGATGAGTCTAAATAGGTTGGGTCTGTTTTAGAATAAAAAACAGGTTTTTTTAAACTCATTTTTGTAGATCTGATCACCCCTCTGATACTTCTGAAACTTTGTACATGTCTATGCTTGCTTGTTAAGAATCTGTTGGTTGCATATGCAGGCTTATAAACTATTGTGCAGAAGTATCTATAAGGGGATAGAATGCTGAAGTTCTTGTGATTCTTCTTTGACTAATTTTGGAACTTGTACCAGAAGTTCTCACAAGTGTTGTGGAATTTGGTAAGCATATGTGACTTGTCAAAGATGCTACTGAATGTGCTTTATTGATATAGAAACTCAATTTTTTCTAATTATATAGCTTGATCTTTATGCGATGCTAACTTGATTTTGGACTCTAGATTTACTTGTGACTGATAATAAACTGATTTCTAACTGGATTTACAGCTATAACTTAATGTTGGGCTATAATTTTATTAGCTAGTAGAAAATTATCGTAAAAAAAATTGCACTTTTGGTATGAGCTCACAACAGTTTTTGTATATGCTGATTCATAGCATGGGACTTGATAGTTCATTCTTAAATTGTAGTTAGGGAAACTTCTATCTGCATAGGTGACAGAATTATGCTTTCTTGGTCTCAATCATGTATCGTTTACGAGAACATAAAAGTTAATGACAGGTATCCCTAGAATCAAATACTAAGATTATACGTAGGCGTACCCACATCTGCGTGCTTATGAATGTAAGGTCACGTGCTGCACGTGCAAGAGTAGCTTGTGACAGATAGATTCGCCCACTTGAGTTCTACGTAAGGCTGTGAGTTGAATACCGAGTCCATTAAATATGATATACAATTCTTAGAATGCCTAGAAACCATAATTGATTCTGGATTAGTAGAATTGAGAGCTTGATCCTATTCATAGGATGTGAGCTCCAAAAAGGTAGGGAGAGAATGAGAAAAAAATATTTAAACTAGTTTTGCATCATCTGGCACTCAAATGTCCTAATCCCTAAATATTAGGGATTTTCTAAGTATGCCGACTTCTTTACAAGTAGCTTTTCCTCCATGCTCTCTTAAGATCCTGTCCATTGTTGCTAATTACATTTTCTTCGTGAATGTGTAGCAATTACTGTCAGTTACTTTCAGCCATTAATGTTTTCTTTGATCTGCAATGCAAATCTTGACAATAAATTCTTTCTTTTCTCCCTATAAAATCAGGTACTACTTCCTGGCTGCCTGTTGATGAATTACAGAAAGGTTGGTCATTGGTTTGGAGACAGCTCTGATGTGAACCTCTTGGTGTCATCTTTCTTGTTGTAACATCGCCTGTTTATTTCTCTCTTAACCCGATGCCAAAAAAAAAAAAAGACATGTCAAACTCTTCTTCTGTTGTTTACCATTGATTCCTACAAGTGTTGCGTTGCGATGCCTTGTATATTCATCTTTGAACAGTGTATTCTCGCTTCCTGTACTCGTTTGCCGGTTGCAATTCCAATCTTATTTCCTCGAATAACAGATGTGCGTCTCACTTCTTCGCCGGTCTGTCCGCTCTCCAGGATGTCTGGGCCCCACCACAGCCCCAAACGTGTCAAGATCTGGAACGCCCATAAGGAATGTCTGGTGATTCGTGCAATTGATCGGAACGGCGTTTTCCATGGGCCTACGGCCCAAAAGCTGCGACTACTGATCCGGCCCAATACGTAACGTGTCCATCTCACGATGATGGTGGTGATGACGTGAGACAAGACATATATGTTCGGAGGTTGACGCAGCGGATCTGCACTGCAAGCGACTCACGAGACGGACCGACGGCCGGCCGCCGGCACTCCCCCCACCACCCTCTTCCACTTCCACGCATATAAGTAATCCAAATCCTTCCCAAACCTCCCCATCCCACCATTTCTTCTTCGTCCGCCGTTGATGCGATCCCTCTCCCCCTTCCTCCTCCTCCTCCGAATCCATAACCGCGTCCCCTTCTCTTCCTTGCCCTCGCCTTCGATCCGCTCCCGATTTCGTCCCTCGAAGCGATATTTATCGGATCTCGGCTTCTCTGAGAAGCTTCCTTCGGTCGCCGCCGCTGATCGGAGGGGTTCGCCTTCGAGATCGACCTCCCTTGCTCGCTGCGCCGCGGATCCTTCGTCCCCCACGGTTGGTGCAGGCATGGAGATGGTGGCGAAGGCGGCGGCGGCCTCTGGAGAAGGCTCCGTGGCCAGGCGGTTCTGGATCGGCTCCTGGAAGGAGGCCCTGTTTGCGTCGTATACCCCCTTCGTGGTGTGCCTCGCCGCGGGGAAGCTGAACATGGACACCTTCCGCAACTACATTGCCCAGGACGTGTACTTCCTCAGGGCGTTCGCTCAAGCGTGAGTAGTACAGCTCTTGGCTCCCTGAGCTTCGATGTCGGTGGTTACTGATTGGGCTTGTGAATTAGGGTTTAGGATTTATAAACTATTTTTGCGACTTCTTGGATCTTGAGCTATTTACGGTTTGGTCTTTGAATAATTCCACGTCCTCAAGGTGTTTGCTCAAGCGTGATCAGTCCTGCTCGGCCAGAAACCTTAACGCTTGGTGGTTCTTGGTGGTCCAGTGGGTTGGGGTTTATGATTCTTTTTAAGCATTCCATTTTACTTGTTCTTGTATTGAATTCTGCTAGGGTCGATACGATTTTGCTAGTTGCAGATAGTTGGATCCTAGCTTTCTTGTTGTTCCTGTGGTGGGATATTTTGAGCTGTCCATCCTTTTCATTCCTGAATGGTGATAAAACATTCTTTGTTTTTTTGATAAATTTTAGCTATGAGATGGCAGAAGAATTTGCTGATGATGATGAAACCAAGGCTGCAATCACTGAGCTGAGGAAAGCTGTTCTTGATGAGCTTAAAATGCATGATTCAGTCGTCCAAGTAAGGTTTCGATCATTCTCTCTGATCACATCAAATTCTCAGCCCATTCTTTCTCTTTTATTATGTAGGATTTATCTTTGATTGCATATGCAGTTCGTTCACTGGATCTTGGCAACTTCTAACATATATATTTATCAAATTAGGATTTTATATTAGAACAATGTATTGTAATTTGTTCCATTGGGCTTTACAATGGTTTTACTTGTGGATCTTTTACATATTTTATTGGCTATTCTTGATGTAGGACAAGCTACTCAGACACCAAATATGTAAAACAAGTAGTGGGATATTTTTATTATAGGGGTATTGAAAGAGAGAGAGAAAGAGGAAAATAAAGATAATAGTGTAAAAAAGAGATAACTAATAGAGTTGCTCTAGCTCAATAGGAGAAACTCCTAGAGATTAAGGATTTATGTCATCAGAAAAATCAATGTGGCCTCACATTATTTACATATATCATGAGAAAACAGACTCTCTCTTTTCTTGGCTAAATTAAAGGCTTTGATACTAAAACTGATGCTGGATGAGTAATCTTGAATATCAAAATATGAGTTCTCCCTCTTTTCTTGGCTAAATTAAAGGCTTTGATACTAAAACTGATGCTGGATGAGTTTTGATACTATACATGTAGTGGACCTTTTCTATAATATGGGGATGGAAAGAGAGAGAGGAAGAGGAAGATAATAAAAAAAGATAATAGGATAAGGAAGGGATAACTGTCAAACTTGTTGTGGCTCAAGGAGAATTTCCCATGATAAAAGCCTTGCATTTTTGCTTGTTTGATAATTTCGTACGAAAAATAAATTTCTCATATCACTCACAAATTATATGGGAAAGCATACTTTAGTATATCCCATTTCGCTTTGATTTTCCATTATTATTCATGTCCCTTTTTATACACCCCAAATACAAGAAAAAAAAAGAAAATACAAAAAATAAAGAGTGATTATTATACATCATCAAACAAGTCATCTATTTTTTTTTCCATTTCGAAGAAGACAACATTCCATACTTGATTTGGAAAATAATCTTCCATTTTGATAATATTCTTAATTGATATTCTCTCTTGTAGAATAGAGAACTTTCTTGCAAGGATGAAATCTTCAATTAAAATTAAAACTTTGTTATTTTTCATTTTTTCTGCATTTGCTTTATTTTTCTAATTTAGAAAGTGAAATGGAAATATGAAAAATGTTGTCAAGTGACAACTTATGGCATTTGCAGAATACTATTGAACTAATAAATTTTATTCAAATAAGAAATAATTAAAATGTGTCCATGTTGATTCTGGTTTTTCCTATGAAATTGTTTTGATTTATAAAGAATTTTGTGCTTAAACTGCAATAAATAGTTTGATGTTGCACTTTAATGTGTTTTGCTTTTATGTATACTATTCTGATGTTTATTTGGCTCTTCTTGTTTTTCCTAGTATTTCTTTTGAATATGAAAAGGATTTTCTGCTTAAAGTACATGATACTTTTAAATAGTTTTAGATTTTTATTTCTAGGGTTTCTTCTGTGTTAAATTGTTGATATATAGCTTGACTGTTATGTTAGATTCAGCAATTTATACTAAAAGAGATATCATGGTTCCTTTTGGCTGTATGATTGATGTCTTAAATTTTATTAATATCAATTTACTTTGAATTTTATATTGTCCGTTTTATTATTATCATATACTTCAATTTGAGGAATTTGCATCTGATGATCGCACTAGTGTGATCTTCCACTTGTCACTTCTCTACATGCCATTGTCAGGGTCTTAGTTCTACCATGAAAAGCATGCTATTAGCATACGTGTGTGCGTGCACACGTGCGCACACACATGCACACACACATATATATTCCCTAAGGCTCCCTTTTCATTTTTCCCAAAAGACGTGACCTATTTTGATTTTTCCCAAATGATACCCCATAATTTGAATAATGCCCAAAATGCCTCTCACCAACCCTAATGATACATTTTACGCTAGTTTTTTCCACCAATTTTGAACCGTTACAGTGTTTTCATCTGGCTCATTTATAGTGTTTTTTCAATAGTGTTATAGTAATTTTATTGAGATATTGAAAACACTGTAAGCTATTGAAAAATACTGTAAGTGACGTCATATTATGTCTCGTTGGTTGTCATTGCTTGTAGATCATTACAATACCATATTTTTAGGCTTGCAGTTGGTTTGGTTGAAGTTAGGAGTTCATTTGGATCATTTATAGTGTTTTCATATGGCCTCTACATTGTTTTTGTTGTGGTGGTCAAAACACTATAATAGATTAATTTTGTATCCTTATTTGGGTGATGTTGTTCCTATAGCAAATATCTATTTGAATCCTAGTATGATATATCAAATAATTTCTAGTATGTTTTGATTCCATTTGGTTCATTTATTGTGGTTTTTAATAATGTTATAGTGTTTTTATTGAAGTATTGAAAACACTGCAAAGCACTAAAGTTATTGAAAAACACTATAAGTAACATTATATCATGTCTCTTTGGTTGTCATTGCTCATAGACCATTACGGTATCAAAATTTTAAATTTGAAGTTGGTTTGGAATCTGGATGAGGTTATGACTCTATTTGTATCATTTATAGTGTTTTCAATTGGACTCTATATTGTTTTTGTTATGGTTGTCAAAACATTGTAACATGTCAGGCTAAAACACTATAACAAGCGGGAAAAATACTGTTGGGGTTGGTAAGGGTTAGAGGGGGAACCTTTGGGTAAAAAATGAAAAAGGGCGACATTTTCAGGAAAACCATCCATATGTGTGTGTATGTGCGTGTTTGTGTTCAATATCTAAAGCTGATGTTGGAGGTTTTGTGCCTTCTTTCAATTATTCATTGGATGCTTTTCAGTGCTTTATGCTCCCTTCTATTTGGTATTTTCTCTTATAAGGATTGTATTTTTGAAAACATAGTTGGATATTATAAAGCAGATTGGGTAATTGACAATGCAATCACGTTTTCATATTTTACACCTGTACCATGCTTTGAGGTCACTAAGATTTACTCGTCTTGATACCTTTTTTTATTTACTGTCTGTCACCCAAAGATGGTATAAGATCTATATAGCTGATCACAAATTATGATCCTATTTTTCTTGTAGCTAAATAGAACTTAAATGGTTGTGCTATTATGATTAGTTTATATTCTCACTCTTTCTCTTATAGCTGTGAAAAACTGCATTTTTACTGGAATCGTACAGGGGTATGTGTAGACCTGTGCATACAAAGTTATCTAAGAGAACCAGTTATGCAGGAATGGGGAATCGACCCCACCAAAGAGATAATTCCCAACCCAGCAACACTAAAGTACACTGAGTTCTTGCTTGCGACTGCTGGTGGGAAAATTGAAGGTGGGAAAGGACATGGGAAAATAGTTACTCCCTTTGAGAAGACAAAAATTGCTGCCTACACAGTTGGTGCTATGACCCCTTGCATGAGGCTTTATGCATTCTTGGGCAAAGAGCTTCAGTTGCATTTGCAATATGAGGGAAATGGTCATCCATACAAGAAGTGGATTGACACTTACTCCTCTGCAGGTTTTGAGGTATCTTGATGTCTAAAAGCAATCGACCGCTGTTTGTCCTGTTCATCTGTAATTCAATTTATTGAACTAAGTACAGACAAATTCAACTTTGTTTATAGTTAGTTGCCATTTTTTCTCTTTTATGCCATGCAGGCATCTGCCGTTCAAATAGAAGACTTGCTTGACAAACTGAGTGTTTCATTGACTGGCGAGGAGCTTGAAATAATAGAAAAGCTTTGGTGCCATGCTATGAAACTTGAAATTGAATTCTTCAATGCTCAGCCAATTGTCCAACCGGTGGTTGTTCCATTAACAAAACTGCATGATCCGACAAATCATCTGGTTATTTTTTCTGATTTTGACTTGACTTGCACTGTGCTCGACTCCTCTGCCTTACTAGCTGAGATTGCAATCTTAACCGCATCCAAGCCTGGTCAGAGTGGGACTGATACTTTGAGTGTTCAGAGGTCACCTTCAGATGTGAGGAACTCCTGGGATGTTCTTTCTAAGCAGTATACTGAGGAGTATGAGCAATGTATCGAAAGCTTACTTCCACCAGAGCAAGGTAACTTGATCACAAGTTTTACTTCTAACAAGTTCAGTGGTTAAGATGATCAGATAACAGCATGTTTTTTATTTTTTTGTTGGAGATAATATTTAAGCACACTGTATTTGTTAATTCTTACACGCCTTTAATTACTTGTTCATGTGCAGCAAAGATATTTGATTATGAAAGCCTTTACAAAAGCCTTGAGCAGTTCTCCAATTTTGAAAAACAAGCAAATTCTAGGGTCATAGAGTCAGGATTGCTGAAGGGAATGAATTTAGAAGATATCAAGAGAACTGGGGAGTGTTTGACCCTCCAAGATGGCTGTAAAGAATTTTTTCAGAATGTTGTAAAGATAAAACAAAAACTTAATGCCGAGTTCCACATACTGTCATATTGTTGGTGCGCAGACCTTATAAGATCAGCTTTTTCTTCAGGTACTTCCTTTCCTTGATTTTCTCTTGTGATTTGTTTTGTTTTCCACTTGTAGAGGCAAATTGTGGTGGTACACATGCATACGGAAGATGTAGCTAATCGAGTCACGGCCACATACCGGTTAGAGAAAGAAACTCCTTAATTTCCCATACATGTGAGGATATATGTACAAAGTTCCTATTCATCTCATTACATACACTTATTTAGTGGACAACTCTTATTAGCTTATCTATTGCATAACCGAAGCCAACTGAAAATATATTTACTTCACACATTAGCTTTTGTTAGATCTTTCCCTTTTAATTTTTTACATAACTTACAAATGTCTATCTATTTTTTACTGTCTTGCCCTGTTTCTTAAATATTTGTATCAAAATGCTTATCTTCATTCATGGGACGATCATTTATTTGTTATTCTTGTGTTATAAAAATTGTTAATCATTTCTATATTATTGAGTAGGAAAGAGAAAAGTTTTTATATTTTCCCAATTGGAACTTCAAAAAATGTTGTCCATAGATCCTCTGCTGAACTCTTATTTTCACAAGCACTTCCATGTTTTAATAAAGATGTCACAAAGTTAAGAGTTTCATATCCGATAGTTTACCTCATTTGTTGTGAAAATTTTCAAAATAATAATTACTAGTTTTATTGGCATTATTCTGTTCACCTTCATCCCATCCTCAGGTACTTTGACTTTTATATGAAGTTACCAAAATCTCTTCTCTTATTCCCTTACTTCAGCAGGCTTCTATATGTGTATCCTAGGTATCTTTTATCCCTAATTTACTATGAGGAGGATCATGTTATGTAACAGTGTCCAAATGAGATGCTTTCTTTGTTTCCTTTAAAGTTTATTTGTGTTTTCCACTCATCATTTATATTTCTGCAAAGTTTAAAATAATATTTTTGTGCCAATAGTTGCTTGCTTGGAATTTATTACAACACCACTTAGTCACCTGATTTAATGGGAAAGGTATTTATTATATTCCTATAATGCACAATCACATATTTATCTTAAGCTAGAAAGTTTTTCGACTTTTTTTTCTAAATTGGTCAACAAAGAGACAAAAGATTGGAATGATTTGTGTATTAGAGTTTGAGTTCCAAGATGTCATCTGCCTTTCTGATATATCATTAAAAGATTGAGGCAGGTCACCGTTCTCTCAGAAATGGATTATTTTAGCATGTCTCACAGTTTGACTTGTCATTAATTGTGGTTTTTGTTGATAGTATTGAACTTATTATTCTGTACAAGGTTATTAGGCAACACAACATTATTATGGTTATTTTTCTCCATGATGCTCTAGCAAAGCCATCTGAATCTGTGCTCAATTTGTTCAGTTGGTTGTCTAAATGAGTTGGGCATACACTCGAATGAGTTCAACTACGATGGATCTGTTTCAACGGGTGAAATTCTCAGAATGATGGAGTCTCCCTTGGACAAGGTTAAGACATTCAAAAGCATCATAGCCAACCTTGCCAGTGAAGAAAAGCATTTGTCTGTCTACATTGGGGATTCAGTTGGTGATTTGCTTTGCTTGCTGGAAGCAGATGTTGGTATCGTCATAGGATCAAGCTTAAGCTTGAGGAGAGTTGGGGAGCAATTTGGTGTGTCTTTCGTTCCGCTCTACTCTGGTTCGATAAAGAAACAACGGGAAGTTATAGAGGATGCTAATGTCTGGAAGGGAGGGTTGTCTGGTGTTGTCTACACAGCGTCTAGCTGGACAGATATACATGCTTTTCTTTTGGGGGCATAGCTCTCTCTCTCTCTCTCTCTTAGACTGCTTTTCTTCTTTGTTGCTTTTAAGAAATGGTACAAGAACTTGACGAAGTATTTGTAAGTCAATTAATTCGTGGCTAGTTTTGTGCAGCCACAGTCGAGTAGTTTTACATAATTTCCTCCACATTTGCATTGATCCAAAGGGGAGTAGCCATCGGCCTTGCATTGGTTCTCAGGTACTTTGATTTCCGACACATCTTTTCTCTATCCTATATACATATATAAGTAACTAATGAAGGTTTTTGCTATCCATAATTGTAGGACTGGTGACAATTTGGATCAGGTGACAAATAAATAGCCAAGGTTCGGATTTTACATGTATTTGTTTGTAATATTTTGGGCAATAAGAAAAGATGTTACACAGCATTTTGTAGGCCATTTAACTTGATATATGTACCGACCTTTAGCATAAGGTTTGAGCCACAATATTTCGGTTAAATAAGGTTTGAGCCACTGTATTTTGGTTAAAGCCTGCCTCCTTTATGACAATGTGCCAAGCTGCAAAAGTTCTCATTGCATTTTGTAATTACTTATCTTTTGTAAATTCCGTTGACGATGCTATAAAGTTTAGAAAGAAAAGAAACTACATTTTCATGTTTTTTTTCTCACTGGTGAAAGATGTTTATCCTTTGCAATTGTTTTTGCGCTTCTCCGAGTGTTTTTCCGCGCACACTTTTTTTTTTGTTTTTCTTGTTTTTTTTAATCTTTATGTTTCTGCACCGTCACAATGTCCGAGTTTCTAATGGTTCGCAGTCAATTGTAATTTTCTATTCGTGTCGTATGAATGGCTTGATGCAAATTCATTTCGCTATATGTATACTGCAAGCATACCTCAATCGAACTGTCATATCACTTGATTCTCTCGACCCATTATTCATTTACTCAGTCTCTTATTATATATATATATATATATATATATATATATATATATATATATATATATATATATATATATATATATATATATATAAACTTACCTCATGCAATTAAAATATAGAAGGTTAAAAAAAAATCAAAACCATGCGAAATGCGGTGACCAGACTTCAGCAGGGAAGGGAAAGGACCCGAACTTTCGGTGAAGTTACCACATCCTTTCATCCGAGGAAGACCCCGCAAAAATAGTTAAATCCATGCAAAACCATTCGACGTCAGTCTACTTACGCTCAATCGCGGTGAAGACTATGCTACGAGGACTTCGTACCATTTTGCTGTGCGGTGACAAGACTCTAGCCGGCAACGGGGAAGTACATGATCCACTCGGTGAAGCTACCGCGTGATTTGGTGGGACGAAGAGCCGCAAAAAAAATTAAATCCTTCCAAAATCAACTGGTGTTCATCATCTTATGCTGATAACGGTGAGCAGACTCTGGACAATGATGATACCAGGACTCTACGGTAGGTTTACCAACTGCACGTTGAAAATAGTTAAAACAGCGCTTGAAATCATCTAATGCTCAGTTGAGGTGACCAGACTCTGGCCGGCGACGGGGAAGTACATGATCCGCTCGGTGAAGTTATCGCGTGCTTTGGTGGGACAAAGAGGCTCCAAAAAAAATTAAATCCTTCCAAAATCAACTGGTGTTCATCATCTTATGCTCACTAGCGGTGGGCAGACTCTGGACACGGTGATGATACCAAGACTCGACGGTATGCTTACCAACTGCGCGTTCAAAATAGTTAAAACAGCGCTTGAAATCATCTAATTTCCAACGACTTAATTGCCTCACTTTGAGATTAGCAGATATCCATCCTCATGTTAAGAACAGAATCCCCCAGCAAGCTTCATTTTCTTTCTTTTTTTGTTCATTTTAATTTCTCCTATAATTGTTACAAAGTGTAATTTTGTGTAAAGGCTTTGTATCATTTCTAGTTGTGAAGAGCTGAACTGTGTTTCGCAGTTAAAAGTTCATTTGATAAACTTCATGCTTTCTACATGTACAGGTTTTCTCTTTCTTGGATTGTTTACATGCTGGTGAGATCTCACAAGGCCATGATGAAAAATAAAGTTGTTCTTGCATCACATAAGACTAATTAGAGGAAAAATAATCAGCCTTCTAAAATGAAGGTTGCATGAATCTGTGCTTCTCAACTGAATCAGTCAATGAGTGATGTTCAGTAATGAGTTTCTAAGATTCTGTGCTGACATTTACTTTGAGACCTGAAATGTACAAAGAGAACAACAATGGAAGGGTTTTAGAAGAAGTAAAAAACCTGTGTAAGAAAAAGGAAAACCAAAACTAAGAAAGAAATAGAAGATTGAACCCAAAAAAAATACATAAAAGAAATCAAAGAAATAGACTATATTCCCATCCAAACTATAACACTTGAGGAGCTCAGAGCAATTGTGTAAAGAGTTTCCAAAGATCTAACCACTCCTTTCCCTCTATGGGAACCGGCACTGGCACTGGCACCGGCACCGACCATAACTCTTCCCAACAACTTACCATCTCCTTATCCAGCCTCTCTCCACTAATGCGATCTAGCATCTGAATAACTTGCGAACACCAAACAGACTATAGAAGAAGATTAATTCGGATCTTGAATATATCACATTGAAAGAACAGTTGATCTCTGCATTCATCATATCTTGACAAATTATGTGAACAAGCCGCAGACAAAGTCCTTTGGTTCTATACATGCCTTCTGTCTGATGTCAGTATACAGAACTAGAGATGATGAACTAATGCATGTTTCATCAGTCCACAGAACTCTGTAACCAGCATCTGAATTAAATCCTAACAGTTTACAAAAGACTCTAACTCTATGAGTTTAAGCATAATTCGCAAACTCCAAATCCTGTGAAATTTAATCATCTCTTACGAAAAATTTTCCAAGGCAATAGATCCATCCATTATGCTTAAAAGTTTGAGTCATGCAAGCTGTGATTCCCAAATCAAATCCATTTTCTATCTCCTAATTTAGAACTCACTCCATTGCAGAATGTCTCATCTACACTAAATTCCTTCCCATGATTACAATGGAACAGTCTCTCTTCTGTCCACTAACCAGTTCATCAAACACTAATTTTTCTTCCTTGAGATTCCACACCATAAAAATAAAGTTCATTATTGCTTTGTCCATTCTATTCAAAAACAATATAAGCACCTCAAAAACCACCATGGCACCAAGAAATGAATACATCCAGGTTACCAAATCTAAAAGATTTTAGATGGCTTCTTAGCTATAAAGGCAGACTTATGAATTTTATAGGTAAAACACCTTACATCCTTAATTTGTTTACATTAACCTGGCTTTCATCAGAACCACCCACAGCCCACCATAATCAAGCTCTGCTTATTGAAGTTAATATTCTACACCAATTTCACATGTATTCCGCGAAGAAAATCGCATAGCTAATTGATTGGCCACCCATGCTAGAGAGGAAATAAACTCTGTAGTCTTTGGAGGAGGTTTTATCCTTCAGATTTGAATCTTTTAATTCGCTCTGAGGTGAATAAGATTGTTTCATATCGATTTCACTAATAAAGTTTTTTAATTTTTCTTTGGAAAAAAAAAAGATTTTTTATTCCCCAGTAAACATCAACATCACTAGATGATCAAGCCTCAGTAAGACCTTCTTTCCTCCAGTGAAAAGATCAGGAGCCAGTCAATAAATTTTCCCATCTTTCGCATCTTTATTCAGCATCCTACAGATTTATATCAGTGGTTAAGATGAATAAATGGGGGCAAACATGAAACCCAGCCTTAGCCGACTCCTGCAATTAATCCATCCTCCCCACTCTCCATCCAACACCACAGATCACTTTCATTTAACCATGATTTGTCTCAGATTCTACATCTAATCCAAGGAAGTCCAAAGCTTAAAGATTATACCTTTAATCTGCATTCAAAGCAAAGAAGGAGCAGGCTTAATGTCGCGTATTACTCGTTACAATGTGTGTGGTAGTACATCTCTTGGCATCGTAAGGGCGACAAGTTTTGCTGTTGGCAGTACCGATCGACGATTGCCACAAAGATCGAGCCGCTGCGCACCGGACCATCATCAATACGAAACATTAAGAACGAGGTAATAAAATCATGGGCAATAAATGGATAGTAAATCTCGTTAGGTACTACAACCTGATGTCGAGCAGGCATAATCAATCGCAGAGACAGATATCGAATCAAGAGGAAACGGAGAACGACATACGTAGCAGCATACCTGATCTGGCGATGGGCTTACGGTTCATCTGTGTCAGGAGGAAGAAAAGAAGGAAGAAGCGAACGAGAATGCACTTCCGGTCACCTCCTGTGAGAATAAGATTACAAGGGTCGGCTGTTGCTGCAGCCTTTTAATCTTTTGGAGTCACTTTGTTGAACTAGCATCAAGCGGGTAAGTCCACCGTCCGTGACCATAACATGAGGGCGAGTCCTCGTACTGCCGGTGAATGCAAGATTACGTGTAGTTCACATTTTGGTGGTGACGCTTTTACATTTTTCCCTGGAGCACTTCATCGACCAACAGCATGCGGTAAGGTGACCGAGGAGTTTCCATACCTCTCTTAACGGTGTTAGTCTGTGCACCGTGGGTTAAACTAAGACTTATCATCATTGACGCTTCGGTAAGGATATAATATATCTGAAGGTGCAATTAAGGAAACGATAAGTCGATCACAAATATCGTAACTATCCAACATTCTTTATTACGAGAATAAATTGTGTCTAATAATGATATCATAATGTCCCAACAATTTATGATCGACTAAGTGGGTTATTTTTCGCTATTATATGTTTAAAAAATTATTTTTATATATTTCTCATTCTATTATCTATCAAAGGTTAATTGTTTTCCCATTGTTCATAAATAAAAATATTTTTTCTATCCTCCTTATAATTTAGAATATATGTAATTTATCACAAGAATTATGAATCATTCATGGCTTTAATAGTTGACCAAATGTGAATCACATGTAGATATTATTTCTTAAAAACAAGAAACAAAATTAAAAAAAATAAATAAATGCATCATACAAGTGTCCAAATTTAAAGAATATATATATATATATATATATATCCAGCGCATGATAGCAACCAAAACTAATTTGTATGCCTTTAGCGTCCCCTTCTCTCGCTGCACACCGCGGTTGGGAGTGAAGCCTGTGAGACCGCGTACGAGCAAACACCTGCGGACGCAGAAGCTTAGCCGCGGCGAGGGGGGGCGATCACGCCGGCTCAAGCGGTGGACGGAGGCCTCCGGCGGTCGCGGAGTGGAGTGTGGTTGGTCCTGGGACTCTGAGACCATTCGCAGTGCCCCAGCTTTGTACCCGATCTTTACCCTCGTCGTTCGACCTGGATTCCTTTGTACTGCTCCGTCCTCGCTTTTGTTTTGCTTTCCCCTACATTTCGGACCCCGATCTCGATTCTGAAGCTGGGTGGATCGCGGTCCGTGGGGGAATGCAGCTTTCCGCGGCGGATTTTGGCGTTGGATTTTGTTTCCTGGGCTAAAAAGTTGAGCCTTTTGTGCGATCTTCTCGTGTCTTTTTGTGTTGCCACTGTTCCTCAATAGTTCGGTTGGTTGATTGATGTGCCTCGTAGAACGAGTTTTATGTATGATGATTCTTTTGCTCACTTTTTGGGAAAAGATGTGATTTTTCGTGGTTCTCCGCTTAATAACCTTGGTTTCTTTTGGTTCGGTGAAGATATTGGAGCTCTGTTAGCATTCGACTCGATTTGGACTCGGCTTCTTCTAGTCACTCTCCTGGTGATCTATTCGCTATTTTTTTCTTCTAATTGTCCAATTTGCTCACAAAAATGCCCTTCTTACTGTCAAATTCCAGCAGCCGTGTGGTGTTCTTTGGTTTTGCGTTCTTTCTCTGTGCTTAAAACCTTGCTATAAGTGCTCTCCTGCTTCCTTTTCGTATCTTTCAACCTTATATCCTGCCTTTTGGTTCACAGTTATGCCTTTTCTCCTACCATTCTTCTTCCTTATTTTGTCAGTTGTCTTTCTTTTCTGGCAAAGTTTTGTGCTTTAGGGCTTTTATTGGAGGCCATTTTCGGAGAACATTATTGGAGGGATCTGGACACAAAGTTGTGGTGCTTATTCTTTCAAGCAAAATTTGATTTTTGTTGTTGTTGTTATCGATGATGATATCTTTGGTTGTAAATGCAGAATCAATGCTTTCTTCTCCTGCATTGCTTAAAATGCCTGCTGCTTTTATCTGGTCTTTCCATTTATTTGGCTCCTGATTCTTGTTTCCTTCTCTTAGCCTGGATAGTGGTCCTGTATCTTGGCTAATTTTATATGTGTTCATCCTTGTCTCTATCTCAGGCACCTCAATGAGCGGTTTTCTACTATGAATGGGAAGAATGATTAACACATTTGACTTGAGTGCCGGCATGGATCGATCCAAACTACTTGCCGAGAGACCACAAAGAGATGGTATTTCTTTTACCTGATCAAAATGAGCTATGAGTTCTTGCATCTTCATCGAGGAAGACAGTTCATATCGCATAATGCTTTGTCGTCATCCGTTTACAATGTTTTTGTGTCTTGCACCATTGGCAATGTTGATCCAGGTCTAGTATAGTTGTTCAATATTTCAGCTGCTATTGATATGGAGTAAGTTCATTTATTGTGTTCTGCAGTGATCAGAAATTGTTCTCATGTGGTAACCAAGCCAATATATCCTGTTGAAATGGAGATAGAAGGAAAACAAGTAAGAAAATCACTCTTGATTATTAACTGTGAAGCCATCCATTTATATCGACTCAAAACAATTCTTTTACTCTAGTCTAATTTGCATCTATCCACAGATAATAAGTGAACAAAGGATCAGTTCCCCAAACAAGAAATCAGGTGGAACAACAATCAAGATGCTTATGGCACAGGAGATCTATGATGATACAGAGTCTAGACACAACCCACCAAGTGTTGTCGCCAGACTGATGGGCCTCGATTCCACACCATTCCAGCAATCAGTCACAGTCGATGGAAAAATAAGAAACAATGACTATTTATGCAATGGTTTGACAGGAGAATTTCAACATCATCAGCAGCAGGAATGTGAGATTAGGTCTTTCTCCCATGAAAAGGACTGTAGAGATGTATATGAAGTGTGGCAACAACCATCCAAGAATATTTTGGTTAAAGAGCAATCTCCACAGAAGGTAAAATATGATGAGAATTCGTATCAAAGGAGAATGACCCTTGTTCAGAAGAAGTTTATGCAAGCAAAACAGTTGGCCACTGATGGAAAGCTTCTTGACTCTAAGGAGTTCCAGGATGCAGTTGAGGTTCTGAATTCTAACAGAGACTTATTTCTCAAATTTCTGGAAAAACCAAACTCACTATTTAAAAAGCATCTCTTCGAGCACCAGAGCTTCCCTTTACCTTCTCTGACTACTAGTGTAACTGTACTGAAACCTTCCAACACCACGGAGAGGAAAGGTAACAAAAGCATGGCAAGACAACTGCTAAGAGATTCCGATGGAAGTGTTAGAAAAGTGAATAAGCATTTTTGGAGCTCTAGTTTTTCTGGGCCAAGAGGTCAGAACTTTTCCCAACAAACAAGGATAGTTGTTCTGAAGCCTAGCCCTGGAAAGCCCTATAACACAAAGACCAAGCTTTCAAACAATTCACCAACAATGTCGGGTGGGCAAAATTCTACTGGAGCTCTAGCAACTGATGAATTGGTAAGTTCAAGAGAAATATCCAAGGGGATAACTTGTCGGATGGGAGAAAGCCTGAATAGCAACATAAGGGATGAACCCTTGTTCTCCTCAACACCATCGAATGGATATATCGGGGATGAGAACTCATTCAACAGGTCAGACGGTGAGGACATAGAAGATGAGGTTGGCAGTCTAAGAGACTCCAAGATTGCAAGTCCAGCCACAGTGTATTCTTGTGATTACATCAATAAAATTGGTAGTCCTTTCTCAGCCTTATCCTTCTCTCGAGCATCTCACTCATCTGAATCATCTGTTTTTACAGAAGCTAAGAAACGGCTTTCAGAGAGGTGGGCTTTGGTGGCATCAAGTGTGAATAGTCAAGAACAGACACAATTAAGAAGAACCTCAAGCACCTTAAGCGAGGTGCTTGCCATTCCTGAGATAAACGGAGAAGGAAGCCAAGAGGACCTTGCTCATTCTAGCAGCAAGCTGTCCAGTGGAGAAGATGACCTGAAAGAAGTAACATTCTCATCCACATTTGAGACAACATATGAAGATGCTAGGGAGACTTCCCATAGGAACTTAACTAGATCAATGTCTGTCCCAACTTCACCTTCAGCTTGTGAAATTGCAGAGTTCAATGGGAAAATCTCTAGTTCCTTGATCGGCAAACTCATTGTTCAGCCAGAGGTTCCCAAGTCAAATAAAAAGAAGTTTTCTTTCAAGAATAAGGTCTCAAAACTTCTCTTCTCTAAAAGCAAGAAATCAAACGGACAGAAGCCGCTTAAATCTCCCTCAGTTGGTGATGACCGAGGACAATGCAGTTGTTCCAATGGTAGTGATGCAAGTAATGATTATTTATTACCATCTGTTAATGATACTCTTTCAGCACGGATTAAGCTAGTTACCACTGATAGAATGAGCCATGGATCAACTGAAGAGACACCATTTCGTAAGGTGATACATTCCGCTCCTGCATTTCTTTCCTATTCTTTTGTTTATTCTTCTCAAGTTTGCTTAGTAAACCTATACATGTTCCTGTTAACTTACAGAAGATTAATAATTAAATTATGGTGCATATGTTATGCATTCTGTTATCTCTCTTTCTGACTCTAGATTTAATTATAATGGTTACAAGCTGGGAATGCATCAACACATTTATATTATGCTTCTCCTTGGACATGTAGCTGCATTGTCAGATCCTTCTCTGCTACTCTTAAAATCATGGTGTAAAAAATCTGCAGGGTGTTCTTTCTCTTGGGATGCCTGGAACATTTGGGAACTTTGTTCAGAGCCAGGACCAGTCCTGCCAAATTTCATTTTCAGAAACACCATTAGTGGATCATGTTAATAATGGTTTGTCGCAGTCCTCTGGAAGTATCATTGCTGAATGTCCGCGTAAGTATCATGTACCAAATTCTACTGATACATTTGAGTTCCCTAACAAAACTATCATGTTTTTTTGCCTTGCCCTTCAGAAGCACTGTCACGGTCTCCGCCGATCGGGTCGGTTGCTCGTTCGTTGTCATGGAGTAGCTCCTACTTGGACATAACATCTGCAACAACCTTAAAGCCATCTGTGAAATTCTCCAAGGCGGACGAAGAACATGAGCAATTTGTTTTCGTTAACAAGCTGATATCATCTGTTGGCATGGACGACAACAAGAGCACGATTTTTGGCGGATGGCATTCGCTCGACAGTCCTCTTAATCCATCTCTACTGTACGAGTCTTTGCAGATAGAAGACGAGGAAGATAAGTGCAGGGAGAGGCAATCGCACTGGAGGCTTCTTTTCGACTTTGTAAATGCAGCATTGTTAGACATCAGCCAATCTATATTATTAACTGCGTGTCCATGGAAAACAGCATGTCATGGGCCTCGGAGAGACGATACGGCCGGCACTTCAGTGGCTGAGGTCTGGTCACTTGTGAGGAACACGTTGTCAGGTGACACCAAATCCGGCAATGGTGGCATCGAGGTGGATAGGTTGGTGAAGGAAGAGGTCGGGGGAAGGCAGTGGACGGAATCTAGGTGGTTGGAAGGGTATGAATTGAGTAAGGAGATTAGTGAGAAGGTGTTGGAGGAGTTGGTGGAGGAGGCAGTGTCTGGATTATCTTGTCACTAACCAAGTCAAGGCATTTTTTTGTCGTCCTTGTCTTATTTCCAGGTAGGGTTGTCATTGTCGGTACTATTGTCATTGTTGGTACTATGATGCCTCCTTACGAGTGTAATATTGTCACCAAGTTGTAATGTGTGTCTATTATTTGACGGTATGTTAATATATTGTGGAAGGGAAGATATGTACTCTCTCTCTTAAATTGTTCAACGTGATGATTCGATGAATCAGACAACAAACTGAACATTTCAACAAAGTTGAGTTGAAAGTAGTTAGTTAGTTGGATTACGATTTCGATTTCGATTGGAACCAGAGTCAAGATTAGTTCGTTGGTTGCTTGCTCGTGATTAAAAATACTAGCTAAATTCAAATAGTATTTATTCAGGGGAATACTGGCATTTACAGATGAGGATAAAGAAAGATGGGGATTCCCACGGGATGGTAGTCATTTATAGTTTTGATTATGTTTGGTGCATTGGCATGTGAGGAATATAATGCAGCGTAATGGTGCTCCAGCGCGCAGGGTAGCTTGGCATTCTGCAAGCTTTTAAACAGGGTCTAGGCCAACTTGGCTGACTGCCATTTCTAAGAAGCAATCAAGACCAATGACTTAGACACCGAAGAGGTTGGTGACATCTGCCACGGAATGCCCCCGACTTGCGAGCAGGCAAAGGGTAACAATTACAGATGGTCCCTCCGGAGCGCTCGCTAAGGTGCCGTTCCATCGAGCACAGAGACAGGCACAGCCAAGCATGTAATGCTGCTCCAGATGTTAGCTTCGAGACCAAACCTTGAATTGCCGGATGATGGAAGCATCATCACCAGACGGACACACGTACACTGTGACGCCCCCCAGTTAAGCATACCATGATGAAATATAGTTAAAGAGTCGGCAAGATATTGAAGAGCATGTTACCTACAGGCTACTTGTTATGATGCCCCCAGATCCACAATATATGGGTTTCAAGGACTACAATCATACCTGCTCACAGATTGGGAATCATAAGTCCTTGCTCAGGATGAATCACCATTTCTGGTTGACACTCTTTGCCAAAATGAAACTTGTATGAACAAAGATATTAAACTTTGGGTTCGAGTGGAATAGCTCACCAGGCATTAGTTTTTGGACATGAACAACCGCACAAAGCCCGGAATCATTGTTTGAATCTCCTGCAAGGCAAAAAGCTAATACAAGTCAAAAGCTAAGCCTCAAGCTGTACAGCTTCAAAGATGTTATACATGTTAAAATATGAAAGCTCCAATTTTTAACACACTATTCCATCAACACAGTACCTTTTCCGTGGTAGCCACATTGTCATGCGGAAAGCCAGTATAACACCATTCACGAAAATGGGGAGAAATGGAAAGCCATACATGACAACTTTGCATCAAATAAAAAGTGCCCAGACTCACTTTGCATCAAATAATGATTGCCTAAACATACATCCTTGTTTAATCGAGGTTTTTCATGCTTTAGCAGATGACTTGGAAGCCAGTTCAGAGATATTCTGTTTACGAACAGAGTGGAATAGTAGATCTTTTCATCATAAAAATAATAACCACACTATGTATTAGAAAATTTACATGTTAAAAGGAAAAGAAAAACAAAAAAGAAAGATGGATACACTCTGAACTGACTGACGATGTGTTGTAAGAGTCAACGTGAGACAGTGAGTGGATCTTGACATTCCTTTTTATATACAGAGAAGCTTTAGAAAATTTCTATTGTGAGGTTCATATGCATTAATAACTACAAAAATGTTTCTCGGATTAGCCGAGCTAATACACGTGAAGTCAACCGGCTCAGCACTTCAGGTAGGACTCTTGCTGAGATGCTTGGTAACACAGGAAGAAGTTCTTGGATGACATTAGAAATCTCAACACCCTGCAAAAACAAAATGAAGATAGTATTTAGTGGAAGAAAATTATGGAACAAATTATGATAATCTCACTACTGAAGCAGCATACAATAAAATTGCATACAGACAATGTCTGAGAATTGTCAACAATATCACCACATGACAACATGATGAATGTAGTCGTGCAAAAGGTAATTTCCCAATTTGGCCAGGCATAGTAGGATATCAGGTATTTGTTCAACAGAAAATAGTAGTGAATGCAGCAAAACAATGTAAGAGCATGTTTTTTTGTATCACTCATGTAATCAAACATTGAGATATACTAATAAATTGCTTAAATTTAGGATAAAAGCAGGTGGTTTCAAATTTTTTATATATGTTGATACCTGATGTGATGATGCTTTAGAAGTTTCAGAAGTTAGAAACTTTGCAACTTTTTCAACATTGTTTAGTATGACTCTGTCCTCCTCTGTGATGGTGGGCAGCAAAACCGCAGGCCTCAGGGGAGCCATACTAAAAACTGGAGCTGCAGTCCCAATTCCCATAACTGCAGCAATTTGGACCAACTGCTCTCGCGAAACTGCATCAATCGCTTTAACGACCTGCATTGATCAATAACCCACGCTTCAGCACAAAGCTTCAATCAGTTTGTTGAATTTCTTACTATCAAAGTATCAAGGGTCATAAATATTCACTACAAGCATTCACAGGTTAAAAGTAATTGCTCAAACACAAAAACCAATAGTAGTGAACTACCAAAATGCAAAAAGAACCCAGTATATTGTATCAAAATATTAAGGATCTTAATATACTGTCATCAAATGTCAACATGTACCTCTAGAAATATCTGAATGACTTGGTTATCTAAATTGCGCATTTGTGTAATTATATATATATATATATATATATATATAAAGTGAAGCCTTTTTGACATAGGGGAGCAATTTAATATGCTCCACAAAACCTAACTTCCTTAGATGGCCCTAGGAATTACCAGTAAAGAATGTTGCTGTCCCAAATCTTACATTGGTATAGTGACCAGAACTTTACAACAGGATATACCTGAGTCTAAAACATTCTTCTTGTAGCATGTCTTATCAATTAGTTTCAATGCGAGATAAGTTTACCTCATCTAGAATAAATTCTCTGAAGAAGTTTCCTTTTTCAGAAAGCAAAAACGTGAGGGCTGCCCTAGTCTTGACAGGCTGTGCTGGCTGAGGTACTAATGCTGGAAATACTGGGACCAGAAGACCTGGTTGACTCTGCAAAGAACCAAGATCAGCCATATTTCCATTCAGATTTTCACCACCTCCACTTTTTGCAGCAGTGATGAAATTCTCGAAAGCTTGCATGACATCAATGAATCTTTCTGCATCAAACACTCCGCGTTTACCATATATCATATACCGCAATGCCTCCTTCAACCTGGGGGATTCATCTGTTAAAAGTCTCTGTTTTTCAAAAAGAAAAAACAAATTAGCTAAAGCTGCACCCATGAATTAGAAATTGAATGAGAAGAAGAAACACAAAAAATGTGGTAGCATGATATATGAACCACCAAGAACGTCTTGTTTGTATGTGTTAGTGTTATATATGACTATCACAACATGTTATCTCTTGAAAATGACACCATCAAAAGGTGGTTCTCCCATGCATAAAGTAGGTGATACAGTGGGAAGTACACAGTGAGGAGGGATGAAAAGGGGGAGAGGACAGAAAAGGAACTAGGACCACAGCAGTTAGAAAATACATGTCCATATGTACAGTGGAAAGAACAATCCTTAACAAAGCTAAATAAAAGGAAAAGGTTCATGTAACTGACCGCAAATAATTGGACAAACAGAAAAGCACAATCTTTACTGTCATTGTTTTGAGTAATAATGTCATACGAAGTAATATTGCCAAGTGTGACTAACACTGAAGAAGTTAGAAGACAGATACATGTCAACATACAAGTCCCAGAAATACACTGGCATTATGTGACCCAGAACTTGATGTTAAAGCCAAACAAGTATTGACAAAAAATGTAAGTTTTTTAATCTGAATCTACACAGTCTGAAGCCATGCTAGGGAATCTGTTTATTCTATTGCAAACGATAAGTGGCCATAGCTATATCATAAAGGTGAAAGAATTATTCTCTTTTTAGTAAAATATAAACGATCACAAGTAATAGTCAATATCATCATGTAAGAAGTGGTAAAAAATGGCTGCTTGATATCGTATACCTGAGCGAGATATGGGTATGCTTCGTCTACAATCGCAAAGTCAGGATTTCCAACTAGTGCTATTCCTTCTAATACCCCAATTGCTCTGATTATTAAAGCAAAATATGGTGGTATTCTGAATGGATAATCAAAGGTAATTTGAGCCAAATCAGATGCTAATTCCTGAAAGTTAATATTTTTTGCACCACCTCCTTCTAGTGCCTGATCAAAAACTTTGGCCAGCACTGGCAAGATTGGTTCCAAATTGACACCATCAGGAATGAAATCAAGCTTGACAAAGTCCTTGACAATTTCATTGTAGTCACGATGAATCAGGTGGGCAATTGCTTCAATTATACCATACTTCTGATCATCAGTCAATCTTGTCACGAGGCCTGACACACGAAAGCCACTTAATGCAACAATTTTATTCAAATTTTTTAAAAAAGAAAAAATAGAAGTCCAACAGAGGTTTTTGCAAAAGGAAAACTGCAAAAAGAATGTTAGAACAAAAAATACCAAGACAACTAAAGAACATAATCTAGACATTCTGCACATTACCGATCGAAGGAGAGGCATAAATAAATTATAAATGCAAACTACAAATATTAATGCAAATATTGGTTGATTATTTCATTAATTCTTTAAATCTAAGCCCCATAACTTTATATCTATAAAGTTAGTGATTATGTTTCTTGGTACCTTCGTATATTCATGCATCCTTCATCCCACAGGTCTTAGGATACATGAAACATAATACACATGGTCAGCATGTTCTATGTAACATATGCTCAATGGTCCAAACATGCGACTAAGTAAACTCTTACAGGATTAACTGGTTCTTCAGTTGTATCCTTCAGCACATGAGCCTCCCTCTTGGTCAGTCATAATCAAACTTGGAGGTGAAGGAACTTTGGGCCTTAGCATTCCAGGAAGCATATAAGATTAGTTTTATAACTGTTGCAGTGGTTGGCTGATTGAAAACTATCCTAATACTTAAGAGATTACTGCAGAACGTCTTTCAAAGTGTGCCCCCCATGCGAATCCATGCACAAATATTGAGCTAACAGAAATTTAGCAATGACACACCTCAAATTCAGCATGAAAAGATCTTTTTGTGTTTTTTTTAAAGTAATGTGCTTCTTCTCTGATCTCTTGATTATGACAAGTCCTGCAATTGGAAAACCATACTTCTAGAACACATGCAAACTCATGGTATGCCAAATCACGACTCAAGATAAGTCGAGATTGGCAATTTTCTGACTCAAGATATTGTGTTGCCTAATCCTTTCTAATCATAAGGACAATCCCAAATGATATTGACCTTTATCTTCCAATTCATGCCAATTATGTATGTTTCTACATGGTCTTAAAAATGGACTTGCATATCGCCAGATATAGTATGAAATGGGTTGTACATACCAGCTAACAAGCTGATCGGTATGCGGACCAACCTGTTTTGATGGTATGCAATTAAGGGTAGACGTACCAATCGATACGCCTCGGCCCATAAGGTTGGAAGTCAACCATTACTAATCAATACAGATAGGTAGCGATCGGATTTCAATCGTCCAATTCTCCTTTCCCATCAAGCTAGATTGAAACAATCAAATTGCCCATTGGGCCCTGTTAAGGCCCTTTTAAACTCTCCTCCCTCCCCCTCTTTCACTCACTCTCACTTGTTTAATTTTCCTAATCCGCAATCAGTGGAAATCAACCTCTTGAGATCCGAACTTGGGATCCGGTGAAATTTCTCTCCAATTGAAAGTATTTATCTTACTTCGACAAAAGCATGTTCAACAAAGTTATTCCTTTATGGATTCAAAAAGATAAATTCAATTTTTCATCCTTATAACTAGAATTTCTATTCATTTATGGCTTAGATACGTTTATTTGTATTTAAATATAATTCACATATCAAGAAATTAGGAGAAAAATAGTCTACTGATCTCATCAATACACCAATACCGTCTGATACGTATTGGTCCGACACATACACCAATACCGTTTGATACGTACTGGTCTAACAGGCAACAAAACACCCAATCGGCAAGAAAGGGGAGTTCCCTGGTCTTAATCCCGTATCCTCCACTTATTGAAAATCACTCCCTCCAATTTTGCTTCTTCAGAAGCCCTCAACTTATCCTTGCTTCAATTGTCAAATTACAAGCAATACATGTTAAACAACTACATTAAGATGTGTTGCTTCAACATTTATATTTATCGATCACATGAGCATATTGTCTAACGCTTCTACTACAATTATTACAACTACCCTCATAAGAAGCCATGCTACAATGTTGAAGTATCACTTATGCATATTACCTTACCACTTTCAGAACAAATCATGTTGCATATTGACTTTGTAGTGCTCTTTGGCTTAGATGATTTTTGTCATGGAAATTCTTTATTTTATTATTCTCTATTCTCATGATTCTTTATTTTACATCTCCTTGAAATTATCTTAGCTAATATATTAATCAGATGGTTCAATTCAGCAAATACAGTTGAAGTGTGGTATACCGAATACCTCAAATTATTAAATAGATAATCATTGTTTTAGTTCCTGACATTCTAAAAGGATAATATCTCAACTAGTTTTTCCAAGATTGGCCTCTCATAACTACAAACCCAACAAATCACTTTGACTTTTCTCTCTTTGTCCTCTTAATATATGAAGAGAGATGATCACTATGATAACAACTACAACCAGAATACTCAGAGTCACACAACACATTTTCCTATTATGTATTTTTAGTATATTTTTGCTTATAACATCTGCTTGTGAATATATTTCGCTGAATCAGTAATATACACTAACGACACTAAGTACGTAAGCAACACATAAGAGATTATTCATATATCCCTCAAACTCTGCTACTTTATGCATCATACAGACAAATTGTGGAACTCAATGAAAGTTGAAGATGTTTCTGACTGAGGTTCAAATGATAGCAGCTGAGTACAATGCCATTAATTATGTAGAATCATCCATTCAGAAAGGGAATATTACCAAAGTCAAGTATAGCCAACTTCCCATCTGGTGTACGAATCATATTTCCAGGATGAGGATCAGCATGAAAGAAGCCAGTATCAAGTAGCTGCAAAAATTGAAAACCATGAGATGAAAAATGCATAATTCAACAAAAAAGAATATAAGAATTCATATTTTACAGTGGAAGGAAACTGCAACGACACTCAAGTTTCAAGGCCTTTCTTGCTTCAACAATCATGCCGAATGTAGAAGATGTATCAAAGACACCAAGTTATTTCAAGTATCAAATCATGTTATTTTTAACATTGCATAAGAATTCAGCTGATATGATTTTTATATTCTTCCTATAGCACAGAGTCATAGACCAAGTTTTTTTCTTGATAAAGAAAGCATTTTTAGTTACTCGGACATTCTTCAACTGCACATTACATATAACAAGATGAATGAAAAGATTAGAAACTTGATAGAAAAATTATACATCATTTTATAAAATTTCAGTGACTTGCATGAATTTTACCAATGTACAAAAACAACCAACAGCCAGTAATTTAAAAACAAGAAATAAAAATAACTGAGTATCTCCTCACATATTTTCTTGTCCATGCCGATTGGTATGTTGGTGTATCATGTGTCAATATGCTAGTATACACCAGATCTATGCCAGTCTGACCAATGATTAAATCAGCCAGAGTAACGAGATTTCGAACATTGGTTCATACAAGTCCATTCATCCACTTTCTTCTGATACATAAATACCACTGTATTTCCTGTATTCACCTGGCATTCTCTCAAATATATAAGTAGCCTTAACTCTTAAGTCTAGTTGGTCAAATTAACCCTTTATCTACTTTTATGTGTAAGAAATATTTCTAGTTTCTATCAGTTACCCAAATAGAGACACATAAATGGAACCATAGAGGTTGACATAAGATCAGGTAGGGAGATGGTCAAGGGAAGGCTAGTACTAGTGTTTGTAGCCTTAGGTATCTAGGATTTTAGTTTAGAGAAGATCTAGATTTTAAACATAAACATTATATATAATGATAATTTTAAAATATTCATTGTTCAACAGCACAATAACAAGAGATAGATCATATATATGAAAAAATTAGGTGGAAAAATAGACCTGTTGACCCTATCTATTTCTCTTTTTATAATTCTTGGCCTAGTTGTCCCTTGTAACCCACATTATTTATGGTCTTCAATATGGGTGAAAAAAATTAAAATTTTAACTTTATCTAGAACCAGATCATCCCAAAACGATAGTGTTTGAACCAGGGTCTGTCGTACCAAGCCGTACCGGTCCGACAGGTTGTCGGTACGCGGACCGACTGTTACCGGTCCGAGTGCACTGTAGCAGTGCACTGTAGCTCGGTATACCATACCGTACCGGTACCGAGCCCAGGTCGAAATACCGGTACAGTACGGTATTACGAACCTTGGTTTGAACCACAGTTGGAATGACCAACAATCAACAAGAATCAATACTCTGAAAAGCGGGCATAATTATAGTGTCACATGGATTCACATTCAAACCCACAATTCATATGGGTCATGTAGACAGCTACCAGCACTTTTATTTTACTGTTCCAAGCAAGGTATGCAATTTCGTACCGTACTGGAATTTCGAGGTTTGCTCGGTACGGTACAAAACTGTATACCAAGCGGCAACGTCTGCCATACCGAAGCGTACCGCCTGATACGGGCGATACGTACCAGTCTAAGAGGTTACCGGTACGCGGACTGTCCGGTACCGCTACAGTGCTACAGTATTATACTGTAGCGCTGCTATAGTATGAAAAAAGTATAAAATTGTTCGGTACACAAAGGTGTACCGCTCGGTACGTCCTGATGTACCACCCGGTACACCGGTACCATACCGTACTGAGCCCGGGTCGAAACGCCGGTACGGTACGGTACAGCGAACCTTACCAAGCGGTATACTGCTCGGTATATATATATATATATATATATATATATATATATATATATATATATATATATATATATATATATATATATATATATATATATATATATATAAGGCGACGTTGCCTTTTATAAAATATTTATATATAAATATTTTTTTTTTTTTTTTTTTCGTTCTGTCCGGTAACGGGTGGTCCATATACCGGTTAGCTGACGGACCAGTATGTACCGGGCGGTATTATTCGAAATTGTCTACCTTGATTCCAAGATAAATTAAAATAACAATAATAAAAATGCTTACAGTTGTAAAGTTCCTTACAAAATATTTTGACCATATGTACGTTCTTTTATTACTCTTCTCCTACATGTCCCATATCTCTATTTTGTCTCTTTGTGGAATTGGACACTTGTTCATGTTTGCTTATCAGATTTTTCATATCTGCAAGGATGCAATACAAGCATAGTATTTTCATTGCCAACATACAGTGCATAATATATTCTGTATGCAAATGCATATATTGACAAGGAAACAAAAGTCAAAGGAAGAAAAATATATTAATGGTAGAAATATCAATAATGAGAAAGCACCATGAAATCAAACATGATGTTCATACACAATACCTTGCCTATACTACATGGAAAAAAATTGATAATCATTAGCATCAGATTTGCTAATTGCATGAATTAAATCATTCAACAAAGTAACCTGCTTTAGGTAGCATATCACTCCAACGTTGACCAGTTCCCCTACATCACTTTCAGTACTTTGTGATAGTTTCTCTCCATCTATCCACTGGGTGGTAAGAACTTTTCTTGACGTATATTTATGATAAGTCTTCGGTATGACAACCTGAAAAATTATATGTTTCTAGATCAGGTAATCACACATCACATGTTAATCATGTAAATAATGGCAACTGTTCAAACAAGAACATCGTCTTACATATCAGTTTAGCAAGGAATGGGAAACCACTACATTTTCACCACATCTTTAAGAAGAAAATTGAGATATAAGTATTTTGGTATGTCAGACAATTACCATAGTTTCTTTGGATCAACAATCAAAAAAATTTCTTTGAGAAAGGTTTCACTTGTGAGAAACAAGAAATATCTAGATCATCCTTATTTCGCATGAGAATGTTTTCACTAACAAAAGAATATGAAATAAAATGCTAGAAAAAGTGATTCTTGCGGCAGCAGTGGCATAGGTCATAGAATTTCTGGATCATAATGTTTCTGTGGATGAATCTGGCATGCAAGTCCTACTACTGAAAAGCACAATCCAATGGCTGGAGAAATGAAATTTACCATTGAAATGTAGGTAGATTAGTGATTATTCTGTTACTGATTATATATTAATGATTTAGAACCACTAGTTGGAAATAAAATGTCAAGATTCCTATATTTGGAGCCAAATTAACAATTTTCCTTTTATCCTGAGGAACCAATGTATACAAAACTACAGTTTTTTGTTCATCAAAAACTTATTTTGTATAACAAGGAAAAAGATCCTTTACTGAACAGAGTAATAATTAGTACTTATAGAAATGTACCTGAGGAAGGTCTTTTCTCATCATTTCAGCAAAGCGAGTTCCATTTTCTCCTTCATTTATATAATCAAGTTCTTCAAAAAAGCGGGCAGCCCATTCATCCACCAAACCAACAATATCAATCGAGATCTGATAGGTCATAACAAGATACAAATTACGCAATAGTTTCAGCCTTTCAGAAGCAGCAAACCAAGTAGCTGACCAATTACCTGAGGAAATCTTCGCAAAAACAGTCCCAGTTTACGAATAATGAAGAGATCTATGGTGACAGTCTCCAGAACAAAAGGCCGCTGTACTTTGACGGCCACCAACTCGCCAGTTTCTTTTAGGCGACCCTTGTAAACTTGTCCCAGAGATGCTGCATATATAAAGTTTCCTCTCAATAGCTTATGACCTTATGAATATAAAAAATAATGCTGAAAACAAAGGGGGCGACAAAAAGTCATATAGTAGTATTGCTCAAAGTTACATTTTCAACAAAACACATGAAGTAGTACAGCAAAAACATATTCTAAGCTCATTGCCGTAATGTGTAGATGAGATTACCAGCAGCAATTGGGGATGGTGTCAGTTCAGAGTAGATGTTACACCAAGGCTGCCCAAGTTCTTCTTCAATAAGGGCCATCGCAACATCATCTGGAAATGAAGGAACCTTCAAGTACCAAACACGAAACTTCAAATTTAGCAAAGGTAAAAGCATATAATAGATAAGTCATCTTTATTGACCAGAGAGATTAAGGAATGCCCACAAAATAATGGTAATGACTTCCAGAAAAACAATAGGAAAGCAATGGAGAAAACAGCATGTCATATATTAGGATACTGAAAGAAAACCTGGTATAATGAAATTCATTGAACTAAAAATACTATAGTTAAATTTTCATAAGAAAATCACAAAATTGTGACTCTCCTACTTGTCTCATGGTGTAGAATCTCAACTTTTTTCAACTAAAGAAGAATCAGATATCTCACCCAGAAAAACATATGTTATTTAGTCCACATTAACCATGAAAAACACTTCGAACATACCATATTACCTTATCACATAGCTTCTGCAGTTCAGTCATTGCAGCAGGTGATAATATGTCTGGTCGAATACTCAAAGCTTGGCCAAGTTTTATGTAAGCTGGACCCAGTGACGTTACTATTTCCCTTAATTCAATAGCCCGTGCGACCTCATTCTAGAGAAGAACACACGAAACCAAATGTGAGGAATTGCAGATATAAAATCAACATACATCACATATATAGGGAAATGCACCTCAATTAAACCAAGAGAGTACTAAAAGTAGCTTAGAAACCATGAAGTACACACACACACACACACACATATATATATATAGAGAGAGAGAGAGAGTCAAATTAGAACATTCGGGAATAAGATGCATGATCAGCGAGGGTTAATTGCATTGAGCTTATCATGCTAAGGAATGAAGCAGAAAATTGGTTTTGAAGAAGTACCAGGACAAATCGATGCTTAATTGTGTTAGGTATGTGCTTGATGTTTTGATTGAATGTTTGATGTTCAACACACTCTTCTTAACATCTTCAAGACAAAGCCTCAACAGCCATAGCTGTATTGCAAGAGTAACACTTCACAATAAATAGGCTGTGATAGACACACAAACAAGGAGTTTCAAGTTATCACCTGTAAGTTAATAGGATATGAATTCATAGCAAACACTCCGTCCATGAGTAGCCCTTTCATATTTGTGCCCCATCACAAATCACCTTTATGTAAATATAATCTGAATTTATATCAAACACCATCCATGGATGACCCTTTCATACTTGTACCTCTCATCATTCATAATAATAGGTCAGCCCAGATATCATTTGTTAATTGACTCATCAACTTGATGAGGGCTGAGCTACCCACAAAATACTTAAGCTCAAGTGAGCAACTTTAGACCCATCTAACCCTATATGGTTCGTAACCCTCATCCCACTTCTGATATAGGATTAAATGGGGTGATCACAAGATATATGCAATTATGTATTGTTAAGAACATAGTGGACAATGTCCAGTGGATTCGACATAAACAAAAATCTAAAGTGCTGCAAAAGCTATATAGTGCAAAATTTAAGAAAAGAACTACATTAGAAATGTCAAATATGACAGAAGAACAATAAGCAGAGCTAGAAGATGATGCCTCCTGTTTGGTAAATAATGACAAGATGCAGCGAGAACAGTGGAGAGATGATTATATGTGGCTATATTTTTACCTCTGCGATCTTCTTGTTAATCAAGTCCCAAGCTAAATGAGACAGAAAGCCACCTGCTACAGACAGCAGCTGTATAATCCGTGTGGAAACAGCTCTAGGGCGCTTTCCCCAGTAGGATGCAATTATGTCAGGATCATACACAAGTGGCAATGCTTCATTGCTGTTCACAGCTGGTACCTAAACAAGTATCAGAAACCATCAAGAAGTAAAACTGCATTTTCAAACAAAAGATCTTGATCTTCCTACCAAGTGACTTCAACTCCACTACCTAGTCAAAAGATTGTATCCACACGATTTGACCTGAACAGAGACAATGGACAACTTAAAAGTCATGTCCGCGATGTGAATTTTGCCTTTTCGTGTAAACAACTCTGGAGGATACTTAAAATATTGTTAAAATGCAGCAACTAATCCGATCTGAAGACTCACGATTTATAATGAAAATTCAGTCATATAAAGAATTCTTGATGCACCAAATGTCCGATCACTGATATCACCTAAAATATCAGATTGGTCATGCTTCAAGGTTTTGATGGATCTTGCATTAGTTCGCTTGGGCATCAATCAGGTGTTACCAATCTATTAAAGTATTCAAAAGATCGCGCGAATTATGGAAAAACTCCACGCGTCAATTGCAAAAAAAAAAAAAGGTACCTCGACAAGACGAAGCCGGATGTTCTCATCTGCAAACTGAACGTCAGTGAGGTTTTGACCTCGAAGTCCTCTCATCAGCGTGGCCAGCTGTTCGTCCTCCTCCATCTGCTTTCTCACCTTCTTTATCTCCTCCGACACGTTGCCAAACCTCTTCCAATTTTCCAAGAAACCAGCACAACCAACCCTCAATCAACAAATTCAAAAAGAAAACCAAACTCCCCGAATCCAAAATCCCTAACAGAAATCTTACGCTGGAGGCGGCACCATTGACGGAACCAAACGAGGCGGACCGAGGAGAAGAGGCAGAATTAGAAGAAGAAGACGAAGCGGCACCACCGGTCGTAGGCTCCGTCGCCACAGCGAAGACTCCCGATCGTGGAGACCTAGATCTCAGACGAATTGATCGGCGTCGGAGCGTCCTCCACTGCGGGGCGGCTGTCGCCAAGGGCGAGCGGCGGAAGGGCTCGAAGCCGCACTGGAGGAACTGAGGCGCCGCTTCCATGGAGGAAGGATCGAGAGATCCCGCTCTCTCTTCTCTCTCGGTCTCCTGAGAGCGGAGAGGAGACGAGATCTACCCACCTACGTCGGTGTTGCGTTCGCCGGAGACTCGGGAAGACCGACAGTTGCTTTGCTTAAGTCTCTCAAAGCAGGAGCCGGCGTCTTTTTGTTTCACTTTAGGGAAGCTTAGCAGTGCAGTCCGCTAACCTACTCCCCCAACCAGCATTATAAACACAAGTATCAAGATGAATTCACTCACCACTAGAAAACATCCATGCGGTGGGAGCACTTTTGTTATATTTCACCTCGAGAGCACTCCCCGCGTCCAATTCGGTGTGAACCACATGGCAACCGTAGATCAGACACGAATGCGAATCTTAAAGCGTTCCTGTGATACGATACCGATCGGCCGGTCGAAGCCACCGCTTTTTTGTGCGGGTTACATTATTTTAGTATTATTTGGGTGTGTGTGGACGACGGTCGCCGACCAACCTGTTGTGGAGAGGACGCAGAGATGAAACGTGGCGTCTGCCTCCGCCATCCGGACGAGTGTGGGAACCAAAGTTGGCCACGTGAACACTGTAGCCACGGAGCGGTGGTCATGACGCACCGGTGGTGAGAAATACCTGTATTGTTTTTTTGTGGCAGCGTATAAATTCCCATTACGATTTATCCGCGCACCGATATGACACGTTATTTATACCACGTAATCTCTCATCAAGCAAACCGTGGCCAAGAGCTCAAATGACGCTTCTGGCTCGTTTGGGTAGATTGAGTCAGGGATCTCTTCAAATGACGCTTCGTGTTGATTTGTCACTTTGAATCTAATCTAAATTTGATTTCGATTCGAGTTATCCAAACCTAAATACGGAGATACTATAGATATTAATTGGATTAGGAAACAATGTCTCTCGAGCCCTCGTGTTAGTTTACGTTAGTTGAATCCAATTCTAATTCGACTCTAACTCGAGTTATCTCCTAAATATGTAGGAGACTACTAACTGGATTAGAAAATAATATCTCTATATATATCTAAATGATGTGTTTGGGCCTCTTTGGGCATTTTGACTTTGGGGTCTCTGGAGTCCTCATATTGGTTTACTTTACTTGAATCTAATCTTAATATGATTTCAATTTAAGTTATCCTAAACCTAAATATGATCGGAAGACACCACAGCTACTAACTGAATTATGAAATAGTATATATATATATATATATATATATATATATATATATATATATATATATATATATATATATATATATATATATATATCCAAATGATACGTTTGGACCCCATTTGACAGGTTGACTCAAGGGTCTCTCGAGCCCTCATGTTAGTTTGCGTCACTTAACCCAATCCTAAAATGACTTCAATTCAAATTATCTCAAGCCTATATACATATTCGTCTAAATTCAAAAACTTTAGTAATTTCAAAAGTTTACGTTTCTATTAAAACTGATTCCGACAAAAATCATTTTGTAAAGTTCTTAACTTGAAACAGTTCATAAATATATCGAAGGTAATAAGCAATTAAAGATGTTTGCAATAAAGATAAATTGCACAAATAGAAATACAAACCAGATTTTAGAGTGGTTCGGTCGTCGTGACCTATATCCATTTCATCGATTCCTCTTTCGTCGAGGCCACCGGTATTCACTATCGATCTTCCTTTAATAGGCGAAGATCAACCTCCGTCTTACACCTCTCTTCTCCTTGTTACAAGTTTAGGATACAACCTTTACAAGCATTCACTTCTCTCGCTGACTATTCTAACACTTAGGACTAGATGAGGATTCTCACAAGAGATTTTTACAACGTTTTTTCCTTTTTAAATTCTCTATGCTTATGTGAGCCATGGATGAGAGGGGTATTTATAGGCCTCAAGTTAATTCAAACTTGGAGCCTAAAAACATCTCATCCCGGGTTTCCTAGGTACGGGCGATACCATCGCCACTGTCAATCTGACACTAACACTATACTGGGCGGTACCACCGCCTGACACCCTACCAGGGGCGATACCATCGCCCAGACTGGCGGTACCATCGCTTGATATAGTCTCGGAGATTGAGCCACAATGGTGTCGCTTCTTGAGATATTGTTTGGGCATATCATTGGGCCCAACATAGTCCTTACATGGGCCCAACTGACCCCTAATTGTGCTAACTACGAAATCTAAAGCATACTTAAGCTAAACAAGTCTGTAAGTCTTGGTTTCTTCTGGCGATCTTCCAGCGAACTCTCGGGCAAGTTCCTGGACTTTACGAAGATCTTCTTAATGAGTTCCGACGAGCTTCTTTGGTAAGCTCTTGGACTTCTCGGTTGGTTCCCGTAGAACTTCCGATGAACTCTCGAACTCCCAACAAAATCACGTCCTTGACTCCGGGACTTCATTTTGCTTTATGCCTTGTTATCATAGTTAATCCTGCACATGTAAAAACATACTTCGATCTAGATAATTAATACTAAGCATAAATCATGTTGTTCGGCATGTCATTGGTCCATCGACGCTTCGTCTAATTTTTCGACGCATCATTCTCTCTTGCGACCTATTGTCCAATCGGCCAGTTGACCTACGGAACTTCGATATCCTTGGCACAATATCCACTCTTCTTGGCCCGATGTCCGAATCCATGACCCAAAGCCTTTTGTCGATACGTCAACCAATCATCTGGCTCGACGTCCAATCTTCTGACATGTTTTCCTCCGGCCCAACATGATTCTTCCTACTTTAATTATCTCATCCTGATCAAAGCATCCTACATTACTAAAAACACATCAAATCATAAACACTTATCAATTAATTTCATTGGGTAGTATAACTTAGAAGTCTCTCAAAACCCTTAGGTTGGTTTGCATGATTTAAACCCAACCATAATCAAACTCAACTCTAATTATTCCAAATCTAAATAGGATTCGGAGATGATACCTCCCAATCGGATTAGTGAAGTGTCTCTATATATATCTGCCACCAGTTGTGCATAATAGTACACTACATGTCCTTCGGCCTCACTGTAAATACGTAAGCTCTCTTTTGATCAAGAGACTACTACCTGGATTAGAAAACAGTATATATATATATATATATATATATATATATATATATATATATATATATATATATATCCAAATGATGTGTTTGGACCCCATTGGGCATGTTGACTCAGGGGTCTCTCGAGTCCTCATATTGGTTTCAATCACTTGAACCTAATCATAATCTAATCTGACTTCAACTTGAGTTATCCTAAGCCTAAATATGATCAGAAGACACCACAACTACTAACCGGATTATGAAATAGTATCTATATATATATATATATATATATCCAAATGACGTGTTTGAACCCCATTTGACAAGATGACTCAAGGGTCTCTCGAGCCCTTTTGTTGGTTTGTGTCACATGAACTCAATCCTAATGACTCCAATTCAAATTATCTCAAACCTATATACGATTAGTAGACATTGTAACTAATAATCGGTATTAGGAAATTTTATATATATATATATATATATATATATATATATATATATATCCGTCTGAATCTAGACCTCACGTTGGTTTGCATGATTTGAAACCAACGGTAACCGTAGATCAGACACGAATGCGAATCCTAAAGCGTTCCTGTGATACGATACCGATCGGCTTATCCCTAATCTGATCCCACTGCAAATCCTAAATAGGATTCGGCGACACTAACTATAAGTAAGCTCTGATCCCACTGGGAAAGACCGCCATGACGACGGCAATGGCTACGGACATCGACTCCCTTCCTCAAGACCTCTTGGTCGACCTCTGCGTTTCCATCGTCTCCTCCTCCCCCACGCCCCGCAAAGACATCATGCGCCTGCGAGCCTCGTAAGTTCTTTTCGCATGTCATCTTTCCGGCAGTGTTTTGTTTTGACGACGAGAATTGCTAATCTTGGTGGTGAATGGATGTACCGGCAGATGCAGGAGATTTCACGAGGCGTCCGGGGCGAGGAAGGTTGGCCAGTGCATGCCCGTGAGGAGAGAGCGTGTGTTTCATTGGCTGGACGCGAAGGGTTACTTCGCCTTCCTCCGGAGCTGCGCTGAGTGCGGCAATCTTGAGGCCAGCCTCTTCCTTGGACTGGTGAGCTCAGACGCCCCGCTCACCTCCTCTTAGCATCAATCTGTTTCAAGAATCTGTATAGCTGTATCACATTGATTCCTCTTATCGTGTTGGTTTCTAGGATGAAATTTACAACCGGCGAAGGAAAAGCTTGGGACTGCACCATCTTCACAAGGCAATGAAGGGTGGCCATCGAGTCGCAGCGTACACCCTGGGCATCATCTTGTTGCAAGACCCCGAGACGCAGCCACTCGGCATCAAAACCTTGAACAAACTGGCCGCCATGGATCTTCCCGGTGCTCCTTCCGCCCACGAGAGTTTGATATCCGGAGACGTTCTCATCGCGACGTGCCGAAGGGAGGCAGCCTCGGCCATGAGGGACCTAACTTGGACGAGACTGCACCTGCGCCCCCGGAGGCCCTGCACAAACCGACTGTGTGGAAGAGTAGAAAAGGCCGGCAAAGCGAACCCGTGGTCGGGCGAGGAGAGCTATAGATTCTGCAGCCAGTTGTGTAGGTGGACACATGAATTGTACAAGTTCTCTGAATTGATTTGATACGGACACCCTATGTAAGCTACCGAGGAGCTCTTGGACATGATGGCTTTCATTGAATTAAGTCAGCGTGCTAAATTGTTGGATTGGATTCTGATTCCACGTTGGCCTTTGACCAGGAACTTATTGATATCTAAAATATTACATGTTATTAGTACATCAGTGAATTTACACGTAATGTCTTTTTGCAGCATAGAATTTGGATTTTTTGTTGTTATTGATCGAGATTTACACACAAAATTTGTCTGTGGCACTCCAATTTCAAGTGTAATATTACTTACTAATTTAAGATCAATTTGATGGATTTTAGTTAATTCTCCTGATATGGGGAGTTGGTTAAACGCTGCTTACAAGTCGTGATCGACTCGACGCAATGGTTCGCATGGGGACGGAAACGGGTACCGATACACATTGCGCAGACGGAAAAATAAACAAAAACAAAAGATTTAGGTTTCTAGAAACAAAAACAAGAAGAAAACACAAACAGATCTGCTCCCGGCCCCCCTAACGTAACCCAGAGCGGAAGACGGGGGAGGAGGATAACCTCCTCCACACCTCGGGATCCCGCCGCCCCGCCTCAAATGCCTTCTCGGCCACCGCAACCGCCCTTATTTTGATTCGCTCCTTGACTCTGTTTCGATGGCTGCCACTGCGGCGGCCTTCCTTGAAGTCGACCGCTGCGGCCTCTTCTCCTTGCCCCTCTCCCTCAGCCCCAGATCGTTCCTCCTCCCTCGCCGCCAGCTTCCCGGACTGCGTCTCTTCCTTCCCTCTCGCCGCTTCTATCCCTGCCGTCTCTCCGCCGCCTTGGTCTCCTCCAGAAAAGCGGCCTCGAAGTCCGACTCCCACCGCGAGGACTCTCTTGAGGTGATTCTTGTGCCCTTGCCTCCATCAAAGGTTTCGGATTTGATCTCAATTCTTGTGGGGTATCTTTGGATTTATTGGTTCCACGATGCAGGGAGTAGAGGCCGTAGTTGTAGAGCCGAAGGGGAGCCAGGGGATGCAGCTGAGGAAGCGTGTGATCTTTGGTCTCGGCATTGGATTGGGTGCGGGAGGTGTCGTGGTGGCAGGAGGATGGGTGTTCACCGTGGCGCTTGGCGGCCGCAGTGTTCGCCGGGGCGAGGGAGTACTTCGAGCTGGTCCGGAGTCGGGGAATTGCTACAGGGATGACACCGCCGCCAAGATATGTGTCGAGGGTTTGCTCAGCCATCTGTGCTCTCATGCCGATTCTGACACTAAGTTCCAAATCTTTAGCGTCCTGTAATTACTTCTTTCCTACAATGTTTGGAATAGAAAAAATGATTCTTTGGGTGATTTCCTAAGCTGCTAATAACTAAACTTCTATAGTTGTGGTGTCTCACTTGATATATCCAAAATTTGGCTTGGTTGATATGTTTCAGGTATAATGATTTTGCCATATACTGAATCTTATATATATGTGCTTCATTTTAGTTTTTACTTGAAAGCATTATCTGTATCTGACCACTTCAAAACCCCTTATTATGCTCGACTTAAGTCAATTGTTTCCTTATTCCGTCTTAATTACATTTCCTGCTCTATTGAGCATTAACTTTTTTATCTTTTGCCTATTAAGTTTAAAGGATATTTTTCCTAATTTTCAGTCTTTAGATTTGAAGTAGCAATTTTTCCGTTGTCATCATCCTATACCTGCAAAAGGCATCTTGGAATAAAAACTGGTGGAGTATGCAACATAACAAACATATAACTTGAGAACTAAAAACATTCTATGTCGAAATCAATCTAGCTAGTAAAAAAGGACTGAAATACTATTAAGATTTATTATATAGCTTCATGTGGGACTTAAAAACTGAATAGTTGTCAAGGGCATTGCATATGTTTCATTTAAAATTTGTGCCATCTTATTGTTTTCTCTATGATGCGTGGATATTGATTCAACACAATACGAACACCTCGATGCATCACTTTTTCAAAAAGGTAAGAGATGTTACGATATGGGTGAAATGTTTAAAATATAATGGCCCATATGACTAATTTTTGTATGAGATATAAATGATAAATGACAAATGGTGTGTGTACGAATCATATTTCCAGGATGAGGATCAGCATGAAAGATCAAGTAGTTGCAAAAAGTAGAAAGCCATCAGATGAAAAATGCATAATTCAAAAAAAAAAAAAAGAACATAACAATTCATATTTTACGGTGGAAGGAGGAAACTGCAACGACACTCGAGTTTCAAGACCTTTCTTGCTTCAACAATCATGCCGAATATAGATGTATCAAAGACACCAAGTTATTTCAAGGATCAAATCATGTTATTTTTAACATTGCTTAAGAATTCAGCTGATATGATTTTTATATTCTACCTATAGCAGAGAGTCATAGACCAAGTTTTTTACTTGATAAAGAAAGCATTTTTTAGTTACTCGGACCTTCTTCAACTGCACAATACATATATAACAAGATGAATGGAAAGATTAGAAACTTGATATAAAAATTATACATCATTTTATAAAATTTCAGTGACTTGCATAATTTTACCAATGTACAAAAACAACCAACAGTCAGTAATTTAGAAACAAGAAATAAAACTAACTATCTCCTCACATATTTTCTTGTCCATGCCCCGATTGGTATGTTCTATGCCGGTCTGACCAATGATTAAATCAGCCAGCGTAACAAGATTTCAAACATTGGTTCATACAAGTCCATTCATCCACTTTCTTCTGATACATAAATACCACCATTGTATTTCCTGTATTCACCTGCCATTCTCTCAAATATAAAAGTAGCCTTAACTCTTTTTAAGTCTAGTTGGTCAAATTAACCCTTTATCTACTTTTATGTGTAAGAAATATTTCTTTCTAGTTTCTATCAGTTACCCAAATAGATACACATAAATGGAACCATAGAGGTTGACATAAGATCAGGGAGGGAGATGGTCAAGGGAAGGCTAGTACTAGTGTTTGTAGCCTTGGGTATCTAGGATTATAGTTTAGAGAAGATCTAGATTTTAAACATAAACATTATATATAATGATAATTTTAACATATTCATTGTTCAACAGCACAATAACAAGAGATTAGATCATATATATGAAAAAATTAGGTGGAAAAAAAGACCCGTTGACCCTATCTATTTCTCTTTTTATAATTCTTGGCCAAGTTGTCCCTTGTAACCCACATTATTTATGGTTTTCAATATGGGTGAAAAAATTAAAATTTTAACTTTATATAGAACCAGATCATCCCAAAAGGTTAGTGTTTGAGCCACTGTTGGAATGACCTACAATCAACAAGAATCAATACTCTGAAAATCGGGCACAGTTGTAGTGTCACATGGATTCACATTCAAACCCACAATTCATATGGGTCATGTAGACAGCTACCAGCTCTTTTATTTTACTGTTCCAAGGTCAATTGAAATAACAATAATAAAAATGCTTACCGTTGTAAAGTTCCTTACAAAATATTTTGACCATATGTGCCTTCTTGTATTACTCTTCTCCTACATGTCCCATATCTCTATTTTGTCTCTTTGTGGAATTGGACACTTATTCATGTTTGCTTATCAGATTTTTCATATCTGCATGGATGCAATACAAGCATAGTATTTTCATTGCCAACATACAGTGCATAATATATTCTGTACGCAAATGCATATATTGACAAGGAAACAAAAGTCAAAGGAAGAAAAATATATTAATGGTAGAAATATCAATAATGAGAAAGCACCATGAAATCAAACATGATGTTCATACACAATACCTTGCCTATACTACATGGAAAAAAATTGATAATCATTAGCATAAGATTTGGTAATTGCATGAATTAAATCATTCAACAAAGTAACCTGCTTTAGGTAGCATATCACTCCAACGTTGACCAGTTCCCCTACATCACTTTCAGTACTTTGTGATAGTTTCTCTCCATCTATCCACTGGGTGGTAAGAACTTTTCTTGACGTATATTTATGATAAGCCTTCGGTATGACAACCTGAAAAATTATATGTTTCTAGATCAGGTAATCACACATCACATATTAATCATGTAAATAATGGCAACTGTTCAAACAAGAACATCGTCTTACATATCAGTTTAGCAAGGAATGGGAAACCACTACATTTTCACCACATCTTTAAGAAGAAAATTGAGATATAAATATTTTGGTATGTCAGACAATTACCATAGTTTCTTTGGATCAACTATCAAAAAAATTTCTTTGAGAAAGGTTTCACTTGTCAGAAACAAGAAATATCTAGATCATCCTTATTTCACATGAGAATGTTTTCACTAACAAAAGAATATGAAATAAAATGCTAGAAAAAGTGATTCTTGCGGCAGCAGTGGCATAGGTTATAGAATTTCTGGATCATAATGTTTCTGTGGATGAATCTGGCATGCAAGTCCTACTACTGAAAAACACAATCCAATGGCTGGAGAAATGAAATTTACCATTGAAATGTAGGTAGATTAGTGATTATTCTGTTACTGATTATATTATAATGATTTAGAACCACTAGTTGGAAATAAAATGTCAAGATTCCTATATTTGGAGCCAAATTAACAAATTTCCTTTTATCCTGGGGAACCAATGTATACACAACTACAGTTTTTTGTTCGACAAAAACTTGCTTTGTTTAACAAGGAAAAAGATCCTTTACTGAACAGAGTAATAATTGCTTAGTTTTTATAGAAATGTACCTGAGGAAGGTCTTCTCTCATCATTTCAGCAAAGCGAGTTCCATTTTCTCCTTCATTTACATAATCAAGTTCTTCAAAAATGCGGGCAGCCCATTCATCCTCCAAACCAACAATATCAATGGAGATCAGATAGGTCAGAACAAGATACAAATTACGCAATAGTTTCAGCCTTTCAGAAGCAGCAAACCAAGTAGCTGATCAATTACCTGAGGAAATCTTCGCAAAAACAGTCCCAGTTTACGAATAATGAAGAGATCTATGGTGACAGTCTCCAGAACAAAAGGCCGCTGTACTTTGACGGCCACCAACTCGCCAGTTTCTTTTAGGCAACCCTTGTAAACTTGTCCCAGAGATGCTGCATATATAAAGTTTCCTCTCAATAGCTTAGGACCTTATGAATATCAAAAATAATGCTGAAAACAAAGGGGGCGACAAAAAGTCATATGGTAGTATTGCTCCAAGTTACATTTTCAACAAAACACACGATGTAGTACAGCAAAAACATATTCTAAGCTCATTGCCGTAATGTGTAGATGAGATTACCAGCAGCAATTGGGGATGGTGTCAGTTCAGAGTAGATTTTACACCAAGGCTGCCCAAGTTCTTCTTCAATAAGGGCCATCGCAACATCATCTGGAAATGAAGGAACCTTCAAGTACCAAACACGAAACTTCAAATTTAGCAAAGGTAAAAGCATATAATAGATAAGTCATCTTTATTGACCAGAAAGATTAAGGAATGCCCACAAAATAATGGTAATGACTTCCAGAAAAACAATAGGAAAGCAATGGAGAAAACAGCATGTCATATATTAGGATACTGAAAGAAAACCTGGTATAATGTAATTCATTGAACTAAAAATACTATAGTTAATTTTTCATAAGAAAATCACAAAATTATATATATATAAAGAGAGAGAGAGAGAGAGAGAGAGAGAGAGAGAGTCAAATTAGAATATTCGAGAATCAGATGCATGATCAATGAGGGTTAATTGTATTGAGCTTATCATGCTAAGGAATGAAGCAGAAAATTGGTTTTGAAGAAGTACCAAGGACAAATCGATGCTTAATTGTGTTAGGTATGTGCTTGATGTTTTGATCATATGTTTTATGTTCGACACACGATACTTAACATCTTCATGACAAAGCCGCAACAGCTATAGCTGTATTGCAAGAGTAACACTTCACAATAAATAGGCTGTGATAGACACACAAACAAGGAGTTTCAAGTTATCACCTGTAAATCACCTGTAAGTTAATAGGATATGAATTCGTAGCAAACACTCCGTCCATGAGTGGCCCTTTCATATTTGTGTCCCATCACAAATCACCTTTATGTTAATATAATCTGAATTTATATCAAACAGCATCCATGGATGACCCTTTCATACACGTACCTCTCATCATGCATAATAATAGGTCAGCCCAGATATCATTTGTTAATTGACTCATCAACTTGATGAGGGCTGAGCTGCCCACAAAATACTTAAACTCAAGTGAGCAACTTTCGACCCATCTAACCCTATATGGTTCGTAACCCTCACCCCACTTCTGATATAGGATTAAATGGGGGGATCATAAGATATATGCAATTATGTATTGTTAAGAACATAGTGGACAATGTCCAGTGGATTCGACATAAACAAAAATCCTAAGTGCTGCAAAAGCTATATAGTGCAAAATTTAAGAAAAGAACTACATTAGAAATGTCAAATATGACAGAAAAACAATAAGCAGAGCTAGAAGATGATGCCTCCTGTTTGGTAAATAATGACAAGATGCAGCGAGAACAGTGGAGAGATGATTATATGTGGCTATATTTTTACCTCTGCGATCTTCTTGTTAATCAAGTCCCAAGCTAAATGAGACAGAAAGCCACCTGCTACAGACAGCAGCTGTATAATCCGTGTGGAAACATCTCTAGGGCGCTTTCCCCAGTAGGATGCAATTATGTCAGGATCATACACAAGTGGCAATGCTTCATTGCTGTTCACAGCTGGTACCTAAACAAGTATCAGAAACCATCAAGAAGTAAAACTGCATTTTCAAACAAAAGATCTTGATCTTCCTACCAAGTGACTTCAACTCCACTACCTAGTCAAAAGATTGTATCCACACGATTTGACCTGAACAAAGACAATGGACAACTCAAAAGTCATGTCCGCGATGTGAATTTTACCTTTTCGTGTAAACAACTCTGGAGGATACTTAAAATATTGTTAAAATGCAGCAACTAATCCGATCTGAAGACTCACGATTTATAATGAAAATTCAGTCATATAAAGAATTCTTGATGCACCAAATGTCCGATCACTGATATCACCTAAAATATCAGATTGGTCATGCTTCAAGGTTTTGATGGATCTTGCATTAGTTCGCTTGGGCATCAATCAGGTGTTACCAATCTATTAAAGTATTCAAAAGATCGCGCGAATTATGGCATTGCTCCACGCGTCAATTGCAAAAAAACACGTACCTCGACAAGACGAAGCCGGATGTTCTCATCTGCAAACTGAACGTCGGTGAGGTTTTGACTTCGAAGTCCTCTCATCAGCGTGGCCAGCTGCTCGTCCTCCTCCATCTGCTTTCTCACCATCTTTATCTCCTACGACACGTTGCCAAACCTCTTCCAATTTTCCAGGAAACCAGCACAACCTACCCTCAATCAACAAATTCAAAAAAAAAACCAAGCTCCCCGAATCCAAAATCCCTAACCGACAACTTACGTTGGAGACGGCACCATTGACGGAACCAAACGAGGCGGACCGAGGAGAAGAGGCAGAATTAGAAGAAGAAGAAGAAGAAACGGCACCACCGGTCGTAGGCTCCGTCGCCACATTGAAGACTCCCGATCGTGGAGACCTAGATCTCAGACGAATTGATCGGCGTCGGAGCGTCCTCTACTGCGGGGCGGCTGTCGCCAAGGGCGAGCGGCGGAAGGGCTCGAAGCCGCACTGGAGGAACTGAGGCGCCGCTTCCATGGAGGAAGGATCGAGAGATCCCGCTCTCTCTTCTCTCTCGATCTCTTGAGAGCGGAGAGGAGACGAGATCTACCCACCTACGTCGGTGTTGCGTTCGCCAGAGACTCGGGAAGACCGACAGTTGCTTTGCTGAAGTCTCTCGAAGCAGAAGCCGGCGTATTTTTGTTTCAATTTAGCGAAGCTTAGCCGTGCAGTCCATACTCCGGAACTCTTATACTAACCTACTCCTCCAACCTGCATTATAAACACAAGTATCAGTTGAATTCAATCGCCACTAGAAAACATCCATGCGGTGGGAGCACTTTTGTTATATTTCACCTCGAGAGCACTCCCCGCGTCCAATTCGGTGTGAACCACATGACATACGTAGATCAGACACGAATAAAGCGTTCCTGTGATACCGATCGGCTTATCCCTAATATAAATAGGATTCGGCGACACTAACTATAAGTAAGCTCTGATCCCATTGGGAAAGACCACCATAACGACAGCAATGGCTACTGACATCGACTCCCTTCCTCAAGACCTCTTGGTGGAGTTCTGCGTTTCCGTCGTCTCCTCCTCCCCCACGCCCCGCAAAGACATCATGCGCCTGCGAGCCACGTAAGTCCTCTTCGCATGTCATCTTTCCGGCAGTGTTTTGTTTTGACGACGAGAATTGCCCATCTTGGTGGTGAATGGATGTACCGGCAGATGCAGGAGATTTCACGAGGCGTCCAAGGCGAGGAAGGTTGGCCAGTGCATGCCCGTGAGGAGAGAGCGTGTGTTTCATTGGCTGGACGCGAAGGGTTACTTCGCCTTCCTCCGGAGCTGCGCTGAGTGCGGCAATCTTGAAGCTAGCCTCTTCCTTGGACTGGTGAGCTCAGACGCCCCGCTCACCTCCTCTTAGCATCAATCTGTTTCAAGAATCTGTGTAGCTGTATCACAGTGATTCCTCTTATCGTGTTGGTTTCTAGGATGAAATTTACAACCGGAGAAGTAAAAGCTTGGGACTGCACCATCTTCACAAGGCAATGAAGGGTGGCCATCGAGTCGCAGCGTACACCCTGGGCATCATCTTGTTGCAAGACCCCGAGACGCAGCCACTCGGCATCAAAACCTTGAACAAACTGGCCGCCATGGATCTTCCCGGTGCTCCTTCCGCCCACGAGAGTTCGATATCCGGAGACGTTCTCATCGCGACGTGCCGAAGGGAGGCAGCCTCGGCCATGAGGGACCTAACTTGGACGAGACTGCACCTGCGCCCCCGGAGGCCCTGCACAAACCGACTGTGTGGAAGAGTAGAAAGGGCCGGCAAAGCGAACCCGTGGTCGGGCGAGGAGAGCTATAGATTCTGCAGCCAGTTGTGTAGGTGGACGCATGAATTGTACAAGTTCTCTGAATTGATTTGATACGGACAACCTATGGAAGCTAACGAGGAGCTCTTGGACATGTTGGCTTTCATTGAATTAAGTCAGGGTGCTAAATTGTTGGATTGGATTCTGATTCCACGTTGGACTTTGACCAGGAACTTATTGATATCTAAAATATTACAAGTTATTAGTACATCTGTGAATTTACACATAATGTCTTTTTGCAGCATAGAATTTGGATTTTTTGTTGTTATTGATCGAGATTTACACACAGAATTTGTCTGTGGCACTCCAATTTCAAGTGTAATTTTACTTACTAATTTAAGATCAATTTGATGGATTTTAGTTAAGTCTCCTGATATGGGAAGTTAGTTAAACGCTGCTTACAAGTCGTGATCGACTCGACGCAATGGTTCGTATGGGGACGGAAACGGGTACCGATACACATTGCGCAGACGGAAACATAAACAAAAACAAAAGGTTTAGGTTTCTAGAAACAAAAACAAGAAGAAAACACAAACAGATCTGCGCCCGGCCCCCGTAACGTAACCCAGAGCGGAAGACGGGGGAGGAGGATAACCTCCTCCACACCTCGGGATCCCGCCGCCCCGCCTCAAATGCCTTCTCGGCTATCGCAACCGCCCTTATTCTGATTCGCTCCTTGACTCTGTTTCGATGGCTGCCACTGCGGCGGCCTTCCTTGAAGTCGACCGCTGCGGCCTCTTCTCCTTGCCCCTCTCCCTCAGCCCCAGATCGTTCCTCCTCCCTCGCCGCCAGCTTCCCGGACTGCGCCTCTTCCATCCCTGCCGTCTCTCCGCTACCTTGGTCCCCTCCAGCAAAGCGGCCTCGAAGTCCGGCTCCCACCGCGAGGACTCTCTTGAGGTGATTCTTGTGCCCTTGCCTCCAACAAAGGTTTCGGATTTGATCACAATTCTTGTGGGGTGTCTTTGGATTTATTGGTTCCACGATGCAGGGAGTAGAGGCCGTGGTTGTAGAGCCGAAGGGGAACCAGGGGATGCAGCTGAGGAAGCGTGTGATCTTTGGCCTCGGCATTGGATTGGGTGCGGGAGGTGTCGTGGTGGCAGGAGGATGGGTGTTCACCGTGGCGCTGGCGGCCGCAGTGTTCGCCGGGGCGAGGGAGTACTTCGAGCTGGTCCGGAGTCGGGGAATTGCTGCAGGGATGACACCGCCGCCAAGATATGTGTCGAGGGTTTGCTCAGTCATCTGTGCTCTCATGCCGATTCTGACACTGTAAGTTCCAAATCTTTAGCGTCTTGTAATTACTTCTTTCCTATAGTGTTTGGAATATAAAAAAATGATTCTTTGGCTGATTTCCTAAGCTGCTAATAACTAAACTTCTATAGTGTGGTGTCTCACTTGATATATCCAAAATTTTGGTTTGGTTAATCTGTTTCAGGTAAAATGATTTTGCCCTATACTGAATCTTTTATATATATGCTTCATTTTAGTTTTTACTTGAATGCATTATCTGTATTTGACCACTTCAAAACCTTATTATGCTGGACTTATTCTATTGTTTCCTTATTCCGTGTTAATTACATTTCCTGCTCTATTTAGCATTAATTTTTTATCTTTTGCCTATAAGTTTAAAGGAGATATTTCCAAATTTTCAGTCTTTAGATTTGAAGTAGCAGTTTTTCCGTGTCATCCTATACCTGCGAAAGGCATCTTGGAATAAAAACTGGTGGAGTATGCGACATAACAAACATATAACTTGAGAACTAAAAACATTCTATGTCAAAATCAATCTAGCTAGTAAAAAGGACTGAAATACTATAAGATTTATATTGCTTCATGTGGGACTTAAAAACTGAATAGTTGTCAAGGGCATTGCATATGTTTCATTTAAAATTTGTGCATCTTATTGTTTTCTCTATGATGCGTGGATATTGATTCAACACAATATGAACACCTCGATGCATCACTTTTTCAAAAAGGTAAGAGATGTTAAGATATGGGTGATATGTTGAAAATATAATGGCCCATATGACTAATTTTCGTATGAGATATAAATGATAAATGACAAAAATTTAACGAGCTGACATTTTCGTCAAGACTGAAGATACATTAATAACTTAATGCCCCTAAGATGCTCAGAAGACTGCATCAACTTATGTAAAATGTGAAAGGCGCATGGAAAAATTATCATTATAGTTTTGTTTACAATAATCAGCATCAAACAACCGTTCTAAAATCAGTTGTTAGTAGGACTAGGATCAATTTTATTTAAAACAAAAACCTCCTAGGAACATCCATAATGTATCCGCAGGTACATCTAATTAGTTTTTTATGTTGATTGCCTTCTAGATTATTACTGTTTTGGTATTTATTGATTCAATCCTTTCTTTGAGTGATAATTAAATTAAAACTTATTTCTCAGTTTGTCATAAACAGCTTTCAAACCCAATAAACAATCAACATTGTTTCTGTTACTAAGTAACGTTGACTGAGTTTTATGCTATAAGTTCTTTTCACCTTAATCATTTTATTAATTGTTTCCAGTACTCTTCTGTCCAAATGATTGTTGAAAATTAAGCATATGCGGCATTTTGCATAACATATCACTGCTTTTTAATTATCTATCTGGTTTATGATGGTAGGTATTTTGGTCACATAGATGTTTCGGTGACATCATCTGCTTTTATTGTTGCAATGGCACTAATACTTCAGAGAGGAAATCCACGATTTGCACAGTTAAGCAGTGCTGTTTTTGGGCTTTTTTACTGTGGTTATCTTCCTTGTTTCTGGATTAAGCTTCGTTGTGGGCTATCAGTTCCTGCATTGAACACGAGTATGTCATTACCCTTTCTTCTTTTTCTTTTTTAAATTCCTTATTTATTACTTTGCTTGAGAATTGTGATCCTGTGTTGTGCTTAACAAGTATCAGCAGCAACCATATTCCATATTTGCACTTTAATGGTCTGCATATTAGAACCACCAGTAATATGAAAGAGCAAGCAAAAATTGCTTCTTGTTAACTTCAAATGTGAATATCCAACAATCTGGTTTATACAACAGGTGCCTCATTGGGCCTCTTTGGTCATGGTTCCTATTAGTAGAAGATGAGGATTATTGTTTGTTTGACTAAATTATAGTGCATGCACCAGTCCTAGTTATGGGCCAAGATATTGCAATCCTACCATCCTGTCTCCATGCTAGCAAGTGTGAGACCACATGACAGGATCCTTGTGTAACAAAATTTATGCATGCTATGTGTCTCGGTGTATATAATTCATTTCCTTGGTATAATATTCACTGATTCACATTGTCATTCACTTGTATATTCAATACACAAAACGACATGATATGTACCTCGAGGCTGTTTCAATATTTGACTGTGACAATACATATTGCAAGTTGTTCCCTTTGCTTATGCTGGCTCCCTAATCCATAATTGATCTAAACCTGGTAAGATTTCAAGGCAGCTTAACCATGTTTCGTATTGTTGCTAACCCAATAGTCATTTATATTAGCTAGATTTACAAGAGAATTTTTTTTCTATTCTTCCACCCTCTTGGTGGATTATTATACTTGGGTTTTCTAGACAATCTATACAGACCAGGGTAAGATATCAAGATTGACTCATAGGGTTTGGTATGTTCAGTACCACATGTTAACTCACTCTCGCCTGACAAGAATTGCAACCTTAAATATTAGAAGAAACAATTTTTGAACTTATGCTGAAACATTTATTTGTGATAACATACACACCAAAAGATAATATATTACACTTATATAACCACAGTAACATCAATCTTTCATGGCTAAACTTTCATAACATTTATTTGTGATAACATCAATCTACCATGAACTAAAATCTTTCATAGCTAAACTTGGATGTGATTTCACGATGGTTGTGTTTCTGTGCTCTACTTGTTGATAATAAATTTTTGACAGTTTATGTATTTCAGAGGTAATTATTATATGGTTATTTTCATTTCCATGTATTTTGATTATGATGTTGATCTTATCTGTGATTTTGATATCTTGGACTCTATCGGCTACCTCACTGTTATGTCAACCCCACCATAGACTACTTGTCCATCATGAAATTGGTATACTATTGATCTATATTTGAGGTTAGCAAAACATATTACTATGTAAGGTAGTATGTCAGTAAAGGGCAGGAGGTTTATCATATGAGTTAACTGAGATTACAAAAATCTATTGAATAGAGATGACCAATCTTACATCCACCACGTTATGCATGAACTAGTGAAATTCATTATCAAGAGGGAGAGCACATGTAACATAACCAGCTACTGAAGGACTACAGCAACAAAAAGAAACCAAGGTCACAATCATTCGGGGCCTGCTCCATTGATCTTTTCTAGCTATGTTGGTGTAAGCTCATGAGATCGGACAGAGTTTTATGCAAGTTGTCAGCTGGTTAACACAATTCTCCTTTTTATAGTCTTGAGACTGGTATTGAAAAGTTTCAATAATAAGCATGCACAAGCAGAACTAGGGGAACTAATTGATGGGGTTCAACTATAATTGGTCATGCAGAAGATAAACCTAGTTATTCTGTAAACAGAGTTGGAATTTGTGGTGTAACTTTGTGAGGCTACATGGAGTAGTTCTCTTAGCTATTTGACAAGTTTACTCCCATTTAAAGCAACAAGGATTTGAATACAAATTAGACGATTATGTATTGTTCTGTTGCATTTCTTCTAATGCCCCAGTAGTTCCATACTGAGGATTAATGGTGGCTAGATTAATGCTTGAGACTAGATAGTCCTACTGCATAAAACTTGGGTTTAAGTATTTTGGAAGGTGTGAGTTCTAGACTTATCTATAAGGTTCGGTGTAAACAGACCTATTACTATGCATGTGTAAGTGAGCCAAAGTACGAAAATGCTACTCATAGATGATATGAGAGAAATATCACAATGTGGAGCTACTATTGAGCCATGAGCCTTACATACCACCTACTAGGAAATGATTTTGGTATGTAAATTAGGTCTTGACAAGGATGTTAAGTCCTTATTAGATAAACATCTCATTAGTCCTATATTGGAAGTTGATGATAGGTTGAATTTGTATATAACACTGGATGAGTCTTCTACTAATAACATGGGCTACAATTATTTGGGACACATGATTTTAGGTCCCATCATATCTCGGTGGCCAGGGAGGGATTTTTAATTTTCCGAATGCTTTTTTTTTTTGTTGGGGGTTGGGGATAGGGTTGCTGGTGGGAGCCTAATTGTATTTTTGTTATATCTAAACTCTTCTGATTATTTGTTAAATATTTTGCAATTTGTTTACTTTTTTTTTATCTGTTTTGGCAGAATTAGGACATGTATGGCCAGTTTTTCTTGGTGGGCAAGCTCATTGGACAGTTGGACTTGTTGCAACCTTGATATCTATCAGCAGCATAATTGCAGCAGACACATTTTCATTTTTAGGTGGAAGGGTAATTTTTTGAACTTGTGAAACATAACTAGATTGATTATGTTAATGCATATTTTTGCATTGGTTGGTAGTTGCATACTGTATGATTACATCTTGCTGGTCATATTAAAACTGTATTCTAGTCAGCACTTCATTTGTACATTGACTAAGCTGAAATTTAGTAGTGAACAGTTTTCTGTCTATATTAGACTTACATTTAGTTAACTATTTCTCTAATTTCTTATGCTAGCTATATTTTTGGTTAATATCTTATTGGAGCCAATCAACATTATTTTTCTCTTTTTTAATCTTATTTTGCTGTCTTACCTTCTTGATGAGACAAATGTTTCATTGTCTTTTTTGAATTTGTTTCTTGCATCAATCGAAATAAAAAATAAAAAAAACTCTTAGTGTTATGAAATGAAAGTAATAAATAAATCTCGATGCTGTACTGTATGAAATAAAAGTAAGAAATTGTGCAGCAAGAATTCCATAAAGTGGATGGACTTGTTACAATTCATGAAGTGTTATATGAAGTACAAACTCAAAGGCGATGTCATCCTTTTCTTTTATAGATGTTTCTTAATGAACACTTCTGTATGGAATCATCTCATTTTCTTGCCATATTTGAGGATGGGAAAGATTATTTATGGTATATCCTATGTTAATTTTAGTATGTTCACTTCCTTTGATATGTCAAATCACTGGAAGGCAGAAAACAAGAGCTATTATGTTTGGTATAACATTCTTGCTTATTATTTTAAGAGGCTACAAGGATGATAGATGTATTTTGTTGCAATTTCTAGGCATTTGGTCGGACACCCCTTACTCATATTAGTCCTAAGAAGACTTTGGAGGGAGTTTTTGCTGGTCTAACTGGCTGTATAGTGACTGCCGTGCTGCTGTCGAAGATTCTATGCTGGCCAAGAACATTATTAAGGTACCTACTGAGAAAGCACATAAATTGATGATACACTAGTTTATTGATTTTCTTATTATATACTTGATACCTTTTTTGTACATCTGCAAGCTGGCTCGTCTCGAGCATGCTCCAATTCTAGTTTAACAATGCCATTTATGGCTTTATGTGCATTCGAAAATGGAGATCTGGCTTCCTTTATTGCAGTCGACTGCCTTGTTGCTTTGATTATTGTTGTTGACTTGTTCAATTCTAGAGGTACATGCATATTTTTGTTCAACTCTCATATACGTTATTGCAATGAGCTGATAATTACTGAGATTGTGGATGTCCTTTCCTTTGTTATGTGCACTGTTAGATGGAATTCATATTGCTGAATAAGGGGTACTATTAAGTCGATAAGCACGTTTAGTCCAAGAGTAGGGCAAAATCATGAGTGGTCCACCCAAAATATATAATTCCTCGTGGGTCCATTTGTCCCAAGAGGTCTCGACTCCCTTGCTCAGGGTACTTATAAGAACGTTCAATACAATATCAGTGAGGAGCAGGGAACCAACTATCATGAGGCAAGACCTCTACCCTTAGTGGCACCTTTTCGGGTACACCCTAAAATTGCAAAATCATACAAAGCACACTCTAAAGCAGACAATTCTTCATGGACCCATGTATTGGTACTGACGAGGGCAAATGATGACTTATCAACAGTGGTGTATAAATGACATTAGTATCCGAAACAAAGTATAGAAGTCCCTCAAATCTGTAAACAAGGTGTTCGATGTAATGCTTGTGTATGTTTGTGTCTTTCTTTTTTGTTCATGCTTTGCATAGCATGCAGATAGCTTGTTGTAAGCTTGACAGCCTCATTTTGGTTGGTTTTTATGATCGTTTTAGTCCTGTAAACGCAGGTTGTGTGCAGTCGTCGTGCAGAGGCTAAACTACTAAACTACACAAAAAATAGATCATCTAAATAGTCGTTTTGGGATTTTTTAGCTCCGCAAAGTGGTGCGGAGTGTCAGCCAATGCATCACTCGAGAACTACCCACGTGGCGCATGGCTGGATGGGCTTTTGGGGTAGTGTTTAAAGCTAGTTCTCTGCCTTGTTTCGCAATAGTATCATGGGCACTTATGAAGACTTTTGGTCATGGCAGACCATCTTGAACCCTTTGTCGCGTGACTATTCAAAATTTGTAAAGTCTATATTTATAATTTACCAGTGATTTAAAAAGGTGCTCGAGCGCTCGCCTAGGCGTTCGGGAGAGGCGAGGCGAGGCCCGAGCGCCTCGCTTCACTTTCAGGCGGCGCGCTTTAAAGAGGCGTCGCTTGGGCGCTCGCCTAAGCCCAGGCGTTGGGCGCTTCGGGCGAGCGCCTGGGTTAAACCAGGCGACCGAACCAGCGTTTTAGGTCTAGTTCGGTCTCCGGTGCTTTAGTTGGTTTAATCGAACCAACTAAAGCACCGATATCAACTGTCGCTGCCCAACCCTAACCTTGCTCGTTGCCGCTGTCGCTCCCGCTCCCGCTGCTCGCCGCTGTCGCTGCTCGCTACTGCTGCCGCTATCGCCGCTCCTGATCCCGCTCCCGCTGCTCGCCGCTCCCGCTCCCACTCTCGCTGCCTCCTTACACTCCCTCTCCCGCTCCCGCTGTCGCTGTCGCTTCCTCTTTTCTCAGTTAGCACCCCCTTGCACTCCTCTTCCTTCTTCTTCTTCTGTATATCGTTAACAGTATACAGTATACCGTTAACAGTATACTAATAATAGTATTTGTATTTATTAGATTAATAATATATTATTTTGATTTTATATCTTAGATTTTCTTAATTTAATAGCATATTTTTATTTAAAATTTTAAATAATTATATTTATTAATTATATTATATATTTTTATATTTTAGTGCCTCGCTTCGCTCGGGCGAGCGCCTAGCGCCTCGACCGTTTTTTGTCCTTGGCACCTAGCGCTTTTTAAATCACTGTAATTTACATAGCCTATCAAGTGTTTCCTGAAATGTCTACTTGTGGGATCACAAGTTAAACGTTTCCTTTAACCTGTCTTCTCTTTTGCAGGTCCTTAAGGGACCATAAGAGGTTTCGGGGAGGCTGACCCTTTGTGGACATACACGTAAGAGTGTCGCACGACCTAGGCAAAACCACTTAAGTCTGTGACAGATAGTACAAGAGATTTTGGGGAGGTTTGCGGACGGACATGCAAGGGTGTCGCATGACTTAGGCCAACTAAGTTCGTGATAGATGGTATCGGAGTGGGACAAACACACCTAGGAACACTTGGCATGCAATTGTGGGGGACCTAGCGGGGTTGCGTTGAGGGCAACCAGCATGTGTGACCGTTTGGGGAAACATGCGTACAGATGTAGGAAAAAGAGTCACTCAAATGACCAAGCATCCATAAAGCTTAATGGATCGAGTGAGCAGCGATGAGTCGTCGCATGATCTTACATGAGGTAATGCATTGGTGGACGCATTGCACAATCAAGTGGGGGAGCAACCCTAGACAACACCAAACGAAGGCATACTTAGAGCCAATGTAAAGATCGGAGTCAACAGAGGGCTAACTCATGGAATGGTGGGCACAAGGGTCATCTTCAACTCAATGCTAACCGAGGAGTACAGCAACTTAGGTGGAACTTGGTGATGTGCCTAAGCTGTATGAACAGAGTCAATGTAGAAGACGGAACATAGAACAGAGGCACGAAGTTTTCCTTGGACAAAGGTTAATGACATGAACTCTTGCAGAGGCAAGAGGGAAATCATGTCGTTCCATGAGCCCTTCGTTCTAATGGAGCGGACTTATCTTGCATGGTGCCAAAGTCGAATGAAGCTTCGAGGTAGATGCAACATCCACAAAGGCTTCGATGAGGACGTCAAAGGAATAATGGGGGAAAATGTCATGGACAAATCTGTAAACAAGGTGTTCGATGTAATGCTTGTGTATGTCTATGTCTTTTGGTTTTGTTCATGCTTTATACAGAATGTAGAGGGCTTACAGTAGGCTTGACAGCCCCATTTTAGTTGGCTTTTTTGGTCGTTTCAGTCCTGTAAATGCAAGTTGTGTGCAGTCGTTGCACAAAGGCAAAACTACTAAAAAAATAGGCCATCCAAACAGTCATTTTAGGGGTTTTCTAGCTTCGCAGAGTGGTATAGGGTGTAATTTGTATAGTTTATCAAATGTTTGCTGAAATGTCTACTTGTAAGATCCGAGTTAAATGCCTTCTTTAACCGTCTTCTCTTTTGCAGGTCCTTAAGGGACCATAAGAGGTTTCGGGGAGTGACCCTTTATGGATGGACATGTTAGGGTGCTACACGACTTAGGCAAAACTAGCTAAGTCCATGACAGCATGTTGGTACTTATGAGGGCAAATAATGACTTATCAACAGTGATGTGTAAATGACATTGGTATCTGGAACAAAGTATAGAATTCCCTCAAACATTCCTGCTACTAGTTGTTGGTTCACAATTTTCCAGAATATTTCCATATATAACTTTAACCTAAACTTTTTCTTCTGTTGTAAAGTTACATTTGGTCATCTCACTTGGCTGTAATTTGTAAAATAATAATTTTGATCGTACTTAGTCGCTTAATTGTGTAAATTTTGTGGTTTTAGAAGTTGGAACATATCACTAATATTGTCTTTTTCTAAGAGAATGTTCGCAGATTAGTGTCATTGTCATCGTGGCTTTTTCTAAAAGAACATATCCAGTTCATCAAGACAAATTAGTGTCAAGCAAGGTTCACAGAATTGTGGATGGCTTTGGGATCAACCATAGGATTTATGATTAGAATCAGTAAATATTAGCTAGATCAAAATGTTGTTACTTGGCAAAGGCACTTCTGTACTGTGATCTTGTTATTTTTTTGCACCCCTTGGATTCATCGTCTTACTTTTACAGTTTCTTTTGTGGAAATATGTTGTAGTGTGCTAACACTTTCTGTTGTTATCAGTGCTTCAGCTTTTGGAGTTCTAAACTTCACAGGGTCTTTGTTCGGTGATCTGATCGAGTCCATGATCAAACGTGATGCTGGTGTCAAAGATTCTGGATCACTCATTCCTGGACATGGTATGCTTCTTTCCTAAAATTTTGATGGATGCATGAGCATATTGTTGATGATCACATCGGTTTTAGTAATCAGATTAGATATACTGATGGTGCATCAGTCACTTGATAACTAACACAACCCATATCAGGAATAGTAAAACCTTGGACTATGTGTTGGTCACTTCCATCTTTTACAAAATTGTACTCCTTGCTGAATAACATTTGAGGCCGATGTTTCCAAAAAAGTTTGTTGTTGATTGGTGTAATTACAAAACTGTGCAATGAGGTGTAATTTCTATAGATCCTGGTGTTCAGATATCAAAAACATTAAGATTGAAATGATTTGCTGGATACACCTGCTGCTAGTTCCTTGCCTTTCTTCAATTTTCTAATTGCCATTCCATGTTTTCTGTCGCTTAGAGAGTCTCAGTTGCTGTCATTTGAACCCATTATTATAAAGATCTTGAACAACTAAAAGGAAAGAAGTAATCCTTCAATATGATTGACACTTTTTTTCTCTTGTTATGCTTAGTGTGTACATCATGCAACTAAGCTCGCAATTTATACAGAATACTTGGAAACTATTTAAAGTTTCTTATATGTGCAGGAGGTATTCTTGATAGGTGCGACAGCTATGTGTTCACCGGTGCACTTTGTTACTCCTTTGTCAAGATTGTGTTACCACTCCTTGGTGTTTAAATCATCAAAACTCGGTTGCGGCTGAATGTTCCAAGTTTTAGATCTGCCTGGATTAGTATTGCCTGAACATGACTAATCGACACCTGCGGAAAAGGATGGAGAAGGAAGAGAGGTGACACTCTCCAGGAAATCAAAGACGTGAGACCGGCAAAAGGGAAAGAAATTTTAAGCCCTGTTCTTGAAATATATGCATTGTTTAGGTCAAAGGGAAAATGGCTCAGCTACAAACAGGGCGTTTTGATCTCACATAATACATTGTTTAGGATCAAATTGTAGTGCTTGTTCATGATCTCTGTATCACCTCAGTTATCGAAGTTGAGATCTGAAACAATGTATATAGTTTTCTTCCAGCAGAAAAATTCATGATGTTGATGAAATGTAGTCAAAAAAACGTGATGCAAACACAGCATGATTGCCACTAGAAGCAATTATTTATACACTCGATTCCTCACCATCTCGAGCACTAGCGTGCAATACAATAGGAACCTGTTTTGCCCTTATTCTTTGTATGTTAGGGCTTGAAATTAGATTGGTATACAAAGACTGGTATGCAAACCGCTTGAAATTAGATTGCGATATCATCCTAGTTAGGGCTTGGAACCTGTTTTGCCTTATTCTTTGGATGTTGCTGTCATTGTTGTTCAACATCGTTCGTCTATTCTCTTTGACAACTTTTTTCATTTTTCTTCTTCCTCTTCTTCGCTCAGTCTTTTTTTTTTGTTCCTTCGTCTTCCTCTGACACACAGCATCGAAACAATGATCATTCATTTTTTATTATTATCCACAAAAAAATTAAGTTAATTGTATTAGATTATATGATTTTATCTAATTAGGTATATGTTATAGATATGATTGGATATTGATTATGATTATCGACCAATAGAAAGGAAGTCCAATTATGATAGGGTTACTTGGGAGATGATCTTGATGGGAAAAACTCTTTTAATTACAGGATATCTTAGGGACAAAATAATGATAAGAAGAGAGAAAAATAAGAGTTTAGTTCTCTTTATAGATCGCTTCACTATAACTTTCATATATGTACACTTGCATATCAGGCTTTCTAATGACATCCAAAAATATGCATCATAAATTTGATCTATCGCTATTTGATTTTCATTTATGACATTAAAGTTTTTACATAAGAGTCATATAATCACGATTTTTATGCTTACAATCTGTACCAGAGATATGTCTTGAAATTAAATATTTTAAATCATAAAAGTATTTTAAATATATTTTATATTTAGATCGGTTTATTAGTATCCTTTGCTTGCGAAAAAGTGTTATTCAATTTTGATTTACGATACTTAAACAATCTGTGTGTGTTGTCGATCTGCTTTCCTATCTAGTCCGTCATATCATCTACTTGAGAGTGATGCAAGGTTCCTCGTATTTGATCGATTGACCACTATCGATAACTTACTAATAGCGATAGCATTATTGCGGGCAGTAACCTCTGGAGGTTGCCAACCCAATTGCGGGCAACGGTTGCATATGTAACGGAAGCGTCATGGGGTGCGACAACCGATGGCAACCACATGCATGGTTGCTTATGTGAAATAGCCTTGCAACAATCAGCCCACCTTGGTCGTAAGTGGCTACAGCAGTGCTGCTACGTGTGACGACTACAGTAAAGCCGCTACCTACAATGACTGCGACGACTACAACAACACTACTACGTGTAGTGACTATGGCAAATATAGCAGCCCTGTTGCTTGCAACGGCTGTAACGATATTTGCTAGTCGTGACTCACATCAATTGGACGTCAAAAGCTAACGGAAACACTAGGAGAAAGTATGGGCGTAGCCGTGCTCTCGACAACCCTTGTTGTGGCCTTTGAGCGATGTGTGCACACAACCACACATGGGCACGGTGACACAGCACCACACGATGACCTCCACACCGTGACCGAAGAGGTCGCCAGTCATTAGTATAAGGGCAACTGTCGATCATCGGTTGGCAATATAAGGATAGCCATCGCCTTAAGCCATGCACAAGCAGTGACTGCATACTGTAGCAGCCACATGCCTTGTGCAATGACCGTAAAAAAAGAAAGAATTAGGGCTTTTCCTTTTGAAATTATACTTTTGCCCTTATAAATCCTTTTAATTCAAATTTATATTTTGTTTAATGGTTCTACCCAAATTATATAATTTTATTATATATCCTAAGAAAAATTATAGTCTTACTATTCAAAAATTAAAATTTTCTAACTAATTCAATTATAAAATTAGCTAATTTAATTTTTTAATCAAATATTTTGATCGGACTTGATCATGATTGTATTTTGGCTTCTTGAATAAATGAAACTAAAATAAGCTGACTAATATATATGTTTAGAAAGAATCAAGATTAAAGTAACGAAAGACTAATATTTTAGGTACTAAGGAGTGAATAAAAATTGAATCATAAATTATTTATGTTTTTAAATGCTATATAAACTCATAAAAAAATTTCATAATAAAGCATTACTTTTATGACAAAAAAGATCATGTGAAAAAAAGGATCATAAGGTTTTGGTTTTAAAGGGAAATATACAAGCTTGACATTCATATGATTCAAATCAAATGTAACAGAAGTCCTTATCTAATACTTAGTAGGTTAATACTAACACTTCAACTTATGTTATCAATAATAGAGATTTGCTTAAATACTAAAGCTAAAAAAGTATGAAATATTCATTATTATAGGAATTCATCTTAAAGCGATAATAGTTAGTACTTATCGCTTAGGAGATGATTCATCTAATATTATGTTTTTATAATTCTAGAAGGGGTTAAGGTTGATTTTAACCTTGTGGTTTTAGTTATAGAACTCTTAAACGTATCTAAAATAACCCCTATATTTTTAAAAATATAATATATAAGCCTCTCTCATCAAGTTTGAGTTAACAAACATTAGAGTCTGCTTATATGCTGACTCATAATAAATTATTAATATAATGATACGTATAATTTAGTGTTAAGGTCTATTTTAACCCTTGTAGTTTTAGTCATTACTTTTATGGTTTACTAGTGTTTGAAATAACCCTTATATTTTTAAAAAAGTAATATATAAGTCTCTCTCATTAAGTCTGAGTTAACAAACATTAGGGTCTGCTTACGTGATATACTAACTCATAGTAAACCATTAATATAATGATACATATAATTTAATTAAAAAAATAAAATCTCCATTAATGACGGGAGAAGGTGTCGTCATAGAAGTGACTACGAAAGCACCAAGTTGCCTAGTAGGGCGTTGTACATATGCAGTCATTTTTTATAGTACTCGAGCTTCCTCGTTATGCCCAAATATTAGATCGGCTTTGATACCAAATGTTACGACCCGAGTCTAATGCGTTAACTAACCAATAACTCTCATTTGGTTTAACCACTAACCAAACCATTAACCAATGTGGTACTAATTGGGAGTGTTACACTACCTTTACCTCTCCACTTTCGTCCGTTGCTATGACCTCCACCGCTTCCTCTTCCTTAATAAGCTGATCGGGGAGAGCGAGTGGGTGCGGGAGGTATGGACTAGTTCAATTGCTTCTTTTGCCTGCTCTCCATCTTCGTGATGTCGTGCTTCACGAGGGAGGTGGCTTATAAGGTATAGTGATACTCGTCGGGATTGAAACGAGTGTCATTCGTAATGATGAGCAATAGAGTAGTGGGCGACATGGTGGCATGCGCCCTGACATCCCATAGATCTATCATTTATAATAGTTGTGTGTGAAAGATAAAAATAAAAATAAAAATTAGTACTTCTTATGTATTGACATCGTTTTAGCTTTCAAATCCGTACACATTAGATAAAGATACAAAGGCATGAATAACATCGAAAGTTACGTATCGTAAATTTGATTTATTATTATTTAATTTTAATTTTTAATAATAATTTTTTTTATACATTAATAATATAATCATAATTTTTATGTTTAAAATTATACGTCAATAAAACCACTTGAAATCGATCCATTTAAATCATTACATTAATCGGCTTATATGAACAAGCATTCGGATATCACAATGGGCGAATGGCTTGAGATCAGTACACCCTATCGGCACTTCTTCTTCTTCTCAGCCTCCACGAAGACGACTGTTACCGATAACAACGGTGCGGAGGAGGTGACGACCTCGCAACAATCGTCTTCCAAATCACGTCCTTCTTGTCTCGTCTTGCCTGCCTAGCAGCCGCCAACGACAAGCTCAGAGAAGAACACTGGCACCCACTACAGGAAGCCAAGAAGGCGGCGGCCCCACCGACACTGTGCAATCCATGACGCGGTGGTGTGCAACTCTGGATTTGGTCACAAACAGCATTGACCCCAAAACAAACGACAAAAATCTCATGTCCCGATCTAAACGTGCAGAAGAAAAGTAACGTACTCGACCGATTCATGCATCCATACAATTCTTCTTTCGGTGTGTTGGAAGATCGCAGGGACTTCAACCAGTGAGGTTTTTACTGCCGGTAGGTGAGATCGAGTCAAGATGGGCGTTCAGAAGGAAAACAAACACAGGAGGTAATTCCCATCTTCCTCCCAATCTGATGTTACTGTGTGTGTTGGTATAGACAGACATCCAATTCCGATCGATGCTAAAAAATATCAGGATTTTATAATATTTAATTGATCGTAATTCTGTATATCTCGTTGGGAATTCATCATAAAATCGATTTGTTCTCGAATATCTCTAACAATTTTCCAAATTAATTCCACGGGAACATATAATTCTTCTTCAAGAAAATGATATCTTGCGACAAATAATTTAAATTTATATTTTGATAAATAATTTAATATTCTGATAATGTAAATTAAAATAAGATCGATGTGTTGTTGCTAATGAAAATAGTTTAAAAAGATATCTCTCTCGTCGGATATAAAATCTAATATATTTTGATCGCAAACGAAATTTATTTTCGTAACTCGAATCCTGATCTCTTATATCATAAAAGAATAAGATTGAGAACAAAGGAATAAACATTAAGAAATGAGTATCAAACCTATTGTTAGTGGTTGGAAGAGAGATTTTTTATCACAGGCATGATTACCAGCATTCAGAAATCATCATATCTACATCCTGTTGTCCACAGGAGATGCACAGGGGAAGAACTCAACCACCTTCTTGCTTTGGGGGGCCAAACCAGAGGAACAAATCATCCAACTCTGATAGTCAATACAGACGAAATGGTGTGTGAAGTAAAGTAAAACTGGTGATTTTAGAGAAATGGAGAAGAGATGATGATGATGATGAGAAAATATTCTCAAGACACAACAGATTCATCAATTAATACAGAAACCTACTTGCAACTTTCACAGATTCAGGACCACACAAGCACATCTACTAGGAGAATAATCCTCTACACTTTGGCACAGCCACAATAAGAAGCAGAAAAATTCGATTTCTCTAAAGCAAAAGGCTACAAGCACTGGAATTTTTCCATAAAGTTCAGATTGTCCACAGGTTTCTCCATTGAGAAAAGAAGATGTAACTAAAAACATGATGGGGACAACATATTCGGTGCCCAATTCACAAAGTAATGCTGTTCCACACAAATCTTTCGTAAAGAGTATGGATGCTAGATACCAATCTTTGTACTGATGTGTAGTGAAATCAATTGATGGTCCATTGCCAACAGGCAACTATTTCGATGTAGGTTTACAAACTTATGGAGACATAAAAAGGGAAAACATACAGAAATATGATAGTGCAATGTCATAAAATCAACATGATAGTGTTGAAAGAAAAGCTTATGTACACCAAAAGAAATTTTGAAGAGTGGGACACATAAAGATAGAAAAAGACAGGCACCTACATAGAAAAAGACAGGCTGTATCCCCACAGGAATAATTCGATCTTTATCTCCATGACTAATCTACCCAAGCATATGTTTAACATGGACACGTTTTACACAGAAGAACAATGTTATCTGTAAAACCGGTGCATCGTGAAGCAATACCAGAATACTAAACAGAAACAGCACACAAACTCTATATCAAATTTTTCAGAAAGTGATGTTTTTGTGTTCCCTTGTGGAAAAGAAATTTAGTATATATCGACAGGGCTGACCCATCAACAGTCATTGTTTTCGGAAAAGTTTTCATGTCCATGATTAGTCAATACAAACAGTAGGGACACCCGAGTTAAACAGCTTTACTGAAAGAGGCAGTCAACTGAGAAGCAATGATTGACAAGCAACCTTTTTATTAATATCAGGTCACACTGTTCGATAACTATACATTCTTGCGGCTAATGTCCTAATTCTATTTGAAGAAATAAAGCTGCATGAACTATAAAAGCAGAAAAAACAAAGGCTAAATGATAATGCAGAGTCCTACAATTGATAATGACAGAAAGCATAACTAAATCACAAGAAAGTGTGGTAACGAATGTTGAGGATGGTTTTTAACGAAGGTTGTTTGCCCACAGTAATATAATTTTTGTTTCACTTGCGAAGCTATTGAGTGTTGAGATGAAATGTTTAACGGGTAACAGTGATCCACACAGGTCACAGAAAGATGGATCAGATTCAACCTTAGGCAATAAACTAGAATTGAAGGACTTGTTTTCTCAGTACAGCCACATCGAGCATGTCCACTGTTGTTGACAACTTAACCAAGAAAGTGTACTGGGTGGAAGCAAACATAAGACAGGAGCAAAAACTGGTATATAGTCAATATGTTCTCACTCTAGTCGGATGAGGAAAATAAGCAATTATATAAAAGTCATAGATGGACATCACAAATGTCAAAGCAATACTGACCCGAACTATAGGAAACTGAAATTTTCTCGCATAAGAACAGATCTAATTGCTCAAATACCCAATCTATAAGTTATCATAATCAAAACCTGTTAAACATGACATCAACCTTCAAAAATAATTCATGACACTTGACATGATGGCTACATGAAAAGACGAATTTGACTCCGAATGTGATAGTGCAAACCTATTATACAGTGGATCCATATATTTCGGAGACTTATTAGCTAGGTAAGCAGATAGATGAGATCATAGGGCAATACCACAATGTTAAAACATGTTTGGATATGCTCAATAAGGATTAAAAGTTGACAGTACTTTAACAGTAATAGTCATCCGGAGACTCAAGTTATTTATACGCTACATTCATTTAGACATAGGTGATGACAGTGTGCATTCCCAAGTCTGGTTCTTCCAATTGTGGATGCACCCAGAAGTATCACAACATAATCCACCATCAGTGGTACATAGGGGCTTAGTATGTGTTCCTTCTGCAATAGATGAAAAGAAACATAAGAAAGCTATATACAAAACTTAATTTCCTACTGATAGGCTTGAAACTACTTGCAAAACCTACCAGCACCGACTTCGGCAAATCCGAGTTGATTCTTGTGCCAAGAAATAAAGTGCATATCTCTTATAGCTGCAGAAACTGTATACATGTAACTTGTCATGTTCAACAGCTGAGGTGTCACTAAATTTTGTGACTAATACAAATGATCTAACATTTCACTCTGTTGACATATTTTGATGTATGATCATTCTGAGGAACACCTGTCAAAATTATGAGATAGAATCCATAGTTTGCAAGATGATCAAGTTTTTGGAGTGCTGAAGTTTTTCACGAACAATTTTACTTCATCGAAAATGACAATAACCCAAAGGAGATGCAAAGAGACACCATAGCATTACCATTTATGTCCATAATCATAAGGTAACTAGAAACATTAAACTGTACCAGACACTAAGTTAGTTAAATGCCTTTGGACACAGAAACTATCCAACAAAATACCATGGCAAATGGACGACTTTGCTTACACAGAATTACCATGAACCAAAAGTAAATAGAGTTGGACCTTGGTGGGTAAGAAAGAACTGTAATGACATGCCTGTAAGAAAAGAAGCTCATTCAGCACTTCCATGCTGACACCGAAACGAGCTCCCCACGCTGCCAACAGAGGGAAAGGGAAGATTGGCGCTTCTCCACATGGAAGCCCCTAACCAGCACCCTCTTCAGAAGACACTCTGCTTGCGTCTCAGTGAAGTTGCTGAATTGGACGTGCATAAATCCAGCAGAAGCAAATAGAGTTCTCCAAGGTAGTGTCTTGTCTGACAAATGGTGCCGGCCCAGAACTGCACTTTCTATCCTTGGCCGCACTAGGAATCTTTCGATCTTATTAGCTGCATCCTGATTGGCACCGGCTGCATCAATTGAGTCGAGGAGCACTGTGCATGACTGGAATGCATGGAGAATGTGATGGGCAAAGGGCAGGTCAATGCGATCACATCCATAATCGACTGAGACTACAATCTTGGGGGAGAGCTGCTTCACAAATCGTAGGAGAGTCGGGATGGGTGGACGAATTGCAGAGCCAATGGGGAGGTTTACTGCGACAGCCTCATCCATGGCAGAACACATTCTGAAGAGCACTGTTGGGTCGAAGGGGTCGAGGCTAAGGACATTGAATTCAAAGGGGATGTTGAGGCTGCTGGCGAAATGAGACAGGTTCTGGTGGATGAGGTTGAGCTCTAGGGAGTGGTGAGAGTAGGCGGAGGCAAAAGCCGTGATTTTGAGGAATGGGGCGGTAGCCATTGATGAGGACCATCGCTGCGCAAGCTCCTGCATGAAGGCTGACCACTGCATTCCGACCCCAATGTCGAAGTCGATGATGTGGATCCGACTCGCGCCGTCAAGCGCCTCCAAGAGGGGTTGGATGCAGGTGAAGCTGGCGAATTGGACGATGGGGGAGACGTCGGAGAAGGTCTTGTAAGCTCCAAGCTTGAGCATGACGTCCAGTGGCGTCGAGATTGGGAGCGACGGAGGCGGGTGCGGGTGGGGGGAGTGGCTGGCGAGGAGGTGGAGGGCCTCCTTGAAGTAGAAGGCGGACCGCAGGAATGGCTTCCCTACGGGAGAGGGGAACTGGTGATTGAGCCGCGCCAATATCCCACGGGCGCTGACGGTGTTCCCGGCCTCGAGAACCTCGGCCGCCTTGAAGAGCTGGTCAACCAATTCCCGCTGCTGCCTTGCAGCCACGGACGCCTCATCTCCGTTTGCCAATTTGGGCTTTCCTGGCGCCGGTTGAAGCTGGAATGCAGCGGTATTGAACTGCTGAGGGAGTCCCAGCTGCTGCGGCTGGTTACGGCGGAGAAAGAGGTCAGGGACGTGGGAACTAGGGAGCGGGTCGATGGCAGGGCGTTTTCGCGGAGGTGGGGCAAGATGCTCCAGTGGCTGGCCCTCATGGTAGCCGGCGAAATGATTCAAAGGGAGGAAGAAGGAAGAGCGTTGCGGGGGTTGGGCCTGCTGTTGGTGCGCAAAGAACAGGCTCGAACCGAAGAGGGGCTTTTCCTCCGTGGATTCTTGGGAGATGACTCCCGGCGGCAGCGGAGGTAGAGACAGGGGAAGGCTATTCGCCGGCCGAGGAGCGAGGCTGGGAGTGCACCCAAAGGTGGCACCTTTGGATCCAAGTACACCGGCAGAGAGGACAGAGGAAGCCATCGGAGGAGGACTAGCGGTTTCCGCCGACGCCGAAGCACCTTCTAACACGAAAGCCGGATCGAAGAGCAATCCGGTGCCGTTGCTTCTAGCAGCAGAATTGTTGTCGGCTTCATCAATGATCCACCGGAGAAAGGTCTGGTCTTGGCCGATGGAGGCGGCCGGTTCCGAGAGTAAGGCCTCCCAGTCATCGACGCCGCCTAGCGAGCAGTCCTCTCCAGCGGCGAGGACGGTGGGGACGGGCGGGAGGTCTGCAGCCCCTTCATCCCTCCGGGCAGCTTCCGCCGCCGCCGATGTGGTGGGGGTGTGGGTGGCGGTGGCGGTGGCGGAGCCATCGGAGGAGGCCGGCCCTCCACCGCTAACGACGCGGGAGGAAGACACGGTGGAAGCGGAGGAGCTTGGCGGGCTGGGGCTTCGCAGGTTTTCCAGTACTGACCGCGGCTCCAGCGGCGATCCTTCCTTCCCCTCCTCCCCCTCCCTCCTCTTCCTAAGACTGTTATTAGCGGCAGCGGTAGCAGAAGCACACCAAAAGAGGCCTTCTTCTCCTTCTAAGACCTGCAGAGGAGCTCCCTTCTCTTGGACAGCAAAGGGCATCCCTCCTCTCATCTAATAATCCGCAACACTACCACCTGCAATCCTACTGGATCTTGGGATGTCTAGAGAGAGAGAAAGAGATCTGCGGTTTGTTGCTTTAGGAGATTGGTTGATAGTGCTCCTTTCTCTTCTGCTGATGGTTGCAGACGCTAATGCAGCATTTCCAATCTCAAAAAGAAGAGGAGAAAAGGCCCCTTGTCTGTCTCCAAGATCATCTTTTTTCCTCCTCCAATATCAATTTTATCCACGCCTGGTTGCTCTCTATCCCTCAATCTCTCTCCAAATGGGATAGGTTGTGGTTGGAAGAAAAGATGATCAACCGTAGAAGAAAAGCCCTGTTGTACCCTCCTCCTCTTTGTCTATACCCCCATCTCTTGCTGCGAACGCATGCAACCGTAAGGAAAAAGGAGTCAAGTCGCTTCTCCTCTCTCTCTCTCTCTCTCCTCTATCTGCAGAAAGCAGTCACCTAATTGTTTATGTTCCCATCATGACACAGAGGCAAATGAGAGATAACAGAATAAAACTTATTATTGACAAATAACAATGAGAAATAGATTATAAATCCCATGATTAACGGATTAAAGAAAGAAAGCTTAAGGAAAAGGTTTCACCTATGCCCAAAAGATCACCATTATTACCTTCCCTTTCTGGCCAAACCACCCTCCCTTTATCATTCCGAGGCATTGGTTCGTATCGTTTCGGACGAACCGGCGTTCGCGACAAAAGAATCCGACAACTCGGCCGATATATCAACGACTACAACGAGGGTACTCTCGCCATTTAAATTGAGAGACGGCCCCCCGCGATAAAGTTCCAGGGATCGGACGGTCGCGATCTGTGATCATCATGTGTCGGGACCGCGGGCTCGCCAATCGAGGCCGTTCCTCCCGCGGGGCCCGCGGTCCCTGGACGTCCCGTCATCGGAGCCGTCAGATGGTGATGGCACCGAGAGATGGACGGCTCCGGACGCGGGATAGGGACAGGCGAACACCGCCAGTGTGACACTTGCTCGGTGGCCCCCGTCGGTGGCGATGGGAGTCGGCTGGGGACGGCTCTATCTGACCGCCGATGTGACCATTCTACCCCTGCAATAAATCAGCCACCTAAACGGGTAGTTATAATATGTCAATAAACAAAAACTATTTCAAGGATAAATGAGAGCTTTTTTGCATGAGGAAGGAAGCCAACGAAGAAGGCCTTCATTGCTTTGCATGAGAGTAACAATACCTGTGTTGGGATTATTAATAATTGATCTGCCTTTCGGCGAAGAACAAAATCTTTCTTCCAGATACGAGAACTACATTAGATGCTATTCTTTCTTCTTCTCTCTCATTATATTAAGTACATCAGATGCTGTTCAATTGGATATCGAAAGTAGTGTGATATGGACTTGCACATAACAGTCTTTGAAGAGTGGTGCTCTTAACGTTGTTTGATGGACATAGTTGTATTTGAAGATGGTAAAGCTAAGGTTATATTCCGCGCCACAAAATGCTGATGAAACATATATATTGGAGCCAAAGTCTAACCTGCAAGTAATGAAGTGAGATGCAACGTTACCTCCGGAGAAAGGTATCAAGACTCGATTGATGGGATGAGTATTGTCACAATCTTTGGATTGTCTCTTGTCCCAGCCTGTGGCCATGAATCTGATGGGTCTCATCTCTGGTTCACTGCCTGTGTTTGCTCAGCTTTAATGCAGCACTATATATCATATATATGGATGTCAGATAACAGAGACTGTGGTGGCTGATACAATACTAGACGTTGAGCATTATCCATGTGATACTGGGTATCATGTTCCTTCATCTCATGCGGAGTGGGTCTCCTTCCTGCAAGTAAATAGCTGATGAGTTCTGTGTCCTGCTGTGATCAAAAGCTTTTGCTCGCTTCTGCTTCCCAAAAGAGGGAAAAAGAAAGCTTTGCCAGCTTCATGTGACGCAATGCTTTACATCTAATCAGATGTTTGCAAGACATCATCTTCCAAATTTTTGGTTGGGCAGCAAATGGGAGTAGCCTCAGCTTCAAGCATTTTAGCTTGCAGCTTTACATCTCACTAACTTTCTTCCAAGTTTCTTCATTCATACCTTCTGTATCTCTTTCTCATGAATGGTAGCTGCAGCCTCTCTCCTTTTTCTCAATTGATGTGGCCATCTTCAGCTATCTGCCCTGCAATCACCTCACCAGGAAAGGTCAAGGAGGAGGGGGGGGGGACAAGGGTGGTGGCCCAGAAGTAATAAAGGGACAGAGATAACATGGTACATATGGGGCGTTACCCTGTCCATGCTTAAGAAAAAGGACAGGGAGAGTTTGTATGAGAAGGAACTGGGGACAAGCACAGGGCCAGTGGGTATTATTTTAATGGAAGCATGATGTGGACACCTGGACAACATGTAAAGATTAGCTTAGTTTAGATCAAACCCCATGTGATGTCTAACAAGCCTCTCTCACCTCCTAACCTTTTTCTTTTTTGAATTGGAAAGTGACACATACCTCCTTGTGTTTGTGATGAAAACTCTATCTGAAGGAGGTTGATGTTCCTGTGTTTTTTTTTTGTATGGTCCAAGTCTTGGTGGCTGGGAAAAGGAGGATGGAGACATGTTCTTTCCTCTCCTCCAAGGACTTCCTTCGCTTCAAGCAATATCCTAAGAGAAATGCCAGTTCCTCATGCTTGCCTTTTGCCTGCGTCCTTCCACCCTGTGCTGCTGGGAGAAGAGAAAGAACACATCAGGACATGTATCCCTGTCATGGCATAAGATAGATCTTTGAGGAAGGAGTTAATGAAGGCTTAGATTACCTTCTTTAAGATCATGTTCCTGTGTGTTGTATAGTTGTAGTTATTTAACTGCATAAAAGTTGACAGGGCAGCATTACTGCATTTCATTCAGCAACTTCTACATATATTTCTAAAAGGAACACATCATTGGATAAAAGCATGTTGGTCATGATGTACTGTACTAACTAATTACTAAGTTGTGATTATTAAAAGCATCCTCTCCTGGAACAAAGTTTCATCCCCCAATGATCATGGTCATATTTCTCAATGTTATGAACACTGTCAAGCAAAAACTCTTTTATCATTTATTAGGAAGGAATTCTTTTGCTAGTGAAACTTGCTCTATGACATTAGCACAACAGAATACAAGTTATGGATGTAATTACCTCACTGATTCAACCAATATACGGATAGGTTATAATAGCCACATACATGGCAATTAAGTCGATTACAGTTTCGACCACAATTTGTCTAAATTACTGTCTTAAACATAAAAAAAGCTTACTAAATGTTTCTCAATATATAGTTACTGTTGACTGACCTGGACATGGTCGCAAATGGTCATCGAAGTAGCCAATGGCAGCACATCTGCTCTACATGGTGTGATAATTTGATTGCTCTAGCTGTCTGCTCATGTCCTTGAGACTGATGATTGACCTATGCAGCTATTTAATTCTTGTTCTCAATGTGATGTAATCATCAGCATAGCAAGTGATCATCTTCAAATAGGGGTGGGTCATCTCAATGATCTTGCATTTGGTAGGTGAAGAAATTAAACAATGGATTTATAATTAATAATGAAACTAAACAATTTTGAACCATGTGATCTATCACACTGACTGACTACATGTTGATAAAATGATTTTAAGAATAAACATAGTCAGACCTTGAGATAGCACTTGTATTTTATTTCATTTGCAAACCTTAGCATACCAATGTATCCATCCACTGTATCTCTCTTCTAAAGGAAAATGGTATTTTGCATGTTCCATTTAAATTTCTAAAAAAAAAAACTCACATACAACAGAAGGGAAAAACAACCTATTTAAAGAAGTTTGAGATCACATTCAAATTATCTTACAAGATTCACACCTTACTGAAATTTCAAACCAAAACACAATGAATCAACATAGTCTACATAATATGTCACCACAATTATGGAAGACAAACAATACCAATTGTTAGGAAGAACACATTGTCCATTTTTGTTGAATGGTGGTGGTAGACCACAACGAGGTACCTTGCACATGCAGTAGCCCCATGATTTTGTGCTCTCAGTAATATGACTTCTTGATGATATACCCAATTAGAGCAGCAAGAACAGCTCCAACCACCACAAAAAACATGTGGTGCCTGTTGACTTCACTATTTAGCAGATCCTGCGATAAAGATAGAGTGAGGAGTCCGAGTCTCATGATAAAATCTAGGAGTCTTATGCAACTTGTTTGCATCAATCGAACAGGAGCTGCTAGTGAAAACTAAACATCTCGACTCTCTCAGCAATAATTGTGATCTGAGATAAATTAAACATCAACACTGACAAATCTCCAAATGGCTTGCGTTGTTCATTTCATGTGTCAGATCCCATTTCAAATGGTTTAGTTGAACCTTCTTTGTAAAACTATCATATGGAGCTACGCACACACAACCCAAACCATTTGTAGTAAGTAGTTCTTCTGATCTAACTTCATATCATGCTATCTATCAAATAATAATAATAATAATAATAATAATAATAATAATACTGATAATTGTTTCATCCAGCTTCCCTAAAATCAACTTTCCAGAATTCAACTAGCACATATTTAACAAATTCTCATCGACACCTTCATCTCAGTTTGCTAAGGTAAGAAAACAGATATGTAGACAATGTTCTTGTTATGAATATTTTTCTGTAGTTTTACCATATGGCAAAATTAGATAATACTCCAAGTATGTACATTCATTTTTTGACCACCCTCCTTATAATGAGAAATGATCCCATCTAAAGCATCTGTTCAGAACAAATGAGGGAGGAAGCTAAAAGATTTCAAAGTGAAATGGCACTGCTTGATCTCTGCTAGCTCCTTTGGACTCTTCTAGTGAAGTAATAAATAGAAATAAGTGTTTTAGCCAACAATGAAGTTACAGTTTGATCTGTTTGGTCCCTTTAGCCACTTCTAAATGGAATAATGAAAAGTATGCATGTTTCAGCCCAAAAATGATAAATACCACCAAGACAAATCCCATGACAAATATTTGTATGATAAAAAACTATGGATGGTAAAATCAAGATAACTGAGACCTTGATTTACCAAAGAAAAATGCAAAAAAGGATCAGCAAGGCTTTTGAACAAACAGTTCCAATAGAGATAACCAATTGGTTTGCCTTGATCAAAGCCTACAATACCTGTTGCATAGCCCTCTTACATCTGAAGTTGCTTATTGATCACTGACATGGTTTTTCGTTATTTCAATACAAAATCGTGTAACTAAGTAAGGAGCACAAATCTAAATCTCATATAAATGATATATACACAATCATCTTTTAATTTTCTAACATATACAATTTTGTTATGTATCATGAAAACCCTTTAGATTTCTGTTTACACTCTCTGAATATCTATGGCCTATAATGAATCATACACTAGGGAAGAAAGCAAACTTGGAACTCACAGGACAAAGTATATTAGTGTTAGATCAAAATGCTTAGGTGGTGCTTGTGCATTATTAATTATATTTTTAGAAGCTGGACAAGAAGTGTTGCTCTCAATGATCTTAGCAAAGGCTAAATAAAACTGAAGGAATCATGATTTTGATGATGCTGGAGGCAACATAAATAAGCTCCATATTTGCTTGGCCTCCATGGTTCCTGTGTTGGAATTATTGTTCGTCTTTTGAAATGTTCTCTACAATATATTCCCCGGTTGTTGAAACAAAAGCAGCCAAAGGAATATATTAAATCCATCAAAAGACAGTTACTAATTATGCATGAATTATCCACTTCAAACTTCAGCAACTCATCTTTCATATCCAATTTAATAAAAATATCATATTCTGTATCTTAGAATTATATATACGCCTAAATGGATACATGCAAGGAACTGACTATTTTCATACTTTGATAGATGTATTGATTATCCTTATTACAAAAGTTATTGAGATTTGAGAATGTAATAAATCAAAAAGCAAAGAAGAAAAAGGGAAGTCCATTCGTATTCAAGACTCAAAGATGAAATCATTAGCACGACAACATATATTTCATTGCAATCCATTTACCAGTTTGTAAAAGCTACAAGCACAAAAATGCTAGCCTTTAGGTATCACATATCGTATGTCATTTAAATTGCATACCACTTCCTGCTGAAGCTTCTGGTTTTGCGCAATGGCATTGTTTTTCTCTTCAGTCAACTTTAAAATCATAGCAAATGCCTGCATATTGTAAAAGGTAACAAAAATTCACTAAGTGGTAAATAGCTAGTGGTGCCTACAATCAAATCAAAGCTCATTCTAAGGTTTCATAATGATGGTGCTGTGGTGAAATAGCCGTCATGGTGGTACGATCTCAATTGCAGTAGCTAATCAATAAGGTTTTAGTGAAGCAGGATAGTGAAACAATTCATCCATAATATAAGACACCATAGATTATACGGGCAGCGGATAGTGGCATTTAGTAAACGAGTATCAAATGGATGATTGTCATGTAAATATTAGTTCTCCTACCGCTAACAATCTCCATATGTAAGCAAAAATCAAGAGGATGATCTCCACCGAAGGAGAACAAAATCTGAAACCAAGGAGACTTCTATGACAAAAGCAACTAATCAACATGCATACACAACTGTCAAGTTCAACCTAATGGCATCATAACATAGAAGGTATTTTGAACAAGGATACTAAAGTCAAACCCCCTTGCTTTCTCTGGCAATTGTTTATCATAGGCACAGGACAAAGCTAAATAAAAGATCTAGGTTATCAACAAGTCATCAGTTGTTTGTTAAAGCATTCAACATTTGCTTCATGCATGATTGTGTACAAATTAAGTCTATAAAGCTTTGGATGCCAAATCCATATTGCAAATGAATCACAGAAGTTTGCCATCAATAGGAATTTCAAGAAACTATAAGACCAAAACCAGAAAGATTAAGCATGGAAGAAGTAACCTCTGAGGAGTTCTCCTTTGAAGGTTCCTTCAATAGTGATGCCTGAAATTTTATTAGTCATGTGAACTAAGCATATGATGCAAGATAACTCCACGTCCTCATATGAGACAAAAGATGAACATAGCATATTAAGGCCCTCAGCCCTCAACAGTCAACAACCACTTACAGAATCTTGTGTCTGCAAACTTTGGGCCCCATCTTCAAATGTCGATGACCTAGGCGAGGATCCTTCTTGTTGTTCCTCAGAAACAGGTGAAGGAGGACTAGCCATAACGTAAGTGACCCGCAGCTTGAATTCTTCAACAAGCTTACCAGGTTCTCTATTGAACTGACAATTTAGTGCTATTATCACTTTTAAGTCACAGTGGTACAAAACAGATTCAACAGAAGATACATCAAGATTAAATCCTAATGAATTGCAAATAGGTAGCAACCATTTCAGCAGTTATGTCTGTGGTCGCCACACCATGCTCTGTGATTACACTCTGAAGTAAAAACTTGTCTTTGCATTGCATGTCGTGTGGGGCTTCCTTTTGTGCTTGCATTGTAACTAATGCACCAAAGACAGGGTAACAAATGTGGTAAGACCGAGTGTTTGAAGTTTGATAACCAAATCCACCTAAAACAGGGTTTACCAGTGACATCGCACGAGGACTTCGGTGAAATGATCCCTGCATTGGGTCGGACACAGTATTTCTTTGGGTTGGTTGTTTTAACCTGGAATACAGCCAGAAATATACACATCACTACAGATAAATTATTCCAATTGCCACTTTACATGAAGAAATGCAGCGACAAAGAAAGAAAAGAGACATATAGAGGCAACAACCTGACAAACAAGAGTAAAGAGATACCTTGAAGGCAACACATTGATCTGTCTTATTGGTCAGCTGGAAAGAACATAAGCTCTGCTTCTTCAACTCGACTTCTCGAGGCATAACCAGTGGACAGATCACACGCACAATCAGCAAAAAAGAAATATGGAGTCCAATATAACCACCAATACATGTTGCAATTCCTCATTCCAGATAAGCAAACACCTATCGATCAAAGAGGAAAAAAAGGGGCAAGAATGAGGGAAGTGACGGTCGCTTACAAGCGAATCGGAGCTCCGACGGCTGGATGTCGAGAAGCCCTCCGTCGTTCAACTCTCCTTGTGACATCGGATCTAGGGTACCAAGAACTAATTACCAGAAAACGACGGATTGATTCGGGATTTCCTTCCTTCTCTTACTTCTTTGCTTTCCCTCCTCCACCTCTAGGAATTGGATCAGTAGATCTCTGTCACTTGCTTTCAAGGTTTAAGGAAAGAAACACCAAAGAGGAGAAGAGATCTCTCCCCTCACGTAAGAGAAGCCATAGGTTGCTAAGAGAGTTGAGTAGTCGACATCGGCACTCTGTCTCTCTCTCCCCCCACTCGACTGCAGTGTGTAATAAACAACACATCGTGGACATCACGTGTGTAATAAACAACACTTTGTGGACGTCACTCACCACCACATCTGCGAACGGAAAAAATCCCAAGTGCGGGTGCGGATGCTACCTGATCGAATCGGATCCGAATGCCACCGAACTCCAGATCCGCAATTTGCATGGCTAAACATCAGGACCCAACCGCGGGAAGAAGATCCAATAGATTTCTAGAAACTGACTCAAAGGTTGGTCGATTCAATTTGAAGGTTATGTGGGGGATATGATACGTGTATGGTGGTTGATACATTATCTCCATATTATTGTTATATCATGTGGGACTACGACTAATTAGATCAAACAGTGTGGCACCGATCACTCACTCCACGAGGTCAGGTCAATCATATGGTACCACGAAAAAGATGAGTCCATAGGTTGGTTATATGCCCCAATATAATTCATGTTGAATCTCAATTTAGATCATTCGAATTTTGAACATCTCAACCTTAGACTCGAGATTAATTTCGAATCCCTTATTACGTCGGATAACCTGTTGTGTCAACAGAAGCATGAAAAGCAAAGCTAAGAAGATTTGGATATACAAGTATCTCCTTTTTCATCAGAAGGCAATCATTGAGCTTATAGAGAAATGAGTCAAGCAAAGAAGATTTGGATACAAAGGACATCAAAAACATCATGAGCTTTGCTTTTGCTTGGAGAGTAAACATTAATCATTGGAGTGAGAGATACTTGTCTCCTTGGTGGCTTCTCTTTAATCTTAGCTGTTCTAACACTGTCCCCCAGTGCATGAAGCAAGATCAATATTGGTGTTTAGGTGGTACCAATGTTGGTGCAGACAGATAAGCAGCAATGGACCTTCATCCTCAGCATACACCATAAATTTGATTTATGCTCATGGAGATGCTTTTACCTCCAACCAATGTATATAGCATAAAGAAAAGAGGGAAAACATGGATGAAAGGAAGCATTCAGTGATTTTTTCACCCTTGAACGAGTAGGAGGGTCACAAGGGATTTGAAATGAATTGGAACGTTCTGTTTATTGGGAGAGTAAGTCCCAGAAAGCTTACTACAACAGAAGAAGACAAGGAAATGCTCCAAGACTAATACAGAATCCTTAAGGCATGCTGTTGAGCTTGTGAAACACATGACCAGTGTCATATTGATTCTTCCATTTGCTAAAGATCCAAACATTCTTGCTGACCTATTTGCAAGAAACTGGTACCCATATAAAAAGAAATCCAAAGGCAGAATCAAGAACACAAGCGTAGAGATTTTATACCTGAGGAGTGGACAGATTGGATCCTGCACCCTCGTTCAGCAATGCTGGTGAGTTTGATTGATGAAAAACCATCATCAATCAGGCATTCATGAATTTTATTTAGTCCAGGTGTAAAATTGAGAGACGAATAAATCAGCAACCAAGAGAGACACAAAAGAGACTCAAAAATCTTGGCTTCAAACTACAATCTCTGACTACCAGGAGCTGAACTCAATACTTGTTCCTCCAGGCATGCCACTTTAGCTTCAACTGATACCATAGTGGTGATACGCCTTGGACACCACCTAAAATCCTTGAATCGAACACATTGAAGTTCCTCTGCCTTAAAGTGTCCAAAAGAACCTGAGCAGGCACCGCCGGGAGCAGCACGGGAAGAGCCTCGGTGGGAACCGCTGGAGCCAACTCCCGAGCTTTTTGCAAATGAAGACTGGCAACGGATGCCACCTCAAAAACAGCATCTGAAAGTGCCTCACCAGACTCCATCTTAATCTCGGACCTTCCGTGGGCTGTTATTAGCAAACCATGCCTAGAAGCCACATCAGCTGGAATATATGATATCCTACCTTGGCGACTCGCATGGTAAGGCAGGGATTTGAGCAGCAAAAGCAGTCCACTCGCTTTGCCAATATGTGAGGCTGCATGGTCAGCCGAAGTTGAGCAAATTCCACCAGCTTGTAGGGTCATGTATAGCATGGTTGACGTAGTGTCCTCTGCATACTGCTCCAAATCTGCTATAGTTTCAGGAAGGACACCCCCTTCTTTGCTTGCATCATTTATTCTGGCATCTACTGAGCGTTTCAACCAGTGCTTGCTGATCTTATGCTCTGATATAACTGACGAGAGAGCTTGAGCCGTTGGGTGTTCAACATTCTTTTTCGCAAATATTTTGTCAATTGCGTCTTGCCACCAAAGGAGGCGCATGAGGCCAATTTTGGGATCAGATGCAACATCCATAGCCCTTGCAGTTTCAACATTAAAGGCACGGAGAGCAAAGGCAGTCTTGCGCATGGCTGGGGGAAGATGAAGCAGGCAAAGGTAATGGTGGTAATCATAACTACGTACTTGTTGCACACAGTAAGAGAAGGCTGCTCGAATACTACCGCTATAAGTGTTGGCATTATTCATCAATTCCTTGGAGTGATTATTTCCACGGAACTGGAGTTCCTGAATGAACAATATGCCTACATCAGTTAGCTCACAAACAGCAAAATAAGGATAGCAACCCGATAAAAAAGCATTATACAACTATGTTGATTGTATCTACACCAACCGCTAGAAACCATTAGTTAAACGGATACTGGTTGCCTATTAGAAATGGATTATAGAATTTGGAAAGGGAGGGATAGGAAGCTCCTTCAAACTGTTTATCAGAATACCATTATCCCTCTATGACTTTTTTTTTTGTTGAAAAATATATATGAGGCCAAAACCAGTATATCTATAAAAAAAACTCTATGACTCCTTATATATAATCAATTGAGTATTTTTTTTCTCTTTAAAAGAAAATATGAGACCAAAACGGGCAATGTCAAACTCAGGCACTCGTCAATATAAAAATTATAAATATACACATATAATTAAGAAGAAAATACTATAGAGATAAAAATTAAACAATACGTAAGTTTCATACTATTTGATATTCGAAATATTACCATCAAAACATCGAATTACATTCATTTAATCATCTACAAAGAAGTGACAATTGAAAATACCAGCAATGACATATTCAGTCATAGTATTAACAATTTAACCATTATTAACAATGATATACATTACCATTAAATTCAAAAGAGGTCGGATGGGGGCTGTTGGGAAGAGAAAGAAGCTGAGAAGGGGGTTCTGTCCGGAGAGGAAGCGAGGTCGTCGGTGGAAGAAGCAGAGAGCGAACACGGGGAGGGGGGCCGTCCGGGAGGTTCGGTAAGAGGCGGCGAAGGAGGAGGAGGACGACGACGAGAAACAGGGAGAGGGAGAGCAACAGCGGCAGGGGAGGAGAGGGGATAGAAGGAACAAATGTGGAAGCAGAAGCGGGAGGGAGGCTCGGTTGGGGGCCACGGCGGAGGAGAGGAGAGAAGCAAAGAGGAGGAGGAGAAAGAGGGGAGCGCGACAAAGGAGGGAAGGAGTAGACGGAGGAGGAGAGAGAGACACGTACCACCGAAAGGCCGGTAGGGGGGGAGAGGCGCACCGCCGGCGGCCTTCGCACGCGGAGGGAGAGGAAAGGGGATCGCCGATTTAGGGCTGCAGGGAATGGATCTCTGTAATCCGACTTTATTGGAGCCACGGAAGTCTCATTTCGATCTGAAACGAGCGATGGCCGCAATGTAAGTCACCGTCACAACCTTTTACCGGACATCTGCACAATTGCCTGTTCGATAGAATGAGTTGCAATTAATAGATTGATCAGAAAGCATGTGAAATCAAAATGATCATTAAATAGTTTGCAGGGGTGTTTTGAGCCATCAAGTCCAATTGGCTTGAGTCGAATTGGCTCGAGTCCAATTGACTCGAGTGGCTCGAGTCGAATTGGCTCGAGCCCAATCCAACTTAAGTCAGCTCAACTTAAGTCGGAGGCGACACTACTCGCCACCTCTGCGCTTGTTATCCTATTGACATCGTCCTCCGAAGGGAATGGACGGAGGAGAAGAGGATATTTATGTTTATTTATGTTAAAAAATAATTTAAAATATTAAAAAAAATTAAAGTAAAATTATAAATAGTAAAAATAATGTTATAATTTTAACCATGGAATACACGTAACCTTTTTATTCCGAATTTTACCCATCACTTGATTGCGTGATGTATTTATTTGCTACAATCTCTCAAGTTTTAGATTTTTTTTTTTTGACCTTTGATTTTGCTTAAAATATTTCTTGTTAACAGAACATAAATGGAAGGAATCATAGAAAACAGCAAATCGTCTTGACAGTGCTCACCTTGTGAGTATAATTTGGTAACTAATTTTACTTTTAATGTTTTTTTTCTATGGCAATCACATGAATTCGTATTTTTTATTTTTGTAAAATGTTCCTATAAATATATTTTTGTGTTTAGTGTGATATTTATCTAAAGAAAGCCTATTTTGATAATATCTTTATTTTTATTTTATTATATGTTAAGATAATTAGCTTATCAACTATATTCAATTCAATTCAATTCAATTCTTAAGTTGAAAGATATTCTCATAACACGCTTAACATCATCATCAAAGTTTAACATAGTCCAGAATTAGATCCTAATACAGTGTACTTGAAACTTAGCTCAATCGTGACTCTACATTGTTGCACATCCTTTAGCTCATCAACGGATTATCCTTTCTTATTCGAGTTATTTATCATAACTTAATACTAAATCAGCTATGATAATAACTCAAAATGCTTAAATCGAAGTTAACATTATGCTAAGATTTGATACGAGACAATGATGCTAAGCTATTTAGTTGAGGAATTATAAAATTTCGATTAGTAAATGAGTTAAAACTAAGATTGACTTACAAGAATTTAATGAGTACATTATTATTGATTTCAGCTTAGATATTTTCAACCAGCAAGGCTTGATAAAATTAATAAGTCAGTTATCCCATCATGTCATATTATAATATTGAGTTGTTCATCATATACCTGTATGCTTGGTTAAACCTCTGATCGAATTTAATTCAAGTTAGGCGTATGCATGAGTAGCCCAATGCCTAAGCTCAAGCGTGTGCTCGAGCCGATGGTCGTTGGGACCTTCGCCTAGAGCTTGGGCTCAAGCACGTATCTTAGTCATGATCGCTTAATATTGTTTGTTCCGATCTTATCGGAGCTGCTTAGGTCACACCATACTTTATCTTATCTGAACATTTGCATGATCATCCGAACATTTTTCTTTTTACAATAGAAATATATAAACAAGCTTCTTATTATTAATTTCACCTATCACTTCATACATTTATTTGTTATAAGCTATCCACTTCTAAAATATTTTGACCATTGAAATTGCTTTAAGTATTTATTTTTAATAAGTCATGAAAGTTGAAAGATAATATAAGATGAAGAATGTATAATTTGGTAGTAACTTTACCCCATTTTGTGAATCATAACATGAAGAATGTAGCATTTACATAAATTCATATGTTTGTTATTTTTTGTAAATTTTCGTACCAACATATTTTTGGTCTTTGCTTAACATTGATCGAATTCAATTTAGCCTATAAAATATATGTTAAATAATGATTGTTTTACTTGCAAGCTTTATCCCCATGATAAATACTTATTTTGATGAGTGTATTTTTTTTTAATCAAAATCGATAACGAAACCGAGTCAATCGATCGAGTCCGATCCAAATTAATTCAACTCAGATCAATGGAACCTTTATATGAGTTCGATCATGATAAAAAAAAAAAGAAGAAGAAAATTTGAAGCATCCGATGCTATTTATCAAGTAACATTATGCTATGATATGTTCAAATCCTTACTCGAAGCATAAGTGGATAAATTATATAATCATTATTTTTAATTAACTGAGAATCCAATTAATACTTACTGTACATGAGATGTACAGTATTATTTTATGTATCATCTATGCGTTTAAGTTTTTAGATCGAATGAGAGGGGAAAAAAACATACATCACTTATTATAGCGATAAAATACATACAAAGCAAAAATGACGGAATTTTTGCCATAATTAAATCCCCGATTTCTTTTTAATCTTTTTGTGGGTCCCATTAGAGCGACACGAGCCGCCGTGACTCGTTCAAACCATCAACCGATCCTTCTCGTCGGTTCGCCGCCCACCGTCAGCGAACGGTCAAGATGTCGTCAGTCGCGTCTCTTCCTTAGAGGTAGGATTGCAGGGGATCCCCCCTTTCTCCTTTCCCTTCCCTTCCCCCAAAAAACACGAGGAGGAGAGAGAAACGGATGGAATCAAAACTGGGCGGCCGTCTCCTCCTTTCGGTCATCCGCACCGCCCAAACCCCCCCCCCCGACTTCCTTCCGCACGAAGAAAACCATGATAACTGACGACACCAAACGAAAAAGCGATGCACCTTCTTGTTGTTTTCTGGTGTTCCTCGCAAGACAATTCAAAAAGGCCTCGCCAGTGCTGCGTGGATCCAACGGGGATCCGACCGCCCATCACTGACCGCGAGGACAGAAGTGGACGGCGGATATGGGCCCACCGTCCGGTGCAAAGTACAAGCCTAGTTGGAGAGGATCCCTACCCACCCACGGTAAGACCGCGGTCACCGGTGTTCTGTTCTCTTGCGGGATTCGGGATCTTCCGTCTCGATGGAGCCACCGGACTCGTAAGAGGTCTCTGCCATTGGGTCTATTAATGGGTCCCACATGCGACTCGTGGTTTTGCTGCCGGTACGTCACGTGGATCCAACTGGAGATGGGTGCCAAGTACAAGTCGATTTGGAGAGGATCCCCACCCACCGGTCTCATGAGTTCTGATTTGTCGCTGGCGTCGGGCTCTTCCGTCTCGATCGAGCCACCAAACTCCTAAGCATGCTGTGCCATTGAGGATTCAAATGGGTCCCACACAGACTCATGCTTTTACCTTCGTCTCTGGTGGCTAAAAAGAAACAGGTGATCCCGGACCACCGATCGCCACCTACACTCGTGCTAGTTTTCATTGTCCTTATAACCAACCCCACCATCACTGCGCCCTCGCTGATTCCTCGGGTTTCTGCTCTTGGTGGTGGTTCGAGAGCGAGGCCAGAGGAGGAAGGGTTCCTCGATCTTCTTGCTTCTTCGTCGCGAAAGGTAAAAAAACCCCTCCCTATTCTTCTCCGATCGCGGGATGATTTCGCCTTGGTTGTTGCCGGACCCTTTCTCGTTTTTCTCTTCTAAGTTGGACGGTGTTGGGCGATCGAGCAAAGATCGCCTGTGGGTGTGATAAACGAGAAATGGAAGCATCATGAAACTTGGTGGAGACTGTTCGAAGTCTTCTTCTGAGTCGCGTAGTTGATTTGTTGGTAGAAGAAGGGCTCTAGAGATTGCAAAAGAACCAGAAAAAAAAATTGCGGTATATGGAGTCTGATGGATCGCCGGATCGGTGGAACTGGGAGTGATGTTGTAGGAAATGATGATCCTGTTTGTTAGAACTCGAACAAATGCACTGTTTCAAATAAAGGAGTGTATTCCGAAAGAGTCTACAATAACTGGGGTCACTATTTGAGTTGTTTTTGTTTGGGGGTTAGATCAGGAATTGGTTAGGAAGCAAAGATTTCATGTTACTTACGCCGATCGGTGTTGTTCATTTCGTAGTGGGATCATTTAGGGATTCTTTTTTGTTCTTCATTTTTCTTCTTTTGTTCCACAGTAACCACGGAGATGGACATGCTGAATTTATAACTTATGTTAGTGCTGAGGGATTTCCTTTTTTTGGATTTATTTGAACCTTAATCGATGAAAAAAATTCTTTTATTATGAGCTGACACAATCATTTCAAAAAATGGATATATTGTCTCTTAAATTAAATAGTGATGTCTCCTTCGGTGGAATTGAATGGAAACACATGTTTCACGAAGTCTATCCTAAACGAGAAGGAACTACAACTTATTATATGAACTTTAGGAAGGAATAAGAAACTATCATGTATGCAATTCATTACTATCCATGCGTTCATTGGTTATGGAAGTTATAATTTTGTGATCTCGAAGATGATGGATAACTCTCAAACTCAACATACATGATATTTCTATCTTTCATCTCTGGAATCTTTACATTTTTTCCCTTTCCTTGTATTGCAACTTTTTTTCCTTTAGCTATTCTTGAACAATGAAGCTGATCTGGTTTCCTATGACAATTTATTTTGGTCATGCCAGTGACAGAGCATCAGAGCTCTTTTCTACATGAGAAAATTGGTACTGTTTTAAGTATATAATAACTTTCATCATAAGGTTATACAAATTCATGAGTCTTCCCTTTGTTATATTCAATTCAACTACATATAAATGTTTTTCCTCATCCAAAATTTTCAGAGAATTGTCTTATATTCTTTCATTTACTGCTGCATTTAAATAGATTGTCATTAGTTCTGACCTTCACTGCCAACTCGCTTTGGATCATATAGCTCGATCTTAATTATTCGAGTGATAATCTTGTAGTTTCTCACTAAATGCCTTTGACAGGTTAGCATAAGCAATGGCTGATGCTGAGGACATCCAGCCTCTTGTCTGCGATAATGGGACAGGAATGGTGAAGGTAACATATATTTTCGTTGTGATACTTGGTTGTTGCTTGTGGAAAGTCATATGTAATGATTCATTAATGTTTCACTATGGTATCTTCTATTACTTGCAATAGGCTGGTTTTGCTGGAGATGATGCTCCCAGGGCTGTTTTCCCAAGCATTGTTGGTCGACCTCGACATACTGGTGTGATGGTTGGAATGGGACAGAAAGATGCATATGTAGGTGATGAGGCTCAGTCCAAGCGAGGTATCCTGACTCTGAAGTACCCTATTGAACATGGAATTGTTAGCAATTGGGATGACATGGAGAAGATCTGGCATCATACCTTCTACAATGAGCTTCGTGTGGCACCAGAAGAACATCCAATTCTTCTCACAGAAGCGCCACTTAATCCCAAAGCGAACAGGGAAAAGATGACACAGATCATGTTTGAGACTTTTGATGTTCCTGCCATGTATGTTGCTATCCAGGCTGTCCTCTCCCTTTATGCTAGTGGACGTACCACAGGTATTTTTGCACTTGTCTTGGATGCTGACTATTATCTTTTGATCTCATGGCTTTATTCTAAGTTACATATTCTAGAAACTTGTGTTTAACATGCATACATCATCAGGTTTTGTTTCCTTCCATTATGTAGGCAAGTATAGGTAAAGCATCAGCATGGAAAGCATATGGGGGTATACAAAAACAAGAACAACAATGACAACAAGCCCTATAAAGTATATAGCAAGATGATCATCTAAAATATGTATGAGGATGTCTACAGTTATCAAACATCTATACGAATTCTTGCTAGTAGTGATATGGATTTTAGTTACTACCTTTACCTTTTGTGTCCTCCCCTAGAAAGGCTAATCATATTTACCTTGATGTCTAAGCAATTACTATTTTTGAATATCCTTATCTGTCTTGTTGTTTTATTTTGGTTGTCTTCTCTGTTATTGGAACATAATATTTGATTGTTTACGTGGCGTCCAAAATTCTCTGATAAATTGCTGTTATCTAAATTCTTCCTTTTCCTCTATAATTGTCAGAATCCCGTGGTTCTTCTATTATACTTTGACCCATAGCTGCATTCAGTTTTAATCTTCTCGAAGTATTTATTGTTTAGTCCACCTTTAAGAAGGATAAATGTTAGCAATCATCAGAGTAACAGTTCAATTATTTGGATATTAGCACCAAGCATGCAAAGTACATAATTTGCAACTGTGTCCCTGTTATAGAATGTGATTATGCAAGGAGATGCACTTGAAAACTAATCCACTTGTTCTCATCTGCTCAGGTATTGTGTTGGATTCCGGTGATGGGGTTAGTCACACTGTCCCAATCTATGAGGGATATGCACTTCCTCATGCGATCCTGCGTCTTGACCTTGCTGGAAGAGACCTGACAGATTCCCTTATGAAGATTCTGACAGAAAGAGGATACTCCTTCACAACCAGTGCTGAGCGTGAAATTGTTCGTGACATCAAGGAGAAACTTGCTTACGTGGCACTTGACTATGAGCAAGAACTCGAGGCGGCTAGGACTAGCTCAGCGGTTGAAAAGAGTTATGAACTACCTGATGGCCAGGTCATCACCATCGGGGCAGAGCGCTTCAGATGCCCGGAAGTGCTCTTCCAACCTTCTCTCATTGGTATGGAAACGGCAGGTATCCATGAGACCACCTACAATTCCATCATGAAGTGTGATGTTGATATCAGGAGAGATTTGTACGGGAACATAGTGCTGAGTGGTGGGTCAACCATGTTCCCTGGTATTGCTGACCGTATGAGCAAGGAAATCACTGCATTAGCTCCTAGCAGTATGAAGATAAAGGTTGTGGCTCCACCCGAGAGGAAATATAGTGTTTGGATAGGTGGGTCTATTTTGGCCTCGTTGAGCACATTCCAGCAGGTAATAAGATACCAAACTAATCTATAATTTTTTTTCATGGTATTTCTATTATAATTGGTAAAATTTAATAAGATGTTCGGCCATCATCGCAGATGTGGATCTCTAAGGCAGAATACGAGGAGTCTGGTCCTGCTATCGTCCACAGGAAATGTTTCTAAATGCTCCCCTAGTTTCCATCTTGCACTTTGGTTTATTTGGTGTTTGGTTTGAGGATAATTTAGGCGTTAATTCTGTAATTTCTTCTTGCTTTGTTGCATCGGACTTTATTAATACATATCAGGTATGAGTACTCGTGTCGTCACTCAAATCTTTTTCAGTCTTTAGTTACAGTCTATTAGTAAGTAGGTTGGGCACATGTTTTGAACTTGTATTCATGTAATCTATAAAACTGTGTTGGGTTCATGTCTAAATCAAAGCGTTACTTAAACGCGTTTCTCATTAGTATGTATGTTTAAAGGCTATTGTTTATATTTGCAAGAATATTTGGTCGAGGGTGATGCCACAATACTTTTTCTTGGTAGTATTTGATCTCATCGACTCGGCTCTCTAATTATACCGAAAAGTGCAAAACTAGTAGTACCATTATCAACAGGTGTACCTGATCACGGATGGTTTCGAACCGGCGATTCTGGTTTCAATGAAAATGGAATTGAAACCAAACACGGATGGTTTCGAACCGGCGATTCTGGTTTCGATGAAAATGGAATTGAAACCAAACTAGTTTCAGGTGGTTTTTTCCGATAGTTGGAATTATCGATTTTCGTTGATAAAAACTAAACGGTTGTACTAAGACTTGAATCCATAGTCATTAGTCTGAGTTCTAAGTCCTAACTACTTCCTCATCATGAATTCTATCTATGTTTTAACTTTTTTGAATCGTTGATCTTTTTTTTTTATCTTAATTTTTTGGTTTCGAATTGTTGATCGATTCTAGACCGAATCAAAATAATTTGAACCGAACCATCAACATGATGCAACGGAGGCAGGAATTTTATGTAGGAAATGAAATTGTGTGCCAAATCTTGAACCCTATAGATATAATTAGTATAATTACGCTCACTTTGTCAATATCAATATTTAGAATTCAATTAATTATATTATATATTTTATCTAATTTTAAATGATCATTATTTTTTTTCACTTGGTCCATTAATTAATAAGATATAAAAAATATTTAAAATTAAAATAAATAAACTACAATTTATTTAAAGATAATTTTATTTAATTTGATTAAAAAATTTTAAAAAAATATTTTATATATGATCATAAATTGTAAAAATAAATTAATAAGTTTAATAAGTATGATAATATTATATTCAGTTCAAAAATGTTAGTCTGTTCATGATGACTCACAACATACTTGAAATAAAAATATTTTTTTAAAAATCCGCCTCTCGTAAGAAATTCATTATTTCTTCTTTGTTTATTTTTTCCTTCCCTCGTAACAAATTATGATTCTGAGGAGAGGCTGTTACAAGAACGACAACGAGCCAAGTCAGTTGGCAGCGCGTGGGCCCGACCAGTGGGGCTTGCAAACAACCGTGCGCTGTTGTCTTGTCGCTACCTTCGTTTTCCTTTTTCTTTTCTTCCGCGGATGATCGCTATCGCTGCACGCGAGGACAAACTTCGCTCTCTCGCCCCCATCTCTCTCCCTCATCCCCTCTTTCGCCTATCGGTCGGTCCTCCCATCCCACCGACCAAATCCCGTCACCGCTCTCTCTCTCTCTCTCGCTCTCTCTCGTTTCCTGTGGAGAGAGATCTATATACAGATCGCGTTATCTCCCGTCGAACTCAGTGATGAGCGCTCGTTCTCCCCCGGCGACGGCAAGATGCATCATGGATCCTCCACGTTCGATGGCTTCTTCTTGGACGGTATTCATCATGCCATCCTCCTCTCTCTCTCGCACACACCGCCGATTCCGATTTTTTCCTTGACGTTCCTCTTTCGATTGATTGATCTTTGTTTCTTTTCTTTGGGGGCCAAGCAGTGAAGGAAGGGGTGGACGACATGATCAAATTCTTAGCCAATGAGCCCTCCGTGGGGCTCTTCTTCGTCCAGCAGCACGCCCAGACCTCCATGCCCTACCTCCTCAACCTCAAGGTATGCGTCTTCTCCTCTATTTCCTCTAACCCTAGTTTGGAAGTTTTTGGCGTATTTCGTAGATCTGGAAATCTCAATGAATTGTCCATTGAGATTTCTTGTTTTATGATCCCTAACTCTTATTGTGTCCGCTGATGATCAGAGATAAAAAAAGAGTGCTTATATATGCAGGAACTGATAATTGGGGCTTTCGGTTTTCATCGTTCATTTGGTTCTTTCATCATCGAATTGTATAGTATAGTTTGTTACTGCTTTTGATTTGGACGACTGGTCTTACCACTTATTCTGCTTGTGATTTCTTTCCTGTTGTTACTTGTAGCAAATCAAACGAACATGTGATTGTCATCTTACTTTTTCGTCAGGTGTTACTTGTAGAACTTATTCTGTTTTCCAATAATGTGAATTTGCTGTCTGCACTAACTCTGTTCTCTTTGGATATTCAGAATTTTAACCATTTTGGGAAAAAAAAATCACTAAATATCACTTTCTTATTTTAGGACAAGGTGGGGGAAAAGATTCATGAAGTGACCCTGCACACCGAGGACATAGAGGATTCTATCTGTTCAGTCAGGTCAATGGCAGAATATGGTATTCCTATTGCTGATGAGATGATTAAGGACATTAATAGATCACTACACATCGTGTCAGCATCCCAACCTAAGAGAGGGTATGACTCCTTCACTATCTTTTCAGAGTAAGGAATAGAAAGTTCTGTTAAATTATATGCTAAACAATCTTCTTGAATGACCTTACGTTGACTAATTATTTTTCTTCAGTACCTAATGGCTGACACTCTAGACTAAACATATAGAAAAAAATGGAGTCAGTACCAGCTGCCATAAAATACCAACCATTTAATTGTAGTTGTCACACTCTGCTCACAGATCTTTTCTGCAGTTGAAATTCACCTTGTATTGGTTTATCCTTTAAAGTAGTTCATTAGATTAATAGTCTTAATTCCATCTTATTTATCCAAAATACTGCACTAGTGGCACCAGTTGGTTCAACCCAGTAGCTGATTTAGTTTTTCCATTGACCCAGAGATTGAGATCTTCATTGCCGCTTAGAGTAGATTATCACCGTGCCGAGAAGGAGAGATCTTTTTTATTCTTCTATGGTATTAGCTTAACATGGAAGCCAATTGCATAAAACTTTCCACCTATGTAGGGCTTGGAGAGGATCAATACACGTAGCTTTACACCTGCAAATATAATGTCAATGTGTAGTATTGCCTTAATACTGCAGCATAGAAGACAATGGAACCCGCACCAAACTCCTCTGTGGAACTTTTTATGGGGGAGTAATAATATCTGGTATCAGACTTTACGGTGCTTTTACCCTGCTCCAATCAGGTCTAAAATAGAAGCTTTTATTTTTATGGAACTAATTTTTATGTGAATAATGAGGAAGGGTGGAGCTCTAAAGAAGCTAGGTTATAGCAGAAAAAAAAGAGAAACTCATGACCTTCTTATACTTGCAACTTGATATTAACTCCTCATTTTTCTTTATATTTTGATGTGTCTTTGTAGTTGGTATGACGATGGGTTAGTTGGCGTATAAGTGACTCAACTATAAAGGAATATATTTGCAATGGATATATAAAGATTTAAGGCAAGAACCACACAGGAAAGACCAAAAAACAACCTAATAGAGACAGTAAACTAATCTTGTTCAAGGGAAATTTATACTTAAAAAGGAAAATATTTTTTTTATAACAATCATATGATATGTAGATTTTTAGAGTGAAAGCTACACTGAATGACCAAACATGTAAAACTCATTTGAAAAAAATAGATAAAGATACTGGGGAGGTAGGGATGAAGCACAATAATATCTGGTCTGGACAAAAATCATTTGCACCCTATGTTTTTCAAAATTACAATTTAAACCCTTGCTTCATGGAAATTACATGCTGTACCTATGTTTTCCAAAGTTATAGCATCTTTCCCGTTGTGATAAACTCGTGAAAGTATCCCTCTTATTATATTGGTTGAAAATTGATTGATGAAAGTACCCCTCTTAGTGTACTCCTTTTGAACATTTGAATGTTTCACTGAAATCCAATGATGAATATATCCTTCTTTTAATGATTACAAATATCTTAACCCCATCTCCTTCTTCATTCCTTTGCCTCTCTCTTCTCTTCCTCCTTTCCATACTCCTCTGCTTATCTTTGCACTCTGTAAAACATGTGGTCTGTTTTTGTGGAGAGAGACATGTTCCTCATAATTCAACAATGACCATTCCAGGGAAGATGCTTTTTTGTAGCTCTTTCATTGTTCAGTATAAATATATCTTTATTGCCTGCCATGGTTAACTTGAGGCCATTGGAATCGGTGATATAAGTGATCCTTTGGACCATCATATAATCCTTCACCTCGTGACCTTGAAGCCTTTAAGCAGTGAAGCATTTTGATGGATGCTAAGTTGATCATGCATGGAATCCTCAGGCTTCATTTTGATGGTATGAATTTTACAATATTATTACCCTGGAGAATGCCTTGACATATGGAACGCAACATGGAAGTTCTTTTTTTGTTTTCCAAAGTCTTGTAGCACTTCTTTCTGTTGGATAGAGATGGTGATAAGATATGATTTAGATGGAGGAATATTTATCTGGTACTCCACTCTGAGAGTTTCTACATGTTAATATAGTGTAATCCGCAACCCAAGTTGGGGTGGTCAGGAGGATACATCTGGTCGCAGCATCATGACTGCCCCGCGCGAAGGAAGCAGTCGCAGCAGTTATCTGTCAGCTGTTTTCAAGTCCACAAAGTGGAAAGCGGGTGGGCTCAGATGGTCCCAGACAAATTTGATGATGGAAGACCCCAAGAGTGGCAACCCGTTGTCATCTGTAACACCGCCACAAGCAGTCGGCTCGGTTACTCCCGCCACCACAGATACGGATGGTGACGAATTACCTTTGTCAAGCCAACTTTTGGATGACGAGAGCTTGTACGTTCCTGACACGTCGACCGTGTTGGACGACTATGATAAGTTCAAATCTGAACGAGAGGCTAAATTTGAAGAGTGGCTCCAAGAGACGGAGAACCGTGTCAGCTGCAGCGAGTCCGGTATCTGACGCTTGTCGTAATATGGATTTGTGATGACAATTTGAGGCCGTGGTGGTTGTCTTTGTGCCTATTCTTTGTTGAGGCATCCAAATGTTGAGTAAACACGTTATGTATGGAATGGGAATAAACAACAGTTTCTTCTTCTTCATGTAGAGATTGATTTTGGTTGGTTGTGATGAGAAATGGTGGAGATGATAGTCTCGATAGCATCATGGATCCAAAATACAAGTGACAGTGATCACACACGATGATCGGATCCAATACCATTCCAATAAAGCAAGATTGCAGCTTCTAATTGGCTGCACGCTCATGCGAACAAATGGCACCCCAATCAATCGATTATGAGAGCACATATCGCAGCGTCTTACAGACATATCGACACGACAAAAGCAGTTCGACGACCTTCGTGAAATTACCGCACTCCGGTTTGGACGGTAAGGTATCCCAAAAATAATTAAATCGTCGGCAAATCCACCAAACTCCGTGTGCTTGTTCTCACTTGTGGTGAGCAGAACACACGTCTATCCGCTTACTCGTGCTTACCGTGCGTCTTGCCAACGACAAGCCGGCCCACAATATGTTAAAACAGCGCCGAAGAGCGAACCTTCGAATTCGTATTTTGACTGACGGTGTTTAGAACCTGCTGGTTTGAAAACAGTTACGAAGACCAAAGGTAGGCTTACCTCAGGGCAGCAACCCAATGAAGTGGCCGAAAAAAAATTAGAACAGCAGGAAATAGCTTAAATCCCGCGTAACACAGCTTTCTTAGTCTCACCGAGGGAGCAGAACCCACGCCAACCCCATGTCGAAGCTTCCGCGATCTTATTTTGACCGCTGGTGTGACAAAGTAGGCTAAAAAAATAAAAACAACGAGAAATCAGTCGACTCTCGCCTTCTGATGCATCGTTGTATACGAATAATTCCATTCTGGGACTTTGTATTAGGTAAGGTTGACCCCTCGCTGATGACAAAGCAGCTTCCATTTTAAGTTATATAAGCTGAGAAATTCGAATTAGTTAATATATTAATATTTTTATTGAGATGTTTAAATTAATTAATATATTATCTCATAAGTGATAGATCTCATATTCACCAATTCATATATGAGCATCATCAGACATAATATTTGATGAAATAAAAATACTTTTATTGAGAAAATTCCTAATGTTATGCTATTCGCTACACATTAGCTACAACCAAGTAAGCAGATGCACTCTCACCTGTTCAGGAAGAATGAGATTTGAAGTCCCACCGTCCCCTTTTTTTTTTATGCACTGTAGAAACGATAGTTTGGGGCCGTTTGATTCCCCTTTTTATGCCCTTTCCATTCATCATTTCGATATCTCCCAAGTAAATCCCATTGGCTCTCTACATAATATGAATTGAACGGTTCTTCTGGCACCCCAACAAATCTTCAGCCTGCATTAAACTCCTAAACAAAACCCAGTTAACTGCTACATGTGTTAACAGAAATAGATGGATCATAATAAGACAATAAAGCATATGCAGAAAGATCGATTACATCTCCAGATATCTTAATCAACAACTCAAAAAAGAGTTAACTCAAGTCATCGGGCTGCATCTAACTTGACTAGTGTTACATCAAAATAATCGCAAGACTGCAAAACCTGCTGGTCCTCAGAAATTTCTAGCTACATGGGTTGATGTTAACACAAAAACATTGGATGAAATTGACTTGGTAAATTTTTTTAAAAAAAATTCTTGAAGATATTTATTATTTTAAATTAACAGAACTAAAAAGCCAGCTTTCATTTTCTCCGGATCTTGACATTTAAGGTCCACTGAACCCTTCCTTCCGGGCGAGGTATCTCCCTTGGTAGGAGGAGGGGGATTTCATACTCTCCTGCAGATCCAAGTGGGGATGGAAGGCGCAGGTTATCAGGATGTATGTTGACACAAAGCTGCCTCGCAACCTGAACGTGAGACGATTTGAGAATGCATCAGACTGATGAGTTAGAGCGTAAACTTCTCTGCTAATTTACTGGATTTTTTTCTCGATACTAAAAAAAAAAAAAGTAAAACAGTAAGCCATCTATTCTATGCTTGACAGGATATATGAAATTGACAAGTTCCTGAAATAGCTGTCTCCAAAGAGTTCCATAAAAGTATCGGAGTCATCTAGATTCAGAATCTCGTGTTTTCTGAAATCTGATACTTCAACTTGCAGTAAAAAATGACACAAGCTATAAAGCTTAAAGCATGTCATTCTTTGGAAACATAAACATGAGAATGTTAACATCGAAGACATGAGTTTCAATGTCGAGACCTTGCTTTTGTCTTATAAAATGGAATATGCTAAATGGATTGGGAACCACAAATATAATGTTCTTCACCAACTTTCAGAAGCAGACTAAAAGTTAAAGAGCATATTTCTCTGAAATACATTGGAGAATTTTTGGTGATGGCCTCTTTCTTTCGTTTTTCTTATTTTTTTCATGTAATATAGTGTGCTTCCAGACACATTAGACACACAACTTTAGTGGCTGAATTGACCCCAAATAGATGTAGTAGTCAACTTTGTCCTATACATCCTCTTACGCAAATAGATATAGTAGCATATATAAGCTATATATATCAATAATACCTACAGACGCATATACATACGTAAGTGTGAATGAACAAGAAACATAGGGACATTAGAGTGAATTATACTTGTACCTCAGCAACAATTTCATCCTTCGTCACGGGTGTACGGAGTTCATTGTCAATTTTGATATACCTCCTCAAGACCTACGATCAAAATCATATAGCACGTGTAACAATTTAGACATAAAAAAGCAAATAAATAATCAGAAACATTTTACTAAATCTGCATAGCATTGGCAAGAATAATCTCCAGCAACAGATTTGCATTTGGATTTTGAATGAAAAACGAAAGTACATGATGAACTTGATACAGATATACAAATCAAAGATTTGCATGAATTACTCCAGCAAGGAAGATACATATTATATTCTTCATTAATTTTTCAAGTAAATTTTCAGCAGAAACTTCATTTCTATTGGTTTGAACAAAAACAGTCCTTCCAATCATAGCATATCCAAGAATTCGTGTAAGAACCATGAGAAAAGTGACATCTCCAGGACAACTTGTGTAAAGGAACTAAGAACTGTATGTTCAAAGACTACGAAACGGGCTATAACTATCTTTATATAGGCTGCTCAAATATGAAATATAATACCATTCTGTATTCTGTTATAGATAATCTTGAATCTACTTCCAGACTAATTACTCTGCAGAGACAAATAGACATGAAATGAGATTCTAGCTTCCTTGCGATGCCATTAGCCATTCTGAGGAAGCATCTAGCACAGATACTACAGTAGAATATTACTACAATGACTGGGCCTGTCCCCTCTCTGGTAACTCAAGGTTCTACAGGGTAAATAATTCTAACATTTGCCACAAAAGCAAACACCTAAATAGAACCTACTAAAACTTACTATGAGGATCTGTTTGACTTCCGTAGTGACAGATGTTTTTCTGAAGATAAGTAATGACAGAAGTTGATACCATGAAATTCCAACATGATTTTCCAAAAAACTAGCACTACAGAAAGATGTACTATATTGTAAGCAGGATCCCTCCATATGACCTTAACCTGCTATCATGATGCAACATAAGCCAGCTTGTTAATCATGGAAGTAAGTTATCCCTATTTCCTATTTCTAAGCTTCTCATGTTTTCAGACAATTAAGGGGTTTAAACTTTAAAGACCCCAACAACTTGGGTTCAGATGCAACCATCCTCCACAACTCAACTCTAAGGCTGTGGCCCAATTATGAGGGTTATATTGTTCACCAGCTTCTTCGATTCAAGACATCTTCAGTCCTGGCACCTCTTATTAAACCTTCAAAATAGATGGCTTTTCTTTATTATTAATTTTGGTAATGGCACTTTCTCATCTCAAATACACTAATCCTCTGAACATATATTTTTTTCCCACAGTATCTTACTAACCTAGTGGGGCAAGTATTATTGCCAACTTCTAAATTTTGTGTCTTAAAAGCATATTAGATTAAGCTTCACATTCTTCCAAGTTATAGCCCTATTTAATCCTATTGAAAGGACTAAGCTGAATCATATGAAAGATTGTTAAATTTCTGACTTATTTAGTAACAACACAACACAATAATAGTCAAAAAAACTTCTACCACATCAAATTTTAAAGAAAATGGTAAATCTCCCTATTTTTCTATTTTCTCATCCTAATTCCATGCAATTTAATAATCTTATGGCAAAAAATAATTTCTCATATTGGATTCTCCATATTAAGTACCAATCACAAGATTATTATACACAAGAGTTTATATGTTTACAGAAAATTATAATAAACTCAAAGATGGGTACAGTGTGCAAAAGTATTCACCAACACAAAACAGTGAATCATGAATCTTAAATAAACTTAATCTCAAGGCAGGAAGTAGTGAAGCACGGTTGAGAAATCTCAAACAAGTATAAGATGAACAACTTGTAAGAATTACAAGCAGGAGATATTTGATATAAATTGTGATACATGTAGGTTCCCTCTTGACTAGACATCTCTATCTGACCCCAAATGTTTGGCGCTTACGACTCATTGTTGTTGTGTAAAGTAGATATCTCTGCTTCAGTGATGGGATCAGTTGTTATGTCTAAAGTTTCTTTGCATCCTTCTTTGACTTGCACTATATGATAGCCTGCAATGTCAGCTCACCCTTGATATTAACTCAAGTTACCTAATAAAGTATATTTTTATACACTTCTTAAGTTCCTTCGACTTTTTTTTTCCGAGAGTTCTTGATGCAGAATTTAGTCCAATTCAAGTGACCGCTGAATCATAAATTCTGTAGGATGGATAACGATATGCTTAAAGATTTATATCATGGGGATAAATCTTGCCAAGTACAGCAATCATAATCAGTAGCATATATTCCATAAAAGTTGATAATGACATGTGAATCTCACATTAAACAACAAACATGGCATACTTCATCTTATAATTCACAGAATGGAGTAAAATTACTCCCAAATTATACTCACAAGGCGAGCATTATCAAGACGCTTCGCTGCTGCATGATATTCCTTCATTTTATCCACCATGGCCTGTTAACAAAGAATATATTAGGCACTTCAAAGGTAAAAAAAAATCTAGAACTAGAAAGCTTCTAGCAAATAAATACATGAAGATATGCAAAGATGGGTAAAGTTAGTAGTCAGAAGCTTATGTAACCCATATACCAAGAGAAGGTAACCGAATCAGAAATAAGCAACATTCATAACTTGACCATCCTAACTACATGGTGACAAATAAGCACCCATTTCACTTAATGGCTACTTTAAAAATTAGTATCCAAGTTTGACCATTTGCAAATAATAGGCCAACTGCACATGAAAATATGTGGACAAATATAGTAGAATACATTCATTTGTATGTTACCTTGGTAACTGAATATACCATATATTTTGATCACTAGACACCTTAAAAATGAAAAGCTCAAAACCAGGAAGATACTGTAGCTACACATATAATAAATGAAGAACTTTGATGATCCGCTTGGATATCTAAATCTTCAAACACTTTAACTCTATATGTACAATTATTTAAGTCATATAGGCATGTACAGAAAAGAAATCACTTCCAAATTCCAGGAAGCATGCCTTCACAATATCATTGTTAAAAAGATGCCTTGTCTTACGTTAACTTTTTTGGCAGACATTGCCAGTTATAGAATTCAGTGGCATCAATCTTATCCTACCTAAGCTATCTCTGATGCATATTAGATCACTATGAAGAAAAACATAAAAAGCATTTGATAAAACTAGTATAACCATACAAAAAAAAAGGAATTCATAATGATATGTAATACCAGAAGCATTAGCAAAATTCTTCATAATAATTTCATCAAACCTAATTCACCAATTAAATAAAACAAAATGTGACTCATGAAAGTTGTGAAGGCAAATAATTAATAAAAGAGATGATAGAATCAAGTAACGTAATACAATATAACATAGTGCTAAACATTGACATTTTAAAATTTTAATGTACAGAAGGGAAAAGTAAGAGAACATCTCACAACTCACCCCTCCAGAATCATCAAGAGACCTCCCAGATGTCTCGTCTTGCCCTTTATCTTCCTTGATCATAGGAGCTTCTTTTGCAGCTTCCACTCCTCGTTGGTAAAGCTATTATAAACAATGTAGCATACAAGAGAAATCTAACAGGGTCAGTTGCATTCTTATTTTCTTGGTGACAGGTTTGCGTGAAGATGGAGACAAGGCAACAATTCAAAACCAGAATACACTGTAATTTACAGGAAAACACAAAATCACATGATCTTAATGGAAGGACTTACAAAGATACAAACAGGCAAACTTAATGTGTCAGATTCAAAAAGCCTGACATCGGCTAAGACCGCAAAAGGAAGAAACCATGGCGATAAACTCAAACAACATTTGTGATCTTACGCTTACGACACGCCCAACCCGGATACTACAAGTAAACTAAGAAGTTCCTCCCCGACCTCTTTCCACTCCCACATCAGGAAATTGCTGAGCATATAATTGCACTGATCTAGCAATCAAAAGTAATTAACATCCTGCCAGAACTGCAGGGTAAGAAGGGTCCCAACCTCGCGTTGCTCCCGCATGAGGAAGGCGTACTTCTCGATGTTGGGGACCGCGAGCAACTTGGGCATCAGGTGGTTGCGGAAATGCCCCGGCGCCACCTTCACCGTCTCCCCCCGTTTCCCCAACTTGTCGATCGTCTGATGACCCCAAGAAACACGCACGAACGCGCACACAGAGTGAGAGAAGAGAAGGAAGAGATTTAGGCTTCATCGAATAAAGACCTGGGGCCGTACCGTGGTGAGGATGACCTCAAGCTTGCGGTAGCGAAGGCCCTGTGCTGCGAACAAGAGCGGGTTGGTGACGCCATCGCGCGAAGACGGTGGCTGCGAACCGAGGAGGCGGCGGAAGGCGGCGGATCGGCAGCAACGGGCGTGCGCCATTCCCAACGGACGAAGACAGCGAGCGCGTGCGAGGAGAGGGTTTTGAGTACCTTTTCGTGGGCCAATAGGCCCAACTAAGACAGGTTTATAGGCCCATATTAAATTGTTCCCCGTCGTGTGTTACATAAAGTTGAGTGACGTCATCTTTGGGATCCCGTCGAATCGGTTAATTAAACCGGTCAAGAATCCGGTTCTCAATTTTTAGGTCGAAACCGATCGATTGAGTCAAGATTTAATGGTCAGAGAAGCTACATGTACTTGGGTCGAACCGGGCCGACAATTAACAAGCCTAATCTTCTCTCGTTTTGGACCGGTTTGGTACCAGGGTCGAGTAAAATAAACCGTTGCGTGTCAGTAAAATACTAGCTTTCATTGAGACGGCCCACCATATCTTCTGCAGGCCCGCCTCCGCAGTTGCGGACGTCCGCTCTGCCCTCCAAGTGTTCGACGCTATGCCCTGGAGGAACAACCGTCTCCAGATGTTCAATAGTTATCGGTCTATGTAATGATAATAATCCCCTTCAAATATCTAGTTGGGAATTTGAAATTGCATTGTTAAGCAAGCTTGTACATGAACAGGTAATCCCATCGGACAATGTTATTATCAGGTGAATGCAGAAATCACCGTCGCTAGTCAAAAGAATTGGAACTGTTTGTATGGTACAATTAATGGTTCGGATATATATAGTTGTCGATCATTGTACTTCCAGGTTTTCTATAGACAGAGTTGAAGGTAACGTGTGACCGCAGTGGCGCCGGGGAAAGCCCGGGGTGGGCTGCACCTGAATGGCTCGGGCCTTGCTCACGTACAGCTTCTTCAAGTTGGAGCTCTGTTGGGTGAGCAGGCGGGCGAGGCCGCGCTTGGCGTCCGAGCGGAAAGGGCTGTTGGTGGCCATGAAGCCGTCCACCAGGTGGAGATAGGCCTCCAGGTCGTGGCAGCAGGCGGGGTCGGCGTCCGGCCGCAGGTAGGGGGACATGCGGCAGTCCACCAGGAGCTCCCGCCCCACGTGCGCGTACCCGCCGGTGCGCGACGGCAGCACCATCGGCACGTGCGTCACCAGGTCGCGTGCGTTCACCACCCGCAGCACCTTCACCCCCCGCCGTTCCACCCGGGCCGCGAACGCCTGGTTCCCCACGCGCGGGCTGCCGAAGGAGAACACCGCCGTCGGCACGTGCGGAGGCGCGCGCGCCGCCAGCTCGTCCGCGATCAGCACCGCCAGCGCCGCGCCCAGGCTGTGGCCCACTACCGTGATGCTTATCTCCTCCCCTGCGTACTTCTCGGTCAGCTTCCTCACCTCCGCCACCACTGACGACGACAGGCTCGGCATGTCGGGGCCAGCTGTCTTGTAGAGGCTCCGGAACCCGCATTCAACCTTCGGCACGTCCCCTTGCGGGTCCGTGACGTCCTCGCCGTCGTCATCGACCGGGACAAGCCCGGTGCGGAGGTTCTCAGCCCACTCCAGGCAGGTGGAGGTGCCGCGAAGGGCGATGACGATGTCGCGGCGCCCCATCCGCTGTATCTCCCGCTCGTTGTCACAGACAGCGACGTAGCCGATCCAGCTGGTGCGTTGGGCGGCCATCATCCACGGGGCGACGGTTTGAACCCACGAGGGGAGCTCCACGGAGGCGGTTGCGAACAGGTTGCGAGTAACGCGGTAGGACCAGTCAGGGAGGACGACGGGGCGTGGGCGGTCTGGCGGGGCGGCGATAAGGTTGGAGTGGAAGGCATGGTAGGTGGCCTGGACGAGCTCACCATATCGAACAAGCTCCCGGCGGAGGTGGACGTTGAGGGGTTCGAGAAGGCCGTCCCAGTTGGCGGCGCCGTGGTACTGGCGCCAACGTGGGCCGATGGTGCCGCGAGGGGAGGGGCGGGTGGAGTCGGAGAGCAGCCGGTGAAGGCGGGTGAGGCTGCGCGGGGACATCTCTTCGGTCTTCTTGTCAGAGGAGTTGAGGAAGGCAGCAGAGGAGAGGTTGAGGACATTGAGGAGGCGGCCGCGGGTCTGGTGTATTGACGAAGAGGGCGAGTGGCGGCGGGGTTCCGGTTCTTCCTCGACTAGGTGGGGCGGGGGAGGCGCTTGCTTCTTCTGTAGGAGGCGCTCGAGGTTGGAGAGGTGGTTTCTGGTGGATATAACAGCAGCAGGAGGAGAAGAAGAAGCAGCAGCGCTACCGTCGGCATGTACTCCAGCGGCGGCAACGGCTTTCTTGAAGGGGGTAGCGGCGCGGGGGCGAGTGATGAGGGGAGCGAGAGGAGAGCGGGGTCGCCGCCGATGGAAGGCGTTCCGTACCGGCGACACGTGACGAGGTGGAGCCGCAGGAGCGGAGCCGAGTGACATGGGTCGAGGAAGGGAGGCGACGATGCGAGAGAGAAGAGAAGGCGGGGAGAAGAACACGGAGTGAGCGTCCGTGCGGTTCTTGGTTGGTTGCATATAAAAAGACATGGCTGCTTGGAATGCTACACTGGTAAACAAGGAGTTGAGAAGGCTTTTCTGTGCCCTCTCTTTCAACATAGGAAAACGGGAACCGGTAGGCTTTCTTCGACGGTACTCAGATGATCTGCAATTCCATTTTGCTTTAGTTGTTTGACTTTTAATCGGTCAACGACCACCCGACGTCGGTACTGATAATTCAAGTCGTCCATGCGCTCGTACCAAATTTTCTGCACTTATTCAATCAACTAATCCACTCAAGGCACAACAATGGAGGATCCTCTTCACTATGGAGAGAGAGAGGGAGAGAGAACTGGGGTGCCATATTTTCCATGAAAGAGACCACCCCGTTGAGACAATTCGCCGACAAAGAAAGATGACACAGCTATGTTCCTTCGCTTTATCAATCAAAACATCACAGCTTTTTTTGTGGTGTCATAATGGCCGAGGAGTTCATAGATTTGTGAGACGCGGGGAGAACGACGCATGCATCCCGTCGGTGAAAGGTCACTTGGTGCTGCTGTGAACGAACGACAGTCTGCGGCTTCGGGTTTGACAATTCCCTCTATCCGTCAGAGCTGACATCACCGTAACGACGTTAAAAAAAGTCAAAAGGGCCTTGGGTCCTTCTGTTCATACGAGAGCCATCATATTGCATGCAGTTGAAACACACAAAAACGACGACCAACTTTCACCTACAACATTGACCATCATTTGTAATGCATCATACTTTTACTCATCTCACACCAGTGTATCTGTATTCAATGGTTTGGTTTGTTTGATGCAACCTACCAAAATAGTGTAGATATCAAAAGAGTTGAAGGTTAAAGATTCAAAGTACCGCAACACAACCTCATCGTTTAGCCTTCAGATGGAAGTAGAAAGGCTAAGGCGAAGCGACAGGTGGTGTTAAGGTGACCGACTCGTGTCCTGCCGACGGGATACTGGAATTATCTGGGTTTCCCAACAGCTCTCGTTAGGCACCGGCTGTAACAAAGACGTTATATACTCTCCACCACTACATGAAGTGCAGTTTCCAACGCAAGAAATAGTTCATTATATGGATGACGTCATTGGAATACAAAGTCCGGTCCTCATTGGAATACGATGACGAACTCGTCCGTGTTCTCTTTCAGCATCACACCGTTCCACGTTTTGACGAGTTTTTCTTGTGTGGATTTTGCCAACGCAGTTGAAGAAGTCTTTTGATCAACTCAACGTCGGTGGAGTTGAACAATAAGACTAGCACGGGGGGTCTAAAACTATGGCAATTGAAAGCTCGCAATGCTACCACAATATCTCCGGCTTTCCATGAATGCTACTAACCCAAGCTAAAAGATAGCATTTATGAGGTTGTTAACAAGATATGATAATGAGCTCGAGACAAGAAAACCTAATCTGTTCCATGTTCATAATTACAGCATAATAGGATTTTTCTTTTTTGTTAATAGATATAGAGTCCAATGAATTTGAAAGCCTAATGAAGGTTCCAGACGATTAATGTTTAATCTAATAACAAGAAAGGTTAACCTCATCCTGTGAATTTTATACAAAAATATTAGGCATACTCGCTTACAGTAGATTTACGTTTTTGACTGTAATGGTTAAAGTCATGAAATCAAATTTCAACTTTGTCACCTATTTTTTACTAGAAAAAAAATACTATTGACTGTCAGTCTGATTGACTATCGTTTTAGTGATCAAAGAAATCAAAGTTGAATTCGTTGGTTTCAAACTAGATTATAAGTCAATTTAATTGAAATGAATCCAATGCAAATTTGAATCTCCCAGAAACCTGAGAGAAAACTGACTCTATGCATTTCTCCAACCACATGACCTCAGTTTAGAAGACACAAGGAGTAACTAAGAGGCATAATTTGATCCAGATGGTCTGTTTTGGGTTAACCAAGATGGATATTACTCTTTAAGACCGTAATGGATCTCATTTCAATTATGCACACAGCATCTTGAAACACCACCTTAATGGGATATATTGCAGTAGGAGGTATATGCAGATAGAACTATGCAAACTACAGTCTGAAACTCCAATGAATAACTAAACTGTGACCAAAACATGCAATTTTCACATAAGATAAGCAACACACAACAAAGTTAAAAATCAGAAAATTAGAAAGAAAAGATGTTCTACCTCGATATTTTTTTTTATTATTTGCTGTCCACAAGCATCATCGGGATGGATCTGAAAAAAACCGAGCAATTAATGTACATGCTAATTGATTTCAAATATATAAAGAATATCCAAGAACATAAAAATATATGAAAAAGGACCTATCTATATAAATAATATAGAGCATGTGTGTGTGCAATTTAAAAGAAATATCAGAAATAATCTGTATATGGTGCATTATCACTGTGGATTGCTTTAATTCAGTTTTATGAGCATGTGAAACTTTTAGTCGTTCCTTGTTAAGACACTACTATAAATTTGTTTACTCACATGGAATTTGTACATGTTGAAATTTTGATTATACAGTACACTTTGCAAGTATTTGTCACTCAGTGGTCTAATCTTATTATTCTCTTAACGGCATAACTCATATTATCACTTTACCTACCACCGAGAAATCACAAGCAGTAGTATTGCTAGCCTAAATTTTACTCTCCATCGGTGCATAATCAGCCACACAAGGGTTTTTGGACATGTAAAAGTTTGCCACTGAAAATATTCATTAGTTTACATTAGTTTGAGTGAATGATTTTATGTGCTTCTATTAACCCATATATGTATGTTATCTTTTGTGTGTAAAATGAAAAATTGAACCTCAAGTGGATCCCACCTGAAGAGCAAATGGTTAGGCCCATTCAAGGATCACTGTGTGTATTGTACACATTCCACCTCTCCAATAAAAATGACAAAGCTGATACAATTACTAAATTTTTCGAGTGCCGAGTAATAAACTCCCTTGGCTTTGATTCTTCATTTATACCCTCCCACAGCCTCCTACAGAGTAAGTAGTTTGCAGATTTCTGCTTTACAATAAACTTTTTGTATATGTTGAACAGTTACAACTCAAGTGAAAGTCAAGCATATGGATGAATTTTAATATCTTCTCAGATGATGTTACAAATTTGATGAATAAAAGGGAACTACAGCTAATAAAGGAACAATGTTGAAAAACAGAAAGATATGGTACTTGGTTTAGCTGCTCATTTGAGGTAATTTACCTTTGGAAATAAAAGCCTCACGTTCAACTCTGTGCTCTGGTTGATCGTAATGATTTGTCATAGCTGCGTTCTGACTAAGTGACCTGAAACATGACCACAGAAACCAAACAATCTTTATCTAGTTTTCAACCAGCATGCTGATAAGATGATCAATACTAGCAGAAAATAATATTAAATGAGAAGTGCTAAATGAAACCGTTGAGATAATACTACTCCTTTTGCTGTCAATAGCTAGACATCCTTTATCCAATTCAGTGACAGCGTGACACAAAAAATGAATTACCAGCTCCACATACAGATAATGTGTGATCACTTCATCCCATAAAAAGTAAATGAAATAAAATCAACCCAAAATCATAAATAAAGACATGGCTGACGCATCGACCGAGAAAGCAGAGTCCAAATGACAAGGTTGAGAATTCCGACATACTAAATTTGAAATGTGTTGTGCCGCTAGTTCAATAATTCATGAATAAAACAATGACACCTGATTCCTTCACATAAAGAACAAGAATATTTTCCTTGATGTCGAGTAAAAGTGGAATTGTGCTCATGAAGATAGATGTAATCAATCGGTTCAGGGAAAACAAATAAATAGTATCACATTCTAGCAACTGAAAATGGGTTGTACCAGAGCCAGCACCAACAAAATGTATGTGTTCCTTGTCTGTCTTTTGTCTTTTGTCCTACTCTCAGATTTAGACAACCAAACAAGAAGCTTCTTCCTAAGAGCAGCCCAACAAGCATGATATCCTTCAAATGCCATTTGCAGTGGCTTATAGTAAGTCTATCAATTTTTCCCCTAAAAATAACAGAACTAAATTCTTTCTGGTGGCAGCTCTCCTCACAGGTCTTCTAACAAATAAGTTCCCGTATCCATTCTTCACATTGCCTTGTTTTAACTAAGGACCTGTGTGAGCATTGACAAGTGATTAGTTCCAGTGAACTCGATTTCAGTAATCACGTACAACTTCTTTTTCCAGTAAGCTAGATATCGGATTCGAAACGATGGCAACTACAAATCGGTCATTACCTATGTAATTTGCATTTATGCAGATTAAAATCATGGATATGCCATCTCCCTCCTCACATTGCCATGGATATACTAGTTGCTATTTCTACAGCTATGTTTGCCTCACCAAGGCCAGTTTGTAAACCTAGGGTGGTGAATTCAATCATGAGATAAGCCCCTTTTTCCCTTCTCTAATGTTTCATCGCAGTCATGGAGACCCCCACAAATGCAACGGTAGATCGCGGTTTCTTCAGCGACGAAGACAAGAGGACCAGCGATCTTGATGAATCGATCAGACAAAGAACTGAAAACACCATGATTAGAAGCACTAGGATCAAGCAAGCAAACCCTCATCGATGAACCGATGAACTGTATATCACCAGGGTTTTCTTGTTCCATGCAATTTCGTAGAGAGAGAAAGAGAGAGGGAGAGGGTCAGGGGTACAATACGCACAGCTTGCTGGCGGTAGCATCATCGTTGGTGCCGCTACTGCCGCCATGGAGATCACTCGCATCACGGCCATGGCGTCTCCCCATCCGCCTCTTCGGTTACCGCTCTTCCCTCGCGTCTCATTCGAGATTCGTTCGCTTATGTACACGATACACACGTGGGCCACCTACACCTCATTTTGGGGGCCCACCCCTCGCACCTGACCCGACCAAATTGGACGGACCCAATTGACTCGGCTTAGCTCGTAATTGGATTGGATCAAGATACAACACCACAGAAAGTGCGAGTACAGTGGCATTGAGTGGATTTCGAGTTCAAGTCAATTACATGAAGACGGCAATTGACGCAGCTATTGGTTTCGCTGCTACAGAGCTCGCTGTCAGTCTCTTCCTGCACTTGGAGCAGAGCCTTCCTTCTCCACTCCCTCAACCTTCTTCCAAAACCAATGCTCTCTCCAGATCTGATCCATCTTCTCGATAGGAAGACCCTTCGTTTCGGGTAAGAGCAATATGACAAACACTGTCATGATCAAAACCCATCCTCCGAAGAAAAAGAACACACCGGACTTGAGATGGCAAAGCATGGCAAGTAAGGTCTGGCCAACGATGGAGACCAACGAGAGGGCCACTGCTATACCCATGCTTTGTCCTACCGATCTGATCTCCAGTGGAAGTATCTCGCTCGGGACCAGCCATCCCAATGGCCCCCAAGACGACGCAAAGCCTGCAGTGAACACACATATCAACACCAAGATCATGTACGCGTAGCCTTTGCTTATCCCTCCATGATCCCCGAGCTGCGCCGCCAACACCCCTCCGACCATGAGATGCGTCACGAACATGAGAACTCCTCCGACGATGAACAGCTTGCGCCGGCCCACCCTGTCGACTATGATCATGGCCACGACGACGGATCCCACGTTGATGACCCCAGAGATGACGGTGGAGAGGAGCGAGGAGCTCTCTCCGAGGCCGACGGTCCGGAAGATGAGCGGGGAGTAGAATGTGATCGCCGTGATGCCCGTCATCTGCTTGAAGAAAGGGATCAAGATCGCAATGAGGAGATGGGGTCTGTACTTGCGCTGCATGATGGTGAGCAGAGGGCGTCGTGCCGCCTTCGACACGTTGCCTGCAGCGATCATGTCGTCGAGCTCGGCGTGGACGTCGTCCGTGCCTCGTATTTTCCTAAGCATCTCCGTGGCCTTTTGGAGAGAGTTGGTGCGTTGGATGATACTGCTGGGAGTCTCCGGAAGGAATAGAGTGCCGAATGCCATGATTGTGGCTGGAAATATAGCGAACCCTATAGAGATTCGCCATCCCAAGTCAGAATGGATCTTTTGAGTTCCATAGTTGATCAAGTTGGCCGACAGTATTCCGAGTCCGACGAAGAAGTCGAATCCATTGTTGATTGCTCCTCGGTGTTCTGGTGGAGCCATTTCCGATAGATACAGAGGAGCAGACTGCACGAAGAACAGCAAGTAAAGGAGGGAAGAGAAGCCCAAGAAGCAGAGGAGGAAGTACGGAGCCAGTAAAGTATGCCTGATTGGTGAAACCGACGCCGACGCCGAGGAGGACGCGGCCTAAGATGAGCATGAAAACGTTAACCGCGAGGCCGCCAAGAGCAGCCCCCACGATGAAGGCGGCGCCGCCGAGGAGCATGGACGCCCGGCGACCGAAGGCCTGCGTGACCTTCGACGCACACAAGGAAGCGAAGAGGCCGGCGATGTACAAGGAGGACGTGAAAGCGGTCAAGAGCTGGCTGTCGAACAAGCAGTAGTTGCTGGTGTTGGAGTCCTTCATATCGGCGTACACGTCCGGGAAGAACTTCTCCAGGAATGGCTCCATGGAAGTCAGGTTAGAATATGTGGCCTTTTATTGAATAAGATATATAATAGAATTGGGTTCCGTTGCGATATTTTAGCCAATAAAGACTAAGTCCACTACGGAACGATTCCTCAGAAGATATCCTCCCATCAAGAATATCTCCGAGGAATCGTTCCGTAGTGGACTTAGTCTTTATTGGCTAAAATATCGCAACGGAACCCAATTCTATTATATATCTTATTCAATAAAATGCCACATATTCTAACATTCTCCCACTTGGCCCATTAATGTCATGACGACTACTCAAGGAGGTGGTAACAAGAAAAGAAAGTTGAAGCATCATCCATCAAAGAGATTTGCTAAGTCTGGAAATGTTAAACAGACTAATGAAAAGAAAGCCTTTACTGTAAAGTGCTTCTTTTGTGGCAAGAAAGGACATGTGAAGAAGGATTGCATTAAACGCAAGACTTGGTTCGAAAAGAAAGGTATTAACTCGACCTTTGTATGTTTCGAATCAAACATTACAGAAGTTCCTTCTAACACTTGGTGGATAGATTCCGGTGCTTCAACTCATGTTACAAATAATATGCAGGGATTCCTTTCAATTCGGAAACCAAAAGAACATGAAAGATTCATCATTATGGGAAATCGTCTTAAAGCGAAAGTGATATCAATGGGAACTTATCGTCTACGCTTAGAGACGGGTCACTTGATGGATCTTGTTGACACATGTTATGTCCCTACAATTTCTAGAAATTTGATTTCTCTTTCTAGAATTGATGAGTTGGGATATTGTATTTCTTTTGGTAGTGGCAAACTCAGCATATTTTACGATTCAATAAAAGTTGGTTCTGGAATTCTGTGTGATGGTTTGTACAGAATTAATTTGGATCTTGAGTTTGCAAAGACACTAATAACCCTGCAATCAAATGTTGGATTGAAACGTAGTTTCAATAATGAAAGATCTTCCATATTGTGGCATAGACGATTGGGGCATATCTCCAAGGAAAGAATTGAAAGATTAGTGAAGGATAATATTTTGGAACATTTAGACTTCACTGATTTTGATATTTGTATAGATTGCATTAAGGGAAAGCAAACTAAACATATAAAGAAAAATGCCACAAGAAGTAAAGAACTCCTTGAGATTATTCATACTGATATCTGCGGACCACTCCACATTTCTTGTTTTAGTGGAGAAAAATATTTCATCACATTTATAGATGATCTGTCCAGATATGGCAAAGTTTATCTAATACATGAAAAGTCTCAAGCCGTTGATACTCTTGAAGTATACATAAATGAGGTTGAGAGACAATTAGATAGAAAAGTTAAAATTGTCAGATCTGACAGAGGTGGTGAATTTTATGGCAGATATGATGGATCTAGTCAGAATATTGGTCCTTTTGCTAGATTCCTAGAACAACGGGGTATTTGTGCTCAATATGCATTACCAGGTGTGCCACAGCAGAACGGTGTTGCTGAAAGGCGAAATCGTACTCTGATGGATATGGTTAGGAGCATGATGAGTTACTCCTCTGTACCTGAGTCGATGTGGGGTGAAGCTCTTAGGACAGCTATGTACATCTTGAACAGGGTTCCTAGCAAGTCAGTTTCATCGACTCCATTTGAGTTATGGACTGGTAGGAAGCCCAGTCTGAGACATCTACATATATGGGGGTGTCCTGCAGAGATAAGAGTATTCAATCCACATGAAAAGAAATTGGATCCAAGAACTATTTCAGGATATTTTATTGGTTATCCAGAAAAATCCAAGGGATACAGATTTTATTGCCCTAATCATAGTATGAGAATAGTAGAATCTGGTAATGCAAAATTCCTAGAAAATGGCGAAATCAGTGGGAGTGAAAAATCTCGAAGGATTAATTTTGATATTGAGGAGATTCAGGTTAATTCTCCCATATCATCTCCTGTCCGAGAGATTGTTGTTCCTCAAATCAATGAGAGTATTGATGAGGGTGAACAACAAAATAACATCCAAGAACTCTCACATGATGTTGATGTCGCCGCTGATGATCTTGTAGAACAATCACAATTGGCAGATTTGAGAAGATCTCAAAGGAAAAGAAAACATGCCATTTCTGATGATTATGTTGTATATCTACAAGAATCAGATTATGATATAGGAATAAAAAGAGACCCCTTATCGTTTTCACAAGCCATAGAAAGTAACGATTCTGAAAAATGGTATGATGCAATGAAAGAAGAGTTAAAATCAATGGTACAGAATGATGTCTGGGATCTCGTTGAATTGCCCAATAATTGTAAAAGAGTCGGTTGTAAATGGGTCTTTAAGACAAAACGCGACTCAACGGGCAATATCGAACGATATAAAGCCAGACTTGTGGCCAAAGGTTTTTCTCAGAAGGAAGGCATCGACTATAATGAGACTTTTTCTCCTGTTTCTAAAAAGGACTCATTGAGAATCGTTATGGCATTAGTAGCTCATTATGATCTTGAGTTGCATCAGATGGATGTGAAAACAGCATTTCTGAATGGGGATCTAGATGAAGAAATCTATATGGAACAACCCGAAGGATTCATAGAAAAGGGAAAAGAAAGTTGGGCTTGTAAACTTAAGAAATCCATTTATGGCCTTAAACAAGCTTCCAGACAATGGTATATAAAGTTTCATAATACCATTACTTCCTTCGGATTTAAGGAAAACACTGTTGATCAGTGTATATACCTGAAGGTAAGTGGGAGCAAGTTTATTATATTGGTCTTATATGTGGATGATATTTTACTTGCCAGTAGTGATCTTGGTTTATTGCACGAAACCAAGATGTTTCTCAACAAGAACTTTAAGATGGTTGATATGAATGAGGCATCCTATGTCATTGGCATTGAGATATTCAGGGATAGATCTCAAGGATTATTAGGATTGTCTTAGAAAGGATATATTGATCGTATCTTGGAGAGATTTAATATGCAGCTTTGCTCAACCAATGATGTACCTATTACTAAAGGTGAAAAATTCAGTCAAAACCAGTGCCCAAGAAATGACTTAGAAAAGAATCAAATGAAGAATATTCCTTATGGATGCGCAGTTGGAAGTCTGTTATATGCTCAAACCTGTACAAGACCAGATATCAGTTTTGCAGTTGCAATGCTGGGAAGATATCAAAGCAACCCAGGAATGGAACATTGGAAAGCTGCAAAGAAAGTAATGAGATATCTACAAGGGACAAAAGATTATATGCTCACATACAGGAGATCTGATCAGCTTGAAGTAACTGGATATTCAGATGCTGATTTTGCAAATTGCCTCGACAGCAGGAAGTCCACTTCAGGATTTGTATTTATGTTAGCTGGTGGGGCAATTTCTTGGAAAAGTGCAAAGCAATCGCTTATTGCATCATCAACAATGGAAGCTGAATTTGTGGCATGCTTTGAGGCCACAAATCAAGCTTTATGGCTGCGAAATTTTATCTCAGGACTTGGTGTGGTCGACTCAATTGCCAAGCCGCTGAAGATATTTTGTGATAACACCGCAGCAGTTTTCTTCTCTAAGAATGGCAAGTACTCTAGTGGTTCCAAGCACATTGAGATAAAGTACTTGGTGGTTAGAGAAAGAGTCCAGAAACAGCAAGTGTCTATTGAGAACTTGAGCACCACTATGATGATTGCTGATCCATTGACAAAAGCCTTACAGTGCAAAATATTCAAAGAACATGTTCTTAGAATGGGGCTTGTGAGCAAGTCATAAAGGATATGGTGATGCATGTTTATGTGGATGCTATTATTGACATTTTACTTAATTAAAGTTATCTGTTTCTGCTATCCTGTTTACATTTATGTTTATGCATATTATGGTTGAATGTAATAACAGGATTGTCTTGACAAGACAAATTACAGGGGTCATTATGGACTATGTTAGGAAAGACTAACAATGTTGTGGTACATAGAAGGGAGTATGACATTGATGAAATACAACCGCTATGACTCGCATTGATAGTTGGACTTAATATAGTATTATTGTGATTATTGGACTTATTGGCTTATTTTTAAAACATGGCCATGTATAAAATGCTTTTCAAAATTTTTTGGAATCCAATTAGGTAAAATTGTTTTCAAACAAATTTTGTTTTGTTTGTTTTGATTTTGTATCTCTTTTATATCCAATTAGGTAAAATTGTTTTCAAACAATTAGGTAATATCTTCTGAGATCTCATCTCATCGTAGACCCTCTGCTCTCGCCTATTAAAGGACAGGATCTCTAGGGGTTGTTAAGGGGTGGTTAGTGTGTTAGAGCGTCGCACCTCTCCGTTGAGGAATTCAGTTATTCTCCTCGACTCTCTCCCCCAAAAAAAAAAAAAAAACCCTCTCCCCAAATCCATCAATTTGTGTGATCCTGTGAAAGGATAGGAAGAGAGGAGAAAGGGTCTACGCTTCGCACTCCCTGCAGATTCCGCAGCGCGATCGGATTAAAGACGGAGCGCAGCAATCTTGGATCACGGTGCTGAGCAGATCAAACAAGATCTCTGAACGGATGGCATCAAAAGGTACGCATCGTATATTAGATCTATGTATTGAATTTCAAATCCTGGCATATAGGTTAATTCCGCATTATTGATTTAGCATAATTACAGATTTTTATGCTTACAAGTCACCCCACCTACATATCACCCAAGACACCATGAGATCCGATCCGCTTGACGACGACGACGACGAAGAAGAAGAAGTCATGAGTGGAAGAGAAGGACCAGAGATTCCAACGTCGTAGCCGAAGAGGAGTCCTCCGGTGGCCGCGACGGCGCATGAGAGGATGACAAAGGACGTGATCCTTCCGTTGTAGGTTTGGCACTCTCCGGCGACCTCCAACGCCATGGCTTCGAGGAAGGTAGATGTCAACGCAGGTAGCAGATGAAGTGAAGGCGTCACGTGCAGCTCATATACCTCTTTGTCTTCTATCTCAGCCAACGAAGACGCAATGGTCACATCAGACTCTCCTTAGTTGTCTAAAGATCGAATCATGTACAATACATCAAAATTAATAAAGAATCATTTGTACGATCCGTAGACTCATAAGAAATTATGCGTTTTGAATAATGAACATATCCGTACTATTTTATATTTTTCGGAATATGTGAGCTCCAATGTATAGACCTACAGACCGTATCAATGGTCGATCGATCAAATTATCCCTTATCAAAAATAAAAAAATTCTGATTAATATTTAATGAAAGTGATTTATCATATTTGGATTGAAAGAGTTTGAAAGGAAATGTAAATTAAGGCCTATGTTTAGTTGGAAAAGAACAGAAAGAGAAGAAATAAGGGACCTTTTTTAGTTGCTACTCATAGCTGTTGAAAGTGGAAGTGGAACAAAATGGTGCTATAGAGCATATTAGGAAACATGATGAAAAGTAATCCCTATCAAAGTGATACTTCATGTGGTTTCTTTATGTGGTGAGGAATGTTAGAATTCAATGTATGTTTTGAACTAATGAACACTTTAATCGAAATATCCATCATGGAATCAGAGTAGATAAACACTTTTAATCCCTCTCTATGTTGTATACTAGATTAATACTTTTGGGGATTAACACATGAAATGTTCAAGTATGCAAGTTATTATGGATGTTTTATTTATTGTTATTTATATTCAAACGCTATATGATATTCTTTTTGTGATTTCCAAAGATACAATTCAACCATATGAAAAATATAGGATTTAAATTTCCAGAGCTTCTTTAATTACAATATTTAAGTGAATTTTAGTTTTATATTAGAATTTTTTAAGCTTAAAATTGATTATAAAAATTTTATGAAATGTTTGAGATTTTAATGTTGATAGAAGATGGACAATATTTTATTTTCATATGTTATGTTATATTTTGATTGTCCAATGTAAAAGGCGATTCGAATATAACCATATGTCTTTTACAAATATATATTAGGGGTATATTCGATAAAGCTCATCTAATATTTAAATTAGAATAGTGTTCGAATGGTTCAATTTAATATCGAAATGAAATAGAGTCCGATTAGATTAAAAATAATTAACTTTTAAATAACAATATACCTGAGGACTTTTATAATATAACAAGAGACAGTGATAAATGGGGAAGTGCTAATGAAAATCAAAGTTAAAGATTTGAGATTGTGAGTTTAATTATGTACAAAATCAAAGTCATAAATCAAAATCATTCTTTAATGTTATATCATAATAATGTTATATCTAAGATACCTAAACTTCATTCTCCTTTCCACAAGTAAATGGAAAAGGAGATACACATCCAATCTCAATGATAGACCGCATCATAGAGGAGAACAATAAAAGCAGTCCTTAAGCATCTCATAAATCGAAATTGTCACCAAGTCGAGAAGAACAAGAGGAACATATACTATTCCATCGCAGACACTCTTATTTGATGCTCATCTTTCCAATATTCGTGCTCCACTTGCAGATTCCAAAATTAAAGGGGAGAAAAAGAAAGATAATAATTGGAATCCGTTCTCGCTTCAATCTGTTTCTCTATTGTCGATCATTGTGATGCTGAGTTCACAATGAGTTGACGTATCGAGCCAACATGACTCGACCTGACGTAGCCCGATTCGATCTGTTGGGCCACACGGCTCAGTAACGAAACGGAACGGATGCGGGTCAAGAAATCTAGACCCGCTAATGTGTCGGATCGGGTCTATCCAAATAACCCCACTTTGATCCGCTTCGTCGAGCATAACGGACTCGGATAGCCAGCAAGGGTATCATTAGCATCCTCGGCCGGTGGGTTGTTGCGAGGGAGGGAAGGCGACTTGAGATGCAGAAGAGGGAAGCCGGCAAGTCCGGCGGCTCCTTCACGACGCCCGCCAAGCGCGGTCGCCCGTTCGGCAGCACTGCGGCCGCCGCCGCCACCTCGGCTGCTGCCGCTGCCGCAGGCGACGCCTCCTCCCCGGCGTCTCTCCTTGGCCCTTCGCTTCAGATCACGACCTCCTTGGCCGGTTATCCGCCTATATCCTCTCTCCTCTTCGTCTCCCTTCCCCTTCCTTTCCTTTCTTCTTAGAATCTTGAATCACTTGTGAGGATGTTTCTTTCTTGAATCACTCTACAACAGGCGAACTACAAGATGGTATTTCAGTAGAACATTGAAGCCACCAAGCTGGTGCTTGTCGAGGCTCCATGGAAGACCTGCTCTTCCATGGGACTCATTTTCTCTCGCACGATGTTGTGATGAACTGGTCTAAGGGCCCTCCGACATGGCCAGCCCCTCGTGGTGTACCCATCTGTATTTGGGTCTAAAAGGGGGATATCTTTGGGATTGATTGTGGTAGCCGCTGGCGGACGTTTAACCTGCATAAAGACACTTAAGTCCTTAGTTTCATGTACATGGCTCTTTTCCAACACTCACACACTTTGCATTGCAGAGTATACCATCAAGAAAAAGGCTTAAAAGAGGTTTGGTTCTATAGTCATGCCATGGTAACCCAATGGTTAAGCATAATGGCTAGTATCTTAATGACAAGTTCATCACTAAGAATGATATTCATATGTATCTATTGAGACAGATTGATTAGTACATTGTTGCATAAGTGATAGGTCTCAGGTTCGAATCTATGTATGAGTGTTGTGTACTATATTTGATGTAATGAAAATTTCTTTCAATTAGACAAAAAGAATGATATTAACATAAAAGTTATAAACCACCAGTGAGTCAACTGGAACTGTTTTTCCTTTTCTTGTTCATGTTGTCTTGTCTGTTGTCCTTTCATCTACCAGTACTGTTGTATGAAATGATTGTTCCACAGATAGGAGCTTATTTTATGTTAATTCGATGGTAAATGTATGTATGTTTCGGTTTCTTGGTTATTTTACTGACTAAAGTTTTACAGATCAAAACAATAGAAGAATTGTCTTAGCATTGCAAAGTGGATTGAAGAGTGAACTAACATGGGCATTGAACACACTCACCCTGCTTTCTTTCAAAGAAAGGGATGACCTACGTAGAGACTCAACAGCGCTTGCTAAGATACCTGGACTGCTGGATGCTCTCCTTCAAATTGTGGGTGATATTATCTTTTTTGTTTGTTTGTTAATTTATTTTATATAATGTTTTAAAATCTTTGAATTCCCATGAGGTAGTTTACTGCATGGTTCGCTCTCAAACTATTGGTCCTCATGACATTTAGTAGGAAATCTTAGAGTACTAGCTGTCCTTTCTAAATTGATGCTTTGCCATTTCAATTTTTAGCTACTTTCTTCATCTGTTTTAATTCACCAATAAATGTCGCCAGCTTGAACATGCTTGTGGTCTTCAAGTTTTGTATTGGTTGACTACTCCTTTAAGCATATTGATCCCAACTCAAGTATTCATGAAAAATTTCAAGACAATTAGGTTTATATCAAGGATTTTAATTTTGAATAATATCGTTCATATCGAGCGGAACCGTCGATTGGGGCCGTTTCCGTCTCGGACGGTGATCAGGGAGAAGAAAGAAGGGGAGAAGGTGGTATTAAGCAAGGGAAGAAAGAAAAGGAAGAAGAAGAGGAGAACCTGGAGATCGATGCCGCTCTCCCTCCTTGTTTGTCGGCCTTCTCTCGGCACGGGGAGAAGAGAGGCAATGTCGCGGGCAGAAAAGAGAAGATGTCGCCTCGACGAAAACGATTATATATATATATATATATATATATATATATATATATATATACACACACACACACACACACACACAAAAGGGTGATGAGGCCGTCAGTTTTTTTTTTCTTTTATATATACTGAGCGGTATACTGAATTGTACCACTCGGTATACAGTATCGTACCATACCGAGCGAGTCTTGAAACTCCGGACGATACAAAATTTCAATCCTTGGTTTATATGTAGCTTTTGTTTCATTCTGAAATCTTACCCTTTTAGTACTCTCTCTCTCTCTCGCATTAAATTATGTCGTCTTTGTATGCAAGGTTGATGACTGGCGTGACATTGCTCTTCCTCGAGACTATACAAAGCCTGCACGGGTGAGAACACTGGGAGCAAATTTAGCGGTGACAGGCTTTGGGAATGAATTGACAACCAGTCTTGACACCACCTCCTACCCCGGGTGTGTTAGAATGACCTTTTCATGGCCAACTTCTCATTTCTAGACATCCTTATATACCTTTATACTATGAAGGTTTAGGTTGGATTTTTTTTTTTTTTTGCAGTCGTAAAAAATCATCTAATATGGAGGTTTCCAGTGGGAAAAGGCATCGGTCAATAGACTGGTGGTTTGAAGATGATGGCTTATTTAATCTGGATGAAGAAGCTCACGCAGAAAAACAACAGTGTGCAGTTGCTGCTTCTAATGTCATTAGGAACTTCTCTTTCATGCCTGATAATGAAACGATAATGGCACAGCACAGGCATTGCATGGAAACTATGTTCCAGTGCATAGAGGATCAGAACACAGGTACAGAACTCTGTCATACTTTGTATTTTTGTTGTCTTTTGACACTTTATTTTAACAATATTAGTCCATTTACCCTTCTAAAGGGACACATACTTGCTGTACTCATATACGGTCTCAAGTTTGTTGATTTTGCTATTGATACATCCCTCTTTTCTTTGTGCATGTCTTGATGCTAATATTTTGTTGTGGTTGAATACAGAGCCCAAGGTGCACTGGGATTCTTGCCATTGTGGATGCACTGGGCTTTTTGTCATTGTGCAGTATAAGGGTCAAATGTACACAACTGACCAAATAGCAAAGAAGGAGCTTTCCCATGAGGTGAACCCACTAGGCATAGGCAAATAACAGTGGTTGATGTACATTAAAACATTATGGCAAATAGCAAAGCTATCAACAGTCTGAACGACATAAAAAAATATCATTTTCAAAGTTCATTAATAATATTTTCTTGAATACACAAAATTAAACTGGAGTTTAGGGGGAAAATAGGAAATAATAGCTGATATTCTCAAATATTAAGAAAGAAACTAGATAAATGAAATACTGATATCGTTGTATAAGTCTCTGGAACTTAAGTTTTTTAGAAGAAATAATTTAACAGCCAGCCGATTCACACTTCAATGGTCCCACATTGGATGTGGGAGGATGAATGTGATTGAATATAGAGCTAGATGAGTCAATCATGGGCTTAAGCATTTTAAGTCATGCGGTTTTAAGCCTATTAAGTTAATAGGTAAGTTTCTCCGTTAGGTCTTGTTGTGACAATTGGTATTGAAGCATTAGTAGTATTTCATATGGTGAGGGGCCCAAGTAAAAAGGTGATCTACTCGTGGATGAGACAGGTGACACATCATGATATGACACCACAAGGTTGGGCCACATATGTTATCTATATTAAATGTTGACTCTTGGGCTTTGATGATGTCATGAGGTCTTAAATGAGGAAGGTTATAACATTCTGATTTAGTTACACATCATAAGTGGGAGGATGAACGTGATTATAATATTGCATATAAGGTTTGATGGTATTACTACTATTAACCTGGACTTCGGCATTTTCAGTCATGTGATTTTGGTCTTATCAGTTATACATTAGGTTAGATCATGACAAGCCATTCGTCTCCTTTCGTGGTCCAAAGATTTAACTACTGACAAAGTCACATCCAAAATGCAGCCTTGAAGGTACGCCATAGCCTAGCTTTTTGGTGGTTTCTACTTTCTACTGCAATTTGGTTTGTTATAGCGGATTGCTGTAGACAAGCTTTATGATTGTTGTTATAGCAGTCTTAGCTTACCGTGTCACTACAAAGTTGACAATAAAGCTTGCTGCTTTAGTCGACAATATACTATATGGTAAATCTGTCTTTTATGTGATATTGTTGATCTTGGTCTCGTGGGCTACACTTTTTGTTTCCTATTAACTATAGCTTACCCCACAAGTTGCAACTCCCCTCTTTCTCTGAAACTACTTTTCATATCTAAGGGTGAATTTGTTGATTGTTTTATGATTTTGTAAGGTAAACTTAATCCATAAGGTAACTCTTCTTACCCAGAGATACTGTTTAGCTTTCAAGGCAATCTCTCCTGCCTAAATATAACTGCATCAGGAACTTGGTGCTAGATTAATAGGTTATATGTGAAGTAGACAGTCAATCATAAGTTCTGTTGAATCATCTATTGAGCCTTCTATACTTATTGTATATCCAATCACATATTGATTGGGAGGACCTTTGATGATCCAAATGCTGGGACACTTGCAATTAGAAAGTTGTATGATACAGAATGGTCAAGTGAATAGGCTTCAGGAACTCCCCTTTCATAGAATTACTGCCAACTAAGGACATTATGAGGTACATTGGTGCAGGTGAATGTTGTAATCGCATAGTTTTGCACTTCCATCAGCTCTCAATCTGAGTTTCCTGAAACTAGTCATACTAGGATTTTAGGCTCTAGTAATTATCACTGATGAGCGTGCTGATTATAGAATGCGGAATGACTGTCGCAGGCACTGCAACTGATGTTGTCAAACATAGGCAGGATTGATAATCTGCATCAATATTGCTCAGTTACTTATTTTTCTAACACCGGGTTGTAAAGCTATCTTGTTTAATTTGATCGTACAGAAGACGAGGAGCTTATAACGAATGCACTAGAGACAATTGCCAATTTAGCACCACTCTTGGACCTCCGTATATTTAGCTCGTCTAAGCCTTCATATATTGGAATGACGTGAGTTTACTTCATGTAAATTGATCCCTCTTATTCACTTATGGCTATGGTTTTGCACCTGCAAATTACAATACTTCATGAAAGCAGTGAGAAACGTGCAGTTCAGGCCATCATGGGGATGCTTGGATCTTCGGTGAAGGCATGGCATTGTGCAGCTGCTGAATTGCTTGGACGCCTCATAATAAATCCTGATAATGAGCCATTTCTTCTTCCTTCAACTCCAGAGGTCAGTAGCTTTTTACTAATTTGGTTGTAGATAACCTATATTGGTGTTGATTCCAATATTTAACATCACCAATATCTCTGTTTTCGCCACCGGCTGGTATACATCAGGTTGGCCTTTGAAAGGTAATATTACTTATACCGTAGGTATTTGACCTCATCCCATTGTACTTGTAAGATCAGTTGTATAGTCCACCTATGCATGACAACCTACTTATACTTAAATGCTGGTATAGCTTGTAGTTATATTGGAAATATATAATCATCATGGTGGTTAATATGGGTTTTCCTTTTTGTGTTTAGATTTACAAGAGACTAGTCGATCTTCTTAGTTTACCAGCCGTGGATGCACAAGCAGCAGCGGTAGGGGCACTCTACAATCTTGCAGAAGTGCATACAGATTCCAGGCTGAAGCTTGCAAGTGAAAGATGGTTGGCCCAAATTTTATACAGCAACACTTGGATGCCCTTTTTAATCTTCTTTCTAATGTGTTATAATCAAATTTCAGGGCGGTCGATAGACTCTTCAAGGTAATCAAGACTCCACATCCTGTGCCCGATGTTTGTAGAAAAGCCGCAATGATACTGGAAAGCCTCGTCTCCGATCCTCAAAACCGGCATCTGCTAATGGCTCACGAGAGTAGCTTCGCCGAGATGCTGATGTCAGACGCGAGGTACTCTGATACATTTTCTCGTCTACTCTACGAGCTCACGTCGAGGCCAAACAAAGTTACTGCTGCTCGTGGTGTCTGGGGAATGTGAGCTTCTTCATGTATGATTTGTTTCTGTAACTTCTTATGACTGTAATGTGAATCTCGTCCACTGTTGTTCACTCTATTGGAACAAAGGATAAGTGATTTGAACACCCAAGTCGCTGTGAGAAAATATGGCTAATTAGTTGCATGATCTTTGGAATCCTATTATTTATTAGTTGATTCGTTCAATATGTCTATCCTCATGTTATCACTCGTATCTTTACCGAAGATCTGACTAGTTGATCTAACATGATTCATTTGATTGGCTTGCAAAGACAGGATTGGTTGGATCTTCACATCTCATATCAGTTGGGAGTCCTCTGCATCAACCATGTCCAGTTTCTATTATAGGTTGTGCAGCCACATTGTTAGTATCGTCCGCATCAGGTCAGGAATCGAAGAGTCGCACAGAAACAAAACCAATCAAAGGGAAAGGTACACATTCCAAACTTCTTCTCTCCTCCTCCTTGTGACCCTCCCAACGTCTCCTCATCCTATGCTATAAAATGGCCTCCCACCCACCACAATCCTCCTATCGCCTCCTGCTTTTCCGGTCCTCACAAACTTTTTAAGTATTTGATCTCTCAGTTTCAGAGATAATGGGCATTGCCATCAGTGTTCTCGGCAAGCTCGGTGATCACCTTCACTCTTCTCACATGAGATCATATCTTCTGATCACTCTTCCTGCATTAACATCATCCTTTTCTCTGCAGGCTTGCTTGGGGTGGACTCTTTATCCACAGATCAGGTCTACAAGAAGTACTTCGGCCCAAAAAACATAATGAAATATGAAGATTTTCACCTTGCTTTTGTTGACCTTTGCAGGTGAAACTTCTTTATATTTGATCCTGATCTCCTCCTTTGTGCTATGATCATTATGTGTTCTTCTTCTACCTCTTCTTCTTGTTGTAATGCAGCGATTTCAATTTAGTCATGCCTGGTAAACATTTTACTATCCAAGCAACTGAGATACAGGTGAGCTGATCAGTCCTCCATTAACTTCACTACTAATTAGTCTTTGATTGTGTATGCATCCCTCACCTCCTCCTCTTCTTCTTCTTGCCTGAAGAAATTCTTTGAGAAGTGGCCGAAAGCGTCGGCGGATCCAGGGACGGAGAGCGAGAGGAAGGCACTGCTTGTGGAGTTCATGAAAGAACAGGTGAAGGAGTACAAGACGAGCTCCCGTGCCATGATGTTGACCGGAGTAACCGCCCCCCCGGCCGCCATCCTCATCAAGAAGACCGGGAAGAAGGTGCCGCCGCTCAAGATGCTCCACATCGACCTCATCCCCAACGTCGTCTTCGTCCCCACCGTCACTGTGCTGTTCCTCATCGGCGTCAGAATCCTCAACGTCACCAGGACTGCCCCTTGACACTCCCACCTTCCTCCCCCCCGCCCCCGCGTCCCATGTCATATATGTTCTTCTCCCAATAACTCGCACGAAACGCCATCGAGTTTTTGCTTGATTAGTATGATGAGGGTCGGGAATATTTGTGGCGTTATAGGCATCTCAATAAAGCTGGCAAGCAGCCAGCTGACCGTGAAGAAAAATTCCTACGTGTAATTGCTGCTTATAAAGATGTGACGTAAACAGAGTCATTAGATTCCTCGACGTTATGTTTATAAATTAGTTTCATATCAAAAATAAGTAAGATTAAATTTTGATAAGTATATTTTTATTAATTTCAATTTAAGTATTTTGATCAAGTTGATAAGTCAATTAATCCATTGATATTTATAATATAAAAATATTTAAAAATAAATTAAAATAAGATTATAAATCCTATAGTTATGATAGTAAATAGTAATATGATAGTAAATAGTAATATCCTAATCTTTTGTTATAGAAATAGGATGAATTCAAGAGAAAAGTATCTCTTTTTAAGTTTTTTTTTTTAGTGTAAGAATAGAAATTGTTATTATGCTATTATTATATGAAAATCTTTAATGTCAAAGATTTATGATGGATCGAGAATATATGTAATATCAATAATTAATTAGGTTAATTCGTTCTTAGGAGATACTGTTTTTTATATAATTGAAAGCAAATGGTCTAAAATAAATAATTAAAATAGTCTCTCTTGTTATCTTTTAAATAATCATATTATAATTAATTTTTTTTCTTCTATTGATCGATAATCATTATCAAAATTTAATCAGATCTATAATATATTTTATCTAATTAGTACCTATATCTATAGAATTCTCTAATAACCTTTTTATTTCCTAGTACCTTAAATACCCCCAATGATCTATCTATTTTTTTCCTATTTTTGTATTGTGTTACAGTCTTTTCTTGTTGAAAATATTATATTATAATACAGAAATATTATAATTAGACTAAATTTGTCCGAAACTAGAAAAATGAGGAAAATAGCAAAATAGGGGGTGGGGCGCGCAATAAGAAGGAATTCTAGAAAAATGATGACACCTCCATATATTAAGTCAAAAAAGGGAATATATATATATATATATATATATATATATATATATATATATATATATATATATATATATATATATATATATATATATATATATATATATATATATATATATGTCTCGAGTCAAATTCAATAGCACTTATCTATCATTCAAATGAATAATCGTACTTTAAGAATTTAACTATAACATATACTTGTTGAAGAATATTTATGTATATAATGTGGGATGAATTCGAGAAAAAAAAAACTATTGGTTTTTGGCTTTCTTCCATAACACGTCATATTTTCATTTTTATATATACTTTTCAGAACTCCATTATTATCCCTTTCTCCATTTCCCTTTACGATCAATTATTTTTTCAATCCGATTCATTATGTTAAGAATGGTTTAATGAATTAAACCAAATCAAATTAATATTTTTTAAAAATTTTAATATATAAAAATTGAAAAAATAGAAGGAATAAAAAAATTCATAACTTTAAGAATTTTTTGTAAAATGCTCCGTTGAAGAGATCATTTTGTCTCTATCTCCGTTGAACTCGTCGTTGCCTTCGTTGAACTCACTAACCTCGATAATTCTATTCTTTTATGTCTCACCTGTGACATTAATATCAGGAAGGAGGGGGTGCAAGAGTTATTATTATCATTTACAACCTTAGCGCGATGGTTCATCATCGTGCCTACACCCTTCACACGAGGGTGAGTCATTGTCATATGCAACCCTCGACCCGAGCTTGGGTAGTCCTCTTCGACACGAGGGATGTCGTCACCTCTACGATCCCCACTAGTCTCCATTGGGTGAGTAAAGGCTGGTCCACCATAGGGTGGGAGAGTCTATAAAGACAACGATGATTCTCCTATCCTCTTTTTCCTCGCACAAGGGTCATCAGTAAGCATTGGATGGCATAAGTAACGAGACTAATCGAGTCAAGGGTAAAATAATTATTTATAAAAAAATATTATATGAATTTTTTTTTTTAAGTTGGATAGTTGTAAAGGAACTTCTCAGTTTTTTTTCTTCAAAAATTCACTTTTATTTTTAAGTATTATTTAAGTGTATATAAATATTAATTAATTTAAAAATCATTTTAGAAAATTATTAAAAAAAAAATCGAAAAAATTTTACCTACAAGAAGGTTCGGAGGCTTCCACTTGTTCTGCTCCGCGCCCGAAACCTACCTTTCTTTCCCGACGCTGCCCTATCAGGAGAAGAGATTGCGTCGGCTTTGCAGGTAGATGGATCGCTTCAGATCGGTGTTGTAATGGTCGGCTTGAAGGCATCGAACGAAGAGGGTTTCTTGGGCCAAAGAGTTGCATCAGGTATTACTAATCGAATCCTCGCATCCCGCGGCTCCTTTACGCATCATCATGTGTTTGATTCCTTGGTCCTTCACGTTTTCGTGCTGTTGAAATGGTGGCGTTCTTGTGCGTGTTTATTCTCGTTGCTGTGCTGCTGTTATTACAACCCATTTGCCTATTGTTTTCTTTTTGATTGTGGTCGGCAAATTGGTTGGATAGTTGTCGTTTCTAAATTTTCCTCTCTCGATTAATTATTTCCCCCATTTTCTTGCCACATTCCACTGCAAAAATAGGCATTACTGTAGCTGTGTCTATGAGCCATTTCACGGTGGATTTGCTATGGAACCCAACAGAAGGTAGAAATGGCGTATCCTTTTGCTCGGTAGATCTCTATCTCTTTTCTCCTTTTGAAGATGTTAGCTAGTTTGACTGGTAAAGATCTTGATAGTTTATCAGAAGCTTATGAGCTCGAATTCCATTTACGTCGCTTACCTTTTTAACAATCAATTAGATTAAAAAAATAGTTCAATAATTGATAACTTATAGAACCAAAAAAGGCGGCGTGCTTATCTCGGTTCTCTACTCCTCAATCAACATGGGACTAAACTAAACGTGCTTATCGATACCCCTAGTAGGGGAGCTGAGATTTCTTGGGCCCTCTTTCTAGCACTATCTGATAAGTCATCGTTTGTCTTTGACGTTCGAAGCACGATGACTCAGGGAGGAATTGTCTGCTTTGGATGGGCATAGATAGTTTTGACCTTTCGGGGTGAGGGTGATGTGGGATTAGACATGCTTATCAATAATGTATATGAAATTTTAGTTACATGTTGTTGATCTCTTTCTACTAAGTTAAAAATTTTCATATGGTGGTGAGATGTGTTAGTAAATGATTGGATTATCAGATTTTACCCAATATTTCCTATGCACTTGGCCGTGTTAAGACTTAGAGCATCGCAAGCTTAATCTAATTTATCGCTTGCGCACATAGAATCTTATAATTAGGTACCATGTCACTTTGCTTTGAGGGAGGAGTATCAAGTCATATGAACTGTCTTTTTTTTTTTTTTTTTTCCTTCCTTTTCTTTGCTTCTGAACCAGTAATGAGAAAAGCTCAAATAGAGATTATTATGGTAGTGGGGTTCATCAATTTTTAGTCACATTTAAAAGCATTTATGTGCCGCTAGAATTTAAAGGTTTTATAGATATGCAATGCAAAAAATGCCATTTTAGAAACATGGTCTTTTTAATACTTTAGGAATAGATCGGAAATTGTAATTTATTAACAACCATGATCACATTGCATCCATATTCCCGTAGGAGATATACAACATACTGTTGTAGAGGATGAAATGGACCACTTGGTTTCTTTTAGTTACAGACGAGATTCTACTCTCACATATGAATGTTCACAATTGCACTTGCCAGCACTCTTTATTCAAGATTACTACAAGGACCATGAGGATTAGCTGAATTTGCATATTGGATTTGCCTTCCCTAGTTGATGTTTAGTGCTGATACTGTGTCTAATTTATAGTGAGTAGCAGTATCGACTCCACCTTCATCTGATGGCTCACCAAGCAAGCTATCAGTCTCCTTAGGTGGTAGTCATTGATGCAGCTTGAGTTTCCTCAGCTTGTCTAGCTCTTCTGCCACTTCCTTCATCGGCGAGTGCTCTGACTTCCTGAATCAGTTCTTCTCCTTCCTCTTTTCACTTGATTATCCGAGATATCTGATAGCCGCTTCTCCATCGCTAAAGTGAAAGTTGATGCAAGGGTCCTCTCTTCTTTAGATCTTGCGAAATAAAGTGCATTCTTACCAGTAAGCAGTTCTAGAAGAACCACACCAAAACTATAAACATCACTTCTGACTGTTAATTGGCGAGTTTGAGGGTACTCAGGGTCTAGGTAATCCCTGGTTCCTTGCACCAAGGTACCTAGCTGATCTTTATCCTTTGGCACTAGCTTTGAAGCCTCGAAATCGGAAACCTCTGTAATGAAATTTTCATCCAAAAATATGTTGGAGGACTTCACATCTCCATGAATAATTAGAGCTGAAGCTGTTGAATGTAGGTAAGCCAAGGCATCAGCAGACTCTAATGCAATCTTTAGGTGGGTGGGTACCCATGGAAAAAGGAGATATGATGTTCTTTTCATGGATTAGATGAAGCGACCCAAGAGCTTAACTATATTTTTGTGGTTGATTAGCAACAAGATAAGCATCTCTTTTCCGTATTCTTTCTTTTGGCTCTCATCAATAACCTTATATTTCTTTATGTCGACGACACGATTGTCTTCTAATATTCCTTTGTGAACAGTTTCCTGTCCTCCTCGCCCTAGGATATAGTTCTTGTCAAACATATATGTTGCCCATTATAGTTCTTTTGTATTGTAAATATCTTAAATGCAAGCCCTTGTTTCTCCTTGATCTCTTCCAGTAATTGCCAACCCCCATGTTCACTAAAATACTATGTGCAATTATTTCTTTCTTCAATTTTTGATTTAGTGAGCACTTAAGTGTACAAAGAAATTTTATTGGCGACATGCAAGGATTGCCTTTTCGGTTATCGGATCCATTTCGGCAATCTATTAAACTAATACGTATCGATCGATACCAGTGTACCAGCACATAGTATGTTGGTGTGTACTAATGTTTCGATGAGGAAGAAAAAGAGGGTGAAGAGGAAGGGATGGCGAAGGAACAAAGGAGAAAGGAGGGAGAAAGAAGAAGAAAAACGAATAGGATGTGAAGGAGAAACAACGGTAGCCACAACAACGAAGAGGCAACATAATAGCTAAAGTCAAGTCATTAAGCAAGTAAGAAAATTTGTAATACTCTCGAGCTTAATCTCATATCAAGATGGGTAAAAACTTAATAAGCATATTATTATCAACTTGGGTCTAGGCATTTTGGATCAATGGTTTAAGTCCAACTGAGTTGATAGATCAGTTATCCTATTGGATTAAGTTGTTATGGTTATTGTAATGTCTCCTTTACGAAGAATTAAGCCAGTTTTGTCTATCCCATAACTCAAAACTTTAGTTTTTGGATCTCAGATTTGTAAATTTTTCTCATAAGAGATCTTTTGGATGTCTGCTCTGGTAAGAGTGAGATGCAAGATCTCACACAAAATGTCCAGAAGTAAGATTTCAGATAGCTGTTGGATAAGAGGTTGCGATATGTTTGGTGTAGTTTGGTTGCCAAGATCTCACCAACTCTAAAGCTGGAAGATAGACAGTTGCCATTGAACGAGAGCCGATGATGGCGAACTTTGGGTGGGTATCGGAGAAGGCTTAGAGTGTGGCCAAAACCAGTTGCCAGTGGTGGAGTTGGATGCGCTTGCCCTTAACATCATAGAGCTGCGACGATGTTATGATTTGAGAGCATGCGCACTCGGCCTCGCGGCAGCCAGATAGATGTTTTCCATGATCTCCACGTTGCCTGGGAAGGGCCGTAGCGGGTCTCTTGGTGCAATCTATCACGCGGAGGGCCGATACGAAGTGGGTACGGGATGTTGGCCTGGCCGCGCGTATAACAGATGCCGCTGCTGCCATCGTCGTCGGTAACTGGTACGGCAGAAGCATCGTAGCCTCTCTGTCTCTCGGTGTCACATAATTGAGGCTCGGTATGTACGGGTTTTTGGACATTAGGGGTATCAGGATTATGGCAAAGATGCCATAAATATATATATGCTTCTATCTTTGTCACACTGGCTTGGCCCCCTAGCCTCGTCTGCACATTCGCCCTTTGCCCTACTAATCTCACCGCCACCGCCCACGCCCACTAGTCTCTCTTTCCTCTTCCGCTTGCCGTTCCCATTACTTTCTTTCTCTCGGAGTTTTAGAAAGGTCAGGGTACCGAAAGCATTGGTCCTTCCCTCTATTACTAGAGGATATGGGCATCACAAATCCGTACCCCTCGTCACTTTCTCTTCCCGTACTATTTGTATATTACCAGAGGAATATATGGGTATCACAAGCCGCCTATTACAGCAGCCCACAGTCCTCCCGTCTCGTTAGGAGTACGAACGGAGGACTTACTTGTTATGAAGACCACTTTTCCATTCGGGTGATGGCAGTCATCAGCTTAGCCGGAAAACATCGGACCTCCCCTTCTGGTTCGAGTCCCATTACTGATTTAAAGACAATTCTAACCAATTTACCCTACGCTTATTCGACAAAGCAACGGGACCCACACTTTCCCTTTGTCATCCTCTCCCTCTCCCACCTCTTCTAAGGCTGCCCACAACTGGGCCCCAGCCCAGCCTCTCTCTCTGATCGTTCTCACCACAGATCAATCAGGAACTGATCACCCTGGCTCTCAGATCATGCTCAAGTCATAAAAAAGAATCACTCTCTAATTCTTTATCTAAGGTTCTTTTATCTTTATTTTATTTTCACTGTCTTTTCATGATAAAAGAAGTAAAAAAGCTATATGTTAGCATCTGATTGGCTTGGATAGGATATTTACACTAACTTTTGAGCTTGAGATGATAAAAGTTCTATATGTATAGTACAAGTATGACTTTTACTGCCTAAGGTATTATACTTAGCAACTAGCAGCAGTTGAAACCCATTTCCTGGAGTATCTAACTTGCATGAAGACAGACATAATTTTGAGAGTGCATATTGTTATAACCCTTAGATATCTCGAATGTAATATATGCTCTACATCTTTATTCAACCTCAGGTAACCAAATTGAAAATGAAAGACGTGGTAATCCAAACCTATGTTTATGGCATTCCAAGTAAGAGATGAGAGATAGCCAGTCTTGTTAACAGAAATTCTGAAACCAGCAAATCACATACAAATAAATACACAAAGCATCGCATGTGCAAACAGAAGAAGAGAAAGAAAAGAAACGCTCACCAGCATCTAACCTGGTTGGAGACGTCCAGAAATGGCACACGGAAACCTTAAGAACACTAATAACCTGACCAGCAGTTAATAATGTACATTTCAGCCCAATACCCTAGAATATGCCAACTCCACAACTGGCTGAATAAAGGAACCCTCGCATAAACATGACATTGGCATCCTTCAAGTGCGGGTTCAGATCATGTGTTGGTCTTGAAGCTTGATCATCTTTGCCATCTTCTCTCTGGAAATGATGAAACAACTGGGACATGTCAGTGAATGATGTCTAGTAGTTCAGGTGAACAAAAGAAACAGATTCCTGTTTGTTGGAAAATAAAAAATATCAAGAAGATTTAACCGGAGAAATGTTACATGAATAGGGTGTTTATCGATTTATTTCATAGTATATAGATGTTTCCTTGCACAACAATCACATGCAGAAGCACTCACACCTAGAGAGAGACATCACTTTCTTTTCTTATAACTGGAGAATAAGCATTTCTACTGAGGTTCACTTACTGAACACCTAAAAAAGCCGCATGGATTAGCAGTCAGACAATAATGCAATAGAGTATGAAGCTCCCAAGTGTTCAAAAGATTAGTAATTTACCAGTAGAATTATGAGGAGAATGAGCTACATTGCCTTTCGTGCTCTGCGGGGCTTGGGATGCTGATCTTTGGATGCGTGGGGTTGAGCTCTGCTTTCCGTTTTCAATAGGTAAGGAATGCCTTTTCTTAGGTTGGATATCATTCAAATCAGGGCTGGACTTCTGAGATGTAATAACATGGGCTTTTGCTTTTGCAGATGCAGTGGCTTGCATATAACCTGGAAGAGAACTACTGCTACTGAGCCTGGGTTCCTGATCAACATGATCGGTTTTAGCCATCCCAAATGAGTTATGCCTCATTGAAATCCTCAAACCCTTGGTTAAATTTTCTGTGCTACTTTTTCCATCCGAATCAATATTTGGATTAGATGGTGATCTTTTACCTACCAAATGAGACCTTTGCCTATGGGTATGCCTGCTATTATCCTTCTTACTCTTTTTGGCATTTACAGATACATCGCTAGATGGGGTTCCATGAAGATCAGTAGCTGTTGCATGACTTCTTGGAGTTCCTTGAGGCGAACTAGCTTGCCCTATCATACCTTCCAGATAAGTCTGCCCATCTGAAATAGTTGGCTCAGCTGGCTGTTGATCGACCTGCACCGAGTCAACAGAAGCATTCAAGTCGGCCACAGGCGAACTAAACCTCGAGCCATCCTCATCACCACCCAAATGGGAAATACTAAAAGCATTCTCAGCATCAGCATTGGTGGAATGAATCTGTTTCTCCAGGGCCCCAATTTCAAGAACAATTTCCCCACCTTCCATTTCAGATCTGTCCAGTGAGTCAAGAGTGGAGGAGAGAGATATTTCAGTGCCACATTCTGAAACTGCAGCTTGAACAATTGATTCATGCAACATTGAGCTCTCTGCCGAAATTTCTTCTTTGCTGTTTGAAAACGAATCCACTTGAATATTTTGGCTCTCTGTTTTTGATTTTGATGCAACATTTTGAGAAACAGGAGTAACAGACTGATCGACAATTGATCTTGAACTCAGCTCTTCAAACTTCGGCTGAGCTACAACAAATGCTGGATTGCATGGTTTCCTCGATCCAATAACAGATTTCTTTCCTTCATTCTCCAGTGCTTCACAGGATGTACTTTCGGGACTAGGGCTCCAGCTGTCTTTTGCACATTCAAGCTTATTAGGTATAGTCTCAACTAATATTTCTGAAGTTGGATTTGGTTGCAATTGTTTATTATCTGTTATAGAATTCAAACTTTCCTCATTGACCATCCAAGTTTCTGTATAATCTTCAACAGTGGTGTTCAAAAGCTCAATTTTGAGCTCTAAATGTTCTACATCATCCTTAAGTAAAGATTTGGAGGAATTCTCTGGGGCAATTTCCGAAGTTTGAAACTCAAAGTTTTCAGTGTTTTCTGTCATTGAACTACTTTTACCGTTACTCACCATGACTAATTCTGTTGGAGCAAACTTTGAATCAGATAATACTGATGAATCTGCAAGTGGGATCTCTTTAGCTGGTTCACTATCTGCCATTTTAGCATTCTCTTCTAATGGCCGACTAATATGGTTGAGATTTTGCTCCTGTTGCTGGCCTACTCCAGATGAAGTTACAGCCATCCATCTCTCCAACCACTTCCATGCTGAATCAGACTTTGATAGATCGCATTTTATGTAGATGGCTTTTGTCTTTGGTGTAGTCTCCAAAAGCTTGGAAGAAACACGTTATACCAAATGAGATTAAGAGATAAATCAAGTATATCCAAGATTAAAGATGATTAGCCATACCTGCCGAGCAAGCCCATTTGAAAGCAAATTCTTGATTGATGTTTTGTATGATTTCTCAAAAGAATCTCCCTTGCCCTGAGAAGGAATGTGAAAGAAGGAATATAAATCTAAAATCTAACTAAAATAAAAGCAACACATATCATGTTATATAGATATTAATAACAAACATCAACGACATTACTCAGTAGGCGTTAAACACAATTCACCATAGAATACAGACTCTTGATGAAGAAACCCATTCTTATGCACAAACATAATTCTGTCATGCATTTACTTGCTGATGGAATCCAGATCACCTAATGTAAGCATTGCCGTCATAAAACTCGACATAATTAAAAACATTCTAGTTCACTTGGGGCCTTAAGACACATACAAGTGACATTTTGAGAAAAGGGATATGATATCTATTAACAGATGGAGTAAACACCACAATGGTCATGAGAAATAGGCAAAGTAATGTGCATAAAATGCATTAGTTAAACAATTGGAATAAAATAATATCAAGATCACAAATCACAGTCAGACATAAATATAGCTTTCCAGGAATGTCTAATGACCACATAGTTTAAAATAAATACATAAACAGGAAACTAAACTGTCAAGCTAAGGCCCATCCATAAGAATTATCATAGCTTCAAACACTCTCCAAGACCAAAACAAAATCATGCCAAGATTCTAGAAGCACTTGAAATGTTGTTTCTTACACACTGATTGTCAAGTTAGTAATATGTCTGGCATTTTGGTATTCATGCAATAAGATACCATTAGATGGAACAACAGTAAAAGTGTAAGGATAACTGATTTATCTACCTGGAACTTCGTATTCTCTGGAGAAAACTTTTCAACTAATTGACAAGCATGACGAGCCCTTACAAGCGCTTGCATTCTAATGATAGCTTGAATACACCGCAAAGTTCCAATAGCCTGTTTTCTTACCAGATGTCCACGTACAGCAGCTTGCAACTTGACAATGCTCCTAAGTTTTTGGAACTTTTTCCTGGCCTAAAAATATCTAAAGGTAGAAAGTAGATACAAACAAGATGATGTAATAAAGATTCAGAACCAGGTAAAGAATATACCAAATATCCCCTTATAACAGATTGAACTTCAATAGCATCAGTGTCATTGAAGGCTGGAGCAACTGGATCTGTGTTTTTGTCAGAAGATGAACGATCTTCTGTATTTACTACGTCTGATGGTGATGAAGAGGTTTCAATTGGTCTTTCTTGCACTTGGGCTTTTACTGGGGATGAATACTTCAGTGAGTGGTAATTAGTATTTGAGACCTCTTGGCCTTGCTTGCTAGAGCAAACTGATACGGGTTCGGAGATCACAGTGTTGCTTAGCACTCTTTGCCTGGATGATTTTTTACGGAAACTCCACCTGTGTGTATCTGATGAAGTTTTGGCCTGAAAAAAGTTATTAGAAAATTCATTACCTACACGGCAATGATACCTATAAGAAAATAGGACCTCACAAACTAATGTGTCAACTTCAACATTTATGTGTGCTTGCTTTCAGATCAGATAACAGAACCCTGATGTGACACCAAAGAGAAAAAAGGTTGTGCGGTAGGTGAAGCGAAGTTAGTGAAATATTCCATTAGGGTCATAAGTGGTTGATGAAGTTACCCCAAAAAAATAAAAAAACAACTGGCATATGTGCCAAAATGCTTTGACAAGTTGTCTCATTAGCTATGGAGAACTTAGCTTATCAAACTAATAACTAACTACATGTGCATGTATTGTGTTGCTTTTTGGTTTTCCATCCATGCAGTGCTTGAAAGGAAGACAGTTTTAGTGTTAAAGAACTCAGGTATGAAGATGTATCACAGAGATGTGACAACAACTCAGAGAAAAGAAGTACCACCTATCTGCTTAAATCATTATATATATTGATTACACTACCTCTAACTCCTAGTTTACTGTTCCATGATCCCAGAAACAGGTTGCTTCACATTAATGATCTTTATTTCTGATTGACTAACACTGGTTTAATCAAATATCTCATAATTATAAAAGCACATATTATACACTTTCACTTAAGTTTTATTTAACAGAAATAGTATTCAAGGCTTCCTTTTAACTAAAAATTGAAAGGAGTTCTGTCTTTTATATAACATAGCTATAAAACAAAACTCATGGTGCACTCCATATTTACCCTATGTGGTCCGCTTTCCTTTTATAAGGTTTGACAGAGAAAAGAACCAATATGAGAAAAATAAGTGACAGAAAAGTTACTTCAGAGTGTGATGCAACATCTAGATGGTATTAAGCGACACCAAAACTAAGACAGAAGAAAATACACATGAACTGGCCAGGCACTAGGATGCAGTCATCTACAGTACTGAGCAAAGTTCCAACATGGGTTACTGTTTAACTTCTTGGCAAACATTCACAAACTGACTAATTCACATGCATGTATCCTGACAGTTAGGTCTGGCTAAGAAGTGAGACGGCACATTTAATTAATTAAACAGCATAAAAGATTTTCTTACAACGACCAGATTGTCAAACTCCAATTATAAGACACAAAATGGCACTACACAAATAATTGAAGCCGTAACCAGTTTTGGTCAAACCTACCAACAGAACTCCAAATTGACGACCCACTCTATTGAATATATCGTGCAATAATTACAGAGGAATGCCAAAAAAAGAAAAGCTGGCATATTACATGTTAAATTTAATTAACAACAAAGAAACAACTTTTTTTATTGAACACCATCTGCACATATGAAAAGAAAAGATAAAATCAGTGATACTGTATACTTAATGGAGATAGTCCAAGACATAGACCTGTGCATAAACATCATTTTTTTATTATTAAGGTCCAAAACTTTGTTGGATAAGACACCAAAAAAGGTGGATAGTGAATTCATATACTACACTTACATATAGCCCACGCCTAGTAAGAAACTGTACTGAGGTATCACATATTTACACACTATATTTTGTATTGGCAAAATGAACATGCAAATTTTCCTCAAAATAACAATAGTCCCTTTTTTGCCTTAAGCTTTCCAGAGGCAGAGATTTTAGATCATGATTAACATAATTTATTTTTTAGTATGTAGTTTCATGCTTATTTATGACCTTATAGCTTTGAAATCTTTATTTTCCTGATGGATACCAGCTTAGCATATACTAATCTTAGTTTGTAAAACAAAAGAAAAACATCATCTCCCAAAATTTAATGAAGATATATTTCTACCATCTTTCCATGAGGGAACCTAGAAACCCACTGTGATGTCATCCTCGAGCAATTGCAAATATACATTGGCTAGTAATCAGTCATCTACAGCCTTCAAGCAATTGCAAATATACATTGACCAATTGGTAGACTTTAAGAGAAGGAACTTGATCAAAGAATACGTCTAATCTCTAACTGCAATCAGACATCTACAGCCTTCAAAATTCAGGAGTATAATCAGTCTAATATAGCATATTGCACCAATAGCTCATAAATGCGAAAAGAAATATGGGCTACATCCTCTCTAGATTTTCCGTTAATGCAACATGTTTCTGTGTAAGGCCATTGATATTGCCTCTTCCATTCACCAGGTTGAAAGTGTGTAATTAGGATCTGCCGTGACAGATCTATGTCAACCGTATTCGAACATGCTCTCCATTCCAACAGTTGGAATGAATTAACATAGTTAAGGCGCACCATAAATGGACTTTAAGACCGTAGTCAGGAGCTTCCATCTAAGATCAACTTGAAATGATTTCCATCTCTGTTATCAGATCCATACGACAGAGAACATCCACCTAGTGCTGTGCGATCATCAAGATACAAACCATCAGCCTCATCGACCCCCACCCGGATCCTCAGCCTAACAAGTAACCGTGCAAACTAAACAGAACATACATCTAACGCAGTCTAACAGTGGAATTAATTAAAGAATCTGTTGATTTGGTCAATATCCCTTATGAAATGGCACTCGAGAGATCCAAGTCATCGATCTCAAGCAAGGCCAAGTTGGATCACACATTCCACCACCATTTTCATCAAGGATCCACAGCAATCGCACCAATTCCAGCTCGAACCGCGTCGCGATGGCTATGATACAGAAGTCAAGCAAGCAGGGAGGACCGCAGTCATAACCAAAACCAACAGATAATCCGAAGTAGCCAACCAGATATTACCTCTTCCGGCTCGAGATCGTCGTCGTCAACGGCATCCCTCCCACCGCAGCCCATGATCTTGAAGCATGAGCTCGAGGACTTCCCCATCTCCAGCCTCCTCCTTCTCCTTCTCTTTGCCAATCCTTCTGGACTCGGATTCGCGTTTGGATTAGGTATCGTCGTCTCTATCGAGAAAGCGGAACAGCGAGGGACGGCAGAGTACTCCCTTTCGTGCTCTCTCACTCCACCAGCGATCAATTACAGCAGAGCGGCGTCAAATGTCGGAATTTAAAACCTCCTCATTAAATTCGTTTAAATCCCACCTCTTGGCGTCCGATTCCGACGCGTCCCCGTGGGACCCGCTAACATGAGACGTGGGTAAAACCAGTGAGGCGTCACGTTTAGAAGCTCTTATTTCATGTCAAGCATCCGGTGACCGCACTTGCCGCGGCCGCCATGCCATGCCCGACTGATGTGATGCGTGCCGTAAGTTGGGGGCGGTAACGACACCGCGGGATCACCACTGAAAGTACCGGAACGCTAACGGCAGCGGGAATCGTTGGGGGCGGTAACGGTCCGCTCGGGTCGTTGTCAAGTAGTCGATCACCAACCGTGGGGCACAACGCCGTTACGTCGCGATGATGACGACTGGCAATAGTCCTCGATCCGCCGGTCAGCGCACGGCGACGCACGAGTTGGGCCGTCGCCAATATGAGGATATGGATGATGACGAACATTAATAATGATATAAATAATAACATTATTATTACGTTGAGGGTTTAACGATGGGACGTATATTGTGGGGGCAGTGACAGCCTACACTCCATGTTGCTTGTGATAGAAAAAAGAGAAGACTTAATGCTTTAATCTTTGGTGGAGCAAAGCTGCGGTCATGCCTTAATAAAGACCTTTCAGCTATATGAGCGAGAGATGCGAACCAGTGATGGCTCTAAGCAAGCTTGCTTTTCTTTTTAGCTCTTGCTTGTCTGCTGTTGTGTCACTGAGGGTTTAAGCGTCGTCTTCGAAGAGAACAAACGAATGGAATCTGCAGCACCAAACTACAAGGAGGAGATGGAGATCAGCTGGATGTCAACCGGCATAGTTCTCTGTGAAGAGTGTCTCGTACTAACATGAACGAGTCAAGCAATCTGGAGTTCAATCACGCAACGAAGCTTGAACAAAATCTATCGTTTCAGGGCTAATGATCATCCTATGATTGCCTAATCAAACACCTAATCATTGAGATGAAGGCATGGACCGAGGAGTTTCTTTAAGAGCAGCTCAGATAAGAATGCCATGGCCGGTGGATGATTGGGGTGTTTAATAAACCTAGAAGAGAGTGGATGACCCAAAACCCACTGCTCCTGTCGCCAAAGCTTGCTGCAAGAGGACGAGTTCCGCTCATGTGCCGCCACAAAGTACGTAACTTTGCAGGGGATGGTTGAGAGGAGACGGCAACAATCTGTCTCCGCGGCCTGAATGCATCACCACTGGCCCCCAAATAAAGAAAAGAGGAAGCATGAGCAAGCAATGGAGAGAGAGAGAGAGAGAGAGAGAGAGAGAGAGAGAGAGAGAGCGTCTCGGTGGCACATGGGTGGGGAAGAAGGCGAAGGTTTGTTTATGGCACCTCGCCGGCCACCTTTTCCTTCAAACAATGGAGCTCAGAGCCAATGGAGCCATTACACATGACATTCTTTTAGGTCGATATAAATGCCACACTTTCACAGCACGTAAATTCCGAAGCCATCAACACGGCCTCTACCTTTGTACATTTCAAAGAGCACGTACAAAGAAGGATTGGTCTGATAGGGGATAAACCTTTCCATGTACAATGATCGATACGTCCTTTATATTATCCTACATGTATAGTGGTTAGGCATAAATGCCAACTTTAGTATATCTCGCCCACATCTGTGAATGTTTGGTATTGTAGGATTCATTTATATGTATACACATATGAGAAGTTCGCAACACTGTTCGGGTATTTGTTAGGAGCGGTGAATTTGCATCACATCAAGCGGGATGATTAAAAGGGATTGACGGTTGTGATGAAGTCGTCGTTTGTTTGACTTAACTGTCACTAAGGGCATTCTTGTAGTTTTTTGCCTATAAAGCCAACCCGCCCTTTCCTCACCAACGGAGAGCAGTGGAGGAGGAATGGAGGGATGCAGCAAGATCCGGCACATAGTACGGCTGCGGCAGATGCTGCGGCGGTGGAGGATGAGGGCGACGGCGCTGTCGTCGTTGTCGAGGAGGAGGAGCGGCGGAGCGGCGCCGTCGGACGTGCCTGCGGGGCACGTGGCGGTGTGCGTCGGGAGCAGCTCCCGGCGGTTCGTGGTGCGGGCGGCGCATCTCAACCACCCCGCTTTTCGGGAGCTGCTCCGCCAGGCCGAGGAGGAGTACGGATTCTCCTCCCACCCCGGCCCCCTCTCCCTCCCCTGCGATGAGTCCCTCTTCCAGGACCTCCTCCGCCTCATCTCCTCCTCTTCGAGCTTCACAGATTATGATCTCGAGGACTTCGACAATCTCCCCCGCACTTCTTCCTGTTGTTGCCACGTAGGACGGTGGCGGCCCGTTGCCGACTCACTGCCGCTTCTGCACCGCCACCGCCTTCCTCGCGAAGAAGCCAGTCTGGTGAGCTGAACTCCTCGTGCAGACGAAGCCTTTCGCTTTGCCATTGAATAACAATGAACCCATCTCTCTCTCTCTCTCTCTCTCTCTCTCTCTCTCTCTCGCTCGACTCTTTCTTCTGTATTCGTTTCACATGATGCCATGTATGATTTGATGCAAATTTCTACGAAAGAATGATGCGAATCGAACAAGAATAAGAACGAATCACTCTCACCAAGATTCAACTTGACTGATTTGTTCTACACATTATTATCTTCACTTTTACTTAGGATACGAGTCATTCTTTTAATGTACACACACGATCCGATTTTTTTGCTTGGAATGGGCTTGTCATGGTCCCAAATTTTTGAGAGTGGTCCATGGATCGTACTCAATCGAGGACGAGCTCATGAAGGTGTAATTCCAGTGGGCACAGTGGGAGCACTCAATGCGTTGTAATTAATAGCCATTAGAGGAGTTGACCTGCACGCCATGCAGTGGATAGATGGAGTAAAAGGACTTCCCATGCTCGTGAGAGAGACTACCAACAAAGAAGACTGGACCCGTCAATGGCGATCGCATGAAAGATGCTGATGAGGAGCACGCCATGTGCATGCTCGGGACAATCAATACATGGCGAAGACAGGGTTGATGTACAGTCCGTGGACCTTCCTCTCCTCTCCTCTCTTGACCTTCTCACCCATCATGCACGTTGCCGTGCGATCACATGCAGCTTACGTGATTGCATACCCACTTGTGTCCGTAGCTCCAAGTGTCTCTCTGTGGCCCAGCCATGAATGGACTGTGCACAGTAGGTGTCTGTATTCATGGTGCTTTGAGATGTGTATTGCTCATGATAGAACCTTTCCTTTCACTTAATGGACTGCTCAGGTTGGTAGCTCGTTGTTATAGTATATTGCTGTCAATGATGAATCGCTGCATAATATCCCATTTGTACTTTGTTTCATATGGAAAGATCCCCAAGAAAAGTCAAAGGTGATGGGATTTGTCGCTTAGATGTTGGAGAGCACAGTTCACTACGAGGAAAGTGAGTGTAACTGTAGATGATCGAGGCTTCAACGTCATCACCCCTTCAAGTAGAAGAACAGTGCTTATTCCTGTGCGGCGATCTGAGTTGCTCAAGTCTCATGATATATTTTGTATGTTGACTTAAGTCTACAGTCGAGTGAGAATAATTTGGAAGCAATTCACTGTAAAAATATCATGTGAAGGGTATAATTGTAGTAATTATTATTGAGTTTCTCACCGTTTATCAGCAACATCATCACCAGCTGCAGGAGCAGCATCTCAACAGTATGAATTATGATCAATTATGATGGAAAGTTGGAACCCACTATGATACATATCAGCAGTGGAAGCGCAGAAACAGCTTGCAAGAACAAATGGTTTCTGTGTGATGTGTTCAACAGCAATTATTGCAGGCACTCACGCATCATGGTCTCTTAATCATAAAGATTACTAGTCTCATACAGTGAATGCAGTTGAGAGGATGATTGATTGGTGTTGTTCCGATACAAACAATGGTTGTAACAGGCTGTTAAAGCTCTTGACATCCATCGCAATGGCTTGAAAGGTGCCCATGAGGAGCAGGTCATGTGCATGTCGGAGGTAGAAGACGAGTGAAGGGACATGAAATATCTGTAGCCTTTCTTATGGTGGAACAAACCACGGACTTCATAGAGTAATCTGTGCACTCGTGAGCTTCGACTTGGGAGTTTCTGATGATGATGAGTGTATAACCTTCTCCCGGCACATTACAAGGCATGAATTGACAGAGCTTGATCTCGTGGAAAGACCACTGCAGAGAGCTCACAAGCTGGCAATCTGTAAAGCACGTAGATGCCAAAGATCACATGCGGATGCAATGGCCATGTCTAGCTTTAGCAAAGCATGGGCCATTTCCGAGCTTGAAGGTGATATCACAACTCACTGTTCATACATGTTTGAGAGTTGTTCGGATTGAGCAACAGAGGACGCTCCAAAACTTACACTTAATTTGTTCTACTGTGAATCAACCGTAGATCTCACACTACACTCCATATCGTTCATGTCTTACTGCTTAACTTGTTCTGGTTCTTAGCATCAAGCAGAAGTTTGAGCTGCGCTGCTGCAAGAACTCAGAGAACAGAGTTCTAAGCAGACAATACTTGGGAGACAGAGAGAGAGAGAGAGAGAGAGAGAGAGAGAGAGTGTTGCAGTGACAGAGGAGCAACTTCTCCTCTTCTCCTCAACAAATTATGGCGTACGGTTGGATGGCGCGACCGGCACGCCATGTAGTATACACACTAATCCATCCCAAGCACGTCGGAGATGGCAAAAAAGGTGGTCATTTGAGCGCAGAGGTGAGGGAGCGGAAGACGGTCTCGTCGCAGGGGATGGTGAGGCCCATGTGGTGGTGGAAGCCGAACTCCTCCTCGGCCTGGCGGAGGAGGCCCTGGAACTGGGGGTGGTCCAAGTAGGAGATGGGCACGATGAAGCGGCTCCGGTTCGTGCCGACGTAGACGACGAAGTGGCCCTTGGGAACGTCCACCGGCGGCCCTTTCCCCCTCCCAGAGCTCGAGCACCGCTTCAGCATCTGCTTCAGTACTTGAGTCTGAACCAGCTTGCTCTGCTTCTTGACCACCATACTTACCCTTTTTCGTCACCAGGAGCAGCAGAAACAGAGGAAGGAAGGTTGAGATTGTGGCGGAGGAAAGACGAGGGTGGGGGGTTATTTATCTAGGCAAGGTGGAGAGTGACGGACAGGAGCATGTGAAGCGGTGGGGGTGAGAAGGGAAAGGACGCAGAGGACGGAAGAGGGAGGGGTACAGTTGGGTGCTGCGGCCGTGCAAAAGGACGTGCGGGGTCGACATGCGCAGTGGCCGTGATGACCTGACGTGGTTCACCTGTGCGTGCCACACGCCCATGCATCCCAAGGACTAATCACCCGAACTCCTTCACTGCAACGCCATGAGGTAAGAGATGACCGTAAGCTCTGCCTGTGTTGCACCTCAAAGCATCGTTTAGGCTCGAGATCTGATGATACAAAAGGTTCCAACTTTATGCCAAGTTTCTAATCCGAATACCATTTGATTGCGTCCTTCTCAGAAGCCACGACATGACTTGTCTTCTGCACTAACTTTGTGTGCACTTCAACAGAACAAACATGTAGGAACCTTCCTTCTCGCTAAGTTCTCTGATAACCCCAAGAGAGAGAGAGAGAGAGAGAGAGAGAGAGAGAGAGAAAGAGCGATGAGCCGTACTCGAGGGTACTTCTCCCACGGTGCGGGTTGTGTCATCACGGCAATAGCAGAAGCCATGTGGTGGCTCCGCCAGCCCACTGTCGATCTTTAGTGGGCAGAGTAATCGCCTGTGCTTTATCCCGGATGAGGGACACACTGCTGCATGCACTTTTGGACTCTTGCAGTGCTTGCAGACCTGCTTTAGCCTCAGCACTAAACACTAATGGATTCAAGGGTTTGAAGGCTTGCCATCTTTAGCAAGAACAGAGCCAAGAAAAAGGAGAAGAGGGAAGAGGGAAGAGGGAAGAGGGAAGAGGGAGACACCCCAATACAGCAAGCAGAATGCAGTTGCCAGGAGCGGCAATGGATGGGAAATGGATCATGTAATTGTGGTGACAGTGACTGCACGATTCTGCACTGCACATGAATGCCATGTTACTCTTGCTCCCAAAGTTTCCTCCATAGGAACCACAGATGGTCCCATTAAGGTCACTGCAAGCCAACTACTGCTTCACACAGAAAGTTACTCGTCATCTTTCTCAACACCACTGTAATTGGCAGAGAAGTGAGCTGAAGTCTTCAATATCTAATAGAGAGAATAATTAAAACGTAAACTTGAAATCTAATATATATTTTTTTTCTTTTTATTAATTAGAACAGATGATTGAAACTCGAATTGAAATCAGAACCATATGAAACCTTCGATTCTTAATTTGACAGAACCAAAACCACCGATTCAGGAATCAAAACGGACGATTCTTTGAGGCACAACACAAGCATGTCAAGAGGTATCGGTAGCAAGACGAGAGGGAAAGGAGTTGTCTGTATCACAGAGAAGGCCCAGTGAAATGAGACAAACACACAGCGATACTGTAGACAATATCGCAATCCGATGACACCGATTCATGTAAAGGAACGTAAATGATGTGTACTTACCAACATCTAAGGGCGCGTTTAAGTACATGCAGCAGTCATTCACGTACGTAGATTGACAGCATGACTGCAAGTGTCATGTCTGACCTTGAACCGGATCTGTCATTCGAGGACAGCATGACGTACGTAGGAGTAGTCGAGGAAGGACAATGATAAGGAAAACGATATGTCAGACTAACCAATACAACCTCAAGTGAACTCTCTCTCTCTCTCTCTCTCTCTCTCTCTCTGTTCTACGGTTGTGTGTCACCATTTTGGAGTTCTACCACAAATTTCAGCAGCTGAGGCAGACTGGGCTTTGTGCCAATAATTCTCTGAGAGTACATTCCTCGATCGATTGATCGCGATTTCGAAACCATTGATTCTGGTTTTGAAATCATTAGTTTTGATTTTTTTTTAAATCAGAAATCGAAACTAAACTGCTGATTCTGTGTTGGTTCGAATAATTAATTTTTAAATTAATTTTTAATTAATTTTTTTAAAAAAGATTTTTTTAAAAAATAATTTTGTTTAATTTTTTTAAAAAATATATATAATTATAATGAGTGTAATCACATAAAATAAATGATACAGAAAAGAATAAAACTATAAAAAGTTTAATCAAATAAACAATGCTATCAAGATTCCAATCCAAGTTTATTGTGTTTAAAATTAGATAATTTAACCACTATATACCCTCTTCATGGTAATTTTTTATTTTTATCATACTTAATTAGTTTGGAATCGAAATAATTGATTTGGAATCGAAATCATCAATTAAATCATTTAAAAATCTCTCCTTGAGATTCCAAGTCAAGATCTCACCTTAGGATTCAACTAACAATCTATTCAAGAATATGATTCTAAAAACTAAACTATTTGTTTTAACAATTAAATTTGATATTAACATATGGATACTTAGTCTCTCTATTTAAATTTTTGTAATATCTCGATTAGTCCTATATTGAAAATGAAGTGGACAAGACTAATATTAATTTATAAGGGTATGATGAGTATACTATCATCAACTTTAACTTAAGTAATAAATAAAATTAATAGATCAATTAGTTTATCAAGTCAAAGTCGTCACATTTAATATTAGATAATGTGTTTAATAGGAAAAGACCGATAGACTACGTCTCATATATATATATATATATATATATATATATATATATATATATATCATATTAAATCAAATAAAATGAGAAAAATAAATATTGATCTATTATTAATTTTAACTTAAGTATTTTAATCAATGATTTAAATCAAACCAAATCAAACCTTAAAAAAGAAAAACGAAGAATCATTCTTGTTCATTGAAGTCAAATACAGGCTATTTGTTCTCCATAAGTAAAGGCGTTTCTTTTGCTGTGCTCTCAATAAACAATACCATGAAAGATCCCCAAATCATTGCATTAAAGACTAGAAACAAATCATCAAACGATCCTCATCATACCTAAAGATTAGCTAACTTGATAGAACCTTTCACCGTACCAAATAAATGTTCCTTTTTTGCTTTCTGGATCGTGGTCCAATTATAATAAGTGTTTGGAAGATTGCTCGTGTGAAGCAGATGCTGAGGCCATTACCAGTCAATGATAAGAAGAAACAACATCTGATTACTCATACCTGTCTTTGATCTGAATTATAGAACTGTGAGTTTGTTAAGTGAATTTCTAATTATCTTACATGGATATTAATTCCGATCTATTCAAGGTTCTTTGTGGTTTTTGTTATATGATCACGTAGTGTCAAACTCAGAGGTCATAGGGTAATGGTTAGCTAAGTTGGCTTCTTAGTTATATAGCATGACAAGCTCTATAGGATTGAGTTGGCCTCTTAGTCAATATCGTGAGGAATTAGATCATATAGAGGTATGATAGAGAGCTACTAGGAGCTCCATTTTGGTGAACAACATGACGATAAGAAAAACTGTGGATTCAATGAGTGAATGACATGGTATCACAGAGACAGGTTTTTCATGCGTGCATCAAATTTTACATTGGATAAAAGTCTTGGTCATCAGTATATAGGAACTGTATACTACCGAGGTGAATATCGAATACAAGTACCAGTAAGTCCCATAGGAGAGGACTTGATCATGAAGAGGTATGATCAGAGCAGATGAAGAATTGGACTGCTTAGAACATCTCGACTAAAAGTGATTGTATCAGCTTGATGATGACGAAAGGTTGATATGTGTGAACATATCGATGAAATATCGATAACCAGCCATATGTCATAAACCCCATTTCACATACAATTTGCAGTGTAAATTTGAGTTCACTGACATCTAAAGAAGCTTTTACCTGTCGATGCGCTACTCAGACTACATGATGAACTCGGATGCAGCGGCAGTAGCATTACAGGTCAGCTGTTTTGCTCGAAAGATATCAACAAGAGCAGTAAGAACAGATTTGACTGAAAACAGTAAGAACAGCTTCAAGTGAAAGAACAACAGGAAAAGATTTGTTGCGATTCCTCGAATTCTGCAACCTCTTCTGATTCATCTTTGTGACAGAACAAGACACTGGGTGGGCTTGCAGCATGTCATGAAACAGATCGAGATGGCATCTTTAGCCTTAGTGTTTCTCGAGAAAGGAAGTGTTGGGTCACCATCTGGTTGTAGGCAGCGAGTTGCCATCACAATGGTAGTGAAACAGTGGATGCTTTGGCAAGAAGTTATTATATCTGAAGTGCAAGTTCTTATTCATGCAAGATCTGATCGCCTTTGAACTTACTTCCACTGATTGCCAACCTCGTCCTTTTCTTTGCTTGTAGGAAAATGATGGACTGCGAGATCTGATGTTGGCTTGTTATTAGGTAATCCAAGCCTCGCATCCTCCTTTTGCCGACCACAAATATCATATTCTCTCTCTCTATCTCTTCAATGATACTGTATCACGTGTATTTAATTTCTTGACCTTAAGTTGGTGTTTTCTTCTCATGGCGACGTTCGAACCACAATACTAGCAATGGAGAGCTCCTTCCTAGCATGAGGATATGTATAGGTGATAGTTGAATCGATTCGAATATAGTTTATTGGGAGTCTTTAGGGTGTCATATATATATATATATATATATATATATATATATATATATATATATATATATATATATCTATATATATATATATATATATATATATATATATATATATATATATATAGTTTACATTATTAAAGCTATAGAATAAAAGATGTGTATAAGATTCATGCTATATTATTATTGATTTTAAACCGTATTATAAGTTTATTATTATTATACATTTGAAATTTATCTCTTTTATGATGTAAAGATTTCAAATAGAAAAATATAGTAAAATAAATTAGTGTCATGGATGATTATCACATCTTCATGATGTGATGAAGTTAATATGACATGATTCATAAAATCGTATACCTCTTGATTTATCTGAGTTGAACATGTCGAGTTTAGATTGATCATCCATGATTTGATTGGACTTCAAATGTCTTAAGTCTCGATTGATTATGAATTCTAGCCCGATTAATATCTAAATATCATCTTATTTTAATCATGATACTAACATGTTAAATGAGTCAGATTAATCAAAACAAAAGCTATTATAATACTTTATCTTTGTGCGAATCTCGATGATATTACTCGTATTGATCCCATAAACTTAGAAGAGTAAGTGATGAACGCTCGAATTGATCCCATAAACTTATGATGATATCATAAAGCTTTTACCGGCCACGATAGTTAGCACATTTCAAAGATATATCATATGATACTTCAAATCCTCAATTAAATGAATTCGATAGAGTTTGATACGATCAATGTTTTATACACAAATAAAATATATTAAATAAAAATTTAAATCCTCGGTCTTTCGAGTAATTGAAACCTAAAATCTCTTCACCTCTTTTGAATTCATCCAAACAAAAAACCAAAATTGTGCAAGCTCAGTTCCAAGAAGGGACTATCTTAATGAGTCATTGAAACCTACTGATATTGATAATGATGATGAGGTACATGATCATAATGATCAAGTAGTGATCGTACTATTGTCGTACCCGTTCACGTACCCATCCCACCATGGTGGGCTCCATGGCCGTCTCACTACTCTTTGCCCGTGCCCGCTCCAACAAGCTTTTAAGGGGACAAAGCGAGACCCCGAAAAAAGCTGCAACCAATCAGAAACAAGGTAAAGTTCGAGGGAAAAGGTGAATGAAAAGCAGAGCCCCAAATAAAAACCGAACTTCAATTGCGGCCCCAATTGCTTCTCCCCCACTCTCACCCACCTCGGTGGGCTCACCACCAAAAGCCCACTCATCCTTTCTTTACCCTTTCGGTCGCCTTTCAATTTGAACCTCTCTCTCTCTCTCGTTCTCGTCTCCGATCGCTTCTCGGCGGTTGTGATCGAGGAAGTAGTACCGCATTACGTTGTAAGAGAAGAGGCGAGGGCTTCTTCTGCTTCTTGGCCTACTTCGATCGACGGTGGGGGATGGCTTCCGGGAGCTACAGGAACGGAGGCCCCAAACCGACCTCCAAGCTCGACCGCCTGCCCCCCTCCACTGCCTACTCCACGCCCAAGCCCTCCGCCAAGCCCAGGCCCTCCGCCGCTCCCGTCCCTCGTCGTGGCGGCTCCGTCGCTCCTGCCGCTGCCTCCGCCGGCAAAGCCGGCGGCGATGCTGGAGGTTCGTCCACACACACACACACACACACACACACTGAGGTCCTTTTAGATCACGTACATTCTGCGCATTGATCTGTGTTTTAGTCTGTGCTTTTCCCCTATAAGTGCATGCTACTGTTTTGAGCTGCATTTTTGTTAGCCTAAAGTGGCAATTCACCCTAACCTATCAACATGTCGTTCTTTGCGGTTGATGCTTGTATACTCGAAAGCTTCATAAATTGGGAATCTCTGTTTCCTGCTTGCTTGGGGGACTATTCTGAATTCTTATGCCCGTGGCGGCATAGGAGAAGAGCGTGGAGCTGCGAGTGTTTGAGTAGAGGTGTACTAAGATTTGCAAATAGATTTATATGCAGATTGGGCAGGCTAACGAACGGGTTGTGGCATCTGAATAGCTCGGCTGGGAATGAAAATGCTGTTGAGACTTTTGATTCAAAGATGTTGTGATTGTCTCATGTGTGGTTGATTCTATAAGGGTCGCAAATTGGTTGATTCAAATTGGTTGATTCAAAGATGTTGACCCACTTAAACAGCTTGCTCCTTCAGATGCTCTAGATTCGACGAATTGGACAAGGAACCGGCCATTAGAGCTGTCAAGTTAGATTACCGGACAACATGTAGAATTTAGAACTGTAAGTTTCTGGGCAATATTATAAGACGTATACTGGTGGCAACAAAACAGTGAGATTTTAGAAAAGGCTACTTCATTGAAGAATGGACAGCCGCTATTTGTCCTATCTCTTTGTTGTATGTGTAACGAGTTTGTCTATCACCTCTCCTCAGATGTAAGCTTGTGTAGGTTGCTGGAGCTATCTCAGATCAAAGCTAAAGGTGTAAAGGCACATAGGGAGGTTTCAGGGTGGTGTGGATGCAATTGTGCACAAAGTGATCTAGAAAGAAATGAAGGAATGAATTACTCTTGGCTGTTTGCTCAATCACCTTGTCAGAAAGAAATAGGATGTTTTCTGGAAACTATGCATAGAAAATTGTGAGAAGCATTTGAAACTAAAAGCAAGCTTTTTTTGTTTGGATTATGATTATCATTGACACTTGAAATTTCTTTATTGTTTTGATTTTCAAATATGAACATTGATTAAAAATCTAGGTTTAGTCAGAGTCCTGCTCAAAATTAAATTCAATTTTAATGTCATCAGCAAGACAAGTTGCTGAGTGGCATCCCGCTTGCATGATGTGTGTGATGTTTCCAAGGGGAAGGAAGCGATATCTGATGGAAGAATAGCTTATTTCACACAGTGAATATGTGCATTATTACTGATACTTAAGGCTTATGGTTAGTTTGGAATCTGGATTATGGTAACTAGAATAAAGATGCCTTCATTTATACCAGAGAACGTGAAATCAACATGTTCTTTTCTTAATTCATCAAATGTCTATCAAATTCCCCAACTAGAAGAATGGTCCAAATGAGAAAAGAGTTCCATACTGCTGTGACCGTGATATTGTTAGTTTCACATAAGTATTCTGTCAGTCCTTTCTGTATTGTTTTCAAGTTGCTAAAGAATTGATAATCTTTGATGTCCTTGACAGTTCCTGGAAGAGTTAGAGTGGCTGTAAGACTTCGGCCTAGAAATGCAGAGGAAACAATAGCAGATGCAGATTTTGCGGACTGTGTTGAATTGCAGCCTGAGGTTCTTGACATATTCCTTTTGTTTTATATTGGACATCTATATAAGCTTGCTGAAAGTTTCATGTAACTGTGACTGCTTTTGTGTGGAAGCTTGAAGCTTACAGATAGTGTCATTTATTATTCTTATTTTTTGCTGGGTTGCAGCTTAAAAGGTTAAAGCTCCGCAAGAACAATTGGGAGTCAGAAACCTATGAATTTGATGAAGTGCTGACAGAATTTGCCTCACAAAAACGTGTATATGAAGTTGTTGCAAAACCTGTTGTGGAGGTACATATGATACACATCCCTAACACTTGATTTTTTCCAGTTTACTTCATGTTCGCTACACCAGATCAATCTTAAACTTGGTTTCAAATTCTTGCCATGAATAATTAATTAGGTATAATTTCATAACTTTGTTTACTTTATCTATGGAATCTTACCTTGCTCGTGTACCATGTACTAGACAGCATAGTTGGCATGGCTTGCACATGCAATTCTTGCCATACACTATGATCATTTATGATTTAGTTAGGATAATAATTCTTGTTAGTAATGTACTTTTAGGGCTTGGTATTGCATATGATTAGAGGTGATCAAATCTGTTAATATACTCATTATGCTACTTTTTCTTACATAATCTAGCTTTGCTGGTTGGTATTGCATTAGTCTTACATTTACAGACTGTATTTTACCAAGACACCTGCATTTTTCTCTCTTATGATGGATTTTCCAAGTTTTTGATGGAACCTACTTTGTCCATCCATCTAAACATTCCACTGCCCAAAGGCTGAGAAGAAAGGTTTTCATCTCCTTTAGACAGGAGAAAAGTACATGGAATGCTATACTCTCAGTTCAGATAATTTTTTGCTATTTCTTCTCCCACTAAACATGCATAGTCAAATTTCAGACTCTAAATCTGGTATTAAAATAACTTTTCCTAATTAAAATATCTCCATGAGTAGATCTTCCTAACAACATTGTCACCTTAGCTCTAGGTTGGCATCACAAGAAGCTTTTCAAAGAGCCATAATTTGTTTTATGACCAGGATTTCTTTGTGCTTGATATAGGTTGTGGTAATAAAAGAGAATGCTAGGTATTTTGAAGCTTTTTCTATTTCTGGTGTTTAATACTTGAAACCTAGCGTGTTATTCTAATCTTACTCCATTAGATGGTTGGAGTCTACATATTTTTTATTTCAGGAAAATTTATATCAATTGCTTGCTTAAACCAAGATAACTTTCACTAATTAGATTGGGGCATTCTGATAAGTACATTTAATGTTGCATCATTTACAAGGAGTACATTTAATGTTTTACAGAATTTGTGTTCTTTTATATTCCTGGCACATATACTTAGGTTCTTAATTGGACATTTAGAACAATTGGGATATTTTCTTTTTTCTTTTTACTATTCAATCTAATTCCTTATAATATACAGCATTTTCCTTGCCTGTTGATATATTCAATGGAAAACTTGGATAGTTGCTTTTGCATATCTTAAGTATTTCTGCTTTAAGGTCTGCTATAGTCACTGTTGTAGCTTGGTGAGTGTAGTTTGCTTGGCAAACACATATTTCCCAATGTTGCTAGATATAGACAGATGAGATTCTTGCTCTTGCTTGATGGATTAGCTGTATTCAATTTAGACTGCAATGACATCATCAATAGATGATTCTAGTGTCACTACTTTTTTAGGGCATTCTGATACTGCAGCTCATGATGAGAAATCATTTCTAATGTAGAGTGTTCTGGAAGGGTATAATGGTACAGTTATGGCCTATGGACAGACGGGTACTGGAAAGACTTATACTCTTGGAAGGCTTGGTGAGGAAGACACTGCAGCACGAGGCATTATGGTCCGTGCAATGGAAGACATTTTGGCAGATACATCTCCAGAGACCGATTCTGTTTCTGTATCATATTTACAGGTTCTTTTTTAGATAAAATAGTCATTGGTTTGCTACATGATTTTACTTATGGAAGTGGGAACCCTAAAAATAGTTAAAGCTTGATATGCAGCTTGTTCAGACTTCTAAATCCATTCATGAGGTGACCTTGCATCAGAGGGCTAACATTTGTATTTATGGTTTGTTATAGTTATACATGGAAAGCATACAGGACCTTCTTGTTCCTGCAAATGACAACATTGCCATCATAGAAGATCCAAAGACAGGGGATGTTTCACTACCAGGGGCTACCAGTGTAGATATTAGAGATCAAAAAAGCTTTATGGAGCTCTTAAGATTAGGAGAAGTGCACCGTTTTGCTGCTAATACAAAGCTGAACACCGAGTCATCTCGGAGCCATGCTATTCTAATTGTGAGTGGATATTTTATATATTTGATAACTTCTAATGGTGGTAACTGAAACTTCAAGAATAACTATTGCTGCATCGTGCCAGGTCCATGTTAAGAGGTCACTTAAGGGAAGACATGATGCAGATCATGGTTTTCCCAGTGAGAATGGTACTAATTCCACCTTGGTCAAATCTTTCAGACCGCCCATAGTTAGAAAAAGCAAACTTGTTGTTGTGGATCTTGCCGGTTCAGAGAGGATTGATAAGTCAGGTATAGATATCCTATAAATTTCTTGTGAAATTTTGTTCCTTATATTAAAAATATCTTGCTTGCTGTTTGGCATATATCCTAGAATTTTATGTTTCCCCAGCAACACCACATTTGTTAATGACAGTATGCTTGACCGATGCAAATGCTCGGCATGGTCGAACATAGTGATGGTTACGTAAAGAAGCTAAAATGCAGGAATACAAAGTAAAAAAGATGCATTCCATAAGTTCTAAGTTTCTTGAATGTTAATCTAGTTAGATCTATCATTCCATAACTTTATGAATTTAAATCTGAGATATTTATTGGTGTATCATCGTTTGTAAGTAATAAAAAGAAGTGAGAGGGAAAGAAAGTTGAAAAAGGGAATTTCACTAGCCATTGATCTTCTGGTTGTGGCAGTCAGGAGAATTTGCTTGTTGGAGAAGACCCATGTGGTCTTCAACAACGAGGAGAATGAGAAGGCAGCTAGGGAGAATGATTGAACAGCTATCCAGCTAAATCGGAGGTGATGTGATCACTTTTTTCTATTTGACAAACTCTGTTGCATAAAATAAAAACAATTAGGTGATATGGGTGTAGTATGACAATATGAAAGCAAAACAATTAGGTGAAATGGGTATATCATGGCAAGAGTGAAAATGTATAGAAGATACACATGTTCTCAATATAGTTGTCTCACTACTATGATTTAGAACATTTTGAAATAATTGGATATTTGCAAATATATTGAACATCATCAGTTTGCCAACAATGTATATTGATATTGCTTTAAAAGTTTTCACAGTTTGCAAAATCCGGCACACATAACAAAGAGAAGATTCACCACTTTATTTGACAGAGGTGCTGGAAGTTTACATGCTTCTTTAAGTTTCTGTACAGCACTAAATGATTTTTGGACAATGTATTATTCCATGTATGATGTTCATTTGCTTGTTAACATGTGATCTAAATAGTTACCATCCTGGATGTATTTTTTTGTGTTTGTTACAATGATGATGGGCACACGTCACATATCCATTCATATTTTTATTTTGTTACTTGTATCAGATATAGTCAGAAGAAATTGAATAAAATTTCAGTATAATTTTTACATAACCAGCCTGGTTCTCTATTCCTGTAACTAATTGGAGTGTTTGGTCAGAACCAAAGGACATATGCACTTCCATGTGATGGATATTCTATATCATGACTGATGCTTTTTTTGGTGCCAACATTGTTCACAGGAAGTGAGGGGCATACTCTAGAAGAAGCAAAGTCGATTAATCTATCATTAAGTGCTTTAGGCAAATGCATTAATGCACTTGCTGAAAATAGTCCACATGTTCCAGTTCGTGATTCAAAGTTGACAAGACTGCTTCGAGATTCATTTGGAGGTAAGATTTAACAGCTTTCTGGGACATACCAGTTAAAGTATATATCTGAAGTGTTGCCCTTTTCCATATCATATGATCATAATTTTTCATTTTTTGTGGTATCCTTTCTCGTCAACCTTACAAATGATTGATTGAGCCATGTGTGGAAGATTGGGTTTTGAGAGTATTGTATAGCTGAAGCACCAATAGATAATACCTGAACACATGATGCCCAACACAATTATTTAGTGATTCTTGAAACTTGAAGTCCATTACTATTTGCTTCTGACTTCCAATTGCTTCGATTGTATTATACTCTTGTTCATTAATAGTACGAGTCTGGTTGAAAACCTGATTTTAGAAAGCTAAAAATTTGAATTTTGATTAAATTGTAACTTGATTGTAAGGATTTTCTATGACGACTAACTGAAGTTTGTATATTGTTATTGAAGTAACTCCGTTTATCCTTTTTTAGTAACATATAAAAATCTTACAGGCAGTGCAAGAACTTCGTTAGTGGTGACTATTGGTCCATCTCCTCGCCATAGAGGAGAAACTGCAAGCACCATAATGTTTGGACAAAGAGTAAGGTTCTCAAATCATGTTGCTGTTGCTTTGCCTCAAAAAACTTATTTTAAATCTTTGTGCGATAAATATTACATTCAGAAACACCGATTACCAGTGGTTCTGCTATATAGATTATTTTTTGTCCTAAGAAGCAATTTTTTGCTGGATTTGTCTCCGTTGTAGGCAATGAAGGTGGAGAACATGGTGAAACTAAAGGAAGAATTTGATTATAAAAGCTTGTGCAGGAGGCTTGATATTGAGCTTGATAAGTTAATGGCAGAGAATGAAAGGCAAAGAAAAGATTTTGAAGATGAGATTGAGAGAATAAGGACAGAAGCTGACAGCCAAGTTGCTGAAGTTGAAAAAGGCTACAATAACACTCTTGAGGTGTGCTTTTAGATTTATCAGTCAACCCACTGATACGCAAGTCCTTTATGATATTAACTTAAATTCAGTTGCCTTTAAAGTGGCATTTCCTGTTGTGCTGTAGACTTTTTCTTTTGTCCCTTTGTTATCCTCTAACGAAGGTGATAATAAACAGGAAACAAAATTTAACTTGTAAATTGTAGCGCCTGGACACTAATTGTGAATTTCGATCTAATATTTAGGTCAATCAAGATTTCACAAGTACATGAAGCTTTAAATCTCAATGTTGCACATCACTGATGGTCACATTTGTCAGCTTGTCACAGTTACAAGCTTGCTTTTGGATTCACTATTTGTGATGGTTTTTTTTAATGTAATCATCAGTTACTAAAATTTGACTTCAGACAACAACCAGCCACATGTAACAATCAGGTAAGGTATTGTGTACATTTGGAATTTGGCAATATTGACCTCACATTAACCATATGAAAATTTGTAAGCACAAAAAATTCCATATATGGCTTCACTCAGCAATATTGTCCTGTATCTTCGAGAAGAGGCTTTATTTTAAAGATTTTCATCAAGGTCAAAGAGTTGCAATAAATCCAAATCCTAAAGCAACCTAGTTTTTTAACCCACTCAAAAACCTCCTTGAAGATCCATGTCTCAGCAGCTGAGGGAGAAGTTCCTGTCATGGACACTTGTTCCAGCAATGTGAGGATTAGAACTGCGGATTACAAAATCACATTCATCTTCAGAATAGAGTCCATCCTGTAATCAATCAAAGGGTTCAACTCCCACTTTATCCAAGTGAGATGTGTGATCATTGCTAGGATTATTAAAGGTCTGATTAGTTTAATTGGAAACAGCAGCTACCATTTGTAGTTACAATATGTGAACTCTTACCAGGTTTTATATATTAATTGATAGTACAATCCTTGAAAATTATCTGGACTAATTGCTGGCTCCAGTTTTAGCCTCATTCTTTAACTTGGTGTGGCCTTAAAACTGTCTTATTGACTAGTGAGTCATTCTTCATTTTTCACTTTTTTCTTATGTAGAATGAGAGGCTAAAGTACCAACAAGACAATATGGACTCAATCAAGAAGCTTGAGGAGAAGTGGATGGCTAATGTGAATAGAGCCAGAGTAGAACATCAGAATGCGTGTCTAGAAAAGGCATGTAACAGCAAGGGATATACTAATTTGAATTTCTATCACATTTTTATACAACAATTTCAGATACTGTTGTCTTTGTTATTGGCCTCTGTAATAATTGATTATTGTATACTGTGTGGTAAAAGCTTGGTTAAAGCATATGTAGAATACAAGAAATGCAATTAGTTTGGGGATCAATTAGGAGAATTCATGGTTGACTTGGTAAAAATAAAAATAAATTATCCTGGCTCCATTCAGAAAATACAAAATTGGTAACTCATGTAATGTACAAGTACCACTTGTATCATAAACAATTATTATCCATATTATAGGAGTGATTTCAGATGTCCAACCAATAACCAATGGAATAGTATGATGAATACATTGAATGGTTTGGGAAAGGCATGGAATGAATTGAAAAAAAAAGAAGATGATAGCACAATTTTGTTGGCCAAATTCTTTGTTTACAAGTTTTTAAAAAGTGACAGCCTTGTGATATCATAGTCATACTCTACAATAAAGCTGTGTCTAGTTACTGCATTAACTTATAGTAGATGTTTACTTGTTGGTCAGGATTACTTCATTGGAGAAAATTACCTGTCATATTTGAATTAACAAATGGCTGACAGGCCAAGAAGCTATGATGATTAATGTTATATTTGCGGAGGGTTATTTGGTCTTTCTTTCTTTTTCCTCTAATATTGTTGGAACCATCCCTGACCAAGTCAGCTATACTTCCTCTTGCTCTATGGCTCATATGATATGAATTAACTCATGTCTATTTGCTGGTGCTTTTAATGATTTTTTTAACACTACTCATTCAGCCTCTTGTTCTAATTTGAGTTGCTTGAAGGAACTTGAAAGTAGTCATTCCTTGCTCTCTCTTTCCTTCTTATACTAGTTAATCTCAATTTTCCTCATCTTTGTACTGCAGTGACTTTTGTAGGTGTAGGCTCCTAATTCAACACTCTGACCAATTAGCATGATTGGTGTTGTAGTTGCCACATAAATTCTGCCTTGACCTTAATGACAATTGGTTAAGATTTTTTTTGTTGAAACACATTATCTTTGCTGTTGCCTTCTTTATTATATTGTTTATGAGTCTTTACCTATAATTAATTTATGGTGCATAGGCTCCAACAACATCCAGCTCAGCTGATATTGTCGAAGTCAGACAGTCACTCGAGAATGAAAAGATATTGCGACAATCTACAGAAGAGGTGGTTATGAACCTCAAATGTGAAATATCACACTGGAAAAGATTAGAGGTATGGTTCCTCTTGATATGATTCTTCAGACCTTTCAGTTTCTGATATCTGAACAAATAGTCTTCTGCATGTTTTGCACTTTGTTGGTGTTAGGCAGCTGGCAATTCTGAAATTGTGAAACTTCGCAAGATGCTGGACAGTGAAGCCAATCAGAAACATAAACTTGAAGAAGAAATAGCAATACTGAGAAGTCAGTTGTTGCAGTTAAGTTTTCAAGCTGATGAGGTAGGTGGTTATAAATTAATTTGTTTGCACCATTCAAGTCGATCAACTGAGTTGTTGCATAGACAACTAAAATTCTTGAATGTCCTGATTATAATTATACTGTTATTCTGTCTTCTGATCCATCATGACGTGTGTCACTCTGTAATTGTTGACGTAGGGTACTGAATACATCCTAAATGTTTGGTTATGTCGAGACAGATGTCTGTTGACTGAATGCCAGCATGTCAACCATCTTTTCTCTGTGCTAACAACTTGGCTGCTTTCATTTGACAATCATCAATACATTCACACCAGATTTCTTTTTCTTAGAATTTTATATACCAGGATGTCTGCAATTCCATTTGACATGATAACTTCTTTTTTATTATGTTCTTGTTTAATCCAGCTATTGCTAAGCACTGTTCTCGCATTTTCATTTATTTGAATCAGACAAGTAGGAGTCTTGACAGAGGTGAGTCTGGAAAAGCCTTAACCGGATTTGATTCCCTTGTACCACAAGCTAGGCATCCCCACCTTAGAGATTCAGCAAATGGACCGAAGGCCTCAATTGCTAAACTTTTTGAACAAGGTACTTGTCATTGGCTAATAGTTTTTGATATGGTTGGGTTTGTTGATTTTCTAAATTGGTTCTTCCATATGGCAGTGGGTTTGCAAAAAATATTGTCATTGCTTGAATCAGAAGATCATGATGTTCGAGTTCATGCAGTGAAAGTTGTAGCAAACCTGGCAGCCGAAGGTGAACATTAATTTAGGAATATTTCATAATTTATTCTGCAGTTGTTTTATTATATTAATTGTCCTATTTCTCCTTTTTGGCATCTTTAAACTGCTTTTCTACAAATTAACATGTAGCTGAGTTGAACTTACATAAAAAGGCTCTGCGGTATATGCCCATGGACTGCAATATGCCATGGTCCCAAGTTGTAGATCTGCGGGGTAGATTGGAATCAGCCAAAAAAGTAAAAGAAAATGGAAGGAGAAAAAGAAAAAAAAACTATCACATATCTTGACTGGAATTTCGTTTTTCTTCCTCTATGATTCTTCCCATCTCTCTCACATGTTATGTGGTTTGAATGACATTTGGAGCCTTAATCATATAGTTTCTATCAATATTAATCAATTATGACCTAAGAAATACTTGGAAAAGCGTTTAGTTTAGAATTTGAATCGCTTGGAGAGCAAGATGTGGTTTCGAAGCACGAGGTATGAAGTGCAATGATTCATGGGGAAAAAGAATCCAATCGGGGAATGGGAAAGGATGAGTGCTTTACAATTTACAAGCACAACTGAAAAAATGGGTGAAATGCATCTTCATTTTGAACGACTTAACCTTTTAGTTGGTGGTTTCCTTCCGTAACCTAGTGTCTTTGCTGTCACTTAACACTTAATTAGCTATGTGGATCTTTCTTTTATGGTCTTAAGTAATTGTTTTCTTTGTGTATTTTTTCTTTTATTAATAATGTATCATCTTATAATCAGAAGCAAACCAGGATAAGATTGTAGAAGCTGGTGGTCTTACGTCATTGCTGATGCTTCTAAGAAACTCAGAGGATGAGACTATACGTAGAGTAGCAGCTGGTGCAATTGCCAACCTTGCGATGAATGGTATGTGTATGATGATTAATATGCTGGCAGTGTTTTCTTATGACTGAAACCTTGAATTAAGATCTCCTACTCGGTCAACGTTTTTTACTTCCTCACATGATTGTGGCTACTCCATAATCCTTTTGTCATTGCAGAAACCAACCAAGAGCTCATAATGGCTCAAGGTGGCATTGTCTTGTTATCTATGACTGCTGCTGATGCTGAGGACCCTCAAACACTTCGAATGGTTGCTGGAGCCATTGCTAATCTATGTGGAAACGGTGACACCTTTAACTTCCTTTCAATCTTTAGTCAAGCTGCTAATGCTACTTATATAAATGTTATTGACCACATGATAATTTGGAATTTGAAGCTTGTTATTGTAACTGCATAGAAAGGACGCATAACTAGGCTGTCTTTGTGCATATATTTGATCAAGAATTCCACTTTGTGATATTTTGTTCTTTCAACTTTCTGGAGCAATTGCTCCCATCTTATTGATGGGGTGGACTTGTGACCGTGTTAAAGTATTTATTGTGTCATGATCAATATAGTATCATAAAAATATATGCATATCTGTCTTCAAGAAGCAGCTTACAGTTTCAACTATAGGAGCATATATAAATAATAAATATATCAAATGGTACATATAAAGGTCCCCAAACTTATTACTGTGATCTTCTAAGTTTTCCCATAGGGATGTGTCATTGTGTTCTTGGATATACAATCTTCTGTACTTGTATCTATTTCCTACTTAGAACATCTATATTCTAAGGTTTTCTCCATTCAGAATAACAAGAACAAGCATTACTAATTAGGTCAAAGGATGATATCATATCAATTCCCAATATGACTGCTTAAGATTGACCAATTTTTCTGCTTACACAGAATTTTGGTTTCTGGCATGCTTTTGCTGCTATAATTATATGATTATCCCAATGTAGCTCAGAAAGGTTAAATTTAATTTTCTGACCTCATGTTACCAGGTAGATTCATGTTACCCTATAGTGTATGTATAATGACGTGAAATTCATCTGTAACTGAAGTAAATATGATCTGATACCATACATGAGTCTTCGTAGCATAGGTCTTGGCTGTGTAGATATGGTTGATTTTCTCTGGGTACTTGTTCATATGGACTATTTTCAACATCACCCAAATCTTGCTTACAACAATCTGTTATGTAAAATGAACTATTTATGGTACTTTTTCACTGCTAATCATTAATCATATGATAACCAGATGACCTACCCATTCATTGTCTTCTGAGATTGTTGAGGCTCTTACTGTTTCCTACAGATAAGCTACAGATGAAGCTTAGTGTAGAAGGTGGCATTAAAGCCTTGCTAGGTATGGTTAGGTGTGGGCACCCTGATGTTCTCGCACAAGTTGCACGTGGCATTGCAAACTTTGCAAAATGTGAGTCACGAGCTTCTACTCAAGGTACAGATATTCTTGCTCTACTTGTTTAAATGATACCTTGTTCCTTTTATATTGATGTAATTTTTTTATTTAATTTGAAAGGTTATTATTAGGTGATCTTTATCTTTACTCTCGTTAATATGTAGTGTTTACATTGGTCATAGATCAACGATGAGCGAATTGTTTATTTACATTAACATGTTGTTTAAATAATTTATTGGAAGTTTTAGTAAGTGCCTTCGGCCTCGGATAAGCTTGGAGCATAAACTTGCTGGTTATTTCAGTGTAAAGCAATTAGTCACACTTTGCTTTGCTGCAGGAAATAAGGTGGGTGTATCTCTCTTAATTGAAGATGGAGCTCTTCCATGGATCGTAAAAAATGCCAACCATGATGCTTCACCTATAAGACGCCACATTGAGCTTGCACTGTGCCACTTGGCACAACATGGTAATTTTACTTAATATTCTCAATGTAGTGACTGAAATCCTAGCATCTCTTTTTCCTGATATTATGAACTATTATTTGCAGAAGTCAATGCAAAAGATATGATCAATGAGGGAGCTTTGTGGGAACTGGTTCGCATCTCACGTGATTGTTCACGAGAGGATATTAGAATGCTGGCACACAGAACTCTGATCTCAAGTGCTACTCTCCGGACAGAATTGAGACGATTGCACATTGAATTTTAAGATGCCAAAAGTAGCCTGCCATCTGCACAGTATCTTGGCTTAGGTGTATCTGGTTGTTTGTGAGCTTCATATCTCAGAGCGTTTGTAAAAGAAGATAACAAAGGTTTGCCTAGCATCTGCTTAGTACAAAACCAGTGGCGCATGGAAGTAATTATCATCCTTCAGCCAAAAGAGGTCAAGTTTTTCCTGCCATTGGTTGGTGTCTGTTCAAACTGGTTATGACTTGAGACCCTAAATTCGGATCTGCCCACACTGCAAATGTATTTGTTGAAGGTAAATAGTGTGTAGAAAATAACTGAGGTGGTTTGAGTTAAAGACAACTCTGGACGAGCTATACTCGATCCACCATTCACCTGTATTAATTGATAATTAACCAGTTCACTTGAGATTTTGACACAGTTTGTGTTCATATTTTATCAGTCCAATATTGAAACACATTTGATGATCGACAGAAATGAAAAGCCATCGTATGTTGGAACATCTTTAGTATTGGAACCGTGCTTTGTTGTCTTCTGCTCGGTGTTCAAGATCTTTTATGATTCACTTGTGTATAATGCTAACTAAACTGGTGCATTGCATTACAGGTACTGTGTGATCAAGACACTACCAAGCTGTGGTCAATGAGGTCAAGAAAATCTATCCAAGGTATATGCTCCTTTGACTTTGCAAAACCAATGTAATTGTCTGTTAGTGGGGCATCAACTCCCAACAAAGTGCCCACGGATATTCCAATCAGTAACTAATATTCTGTGGTAGGATTATCGGAGGCATTGACAGATCACACAGACAGGAGAATTCATTCAATATGATATTACAGGTTCAAACTGCAACATGTATGTTGGAATGCCTTTAGGTTTTCACTCACTTTATAATTTTGGATTGTTTATTATTGGCAGGAAGATTTTCAAGTTTTCTTGTTGCATTTTAAAGCTGTAAGGGCTAAAAATTGGATGATAAAACTCTGCATTCAAGTATATTTGTGACAAATCTAAACTCTCTGTTTCTGAAGTAGCTGCAGGAGCAATTGTTTGATATTTCCGTTTATTTAATTAATAGTTCGACCAACAGTATATAGAATTAGGTGGTAAGAGATATGTCCTGCTCTGTTTAGATGAAAAAAAAAGGCAGGAACTTGGCATCAGAAATTTATTATGTAGTTCCACCGATTCCTGCTCTCGATTTACTTGTATCATCTTTTTGAAACAAAGCCTATGTGACTTCCGATGACAAGCAACCTGCCACCTTTTTATGAGAGCTTACCCAACTTTCTCTCACTCTATCCAGTTTGCTCATGCTTGCTACTACCAGCCATCACATCTCACTCTTCGGTCCACTGCTCTGTTGCCGGAAAGCTGAAAAGGAGATCTACAGCTGGTAGCTGCTTGATTGGAAAGCAGCAGCAAATCCTGAGAACAAAGGCTTACTAGATTTGGTTGGGCAAAAAGACCTTCCTTCTGATGTAAGAATGCAAAAATGGTCCTAAAGGCTTGTTTGTTTATCTTTGCAGGTACAGATCATGGAAGTATCAAAGCTTTTGGAGGTGCATGGATTTGGCTTCATGCTTTTGCTCAAAGTTATCTTATGGTAGTGTTTTCCTGCTGTCTTAAAATCTTTAGAATGGTGCAGATTTTAAAGCTTCTCAAAATCTCATTAGTATACTGTACTTCTGTGGCGACCTCGGAGATCTCTTGATGGATCATATGTCCATTGTTGCCATCCACAAGACCCAACTACGTACAGCAGCAGCAGCAAACAGTATGGCACTGTTTCCCACTCATCGATGGCGGGCACCCATCCAAGAGGTGTGGCCGTCCCCTTTCGGTACCACGAAGCACAGATTACTCGCACAACCCGCATGAGAACATTTAATTTGCTGCTGCTTGGAGTTGTCATCTTTGGAAAGCTCATGACATGAGAACTTTCGCTGCTCTGGAGAGACAGAAATGATGACTGAGGAGGCCTCTGTTTTACCTTCCGTCACAGGACTTCAATGCCCACGGTTCACCCTGTACATTGCCAATATGACTTGTGTCAGTCCTATAGCATTGACATCAGGTCAAGAACAACTGCAGAATACAACAGCACTCTCTCTCTCTCTCTCTCCCTCTCTTAATTGAGCCGACAAGGAAATGCTTTTCTGATGACCTTAGAGACATCCCCATTACTGGAAACTGGGTCCAGGGCTCATGGAGCTCGCGTGCCCCTGCAACTCCTTTGGGGAGCATCAGCTCCTGTTGCTAAGGGTTGTGCTGCGCCCAAGCGCAGAAGAAAGGGGAGAGCCGTGTGACCCCACCTATCTGAATCATGGCGCCGAATGAGATCTGTTGCATTCAGTATATTGTATTGCTTCTCATTTTGGTGTCGTGTGTCCACTGCTGACTCTGATATACATCCACGTTGGCAAGATGTACGTCCGCATGCCTACCTGTAACCTACGTGGACGCCATGTGGTCTGCGCTCCATGAGACGTCAACTCCTCCCACGACACAACCTCACTGATCATGCCCTGCTATTATAATTCTCCCTCCATGTTTGCCACACCATGTAAGCATTTGACAGAGGTGATGGAGTGTGTAAAAAGTATCCGACAATGGTTGATCTTGCTGTTAACATGTCGGCATCCGGTCGTGCAGCTGTGCAGCGACTTCGTGGAGTTCCATCACTCGCCAACTACGCTGCGCGTGCCTCTTCTCTAATTCCACCCAAACCCGATTCATCTACCTTGCTTGTGATTGGTGAGAGTCATGGACCCCATGTAGCGACTCTAAACTACTATATCCATAGCTCTTCCTTCACATCAAAAGTATTAGTAATTGACGGGTCGACCGGGTTTTGTTTGGCCGTATCTGAACGATTAGTCACTAATTAAGATCTCATCAAGCAACCCAATCGCATGGAAACGGCAGTAACGACGACCAAACGGCAGAAGCGTGGCCGTTTCAGTAATGCCACGGGCGGCACGGAGCGAGGCGGTCGGACCGGCTGGTGTCGGCTTACGCTGAACCGGGCCAAACCCACGTGGTGGCACGTGAGCGCTCTGTGCCTTCGCCCCAAAGCGAAGCAAAGGTAAAAGGGCGAGGACACGTCCACGTGTCAGCAGCGGTGGGGCCGGCGTGAGCTGGTTCGACCCCGGTCGGAGGTTTAAGGATTAGCTGTCGGTCTGGTCCACACCACGTGACATCTCCGGCCCGGTTTTCCCTTTGGTTCGGGTTCTCGGGGGGCTCTTAAGCGGCGAAGCCACTGGGGCGGCGGGCGATCCGTTGCACCGTGGGAGGGAAGTGCGAGAGAGTGGAGACAAAAAGAGGCGCTTCGATTCGGACAACGGCGGATCCTTCGGACGCTTTCCCTCGTCTCTTGTGCCTTGTCGTGCCCGTCCTCTCGCTGGGATAAAGCCGCGAGAGAGGGATAGGGAGAGAACAGAAGGGTGAGAAGGAGAAGCGGAGGTTGGCTTCTCCTCTGCGGCGAAGGAAGCAGTCATGGAGTGGACGACGTGCTTGAACGAGTACGAGAAGCTCGTCATCAAGATGGACACCCCAAGGTACCTTGTGTCGATCTCAGACGCTTCTTTGTTATCTCGTTGATGAGAGACTGATGGTCATCTTGTCTGTAGGGTCGTCATCGACAACGCCGTCTGCGCCACCGCGACTCTCGTCAAGGTGAGCTGTCGTCTCAAGTTCTCATTCGTGCAATCCAAGAGTTGCTTCTTTAATGGTCTTTAATGGAGATCCACCGACGACAGGTGGATAGCGCGTCGAGGAAGCACGGCGTTCTTCTGGAAGCCATCCAGGTGCTCACCAACCTCAACCTCTCCGTCAAGAAGGCCTACATCTCCTCCGACGGCCGCTGGTTCATGGACGTCTTCCACGTCACCGACCAGTTTGGCCACAAGCTCACCGACGACAGCGTCATCTCCTACCTCGAGCAGGTTCGAAGCTTCTCCCTTCCTCGCTTCGAGAGAAAGAGAGCGGCTAAGAAAAATTCGGATCTTTCCGGCTTATATTTGCAGTCTTTGGCGACGGGGAACCCGGAAATCGGCACGTCGCATGTCCGCGAAGGGCTCACGGCCATGGAACTGATGGGGACCGACCGCCCAGGCCTGCTCTCCGAGGTCTTCGCCGTGCTCGCTGACCTCCGATGCGGCGTGGTGGAGGCCACGGTGTGGACGCACAACGGCCGCATCGCGTGCCTCCTCTTCGTCAAGGACGATCTCTCCGGCTCGACCGTCGAGGACGCCCACAGGATCCGCCGCATCGAGGCCCGCCTCCGCCAAGTCCTCAAGAGCGACCACGACGTCCGAGGAGCCAAGGCCGTGGTCGCCACCACGTCCGTCACCCACCCCGACCGCCGCCTCCACCAACTGATGCTCGCCGACCGCTACCACGGGCACACCTCTCCGTCATCCTCCGTCTCCGTCCAGAACTGCGTCGAGCGGCGCTACTCCGTCGTCAGCGTGCAGTGTCGTGACCGGCCGAAGCTTCTGTTTGACGTCGTGTGCACGCTGACGGAAATGGAGTATGTAGTGTTCCACGGCACCGTCGACACCGACGGAGATTTAGCTCATCAGGTTCGATCTTTCCTCGCGTTAAATGGGATGAAATCTTCCATCATTTCGATTCTTTCAGCTCTAATCTCTCATTCTCATCTCTTCAGGAGTTCTACGTAAGGCACAACGATGGAACCCCCATCAGCTCGGAAGCAGAGAAGCAGCGAGTGATCCAAAGCCTGAAAGCAGCCATCGAGAGGAGAACATCCGAGGTAAATAACCCAACAATCTGCAGTAATCCACTTCCTCCCGAAGGATTAAAGATTCAGAGTCGGTGCTCGACGATGAACAGGGCACAAGACTGGAGCTTTACATGGAGGACCGGCCGGGGCTCCTCTCCGACGTGACCCGGACGTTCCGAGAGAACGGGCTTCTGGTGACGAGAGCAGAGGTGGCGACGAAAGCCGGCATGGCGTCGAACGTGTTCTACGTGAGTGACGCCGGCGGGGAAACGGCGGACCCCAAGGCCATCGAAGCCGTCCGGCGGCGGATTGGCCTGGAGCGCCTCATGGTGAAGGAGGAGCAACGCCCAAGGTTCCAATCCAAGGAGTCAGCTGACGGTGACGAGGCACAGAGTGGCGTGGGCATCGGACTGTTCTACTTAGGTAGTTTAGTGAAGAGAAATCTGTACAATCTGGGGTTGATCAAGTCATGTTCTTAGCTTCCTCGTCTTCCTCTGCTTCTGTGTCTGATGGGCCACCACTGCATGACAGAAGGTGGGGGAGAGGGAGTGAGACAACGGAGAGCACAGCAACGGGGCCGTGCATTGTGACAGAGAGGAGAGCAGAGAGATGGTGATGGTGTTGTTGTTGTTGTTGTTGTTGCTGCTGCTGCTGTTTGTTATGGTTTATGGTTTATTGCACACACATCTTTTACGTGCTGTGTGCATTGATGGTTAGTGCTGATGTTTGACAACATTCGAGAGTTCGATTAGCTTTCTTCCTCCTTTGGAAAGCTGATTGTTATAGTTTTCTTGATATTAATTAAATTTTCTATTAGCATCGATTTGGATTGTCAATTCCAGATTAATAAAGTTGAATCAATATAATTTCTTTTTTTCTAAAGAAGATATAAAGTTTAACTCGTAAAAAGGGTTCGATTGTTGAATCTTATGGTAAAAGTTCTCTGATATTTAAGTCAATATTTATTTAAAAACATATAAAACCTTTCAGGATTCGGAGATTCGAAGGAATTCTTATAGAAGATTAAAGAATATTTCCTTTAGATCGTTGTGATATGGTATATCTATTTGACATATTATCATTTTTTAGTCGATAAATGTCATCTTAATTGCCTCAATATTACGTTTTGAAGTAAGGCCTTATCTGTACTCGAGTGCAATGGTCATCTTTGAACCTCAAGCGCTTTGTCCAATTAGATATTTTTGTTATGATCATATGCATCAAGTTAAGGAAATGCTTTACCCAGTTGGAGTGTATCAGATATTTTAGATTTCTTATCTCTTGGGCAGATGCATCATCATGTATAAGGAGAAGCAAATGCTTTGCTTCTTATGATACATTCGATGTGTTATGAATGTTCATCTATTGGACGAATGCATGAGACGTAGGGAGATATTTTGCTCGAGTGGGGTGCATTGATTTCTCTGCATGTATTATGTCTTTGGAGGATGTATCAGTTCTAAATGTTTTATATCAACATATCATATGCTTTGATCCTAACAGATATATGGATGTACTTACTCGATTATGATACATGGGGGTATTGTAAATGCTTTTCGTAGACGTATCGGAGGAAAATAATCGATCGACACATAAGGCATAGTCAAATCCTTGTCTTTTTAGTAGATGCATAGAGTATTTAGATTGTAATATGATTTTCTAACACTTATCATTTAATCTTATTCAAACAATCATGAAGATGATAAATTTTTTAGACAATATATGATTTGATGAATATTTATAATTTAACTATATTAATAAATTTTAACGTAAGGTATCCTCGATATATGTAAAGTTGATGATGGCATAGGGTCAACTGTTGATATGATCGACCTATTATTTCTCGTAATCAAGAGAATGAAAGTTCAAAAAAAGATTGATGGTCAGAAAATCTTATAAACTTATATTCGACAATACTCCATCGTGAATTAGATAATAAATAAATAAAAAGGAGACTAAGGAGATATGAAAGATGTTAGTGTAAACACTTTTAAGCCGTGGCCTCGGGGTCGACGTAGCTCGGTTTGGGTCTGGAAGACGGGGAATCTCCCGAGGGAGGAGCTCCTCGGGACAGGCGGGACTCGACGGTTTCTTCCGAGAAGAGGCTCTTCGCCTGTGCGCCCGATGAGAGCGCTTCTTCCTCGTACCTGCACACAGGTCGGGTCGGAAGCTCGGCCCGACCCCTCCGACGATCAAGTCAGTGATGTGGAGTGAGGATTTCAGATGAAAAAAGGTTTTTGTGTCGGTCCCCTCCCCCTTTTCCTTTAGGACTCGAGGGTATTTTATGTAAGTTTAAGGTTACCTGACGGGCCTGTCGACGGGGGCAGGATCGTACCTCTGATGGCGTCTGACATGGCCGTTGGCGTTGCGTAGAGAACCGAACTGCCGCAGGATATGAGCAAACCTCGGTCGTCGTGTTTCTCCACCTCGACCAAGCATGCCGGGTCAGACGACGATGGGATCGTTGTCTGAGAGTGGGTGACGTCAGCGCACATCGCGTCGACATTATTACCCTCTTTTGGGGTAGAGCGTCATCTAGGCGTGGCTGACGTCGTGGCACGTCACGTCGCCGTTATTACCCTTATCAAAAGATTAAATGACTTGAGATATCATGTTGATGTCATGTTGATTCAATAACTTATATTCTTTAGATATCATTTTGATATAATACAACTATTTCATTTCTTTTGGCTGTCAACTATTTCATTTTTTTTCACTTTAAAAGAAAAAAGGTTTTTCTTTTGGGAACATTTTTGATGATATTTCTCACAATTTGTCTGCTCTGCTAGGGTTTCAGCTGGAGTTTGCAGCAGAATCTATGTACTTCCAATGTGATACTTGTTGGCATTTGATGCCTCCATTAATTGTGCCACTGGAGACCCCCCAGGAAGACATCAACCTTACCCTTTTCTTTGATCCAGGACAAAAAGGAATCCTCAGCTCTTGTGGCAACAGCATCTACCATCTCATTGGTTGATTTGATCTTGGTAGGACATTACATCCCAAAATGCTCATTTGATCTGCTTGTCATTACCTCCTCCTTCTGCCCCACTCCCAGAAGTGGCCGCCGCTGTTCATCTTACAGCATTGGTCGGCGAACAAAATGGCTGCTGCCGCACCCAAACCCGTTGACCTCTCCTCATCACTGTCGTCTTACTCCTCTCCACGTTGCTTCTTTGCTCTGCCCAACACAAACGTAGCAGCACATGAAGACAAGCTAATTGCATCTACTTGCACGCATGAGCAGCGCCGGCGTCTCCATTGCATGGACTGACGTGCCGCGAGCCCCGCCGGCAGCTGTGTTGTTCTTCGTCCGCACTCGCCCTCTTTCTCTCTCTCTCGCCTTTTGATGCCCACCCACCATCTTTTCGCTGCTGCTCCGCGCTAAACGATGCGGCTCGTTTGAGCTCGGCCGAGCTTTCACTCCAAGCCGGGTTTAGAGCACCGTGTGGTAGTCATGCTCGAGGCACATGCGTTCCCCTCGAGGAGCTCACCATCTATCTCTTCAACCAGTAGTTTATGTTTCCTGTGCGGGTTGGTAGGCACACATCAAGTAGCAGTAGATTAGTGATAGATCATGTCATATATGTTGGGGAATAGAACAAAGTGTCCTCGCATGCATGCAACTACTTAGCAAGTACCGGAAATGTGCCTTTGAATCTGATTCCACCTCCCATGAGGAGGGAGAGATGTCGCCATGCAAGTGTTTCCTTAAAGCATGCTTTGGATACTCAAGAAGAAGTGTCCTGCATGCAATTGGGCACTCGGTGGAGTGTGTTCCTTAAAGGTGTCTTTTCGAAGGTGGAAGAACAAAAGCCAGATCATCCATCTATCTCCCTCCACGGAGTAGGAATCTTCCCGGGCAGCTTCTTGGATTCATTCTCCATCAGCTAGCATGAAGCCTAATGCTCTAACATGCATGCAGATGCAGCCTTTTTGTCGTGAAGGTTGTCCTCAGTCCATGGTTGCTACTGACCGAGAACATATAGATTCCAGTACTAATCGTGGCATTCGAGGATAATATCGTTGCCATGCTCAGAGACAGATTACAGTCACAAACATGTTCTCCCAAGTAGCTGATGATCCAAGTGGAAGACAACATACCATTGATGTCGTACAAGATTTATCATGGATGCTTCAGTTTTTGACTCGATCTAACTAAATATGGTCAACCGAGCTGTCAATTCCTTGTGCTATAGTCAAAACTGACTCGTTCTTTGCTCATGGAATCACTGTCGTACAGACACTTTCCATGCAACGCTTGTCGTCTGCTACTTATGAGAAGTCGAAGCTCTCTCTCTCTCTCTCTCTCTCTCTCTCCCCATCAAATGAATCTGTCTGTCTGTCCATCTCAATCCTCCATCAACAGTAAGTTACAGTCAAAAGGAAGAGCAGAAGAAGAAACCTCGCTTACTGTGTTGTATGAGACGGAGATCTCTCTCTGTGAAAACATTGTTTAGTCATGGCCTGCTCTCCTCCTTTTGACCACCGACCAGCTCGTCGAAGACCACCCCCAGCTTTCCCAACCTCGCTTTGGCTCGCCCAAAACCTTTCTTCCATCGACGGCGATTTAAGATCAACTTCTTTTGACCGAATAAATGATATCAACGCGAACACAAATATCAAAGACCATTTAACGTTTATATCCATAAATCTTCTCCTGAAACAAAACGCTCGGATCAGTGGCACCGATGTGAATCTTCTGAACGACAATGGCATTTCAGTATGATGATATTAAAATCGGATAACGACAAAAGAAGCAGGTCGCTGGTGAGTGACAGCGGAGTCTCCGACGGTCGCCTCGCAGCTTTAATACAATAAATTAAACCCCATAAATATAAAAAAAGCAATTTCCTATTCCAATTATACCCTTATCTTTCCTTTAAATACGATACCATTTTTATCTACTTAATTATTCTTTCCATATTTTATCACCATCGTCATCATTATTTTTCTTGCACTACATTTATAATAATGGTGTAATAATATTAATATTAATTCCGGCCTTTCTCTTTCCCATTTCTTGCACTGTTCTGTGTTCGTCTTCTCTCTGGTGAGGACGGCCGCGGCGGAGTCGGCAGCAGTCTCCTGGACGAGAAGAAATAAGGCCGGGAAGAATTGCTAGGAGAAAACGTTTCGAGATTTTTTTTTTGTTTTTTGTTTTTGTTTTTTTGTTTTTGGAATTTGTTGCGGCAGAGCTGTTGGAGGTGAATTGTAATGGCGAGAGCTTGAGGAAACCCTGGCGATCGGGTGTCCGGCGGGCGAAGAATCTCCTTCCGGCCTCTGATCCGGCGGTGCGGGGTGCTTGCCTATGCATGGAGGGGACGGAAGGACGGGTGCCGTCTCCGGGGCTGGCGGTGGCGGTGGCGGCGACGACGGCGGAGGGGAGTAGGAGTTTCCAGCCTCCGCCGGCTGCGCTGGCGGTAGGTGTGGTGGGGGAGGAAAAGCCTGCTGGCGAGGCTGGCGGAATGGCGGCGCCGGTGGCTCCGCTTGCCGGATTGGTGGTGGGGCCGGCTGGGGTGGGGGTGGAGGGGACGGTGAAGAAGAAGAGGGGGAGGCCGAGGAAGTACGGGCCGGACGGGAGCCTGCTGCGGCCGCTGAACCCGATGCCGATCTCGGCCTCTGCGCCGACCGGCCTCGAGTACACGTCGGTGGCCGCGGTGGGGGCTGCGATGAAGCGGGGTAGAGGACGGCCACTGGGTTCGGTCAGCAAGTCACCCACGTACGGATTCGAGTTGGAGGACCCTTTAGGTAACCTCCTCATCATCTCTTCTCCTCGCCCGTTTCCTTCTCGCTCTTTTAACAGCTTCTAACGAGTCTGAAATCAAGGAGACTGTTTTGCTCAATCATCGATGAGATTTGCATTCGAGATCTAGTGGATTACATTTTTTAGCTGAATTTTTCTTCTTTTTTGTTGTTGTTGTTGTTGGTGATGATGAGGCTGTCGAAACCCCAAAAATCATCTTTTTGTGGCTCTGTCTCTATCTGTGTCTCTGCTGCTTTTCATCAGAGCTCAGTGTTGGTGGTAGCTGTCAACTTGGAGTTCAAGAAACGAGTCCGTAAGTTGTGTCAGGGGGTCAGTGGACGATGATCCCTATCTGCAGATATGATAAGGTAGAGGGGTATCGGATCTGATGGTGAAAGCGAAATGTGTGGGGTTGGATTGGATTATTCTCCGACTGAAGAAGTTGTGTGGAGAACATTTTACCGGATAAGAACATTAGTTGCCTACTTTGGTTGGCTGGAGTCAATTTTAGCGCTGGCAACAGATCCTCACTGTCCATTATTGCTTGTGGTAAAACTTGGTAAACCCGCGGCACGATTAGTTGGAATCTCATAACAACTGGACAAATTGCAATGGAGGTTGCGGGCTACATCGTCGTCGTCGGTCGATTTGCTTCCGGGGAGATCCCAGTATAGCAAAGTCTTTGTTTGGACTCAACTATGGTTAGGCCACATTTATCGTTCACTGTAGTATATCTAATTGTTGGAATCCTATTGACACAGGAGAGATGGTAGCATGCTCTGCTGGTGCTAATTTCACACCTCATGTTATCACTGTTCCTGCTGGCGAGGTAATTGCTTCCTTGAACCTTAAATTACTTTTCTTATCGTGAATTATTATTGTCAAATATAAATGCAAATGTTCATCATGGTTGATGTAGCTGTTATTTAGCTCTTTGGTGTGATCCAAGTAGCTGCAAAGCGGAAAGGTCTTTGTGTTGCAATGTTCTCGTTTGGTCCTTTGGTCATCGTCGCCTTCCCTTGGTTATATTTTGTCCAACCTCCACTTGAAAACTTTGTGACAATTTGCTTTCTTGGTTGTTCGGCATTTTATACTTGGGTCACTTTTGCAACTTTGTAGATTTCTTTCGTGCAGTGGCTGGCTTGTGAAGTTTGAGCTTAAATCTGTGGGTAGCTTATAAAGTTTGAGCTTATTGTGTTCATCGGTCGCCAAAACTTGGATGTTTACAGAAACTTAGTTTGTTTTAGGAAGTTATAAAATGATTACATTGCCAAAAAGATCCTCTCATGGAGTTGTCATTATGCTTGACGCATATATTATATGCTGAAGCACTTGGTTTTTCTAATTTACATCATATTGACAATCTATTACTGCAGGAACCAAATCATTAGGATGTATAGAACGATAAGAAAGACTCAAATTGTACGTAAGCTAACAGAAAATTGCTACATAAGCTTCTGAACTTTTATTGAAACGATGTTGCTTCTCAAGAGACTATTCCGTAGCTGGTTCATCTGTTTTGTATGCAACAGGGTTCTGATTACCCAAATTTTCTATCCCAAAAAATGAATTGAAGACATTACTGCTTTTTTATTCTTTCATAAATAAACCAGAAAAAAACTTAAGTGAAGAGTTTTTTTAAATTGAAATTGACAAAGTTGCATATCCTACCCTTGTCATATGTTGCTTTTTTGGTCCTTAAATTTATCTTAAAAAAATCTTCATTGAACACATTTCTTTTTATGTTTGTTATTATTTGCAGGATGTTACTATGAAGATCATATCATTTTCACAACAAGGGCCTCGAGCTATTTGTATCTTATCTGCTAATGGTGTTATCTCAAACGTTACGCTTCGTCAGCCTGATTCAAGTGGTGGTACATTAACTTATGAGGTCTGTATATCTCTTCATGTGGAAGGAAGTGTAGGATTCAAGTACATTTGCTTGTTAAGTAGAAAAAAATAGTTTTAAATCAATAAAGATGAAACTAAATTAGTTTTGAATATTAATAAGCACATATTCATGCAAAAATATTGTGTGGCAAACATTGAAGGTTAAAGGACTTTACATCTATTGGCTGATTGGGCTGTTTGTGCCATTGAGATTAAGTGCACTTATGAACAGTTTATCAATTCTTAACTCTTCCTAAATTTTGGGGGAAATGTGGGACTTTGTGTCAATTAAGCTTTAAGGAGCAAGGCCTTCTTTCTCTGCTTTTCCAATAATTTGGAGTTATGCATCGTTGGGCCTTCTCCATCTTGAGATATGATCTGTGGCATAATCATGTTTAGAATATCATTCTGTTCCATTAACTTGAACTAAGTTTTGGCAGTAACATGGCTCCACAGATTATAATTTGACTTAAATTGAAGCATTGACTTGAATATAGCATGGCTCCGCAGATTATAATTTAACATAAATCGAATCATCAAAGAGATTAGATTGCAGGCATTTAGATCAGGTGAACCATATTGAATGGTTAGGATGCTGAACATATTTGTAGAGAACTGATTTGATATTGGGCGATGTTAATTAATTGCATCATAGTAGTTTAACTTTTAGTCAAAATTTGAAGGAAAAAAAACACGAATGCAAGTTGACTTTGATGGAGTTTATTACTAATGCTTTTAGCAGTAAAGTGGGAGTAAAATACTTATCAGCTATAGATTGGGATGTGCAACATCTCTGGGGTCGTGTGGGTGTATTAGATGTTGTGCTTAGTCTTGCCCGCTTTGTATCAGGGCCGTTTTGAACTGCTCTCTTTATCTGGATCATTTATGCCAACCGAAAATGGAGGAACAAGAAGCCGATCAGGTGGCCTGAGTGTTTCTTTGGCAAGTCCTGACGGTCGAGTTGTTGGAGGTGGAGTCGCTGGCTCACTGGTGGCTGCGAGTCCGGTGCAGGTAATAGTGCTCAAACCTACACATTCTCATGATGTAAAATCTTCTCATTTGGATACCTGAGTTATTCTTTTTGGCTGAAAAATATTTTCTCTTTTAATTGAACTTCTTCGACTCTAGTTTCTTTTGCGATGAAACCGATCAAGTACATCTAAGTATCTGCCTTGGCTTGTTAAAACTCTTTTTAACGACATTTACTCCCCCTTAGTTTTCACCCATACTTGTTCTATATTTCTCACGTAAAGTTATGGATGCAAAACTTATTTATTCAAACATCAGCACTTAGTTTACGTGCCATTCTATGTTAGGTTGTGGTAGGAAGTTTCTTGCCGAGCTACAAGATGGAGCAGAAAATAAAGAAGCCAAGACTTGAAACTGGATCAGCATCGACACCGACATCTGCAATTCAACGTTCAAACACAACTATGGAGGAACCTTTGGCTAGTGGCCAAGGTCAGCAGAGTTCAGCAACCATGAATCCAAATCCTTTAACTGCATCCCCTTTCAGTGAAGAAAATTGGTCTGCATCCCTACAGCCGGCACCGGGAGCCACAAACACGATGGACATAAACACAAGTTTGCCCGGTGGGTGAAGTTACACTAGAGTCTCTCTCGCATTTGTGAGTATGTTCGCTTCACCTTCTAGGTTTTCGGATCGAACCCAAGTGGTCGTGTCGTTCAAGCTCCATCCTTGTGATTGCAAGTTTGAGGTCCGAACACATGTATTGTTATCATTCATTTGAGTAGACTTATATGGTTTGTTATATGGATTTCGTAGGGTTTTGCCATCCAATTTAGTTGATGTTCAGCATTGTAACACCTGCTTTGTATCTGATGGGAGTCAGTTTCATTCATGGCTTGATACTTTCCAACAAATTTTATAGAAGTAGAAGTTTGGTTTAGTAGCATGTGAATATCTCTACATATATATTTGCATATATCTACTGGTCTATGTGGATGATATTATCATCATTAGCAATTTTTTTATTGAGATCAAGTAATTTCTTAAATAATTGGTAGTTCAATTCTCTATCAAAGACATAAACCTTAAGTTATTTTCTGGAAGTGAAAGCAATGTTCAAATTTTATGATAGTAGCCCTATTACGGATCTCACATAATATCGACAAGTACTTGGTTCTTTCTAATATTTATCTCTAATATGTTTAGACATTAAATTTACAATCAACAAATTATCATAATTCATACATCGACCCTCTACTTCATTTTCATACCATCATTGATATTGATTGGATCATGTTCTTTCAAGCATCGATTTGTAGCTCACCTATGAACTTGCTTATCGTTGCAATCATTGTTGGATATTTTATGCGATTTTATAAAGCAATATTTTTTAAAAGAAATCTATGTTTTTAGATTTTTTTTGAAAATATCTTTCATTTTCAGAATTATCTAATGGCATCATATATATATATATATATATATATATATATATATATATATATATATATATATATATATATATATATATATATATTCTATGGATCCGTCCAGAGAATAAATTGGTTCAGTAATAATATTTTTATACTTCTAACAATATCAAAAAAATATTATAGCATAATACAAAATTATTATGTCATGATATTTTTTTATTATTGTTGAAAACTCTGTAACACAATGTAAAAATACTGTGTTTATAATGTTTTTATAAAATCTGTATAAGCATACTATATATTGTAATATATTTGTATTACGTTGTAATGTTTCTTGGTGTTACTAAAAACAGTGTAAAAACTTTGTAATTGGATAGATACACCCAATGGATTTGTCTATAAGAAAAGGAATATGTGAAGTATTGAGTATTTCATGTATTATGTAAAACAAAAAAACACTGTTAGGAAGTTCTGAAAATAAGATTATTTTTCGAAAAAAAAAATTGATTAGAAATTGGTCCGTTCTAGTAGTTATGTTTTGTTTTTTGGGGGGCCCTCTTCATTTTCCGGTGAGGATGTGGTAACTACACTGGAAGGTCTACCGACACTTCCGTTATGGTCACGGCAGGTGAGAATAAGAATCCGGTTTCTGGACGATTTGACGCCATTTTAATTTTTTTTGCGCTTGTTTGTGATCCGGATGACGTGCGGTAAGTTCACCAAAGAGTATGCTGGTACGCTCCTGTTATATGGACGGCGAGTGAGAATAAGAGGGGAGTGCTTGGGCACTTTGGAAGACCTTTAACGCGCAACCGACTCGTGGTATTCTCACTAGGGAGTCTCGGGAACTTCATCCGCAGATGCAGATGGTGGGAGACGGAGAATTTGTTCGAGCATTCGAAGAGGTTAAGCTTCGGTGACTCTGCCATCGACAAAAATAATGACGAGAAATAGTATATGGTTTATCATTACAGTAAGGTCATGACGATAATATTATTATAAGAGTGAAATCTCGGTATGATAATAAGACTATGTATTTGTAAGGGTATAATACACATGTCATCAGATGGAATGTTATATATATATATATATATATATATTTATTTATTTATATATGTATGTATGTATGTTTGTATGTATATATATATATATATATATATATATATATATATATATATATATATATATGTATATATGTATGTATGTATATATATATATATATGTATATATATATTTATATATGTATGTATGTATGTTTGTATGTATGTATATATATATATATATATATATATATATATATATATATATATATATATATATATATATATATATATATATATATATATATATATATATATCCATGGTTGTCAGATCCATCTTCACTCGATACTCAATTTTTCTGTTTAATTATTTTTTTTTTCTTAAAAAAATAATTTTGGTCCATTCAAATCAAACTTTGTTTAGATGATTAAAATATCATGTTGAAAAATGATTGAAAAATAATATTCAAATTAGAAACCTCAGATTTGTTATTTGGAGATGCATTTGATCATTTAATTTTTTTTATATTATTTTTCTGATCGATTCAGTTCAGAACTGTCTGATTCAATTTAGAATGATTCATTCAATTAGATTCTGATTCAAACCGAACCATAGTCTAATAATCTACATCTATCATTCTCACAGTCATCATTGTGCTAAACTCTCATTTAATAGCAAGATAATACTGCGGTTACAAGATTTTCTTCAGATCAGATAGATACAAGAAGCACTTGCACACGATTGCAAGGTAGCATCATAGATGGCTTTCCGATTACAGCACGGTTAATAACTAGACATACTCTACTAAGTCTACAAGATCGTCTTCAGACCAGACATACAAGATTTACTGGCACATGAAAAAGATTATTCTGCCTATGGACAATCCTCAGAGTCCCTCAATAACACAGATGGAAGCACTATACAATGTACATTTGTATCCGACTTCTCATGGAGCGGCCACATTTTCCACAGCAAGAGGAGCTACTTCCTCGCCGTCGATACCAGGTTCACTATTTGCAGCCCCTAGACTCAGGAGAAATTGCTCCCACTTCTTGGCAGGTCCCTGTGACAGGCGATCGATTGACACCCGAATCACGTAAGTTGCGAAGAAACACATGGAGTGCAGCATATAAATCTTAGGAGAAATGGATGTTTTTGTAGCTCACCTTCCAGGAGAGATCTTGGGCCATGCAGCTCTGGATCATCTCTGCAAAAGCAGGTGTTCCATAGACCTTGAGGGCCCTTTTCACAGTTTTCACAACTTTTTGTACATCAGCTTTGTCGACAACAGCACACTGGAAGAAGCGGATCGAGTAAGAATCATGTCAATGCATCAACATGATGATTCACTCGGGAAGAGTTTCCTTACCTCCACACTGAAGGGACCCATGTGGAAGCCAGTGCAACCTTCTTTGACGGTGTCAACTAGTCCACCAGTTGTGGAACACATGGGAGGCTGCACCAAATTTTAACAACCATCAAGGTTTTCACTTATGTAGAAGCAGTCAAGACCATTATTTTCTAGTCAATACAATTTCTGGAAGTTCAAGTTGTTCAACAGGATACTAATCATCATGTTACTGAAGCCTGGTAAAGGATGCAAAATGTCATGATATGGTGCCATTCTAGAACTGAAATAAAGACTACTCCGTGCCATCATATGATTCAAGACACCAGGACAAGGAAATGACCGATGAACCATAATAAAAATGAGTCGGGACATGGTCCTTTATAAATTTCTACCTAGTCAACACCTAAATATGTCATTTAGATATTGCTCTAAGTTTATGCCAAAACCTGAAAAAAATTCAAGCGACAAGCCTGAGAAAAGTAGAACATTCTAACTCGAAAGAAACAGATAGGACTATCATGCTAACACAGATAAAACGAGAAGCTCATTGATCAAAAAGGATAAAGTCAATCCGGGTCCATTGAACTACTGGTTGCTAAAAGATGTAGACATTTATGGCAGGCATAACAATGAAGTCGATGAATGCGATAATACTAACGAAGAAGAGGTAACGTACAATTCCATATTGCATGGCCTGGAGCTGAATAAGACCACATGGTTCAAATCTACTTGTAACAGCGAGGATATCTGCTCCAGCCATGATTCCATGAGCCAAAGGAACATTGAACTTCAGATGTGCTCTGACTTTGTCTGGAAACATTGTTTCAAGTAATGCAAGCTGACGCTCCAGCTTCTTCTTACCAGTACCCTGCACATGTGGTTAATTAGTATTCCTGTGCTGATATGTAGTGAGATATGAAAGGCTACTGATCATGGAGCTCATTACTTACAAGCACTACTACTTGAACATCCTCATCAATGAATTCTGGAATTGCTGAAGCTAGAATGTCTGATCCTTTCTGCTCTTCTAGTCTTCCAATGAAGGCTATAACAGGGATATTTGGGTCAACAGGCAGCCCAACCTCGGCTTGCAAAGCTTCCTTATTGAGAGGTTTTGCATCCATTACCTGTAACTTCCTTGGTGAGTTTGATGTAAAAATTAAAATTAAGGCAAAAACAACTCCATTGAAAATGCTCACTGTTGTTGCATCGTAATTTGCAGATATATATTTGTCTGTTGATGGATTCCACTCATTGGTGTCCATCCCATTTACTATCCCAGTGATGCCTGTCATGCGCAGGATATTGTCCAACTCAACACCCTTCTCTACACCTGAGACAAGCTCTTGGGCATAATATGGGCTTACAGTCAGGACCCTATCTGATTCTATTATTCCAGCCTTCATCCAATTAATTTTCCTTCCTTTCACAGGTTTGTCATATCTGCAAATAAAATGTATCTTGTGAATTTTGCATGCAAATAGAAATTTTATTATCAATAATAAGTTATGACATCAAAAAAATGAAGAGCATACCCATCAATGAAATCAAAAGAAGACTTAAATTTATCAGGAAGATTAAGTCGTGCAAAATCTGAGTAGGCAAATCGGCCCTGGTAAGCGATATTATGAATGCAAAATGCAACCTGAAACCAATTAAAACCATTGCTCCATCAATCAATCACCTACATTATAAATAATTCCTAATAACGAAAGAAAATGACCAATTTTAGTGGAGACATACCTTAGCATTCTTGTAAATGCCATGTGATTGGTACATAGTCTTTAGGTAGCATGGTAGAAGGGCAGTGTGCCAATCATTGGCAATAAACACAACATCTTCCCCTGGAAGAAAGAAATAACGAAAAATCATTGGTAGATTTAATCAATAGAATAGGTTTATTCACAAAGATTGTGCATACCATATGGTCCAGAATGGTATTTACTGTTGTTGAAATGTAGAACTCTTGGAGCTTCCAGAGCTGCCTGTAAAAGTTATATACAGTTTGGTAAAAACCATCATAGGTAGAAATTTTAACTTCACAAGCTTTCAGTAGAATTTCCATGTGGCAGATAATGTTGAACATGAAAGCATAAGCCCCTTGGCAGATTCAGGTCCCCAAATAAAATACTACTATCATTGAATAGGTCTAAACAGAATTAGTTACTGTTGCAGATGACTCATCATCCTAAGGTATGGTTTATATATTGATGTAAACATAGCAGATAAGTTCATGAAAGAAAACTTTTCTTTAAAATAATTTAAGCTAAAAGGTGAAGCTACTCATGGGTCACTTGGCACATGTGATTCCGCTGAAGTTGCACTCAGAAGTGAAGCAGAGTAAACTATTGCTAATCCCTATGATTGGTGGGCAGAAATAAAGATATTCCTGATCCAGGACATAACAAAATCTGTCACTGGCATCTATAACGATCACTAACCTGGCACAAAAGGCTGAACCTCAGCTGGTTGTCTTCAAAATCTGTTCCGGTCACGGGACCATATATCTTTCCTCCAGTTTTGCCCCAAACCTTTGGCATGTAGATGGTCAGTAGGCTTTGTGCCACTTGAAAGTTTGATAAAAATAGTTGACATTATTGATAAACAAGAAGATTATTCCAGGTTAGATAAAAGAAAACCTTCTCAAGAAACATTGGATGGTCAACAAAGACCCGATCGACTCCCCTTTTGTAGCAGTGGAAGAACCGAACAGTTTCAGTTCTATCCCCAACTTTTAGCTGCATATAGGAATAGAATTAGAGCACAATGACCCAAAAGATAGGAAAATACGTTACCTAACTAGTGCAGCAGTTAAGCTAGCATACCTCAACCAAGACACCAGTATCCCACCCATCTTTGTATTGATCGTATCGTGGTGCTACAGTCATAACCCTGTGTCCATTTGCCTGCACAAAGATCAGAACAAAAGAATCTAGTCAATATATATTCACGCCAACAAATTATTAATCAGGCTATCAGATTAATGAATGCATGAGGTGATAATGCTGCATAGAGGTATAGCAACTGAGTACCGCCATGGCTGGTGGCAACCCTCCAAGAACATCACCAAGGCCCCCAGTTTTGCTCCATGGAGCCACCTCAGCACCAACAAACACCAAGTTCATTCCACTTCCACAGACAACAATAGCCCAGGGCCTATGGCTAGCATGACGAGTGCCCCTCCTAGCTTGCCTAGAAGTTCCTTTGGCATTCAACTGCATCTGACGTGAATCCACAACATTCCGGGTTCTTAGACCTTCATAGGTAGTGGCATGGGTACTCAAGTACGGAACCCTTCTGCTCTGGAAAGTCATTGCCTCAGAATCAAAAGCTCCACCATAGCTGGAGCATGAGGTCCTCGAGATGAAGCGTGACGCCATCACAGCAGCCATTGGAACACGCACACTGCAATCAATTGAAATGCTTAGTAAAGACCAAAAGGTGAAAGAACGGAAAAGAAAAGAACACAAATTATCCAAATTATATTAAAAAGCCTCCACCTTTATTTGCATTATTTGATTAATTATTAATGTTCTTCATACAAATACTACCCCAGGATAGTTCAAATTGTATTTGACAAAGCGGAAATTATTTCTGTGAATTTAGTGTGAAGATCCATGGAGTAACTCAACTACCATCAACATTATCTACACCTTCATTCAACAATACAAGTGGGTAAAAAAAAAGGTGCTTTACCCTCAAATTTCGCATTTTACATGAATACTATCACTATGGAAATGAACTTACAAGCTTTTTATAGTACCACAAAACCCACTTTTTTTTTTCAATTAATTCAAACTATATATATTATAGTGACAAATTTATGCAGTATAATTAGCAGAATTAGACTTAACAGACACGAAGCTCTGGAAAAATCGGCATTTTTGTGTAGCAATCTACCCATTCTTGTGTACAATAATCATTTGATTAGAAATATCCCAAATCCATAAGTTGGTTCAGTTGCTACTCTGCTGCAGATGGTTATTCCCTGTCCCAGTCTCCGATAGATCCAACAAGAAAAAGGATTATTTCAAGACAATCGATGGTGACTTATGGAAGAATCTTAAAAGGAAGCAGAAAAAAAAAGCGAAGCTAAATGCGTTTTACAGAAACAATACAAAAATCCGCCATGATCACTTAAGCAGAACGAGAACGAGAGAAATTGAGTAACCCAATCGATCCCGTTAACCAAACTTACCAATCTCTCTCTCTCGGAGGAGGAGGAAGATGAAGGGAGCGGAGACTTCCTTCTCTCTCGTTCGCTCCCCTCGCGCAGTGATGACCGAGGCCGGCGTGCGCTCCGTGAGGTGGGTTGGCAGCGAGGCGTCGGTACTTGTAACCCGTGAGGGGGCAGCGGGGGACGCGCCGAGGACGCGTGGCGACGTGTTAGTGGCGGTTTAACCACAGTCTCCTAGGAAGTGACTGTGGGTCCCAAGGCGAACCAGCAACACGAAGTGGGAATATGCGAGCGGGGCAGTGTAGAGACGCAGATGCCCTGCCACGTTAGCCTAGATTTTTATTTGGAATGGTCACGTCGGTGTACATTACCAGGATTACCCTCGGGCTCGTTAAGTAGGCTTCATATCGGATCCGGATCCAAGCCCGATAAAAGGATCTGCAGAACTGGATTCATACATAGCTTGTCAATTGTCGGATGTCGGGTTGGATATCGGATCGTAAAGTGGATATTAATGTTGCAATCAGGAATTACATATTACACAGCGACATGTGTGGAAGCACGTAGAGACATATTTATAGCGTTATGGCCCTAACCACATGCGATTAAAGATATTTGTGCCCATTAACAATCTTGCGTGATAAATTAGAAGATGAGGGGCATTTTTGTACTCAAATAGTTACATTGAATGATGGCCGCCAATAGAGTAGACGTCCACAAAAACTGAAGGTGCACTGTATATAAATCACGTGACATGCACGAGGCTACAAGAGAACCACCAATTAGTAATTAGAAACATGAAAGGAATGAGAAGTGATTAGAGGTTAGCATGTAAAATATGCTCGACCACAAACTATCATGATTGGTTGACATCGGTTTCGGGTGGGACCGAAATTGATGGACGGCCAAGGAAAACTAGAGGCATGAATGATTTGAATGTGGCTCGTGAGAACCATCGTTCGTTCAATGCCTACCTGAGAATAGCAGCAGGGGAAATGGTGAGCAGAACACCACAAGTGAGATCCCGTGACTTGGTGAACTCGTGGTTGGAAGGAATACTTTGGATCTATTTGTGCGTTTTGACTTCTCTTTCTGTTTGTTCCTCCTCCGAGAGAGAGAGAGAGAGAGAAGTGTTGTGTTGTCAACATCGATCTACAGTATGCAAAACTCGAAATATTGATGTGAATGGCGATGAAGAACGAAGGAGAATCTTACTCAACTCTCAAAATAATTTCCATTAAAGAATGAACAGATATTTAAAGGTGGAAATAAGCAAAAGGCAAATTTAGCATTATGAAGTCACGAAGATGAGAAATGAGGAGTTTGAAAGATGAGGAAACACCAAAATAATAATGACTTTCTGATCACTAAAACACAGAAACTAAATTGGTGAGTCAGTTCAATTGATTTATTGTCAAAACCATAATTACTCTTTTTGGCTGACCTGGAGAACAGGTATTGCGAGAAGGGCGAAGGAATTTGTAGAGAGGCAATTCATCATAAGCAGCTTAGTCATTGAGCATTGAAGATTAGTTAAAGAGTTAGGGCAATCTCCTCTATTGGGTAGTTTCCTGATCGTGGCTTTGGATTACATCAATGATGCTTCACAATAGGCCTGTGTCGGAGTGTCTCGGCTCGATCCCTCCCATACTTAAGTTAGGAAAACGAAAAGAAACGAAAAGAGAGGAAGACAACAGAAAATAACCCTTTTTGCCTACTTGTCTCGGCTCAACCCGAGATTTAACCTTTATACCTAGGTGCTTAGTGGAGTAGACAGGTCTATGTCAAAGCCTCCCTCCCCATACGTGGAGGAGTCATTTAGATCTCCATCAACACCCCCCTTATCCTATGTGGAGGAGGCTTTTTGCCAACGTGTGCTCGAAGGGTGACGCTTTAAGACTATTGAGATGACATCTTCGATCTAGCTTCCTTACTTCTTTTGGTGACCTTAGGGTATAGATAGTTCTCCTTACTTTTACTTAGGTGTTACTATCGTGGTGGGGGAGCTAAGGAGTACTAGGATTATCCTTGTAAGATCCCGTATTGATTCTAATAATTAACAGGTTAACAGTGAGAAGAAGCAGATTTGCTATTTTTCTGCGATGACCAACCTATAAAACCAAATTGATGATATACCATAAACACCTCTATGACAATAAGATTCTATCGGTGGATGGATGCAAATTATAACCCATCTGTAACCTTCCTTCCATCCACCACTGCATTGCACTACCATAGTGGCATGGATAAAAACCATACCATATACATTGATGCCATTAGCCAAACTCATAGTTAGGTATGTGTAGTTTGCTCACTGTAACTTGAAATACAGTCACCAAAATAAACAAGACACGAATATTTTAAGTACATTTCGAACAATAATAATCAATCTTTCTTTAAAAATTTACTCTACACATTATATTTTTCCTTTTGAAAAAGAGAAGATAACCATATCAAAGTAAAAAAAGGGGTACATCGTGTGCTTTGAAGATCAACACATAAAAGATCGACGGTCAATCGTGTCCCTCCAAACAAAATGCAAACCACTAACTCTAGCGAGATTTGCTACACATTACATCTTAACCATAGGATGTTTTCTTAAAGATAATATTAATAATAATCCATCTAGCATGATGTGAACAACAAAGAAAATATATGGAGACATACAAACCCATATCTCAGCATATATCAGTTCAATGGATCAAATGTAGGGTCAAGATTAGGCTAATTTAGCCACCTTACCCTGCAAATGAAATTTATTCTTGTCACTCTCAACATTAGTATTTGTTGAGTTCACCTAAACAAACAAATTAACAAGAGAAACATCAACATTTGTATTTGAGAAAGTCTCAAATTTTACAAGAACAAAAACTATGTCATCTCGAGTTCACCTAAAGAAACAAATTAACCTCAGCAGATCATAAGAACATCAAAATTCCTAAAGACTAGACTTAATGATGGCAATAAGTAACTTCAAAATCAAAACTGACAAAGGATGATAATGTGAAGATCTCTCTCTCTTTCTCTCTAATCAAACAAACTGAATCCCATGTCATCGTCACTCTCTTCCTTGGGCTCCTCCTGCAACCAAAACAACAGCAGCATCAACAACAGCGGAACAAAACAAATCAAACCCTTTCTCCACTTCGATGAAATGATTAGCATTCTCGTGTAACGAATATAGGAAACAGAAAACAAAGAACAAAAAATGTCACCTTTTTCTCCTCAGCAGCAGGAGCGGCTGCAGGAACAGAACCACCATCGCCAGCGGCTGGGGCAGCGGAGACTCCAATAGGTGCACCACCACCTCCTGCAAGAACATTCAGAGACTAAGTAAAATGGGATCAAAATCCATTTTTTCTCAGCAAAAAATTCAAAACGGAGACGACGAAAAAGAAAGCAACTAAATCGAACCGGATCCCACGCTCAAGATGAGGTCGTCGACGCTCCTCTTCTCGAGGAGCTTGGCGAAGAGAGGCGCCCAGTAGGAGTCGATCGTCACGTTTGCGGCCTTCACCAAGGTTGAGATTTTCTCCGACTGATCGTTTCGGAAATGCAAAAATAAACAAATCAGATAGCACCGAGGAAAAAAGAACTACATGATCACAAGGAGCAAAACAACAAAAAAAAAAAACAAGTGGGAAGCATGGGAAGAACCGTAATGGCGATGTCGTCATCGTTAAGGATGAGAGCAGCGTAGGTGCAGGCGAGCTCTCCGATCGATGAGGCGGCCATCGGTCGACGAAGAACTCTGCAACCGATTGACGAATGAAAGAATAAAACAACAGATAACTAAAAGGAAAAGATCTCGAGGAAAGTGGGACAAAAGCTTACTTTGGGAGATATAGGCGATCAAGAAGAAGAGAAATGAGGGGTTCTCGACGGCGGCAAGCGGGAGTAGTGGAATTTATAGGACAGAAGAACTAGGGTTTCTCGGGCACGCTATGCGCGAGAAAGCGCGGCTCGACTGTTCGGCCTCCTCCGCGGTGCAATATATTGCATTTTTTATATTTTAAATATATTTTTAAGATATCTTGAGTTAGTTGTTTCAACTGCTTACGGCTAGAAAATGAAACTCATACACACATTATATATATATATATATATATATATATATATATATATATATATATATATATATATAAAATTTAGAATAAATAATTTGTTCGTATTCTTCTCACGCTTCGTAGATTTGAATTGACCGTGTAATTTAAAGATTACTCTTCGGTTTCATTTTACCTACCTAATGTTGGATGATGGGCGACGCATATGGTTGGTAATTGGTATTGGCACGAGAATATACGTTGTATAAATATTCACGTTGAAGTTGAGAAGTGCTTGTCACTTTTACGCTTAATATCTATGAACTACAGTAAACAATCATATGTGGAGATATAGGTTCAAGTCGAGTTGTTCTGGCTACCCTACCTCCAACCGATGCATATATATATACAACCAGAGGCTGTGCTGTTTCAATTTTGATGTCTCTCTCTCTCTCTCTCTCTCTCTCTCTCTCTCTCTATATATATATATATATATATATATATATATATATATAGAGAGAGAGAGAGAGAGAGAGAGAGAGAGAGAGGATTCCGGTGGGTTGGATTCAAGTGTTGAATTTGGGATTTGAAGCAACATTAACATGAATTCGAACAGGATTGAGATATCTCAACCAAACCCAAACCCAAAAATACATTTAGACCAACCCAAGCTACTCCACTGATAGATGAAGGAAGGCTTTGGATGTTAATAGAAGGAATAAATAGCACGGATCGTAATATTTGAAGTATAATATATATTATCTCATAATTTCTAGGGACAACCATAAACTTCGCTTAAGTTGACATGTAAAAACCTCAGGAGATCACACAGAACAGTCGACAAAGTTTGATCCACCATTTTAAAGGGAAAACAAACACAAAGAAGTGATTCAGCCATCCTTGTGCGCAAGCTCTTATACATAGAATTCAAAACAGTAATACCTCAAACTAAACTTCATGCATAGAGTGAAGCAACGCAGTAGGTTGGAGAGCATTAAACGGATGAAGGTTTCAGACCCGCAACTGGAGACTCTATGGAGTAGTCGTGAAACCTGGAGAAAAAAAAATGTATCTGTTTAAAGGCCTTTTTTTGAGACCAAGATGTACAAAGTGTAGGCATAGAATGCATAACAGCTATAAAACCAACCAACTGGAACTTTAATATTAGGCAAAAGTGCCTGTTTAAAGAAATCCTTTTGTACTCGTACCACCACAATTTTCTTTGTTTTTCTAAGATGAATTACACCAGCATAAGAATAGTTAGCAATTCAGGGAACTGCATGTAGTGAGCATATATCAAAATCAAAGTAATTTGTTATGGTACCAGCTAGATACAGCAAAGAAAAAAGTAACTAATCCACGGGGTTGTCCAACAAGCTTAATAAATCCTCGTTAAATGCACGCAAGAAGGAATAATAGCTATGAAGAAAATTTCAGTTGATAATCTGGTGGTAACACTCTGTGTTGATTGTTGATTTCCAATTCAAAAAATGCATCACAAGCCTATTTGTTTATGTTAATCCTAATTTGTTCTCCTTATCATGCTTTCATCTATTATCTATATTAAATGAGAGAGGCATCATGTCTTTTAAAATCCATGAATACACTAAATATGATTTTTCACTCAACTACAGTTCAGCATTTTAAAGAATACCTGGCATAGTCAGCCTGACTTTGATCTAGACCTTGATCTGTATGTACAACACAAAATGTTGGTTGGAGTAAAATGAAAGATACAATAATGTTAAATTTATAGAAAATTAACATAAAACACAGAAAAACATATCAATTTTTACATTAAATTACCTTGACATTCTGGCTGGAGACACAGATCTGGGTCTTGGAGATGCAGACTTGGATACTGATCGTGATAGAGGCCGTTCAATTGATTTGCTAAAGAAAACAGAAAATCGAAAATCAGTTACATTACATAAAGATTATTTGGAGTTGCATCTACTAGGACCATAGGAGATGTAAAGATATTCTTAATCTCTAAATGCAACCAATTACTTGTACTAGCTTTAAACAATAAGTGCAAGTTTAAGGAGGATCCTTAGAAGCGAAGCAATAAATAAAACTCAAGATTTACCTCCGACTCCGTCTAGGGCCTCTGCTTCTGCTGCGGCTTCGGCTTTGGCTTCGACTCTTTGACATACTTCTCTCGTAGCTTTTTACCTAGAAAAACAAGGGGCAAATGAAATAGAAAACGAATGGGGTACACTTGTTAAATCAAATTATAGAATTTATACTGTCAAATTGTTATTAATTTCTAATAATCAAATAATTATTTAGTAAAAAATAGCAGACAATTAAAAGTCTGTTAAGTCGGATAAAAATTTCAGGGGAAAATCATCCAAGCAAGTAAAGTAGTATGCAGATGTGAAATCTCAGCAAAATCAGCCTTAACAATATGACAAACTGTGTCGGCATATGTCACTTTGTGAGCATTTCAGTTGTAACCGGATATTGATTCTGTATAGTTTTTGTTTGTTCTTGTTTGTACCTGTTTAAGACTATGCCGAACTACTTGTATCAATGCACTTCCATGTCTTACTTGGACCCAAGCCAATAATATCATGATTTGACATAAAAAATTTTGCACAAATATATTTTTTCTTATTGTTCTGCAAACATACCTTTATTTTTATTTTTTACATTTATTTTCCTTATTTTTTAACATTTTTATTCTTATTTTTCTTATAAATTTTTTTTTGCTTGTTATTCCCACAAATATCTATTTTACAAATATAACCGTGAAATCCCAATCTATGGTGCATTATAAGCTGGTTACTACTGGATATCCCAATCTATATCAACTTGGAATAGGTGATGTGCAACTAGTTGTATATTTAATTGAAACACTGGAACATAAAGTCCGACAACATTCAATATTCACATGGTAAGAGAAGACAAAAAGTCCTAGGATTTTGTCCAATATGTTTATCCCTCTACTCAACATAATGAGAAGCAGATTTTGCTAAATCAAGTTCCTATATGACAGTTAATAGGTATTGAAAATAAGCAAAATGTAATAACTGTTTCATTGTTACTTTATTTCGTAATTCACACCCAAGATTTTTGATAGAACATACCCGAATATAGGACCTCGAAAAGGGATTTCTAAACTCAGTGTCATCAAGTTTCCTTATCTGGAAAGCAAAAAAGAACAATAGGAAGCCATCGATAACATGCATTCTTAAAAGAATGACAAATGGCCAAGCAGGCAACTTACTGCATATTTCATGTCTTCATAATTAGTATAATCAACCAAACCCATCGCACCTGGAAAAATAAAAGCAATTTTTTATGCAACATTGATGCATGCAGCATAAGTAGGTGATGGAGATGGCACAACTAGCAAATAAATGAGAAAACAAGCAAGGAGAGATCCCAGGTTGAACAATCAGCAAACCCTGACAGGTGCTGTTGGATCGAGTGATAAAAGAGATTAGCTGGTTGATCAACCATGTCAATTAAATATGGCATAAAGGTGTTTCAGCTTTGGATTTGTCTGCAAATTGTGATAGATTATGGATGCATATCATATGCCTGTCTTCATGTGTAATATTATAAACAAAAGGACAACCATATGTGGACTAGGTTTGATTCTGTTGTATACATGATGTAGCAATAATGTGATTATTTTATGCTCTCCAGCTATAATTCCACAGGGAGTACAGACTACTATTTACGGTCATAAAATGGTGATGTTGCCTCCTAACACGACAAGAAGAGTGGAGAGCAAAAGGGTACAGACTACTATTTATCTTTAAAAAAAACCCCTGATCTTGGAAAATTCTCAGCATTATATATTCTCATGCATATATCATTGAGAAAGAAGAACATAATAAGGGCCAACCGTATGGCAGCAAATGCTGGGTATACTTCAGTTATCCAACAATTTTTGCTGATTCTGATCACTAATTTTAAGTGATAAACATAACCTAGTAGTTTATTATCAATTATCCTAAACAAATACCGAACATCCTCGCTTGTCCTAGTCAAATTTAATCAATTTTTTTTGGTGGAGTTGTATCCACATATTATCTGAAACAAAGGAATGTCTAGTTTAAGTAACAGGTGGAACCAATTTAGTCCTTTTCTAAATTCAGGATGACCGACTGAAAAAGGATCTTTAGTTAAAATTATTTTAAGAGCTCTGGTTGGCTGCATAAAGTGAGTTTGTCCTTGGGACATTTGCAGACATCCCTTCATTATTTCTCCTCATTCTATTCAACTCGTGGTCCCCTTCCTCTCTTCTTTATTCTTCTTGGTCTCCTATCTCTTATACCATGCTGTCTGTTTCATCTGCTGCATCTATAATCCTTTGGAGCTAACAATGAGAAAATAAATTTAGGAAATTATTTAGTGCAGCATAAACTATGACAAGGTCACTCAAATGAGCGTCCAATGCATGTCTGACAACTGCCAAACATAAACATATAAAGGGAAAAAGTGCATATGCAGGCAAGCATTCAGGAGTTCTCTATTTTTTTCATCACTGACACTAAAATGGTGAAAAAACTGTAAAAATTAAATGTGACCTTCGTTTATTATGTCACATTTGCAAATGTTATCATAAATTCACAGTGAAACACTAAAATGATTTCAGAACCTACCATCACCATCACGGAAAACTTGCGCAAAACATACATCTCCAGCCTTCCTCATATGATCCTGAGATGTCAGGAGGTGTAAAACACGGAAAAATGGAAACAACAATCTATAAGGTATCCCCTAAGAAGTTTACACACCTTCAGATCCTGCCATGAAGCTGAAGAAGGAAGTCCCTTCACAATTACTGCAGAAGTTGAGATGTGTTACATATTTCAGAACCTTAGCATAAAAGATTACTATGATGAATTAGCAAGAGATACGACAATATGTTATGAAATTATTATTAATCACCTCGAAATTCAGAACGGTGTGAAACTCCAAATTTGCTGCCTCCACTCCCATGGCGACCACCTCGTCCAACCGAAACTGACTGTCCTCTGCCACCATGGGCTAGCTCAACCTTTATTGAAAAAGGATCAATAAATTGAAAGTTGATTGCACACATGGTCCACAAACATAATAGATAATTTTAATACCCTAAGACGGTGCCCATCAAAGTTGTAGCCATCGCGACCCCTGACTGCATCTTCAGCATCTCGTGAACTTTCAAACTAAATAAAAAACAGTTTGAATTATAGAACTTAGAAGCCTAAAAATGTAATATAACAAATTCCACATTAATAAAATTTACCTCAACAAAACAATAACCAGGAGGGCGAGGTGGATTCTTCAATTGAATTTCCACTACGTGGCCATACTATAACAAGAACAAGTTAACATATCAAAAGTAATGATGGTTGAACCTTCTAAGACACACAACATTATTGCAATAAACAACATAATTTAATTAACAAATCCAGAAGAGTAAAGCCACATGCATATTTCAAAAAATTATACCGTCAAAATTGACTGCATGATCAGCAATAACTCACATCAGAATCAAATTCTTGGATGTTTAACAATTAAGTGATCTACTCAAAATTTCAAATGGAACGTGTTTTGCATGATCAAATAACTCATATCTAATTATTCTTGTAGGCAAAAATCATATGCAAAAACATGTCAACAAACTAAAAACTGCAATGCTCTGCTCCTACATATCAGATTGTAGAACTAAAAATCCAATACTTCATGGTACAACACCTGCTTTAAATTGATCCATCATTGTGAACAATAACCTACCTGAATCCTTGCACCAAATCTGTCTGCAATTTGGCGAGTGTCAAAAAATTGTAAAACAAGAATTAGCTGCCCCATATTATATGGACAACTTTTGGATCGAAGGAAGCCTCGATTGGTATGAAATGATGTATCAATATGTTGGGGATTAAATTATTAGATAGGACCATGGTTACAAATATCCGTTGAACCAGTACATACCAACCGTATTTACTGATCCTTAGTTGGACTGGTGCTAGAGGTACAGTCGGCATTCAATTTTTATTATATTTTTCCACTGACGATAAATGGCACAGGAGTTACCACTCAATATATTGATGGTGACCAAAACTTTAATCCTCGAGGACGACATTAAACAAAGTAACTCATTGCCCCTCCAACTGCTTCATAATTAGAACTTGCTAACCCTACCTGGTTACTGAATATACAATGCACAAAAATATGGACCAGGTTTGATTGAGTTGGTCCAGCATTGGTCCTGTCCTCCCCATAAAATATAGGTGATATATACTTCTCACAGTCGTATGTATCAGAAGTAGTGACCTGATCCTACAAAATATATATGCACCAAAAGTCCAAAACTGCCATGCCAATGCAGCAATTCAAAAATTACATGTATAGCATGTATGAACTAAACTTTTCTGGTACATGGCTAGAAGTGTGACAAGAGGCCTCTGAGAGTGTCATATTATGCTAGCAGATGGATAGTGTTTGGTTGGGCTGGAGCATGAATAAAATAATTTAACCAGGTACTAAATAGCAAAGAATGCAGAGCAAAAGTCCGAATAAAAATCAATAATTGGAGAAATTCATAGATTTATCAAATAAATAAGAGAACTAACGAGCAATGAGCATCTGACAAATAGGTTGTAATTCAAACCTTGTAAAATAAATCTTCAACTTCTGATTCTCGTATGTCTATAGGAAGGTTGCCCACATAAATGGTACGACTCAACCGAGCACTCATGATCAGCACTAAAGATGTAAACCCTGTAAAAGAGAAGGTTCAGACGCAACAAGCCAAACATCAAATCCATGTTTTTTAGTTTCTTGCTTCCATGGTAATGTTGATTCTTCAGAGCGACAAGGACCCATGTTGATATTAAAGTTGAGAAAAAAAGTCCAAACTGTGAGGCAAACCAATAAAGCAACTCTTGATGCGAATGGTGCTCCCCAAGCTCCATTGCCCAAGCACTCCAAAAGGCTCCACAGCTATAATCAATTGAAATTATATGTTGGATAAACCATCCACTTTAGTTCTCCTTTGTGAATGCCAGAACCTCTCAAAGTACCTAAAACTCCAAATAGATTCCTCCCACTCCTCTATAGCCCTATTGACAGCTCCAAAGCTCACATTTCCAGCATCCATCATCTATCATAAAGGATTTGTGGTTGTTACAACATACAGTAAGGTTTGAAATAGATCTACGCATTTACCTTTTGAGATTCCTTCAATAAAGAGCACTGATGGAACAAGACCTGGAATAAGTATAATAAAAAAAGACTTAGTCTACCTCTGGTTTAGCCATCGTCACTAATAGTTCCATAGGACGGTGAGACAAAGAACAAACATGCAAACAGTCAAAGTGTTTCATGTACAATGTTGACATAAATAACCACACAATATATTGTTGCTAATTGCATCTCAGATACAAATAAATAAAATTCTAACTTAACCAAAGATATGTAAGGAGGAAGGAGTGGACAGAGCTCGTAATGTCCAAAAAATTGACGAACAGATGGACCAAAACAGAACATAAGAAGTTAAAACCAAAACTGCTTCACTATATAATTAGCTTCTCGGGACAAAAATGGGGAAAGAAATAAACCCTAAAACAATCGACCTTAAGAACCTAACAGTTCCAAAGCGTAGATCTAACATCGATTGCAGAGACACCAAAGGCAATTCGATCAGATCGAGCATCGGCAGAGAACAAATCGCTGGGGAAACTAAATCAGATGTATATGAGATGACAGACGGCAAGAGGAGACACCAAAGGCAATTCGATCAGATCAAGCATCGGCAGAGAACAAATCGCCGAGGAAACTAAATCAGATGTATATGAGATGACAGACGGCAAGAGGTGAGAGGGCAAACCAAAAGAGGAATTGACGAGACGACCTGACGAGCTCCGTTTCGCCGAACCCTACCCTGCGAGCGAGCGAGCATCCCGGAGGAGCGGGCAATTTATAGCAAGTGTGGGCGTGCCGAGTCGACCTAGTGATATCGTGACAAACACGTGACTCTAAGCAACAAATTTGGACCTTAAGCCGCACAGAAAGCCCAGCCCAACCCACATGCTAATTTGAACCATCGACGTCTCACGATTTAACCCACGAAGATATATATATATATATATAGGGCATTCGAGTACTTTTACTTTTCTACACGGAGATTTCCCTTTTTCATATTTCTTAAAAAATATTTTTTTATTTATTATAAACTTTAAAATGCCTAAATATTAGAAAACTATAACTGGTATATTACTGATTATATTATTTTATATTTTTTAACATATTTATTTTTTTGACATCTACCTACAAAACACTGTAAATCTATCCAAAAACATTACGATTGAGATAAACAAACTCAAAATTCAATAGAAAAACATCCACATACAAAAATAAAGTTTAAAATATACATTATTATTAGTTTAATAATTAATCTATAATTAAATATAAAAACTTTTATATCAATTATAGCGACTTTCTAAAAAATATTATAAATATATATAAGAATATTATAACTAAAGAATTTAACCAATTACACCTTAAGCTAACATCTACTTGTATTGCTTGAGTTATTAGAGGCATCTTGGAGATTATGACAAACAGATACCTCATTGAGAATATATACATATATATATTTATATTTATATATATATGTATACATATATATAGGGATCAATATCTGATTATCTTCATGTGATACGTCCTATCTCTCGTAATGCATCACTATGGAAAGGGTATAAGTATCTGTATATTTTAATTTGTGATATAGTTTTCTTTTTTGTTTTTAGTAATAAGAAGTTGGATAATGTGTTAAGTTGCACTCATGTTGACAGATAAATCAATTTTTTCTTCATAAATCGGGAAATGAGGCAAAGGGAAATATTTTATTAATATTTCTTTCATTAAAAACAATGATAAACTAATGTTAGAGGAAGGGCGAGTTTGATATTAATGTCATGATCAGTGATCCTTTATAGATCGTTGATTTATGGGAGCCCACCCAATCCACTGTCGCTTAAGAAAAGCCTCTTAACCAGACTCGTTTAAGGGTGGCGTGAGCTTGATCTGCTGTATGTCTCCATCAGCAGCCATAATTAGCTCTCAGCCTTGTCTTAGTAACTCGTTCCTTCCAGTCTTACACAGCCGAATGTTGGATCAAGAAGAGAGAGGCTCGCGAGGGATGAAGACAAACGTCACATCTCAACGCTTCTCGTGTCGGTCAACTAATACAACTTCTCGTGTGGGCCCCACACGCTGAAAGAGGGCCCACTACTAGATAAAAACACTGAACCAAATCATAAGATTTTGGATCGGCAAAATGATGTGGGGGTGAATTTCCATAAAAATATGAAAACATTGATGCATAAAATATTATGGACGATTTTTTAATAAAATATTTATATATTTGGATATTTTTAATTAATATTTTTTTTTCTTAAATAGCATCTCTAATTCAAAAAAATATCTAAATTATTTTTATTTTTTCATCAATTTATAATATTTTAAATTTATTATAGTGTTTTGATTACCATAATAAGAACACCATAAAGTATACTTAAAAACAAGACTTATTTAAAAATATTATAAATAATCAAGATGATAAAAATATGATATCATATTATTGTATGAACAATAACATGATACTTGAAGTTTTTTTTTTTAATTAGATCAATCGATGAAGTGAACTGATTCATTGTTATATGAGTTATGATATTTTTGAATGATATTATAGTGTTTTTATCATTTTTCTAAATCAACTTTTTGGTCTGTTTTTGTTCCTAAACCAAAAAAATGGCTTATATTAAACATAACTAATAACGATAACTTAGTTTATGTTAACTTTTGAATTAGTCATAGTATTTTTATATAATAATATTTTTATCGGTGTGTCAAAAATACTATATTCCTATTGAAAAATATTATAATTAGTATGACAATAGACTAATTCACATTAAAATCAACCCAATGTGAACGGGCAAAGTTTTTCTAGAGGAAAAAAAAAAAGGAAAATTGATAGGAAAAAAAAGATAATTATTATATACTTTTCCATAATCTGTCCTAATGATTAGTATACATTCTTATTATATAATATATAATGTAATATATCAATTTAATTTGGAGATTAACTTTATTTACGCAGCAGACGGGCACGTGCTCTTCTTGACCAAAGGAAGCCGGCCGCGGCCGGACGGCGACGAGGAGGGGTTGCATGGCCAGGTCGAGAGGGGCTGAAATATTCGTGTGATGATCACCTAAAGCCGGCCGCGGCCGGACCGGGATGGGGGTGCTTGGCCAGGTCGATAGCGGCTGAAATATTCGTGTGATGATCACCTGATCGACTGTCTACGTGCGTCACGTCAGCCTCTCTTCTTGTCTCGTCTTTGGCTCTACCTCGAACACCAAACACAACTGTGCACTCCACGTTGTCGAGCATGGGGAATTATTCGCCTATTATTCTTTGTAGTACAATCATTAGCCGAGCTAATAAGACTCCAACTAAGATCTAATAATTACCTAACTGTATTTTCTACCGAGACATAATATATCATAAGTTATGTGTCTCAAGTTTGAATTCATATATACATCATTTAATGTAGTAATGATATTTTTTTTATCACTCAAAACACTGTATAATTATATATTTATTATCAAAATATTATTATATATATATATATATTTTTTGCACCGTATATGCTTATATATACTTATCAAATAAAAATCAAGTTTACTAAATTCGACTCATCACCCCTCAAAACTTATCATACTGAGTATGAATGATCATTTACTAATTGCTTATGATCATTATTACTTAAAAAGTATATATATTTTTAAATAATAAATAATGAAGACAGAATTTTAGCATAAAATATTACGATAAATTATTAAAATCTTTATCAGCTAAGCTAGCTGACACATTCACTTTAATAGTTATAATATCACAATGAGTTTTTAAAATATATTAATATAAAATTAATATATAACTAATAATCTATATTAGTCAAGGAAGATTAATTAGAATGTTATGCATATATTTTTTTAATATTTTAAAGGTATATATTATAAACTTAAATGTAAGAGGATAAGACTGTAAATTGTAAAAAAAATTAATTATTAAAATATTTTTACTAATTTATAGTATTTATAATAATATTTATAATATTTTATCAATGATTTGAAAATAATATAAAGGTTATTGAAAAATATACATGTTATTTTATCTCTTTGGTTATCATTGTTCATAACTATTATAATATTATATTTTTAATCTTATAATTACTTTAATTGAGATTATAAGCCTATTTAGATCATTTATAATATTCGAAGTATGTTTTATAGTGTTTTCGTTGTGGTGATCAAAATATTATAACAAAAGAAATTTTTTTTCAGAAGTAATTTAGATATTTTTTAGATTAAAAATACTATCTGAGAGAAAAAAATAAAATGAGAGTATTGATATATAAATCTAAAATGTGAGCATTTTTTAGAAACTGTCTGAAACTATGTGCAGTATATATATATATATGTGTGTGTGTATATATGTATATATGTATACATATATACACATACACACACATATATATATATATATATATACACACATATATATATATATATATATATATATATATAATTTAAGACAAGCCTTAATAATAACATCAAGTCAAAACAAAGAGGGGAGATCTCAAGCACGTTCAAATTCTGAAGTGCACGAATCCAGGGTTTTTTGTTTTCGTGTTGCTCGACCGCGGAGATGCTGAGCCGAATGAAGCCCTCACCGTGCACCGAGAGTCCTATTCGCTGATATATGAAAATACGATGACGTGGTACTCTTGGATTCGCTGGGTGGACTCCGGGTATGCAAAATCATGGAATCAAACATGGGCATTTTGAAAACCATGTTTCCGTTTTTTGTTTTCTAAAACATTAGTCTTTTATTTTAGCAAACGAAAAAGACGTCGTCTCCTTCGTGTCCTCTCTCTCTCCCACTCCTTCCCACTCCCTCTCCCTCTCCCTGTGATTTCTTTAATCCTCGTGAGCCCCCAACGCCATCCCTCGCCTACTTTTTCTTCACCTCCTCGATTCCCATCCGTCTTTTTAATGCCTTCGGATTAGATCTCGTCACGGGAGAGGAGACAGAGAAGAGAGAACAACAGGAAGCCGGCAGCAGCAGCAGCTTCGGGAGGAGGAAGAAGAAGAATCCGATGATGACGACCAGTTAAGGTTTAGCGTTCCGTATCACGTGGTTTGCTCGGTTGTTATCTTGGCGGCTGGTCGACTTCGTGCTGACCACATTCCCCTGATTTCTCCACTTACAGGTGATCTCTTGTTTTCCGTCTCACATTCGGTTCTTCTCGGTTCTCATCGTTGGATTCCCCTGATTTTATTTGATCTGAAGCTTTTCTAGTCATGTTTTGTCGGCCGATGTTTCTTTCTCGTGGTGTCCTTGACATCACCAGAATGTACATGGTGGGGAAAGATCAAAGAGTTCCAGTTCTCTAGAATAATTATTTCGCTGCCGTAGAGGAGTTTTACTCTCTTCAGTCTTAGAAAACTGTTGCATAGGATTCTCTTTCTTGGCCAAAATTGCATAAAGATTGGATTTTGCATGCTGAAAAACCCTCGTACATGTCTATCCCCACCTTTTTTTGAGGCCAAAAAGGGGCCCCTCTTTTTTCCATCAACTTTTTCTCACGGTAGAATTCTTGTTTTGGAAGTCAAGGTATGATGTAGATTTTGTATGAAGACACTTTTGCTCGTTGGAATGCTCAATCCAACATGACTTTTATATTGATCTTTGTATTGGTTCCAAGATTTAGAAAAAAGAGGGGGTGCAAGAAGGTTAGTTGCGGTGCATTAGGAGGAAGTGTGTGGAAAGTCTGTTGCTCTTGATCCACAGAAATGAATGTCGGCAGTCTGCCCATGGCAGCCCAGGGTGCTAGGGCAAGCCAATCATCCTTCAACTCCAGCAATGGGAATGCAACGCCTTTGCATACTTCTGCTGCCAGCGTAAACGGGGATGGATATGACAGCGACGGATCTTATTTTGCTCCTCCGTAAGTTTAAACTTCTTGGTTGTTTGTTCCACAAACTGTGGAATTAGATAAAGATTGCTTTCATTGTTTTGGTAGTACTGACCTGCATTCTCTGATGGCTTAATGCTAGATGCGTAAGAACATTAAACCAGAAACCTTCTCACCTGACTTTTCAGTTGTGCATCTGCAATAAAAATGCCTTGGTGGAATGGGGCTATCCTAAAAAGTTGAACAGGACTATCTTGAGAAGTTCACCACATTGATAGACTTCCAACCTAATTTTCTATCTACGGGAAGCACACATGTTAATCTTACACTCATAAACTTTGAAGCGTGTAGGATCTATTTGTTTTTATTTCATCACTATGTATGAGTTTTAAACCCATACTTTGATGATGTCTTGTCTGACTACCACCATCCAATTTTAGATACAGTGCCAAATGTTGATTTCTAGAAAATCATGGTAATACCAAAACCTTTATTTTACTTTAAATGTATAGATGATGAGAAGATTTATTTTACATTAGGAAAACTCAGCCTTAATTGCTCTTAACATGATATATGTACCTTCACATTTTTCATTTATTTTGGGGACACATCTTCATATCTGTAGCTCCATGGATGTTTTCCTTTATTCTCTACTTTCTCCATCTGTTTGAACTACTGAATTTAAGGTCAAAATCCTTAAATAATCTATTATGTGACATAACAATTAGTTCATTAATGCTAATACAAATTAATATGTTAGAAATGGAAAAAAAAGGAAGCCCAATACACGAGGCTCCTGCCAATGAAGGGTTTGGAGAGGGTCAATGCACGTAACATGCAAGCAAAGAGGCTGCTTTATGATTCGGGTACTTGCTTAGGTAGGTCTCAAAGGAGCAAATTTACACTCATCTCATTGTTTTGTCAGTGGGTGATGCCTAGCGTTCATTTTCTGTTCATGGTCACTTGGACACGTCCTTGTATTTTCCATAATTTATATGGTCATCGTAGAGTAGAACATAAGAGAAGCTGCACTAAAATTTTCCATTGTTTCATATGCTTATTCTTTGACTATTGCTTTTGTAGTACCCCAAGGACCCTATCAATGTCCATACCAGCTGATCTTGCTGGTGCTATAACTTTGATCGATAGGTTTCAGGTATGCATTTGAACCTTCACTGGTTCTCAGCAATTATCTCTGACTGACAAGGATCATATATGCATATAAACATTGATCTTTCCTTCAAATCTTGTTTTCATTTAATTAGACTTGTTTTTTGTGAACTTTAAGCCAAGGGAAAATATTTTTCTTGGAATGGATACTTACTAATTACAGCTAAACATTCTACATATCAGCATACTTATTTATAATATCCATATTGACAAGTATATGGTCATGTATGCTTGGACAAGAATTTCAAAATGTGAAGTTATGTCAAAAATTTATCGAGAGATTTGTCAAATAGAGGATACTCAAACCACACAGGTGCAAAATTTTGCCTTTTGTTTGTGGTTGTTAAAAGACATTATGATCAATATTATCAAATATCAATTATGCTAATCCCATAGTAATGGATTCCTTTGGTATCATATTATAAATTGTCATTATTTGCCCTCTCCAGAATTTGACTGATCTGAACACTATTACTTCGATCATAGTTAACAATATGATGAACGAGGGGAATAATTACAAATTCATCATAGAGAAGATTCTTTTTCTCTGACTTATTAGGTTTTTAAATTAAATTATATCTGGTAGTTTGAAAAATAAAGGTAATTCTAAAGCCAAAATATCATATTACTTTATTCTCTTTATGTAGTGTTTGTATCATGCATATGACTAATGTACCATGATATGTATAATGATTCTGTGATGCTGCATGTTTCATCTTCCCAATGAAGTTGGGTATGTGCAATTTGGCTGGCGATTTTCTTACATTGCTTAGCCCAGAAAGTTCTCTTTCTGGATTTAGTGCATGTTTCCAAAGAAACATATTTTATATGTTAACTGGCTACCTTGTGTAGCTCATATAGGCAACCATTACAAAAAACCACCAAAGTCATCCTTCACTTTGTCTATGTCTAAATCCTGCAAGTGATCTTGATCCATATTCGGATAATATATTTCTCATTCATCCTAGTTTCTTGCATTACGTAGTATTGTAATTTTAGTCATTCATAAAACTCACCAGTTCTATTTTCTTTTTCCTTTTCCAGAAAACAAGCTTTTTGACTTGTTATTTTTATCCTTTTTTATCACTAGTTGTTCTCTATCCTGATTCAACATTTGCCTTTGGTTTTTCAACTACACATGATTTCTTCACGAGGTGTGCATACTATTTGGTGCTAACTTCATGACACTAGAAATATCCTTGATTTTCATGCATTCTTCATGCAACTGAATGGATCTTTGCACTAGTTCTTTTTGATAGTTGTGAGCTTCTTGGAAAGTAGGCTCATTTGGCTTTTAACAGCTTTTGTTTTGAGTAAAATGCGCTAATATATTTTCAATCATTTGACAGCAAATTAATCAGTATTAATTGTGGGCCAAAGCATTTATGTTATGGAACTTCTTATTGCATGTCTCATGCTAAATGTGTTCAAATTGCCTTGTAGCTTTGGTCCCCACAAAAGATGACCACTAGTTATATAAGGTTTCTTTTGCTTGTCTTGTATTCCATCATTATCTCAGTTTTGCCCTCTCTTCATAGGTAGAGGGGTTTTTGAAATCAATGCAAAAGCAGATGCAGTCTGCCGGAAAACGTGGATTTTTCTCTAAAAAATCTGTTGGCCCTCAAGTTCGTGAAAAGTATACATTGGAAGATATGCTGTGCTTTCAAAAGGTGACACATCTTCTTTCTATATATGGCTGCTTTGATAAAACACTTACAATTAGGTTTATCAGTTGCTGTGCAGAATTCTGATTATGCATGTGTGTGTGTGTGTGGGTGCATGTGTGTGCGGGTGCATCGGTGTGTGCATGGGTGCATGCTTGCATTTACATGCGCTTGTGTGTGTGAAGTGAGAGATAGATACAATATAGCCTGTTTTGTGCTTCTTAGAACATACTAAAATTTGTTACATATTTTGGCAGGATCCAATCCCAACTTCTCTGCTTAAAATAGACAATGACTTAGTAAGCCGTTCCATAAAGTTGTTCCTGTTGATTTTGAAGTACATGGGGATTGATTCTTCAGATAAAATAACTCCATTGAGTGTTGAAGAGTGTACAGAGCTTGTTGCAAAAATTTATAAGCACTGTTTAAAGCGTTCTGAACTTCGAGATGAGCTTTTTGTTCAAATCTCAAAGCAAACTCGCAATAATCCTGATAGGTAAGCTATACATGAGACGTTGGGATGTTACAAACATTCATTGGTTTCCTCCTCCATAAGTATGCTGCCTGTCAACATCATATCACTATCAGCTCACAATTCCATGGTATTGCTATATTTATGTCTGCAGAGATTCTCTAATAAAATCTTGGGAACTCATGTATCTATGTGCTTCTGCCATGCCTCCAAGCAAGGATATTGGAGCATATTTATCAGAATATATTCATTATGTAGCTCATGGGATGAACAATGAACCTGAAGTTCATGTCCTTGCTTTAAATACATTGAATGCATTGAAGCATTCAGTAAAAGCAGGACCGAGACTTACAATACCTACACATGAGGAGATTGAAGCTCTGTTAACTGGCAAGAAGCTTACAACAATAGTGTTTTTCCTAGACGAAACTTTTGAAGAAATTATTTATGACATGGCAACAACTGTTGCTGATGCTGTGGAGGTACAGAATGATTCTTGTTGCTTTCCTTTTTCTTAATAAACTGTATATCTACTTACAGTTACATATGCAAAATTTACTTTATTATGCTCTTAGGTTGGCCACCTGTTTACTTTTGTTTAATATCTATGTTGCATTTTCAGCCAAGTATGAAAGAGATGTGAAGAATCTACTATTGATGATGAAAAACACAAATGCTGTGAACATTGGCATGCAAGCATATTTTTCAGATTGGTATACTGAAATTTCTTAGGAAACAATAAATTTATATTTTTGCCGGTATCACCTTGTTTGATATAAGATGATGTAATTCTCTAAGGTTGCTTGCTCCTCTTCGACTTGAGTGCCAATGGTTTGAGTCCTGGAAATAACACTCACCCATAAGTAAGCCTGTATACTTTGACCCTCTCAAGACTGCAAATTGCAGAAATCCTGTGCAATGGGCTGCCTAAACACAAATATCCCAGTAAGGTGCAACATATTGATTAGTTGAAGTGACCTCATTGGATTTGTCCTATTATGCACGTACATTTGTTTTTACATTTTCCCCCAACAACACTATAACATCTAGGCTTGGCAACCCTTTAATGACCATTTTTATACTTCAGAATTTTCCTGCTAAAACAAAAAGTTCTTTGCCAAATGCACTCATGTTTTGTCAACTTTTGAGCAACTGCTCTGTGATTGTATACCTTTCAGATGGAGGCAACATATCCAGTGGATACATTTTATGCTTGATGCATTCTCATGCAGTCATGCACTCATGCTAAATATAAAAAAACTGCAATGTGCTTGTTGACTAATACAATTGATTTTTTTCTTCATCAGGTAAATGAAAAAATGAGTAGAATTTAAGTAATAGCTGTAACATTACTTAATTGTTTTTCCAAACACATCTTAAATGTGGCCTAGATCCTTCACAATCTCCCTACTGGCTTTAATTGGTTAGAGTTGTCAGACCACTTCAGCATTTTGTTGCCTGAATATATATCAAGCACTTACTCTCTGTCAAATGTTCCAGCAAGAAAGCCTAGAGAAGGATGTTAAGAAACATTCATCTAAAAATTGTTAGACCTAACATGACTGGAAAAGTTCTAAAGGATTAGTAAATGAATTAAGGAAGAACCAGTGAGTTATTAGCTATTCCAAATTTCTAAGATCTATACCCATAAAAGCAGCAATTGCCTAGGAAGCAGCATGTTAACTGCATTTCCTGTAATTTCCTTGGCTTTTTGGTTGGTTGTAATCTAAGTCCATGTGATCTTTGGCAACGTACGGGCCTAAAATAATCGTTCTTCTATCATCAGAAAAAGATCAGTTTTTGTATTGAGTTATTTTTGAGGTTCTTGATGATGAAATGTGATTTTCCTTTAGGAAATTGCAGGAATCATCAAACTCTCAGTTTATTCGAGTTTCAGTCTATTTGAGTGCCGAAAAGTTGTCAATGGTTCAAAGTGTGCTGATTCTGGCAATGGTAATTATTATTGCAAGGAAGTTCTATGATAGCAAAGAAAAAGTTGAATCTAAGATGCTTATTGTCTATGGTCTTTTTTTTGCACTATTAATGTGAGTGGCTATGTATTCTTTTGCATGCAGAGGAATATTTAGCCTTAGATGATAACAAGTATGTTAGTGATTTGCTGGCTGAATTCAAGGCAGCTAAGGATCGTACTAAAGGAGAGATTTCACACTGCAAACTTATATTCAAAAAACGATTATTTCGGGAATCAGACGAAACTGTAGCTGATCCAATGTTTGTTCAGCTGTCTTATGTACAGGTATCAGACATTTTGCCTGAGACACGAACAATTGCTGAAGTGTAATTCTTATGATCATGCCATCGCTTTATTTACCTTGATATTTTCCTTTTATTGCAGTTACAACATGATTATATGCTAGGAAACTATCCTGTTGGGAGGGATGATGCTGCACAATTATCTGCTTTACAGATTTTGGTTGAGGTTGGGAGCATGCAACATCCGGGATCATGTGTGTGAGTGTCTGAATTACCTTATTGTTCAAGTCACTTCTGTGGAGTTTGCTTTTGGTTGAAATGTTAGATTTTAGATGTTCTTTGTGATTTGCAGTGAATGGTTTTCACTTCTTGAAAGGTTTCTGCCTAGACAAATTGCTATTACACGTGCAAAGGGAGACTGGGAGCTTGATATTATTTCCCGCTATCGGTTAATGGTAAGCATTGAACTTTCGGTGGTAATAATTGAAATATTACTTCATATCAAGGTCTGCCATACCGAAGCGTACTGCCCGTACCGGTCCGACAGGTTACCGGTACGCGGACCGCCCGGTACCGCTACAGTGCTACATTATGAAAAAAAATATAAAATTGTTCGGTACACCAGGGTGTACTGCTCGGTACGCCCTGATGTACCGCCCGGTACACTGGTACCATACCGTACCGAGCCTGGGTCGAAACACCGGTACGGTACGGTACGGCGAACCTTGCTTCATATATGAAGCTTGTTTGATGACAGTTATTCTATCAAGTTTTTCCTTGTTAAATTATCTTTGGACTAATATATGGCAAGTTTCTCTCTTCCATAGAGTTGCTTTTTGCTAGGAATTTTGCATCAATTTGCAGAAGTCAAAACCAAAACAGGAGATGGCTGTAAAATTCTTTTGAAATTCCATAGAACCTTCCTCTTCAGTTATTACTGTCTGTTCAAATTGATGGGTAAAGGCTTAAATGATATACGTTGATTGTATTTTTTTTCTTCTTATGTGCAGATGTTTATTGTTCATGTGTATATGTCTTATGTGCTGATTAAAGTTGTGACTGAGGATCATTCATGCACATATGAGTAGCACATATTAATACATCATTTATTCGACATTCAATATTATGTGGTGAAATTTTTTTGGAATATCTTTGCCAAAACTTTATTCAGTTATAAATTTTTATGATTTTGGAACTTATTTCAATTTATTGATTCATGCAGGAGCATATGTCAAAGGATGATGCTAAACATCAGTTCCTTAGAATTCTAAGGACTCTTCCTTATGGAAATTCTGTCTTTTTTAGTGTGCGGAAGATAGATGATCCTATTGGTCTTTTACCTGGACGGATTGTTTTAGGAATCAATAAGCGTGGGGTTAGTTGCAATTTGGACTATACTTTGGTGCTTCCAAGCTACCATAATTGGGTGACTTAAAAAGCAAACTGTGTTTATGGTTTTAGGTTCATTTTTTCCGCCCAGTTCCAAAAGAGTATTTGCACTCTGCAGAACTAAGAGATATTATGCAATTTGGTAGTAGCAATACTGCTGTTTTTTTCAAGATGAGGGTCGCTGGCATCCTTCACATTTTTCAGTTCGAAACTAAGCAGGTTCAGGCATATCCATGTGTTTCATTTTTTACTCTTAACTTATCTTGGATTCTTTTTTGGGTCTTCATCTTATTTATTTTTTTCTTTAATCGCACATTGGTTCTGCACTTAAATTTTCAGGGTGAGGAAATATGTGTTGCTCTTCAGACACATATAAATGATGTGATGCTTCGTCGATATGCAAAAGCTCGCTCTGCTACCAGTGGAGTTAATCATGGTGATTTTTCTCAAGCAATAAGAACTCCAAGCTTAGATATATATGAAAAACGTTTACAAGACCTGTCTGGAGCTGTTGAAGAATCTAAAAAGTATACAGATCATGTAAGTAATCACATGTTTTCTTTTTTTCTGTGTATTTTTAATGGCTGTAATCCATATTGTCCATTTTGTTTGCTCACTCAACTTTTTACTTTTTCCTCCAGAACTTTAAAGGAATTTTCATGTAACTCAACTTTTATTAAGCAATAAACTCATATTCATATATATATATATATATATATATATATATTTATTTATTTATTGTAGTTGTTGGAAGAATTGTGTATGAGGGAGAAACAAGAGCTGGAGATGCAGGAGGAACTGGAAAGGCTGAAAGAATCATTGAGGTCAGAGAGGCAATGTCTAAGAGATGTTACTTATGACTGTGACAATCTTAAAGCACTTTGTGATGAAAAAGATTCTTCTTTGCAGGTTATGTCCTGGTGAACTAACAATTTAGCTGCCTTTTCCTAATTGATGTTGCTTTGTGACTCATGCTTCTGTCATGTACTCTTACAATTAGGCTGCATTGCTGGATAAAAGTATTCTGGAGTCTGCATTAGCAAGAGTGAGCATCCAAGAACATATTATGGATGAGACCAATCATGAGATGGAACCTGTAAATGTATCTAATAAACAAAGGAAAAATACATTAACAGTGGGGAGTATGAAGACTGATCATGTTGACACCGAAGTATGTATGTCTGATTACTTTTCAGAGGGTCTATTAGGATTCGGTTCTTGCTATTCACCTTATGTAAATTTTAAGGCGAGAATTTTATTTGTTCTGAAAGATCTTTCACTTTGAAGATGATAATATGGGTATTTTTTTCTCTGATGATCTTTACAAAGACATTAAGAACACAGGAGGATCTGAATGCATGTATGAAGGAGTTACATGCGTCAGAAGAAAGTTATAAAATTATGCTGAACGAGAAATCTGTGCTTGAACAAAAGGTCCAAATGCATGAGACGAAGAAAAACGATGAGGTATTTAGTATCTGCTTTTACTTTCTTCTAGATTATGTTCACTTCTATATGCTAACTCAGTAACCTTGTAAACATTAAATATTGGATGTGTTTTTATAATTAAACAACCTTTTTTATATAAGTGCAATAACTGTGCTTATTTTTCCTTGAACTTATGTCTTGTAAAATGCAGAAGAGTGCACTGGAAAAGAACTTCAAAGAGGAACGAAGAAAGCTCAAGGCACATGTTAAAGAACTGGAGCAAAAATTGGAGCGTGTTACACAGGACTTTGATGTTGCTCACGTTACTCTTACAATGAGAAACAGAGAACTAGATGATTTACAGAATAATTCAAAAGAGTTGGAGGAATTACGTGAATGGAAGGCGGTACGTATATTATAGTATATCACATTTCTTTTCTTACAAAAGATAATCTGCGATATTCTCTCAAGATTTTTTTATTTGGAAATGCTTTTCATATTTGTAAGTTCTATACTGAGAAAATTTAAATCTGCATTTCACTTTTAATCATTATTATAGGATATTGATAGAAAGAACGAACAAACTGCTGCTATTTTAAAGAAACAGGGGGCGCAACTCATTGAGCTAGAGGCACTTTATAAGGAAGAGCAAATTTTACGGAAGAGATACTATAATATGATTGAAGGTTTTTATGGCGATCTCCAGTTTTTTATGGAAGCTCTTTCTGTTAGTTATTTTATTTTCTCACAATAATAAACTTTTGCTTATCTTTTGACTTGACAGATATGAAAGGCAAAATAAGAGTGTTTTGTCGTTTGCGTCCTCTAAATGAGAAGGAGATTGCTGAAGGACAAAAGCAAATAATTGTCAGTCCTGATGAATTTACAATTGCACATCCGTGGAAGGATGAAAAATCAAAGCAACATATTTATGATTGTGTGTTTGATCAAAGTGCTTCACAGGATGAAGTTTTTGAGGATACCAAGGTAAGTTGCAGTTAAACTTATTGTGAAGTTTCAAAGTTCAATTTACAAACAAATTGCTGAATGATCATTGTGAACATATTTTCCTGCACATCTTTCTTTTCACATCTAAATAATGTTTACTTTCTTGTTGTGTGTCACTGTGTTGATTGGTAATGTAATCAATATGCAGTATCTGGTACAATCTGCAGTTGATGGTTATAATGTTTGCATATTTGCATATGGGCAAACTGGTTCTGGAAAGACTTTTACAATCTATGGTTCAGAAAGTAATCCAGGGATTACTCCAAGGGCAACTGCTGAACTTTTTAGAGTTATAAAGCATGATAGCAGCAAGTATTCCTTTTCCTTGAAGGTGAGTGCACAGTCCAATTCTTGCATTTCTGACGTTGTTTTTATGTTCTGAATTCTCTCCTGCTTGGTGTATTCCAGATATGAAATAGAAGTGTTAGTCACTATGGGGCTTCATTTGGTTCATGAAATTGGGATGGTTATTTGTTAAATACACAGGAATTATTTTTCGATTTATTCTCATTTTTGTTTCTTTAAAATTTTTTGTTCCAGATAATCATTAGTTGTAAGAGACAAGTTATTTAGTCACTGGTATTAAGTTGGCTTGACAAATGAGTCATCTTTACCCGAACAATTATTGAACTCCATAACTGACAAAGATAACAAGTGTCCGTGGTACCGGTAGCGGTGGCAGGTCCTGGGGACAAAAGAGTTCGAGCCCGGGGATGATGGTCATGTTGGCAGCAGAGTAGGTGGAGGCTACAAGTTGTAATTTCACACTTTTTAGCATCAACTAGTCTCTTTCCTGATTGTTTCATCCATAAACTAATATATTCACTTCTTCTCTGATCTAGAATAGATTGACATTTCATGTCTTTAGCCGAAGGCTAAATCTATCTTGAAATTTTTCTAAGCATCATTTCTGTCATAGCTACGTTAAGTATGTTAAGGCATATGGAGAAATTGTCTCTCACATCCCACTTTGACAGATTCTTTCCCACAGATAAATGTAATGAAGTTTAACTATTTGATTTAATGGTTTAAGTTGTTAAACTTTCTTTTTCAAGCACTTTATTCTCTTTATTTAATATATTATCACATTTTCCTTGATGTAATTCCAGGCATATATGGTGGAACTGTATCAGGACACTCTCGTGGATCTCTTACTACCAAAAAATGCCAAACGCCTAAAGTTGGAAATAAAAAAGGACACAAAGGTAACATCATACTTCCATCTTTGGTGCTTGAATTGTAACACAAAACATCCTCCAATTCTCATTAGAGAAATAGGTGATGATACTGATAGAACATGCAGATAGAGAACTCTATGCAACACTATCTCCAAGTTTCTAAGGCAGCTTAGGAAAACGTTGCAATAACGAAATGAACATTCTGTGTCCCATAACTATGTCACTTTGTAATACTGGAAATTGCTTATAATTTAGATTGATGTTTCTGAAATTTGTTATTGTTCTTGATTCTTCAGGGCTTGGTCTCGATTGAAAATGCAACAATTATGCAGATCTCTAACTTTGATGAACTAAGGGCTATTATCTCTAGAGGGTCTGAGCAACGACATACTGCTGGGACTCACATGAATGATGAAAGTTCAAGATCACATTTAATACTATCAATAATCATTGAAAGCACCAACCTTCAGACTCAATCTCTTGCTAGAGGAAAGGTATGCACTTTTTAGAGAAGCTTTAAGTTGTTGAGAGTCAACAATGATCAGCAAGTCGATGATAAGTCTGTCACTTTATAACAGCATAAAAAACATTGCTTGATAACCATAGTAGAAAATCTCTTAGAGTTGCAAAGAAGATTTCTCTTTTCATTGTACCAACCGCTTCAGTACATACTTTTTCAGATACATCACAAACTATGCTGCAAATGTTCATTGTCTTATCGTTATGTTCGTAAAGATATTTCAGTTAACTTACCCCTTGGACACACTTTTAGTGGCATTGCTTTGCTATGTCCAATCATTTTCCTTTTCAGAAGCTTTTTGTTTTGCCATCCTCACTAGTAGAACAAAACTTTCTCTGGCATTACTTGTATTATGGACTTGATTTGTTTTTGTGACCAACAGATTAACATCCTTTCTTTTCTTTAAGCATATGTTATGAGGCACCTACTGGGTCACTTAACAAGAACCTTTTTTTTACTTTGTTGGGCAATTTATTTACTCATCAACTGTTTCCTTGATAATTTAGTTGCTGATTTCTGTGAAGAGCAAACATTTAATCATGTATCTGGCTGACAGACTAAAATGGGCTATTTTGTTGTGGTTGTGTTATATAAGTTTTTATTATTAGTTAAGTTCAGCTCATATTGTCTTAAGCGAACTATTTCTGTTGTCCACAGATTAGCTTTGTAGACCTTGCTGGTTCTGAAAGGGTTAAGAAGTCTGGCTCCTTGGGGAACCAGCTGAAAGAAGCTCAAAGTATCAATAAGTCCCTCTCGGCTCTAGCGGATGTGATTGGTGCATTATGTTCTGATGGACAACATATACCATATAGGAACCATAAATTGACAATGCTCATGAGTGACTCTCTTGGTGGCAATGCAAAGACTCTAATGTTTGTGAATGTGTCTCCAGCAGAATCAAACTTGGAAGAAACATATAATTCCCTGATGTATGTATTCTCTTTGTTCACTTTTTTTTGTTGGTATTCTAAACATGTCATTGTTTTGAGTTTTGCGACATGTCTTCTTTTACTTCACATTCTGCAGAAAACACCACTGATGTTATTTGGTTGATTCAGCAACACAAGAACAGATAGGTTGCATTTTATCCTGCAAGTTGGAATTAGGCACATGTTATGAATTGAAAACTGTGCTCCACTCTTACTGCATCTTAAAATTAGTCTATTTTTCCATTCTTATCTATGTAAAATTGCATTTATCATGTGTGCACGTGCTTACTCAGTCACATACCATGCAGATAGTATGTCAACATATTTTGTATGTTAGTAATCATAATTAGTATACATAATTTGACATGCTTTTCATCCTTCTGTCGCCTTTGGTATTATAACTCCATTCAGCATCTTAGTTCCTAGTGTCTGACCTATTTGTTCTTGCAGGTATGCATCAAGAGTACGATCAATTATAAACGAGCCAAGCAAGAATGTTTCTTCCAAAGAGATTGCACGATTAAAGAAGTTGGTAGCTTACTGGAAAGATCAAGCAGGAAAACGAGGCGACGATGAAGAACTAGGAGAGATCCAAGAAGAGCGGCATGCAAAAGACCGACCAGATGGCCGACTCGAGATGTAGCATTGACAAAAATGGAGGAGATTCGAGATCGCTGCACTTATTTTGATGTGAAATCATGGCTTGCAAATTGTGGCTCAACTGTGCCAGCAGCACATGTACAATGGTTTTCTGCAGTAAGTTGATGTACAGTGTATTTTTGGACCTCAATCTATAAGAAAAAGCTCTTCAAGAGATAGTTTTATGTAATATTGTTCATCATTATAATCGTTTTAACATCGATTGTTCCTCTCACTTCTTTTTTAGATTTTCTTCTGCATAGTTGATGGATAAAGTCAGGATTACTAATTTCTTCTTGAAGCAAGTCCAAGTAAATGAGGGCGTGTATCAATCAAGTTCAGTGCATTTAAAGTTAGTAAGATCTTATTATCACACCGAGCTGATGTTCCAAAGCTGGTAGGGTCAGCCATGAATTCAACTTTATTTTCTTATAAACCTGACTTGCTTTCAAGCTACAAAAATATGAGAATATTTTTTTAAATATAATAATATTTATTTTCTCTTTCAGCCTTAAAATAAATAAAAAATATTAAAATATCCTCGAATGATTTCGTAGGAAAGAAACAGTTGAGGATATTTCGGTATATTTAAGGTTGGAAAGGCCTCATTAGTGAGTGGAACCGATCGACGGTTCGGTTTTCGTTTTTTTCTATGGGATTGACCGGTCCAATTTGGGTTTGATAAATTGTGATTTTGGTCTGATCTGTGAAGAGATTCGAATCGTTTGCATTGCTGAGAATCGTCAGTTAAGAACCGCCAAAATTCCACTCGAGTTGCCCGCGACGCGGAAGGACACGTGCGGGGATCGTGACTATAAATGGCCGGGAGAAGGTATTTGAGACGGCCGCTCATTTTTTAATCCGCCTCTTTCGCTCTCTGGTTTTGATCGCGCGCGGGTGTTCGTTTGCAGAGGAGTGGAGCGGCGGCGTTAGAGTAGCGGCAGTATACGAGGATCGAAGTTGTACAAGGTGAACCCCTCGACCCCCCCCGAACAGCGGCGGAAACTTGCAGCTCTTCAATCCCTCATCAGCAGTTATATACTCATCCTTTATCGACAGTCTTTCTTCTTGATACCTTGTTGATTGATCGACGGTGGTCTTATAGGGTTTCTCGTTTCTTGACAATATCTCCCGAGGACGATCGAGGCCGTTGATCTCTTGGTAAGGGTTTCTCACCCGATTAGTGGTAGAGCTGTCCTGTCTTCTTTCACCGCTTGGTTCTATCACCTGAAGATTCAAGATCTTGTAGAAGTCGCCCTCATTATCATTCTTACTCGTTAAACATGACTAGGGTGGTTCTTGTTGCGGTTTTGCCAAAAAATTGTCGATGGTGGTATAAACTAGATTATTGTTGTTATGCCTGTTGATATCATAATCACATCAATTATCTGGAAATTTTAGCATCATTTATTTTATTCGGGGCCTTTTAATGAACTTTGCCTGAATTAGGATTCCTTACATCTATTTGTTACGGCGAGATCGGCATAATTAATATTTATACCTTTCTGTTTCTTCCGCCCGATCTTATTATGCTTCTCAGTGAAGGTGCATTAAATGAGTTCAAAATTCATTCCCAATTGGAGGAGAATGTTTACGGTTGATTATAACGTATAAGCAGTGTGTGCATATACCTTAGGCATCACAAGCAAATTTTATTGCCTAAAGATCCTGAACACCCTGATATATTTGTTGTGACATTGACCGATATTTGTGGTATCCTTTTCAACACATCGGATGGTTCAAAGCATTAGGACTAGGCAGTCAAATATTGGGAATAGGTACGTAGTTTGGGCCTTTAACTTGATGATCAGTAATATATACTTATGTTTGGAGTACTTCCATATATATATATCTGCCAATTATGTTAGTAGTTGTTATGCTTACAAATTTTATATGAAATATGATAAATAATATTTCATACAAGTATAAAATTGTAATACTAAATGAAAAAAAAAACATAAAACTAATTTCCATATCCATCTTAAGTCGTGTCATATTTTTGTCAAATTCTTTCCTTGTCTGCTTTAGAATCATAAGTATAATGATCGATCGGCATCTTACTGTATAATCAACAGCATAAAGAGGTTCAAACATTGAAGTGCTAGAAAGTCAGTGCTTTGTTTTTGTTCCACATAATTGCTAGGTTATTTAAGTTATTACAATTCCAAATGAAGCTGGCCCTTAGTTTACTTCAAATGCTGATAGACTACCATCGTGCAACTTTTCCCTGTCTAGCCTCAGATAATTGGCCCCCAAACTTGCAGTAGTATGTTCTTGTGCAATTTTTCTAGGTTTAGTTGTTGGCTTCTGATTATTGCATTTGTTGTTGTAAGTTTTAAACATGGATTTTTTTTTTCATTTGCAGCGTTTCAATCATTCCTTTTTTTTTATTAAGCATAGATTACTTGCATCCTATAATTCTGAAAATAAAATAAATAATTTTATTTATATTAATATCGTCAACTGGATTATTGAAAAACAACATCACATGTTGAATCGGTATAAAAATATTAAACAAAAAAATAATTTTAACTTCTTTTATGTTTTTAATGATTTTATTAATAAAAAGATAATTTTGACAAATATTAAAATTATTTTTTTGTTTATCACTTTTATATCGATCTAATATATGATGTTACATATTATGTTTTCCATTAATATAGCTAGCGATCTTAGGATAAATAAAATTATTTATTTTATTTTTAAAATCATAAGATTTTAATATAAATTTTTTAATATAAAAATCGTAATACTAATAGGAAAAAGATTATAATATTAATAAGAACAAGTACATAAAATAATATATAATTAGTGACAAGCAACTTTTTCCTCAAACCATCATGTGTAACGTAGGAAACCTAATTTGATTCTCATTACTCCACCAGCTAAAAAATTAGAAACCTACACCTGCCTGATAATGGTTGATCATCATGCAAAGCAAGCACCATGTGGTTTTGAGTTTATGATTTTGTTGAATATTATCAGACTGATCATGTGCCCAACAGGATATGTTTAATTCAAAAAGTTACACAAAAAAAGGGAAGCAAATTGAGTAAAACATGGCCAACGTGAGGACGCGTCCGGCCACACAACCTGATCACTGAGTTGAAGTATCGTCACCCGGCTTGACCGACACCGTCGATTCAGATCTACGCCGCAGAGCTCCTGAGTCTTCTGGAATCTTACAAATCCAAGATCTGCGAAGAGCGGAAAGAGGAACGATGGAGGCGGCGGGGGAGAAGAAGAGGAGGGTGTGCGTGACTGGCGCCGGAGGTTACCTGGCCTCGTGGCTGGTGAAGCTTCTCCTCAGCCGGGGCTACGTTGTTCATGGCACTGTAAGGGACCCAGGTACGCTGTTATCCCTATTTGCCTCATTTTGGTCGTTCACTCGTTGTGATACCTCGATTTGATTTGTGGCTATGACACTCTGATTTCATTAGAGTGTTGTGGATGTTGTTAGGAGTTCGCTATTTCAGTCGTAATTTCTTGTCACCAAGCTATTACTGTTGAAGATTGGTAGTAGCTATATGTCCGCTATTTGTCCTTCCACTACTTGGTAAACTGCAGCAGTACCTCTTTAGGTTAGGAATTAGTAGGAATATGCCTTACTTTTGGTCGGTTCGGAGCTGTCCTCCGCCCTGTTGTCCTGCTTCCTTCTTAACTACAGGAAACAGTGAAGTTTTGGACAAATTTTTCCTCTCCAACCGATGAGCGATAACTCCCACAACCATTTGAAAACTGTTGTTTGTGAATCGATGCAAAAAGAAACTTTCAAATAGTTTCTTTTAATTTGTCAAAATTTTCCAACAGAATTGTGATTTTTTTTTGAGGTTATTTGGCACAAACTTGACCAAATTCCTTTGCTGTCGGGGTAATGAGATAAATAGTTATTATATTTGAAGAACAGATTTTTTTTGTCTTGTGAATGCATGTGACTGGAAACTTCTTTTTAGTATGTAACTAAACCTCACATCACTGTCTCATTTAGCTACCACATTTTTGGCTCTGAGTTCTGCTAAATCGGGGTTCAGGTGATCCAAAAAATGCCCACCTGAAGAATCTGGACAGTGCTGCTGAAAACCTGCAATTATTCAAAGCAGACATGCTAGACTACAATTCTATAGTATCTGCAATTGCTGGATGTGAAGGAGTTTTTCATGTTGCTAGCCCTGTTCCTTCAAAGAAAGCGTCCAATCCAGAGGCAAGTTGTTCCCTTACGTCCTGACATCTCTCATATGTTAGCCTTTTCTTCTTTTGACATACTTCAGAAGCTCCTGCACCCTTGCACCCTTATGTATTTGAAGTCCTTGCTGCTGTACTAATTATGCCACTAAAGAAGCATATCTTGTTTCACTTGTCCATCAGCATAAATATTAATAGATAAGATGAGTCGTGGTGGGGCGACGTAGGTGATTCAGGGTTTTTAAAAAGCACCTGCAAGCATGGATTATTTAGTTAAATATTTAAATATCTTTTCATCTGCGATACTTACTCTCCAGATAAACTTTTTTGGTTTTTGAGATAGTGTTCAGCATGTTTTTTTGACTGTCTTTCAGGTGGAGGTCATTGCTCCTGCTGTTACAGGCACTTTGAATGTACTAAAGGCATGTTCTGAGGCTAAAGTTAAGCGAGTGGTAGTGGTATCATCAGTTGCTGCTGTCTCAATGAGTCCCAATTGGCCAAATGGTAAGATTAGGGATGAGAATTGTTGGTCAGATGAGGAATATTGTCGGAAAACGGAGGTAATTGATGTACAATGTCTGATTAATTATACACAAAGATTTCTGACATTCATATGCATGCTTGTACACAACATGGTTGCATGATTTTTAACCAGTATCTTCGTTTGCCATGTGAAATTTTCTGTTACCATGTGTGCTCATATAACTTCCTGTTCTTTTATGGATGGTCTTCTTCTTAGTGATGCTGTTCTCTAAGTATCTTGATTAGTTGGACAGAACTGTTTTCTTCGGAACCTTTTGAGATATATATATATATATATATATATATATATATATATATATATATATGTATATATGTATATATGTATATATGTATGTATGTATATATGTATGTATGTATATATGTATGTATGTATATATGTATGTATGTATATATGTATATGTATGTATATATATATGTATGTATGTATGTATGTATGTATTTCTTGTTGTTGATGCTATTATCGTTGGCTGTGGTAGCTTTTTATGTTACTCCAAACATTAATCTCATCATTCATTTTATGCTTTTGGACATATTAAGAAACATGAAAAGTGCTATACCATTATTTTGCTCTGTCATCATGCTGGTATGACATACTTCAGTTACAGATGTTACATTTATTCATTACAACCATATCCCATAAGAGTTGAAGTTCATGCAGTTATGTTCTTATGAATGGTTGTCTTCTCCAACTCAATTTGAAACCATTCTGAAACATATATGTTAAGATTTATCATAGATCTCCATATCATCTTTTGGGATGTTATTCTTTTGCCAACTTGATTCCCATTCATTTACGCTTGGGTATATAGTTTGTCACACCAAGTTAGTTTCCATTGAGCATATCCTATCATGCATACGCTTCCTTTTGCACTTTTCGTAGGTTTCAGTGTTATTTTTTCAAGAATATGATGTATATTGGACTACTTTTTCAGTTATGATTAATATGATTGAAGGAAATATTGAAAAAATATTGGGCATATTAAATTGAGATCATTTTGAAGAATTCAGGAAGGTGGTCTCGGAAGATTATGATAATATCATTTTCTTCCTTGCATCATCAACATGAGGTCCCTTGATTCGATTAAGATAATGGCCTTACTGATATGGCTACCCATCACAGGTTGTTGCCTTGCTTTTAAAACCTTAAAAGACTTCTTACTCTGGACCCATGTTGTAGGAAGTTCGAATCTCCCATTTGGTTTTCTGAAAAGTGTTTTTTATGATTTAAGACATCAAAGAGAATAGGCATGTCAACTGAGTGGTTGGCAGTCTAATGTCCTTTCTTGTTACTTACCGTTGACCTTTTGGCATTCTGAATAATAACCCATTTCTTTCTGAAAGGATCCTTCTTTTAAGTTTTTTTGCTTCTATGTACTTCAAATTTAGAGATCTTATTTATATCTGTTCTTTCCTACTGTCAAATATTAACTGCTGAAAAAATATGGTTGGAGCCTTTAAGAAAGTAGTAAAGATGACTATATATTGTGTTTTACTGCACTAAAACTGATCTTAGTTTTCTAAATGAATGTAGAATTGGTACTTCCTTTCAAAAACACTGGCAGAACGAGAGGCATTGGACTTTGCTGAGAAGAACAGACTTGATGTTGTGACTGTCTGCCCATCTCTCATTATAGGGCCATTGCTCCAATCCACCATCAATGCTAGCAGCTTAGTTCTCATAAATCTTTTAAAAGGTCCATATATACTTTCCTTTGTTATTTAGTTTGTTCAGATGATGTAGTAAGAAGTAAGTATTTTCATTTTAAGATTATCAGGAATTTTGTTTTAACAAGGGATGAGCCGCCGACGTGAACCATGAGGTGCCCCAATCTCCTACTTTTGTGTCTACATGCATATAAACATATCTGCATATGTATGCCTATATATATGCATATATCATATCATACTAGTAGAATGGTATTAATGTAGGCATTAGTGCTATTTACAAAGTTGAAAGTCACCAAAACATGCTGGCACCAGCAAGTACCTAAAAGTGTACTGAAGGAAACTGCCAAAAGAACAAACTGCGGAAGGATTCTGGTAGAAAATTGAGAACATTGAGAATGAGTAAATGCAACCGATGCTTAAAGAAACTGTGTGTGTCTATGCATACACACACACACTTGTATGGTATGATGATCATCTACCTACATTAACTAATATATATGAGGCCTTTGAGAATCAATTTTCATTTGCGTCTTTAATTCATGTTTCTGTTCCTATATCCAATTACTAGTTTACTATATTGGTCATTTTCAACCAATTATACTAACTGCCATGGTCTTTTCTTCTACTAATAAAAAGACATTTATACGGTGGATATTCTCCAATATGCTAGTTGTACAATAAGATAATGAAGCTAAAAGGAGTCAGAAGTCTATTTACTCTATTTTGTCCATTCATACTTAAGCATGCTTCAGATTGCAAGTCTGTTTAGCCAGATTACCTGGATTTTTACTCCTCTATACGAATTGTGTGGCATAAGATGTTGACTAGCTTCAGTTTTTGCCATGATACTAGAATCTGACTTTTGACTGATTCCTGTCATCCCTTCTTTTGGTGGATGCGATATACACATTCTAAGCAAGGATATTGTGCTTGCTACGTAAACCTTTTTTTGGCTCGCAGGTCTCCGTCCGACTGTGGAGAATAAAGTTCTATCCATTGTGGATGTTCGAGATGTAGCTGATGCTCTGCAGCTGGTGTATGAGGAACCGAATGCATCAGGACGACACATTTGTGCACCTCATCGGGTGAAAATGCATGACTTAGTGGACATACTGAAGAGCATATATCCTCACTACAAATATCCTGAAATGTGATATAACTAAAACCCTTCTTATACTTTGCATCAATGCAATTTGGAATGTCGTAATCTTATGATTCGTCTGAATGTTATTGATCTAAGCATGTTAAATGCCAGTTTTACTGAGGTGGAGGAGGATTCCGAAATTCGTTCGGCGAAGTTGAACAACTTGGGATGGAAATGCAGGACTCTGCAGGAGAGCCTCACCGACACCATTGAATGCCACCGAGCTGCAGGTCTTCTGGATAGGGTGTAAAGCACATCATTTAGGTGCTTTAATTCTGCTTTACGTGCATCCAATCTCGTGCATTTATCTGACATTTCAGCAAGAGTGGTATCTTTTGCCCCAAAAAAAAAAAAATCAATTATTCGTAGCAAGTCATCAAGTAAACCAATTTGTAGGCTATATGGGCTGCAGCCATGTTCACCGTAGAACGTCTGTATGATACAGCCATTCAATATGTCCTTGTGAATTGCTTGGTTTTAACGACATAATTATAGAGGGTGGCATTATGAGACTGATATGCAAATAAGCGTGATCATGATTGCAGTTAATAAAAGAGAAGGAAGAAGAAAGACGCTTTCTGAAAGTGATCACAAGCTGTGCAGATATAAACTGTGCACCATTGTTTAAACAATTCAGAGGATATGCACCACCTCTGCTTATTACTGTTCTTCACAGATATTGGAACTGTGAATATCTGCAAGTAACGTTACACTCTTGCTTTATGGAGCAAAAAATTACTATGACCAAAACTGCCAGAGGCCTTGCGTGACATACAGCTCTACTACATACGTAAATGAATGATTGGCTGCTGATGGTCTGATACTGGGAACTACGTGGATTATGGTTGCCTCGAGTTAAAGTGGCTGATGGCCACCAAACGACGGAGTCGTCATCACTGATAGTACTTCTGTCACAGAGGCCATAGAGCTCAGGGCAGCTTTCACAACCTCTTGTGAACACCCAGGCTTCACAATGCTCTTCACCTGCACATAGACAAAGCAACCTCTTTTCAGGACATGGCAGTGTTAGATCACTCGGTAAATTATAACATGATTCGGCTTATTGATTTGTACCGATAGATAGATAAACTATTCAGCTATTAGTATGATATATATCAAGCTATATCAAGTATATCAACATATAATATATGAGGGTGTATTGATGTCGGATTCGTACATATTGTTCAGTTCAGTATGTCATAGTATATGATGAATCTTGAGTTATAGGATCATAAAAAATTATATTAAATCATGCTCATCGAGTCAAAAATTATAGCAATGGAGCATGTAGAGGTATGGATCTTGAATAGTTATGGCATGCTGGAAATAGTTCCAAAATGAAAATATTTTGAGATGTTATGGGATGCATCAAACAGCATAAAGGTTGGAAGCGATATCTAATACACTTAAAAAGTCCAAGTTAGACTAGGAACACTAGAAGTTATTAATTACATAGAAAGAAAGTAGAAACTGAAAGCATAAAGTTCCTATGCTGAACCTAAAAGCCTGTGAACTGATAATTTCCTTTCATAGATTCAAGTAGTTAATATGCATGTTAAAGTGACTTCAGTTAGTACAAAAAACAGCGCTTGTCTGGAGCATTTCAACTTTGAAGAGAACAAGGAAGCAAATGTAATCATAAGATGAACCTTATCAAGATACTCCTGAAGCTTCTTCATCCGGCCCATGTAATCTTGATCCTCAATGGCGAGTGTGTAGGTCTTTGCATCAGCACCCGGCCCTTCAAACTGAAGTGGCCCTGGGTTTCTGTATAAATCATCCATTAAAAAGCTCGGAGCCTTCTGTCTCAGCAACCTGAAACGAGAGGCTAGAAGTTGGTCAACAGTGGCTTCACTTGCACTACTTTTAAAAGGTAACCGTGGAGCTCTTGTTACGAATATAATTTAAGATCGCACCTAATAAATCGTTAGGCATTGTCCAAAAGAACCGACATGAAATACATGTAAGATCTACACAACTTTGTAGATCAAATTTGCTAATTATCTGAGACTGTAAGTTGATGATTGAAAGAGGAGTTATTAAGGCAACCTTGTAGATTTTCAGTGGAACCAGAGAAGTACTTTACTTTATTCAGTTAAAAATTAAACAGGACACAACTCAAAGCCATCAAGGTGTGATCTCGAAACATACTCATATACTTTCCCTTTCAAGTCGACTGTGGAAGGATGGATGGCAGGTTTTCCAACAGGAACAGCTCCAGGACCACGCGAGTATCGCTTCACGGTCATCATCGCCTAGTTTAAGCCAGAATGTTACTGATATGATATCTCCGTAAATGGATGACCAGTTTAAGCCAGAATGTTACTGATATGATATCTCCGTAAATGGTTAATGTTTTTGATATGCAGGAAACACAATGTGGGGAAGAGACCCTTACCGTGAGTGGTGCAGCACCACAACGCCACTTGTTCACAGGGTGTTTCAAGTTCGTTGCAGTAGCCATGTATCCATTCAAACCAGCTGCTAGAATATGATAGCAGATGTGTCCAAGAACCTGATCATGTAAGCCAAGTATTTAGTATTCAAGGCGTAACCAAAAGAAAGGGAAAGCAAGCTAGCGGGCACATACATATGCATAGTCACAGTCGAATTTTGATGGTACAGATCCACGAGCTTGATATCCAAAAAAATGGCATATAGCATTGAATTTTTTTCCTTTGTATATGCCTTCTTCCTGGAAGGGTACCAAACCACTCGGTGTTTTAGAGTCAATACATGAAATAATTATCAAGATGTGGACTATCGGCACTGTTCCATCTCGATGTCAGTAGTCAGATTAAATTTGTTTGATGGGAAATTGAAATTCTTGTTAAATATGCCACAATTCAATAGAGAAGTCGACTTACCATCCTTCTGTTCATTTCTTTTTCTACTAATTGTGCCAGAAGCTTTTCTGTCTCGATCTGAGCATCAAATCATTGATGTTAATATAAGTAAATGAGAGCAGAAGTCTTTCTCTGTGCAACATTAGATAACACACCTGGGACAACTGGGCAGAGTCATCAGACTCTGGATGAAGCAGCAGCTGCATCATAGAATTTTTTGTGATGTTTGCTTTAAAGAAAAAAAAAATCACTGAAACAATTTGCTCTCAGTTAGTCAGAAGACAGAAAACCTGTTTCCTGATAAAGGGCGGCAGGAATTCGAACAAGGCAGATGCCCAAGGTGAAAGACGAGAAGAAATTTTGTCGGTCAAAATGCCTTGGTTGTGGAGACCATGAATTTCCTGCAATAGTTATTTCCGAAACATCAGAAAATTTTAAACGTTTACAGCTTTCGAAATTTTACAAATAGATAAACTACCTGTAAAAGAGCATACAATTCTGGAATGCTCTCTACGAGCCCCTCCGGGATAAGAATGACGCCATGGTACTTTTCTGCAGAAAGCTTAAGTTATCACAGAAGAACATACTAGTTACAACCAAAGCATTAAACATAACTCCCAACCTTTCTCTGCTCTGGCTTGAACTGCATCACAAATTTGCTTTGCAATGTCAAAAATAGTAAGTTTTGACAATGCCACCTCCTCTCCCAAGATGAGCTGAGAATGGATAAAGCAAACCAACATATACTGATAAGGATTAGAACAAAAGAAAAAAGTATGCTTATAACAATAAAAACTTTTTAGAAGGGAAGACAAACCATATTAGGATGAGATTGAAGTGCACATTCTAAAGCCACATGGGATACCTTGCGACCCATCAGGCGAATAAAATAATAATACTGCAACAGAGACCATTAGTATGTAAAAGTATCTAAATAGCAAAGCATTATTTGCATCAAATATCTTTAAATTAATAAATGATATTGTGGAAATATTTTGTTGATTAAAAATTGATGTTATGGAAAAGCACTGGAATTAAGTATTTATAATTCCTTTAAAGTACTCAGGTAATAAGCTTGAAGAGGTTAATTCCCACAGGAATAGATCATCATATATTGCCATCAAATTTTGTACAAACAAAGATTTTTCCGTGGTCTGACATAAGAACCAAGTCACCTAAGCTACTTCGATAACTAAAAGGTGATCTATGTTCTACAGATTGTAAAAAGACCTGCCTTACCTTCTCTGCAGATTGCGCATCTATACAGACATTACTGATTAGTTGCGAATTAACCTGAAATTGAAAAGTGTTCCGTAAATATCAGTGTAGAGATCTAGAATATATACATTACTACAAGGTCAAGTCAACCTTCCAGATTTTTGTGACAAATATTAGCTGAAAAAAGAATTTAGTTGCTAACGTTTATCCCCATCCTCAAACACAAACATAACTCTGGCTTATTAACAATTTCACAAACATTGACTGCTAAAGCCATTAGAAATCACAAAAAAGAAAGAACAATTTCGATTACTTTTGCATTTCAAATTTTAAAATGCGTACTCAGGTTAATATATACAGTCATCCAATAGACTGTTGATCATCCCAAATGAAACATGGAAAGCGCGTATGGCACGAAGTTATCAAAAGAGGACCAAACAGAAAACTCAAGCTCTGAATGCACACAGTGCTTATGAGCTTATATGAGACTTACCCTGCATACAGTATCAAATCCAACGTTTGTCTCAACAAATTGATTCTTAAGATCCCCATTCAAAGTAACAGGCACACCAACCACCTGTTCACATGGTACACTTGTTATGTATAGAAACAAGCCTAGAATACATACAGAGATAAAAAAAAAGGGGAAAACTTATATTGATGTGGTGTATGACTTGTTATAGTACAAGTTTAAAGGTCACCCAGGAAGAAAGCAATCGGTTTAAAATCGATGGAGTCGACAATATAATTATAAATGAGTGTGAAGCATATGTGAAGCCAAGTTACCTTTGTTGGACATTTGGCCTCAGCAAATGTCTCGGCAAGCTGAGCAGCATCCGAGTTGGATGTGACACCTTGTGACATAAGAAATAATGAAATAGTGAGAATGTATACTCCACAATCTGAAAAGACATTAGAAGACCTACAAGGGTTTTTGAGGTACCTCCGATAATGACAAGACCATCCAACTTCAGATCATTGCATGCGGTCATAGCAGCATTTACCTGCTCAGTAGTTCTGATTTGATCCACTGTTCGGCCCAGCAAATCATAGCCACCTTCAAATGCAACAAACACCTAGTTCCAATTAGAAAGACAGCTGACATTAATAAGATGAAGGGAAGATAAACAAAAGTAAGATTTCCGTGCACCTTGGTTCTTGTAGGTAGCAAGAACCTCATCTGTGATTTCCCGAGTTTTTTGTGTAAATAGACCTTCAGTGCCACCTGTATCCAAGAAAGGAATTCAGCACATTCATTTCAACTGAGGGCCAATTACCACCTTTATAAGCATTCCAATTTACCAATTTGTTATATCATACTGTATCAGCCTGCTGATGGGTCCAAACATAATATCAACCAGCAACTTAATCTTTGATTATAAGCTAACGAAAAGTTGTATTTGTTTCATGAAGTTGAATATTAAATTTTCCTAAACCTTACCTCAAAGGATTGATTCTTGAAAAGATATGCAATGTACCAAAAGAATGTTTCATGATAGTTCTAGGTGAGACAGAAAGCAGAAAATTTCACAGCTCATGATAGAAAGATACTACATGCTTACCAACAAAACCAAGCAAGACACTGTCAGGGTTGCGTATCTTGATAGCCTTATAAAGTCCCCATACAACATTGTGTCCTCCTGGTGACTGCCTTCCACAAAATAGGACACCGACCCTGCACTTAGTCATTTGAGTCAATACATCATAAAGTAATTGATCAACCAAAGAAACAGAGGGTCATCTTGAATTTTATGTTTGCAATGACACTTTGTGCCAACAGAACATACAGTTCCAGATATGCATTCAAGAAGAAATATTATAGATTCAGCATATATTAGGGGGCAACTCATGTTGACAAACCTCATAGGAGGATGCTCTGTGATGATCTGGGCATCAGGTACCTTTGCTGTTGCCCTCAAAAAATGAGCCAAGGGCTGGCCAAATGTGTGCGGGAAGGCCCGGCCGATGACATTTGTACTAGATGGATCTGCACAGGTTGTCGAATCGCCGAACTCCACTCTCACTGTAATGCCCTGCTCACCATGAACAAAATAAACATGAATCCACAGATGAGCCCCCATAAGAAGTATTGATCCAGCAGTGGTGGCATGAAGATTAGTAGTACATAGAAAGATCCTAGAGTGGACAATAAAGATTGAACATACTAGTCTAGATGGAATCCATAATTTAGCAGATTAACACATACTTTTTGAGAGAATTTATCTAACAAAAGGTCAACAATTCCTGAGAATTTTTTCTCACAAGAAGAATTTTGGGCAGATGAATCCAATAATTTAAATCATCTCGGAAACTATTTTATATGTCATTCTATAAATTACATTTGGTCCTTCGATCATCGCTACCTGCAACCTTCCGTATGTATTGCCCATTGGTCATAGATTTAGTACTGAAAAGGAAAAGAAAAAGGGGGAAAGGAGATGCATCAAACTCCAGTTTGAAGCAACAAGAATGATCACTATATCTGCGAAGAACAAGAAGCAATTAATCCCCAAACAAGACAGACACCCACGAATCAACCAGAACCCAAGGGAGGAAGTAGCATCACGAGGCCATCCAAAGCATCGCGTAGGAAGAAACAAAGACTGCGCATAACACGATGCCGAATCTCTCCTAAGAACCAAGATACCAGAGATTCACCACCACTACCACCACCACCACCACCACCACCATTAGAAGAAGGAGAAGAAGAGACCTGAAGGCATGGTGGAAGCTCAGGATGATACTGAGCTCGCTTCTTCTGGAGCTCCGACAGCTCCCGTGGAACCCCGAAATCTGAATCCATAACTTCCTATTCTTAGTCTTCTCCTCTCTTTCGCTCTATATATCTTTCTCTGGTGTGCTCAAATCCTCTGATGTCACATCCTTGATATATATCTACATACATGTCATTAGCATCATGCTCCATACATGACATGGAATGAGGGGGCACGGAGGAGGAGCCGGTGACTCTAACCGGGGGCGACGGGCCGGCCTGCTTTACCACGACCGCGCCTTCGGTTTTGCGGCTTTGTGTCGGGTCACCTCACGCCCGCGACGATGCTTCCTCCAACTGCCGCGATTCTGTACCCTTCAGACGGATTTGCCCTTTCGCCATCGGATTAATCGGAACCCACGACGTGATGTGGCCGATGATTGGAGGGACAACTCGCCTGGTCTTTTGACTTCGTTGCGGGACGTTGGTGAGCGCGTTTGATGGTGATTTTGACTTCGTTGACCATGGGAAACATATGGAATTGGGCGTCTTCTGGAATGGCCAACCCACCTTTAGGACCCGAGGAGGTGGCCAGGTTTGAATTGTCGTTGAATCAAAGGCCAAGCCGTTCGATCTTATGGTTTGGTGCTGCCTAATTCTTCAAATCAGGCTGCGGTCCGGTCCGACCTTGACTCGGCTCACCGCCTAATGTTCATTGGCGCTGAGACGTCCAACGTCTGAGATAGCAGCGGCGTCGTCACGGCGCGATCAACCTCAACCGCAAACACACGCGTCGTGTTGGGGGCAGGTCGATGGAAGAATCCCGCTGCGCACTGATCTCAAAGCAGCCTCAAGTCGATCCGCCTCGGAGCAGACTGATGTCGGCGGGCTGCACGAGTATCAAAGCGCAGCGAACGCAGATCCCCACCGTGGGACGGATGCATGTGAGTCGCCGGGGATGGGAGATCAATCAAAATTCCATGTGTTACTGATGATCCACTTTCACGGCTCTCAAAGCGGTCTAAGTCCCCGCACGCAGCTCAAATCTTTTCGACTCCGCGCAACCTGTGATGCAGGGCGATCTGCACGGATAACAAAGCGTGTCGGAAGCAGATCAGCACCGTGGAAGGAGTGCACGTGATTGGCATGAGGTAAGTGATCCCGCTGCAGGGGATTCTTGCAGTATCATTCTATGACAGCAAATGATTCTGTTTCACGGATCTCAAAGCAGCCTCAAGTTCGCACACGCGGCTCAAATCGATTCGACTCCGAGGAGCCTGTGATATCGATGGGCTGCACGACTATCAAAGCGGTTGGCCGTAGATCCCGCAGCAGGGAGGCCCGTGGTATATTTCTATGGCCACCGGAAGGTGAGATCACCCAAACATTAATATCGATGTGTTACTGATGACACACACACACACTCTCTCTCTCTACCAAAACAAAAAAGTTCGAAGCCTCGATTCTCTCTCATGAAAGTCACTTCCTAATGTCTTCTTACATCACTGCCACAACAGAAGAGCACTATTGAGTTCATCTTCTTCTCGGATCTATTATTATTTAATGGGGTCATTGTAATCTTCCCTTTGTCAGCATCTGTGTTGCCCATCTTCCATTAGCATGGAAGGCATGCCCTGTATCAAGAAATCCTTATATTAGCAAGCCAGTAAACACTGTATACGAGTCCTTGCATCACCTAGCAAACAAGGTCATTATTTTTATGCACACTGCTTAGCTTATATAGCAACAATCTTGTCGCCAAAACCCATCTTGCTTCTTCCACCCTTGTTTGACAAACACTAATATTTGCATGTATATATATTGTTTTAGAATTAACAAGTTGAAATCAAAGGAGAACAAACATACTTTAAAATAATTGACACATAAACATGAAAGATCTAACTGGGCTACATTGAGGATAGCTAGCATGTGTCACCATTTGCAGGGAAACATACATTGAGATATAGGGAAAGAAGTTGCTTAAAGGAGTCGACATATGATATTATCATTCAAAAAAAATGATCAACCCTTCGCATGAGGATAAGCGAGCTAAGAAGAACATGTATCGCATGGATATTGAGATAGTTGAATTTGAGCTATGACATGACATTAACAATCAAACCTAATGGTACTCAAGGCGAGATACTTGACAAAGGATAAAACCGTGCAAGGTGGGATGCATGCATTTAAATTTCAAATTATTCCGCTTGTACCGGGTGGTACATATTAGTTCGCCAGTAGATTAGTATCCGAACCGTCCGCTATCGGACGGTATGCTTTATATAGCCTCGTATAAAATGATATGGGGTTGCATCGAATGGTAACGACCAAAATTTTGACCATTACCGATTGATACAAGTCGATAACAGTCAAAATCAATTGTTACCTGTCTATAACAGTGTTCCAATGGTCAATTTGACCGTTGGAGCCCTTTCTCACAGGTTTTAAAACCTATCCTCCCCCTTATTTCACTCCATTTCACACTCACATTATCTTAAAATATCTCAAACTTATTTTTTTTTCTTATATTCTTTTTCTTATTCTATACTTTCCTAAAGTTTAACAAAGTTAGTGGACTTCGGAAGCTATTAAATGTCGGATTGTCCTAGCTAGAGCTATGCTTCGTCTGGGTGTAATCTAGAGAACGAGTAGACAAAGGTTGATTGTCAAATGAGCGAATATAATCAAAGGTGATAAAGGCCCTGTAATGTGCTAGTAGAGGCAACACTTGGAGAGATCATAATCCAAGTTCATTCTGTAAAGATTAGAATGTAATAGAGATATTACCATGAGATGACATAAATGCAACAAATCATGGTGGACCAATTCGAAGCAATGTGACACATACGGGAGAAACCCCATAAGAGACTTAATAAAACAAAGATATGATCGACTAGGAGCTTCAATTCGGTGAATAATATGATAACAAGAAGAGTTATGTATTTAAAGAGTGAATGCCATAATATTATAAAAGCAGGTCTTTTGTACATGCATTGAATAAAAGTTTTAGTCATCAGCATATGTGGGTTGTATATCATTGAGGGAAAATTCTAAGTGTAATTGTCAATGAGTCCTATAGGGGGGCTTGATCATATAGAGGTACGATCAGAACAGTTGGAGAGTTGGACTACTCCAAAACTCATATGCACTTAAGAGAGTCTAACAAGTCAGAGAACGAGTAAACGAACGTTGTTATTAAGGAAGCAAAAAAGAATAGAATCAGCACAAGCACTAAAACATGATGACAGAGGCCATGTAATTTTGCTTATCATTCCGTGACAAATTAGTTGGATGCCACGTATGCGTATGAGAGATGACTCCCACAGACTAACTCATTAGATGGGTTCCATCGGTAGAACTGTCAGATAGTGCCACCTGGATGTGGAGACGAGAAGGGTATACAACTTTGGGACGTAAAACGTTGTTGATGCCATGACCCAAACGCGTGGGGAGCGTTGCGGAACCAAGTGCCACGAGATCAATACGTGTCCTTCGGGCCCGTGGAGTCCTCGACGACGACATGCCTTGTGAGATATGGGACCTGCTGTGTGTGATGTGACGTGGGCACTGCAAGCGGGTCAGGTGTGTACGACGGTGCTGACGGACCGAGTGGCCGGATTGAGTTGGGTGAAGACTTCAGCCGCCTGAGCTCATTATCACAATTTGGGTCTAATTTTGATCGAACGAAGAACGTGGGTCATATAATAGACTGGTCTTTATCTCACTCCCAAGCACGTGTGACTCTCGTACTCCGAAGTCGTACACACGCATCATGCACATCTACAAGAAGTTACGTCGAATCCTCCGAGTAGACACCATCAAATTAATTGGTTGCGTGTGATCAAGATCGAAGTTGAAGTCCAACTTGCAAATAAATTACAGAGCACTGAAAATAAATTAATGGATTCACCTCCTTATAGATGAACATACGTTGGATAAACATTCACGAGCAGTATAAACTATTTCGTACATATAGATGAAGAACATTAAATGGCAGTGACTGAAAAGTCATATTCCATATAACGGAGGAGGCATGGCGGGGACGAGGACGTCCTCTTCTACCCGTCGTTTTGCACCTGCGCGGTGAGTTATGAAACTTGTGGGACCCACCTAAAAGTCGAGTGAGACGTCCTCTAGGATGACGAATTTCGAAGCCGTCCACATTATTAAATAACTAAAAATGAAATTTGCAGGCTAACGGGTCGGGTAAATTGAATTTGGAGCGGATCAAGGGCCTTCTTACCCGATCCAACTCGTCCAAGGTCGGTGCGGCTCGACTATATAAACTGGCGTCGAGGCAGTTCTCCCTCTTTAGCTCGTCAGTTTGAATCACAGATTAAGACGAGGAGGGTATTGTTCTCTCAGCTCGTCAGGGTATTTTTCTCTCTTTACCTTTCCCTTTCTTGCATTCGATCTAAGAGGCGATGATGATTGGTGAATGTTGCATTCGATCTAAGTGGCGATGATGATTGGTGAATGTCAATGATGGATTCAATCATCTGCTATTTTGGCTCTTTTGGATCGATCGTCCGTTGCGATGGCGAATCCCATATTCCTTGAGTCCGTATGTTTCTGATCCTAACCCTAAGTCCGTTGTCTCCTCTCTTCTGTCCTCTCTGTTCTCCAATACTAGACGGATTCGGGCAGGAATAGGGAGACGATGTTTCTGTCCTCTGTTCATTGTCCTCTCTTCTTATGATCGACGTTAGATGAATCTGAGCCTTGTTTTTCTAGATCTCTCTGTTGTTTTTCACCTTAGAGTATTTAAAAGATTTCGATTCCTATTTTCTCATTTTCTTTTCTACTTTAAGGTTTCTGTTACTGTTGAGAATTGTTTGGTCGGAAAAAAAACTTTAGAAACCTGCCAATTTAAACACTACCGTAGCTCGATTACCTTTCAGTAGTATTATCATTTTTTAGTGTCTACATGAAGTTGACGTGCTATTTCTAACGTTAAGTGTGTTTTTAGGATTATTATTACATTGTGAAGAATCATCTGAAGAAAATGTGGTAATGAGATATGCCCTCTAGTAAAGTGAAACCTGAAATCGTTTGTTGGAAGATAAGTTGAAACTCGTGGTAAAAGTTTTAGCACAACACTCTCTTATGAGGGTCTTACTAGTGTTTCTTGTTTGAATAAATTTGTGTTGGGATATATGTTTGTGAAGAGGTTATACTGAGAAGCATTTTTGTGTTTCGATGTATCACCCTATGAAGCAACCAGGCATTGCGGGCAGTATGCATGTAGTTGTTGGGGTTTGCTTCTCACTGTTTTAGATAATCTGTTTCTTTTGTTTGTTGCTATGCTGTGATTTACATTTAGTTTCCATTTAAGGTTCAGATGATATGGCCCATAAGTTAAATGATTCTTTGCATAATTTGCACAAGTGTTTATTAATTAAATGGGGTATAAGATTGTGCTGGTTATGTTATTCTTCAGCTATATGGTGTGAAATGATCAGTGTTGCCTGCTTCAGACAACATATTGTTCTCTAGTTTTTTTTGCCACTGAGCAGATTTTTGGCACCTCATGGTTACTTATAGGATTTTTTTTGTTTGTTTGAATGATCAGATTCAATGTGTTTAGTTTGGACATTTCGCTGCTTATTCATTTATATGCATTTGCCTCTGTTAATAATCTGCACTAGGTTCTCTTGAGTTATTTAATTGAGTAGAAATTGTGGTTGATTGCATTTGAAGATTGCTATCGTGTTAATTGTAATGCTGAAAATCTTTAATTTAGCAGTTGCATTTCTATGGCTATTTACTAATGATGATTGGTGAATGTCAATGATGGAGTCAATCATCTGCTATTTTGGCTCTTTTGGATCGATCGTCCATTGCGATGGCGAATCCCATATTCCTTGAGTCCGTATGTTTCTGATCCTAACCCTAAGTCCGTTGTCTCCTCTCTTCTGTCCTCTCTGTTCTCCAATACTAGACGGATTCAGGCAGGAATAGGGAGACGATGTTTCTGTCCTCTGTTCTTTGTCCTCTCTTCTTATGATCGACGTTAGATGAATCTGAGCCTCGTTTTTCTAGATCTCTCTGTTGTTTCTAACCTTAGAGTATTTAAAAGATTTCGATTCCTATTTTCTGATTTTCTTTTCTACTTTAAGGTTTCTGTTACTGTGGAGAATTGTTTGGTCGGAAAAAAAACTTTAGAAACCTGCCAATTTAAACACTACCGTAGCTCGATTACCTTTCAGTAGTATTATCATTTTTTAGTGTCTACATGAAGTTGACGTGCTATTTCTAACGTTAAGTGTGTTTTTAGGATTATTATTACATTGTGAAGAATCATTTATAGTTTTGTTCTCTAGTTTTGTTTGTTTGAAGAAAATGTGGTAATGAGATATGCCCTCTAGTAAAGTGAAACCTGAAATCGTTTGTTGGAAGATAAGTTGAAACTCGTGGTAAAAGTTTTAGCACAACACTCTCTTATGAGGGTCTTACTAGTGTTTCTTGTTTGAATAAATTTGTGTTGGGATATATGTTTGTGAAGAGGTTATACTGAGAAGCATTTTTGTGTTTCGATGTATCACCCTATGAAGCAACCAGGCATTGCGGGCAGTATGCATGTAGTTGTTGGGGTTTGCTTCTCACTGTTTTAGATAATCTGTTTCTTTTGTTTGTTGCTATGCTGTGATTTACATTTAGTTTCCATTTAAGGTTCAGATGATATGGCCCATAAGTTAAATGATTCTTTGCATAATTTGCACAAGTGTTTATTAATTAAATGGGGTATAAGAATGTGCTGGTTATGTTATTCTTCAGCTATATGGTGTGAAATGATCAGTGTTGCCTGCTTCAGACAACATATTGTTCTCTAGTTTTTTTTGCCACTGAGCAGATTTTTGGCACCTCATGGTTACTTATAGGATTTTTTTTGTTTGTTTGAATGATCAGATTCAATGTGTTTAGTTTGGACATTTCGCTGCTTATTCATTTATATGCATTTGCCTCTGTTAATAATCTGCACTAGGTTCTCTTGAGTTATTTAATTGAGTAGAAATTGTGGTTGATTGCATTTGAAGATTGCTATCGTGTTAATTGTAATGCTGAAAATCTTTAATTTAGCAGTTGCATTTCTATGGCTATTTACTAATGAATGTTTTTTGTTCGAATGATCACGTTCAGTTGTGCTACATTAATGGTCGGTCCCAATACATTCATGTGCTTGAGTTTTGGATGTTTTGCTGCTTATTTTTTCTTTTCATGCATTTGCCTCTCCCATAACGGTATAGTTATTAAAATAATCTCGAGTGGTATACGAGTAATATTTAGTGATGCAAGTTATGAATAACTGTTTTGGCAATAATATATGTAGCTCAAAATTCATATAGAAAAGCCAACTCTGTTTGGAATCGACAATAATCAATGCTTGTTGAGTGAAGGTTTGACACGCACAATAATGATCATGCAGGTGTTTTAAGCTAAATGCTCATGTATTGGTGAATTGTTATGTATATGTGCAATTGGGTGTTATGTATATCTTAAAGACCTAAAATTTAATAACATTTGTGTGGTGTATTGATTGTGTATTGATCGTGCAGGTGTTTTAAGCTAAATGCCCGTGTGTTTCAACATCATTTGTGCATTTTGTTGACAAAGCTGTTGGTTATATTGATTGGGGCTAGCTTTTCATACCACTAGCTTTCGTATACAGAAGTTGGGTATAAGTCCATGTCACGATAACTGCGAAAATTTTTATGGTATCATAGTTATGTTTTTAGAATTTGATTGGTTAGTCTGTTGTGTTTCTGCTTGTTGGATGTTGATTTGGTCTTGTTGTTCTCTTGTGCAGAATTTATTTTTTTGTCTTATTCTGTGAATTAATTTATTGGAACTAAGATTTTCTTGTTCAATTGCATCTATTCACTCATATGATTACATTAGTTTAGTATACAGTATAAGGTGTTTGGGGATCAGAGGATATAGTCGTGACGAGGAAATAATTGATGTTTTTGAAATGGATGTCTTATCTTTTTTTCTTTCCATTATAATATTGAAGATTTATTTTTTCCCTAATCTTCCCTTCACATTGCTTGATTCGTTTCATACCATTCCTATTGATTCAATAAGAGGTGATGATGATGAAATTAAAAAAAATATTGGTTTCAACCATTCACCATGTTGGTGTTCGAACTGAGATTGGTTGTTCAATGTGATGAGGAAATAAGGTAGTCTTGTGATGAGGAAATAATTGATGATTTTGAAATGGTTCTTATCTTATGTTTTTCTTTCCATTCTAATATTGAAGATTTATTTTTCCCTTAATCTTCCCTTCACATTGCTTGATTTGTTTCATACCATTCCGATTGATTCATTAAGAGGAGATGATGATGAAATTAAAATAAATATTGGTTTCTACCATTCACCATGTTGATGTTTGAACTGAGATTAGTAGTTCAAGGTGATGCTGAAGCCTAGATCCATATAGTATGTAAGAAGCATGAATCCATTATCTCCTCTCTTCAATGCTTTGTTCTCCAATCGTAACAGGTTGATGGCAGGGCAGTTTGGATGGCCCATGTGGCAACCACTGCAGCCATGTCTACCTCTTAGGTTGGGTTCATGGCCAAGATGAAGGTAGATATTATCGTCTCTTCTTTGAGTGATCAACAAAAGATGAATCTGAACATCTTGCTAATTTTTTTAATTGTTCTTTTGATTACATTTACCCTTTGAATCAATTCCTCGTTTGACCTGCTCTCTCTTTTAAGACAAATTACTTTGGACATTTTCATGATAGTTTTCTTCTATAATTTCTGTTTCTTGAAGTTATGTTATTTCTGTTTGTGTTCTGATGGATCTTTAAGAAAATTTTACATGTCAACTGAAACACTTGGTTTTTTTTTACTTTTGAATATTAGGATCATTTTTTAATGTTTATAATTTTGGCGTGCTTTATATATTTCATCTTTTTCTTAAATTTTATTATTTTTCCAGATATTTGGTTCATTGTATGCTTTTAAGGAGACGTTTATGGTTTACCTAAAAAAGATATTGTTTGCAAAGGAGTGCTGCAGAACTTGTAGTTTGAAAATTTTTTCTGACAAGCTTCATTTTGGAATTTTGCATATTCCTGTAGATTGTGTTTACACACATATGTTATAGCACCCTACCATATGCTTTTTCTTTGAAATGATGCTTGAGCGTATTGTGTGACATTATCAGTATCTTATAATACCACGAGTTATGCTATGTGCATATGTTTGACACAGGTTCTTGTCACCTTTTTGATGAGAAATATTGTGCTATTTTAATGCCACTGTTAGAACTTGGGTGTCTCATACATTGCTACTCTGGTTGTTTGCTGCTTTGGCTGTACGTTATGAAGCTGGGTCTTTGTTATTTGGTTGGAAAGTAAATAAGTGAGACTTATGACTCGAGTCTGGCTTCATATTCTCTTTAGTTGGTACTCAATATGCAGAATGTGTGATGTTCTGTGAGGTAATAGGGTTTCTTGTTTGAATGAACTATCATTGGGAGGTATATTTTTATCACTTTTTCGTGGAGTTATACTTGCAAAGCAATTTCATGTTTGGATGCGTCATTATTGTTTGAAGCAATGAGGCATCTAAAGGAAGTGTGCAGGTAGTTGTTGGTTGCTTCTATCTTTTTCAGATAATATGTTCTCTTTGCATACATATGTTATAGCACCCTAGCATATGCTTGTATTGACATCATCAAATATTTAAGACCAACAATGCTTGTATTGAAGAAGTGCAAGTAGGTCTCACACACACAAACAATCAGTCTCTGCTGTCGAGCGAAATGGTATGTGCTACTCCGGTTGTTTGCTGCATTGGCTGTATGTTATGAAGCTGGGTCTTTGTTATTTGGTTGGAAGGTAAATAAGTTGAGACTTATGACTTGAGTCTTGTTTCATATTCTCTCTAGTTGGTACTCAATATGCAGAGTCTGTGACATATTGTGAGGTAATTGGGTTTCTTGTTTGAATAAACTATCACTGGGAGGTATTTTTTTATCACTTTTTCATGGAGCTATACTTGCAAAGCAATTTCATGTTTCGATGCGCCATTATTGTTTGAAGCAATGAGGCATCTAAAGGAAGTGTGCATGTAGTTGTTGGTTGCTTCTCTATTTTTCAGATAATCTGTTCTCTTTGCACACATACGTTATAGCACCCTAGCATATGCTTTTTCTTTGAAATGACGATTGAACGTATTGTGTGGCATTATCAGTATCTTATACTACCATGAGTTATGCTATGTTGCATATGTTTGACACAGGTTCGTGTCACCTTTTTGATGAAAAATATTGTGCTATTTTAATGCCACTGTTAGAACTTGGGTGTCTCATGCATTGCTACTCGGGTTGTTTGCTGCTTTGGCTGTATGTTATGAAGCTTGGTCTTTGTTATTTTGCTGGAAAGCACATAAGTTGAGTCTTATGACTCGAGTCTGGCTTCATATTCTCTCTAGTTGGTACTCAATATTCCGAATGTGTGACGTGCTGTGAGGTAATAGGGTTTCTTGTTTGAATGAACTATCATCGGGAGGTATTTTTTTTATCACTTTTTCATGGAGCTATACTTGCAAAGCAATTTCAAGTTTTGATGCGTCATTATTGTTTGAAGTAATGAGGCTTCTAAAGGAAGTGTGCATGTAGTTGTTGGTTGCTTCTCTCTTTTTCGGATAATCTGTTCTCTTTGCACAAATACGTTATATGACCCTAGCATATGCTTTTTTCCTTGAAATGACGCTTGAGCGTATTGTGTGACATTATTAGTATCTTATGCTACCATGAGTTATGCTATGTGCATATGTTTGACAAAGGTTCGTGCCACCTTTTTGATGAGAAATATTGTGCTATTTTAATGTCATTGTTAGAACTTGGGTGTCTCATACATTGCTACTCTGCTTGTTTGCTGCTTTGGCTGTATGTTATGAAGCTGGGTCTTTGTTCTTTCCTAGGAAAGTAAATAAGTTGAGACTTATGACTTGAGTCTGGCTTCATATTCTCTCTAGTTGGTACTCAATATGCAGAATGTGTGACGTGCTGTGAGGTAATAGGGTTTCTTGAACTATCATTGGAAGTAATTTTTTTTTTTTTTCACTTTTTCGTGGAACCATACTTGCAAAGCAATTTCATGTTTGGATGCATCATTATTGTTTGAAGCAATGAGGCATCTAAAGGAAGTGTCAATGTAGTTGTTGGTTGCTTCTCTCCTTTTCGGATAATCTGTTCTCTTTGCACACATATGTTATAGCACCCTAGCATATGCTATTTCTTTGAAATGACGTTTGAACGTATTGTGTGACTTTATCAGTATCTTATGGTACCATGTGTTATGCTATGTGCATATTTTTGACACAGGTTCATGCACCTTTTTTATGAGAAATATTATGCTATTTTAATCACTGTTAGAACTTGGGTGTCTCATACATTGCTACTCTGGTTGTTTGTTGCTCTGGCTGTATGTTATTAAGCTGGGTCTTTGTTATTGGTTGGAAAGTAAATAAGATGAGACTTATGACTTGAGTCTGGCTTGTCATTCTCTCTAGTTGGTGCTCAATATGCAGAATGTGTGATGTGCTGTGAGGTAATAGGGTTTCTTGTTTGAATGAACTATCATTGGGAGGTTTTTTTTTTATCACTTTTTCGCGGAGCTATACTTGCAAAGCGATTTCATGTTTGGATGCGTCGTTATTGTTTGAAGCAATGAGGCATCTAAACGAAGTGTGCAGGTAGTTGTTGGTTGCTTCTCTCTTTCTCAGATGAACTGTTCTCTTATTTGCTGTAGTGCTGCTATTGGTATTTATATGTTATTTAAGGTTTGGATGGTGCATCTCATAAGTAAAATGATTAATTTTACAATTTGCATTAATGTTTGTTCAGTCAGCATCGTTTGGAATTGTGTTGATAAAATTGTTGCCCTCTTTCTTTTGTTGGTTGGACCGGATGATATAATTTGATCAATGTTGTCTGCCCCAGCCAATATATTCTTCTCTAGTGGTTCAAATTTTATATGGGATCCTTATTTAATTGAGTAGAAATTGTGGATGATTTCTTTTGAAGATTGCTCCACTTTAGTTGTATAGTTTAAAATCTTTAATTGAGTAGTCGCACTTCTATGGTTATTTACCAAGAACATCTTCTGTTCCAATGATCATATTCAATTGTCCTTCATTAATGGTGGGTCCAAATACATTCGTGTGTTAAGTTTGGATGTTTGCTACTTATTCTTCTTGTTTCTTTCAATTGCCTCTCCCTCAACAATATAGTTTTTCTAATAATCTTCACTGATATGTGAGTAAGACATATTGATGCAAGTTATAAATAGTAGTTGTTTTGGCCATAATATATGTTACTCCTAGGAATTTGTCTGGAATTGACAACAAATAATGCCCTTGTGTTTGGAATTTGTCTAGAGTTTATATACTATTCATAATTTATTACGTCATATGATCTTGCAGTTGTGTTAAGTTAAATATCTGTGTAGTGGTGAATTGTTATGTAAATGTGCAATTAAGTGTTGTGTATTTCTTAAGGACCTGAAATTTTATAGTCTGTCATTTGTGCATTTTATTGAAACAACAGTTGGTCATATTGTTTGGGAAAATTATTATCTTTTTATACCATGAGCTATCGTATGCAAAAGTTTGGTATAAGTCCATGTCATGATATCAGTGAAAACTTTTGTGGTATCATGATTTTGTTTTTGGAATTCGGTTGGTTAGTCTGTGGTGTTTCTGCTCATTATGTCGATTTGGTCTTGTTGTTCTCTTGTGCAGAATTTGTTTTTTTGTTTTATTCTATGAATTAATTTGTTGGAACCAAGATTTTCTTGTCTATTCACTCATATGGTTACTACAATTTTAAATGTAATGGAAAAGAGGAGGATCTATTGGGAGTATCATATTTGTTAATAATCAAAGGGATCTATCTGATAATGGGGGAAGGAAAGGTAATTACAATGGTTGGCTTGGATTGTGGTGATGTCATCCTTGCTAGCTGGTTAGTTTAGTACACAACATAAGACATTTGGGGATCAGAGGATGTAGTCTTGCGAAGAGGAAATAATTGATAGCTTTGAAAAGGTTGTCTTCTCTCATCCTTCTTTTTCCTTTCTAATATTGAAAATTTATTTTTCCCCTAATTTTCCCCTCACATTGTTTGCTTAGTTTCTTACTATTTCTATTGATTCAGTAAGATGTGATGATGATGAAATTAAAATAAATGATGGTTTCGACCATTTACCATGTTGGTGTTCGAACTCAGATTGGTTGTTCATGGTGATGCTGAAGATGTAGTCTTGCGATGAGGAAATAATTGATGTTTTTGAAATAATCGACTTCGCTCTTCTTTTTTCTCTTTCTAATATTGAAGATTTATTTTCTCCCTAATTTTCTCTTCATAGTGCTTGGTTAATTTCTTACTACTTCTGTTGATTCACTAAGAGGTGATGATGATGAAATTAAAATAAATGATGGTTTCGATCATTCACCATTTTGGTGTTCGATTGACTGTTCATGGTGATGCTGAAGCCTAGATCCATATGGTATGGATGAAGCATGATCATTGTCTCCTCTCTTCAATGCTCTGTTTTCCAACCAAAACAGGTTGATGGCGAGGCAGTTTGGATGGCCCATGTAGCAACCACTGCAGCCATGTGTACCTCTTAGGTTGGATCTAGGCAAGAAGAAGGTAGACATATGATGTCTTCTTCTCATGTTGGACGAAAATGAATCTGAACCTCTTACAAATTTTTTTAATTGTTGTTTCGATTATGTTTACCCTTCAAATTTATAAAAGAGTTTGATACCCAATCAATCCTTCTTTTCTCCTTTTATCTCTTTTAAGATAAATTACTTTGAACATTTTCATGATCGTTGTGCTTCTATAATTTATGCTTCTTGAAGTTATGTTATTTCTGTTTGTAGTGTTTCTGCTCATTATGTCGATTTGGTCTTGTTGTTCTCTTGTGCAGAATTTGTTTTTTTGTTTTATTCTATGAATTAATTTGTCGGAACCAAGATTTTCTTGTCTATTCACTCATATGGTTACTACAATTTTAAATGTAATGGAAAAGAGGAGGATCTATTGGGAGTATCATATTTGTTAATAATCAAAGGGATCTATCTGATAATGGGGGAAGGAAAGGTAATAATCAAAGGGTTACTACAATTTTAAATGTAGTAACTACAAGGGTTACTACAAAAGTTTGGTATAAGTCCATGTCATGATATCAGTGAAAACTTTTGTGGTATCATGATATAAGGGTTACTACTTTTGTGGTACCATATGAGTGAATAGACAAGATTTTCTTGTCTATTCACTCATATGGTTACTACAATTTTAAATGTAATGGAAAAGAGGAGGATCTATTGGGAGTATCATATTTGTTAATAATCAAAGGGATCTATCTGATAATGGGGGAAGGAAAGGTAATTACAATGGTTGGCTTGGATTGTGGTGATGTCATCCTTGCTAGTTGGTTAGTTTAGTACACAACATAAGACATTTGGGGATCAGAGGATGTAGTCTTGCGAAGAGGAAATAATTGATAGCTTTGAAAAGGTTGTCTTCTCTCATCCTTCTTTTTCCTTTCTAATATTGAAAATTTATTTTTCCCCTAATTTTCCCCTCACATTGTTTGCTTAGTTTCTTACTATTTCTATTGATTCAGTAAGAGGTGATGATGATGAAATTAAAATAAATGATGGTTTCGACCATTTACCATGTTGGTGTTCGAACTCAGATTGGTTGTTCATGGTGATGCTGAAGATGTAGTCTTGCGATGAGGAAATAATTGATGTTTTTGAAATAATCGACTTCGCTCTTCTTTTTTCTCTTTCTAATATTGAAGATTTATTTTCTCCCTAATTTTCTCTTCATAGTGCTTGGTTAATTTCTTACTACTTCTGTTGATTCACTAAGAGGTGATGATGATGAAATTAAAATAAATGATGGTTTCGATCATTCACCATTTTGGTGTTCGATTGACTGTTCATGGTGATGCTGAAGCCTAGATCCATATGGTATGGATGAAGCATGATCATTGTCTCCTCTCTTCAATGCTCTGTTTTCCAACAAAAACAGGTTGATGGCGAGGCAGTTTGGATGGCCCATGTAGCAACCACTGCAGCCATGTGTACCTCTTAGGTTGGATCTAGGCAAGAAGAAGGTAGACATATGATGTCTTCTTCTCATGTTGGACGAAAATGAATCTGAACCTCTTACAAATTTTTTTAATTGTTGTTTCGATTATGTTTACCCTTCAAATTTATAAAAGAGTTTGATACCCAATCAATCCTTCTTTTCTCCTTTTATCTCTTTTAAGATAAATTACTTTGAACATTTTCATGATCGTTGTGCTTCTATAATTTATGCTTCTTGAAGTTATGTTATTTCTGTTTGTAGTTTGTTCTGATGGACCTTTAAGAAAAGGTTACATGTCAATTTAAAGACTTGTTTTTTGTTTACTTTTCAATAATAGGATTATTTTTTATTGTTTATATTTTTGGTGTGCTTTATATATTTCTTCTTTTTCTTAAATTTTGTTATTTTCCTAATATTCGGTTCATTATATGCTTTTAAGAAAAAGTTTACTTGTTATTTTCAACATTATTAGGGCTTGGGATTGTGCTGATAATATTGTTGAGCTAGATGATGAAAAACGTAATGTCTGCTCCATGGATGTAGTGTTTGTCATTTTGAGATTCATATAAAAAAGACATTGTTTGCAAAGGAGTGTTGCAGAACATGCTGTTCAGATATTTTCTCTGATAAGCTTCATGTTGGAATTATGTATAGTGCCTGCATATTGTGTCTGTGCAGATATGTTATAGTGCTCTAGAATATGCTTTTTTTTTAAAATGAAACTTGAGCATATTGTGTGATTGATAAGTGTCTTATACTACCATGAGTTATGCTAGATACATATGTTTGACACAGGTTTATATCACCTTTTTTGATGAAAAATATTGCATCGTTTAGTTGTTGCTGTTTTCGAACTTGGGTGTCCAGTACATTGCTACTCTGGTTCTCTGTTGCTTTGGCTATTTGTTATGAGTTTGTTGGAAAGTAAACAAGTTGAGACCAATGGCTCAAGTCTAGCTTAATATTCTCTCTAGTTGTTACTCAATACGTAGAATGTGTGATGTGTTCTGTGGTAATAGGGTTTCTTGTTTGAATGAACGTTCCTTGGGAGGTCTTTTCTGTTCACTTCCTCATGGATCTATACTTGCAAAGCTTATGTTTGGATGCATCATTATTGTTTGAAGTAACGAGGCATCTAGAGGAAGTGTGTGTGTCGTTGTTGGCTGCCTCTCTGTTTCAGATAAGCTATTATTTTGTTTGTTGTGTTGCTATTGATGTTTGTCTGTTATTCAAGGTTTGGATGGTACACCTCATAAAGTAAATGATCCATTTTATGGTTTGCATAAATGATGAAATCATTCCCCTCTTTTCTTTTGTTGGTTGGACTAGATGATGTAAACTGGTGAATGTTGTCTGCTCTAGGCAACATATTCTTCTCTAGTTTTTCAAATTTTATATTGAATCCTTATTTAAATGAATAGAAATTGTGGATGGTTACATTTAAAGATTGCTCCATTTTAGTTGTAAGGTTGAAAATCTTTAATTGAGTAGCTAAATATCTATGGTTATTTACTAGGAACTTCTTTTGTTCCAATGATCACATTCAATTGTCCTACAATAATGGTGGGTCCAAATATATCCATGTGTTAAGTTTGGATATCTTGCTACTTAATTCTTTTCTTGTGATCCATTTGCCCCTCCCTCGACGTTGAAGTTAAAATAATCTGCACCGATATGTGAGTAAGATATTGTGGTTTTGTATTGGTATGTAAATGTTCAATCGAGTGTTATGTATATCTAAAGGACCTAAAATATGGTAGCTTTTTCATTTGTGCATTTTGTCGAAACAAGTGTTGGTCATTTTCATCACCTGTGGGATTTATGTGAATGTCTTTCACCTTGAGATTGTGGAAGATGTTTTGGCACCTTAGCATGCTCGTATTCATTGCAATGTTTGTGACACTACATAATTTACATTCTCCGTCGATGTGTTTGATTGAATGTTTGGGTAGTTCTAAATTGTTAGCTTTTGATACGATGTGTTTGTTATTGAAATCTTGAACGGTATGCTCCATGCCCATCAAATGCATCGTTGTATAATTTGCACAAATGTTATTTTTGTTATCAGGGCTTGGGATTGTGTTGGTGATACTGTTGAGCTTGATGATGTAAAACATAATGTCTGCTCTAGACGACTTTTCTTCAGTAATTTTTTGTTTTTCAGTTGAGATTCATATTGAATTTAGTTTACTTTAATAAAGGGTCATGAGTTTTTTATTTGGCCCAAACATGAGGGTCATCTATATTCTCTCTTTTAAGAGCACTTACAGTGGTGAACCTGTTATGTTTATGTGCAATTGTGTATAGTCTATTATTACTAATTTACTATAGCGGCGATCTTATTCTAATGTTACGAGTTATAATCACATGGCTGCATATGTGGGATTTATGTGTTTGTTATTGAAGGTGATTTTATCCTAAATTTATGAGTTGTAATTACATAGCTGCATATGTGGGATTTATGTGTTTGTTATTGAATGCTTGAATGGTATGCCCCAGCAAATGCATCTTTGTTGTATAATGTGTCAGATGTTTGTTTAAATATTATGGTTTGCTTGAATGATATGCCACATACCGAGCAGATGCATCTTTGTTTATAATGTGTCATATGTTTGTTTAAATTTTAGGGTTTGGGTTTGTGGTGTTGATAATGGTGAGCTAAATGATGCAAAATGTAATTTCTGCTGAAATTGTAATTTTTTATTTTATAATGTGTCAATCAAGGTGCTCACATGTTTCTTTCCTTCCCCAAACATAAGAATCATCTGTATGGGTATCAATAGGATTGTTTTCATGAATGATATTATTGAATTGTGATATATAAGGGATTGGTATGAATGCATCAACTTGTTTTGTTTGAATATTTATCTGAATGTTTTGTTTTCATGGAGTTGCTGCTCTTTTAAGAGCATTTATAGCGGTGATCTTATACCAAATTTATGAGTTATAATCATCCACAATCATCTTGATCAGATGAGTTATGAGTTATACTACTTTTATGAGTTATAATCATCCACAATCATCTTGATCAGATGCTTCTCGCTTTCATGAAATAAAATGCAACTAGATCGAAACTTGATCAGAATTATTCTATACCATACAACACACCCGTTTGGATATTGGAGTTGCTTCATAAGTCAAACCTGTTTAAAGCTGAGTCATCCGGTTTGCGTAGAAACTTGTCACTGTAGAAATTTTTCTTATGCAGTCAAATTCAGTCAAACTGATTTTAATTCTTGTTGGAAGATAAGTTGAAACTCGTGGTAAAAGTTTTAGCACAACACTCTCTTATGAGGGTCTTACTAGTGTTTCTTGTTTGAATAAATTTGTGTTGGGATATATGTTTGTGAAGAGGTTATACTGAGAAGCATTTTTGTGTTTCGATGTATCACCCTATGAAGCAACCAGGCATTGCGGGCAGTATGCATGTAGTTGTTGGGGTTTGCTTCTCACTGTTTTAGATAATCTGTTTCTTTTGTTTGTTGCTATGCTGTGATTTACATTTAGTTTCCATTTAAGGTTCAGATGATATGGCCCATAAGTTAAATGATTCTTTGCATAATTTGCACAAGTGTTTATTAATTAAATGGGGTATAAGAATGTGCTGGTTATGTTATTCTTCAGCTATATGGTGTGAAATGATCAGTGTTGCCTGCTTCAGACAACATATTGTTCTCTAGTTTTTTTTGCCACTGAGCAGATTTTTGGCACCTCATGGTTACTTATAGGATTTTTTTTGTTTGTTTGAATGATCAGATTCAATGTGTTTAGTTTGGACATTTCGCTGCTTATTCATTTATATGCATTTGCCTCTGTTAATAATCTGCACTAGGTTCTCTTGAGTTATTTAATTGAGTAGAAATTGTGGTTGATTGCATTTGAAGATTGCTATCGTGTTAATTGTAATGCTGAAAATCTTTAATTTAGCAGTTGCATTTCTATGGCTATTTACTAATGACGATTGGTGAATGTCAATGATGGATTCAATCATCTGCTATTTTGGCTCTTTTGGATCGATCGTCCATTGCGATGGTGAATCCCATATTCCTTGAGTCCGTATGTTTCTGATCCTAACCCTAAGTCCGTTGTCTCCTCTCTTCTGTCCTCTCTGTTCTCCAATACTAGACGGATTCGGGCAGGAATAGGGAGACGATGTTTCTGTCCTCTGTTCTTTGTCCTCTCTTCTTATGATCAACGTTAGATGAATCTGAGCCTCGTTTTTCTAGATCTCTCTGTTGTTTCTAACCTTAGAGTATTTAAAAGATTTCGATTCCTATTTTTCATTTTCTTTTCTACTTTAAGGTTTCTGTTACTGTTGAGAATTGTTTGGTCGGAAAAAAAACTTTAGAAACCTGCCAATTTAAACACTACCGTAGCTCGATTACCTTTCAGTAGTATTATCATTTTTTAGTGTCTACATGAAGTTGACGTACTATTTCTATCGTTAAGTGTGTTTTTAGGATTATTATTACATTGTGAAGAATCGTCTGAAGAAAATGTGGTAATGAGATATGCCCTCTAGTAAAGTGAAACCTGAAATCGTTTGTTGGAAGTTAAGTTGAAACTCGTGGTAAAAGTTTTAGCACAACACTCTCTTATGGGGGTCTTACTAGTGTTTCTTGTTTGAATAAATTTGTGTTGGGATATATGTTTGTGAAGAGGTTATACTGAGAAGCATTTTTGTGTTTCGATGTATCACCCTATGAAGCAACCAGGCATTGCGGGCAGTATGCATGTAGTTGTTGGGGTTTGCTTCTCACTGTTTTAGATAATCTGTTTCTTTTGTTTGTTGCTATGCTGTGATTTACATTTAGTTTCCATTTAAGGTTCAGATGATATGGCCCATAAGTTAAATGATTCTTTCAATAATTTGCACAAGTGTTTATTAATTAAATGGGGTATAAGAATGTGCTGGTTATGTTATTCTTCAGCTATATGGTGTGAAATGATCAGCGTTGCCTGCTTCAGACAACATATTGTTCTCTAGTTTTTTTTGCCACTGAGCAGATTTTTGGCACCTCATGGTTACTTATAGGATTTTTTTTGTTTGTTTGAATGATCAGATTCAATGTGTTTAGTTTGGACATTTCGCTGCTTATTCATTTATATGCATTTGCCTCTGTTAATAATCTGCACTAGATTCTCTTGAGTTATTTAATTGAGTAGAAATTGTGGTTGATTGCATTTGAAGATTGCTATCGTGTTAATTGTAATGCTGAAAATCTTTAATTTAGCAGTTGCATTTCTATGGCTATTTACTAATGAATGTTTTTTGTTCGAATGATCACGTTCAGTTGTGCTACATTAATGGTCGGTCCCAATACATTCATGTGCTTGAGTTTTGGATGTTTTGCTGCTTATTTTTTCTTTTCATGCATTTGCCTCTCCCATAACGGTATAGTTATTAAAATAATCTCGAGTGGTATACGAGTAATATTTAGTGATGCAAGTTATGAATAACTGTTTTGGCAATAATATATGTAGCTCAAAATTCATATAGAAAAGCCAACTCTGTTTGGAATCGACAATAATCAATGCTTGTTGAGTGAAGGTTTGACACGCACAATAATGATCATGCAGGTGTTTTAAGCTAAATGCTCATGTATTGGTGAATTGTTATGTATATGTGCAATTGGGTGTTATGTATATCTTAAAGACCTAAAATTTAATAACATTTGTGTGGTGTATTGATTGTGTATTGATCGTGCAGGTGTTTTAAGCTAAATGCCCGTGTGTTTCAACATCATTTGTGCATTTTGTTGACAAAGCTGTTGGTTATATTGATTGGGGCTAGCTTTTCATACCACTAGCTTTCGTATACAGAAGTTGGGTATAAGTCCATGTCACGATAACTGCGAAAATTTTTATGGTATCATAGTTATGTTTTTAGAATTTGATTGGTTAGTCTGTTGTGTTTCTGCTTGTTGGATGTTGATTTAGTCTTGTTGTTCTCTTGTGCAGAATTTATTTTTTTGTCTTATTCTGTGAAATAATTTATTGGAACTAAGATTTTCTTGTTCAATTGCATCTATTCACTCATATGATTACATTAGTTTAGTATACAGTATAAGGTGTTTGGGGATCAGAGGATATAGTCGTGACGAGGAAATAATTGATGTTTTTGAAATGGATGTCTTATCTTTTTTTCTTTCCAATATAATATTGAAGATTTATTTTTTCCCTAATCTTCCCTTCACATTGCTCGATTCGTTTCATACCATTCCTATTGATTCAATAAGAGGTGATGATGATGAAATTAAAAAAGATATTGGTTTCAACCATTCACCATGTTGGTGTTCGAACTGAGATTGGTTGTTCAATGTGATGAGGAAATAAGGTAGTCTTGTGATGAAGAAATAATTGATGATTTTGAAATGGTTCTTATCTTATGTTTTTCTTTCCATTCTAATATTGAAGATTTATTTTTCCCCTAATCTTCCCTTCACATTGCTTGATTTGTTTCATACCATTCCGATTGATTCATTAAGAGGAGATGATGATGAAATTAAAATAAATATTGGTTTCTACCATTCACCATGTTGATGTTTGAACTGAGATTAGTAGTTCAAGGTGATGCTGAAGCCTAGATCCATATAGTATGTAAGAAGCATGAATCCATTATCTCCTCTCTTCAATGCTTTGTTCTCCAATCGTAACAGGTTGATGGCAGGGCAGTTTGGATGGCCCATGTGGCAACCACTGCAGCCATGTCTACCTCTTAGGTTGGGTTCATGGCCAAGATGAAGGTAGATATTATCGTCTCTTCTTTGAGTGATCAACAAAAGATGAATCTGAACATCTTGCTAATTTTTTTAATTGTTCTTTTGATTACATTTACCCTTTGAATCAATTCCTCTTTTGACCTGCTCTCTCTTTTAAGACAAATTACTTTGGACATTTTCATGATAGTTTTCTTCTATAATTTCTGTTTCTTGAAGTTATGTTATTTCTGTTTGTGTTCTGATGGATCTTTAAGAAAATTTTACATGTCAACTTAAACACTTGGTTTTTTTTTTTTCTTTTGAATATTAGGATCATTTTTTAATGTTTATAATTTTGGCGTGCTTTATATATTTCATCTTTTTCTTAAATTTTATTATTTTTCCAGATATTTGGTTCATTGTATGCTTTTAAGGAGACGTTTATGGTTTACCTAAAAAAGATATTGTTTGCAAAGGAGTGCTGCAGAACTTGTAGTTTGAAAATTTTATCTGACAAGCTTCATTTTGGAATTTTGCATATTCTTGTAGATTGTGTTTACACACATATGTCATAGCACCCTACCATATGCTTTTTCTTTGAAATGATGCTTGAGCGTATTGTGTGACATTATCAGTATCTTATAATACCACGAGTTATGCTATGTGCATATGTTTGACACAGGTTCGTGTCACCTTTTTGATGAGAAATATTGTGCTATTTTAATGCCACTGTTAGAACTTGGGTGTCTCATACATTGCTACTCTGGTTGTTTGCTGCTTTGGCTGTACGTTATGAAGCTGGGTCTTTGTTATTTGGTTGGAAAGTAAATAAGTGAGACTTATGACTCGAGTCTGGCTTCATATTCTCTTTAGTTGGTACTCAATATGCAGAATGTGTGATGTTCTGTGAGTTAATAGGGTTTCTTGTTTGAATGAACTATAATTGGGAGGTATATTTTTATCACTTTTTCGTGGAGTTATACTTGCAAAGCAATTTCATGTTTGGATGCGTCATTATTGTTTGAAGCAATGAGGCATCTAAAGGAAGTGTGCAGGTAGTTGTTGGTTGCTTCTATCTTTTTCAGATAATATGTTCTCTTTGCATACATATGTTATAGCACCCTAGCATATGCTTGTATTGACATCATCAAATATTTAAGACCAACAATGCTTGTATTGAAGAAGTGCAAGTTGGTCTCACACACACAAACAATCAGTCTCTGCTGTCGAGCGAAATGGTATGTGCTACTCCGGTTGTTTGCTGCATTGGCTATATGTTATGAAGCTGTGTCTTTGTTATTTGGTTGGAAGGTAAATAAGTTGAGACTTATGACTTGAGTCTTGTTTCATATTCTCTCTAGTTGGTACTCAATATGCAGAGTCTGTGACATATTGTGAGGTAATTGGGTTTCTTGTTTGAATAAACTATCACTGGGAGGTATTTTTTTATCACTTTTTCATGGAGCTATACTTGCAAAGCAATTTCATGTTTCGATGCGCCATTATTGTTTGAAGCAATGAGGCATCTAAAGGACGTGTGCATGTAGTTGTTGGTTGCTTCTCTCTTTTTCAGATAATCTGTTCTCTTTGCACACATACGTTATAGCACCCTAGCATATGCTGTTTCTTTGAAATGACGATTGAACGTATTGTGTGGCATTATCAGTATCTTATACTACCATGAGTTATGCTATGTTGCATATGTTTGACACAGGTTCGTGTCACATTTTTGATGAGAAATATTGTGCTATTTTAATGCCACTGTTAGAACTTGGGTGTCTCATGCATTGCTACTCGGGTTGTTTGCTGCTTTGGCTGTATGTTATGAAGCTTGGTCTTTGTTATTTTGCTGGAAAGCAAATAAGTTGAGTCTTATGACTCGAGTCTGGCTTCATATTCTCTCTAGTTGGTACTCAATATTCCGAATGTGTGACGTGCTGTGAGGTAATAGGGTTTCTTGTTTGAATGAACTATCATCGGGAGGTATTTTTTTTATCACTTTTTCATGGAGCTATACTTGCAAAGCAATTTCAAGTTTTGATGCGTCATTATTGTTTGAAGTAATGAGGCATCTAAAGGAAGTGTGCATGTAGTTGTTGGTTGCTTCTCTCTTTTTCGGATAATCTGTTCTCTTTGCACAAATACGTTATATGACCCTAGCATATGCTTTTTTCCTTTAAATGACGCTTGAGCGTATTGTGTGACATTATTAGTATCTTATGCTACCATGAGTTATGCTATGTGCATATGTTTGACAAAGGTTCGTGCCACCTTTTTGATGAGAAATATTGTGCTATTTTAATGTCACTGTTAGAACTTGGGTGTCTCATACATTGCTACTCTGCTTGTTTGCTGCTTTGGCTGTATGTTATGAAGCTGGGTCTTTGTTCTTTGGTAGGAAAGTATATAAGTTGAGACTTATGACTTGAGTCTGGCTTTATATTCTCTCTAGTTGGTACTCAATATGCAAAATGTGTGATGTTCTGTGAGCTAGTAGGGTTTCTTGTTTGAATGAACTATCATTGGGAGGTATATTTTTATCACTTTTTCGTGGAGTTATACTTGCAAAGCAATTTCATGTTTGGATGCGTCATTATTGTTTGAAGCAATAAGGCATCTAAAGGAAGTTTGCAGGTAGTTGTTGGTTGCTTCTATCTTTTTCAGATAATATGTTCTCTTTGCATACATATGTTATAGCACCCTAGCATATGCTTGTATTGACATCATCAAATATTTAAGACCAACAATGCTTGTATTGAAGAAGTGCAAGTAGGTCTCACACACACAAACAATCAGTTTCTGCTGTCGAGCGAAATGGTATGTGCTACTCCGGTTATTTGCTGCATTGGCTGTATGTTATGAAGCTGGGTCTTTGTTATTTGGTTGGAAGGTAAATAAGTTAAGACTTATGACTTGAGTCTTGTTTCATATTCTCTCTAGTTGGTACTCAATGTGCAGAGTCTGTGACATATTGTGAGGTAATTGGGTTTCTTGTTTGAATAAACTATCACTGGGAGGTATTTTTTTATCACTATTTCATGGAGCTATACTTGCAAAGCAATTTCATGTTTGGATGCACCATTATTGTTTGAAGCAACGAGGCATCTAAAGGAAGTGTGCATGTAGTTGTTGGTTGCTTCTCTCTTTTTCAGATAATCTGTTCTCTTTGCACACATACGTTATAGCACCCTAGCATATGCTTTTTCTTTGAAATGACGATTGAACGTATTGTGTGGCATTATCAGTAACTTATACTACCATGAGTTATGCTATGTTGCATATGTTTGACATAGGTTCGTGTCACCTTTTTGATGAGAAATATTGTGCTATTTTAATGCCACTGTTAGAACTTGGGTGTCTCATGCATTGCTACTCGGGTTGTTTGCTGCTTTGGCTGTATATTATGAAGCTTGGTCTTTGTTATTTTGCTGGAAAGCAAATAAGTTGAGTCTTATGACTCGAGTCTGGCTTTATATTCTCTCTAGTTGGTACTCAATATTCCGAATGTGTGACGTGCTGTGAGGTAATAGGGTTTCTTGTTTGAATGAACTATCATTGGGAGATATTTTTTTTATCACTTTTTCATGGAGCTATACTTGCAAAGCAATTTCAAGTTTTGATGCGTCATTATTGTTTGAAGCAATGAGGCATCTAAAGGAAGTGTGCATGTAGTTGTTGGTTGCTTCTCTCTTTTTCGGATAATCTGTTCTCTTTGCACAAATACGTTATATGACCCTAGCATATGCTTTTTTCCTTGAAATGACGCTTGAGCGTATTGTGTGACCTTATCAGTATCTTATGCTACCATGAGTTATGCTATGTGCATATGTTTGACAAAGGTTCGTGCCACCTTTTTGATGAGAAATATTGTGCTATTTTAATGTCACTGTTAGAACTTGGGTGTCTCATATATTGCTACTCTGCTTGTTTGCTGCTTTGGCTGTATGTTATGAAGCTGGGTCTTTGTTCTTTGGTAGGAAAGTAAATAAGTTGAGACTTATGACTTGAGTCTGGCTTTATATTCTCTCTAGTTGGTACTCAATATGCAGAATGTGTGACGTGCTGTGAGGTAATAGGGTTTCTTGAACTATCATTGGAAGTATTTTTTTTTTTTTTTCACTTTTTCGTGGAACCATACTTGCAAAGCAATTTCATGTTTGGATGCATCATTATTGTTTGAAGCAATGAGGCATCTAAAGGAAGTGTCAATGTAGTTGTTGGTTGCTTCTCTCCTTTTCGGATAATCTGTTCTCTTTACACACATATGTTATAGCACCCTAGCATATGCTATTTCTTTGAAATGACGCTTGAATGTATTGTGTGACTTTATCAGTATCTTATGGTACCATGTGTTATGCTATGTGCATATGTTTGACACAGGTTCATGTCACCTTTTTTATGAGAAATATTATGCTATTTTAATCACTGTTAGAACTTGGGTGTCTCATACATTGCTACTCTGGTTGTTTGTTGCTCTGGCTGTATGTTATTAAGCTGGGCCTTTGTTATTGGTTGGAAAGTAAATAAGATGAGACTTATGACTTGAGTCTGGCTTGTTATTCTCTCTAGTTGGTGCTCAATATGCAGAATGTGTGATGTGCTGTGAGGTAATAAGGTTTCTTGTTTGAATGAACTATCATTGGGAGGTTTTTTTTTTTATCACTTTTTCGCGGAGCTATACTTGCAAAGCGAGCTATACTTGCAAAGCGATTTCATGTTTGGATGTGTCGTTATTGTTTGAAGCAATGAGGCATCTAAACGAAGTGTGCAGGTAGTTGTTGGTTGCTTCTCTCTTTCTCAGATGAACTGTTCTCTTATTTGCTGTAGTGCTGCTATTGGTATTTATATGTTATTTAAGGTTTGGATGGTGCATCTCATAAGTAAAATGATTATTTTTACAATTTGCATTAATGTTTGTTCAGTCGGCGTCGTTTGGAATTGTGTTGATAAAATTGTTGCCCTCTTTCTTTTGTTGGTTGGACCGGATGATATAATCTTATCAATGTTGTCTGCCCCAGCCAATATATTCTTCTCTAGTGGTTCAAATTTTATATGGGATCCTTATTTAATTGAGTAGAAATTGTGGATGATTTCTTTTGAAGATTGCTCCACTTTAGTTGTATAGTTTAAAATCTTTAATTGAGTAGTCGCACTTCTATGGTTATTTACCAAGAACATCTTCTGTTCCAATGATCATATTCAAGTTATAAATAGTAGTTTATTGCTGTTTGAGTGAAGGTTTGACACATAATTTTAGTGTTTGTGAATCTACACACTGTTTGCAAAGTAGTACAGAATTTATTGCTGTTTGGAGTTTATATACTATTCAGAATTTATTACGTCATATGATCTTGCAGTTGTGTTAAGTTAAATATCTGTGTAGTGGTGAATTGTTATGTAAATGTGCAATTAAGTGTTATGTATTTCTTAAGGACCTGAAATTTTATAGTCTGTCATTTGTGCATTTTATTGAAACAACAGTTGGTCATATTGTTTGGGAAAATTATTATCTTTTTATACCATGAGCTATCGTATACAAAAGTTTGGTATAAGTCCATGTCATGATATCAGTGAAAACTTTTGTGGTATCATGATTTTGTTTTTGGAATTCGGTTGGTTAGTCTGTGGTGTTTCTGCTCATTATGTCGATTTGGTCTTGTTGTTCTCTTGTGCAGAATTTGTTTTTTTGTTTTATTCTGTGAATTAATTTGTTGGAACCAAGATTTTCTTGTCTATTCACTCATATGATTACTACAATTAAAAATGTAATGGAAAAGAGGAGGATCTATTGGGAGTATCATATTTGTTAATAATCAAAGGGATCTATCTGATAATGGGGGAAGGAAAGGTAATTACAATGGTTGGCTTGGATTGTGGAGATGTCATCCTTGCTAGCTGGTTAGTTTAGTACACAACATAAGACATTTGGGGATCAGAGGATGTAGTCTTGCGAAGAGGAAATAATTGACAGCTTTGAAAAGGTTGTCTTCTCTCATCCTTCTTTTTCCTTTCTAATATTGAAAATTTATTTTTCCCCTAATTTTCCCTTCACATTGTTTGCTTAGTTTCTTACTATTTCTATTGATTCAGTAAGAGGTGATGATGATGAAATTAAAATAAATGATGGTTTCGACCATTTACCATGTTGGTGTTCGAACTCAGATTGGTTGTTCATGGTGATGCTGAAGATGTAGTCTTGCGATGAGGAAATAATTGATGTTTTTGAAATAATTGACTTCGCTCTTCTTTTTTCTCTTTCTAATATTGAATATTTATTTTCTCCCTAATTTTCTCTTCATAGTGCTTGGTTAATTTCTTACTACTTCTGTTGATTCACTAAGAGGTGATGATGATGAAATTAAAATAAATGATGGTTTCGATCATTCACCATTTTGGTGTTCGATTGACTGTTCATGGTGATGCTGAAGCCTAGATCCATATGGTATGGATGAAGCATGATCATTGTCTCCTCTCTTCAATGCTCTGTTTTCCAACCAAAACAGGTTGATGGCGGGGCAGTTTGGATGGCCCATGTAGCAACCACTGCAGCCATGTGTACCTCTTAGGTTGGATCTAGGCAAGAAGAAGGTAGACATATGATGTCTTCTTCTCATGTTGGACGAAAATGAATCTGAACCTCTTACAAATTTTTTTAATTGTTGTTTCGATTACCCTTCAAATTTATAAAAGAGTTTGATACCCAATCAATCCTTCTTTTCTCCTTTTATCTCTTTTAAGATAAATTACTTTGAACATTTTCATGATCGTTGTGCTTCTATAATTTATGCTTCTTGAAGTTATGTTATTCCTGTTTGTAGTTTGTTCTGATGGACCTTTAAGAAAAGGTTACATGTCAATTTAAAGACTTGTTTTTTGTTTACTTTTCAATAATAGGATTATTTTTTATTGTTTATATTTTTGGTGTGCTTTATATATTTCTTCTTTTTCTTAAATTTTGTTATTTTCCTAATATTCGGTTCATTATATGCTTTTAAAAAAAGTTTACTTGTTATTTTCAACATTATTAGGGCTTGGGATTGTGCTGATAATATTGTTGAGCTAGATGATGAAAAACGTAATGTCTGCTCCATGGATGTAGTATTTGTCATTTTGAGATTCATATAAAAAAGACATTGTTTGCAAAGGAGTGCTGCAGAACATGCTGTTCAGATATTTTCTCTGATAAGCTTCATGTTGGAATTATGCATAGTGCCTGCATATTGTGTCTGTGCAGATATGTTATAGTGCTCTAGAATATGCTTTTTTTTTTAAATGAAACTTGAACATATTGTGTGATTGATAAGTGTCTTATACTACCATGAGTTATGCTAGATACATATGTTTGACACAGGTTTATATCACCTTTTTTGATGAAAAATATTGCATCGTTTTGTTGTTGCTGTTCGAACTTGGGTGTCCAGTACATTGCTACTCTGGTTCTCTGTTGCTTTGGCTATTTGTTATGAGTTTGTTGGAAAGTAAACAAGTTGAGACCGATGGCTCAAGTCTAGCTTAATATTCTCTCTAGTTGTTACTCGATACGCAGAATGTGTGATGTGTTCTGTGGTAATAGGGTTTCTTGTTTGAATGAACGTTCCTTGGGAGGTCTTTTCTGTTCACTTCCTCATGGATCTATACTTGCAAAGCTTATGTTTGGATGCATCATTATTGTTTGAAGTAACGAGGCATCTAGAGGAAGTGTGTGTGTCGTTGTTGGCTGCCTCTCTGTTTCAGATAAGCTATTATTTTGTTTGTTGTGTTGCTATTGATGTTTGTCTGTTATTCAAGGTTTGGATGGTACACCTCATAAAGTAAATGATCCATTTTATGGTTTGCATAAATGATGAAATCATTCCCCTCTTTTCTTTTGTTGGTTGGACTAGATGATGTAAACTGGTGAATGTTGTCTGCTCTAGGCAACATATTCTTCTCTAGTTTTTCAAATTTTATATTGAATCCTTATTTAAATGAATAGAAATTGTGGATGGTTACATTTGAAGATTGCTCCATTTTAGTTGTAAGGTTGAAAATCTTTAATTGAGTAGCTACATATCTATGGTTATTTACTAGGAACTTCTTTTGTTCCAATGATCACATTCAATTGTCCTACAATAATGGTGGGTCCAAATATATCCATGTGTTAAGTTTGGATATCTTGCTACTTAATTCTTTTCTTGTGATCTATTTGCCCCTCCCTCGACGTTGAAGTTAAAATAATCTGCACCGATATGTGAGTAAGATATTGTGGTTTTGTATTGGTATGTAAATGTTCAATCGAGTGTTATGTATATCTAAAGGACCTAAAATATGGTAGCTTTTTCATTTGTGCATTTTGTCGAAACAAGTGTTGGTCATTTTCATCACCTGTGGGATTTATGTGAATGTCTTTCACCTTGAGATTGTGGAAGATGTTTTGGCACCTTAGTATGCTCGTATTCATTGCAATGTTTGTGACACTACATAATTTACATTCTCCGTCGATGTGTTTGATTGAATGTTTGGGTAGTTCTAAATTGTTAGCTTTTGATACGATGTGCTTGTTATTGAAATCTTGAACGGTATGCTCCATGCCCATCAAATGCATCGTTGTATAATTTGCACAAATGTTATTTTTGTTATCAGGGCTTGGGATTGTGTTGGTGATACTGTTGAGCTTGATGATGTAAAACATAATGTCTGCTCTAGACGACTTTTCTTCAGTAATTTTTTGTTTTTCAGTTGAGATTCATATTGAATTTAGTTTACTTTAATTAAGGGTCATGAGTTTTTTATTTGGCCCAAACATGAGGGTCATCTATATTCTCTCTTTTAAGAGCACTTACAGTGGTGAACCTGTTATGTTTATGTGCAATTGTGTATAGTCTATTATTACTAATTTACTATAGCGACGATCTTATTCTAAAGTTACGAGTTATAATCACATGGCTGCATATGTGGGATTTATGTGTTTGTTATTGAAGGTGATTTTATCCTAAATTTATGAGTTGTAATTACATAGCTGCATATGTGGGATTTATGTGTTTGTTATTGAATGCTTGAATGGTATGCCCCAGCAAATACATCTTTGTTGTATAATGTGTCATATGTTTGTTTAAATATTATGGTTTGCTTGAATGATATGCCACATACCGAGCAGATGCATCTTTGTTTATAATGTGTCATATGTTTGTTTAAATTTTAGGGTTTGGGTTTGTGGTGTTGATAATGGTGAGCTAAATGATGCAAAATGTAATTTCTGCTTAAATTATAATTTTTTATTTTATAATGTGTCAATCAAGGTGCTCACATGTTTCTTTCCTTCCCCAAACATAAGAATCATCTGTATGGGTGTTAATAGGATTGTTTTCATGAATGATATTATTGAATTGTGATATATAAGGGATTGGTATGAATGCATCAACTTGTTTTGTTTGAATATTTATCTGAATGTTTTGTTTTCATGGAGTTGCTGCTCTTTTAAGAGCATTTATAGCGGTGATCTTATACCAAATTTATGAGTTATAATCATCCACAATCATCTTGATCAGATGAGTTATGAGTTATACTACTTTTATGAGTTATAATCATCCACAATCATCTTGATCAGATGCTTCTCGCTTTCATGAAATAAAATGCAACTAGATCGAAACTTGATCAGAATTATTCTATACCATACAACACACCCGTTTGGATCTTGGAGTTGCTTCATAAGTCAAACCTGTTTAAAGCTGAGTCATCCGGTTTGCGTAGAAACTTGTCACTGTAGAAATTTTTCTTATGCAGTCAAATTCAGTCAAACTGATTTTAATTCTTGGCTAATATTTCCATAGGTAAAATAACACTAATCCGTAAAATGGAAAGATTGTCGATAATCACACCAGATCTAAAAACTCTTGTACTGCTTTCTTGCTTCCTTGGTCTCGTTCTTTGATTACTAACTCAAAGTATGCTATACCTTGCTTCTAGCCTTGCTTTACTTGCTTATGAGCCTGACACTGCTTGCTTTGAAACCAACACTATTACTAAGAATAATTAAATAAATGGGACTACCGCGTCACATTATACGTTACTTGGTGGGAAACCAACTACCAATTCTGAGGCTTTGACTCCCCTCTCTTAGCCCGGCACTCCTCGATTGAAGTCTGGAACCCAACATACACACTCAGGCTCTTGCCTTGCCTCCATTCTGTATGGAAAGTGATTTTATATGATATTTGAGAGTGTTTTATGAAGTGAACTAGGTTGAAAAACAGCAAGTGATTTTGAATTGAATTAAAGCAATGGAACAGCTCTACTTTGGATCTTAATTAAAGCAAACAAACAGCTCTACTTTATTCAGAGATAGGTCGGTCGGTGAGTAGCTATGTCTATCTCTTAGGGTGAGATTTGGGCAAGAAGAGGGAAGACCTATGGTCTATTCTTGTGATTGACAAAAGATGAATCTGAGCATCTTATACCAAATATTTATCTGAATGTTTTGGCCTTCATGGCAATCACTGTAGCCATATCTATCTCTTAGGGTGGGATTTAGGCAAGAAGAGGGAAGATCTATGGTCTTTTCTTGTGATTGACAAAAGATGAATCTGAGCCTCCTATTTCTTATTTTGTAATGGTTCTTTCAATTATTTTTTTATTTAAATGTTTAAAAGCATTTCATGCCTGATCAAGGGTTACTATACATGTTTTCTCCATTTCTCTTTTTTCAAGGTTCAATTATTTTAAATGTACTCACGGTATATTTGTTTAAGTGGTGTTAATTTTTCTGAGATTTGTTTTGATGTAGACATTATAGAAATAATTATTTGTCTACCAAAATGACATTTTTAAAAATTTATAAGTTTGGTGTTCTTTCATAATTTTGTTTCATATTTTTTTGTTTTTTCATCTGAGATTGGATCACCTCTAGCTAGTATGAGATGTTTGTATGTTATTTTCAATATTATGTTAATTTTAGTAATTTTAAGAAATATTATCAGGTTGTTAAAAATTGTTTTGAGGAAAAAAAATATGGCAATGTGATAGTTGGTCCAGTTAAAGAAAGTCTTGAGCTTGACGACAACAAACTAACATTGGGGGGAACTTTGTATGGGTACAATTTCGGGTGAGCATCTTAGAAGGTTTTTTTTTTTAAATGAACAAATCCTTTTTGCTCACATTGTCATGGATTTATGCTTGCAAAACACTTTCATGTCCAGGTAAATCATTATTGTTTGAAACAATGAAGCATATAGGGGAGAGCACATATGGTTATTGGGGATGTTCTTGCCATGTCAGATACATTGTTTCTTATGTTTGTTGTCATGCTACTGTTTGTACTTGTTTGTTCTTCAGAGCTTAAATCATATGCCCCATATCGCAAATGATTCTTTGTACCATTTGTGCAAACGCTTAGTTCAGGTAGTAGGGATTGCGATTGTATTGATGACATTGTTGCCCCTGCATTGGTTAAGCATTGATTAAGCTTGATGATGTAAAATGGTCATAAATGATCACTATATGTCGCAAACAACAAATAGTTCTCTAGTTTTTTATTCTCATTTAAGTTTCTTATTTAAATGTGGTATTTAGGGGATATGGAGCTTGTTTTGGTGCGGGGAAAGAAATAATACATTCAAGAAGATTGCTTCTTTTCTTCCAATCTTTTTTCTTTTTATCCTTTTATAGCATTGATTATTTATATTTTTTTTGGTAAATTTCACTATATTGTTTTCATCTTTGCTTCTCAGTATCTTGCTTTTGAATTATGAAGAGGCTATGATGATAAATAAAAGTCAATGATGGATTTGACCAATCACCATTTGGGCTTTTAAACACAAGATTGTTTCTCCATGGTGTTGGCAAGTCACATATTCTTATGCATATTATGAAGCATAAAGGTTTTGTAATCTCTTTCAATGCTCGATTTTTCAATCTTAATAGGATGATGGTGAGGCAGTATGGATGGCCTTCATGGCAACCACTGCAGCCATGTCTATCTCTTAGGATGGGATTTGGGCAAGAAGAGGGAAGACCTATGGTCTATTCTTGTGATTGACAAAAGATGAATCTAAGCCTCCTATTTCTTATTTTATAATGGTTCTTTTGATTATTTTTACTATTTAAATATTTAAAATCATTTCATGCCTGATCAAGGGTTAAACTATACATGTTTTCTCCATTTCTCTCTTTTCTTGGTTTAATTATTTTAAATGTACTCATAGTATATTTGCTTAAGTGGTGTTAATTTTTCTGAGAATTGTTTTGATATAGACATTATAGAAAAAATTATTTGTCAACAAAATGACATTTTTAAAGTTTTACAAGTTCGGTGGGCTTTCATAATTTTGTTTCAAGGTTTTTTTTTTCTTCTGAGATTCGGGTCACTTTAAGCTTATATGAGAAGTTTACATGTTATCTTCAACATTATGTTAGTTTTAGTACTTTTAAGAATTAGTATCCGACTTTTAAAAATCAATTGAGGTAAAAAAATATGGCGATGTGATAATTGGTCCAGTTAAAGAGAGTCTTTAGTTTGGCTACAACAAGCTATCTTTGTTGTTGTGCTACTGTTTGTACTTGTTTGTTATTTAGAGCCTAAATCCTATGCCTCATATAGCGAATGATTCTTTGTGCCGTTTGTGCAAATGCTTGTTCAGGTAGTAGGGATTGTGATTGTGTTGATGGCATTGTTACCCCTGCACTGGTTAAGCTTGATGATGTAAAATGATCATAAATGATCACTGTCTGCTGCAAACAATAATTAGTTCTCTAGTTTTTTATTCTCATTTGGGGTTCTTATTTAACTGAGGTATTTTGGGGATATGGAGCTTGTTTTGGTGTGGGGAAATAATACATTCAAGAGGATTGCTTCTTTTCTTCCAACCTTTTTCTTTTTATCCTTTCATAGCTTTGATTATTTACGTTTTCTTTTTGTAAATTTCACTGTATTGATTTCATCTTTGCTTCTCAGTATCTTGCTTTTGAATTATGAAGAGGCTATGATGATAAATAAAAGTCAATGATGGATTTGACCAATCACCATTTGAGCTTTTAAACACAAGATTGTTTCTCCGTGGTGTTGGCAAGTCACAAATTCTTATGCATATTATGAAGCATTAAGGCTTTGTAATCTCTTTCAATGCTCGATTTTTCAATCTTAATAGGATGATGGCGAGGCAGTATGGATGGCCTTCATGGCAACCACTGCAGCCATGTCTATCTCTTAGAATGAGATTTGGGCAAGAAGAGGGAAGACCTATGGTCTGTTCTTGTGATTGACAAAAGATGAATCTGAGCCTCCTATTTCTTATTTTGTAATGGTTCTTTTGATTATTTTTACTATTTAAATGTTTAAAATCATTTCATGCCTGATCAAGGGTTAAACTATACATGTTTTCTCCATTTCTCTTTTTTCTTGGTTTAATTATTTTAAATGTACTCATAGTATATTTGCTTAAGTGGTGTTAATTTTTCTGAGAATTGTTTTGATATAGACATTATAGAAAAAATTATTTGTCAACAAAATGATATTTTTAAAGTTTTACAAGTTCGGTGGGCTTTCATAATTTTGTTTCAAGGTTTTTTTTTTTCATCTGAGATTCGGGTCACTTTAAGATTATATGAGAAGTTTACATGTTATCTTCAACATTATGTTAGTTTTATTACTTTTAAGAATTATTATCCGGCTGTTAAAAATCAATTGAGGTAAAAAAATAATGGCGATGTGATAATTGGTCCAGTTAAAGAGAGTCTTGAGTTTGGCTACAACAAGCTATCTTTGTTGTTGTGCTACTGTTTGTACTTGTTTGTTATTTAGAGCCTAAATCCTATGCCCCATATAGTAAATGATTCTTTGTGCCGTTTATGCAAATGCTTATTCAGGTAGTAGGGATTGCGATTGTGTTGATGGCATTGTTACCCCTGCATTGGTTAAGCTTGATGATGTAAAATGATCATAAATGATCACTGTCTGCTGCAAACAACAATTAGTTCTCTAGTTTTTTATTCTCATTTGGGGTTCTTATTTAACTGAGGTATTTTGGGGATATGGAGCTTGTTTTGGTGTGGGGAAATAATACATTCAAGAGGATTGCTTCTTTTCTTCCAACCTTTTTCTTTTTATCCTTTCATAGCTTTGATTATTTACATTTTCTTTTTGTAAATTTTGATTTCATCTTTGCTTCTCAGTATATTGCTTTTGAATTATGAAGAGGCTATGATGATAAATAAAAGTCAATTATGCATTTGACCAATCACCATTTGGGCTTTACAACATAAGATTGTTTCTCCATGGTGTTGGCAAATAACATATTCTTATGCATAAGTATGAATCATAAAGGCTTTACGATCTCTTTCAATGCTTGGTTTTCCAATCTTAATAGGATGATGGCGAGGCAGTTTGGATGGCCTTCATGGCAACCACTGCAGCCATGTCTATTTCTTAGGATGGGATTTGGGCATAAAGAGGGAAGACCTATGGTTTGTTCTTGTGATTGACAAAAGATGAATCCGAGCCCCCTATTTCTTATTTTGTAATTATTTTTTTGATTATTTTTACCATTTAAATGTTTAAAATAATTTCATACCTGATCAAGGGTTACTATACTTGTTTTCTTCATTTCACTCTTTTCTATGTTCAATTATTTTAAACGTATTTATGGTATATTTATTAAGTTGTGTTAATTATTTTTAGATTTGTTTTGATGGAGACACTATGTAAAAAATTATTTGTCAATCAAAATGTTATGTTATGTTCAATTATTTTTTCAGTATTCCTATCACATTTTTAAATGTTTTAGTGTTGTGCTTCCATAGTTTTATTTCAATTTTTTTACCTCTTATTTGAATCACTCTTTTATGAGACGTTTACATGTTATCTTTCACACTATTTTAATTTTAGGTATTTTAAGAATTATTATCACACTGTTAAAAATCATTTGAGGAAAAAATGGCAATCAGACAGTTGGTCCAATAAGAGTAAGTCTGAGTTTGCCTTCAGCAAACCATCTATGGTGAGAACTTAGTGTGGGTACAATTTTGGGGTGCGTTATCAGCTCTTTTTTCGGTTTTCTTTTTAAAATGAACCTGCTATGGGAAGTCCTTTTTACTCACTTTGTCCTGGGTACATCTTTATTGTTTGAAGCAACGAGACATCTGAGGGTGAACTATGTGGTTTTGTGGTTATTCTTGTTATTTCAGATAGTTTATTTCTTTTTTTTTTTGTCGTGCTACTATTTGTACTTGTTTGTTATTCAGAACTTAAATGATATGTCCTATGCAACAAATGATTCTTTGTACTATTTATACAAATGCTTGTTTAGGTAGTTGGGATTGCTATTGTATTGATGATATTGTTGCCTTTCCATTGGTTAAGCATCGGTTAAGCTTGATGATATAAAATGATCATTGTCTGACGCAAACATCAAATCATTCTTTAGTTTTTTATTCCAATTTAGGGTTCTTATTTAATTGAGGCATTTAGGGGATATAGAGTTCATTTTCTGTGGGGAAAGAAATAATACATTCAAGAGGATTGCTTCTTTTCTCCCAACCTTTTTTTTTTCTTCTTTCATAGTTTTGATGATTTACTCTTTTTTTCAAAAATTTTGCTGTATTGTTTTCTTCTTTGCTTCTCACTATCTTGTTTTTGAATTATGAATAGGCTATGATGATAAATAAAAGTCAATAATGGATTGAGCAATCACCATGTAGACCAAGCATCTCTCTTCAATGCTCACTTTTTTAATCTTTAAGAGGATAATGGCAGGGCAGTTTGGATGGCCTTCATGGCAACCGCTGCAGCCATGTCTATATCTTAGGATGGGATTTGGGCAAAAAGAGGGAATATATGTGGTCTGTCCTTGTGATTGACAAAGATAAATATGAGCTTCCTATTTCTTATTTCGTAACGATTCTTTTGATTATTTTGACCATTTGAATGTTTAAAATCATTTAATGCCTGATCAAGGTTTACTACACCTATTTTCTCCATTTCTTTCTTTTCTAGGACCAACTATTTTTAACGTATTCATGGCATATTTGTTAAGTTGTGTTATTTTTTTTGAGGATTGGATGGAGTCAATATAGAAAAAAAAAGTTATTTGTTAACCAAAATGTTATGTTAATTTGATTTTTGTTTCAGTATTCATATGACATTCTTAAATGTTTACATGTTTTGTGTGCTTTAAGCTTGTACGAGAAGTTTACATGTTATCTTCAACTTTATGTTAATTTTAATACTTTTAAGGATTATGATCACACTGTTAAAAATCATTTTGAGAAAAAAAAAATAGCACTGAGGTTGTACTTAAAAATCATGTTTAGTACATCAATATTGTTTGAAGCAAAGAGGCATTTAATGGAGAGCGCATGTAGTTGTTGGGATTGTTATTGCTATTTTAGATATTTTGTTTCTTTTGTTTGCCACGGTGCTACTGGTTGTACTTGGTTATTCAGAGCTTGTATGATATGCCCCATACAACAAATGATTCCTTGTACTGTTTGCACTTATGTTTGTTCAGGTAGTAGGGATTTGGATTATGTAAAACGATCATTGTTTGCTGCAAACAACATATCATTCTCTAGTTTTTTCCTTCCCTTTTAGGATTCTTATTTAGTTGATCTGAAAACGTGGATGGTTGCATCAAAAGGTAGAGATATATTGGTTTTAGCAACATTTTGGCATTTTATGGATGTTCTCTAGTAAGTGTTTTTCTTTGAATGATCGTATTCAATTATGCTACATTAGGGATTGTTTTGAACACATCCATGACTGAATGTGTAGTGATGAAAGTTAGGAAAATAATTCATCGAATTTATTATTTGGGTTTACATACAGATGTTAAATTCCACTCCCTCATGATTGTGCAGGTGAGTTAAGCTAGTTCGTGTATTACATTTATTATTACTACAAAAGTAATCTCATATTAAACGCACCTCTTATCATCCATATCATGTGGTTGCTATATAATGGTCTGTGTCAAGATGTTTGATCACCTTAGGATCTCAAGAAATATTATTTTGTGCATTTTGTTGAAATGACGTCTGGGCATATTGTGTGACAATAGAGGTTTTATTTTACAATTAGTTATGTTATGTGCACATGTTTGATATTAGTCGGGCTCGTCAATTTCTCGGTGAGAATTTTTGTGCTACCCTAATACCGTTAGAACTTAGTATGGAGCTTGTTGTGTGCTATACTTTGATATTGATTTGGCCTTATATAGAAGTTATGCATTGACTATAGTATTGAATGAAATGTTATTTGGATGAAAGAGCCTAGATAACTTTAAATAATAACAGTTATTTGGATGAAAGGCGGTGTGGGGAGTTTTAGATTTGTCACGGATAATTACATATTATCCCCTTTAGTTGATTAAGATTAGCATCTCGATCTTTATATTTTAAATAATAACATTGAGATTTTTACTTATGAAAGTAAAATATTTAAACCTTAATTCTCTTTATGTCATCAATTTTGTCATGAATGGAAAGGGTAAAAGGGAAATTTCATTTAAGCTTTCCTCTCTATGGATAGCAGTGGCATCGGTGGGGTGTGAGGCCGACGACGTTGGTGGCATAAGAGTCTAATGTCTGAATCTCCTTTGAAATGCTACTCTCGTGTGCCTTCAGCTGCGCAGCAGGCAACACACTAACGACAATGTTGGTGGCGTATGAGGTCGATGCTCGGATCTCCTTTGGAATGCCACTCTCGCGTGCTTCTGGTTGTGTTGTGGATGGCAGACCAATGGTGGTGTTGGTGACGCACGAGGGTGGCATTCTAGAAGAGATCCAAGCATTAGTCTCATGCACCATCGTTGGTTGGTCGTCCGTAGTGTAGGCGCGCAAGGCTAGCGTTCTAGAGGAGATCCAGGTGTCAGCCTCACGGCCCATCGATGTCATCATTGGTCTGTCGTCCGCAATACAGTCAGAGGTGCGCAAGGGTGGCGTTTTAGAAGAGATTTGAGCATCGGCTTGATCTTGCACATTGTCGTTGGTCTGTTGTTTGTAGGGGAGGGAAGTTTATATGAAATTATTTTTTTACCCTTTCCATTCATGACGAAATTAATGACGTGAGGAGAATTGAAGTTACATATTTCATTTTTAAAAGTATAAGGATTTTAATATTATTTTTTAAAATATAAGAATTAGAATACTAATTAACTACAGGGGTAATATGTAATTATTCCCCTAAGATAAGAATGTACAGTATGTGACGTAATTCTTGGAAATCGATTACCTTATTTGTTAACTTTTCCACTATCACCCCAAAAAAAACCAAACTCTAAGGATCATCAACAAGGGTGTTCTAATGCGTTGTAGATTCTTATCCCAGACTTTTATTTGATGATGACATGCAAATCGCTTGAAAGATACCGCTGCAGCCATGCATACCACTTATTATAGGATTTGGGCAACAAAGAGCACTGAACGGCTGACCTTTCTTTTTCCGGTTGACAAGATTAATCCGAGCCTCCCATTTGTAATTGTTTAATTGTTCTTTCTTTTACCTTTACCTATTTCATGCCTGATTGATATCTACTATTCTTGTTCTCTATTTACATGTGCTTTTTCCCGTGTTTTTTCTTCTTTAGGAATGTTGTGATGACAACTTTTTGAAAAGTTTGGTGCGAGTATTATTATTTACTTGTCGGTTTAAAACTTTTTTGTTTTGTGGATTTTGCTGAAAAAATCCTTGGTAACTATTGTTTACCTTATGTTCACCATCAACATGTTTTGTGTAGGAGTTTTTTCATGCTGAAATAGTGATAAAAAACATGTTACAATGTTAGTTTAAAAATCATAGGGATTGCGTGGCCGGACGAAAAAATTACTTTTGACCGAATCAATTTACTTATTAAATCATCATCATTTATAAACATATCAAATTCATAATTATAAAATTTAGGCCAAATTGGTTGGTTGGTTCTATAAGAATCAAGAATTGGACTCTTGATCAGCTTTGATCTATAAATCTTTAATTTTTTTATGTTTTTACCAAAGTTTCTTTAATTGTTTATTGTAAGAATAAAAAAAAATGCTATATATATATATATATATATATATATATATATATATATATATATATATATATATATATATATATATATATATATATATATATATATAATTCTTTGTTTCCTTCAACATGTCTAATTTCTTGTTGTTGCCTATTTGACCAATGTTCTTACATTTATTTTATTATAAAATAATTTTATAATATTATTTGTATAATTTGTATATGTGTATGTGTATATTTATGTGTATGTGCAGTGCATGTATATGTTGTTTTCTAACCAATTGGATCAACTTAGCGGTTACTTCTATCATTTGTTACAAAGCCATATATATAAGTACTGATCGTATATTACAAAGCCATCTCATTGTTTTATTATCTGTTGTTAACGATATTCAGGTGGATTGATCGTATAAGTACTCATCTAATGAGTCCCATTGTCTTCCTTTTTGCACCCCTTTTTATTTTACTGTAATCCGTCTCTTCCCCTCCGATCATCTTTCTCATCTTTTATCGCACCATCTCTCTCTCTCTCTCTCTCTCTCTCTCTCTCTCTCTCTCTCTCTCTCTATATATATATATATATATATATATATATATATATATATATATATATTCCTGTATTACTTGATTTCTGATATTGTTACGGTTGATATCTTGATTTCTGATATAGAGAGATGAGAGAATATATATATATATATATATATATATATATTCTCTCATCTCTCTATATATATAAATAAGACTTTTGTTTTATTTGGTTTTCAATTTTTAAGTTTTTAAAACAATTTTAACATGACAAATAATTTTGCGTTGTTATACTTTGGATCTTAATTAAAGCAAACAAACTGTGGATGATTGCACAAGAAGGGTCATGAGTTTTTTATTTGGCCCAAACATGAGGGGCATCTATATTCTCTCTTTTAAGAGCACTTACAGTTGTGAACCTGTTATGTTTATGTGCAATTGTGTATAGTCTATTATTACTAATGTACTATAGCGGCGATCTTATCCTAAAGTTACGAGTTATAATCACATGGCTGTATATGTGGGATTTATGTGTTTGTTATTGAAGGTGATTTTATTCTAAATTTATGAGGTAAGGCTTTGTTACCAAATGATAAGACCTTAAAGTTTTATCGTTGCTATGATACCAAATGATAAGACCTTAAGTCTTATCGTGGAAGAAAGGAGAGAAAAGGGAATGATAATGATCGCTTCGAGGGGATCGACCTCCTTGATCGCTTCGAGAGGATCGACCTCCTAGGGTTGTCCACATAGTGGAATAACATTTCATTGATTGATTGATTGATTGATTTAAAGAAAGGGTTACATCACTATTTATAGAGTTCCACCTAGAGTCCACGAGGACTTGGACTCTTAATAATAAATAGATATTAAATAAATCTCTACTTGATTTTAACTGAACTAAACAAACTCAATAAATAACTGAACTAAATAGACTCGGCTCAACTGAAATAAACATTATTCAAAAGCTCAGAAAAAGGGTCCTAACAGTTCCTCCCTCTTTAAATCAACCTTGTCCTCAAGGCTGAGCAACATCAATCTCGGGGAGCTTCTCTTTCAGCACTTCAATCATAGGCTATCTGTAATGCATCATAATCCGTTGATCAAGTATGGTCTCCACTTTTTGACAGTGTAAGCAATAGGTAAGTCTTTCAATGTAGTTATCATTGCAAGAAACTCCTGGCCTTTGCTATCACAAGTTAAAATTCGTTCATCAATGATCTTTACTTCGAATCTGTCATAACCTTCAATATGGTAAGCTAATCGGGCTGTAACTTTCCTGTCCATAAAATTATTAGTGATGCACGTATCAATCAAAATAGTGACAGGCTAATGCTTCAAAGTTCCTCCGATTTTCATAGTTTGTGGGTTAGCATAGCCAGCCAATGCATGCAATGTATATGTGATGGCTTCAATATCTTCATTAGTTTCCACACCTTCATAATCGGAGTCAACTCTTTTGCTTTTGGTTCCTCTCTAATTGGCTCAATCATCAGATGTTGCCCTTGTTTACATTGGTGCTCCATATTTCACTTTTCATCATAGTGCAAACCCCTTGCTAATCTTTCCTTCCTAATTTTTTTCTCATATAGATGTGCAAATGAGATCGCAGCTATCATAGTGCGGGGTTGACGAGACTTAACTTCACACCGGATCTTCGGATTAAGCCCTTCAATAAATTTATCCAGAAGCTATCGTTCCGATAAATCTCTAGCTTGATTTGATAATCGTTCAAACTTACTCTGATATTCCAACACTGTAGATGTTTGACGAATTTTGATGAGCTGGCCATCAACATTCTCATATTCGGATGGGTCAAATCGAACAAGAAGCCCTCTTTTGAACTTCTCCCACGAAGAAACTCCGTAAATAGTTTTATACCAATCGTACCACTAGAGTGCATCTCCATCGAGTTGGATTGAGGTTATTTCTACCTTGGATTCTTCTGGAGTTCTGTGAAAATGGAAAAAAAATTTTGCCCTAGAGATCCAACTGGTCAGATCTCCATCTTTCCATCTCGGAAATTCTACCTTCATATGTAAGTAGTTTGTATCACAATCTTGGGGCCTTTTTCCTATATTTTCAGATCTATGCAACGTAAAACTCGAGCCCTCATTTTGTTGAAATTTACTGAGGCTCTCCAGTAGGCTCTTTTTGAAATCATTAAGTGATTCTTGCAGTCGGTTCTCAATTTTGATTTCCAATGCTTCCGTTTGTGCTTTCACCAAGTTATCAGTGGCCATTGCGTAAGACTGTAAATCTGTAATCTCAACTCCTGTTTTTGGTGTCGGTCAAGGGCATCAACACTGTCAATGCGAAATTGCCGAGGAGGTGGACGCCAAGGGTAGTGCTGCGGTTGCTAGTCATAGGTGCTCAGCAAGCCAATCACGTGAGTGATGGCACGTGTGACTTGATACAGAATCTTTTTGCTTATTATATTTTGACATATATCACTTTATAACTATTGCATAAATGCATATATATATATATTGTGATGTTCTTGGATTTGTGCAATGGGAATCGGATCGTGATGAGATCACGATAATGAGATCGATTCACCTTTAAACACATATCCTAAATAATCCCGGTCATAGGTTACTCGAGAGGGACATTGTGATAACCGGATAGACTGGTGTGCTGTATACCCGTCCATATGATGGATGCAGCTGGTCTCATAGCTGCTCGTGTAGGGACACTAGGGATACAGTACAGGTGCTCATTGGAGAATGAGTTCACTAATTGATCCGCTTACGGAATGCTGGATGGTTGATGATACCTTATTGTCAGACAGCGATTCCGTAGTCCTAGTGGTGTATCTGGTCCTTAGACTTGAGACACCAAGGATGTCCTGTATGAGTGCTCCACTCTTTGATACCAGACTTATAGGTTTGGCTGTCCCCAGATCTAGTACAGCTGGTCATTGGGAGTGGTAGTCGACCTTACGAGGGCTATTGAGTGTAAATAGAGGATCATCCACTCTCGGCGTCATGAGAGGAATATCATATGTGTTCTTGCTCAGACAAATCCCTGGCCAGGGTCATTCGGGTTGAGAGAGAAAGAGTTCTCCGGGAGAATCCGATTAGAGCAAGACTCGAGTAGAAACCGTATGGGTCTGACAGCACCATGCTCGATATACGGTCTCTGGGATATTAGATGGATGAGGGACTATAGGTACATGGTAACTGAGGACAGACAGGTCCAATGGATTAGATTCCCCTGTATCGTCTGGGGACTACGACGTAGTGGCCTAGTACGTCCGTAGTCGATGAGTCAAGTGAATTATTACAGAGATAATAATTCACTCAGTCAGAAGGAGTTCTGACAGGTATGACTCACGGCCAACTCGATATTGGGCCTAGAGGGTCACACACATATGGTAGGCATTGCGATGAGTAGAGGTTCGGATATGAGATATCCGACGGAGCCCTTGTCTTATTGGATGCAGATCCAATACCCACTAGGGAAGGACCCATTAGGGTTTGACACGGGATCTCTATAAATAGGAGGGATTCACAGCCTCATAGGCTAGAGTCTTTGCTTGCCTTTCCTATTCTCCTCTCCCTCTCCACCTCAGAGTAGGCCTGGAGTTTTGAGGAGCGTCGTCGCAACCCTGCTGTGTGGATCACCGCTAGAGAGGAGGACGCTTGACCTCCTTTACCCTCTCCTAAGGATCTGCAAGGAAACTGGGATATATGATCTCCCTAGGTAACACAATCTCTATACGCAGTTTTGTGTTTTGCGGATTTTGCGCACCAATCTTCGCACGACGACGAACATCTTTTTGGGAATCGGGGATTTTTGTTTTCTTGTTCTTCCGCTGTTGTCGCCCCCAATGATTTCCCAATAGTGGTATCAAAGCCAGGTTGTTCGTGCGAATGATTGGTTTTGAACTGCGTGTGTTGTGTTTAGGAGGAATTTTGACGTCAAAATCGTTGACGCAAAAACAAGGAAGGGCAGCAACAGTTGCTGCCCTCGATCTACGTGCGTGCAGCGCAACCGAAGGCGGGCAGCACAGGGGCTGCGTCTACAGCAGTCGGTCGGCGGCCTGCTTGTAGCAGGCTTGCTGCCAGCGGGGCTGGCAACCCACGGGCAGAGGCACCCACCCGCAGCGGCAGCGCCGCCAGCGGGCGTGCCGCCTGCAGGCGAGGGCAGTGCCCTCATTCGCCGCACAGGCCACCGTCGGCAGGGTGGCGGCAGCGACACCAGCGAAAAGGGGAAAGGGCATTAGGGTTTTCTGGGCAAAAGACAGTTTTGCCCCCTCGGAATTTGAGAAATTTCAGTTTCTATCTTTTGTCCAAATTATGAAAATACCCCTATAAATTCAGAAATTCTCTACATGTCCCTGATTTCAGAAAATATTAATTAATTAAAAGGTTTAGTTGATTATTATTTTTATTATTATCTAGTAGTCCTACATGATGATGATTATTTATACATGTGATGTATGATGTGTGGACGGATGATCATGGACCGTGTGATGTGTGTACTTGTGATTATTATTATTAAGGTCTGCGAACCTTCATTATATTTCTCGTTTATTGTCGGGCCTGCGTGCCTATGATTAAGTTGTAATCACATGAGGAGGTGCAGCGGGAGCGTGGATGCGATAGCGGGACCCACGAGACGGATGATCGTGATGCATGGAGATGCATCAAGATGTCGACGAAACCGACGAGGACGAGATGGACGATCACAGGGCATGGAGATGCACCGTTGCACACATAGATCTTGATGTGAGTGATTAGGCCTACTGGCTCGGGCCTAATCATATTAGGTTGTGGTCCATGATCATCTGGTGTGATTGCTTATACACATACTAGATATGTATATATATTTGCATGCGATGTAGATATATATTAAATATGTATATGTGTGACATGTCATATTAGGAGACCAAATCTTAGAAACATCTCTCGATAATATTAAGTCGGTAAACGTGAGGCAATTAGATTGACCCACGTGGCCTTCCATCGTTATGAGTAGGAACCGATTCCCAGTGTAGGTTGAGTTGGTCGAGTCCCTCGAGACTCACCTATATCGCGATTCGCTATCTTGCTTACGACAAGTCCCTCGAGGGTATATCATCAAATCAGACTCATCTTGTAACGAAGGTGTTGACTTAACCGAGCATCATGGTTGGTCGAGTCCCTCGAGACCATGGTGATTCGGAGGCCGAACAGGACGGGAATCACAAGGAGTTGTGATTGGTAAGAGTTGCCTACCTTTTAGGCTTAGTGTGATTGGTCGAGTCCCTCGAGGTTACACTAAGACGCTGATTGGATCCTGATCCCCACTAGAAGTCTGCCGAAGACTTCCGTTTCACGTGCTGAGGGTGTCGCGTGACTCGTTAGTAAAATAGTGGGAGCATATTAAGATAGAAGTCCATATCTTGATAGTTTATTTCTTGCAAAATCTGCATGTTATTCATTTCTACTACATCTTTATTTTCAGAAAATGTCGCTTTAAAATCCCTTACGTGGCATACTTGATGTCAACCGCCTCACTGGTCCAAATTATACGGATTGGCTCCGTAACTTGAGAATTGTTCTCACAGCGGAGAAAATCGTGTATGTCCTTGATACAGTGATACCTACGCCCGAAGAAGGGGCAAACGAGGATGAGATCGCTCGTTACGTGAAGTACATTGATGACTCCACTCTTGCTCAGTGTTATATGTTGGGCTCTATGACTCCTGAGTTACAGAGACAACATGAAAAGATGGATACCAGATCCATTCTCCTACATGTTCGCAAATTGTTTGAGGAACAGGGAAGGACTCAACGATATGAGATATCCAAGAGCCTTTTCTGCGCTAGGATGACTGAGGGGACACCGGTTCAGAACCATGTCCTAAAGATGATTGAGTGGATAGAGAAACTCACAGGTCTAGGAATGGTCCTAGAGGATAACTTGTGTGTGGACATTGTGCTTCAGTCCCTACCAGATTCTTTTTCACAGTTCATAATGAATTTTAATATGAACAAGCTTGAGGTGACTCTCCCAGAGCTCCTCAATATGTTGAGGGAGGCAGAGAGTACTATTAAGAAAGAGAAGCCAGTTCTTTACACTGGTGAGACCAGAAAGAAAAGGAAAGCAGAAAGGTCCCTTAAGAAGGGAAAGGGCAAGGGCAAACAAGGTAAAGCAAATGTTGCTAAGAAAGACCCAGCAAAGGACAAAGGCCAGTGCTTCCACTGTGGTAAAGATGGGCATTGGAAGAAAAACTGCAAAGAGTACCTTGTAGAAAGGGCGAAACAAAAGCTTGATGAAGCTTCAGGTACATTCATGATCAGTCTCCATTTGTCAGACTCTTATGATAACACATGGGTATTGGATACCGGTAGTGCTTATCATATATGCAATTCGTTGTAGGTTCTGGCAAGGCCTAGGAGACTAGAGAGAGGCGAGATGGACCTCAAGATGGGTAATGGAGCAAAAGTTACTGTATTAGCTGTTGGCGAGGTCGCTCTACATCTGCCTAGTGGAGCTTTTATTGCATTAGATGCATATTATTTTGTTCCTTCTATTATCAAAAACATTATCTCCATTTCATGTTTAACAGTTAGTGGATATAAATTTGTTTTTTAGAACAATGGTTGTTCGATATTATTAGATGATAAGATCATCACGAAAGGAACATTGCATAATGATTTATTTATGTTAGACACCACTCCACATATCATGAATGTAAATGTGTCCAAAAGGAAACGAGATGAGTTGAACAGTGCATACCTGTGGCATTGTAGGCTAGGTCACATCCATGAAAGAAGGATTCAAAAGTTGCTAAATGATGGATATCTAGATCCATTCGACTATGTGTCATATGTAACTTGTGAGCCTTGCATTCGTGGAAAACTGACCAAATCTCCATTTAGTAGAACTGGAGAGAGAGCCACTGAGTTGTTGGAACTCATACATAGTGATGTATGTGGACCCATGTCAACTCATGCCATTGGAGGTTACTCCTACTTCATTACATTTACTGATGATTTCTCAAGGTATGGATATGTGTACTTAATGAAGTACAAGTCCGAGGCCTTTGAGAAATTCAGAGAGTATAAGAATGAGGTGGAGAACCAGACTGGAAAGAGTATCAAAACTCTTCGATCAGATCGAGGAGGTGAATACTTAAGTATAGAGTTTACTCAGTTCCTCAAGGACCATGTGATATTATCCCAATGGACATCTCCTTACACACCTCAGCTCAATGGTGTCTCTGAAAGGAGAAATCGTACTTTATTAGATATGGTACGGTCCATGATGAGTTTCGCTGACCTACCCATCTCATTCTGGGGATATGCCCTAGAAACCGCAGCTTACCTTCTGAAAAGAGTTCCAACTAAGTCGGTAGTGTCTACACCATATGAGATATGGAAAGGGAAGAAGCCTGATCTTAAGGTTGTTAAGATTTGGGGCTGCCCTGCCCACGTTAAAAGACACAACCCCGATAAGTTAGAATCAAGGACAGAGCGATGCATATTTGTGGGATACCCCAAGGAAACTTGTGGGTATTACTTCTATCATCCCGAGGACAAAAAGGTCTTTGTAGCTAAGAGAGCAGTGTTCCTTGAGAAGGAACACATTCTTGACGGAGACAGTGGGAGAATGATAGAATTGAGCGAGGTTGGAGAACCAAGCTCAAGCACCACTCTACAGCTCGAGTCTGTTCAGGTACCTAATACACAAGTATCAACTTTACGCAGGTCTGATGGAGTATCCCATCCTCCTGAGAGATATGTGGGACATATTAGAGCAGAGGATATAGAGGATATTGATCCTCAGACCTACGAGGAGGCTATTATGAGTATAGACTCCGGGAAGTGGCAAGAAGCCATGAATTCTGATATGGATTCTATGTACTCCAATAAGGTTTGGAACCTAGTTGATGCGCCCGAAGGTATTGTACCCATCGGTTGCAAATGAATCTTTAAGAAAAAGATCGGAGTAGATGGAAAGGTAGAGACCTATAAAGCAAGGCTAGTTGCTAAAGGGTATCGTCAAAGGCAAGGTGTTGACTACGACGAAACCTTCTCACCCGTAGCAATGCTAAAATCCATCAGCTATTGCAGCACACTATGATTATGAGATCTGGCAAATGGATGTGAAAACCGCATTCCTCAATGGGAACCTCGAGGAGGAGGTGTATATGATGCAACCTGAGGGATTCGTGTCCAAGAACTGCCTAGATAAAGTGTGTAGGTTGCTTAAATCCATTTATGGACTAAAGCAAACTTCCCGAAGTTGGAACATAAGATTTGATGAGTCAATCAGATATTATGACTTCGTTAAGAACGAAGATTAGCCTTGTGTGTACAGAAAGGTAAGTGGGAGCGCTATCACCTTTTTGGTGTTATATGTGGATGACATCCTCATCATTGGGAATGACATAGGAATGCTATCCACAGTAAAGGCTTGGTTATCTAGACACTTCTCCATGAAGGACTTAGGGGAAGCATCTTATATCTTGGGGATTAGAATCTATAGAGATAGATCCAAAAGGATGCTTGGCTTGTCCCAGTCCAGGTACATAGAAACCATTGTCAAAATTTTTGGCATGAAATATTCCAAGAAAGGGCAAACAAGAATATGATACCTTATACCTCAGCAATATGGTCTATCATGTATGCCATGCTATGTACTATGCCTGATATAGCGCATGCTCTGAGTGTCACGAGCAGGTATCAGGCGGATCCAGGCTTGGAGCACTGGAAAGTAGTAAAGTGTATCCTTAAGTACCTGAGAAGGACTAAGGATCTTTTACTAGTATATGGAGGTAATAGTCTTAAGGTTGAAGGCTTCACTGACTCAAGTTTTCAGTCTGATGTCGATGATAGCAAGTCGAATTCAGGGTATGTGTACACCTTGAATGGAGGAGCAGTGTGCTGGAAGAGTTCCAAGCAAGATACCACTGCTGACTCGACCACAAAGGTGGAGTATATTGCTGCATTAGATGCAGCAAAGGAGGGAGTCTGGGTGAAGAAGTTCATCACAGATCTGGGAGTCGATACAGATAGCGACAAGTCGACTTCCTTATATTGCGACAACGATGGGGTGATTACTCAAATAAGGGAACCCGGGTCTCATCAGAAGTGTTCTGAGGAGGTTCCAGCTTATAAGAGAGATCGTAACCCGAGGAGATGTAGCAGTGGAAAGAGTTCCATCCGAAGATAACATTGCAGATCCACTGACAAAGCCGTTATCTCAGATTATCTTTGAGCGTCACAGGGGTCTGATGGGGATCAGACACATAGGTGATTGGCTTTAGGTCAAGTGGGAGATTGCTAGTCATAGGTGCCCAGCAAGCCAATCACGTGAGTGATGACATGTGTGACTTGATACAGAATCTTTTTGCTTATTATATTTTGGCATATATCACTTTATAACTATTACATAAATGCATATATATATTGTGATGTCCTTGGATTTGTGCAATGGGAATCGGATCGTGATGAGATCACGATAATGAGATCGATTCACCTTTAAACACATATTCTAAATAATCCCGGTCATAGGTTACTCGAGAGGGACATCGTGATAACCGGATAGACTGGTGTGCTGTATACCCGTCCATATGATGGATGCAGCTGGTCTCATAGCTGCTCGTGTAGGGACACTAGGGATACAGTACAGGTGCTCATTGGAGAATGAGTTCACTGATTGATCCGCTTACGGAATGCTGGATGATTGATGATGCCTTATTGTCAGACAGCGATTCCGTAGTCCTAGTGGTGTATCTGGTCCTTAGACTTGAGACACCAAGGATGTCCTGTATGAGTGCTCCACTCTTTGATACCAGACTTATAGGTTTGGCTGTCCCCAGATCTAGTACAGCTGGTCATTGGGAGTGGTAGTCGACCTTACGAGGGCTATTGAGTGTCAATAGAGGATCATCCACTCTCGGCGTCATGAGAGGAATATCCTATGTGTTCTTGCTCAGACAAATCCCTGGCCAGGGTCATTCGGGTTGAGAGAGAAAGAGTTCTCCGGGAGAATCCGATTAGAGCAAGACTCGGGTAGAAACCGTATGGGTCTGACAGCACCATGCTCGATATACGGTCTCTGGGATATTAGATGGATGAGGGACTATAGGTACATGGTAACTGAGGACAGACAGGTCCAATGGATTGGATTCCCCTGTATCGTCTGGGGACTACGGCGTAGTGGCCTAGTACGTCCGTAGTCGATGAGTCAAGTGAATTATTACAGAGATAATAATTCACTCAGTCAGAAGGAGTTCTGACAGGTATGACTCACGGCCAGCTCGATATTGTGCCTAGAGGGTCACACACATATGGTAGGCATTGCGATGAGTAGAGGTTCGGATATAAGATATCCGACGGAGCCCTTGTCTTATTGGATGCAGATCCAATACCCACTAGGGAAGGACCCATTAGGGTTTGACACGGGATCTCTATAAATAGGAGGGATTCACAGCCTCATAGGCTAGAGTCTTTGCTTGTCTTTCCTATTCTCCTCTCCCTCTCCACCTCAGAGTAGGCCTGGAGTTTTGAAGAGCGTCGTCGCAACCCTGCTGTGTGGATCACCGCTAGAGAGGAGGACGCTTGACCTCCTTTACCCTCTCCTAAGGATCTGCAAGGAAACTGGGATATACGATCTCCCTATGTAACACAATCTCTATACGCAGTTTTGTGTTTTGCGGATTTTGCGCACCAATCTTTGCACGACGACGAACATCTTTTTGGGAATCAGGGATTTTTGTTTTCTTGTTCTTCCGCTGCGCATATGATGTCGCCCCCAATGATTTCCCAACAGCGGTCGCTGCATTGGAGGAAGAGTAGCCGCCCTATTTCTATCGCTGCGTGGGGTGAGAGTGACGGGGTTGGAAGGTGACTGCGTTGATGTGGCTGCAGCTGCTGCGACCCAAGGGGCGATCACCGAGCAATGGGGTTGAGGCTGCGGTGATGGCAACTTGTGGTGATGGCAACCTGTGGTTGTGGCAGAATATGCTAAGCAAGGGGGAGGCGGCGTTGAAGCGGCCGAGGTTGAGAAGAGGAATCGGTGATGCGTGCGCTGCAGGGCAGCATACTTCTGCTGTTGCTGCGTTCGCTGTTGGAGGGCGGTTGCTACCGAACGAGGGGTTGGTCGTTGGCCAGGAGCAGCGGCGGCAGTGGTTGCTGGCCGGGAACTGCATGGCTGCGGTAAAAAATGCAAAGTTACTCTGTTGTGGTCGCCACGAGGAGGGGAGGTCGAGCGGCTGCGGCTGCGACGGTTGCGACCCAAGGGAAGGCAGCGACGGTGTGGATGGGAGGGAACGATGCTTGTCTCTGTCGCACTGCGGAAGGAGGCACTGGTGACGCCGAGGAATCGCGTGCGATTGAGGAGACGACGGTGGCAACAATGGTCGTAGTTGCCTTGGTTTGATCGCCGCGAAGATGGATGATCAAGCGACTGCAGCTGCGACCCAAGGGCAGGCAGCGATGGTGGCACGGTTGGGGGCAGCGTCACCAACGGTAGAAGTGACGAGGGGGTTGGTCCGCTGGCCGGGAAGCAGCGGCTGCGGTCCTTCTCGCTCGAGCAGGGTGGAGCAACAAGGAGGGAAGACTGCCGGCCGGGGAGCAGCGGCGATGGTGGGGCTCGCCGAAAGCAGGGGAAGCAGGGGCCCCTTTCAACCAGATGGGCTTCGGATGGGAGAAGATGTGGTTGTGGCGGTTACGGCGCAACGAGGAGGGGAGGTTGCTGGTTGAGGGCTGGGAGGCTGCGTGCAGGTTGAAGGCTAGGTGGCTGCGGCGGCGTTTGACAAGGTCGAGAGGCAGCGGAGGGTACGGCGGCAGCGGCAGCAGAGGATGCTCTGTTGTTGATGCCGGTGGAGGAGAGGAATCGGCGTCTGTGGCTGCGACCCAAGGGGAAGCAGCTAGGGTTGCGGCTGGGGGGCGGGCGGCGGTGATCGAGCGGCGGCAAGGCGGTTGGGAAAAGTGGTGGTGACGCGGCTGGGAACAAGGGCAATCCGTGAGTTGCCCTGTTTCGGTCGCCGCGAGGAGGGCGACAACCGGCCGCTGCGGCTGCGACCCAAGGGGAGGCGGGCGGCGGTGGAGAGGCAGCGCTGGTGGCGCGGCTGGCAGCAGCGTCACCAACGATCGCCGAGGAGGAGAGGTCGAGCGGCTGCGCTGCGACGCAAGGGGAGGGGGGCAGCGGTGGTGGCTCGCGTGGGAGGCGACGGGCGGCGTTGGCCTCTGGCCAGGAAGCGGGGCGATGGTGGTCGCTGGTCGGATAGCAGCAGCGGCGGGTGGGCTGGCCGGAAGCAGGGGAAGGCTGCGGCTTGGGAAGCAGGGGAGTGGCTGCGGGCGTTCTTATATATATATATATATATATATATATATATATATATATATATATATATATATATATGTATATATATATATATATATATATATATGTATATATATATATATATGTATATATATATGTATGTATATATATATGTATGTATATATATATGTATGTATATATATATGTATGTATATATATATATATGTATGTATATATATATGTATGTATATATGTATATATATATGTATGTATATATATATGTATGTATATATGTATATATATATATATATATATATATATATGTATATATATATATATGTATATATATATATATGTATATATATATATATGTATATATATATACATATGTATACATATATACATATGTATACATATATATATATGTATACATATATATATGTATATATATATATATGTATATATATATATATGTATATATATATATATGTATATATATATATATATATGTATATATATATATATATGTATATATATATATATGTATATATATATATATGTATATATATATATATATATATATATATATATATGTATGTATATATATATATATATATGTATATATATATATATATATGTATGTATATATATATATATATATATATATATATATATATATATATATATATATATATATGTATGTATATATATATATATGTATGTATATATATGTATGTATATATATGTATATATATATATATATGTATATATATATATATGTATATATGTATATATATATATATATATGTATATATACATATATATATATATATACATATATATATATGTATATATACATATATATATATATATACATATATATACATATATATATATGTATATATATATATGTATATATATATATATGTATGTATGTATATATATATATGTATGTATGTATATATATATATATATGTATGTATATATATATGTATGTATGTATATATTTATATATATGTATGTATATATATATATATATATATATATATATATATATATATATATATATATATATGTATGTATATATTTATATATATATGTATGTATATATTTATATATATATGTATGTATATATTTATATATATATGTATATATTTATTTATACATATATATATTTATTTATTTATTTATACATATATATATATATATATATATATATATATATATATATATATATATTACGGCAATACTACCGCGAGAACGCCAAGGTTCGTCGCTCTAATACCAATTGATAATACTCTAAAGTCTTATCTTAAAAGAAATGAAAGAAATGATAGAAAAGGGGATGAAATGATAAGGCTCTAATACCAAATGATAAGACCCTAAAATCTTATCGTCGCTCTAATACTAAATGATAAAATCCTAAGGTGAAGAAAGGGGAGAAAAGGGACTGATAATAATCGCCTCGATGGGATCGGCCTCCTTGATCGCTTCGAAGGGATCGACCCTCCTTGATCACTTTGAGGGGATCGGCCTCCTAGGGTTTGTCGACAGAGTGGAATAACATTTCATTGATTGATTGATTTAAAAAAAATGTTACATCACTATTTATAGAGTTCTACCTAGAGTCCACTAGGACTTAGACTCTTAATAATAAATAAATATTAAATAAACATCTACTTGATTCTAACTGAACTAAACAGATTCAATAAACAATTGAACTAAATAAACTCAATAAACATTATTCAAAAGCTCAAAAAAAGGGTTCTAACAGGATCATGGGCATGGCAACACTATGATACTTCAAAGGCATGACTTCTATAGAGCCATCGATCCCTTGCTTGCATGGAGGGAGAGCACCTGGTCATAAAAGGAATCGAGGAGAAAGAGAATATAGAGGTAAACCCAAATTATCGAGTTAAGACTGAAGGATACAAGTTAGGAAATTTCGTAAGACCAGTGTCAGTAAGCTTCTCATCAAAATAGTCAAAAGTGGAGAACTTTATGTCAATACAGGAGTACTCAACCAAGGAACAAAGTAGACAATATGTGGTGTTATACCTTTTCTACTTAGATAAGTAGGTGACAAAGATGAAGAAGAAGATAGTATAATCTCATAGGGGACCAAAACTATTAGAGATTTGCTTCAAGTCATGGAGAAATTTTTTTTTCTTTTCGAGCAAACTTCTTGCATTCTAAAAGTTCGATGGCAATAAGAAGACGAATCGCAGTAGCTAACTCAACACAAGGGTGCAAACATTTTGGGTACTTCGGAAGTGTAAGCAAAGAACAAATGAAGGCCAGTAACCAGTTCGATGCATGAAGTACAATCCTCGAGGAAGCAGGAGAAGTTGAGCAACCTTTGTCTTCTCAACTCTTAAAATAATGAGTGAAACCAAGTACACCAGTTCTCTTATTTGTCGAGCAAATGAACTATGCACTGGTTTAAAGACCATTCAAGAAAACTTAGTAGAAGATAATAATGATTTAATCCTCACCAATAGTGATCGATAGCTATTGAGAGGTTACTGTCCACTTTATTTTTTAATAAAATATCAATCGAAAGCGTAAGTGATGTAATCTTATTTGGAGGTGACAACTAAGTAGAAGAAAAATCGATAGAAAAATTTTATTGAGAAAAAATCTCAAAAACTTTAAAGCCTGCAATCCAAAGCTCGTTAAAGTTACAATAGATAACCACCCAGTTCAAGTGGCATAAGATGCTTGAGGGATTGCTGCTTAACAAATGAAGGTATTTTTCTTTGTTTGAAGGATCTACAGGAACCAATAAAGATCAACACAACTCTATCGATCCTATACTAGAGTGAGAGTCGTTGGCGAATTGAAATAGTGTAGCGGATCATAATTCGACTACTTAACAATAATGGTGAAGTGCTTCTAGGTGTTAAGATGCGCATTGCAATTGGAGTAGAAAATTGAATATTCAGCAAATGTGAGGAGATACAGTGTCTGCAAAGACTTCAAGGAGGGTGTTTAGAATGTTACAGATAAAGCTGTTAACAAAATGTTTGATGTAATGCTTGTGTATATCTATGTCTTTTAGTTTTATTTATACTTTGCACGACATGTAAAAGGCTTATAGTAGGTTTGGTAGCCATATTTTGGTTGACTATTATGGTCGTTTAGGCCTGTAAATATAGGTTATATAGTTATCACAAAGGTAGAATCGTCCAAAAATAAACTATCCAAGCAGTCATTTAAGGGGATTTCTAGCTCTGTAAAGTACTATAAAGTATTAATCAACATAGCTCTCTGGAGTTATTTGGGTGGCATATGGGTGAATGTGTCTTTGGAGTAGTGTATAGGGTTGGTTTGCTGTCTTGTTCCGTAATAATATCGGGCACCGGTGAAAAATTTTAATCATGGCATACCATCTTGGTCCATTTTATCGCTTGACCATTCAACACTTATAAAGTCTATATTTATAATTTATATTATTAATTAAATATTTACTAAAATGACTACTTGTGGATCATGAGTTAAATATATTCTTTAATCCATTTTTTTTTTTATGTTCTTAAGGGATCATAAGAGATTTCGATGAGATTACGATAAAAATCGGATTTGAGTAGAATTTTATAATAATCTGTCAAAAATTTTATCTAATCATTACCTTCTTCCTTCCAATTGTGTTGAGTAAGAATATGTCGTTGTCAAAAAGCTTATGCTGCTCACTTATCGAGTCTTCATCACGAATGACCGATGAATCCAATGTAAACAATGACAATAACATCTCCTTCAATTCAATAGTTAACTAATAAGAGAAAGGAAAGCACGAAAAATGAGAATCTTGATAAAATAGGTGACATTTCGATTCCCGATGACATCATGTTATTGCTTTACGTGCTTTCGTTTAAGATTAGAATCAAATGGCATTCGAGTCCGTGCAAAATTGTGGAACGGACGCGATGATACCATCGAAGCGGTGACCGAAATCTGTTAGGTGACCTTACCACCTTCCCCTATTTGGATAAAGTGCGTAGAGAACAAATAGTACTTGGGAAATTTTAAAGCGTCATTAATCATATTGTCACCGGTCTCTCTGGTTGCAGAAGATTCGGAGACTCTTGGTGAACTTACCGCCGGTCCTTCGTTCGACTAAGTGCCTTCAACGTATACCTTCTGTACGATCATATTGTAATGTTTGGTGACCGAGCTTCTAGTCGCAGAATATTGACATTTCGGTGAACTTACCGCCGGTGCTTTGTTGGACTAAGTGCCACTAAAAAAATTTTAATACTTAATCGTATGGTGACCTGACTCAACACATGCAAAAGATTTGGAGAACTTCGGTGCGGTTACCGCTTGTCTTTGGTGCAATAAAGTGTCTCCAAAAAAAAAATTAATCCTCTTAAAATCATCAAATGTCGGTGATAGTACTGTCACAACGGTGACCGGACTCAATTAAGTGCGGAAGATTCGGAGACCTCCCGTGTGCTTACCACTTGTCTTTGGTGGAATAAAGTGCCTCCAAAGAAGTTTAATCCCCCTAAAATCGTCAAATGTCTGTGATGATACTCCAACCTGCGGTGACCAAACTCGAACAGATGGATTGCATTCCGCTCTACGAGCGCGTTTCTCGATGAATTATCTAAAAGATGGTAGCGAGGCAAGTATCTCACAAGCAGCAAGCAGGATAACTTCGACAATTTACATACTGTTGCGACGTCTACGTGAGCACAATAAACTATTTGATTACACCACACTCTGGATTTGGCATAAAGAGACGAGCAATTGTAACGACGAGGTGACGAGCAGGTCATGTTTGATGTTTAGTATCATGCAGTTAATGAAAGGAATAAATCAAGAAAGCTAATACGACTCTGTATGCATTGTGAACGAAAGAAAAGGAGAATGCACTGCAAGCTGAGTTGAGTCTTCGATCGACAGTGGTGGCATGTACTGTTACATCAAGGTAATGAAAGTTTGATGATTTTGCAGTGATTTAATATTTTTTTGGAGGCACTGAAGCCCGTCAACGATAGGAAGGTTGAACATGATAGACCCCTCACCGACATGACGGTGATGGATCCAGAGTCTCGTCACCGCAGGTGAGAGTATGGACGTGCACTTCTGGTGATTTTGTAGTGTTTTAATTTTTACGAGGCCATTTGACGAACTGCCGTTGTGCAGTAAGTTCACCAGAAGGTCCACTTACTACCTCTCTTTTGCTGGCTTCGGAGTCCGATCACCGCGGGTATTAGCAAGACTGCAAACACGTTTCGTGCTCAGTCTCAAGACTACTCTGCCGAAGCATAGGATGCAGACCATATCAATCGATAGGGAAGGCAGTATGACGAGCTCTTAAAAACATAAGAGAGATCCGAACAGAGATGTGGAATTTGAATCCACTTGCGCAAGCAATCGGCTGCATTGAGACGCAGAGGATTAATAGATACCAAAATGATGTCCTTTTCAATAAGCAGAAACTTCTTTTGATGCAGTCCAAAGAGGCAAAAACGTCAGCGCGTGGCAAAAGTCTATGATCAGACTGACATGATGGAGAAACCCTCATCATCAAAGTCCTTGTTTTCTTGAATCAGGATATTACAAGTCAAGATTAACGTCGTCAGGTTTCACTACAAGAGCAACAACACAAACTGTTTCGAGGTCCAGTTATCTATAAGAGTAATGACAAACAACTGACGAGTAAGACGAACACTAGCACGTAACTACGACTACCACCTTAGAGTAAAAGAGTAAGTTGTCTTTGCAAGTCGATAAGTCAGCATATCATTCAGTCTTTTTCTCACTTCAGCCTAAAGCTTCTATGGCAAAACCTGTAGCATGTGATGGATTCAAATTGGCACTGCTTGGTGAGGTCTAAGACATTTCAGCACTTGGAAAAGGGAGACCCTCAACTCTCCAGTGTCATACATCTGATTCATCAATTGGCGCACGAACAAATAGCTGGCCGTGTAAGGAAACTACTGCAGATGTTTGATGTGGATTGATTCGTGAAGGCAAGGTTATGACCTGGTTGAAAAAAAGGTTCCGATTTTGTTGGTAACTCAGAGAAAATATCACACAGTTTTGATCCCCTGGAAATAAAGTATATACCAACCTTTTTAAAGGGGGTGACACCCCAAGGATTATCTCGCTGCTCGGGATCGCCAGAAATAATCAAACGTCCTGCAGGATCCGACTGAACTTGCACCTATGTACGACCAAAAATGAGTCCATTATTTGTTGCATGTTGGTTTGCAAACAAGCTACAAGCAATGACCCATAACCTAAATGCTTTCAAACTAGCAAATTACAGTTAAAAAAATTCAAGAATGATGACAACAGAGTGCGGCCTGTACCTCTTCACGCAAAAGCCCAGGGACTAGGGCATAGACTTCAAAGAACTCCTTCTGCAGAAACAAGCATTAGTTTCAAGTACTCAGGAAAATCATAATGGTGCTATATGTTTCTGCTCATTATGTACATCTTCCCTGTAAATAGAAGCTGCTACACTGGAGACAAACAATAATACGAAAAAGGGTTAGAATCTGTTGCTTGCACTTACAGTCCTCAGAACATTTATCTTCACCCAGTCTGCAGGGGCACCGGCATCAGTAATTATTACATCCCCTCTGCACATAAAGAACACAATCTATAATCATTTATTGAGTGAATAACATTAGGCAACTAGAAAAACTCACAAAGGCTCATGCCAAACATGCAGCAAGGAAAAGGAGATCAAATTCAGATCAACTCCTCAAAGTGAATGATCAAATAATCAATCGAAAATCTAGTCCTTGTAAATTTTGTTTTTGTTTCTTTCAGGTGATATATGACATCAATAATCAAGAAAAGGGGAAAGATGGGGAAGCGGGGTAGGGGAGGGAGGAATGAGCACTATAGCAAGGTCATGTTCATAAAAAAGTCTGTTACCAAAACACTTTCTGCAATATCCTGTGGCTGTTCTTTTTCAACCAATAGGCATCAAAGAATCAGCACTGGTTATTTGCAACAAGTTTGTTATTTCAAATTTTGCAGATATACAAGTCTTGTCCTTAGTCAATATCTATGGTTAACCACAGTCCAGGTAAACATATACAAATTACGCACTCACTGTGACTCATCACATTCGCATACTTGAATTTGTTACGTGTGCATAAAGTAACAAAGCATATTTAACGTCTCTTCTATTTTTATTTGAAAGTACATAATATAAAAAAAAAACTATGCAAGTCAACTTAGAGAGGTCTAAACAATGTTCCAGATGTCTCAGATTTTTCCAAGACAATAGCCAACCAAAATAAATAGAAAAGTTAGACATCAAAAGTACCTGATAACCTCAGGCATTCACAATTCTAGATTGTATACACAAATTTCAGTTTCTTGTAAAGTTGAATAAACAAAAACAAAAGTTGTCTGAGAAAGAAATTGCACAAATACTAAGAAACGGACTTAACTGTCGTTTAACAGGGTCTGTTTTTGCAACTTTTACTGCATCCTCTAGGGTTGGAGCTTTTCTCTTCTTCAATGTGCCTATACAAGGTAAAGCGATACAAGTAAATAGATGAACCCTTTTATTCAAGCAAAATGATCAACCTAAATAAAAGAATGCTCTTAAATTAGTTACCCCTCTTCATGAAAGAAAGAGAGTTCTTGTCCTACAAGAGAAAGAGTGCATCAGTATGTGGGGAAGACCATGCGTAGCACTTCTTTAGAATACATGCAAACCTTAATTATTGGATCCCCAACCTCTCCGTTAAGTAGCCGTTGTGCATGCCATCCCTGCATTGCTCGGGCTGCAGCATCCCGCCTAGCTCTACCAGAACCTGACCCTTGATTTCCACCTACCTATAATGAGAAATGATAAAATCATAAATCTGGGAAGGACTTACTGAATCGTACAAATTCAAACTTAGGGTAAGGGATTGTTTAAATAAATATAATTCATATGCTTATAAGACTAGATCTCAATAGTGGCAAAAGATCCATGTAACTGACCCCAAATAGCTGGGACTAATGGCTTTGTTGTTGTTGTTGTTGTTGTATATGCTTATAAGACACTCAGCACCATGGAAGGACGGAAAGTCTGAATACCACTAAGAGTAATTTATGTTATTTGAAATTGACTAGTTCTAATTTGTGCATCCTCCAAGGCACAGTACACTATGCTTTGTATGCAAAAAAAAAAGATGATTATGTTATTTGCAACTAATTAGTTCTAATTTGATCAAGAATCCAAGGAAAGTCACTTGCCAAAGTATCATTATCAATGATACCTCTATCTCATCCAAATCATTATGTTCAGATTCAGTAAACTAATGAGAAACACTGGCAGCCAAAAACTTCTAACATGTCATCCACTTTAGAAACTAGTTGCTATATGATAAAAGAAAAATAATTGCTTCCTCTCCAAAAATTGGTAAATAACATATTATCAGAGAAATTTTCTCATATTCAAACTCAATAAAAGAATTAGTCACATTACTGAACAGAATTCCTGCTGATTTTGGCAAGTATTTATCTCTACTTGACCATAAATTTAATTGGATCTCTGCAGAACACTTCTAGACCACCATCTGTCAGCATCTCCATCAGGTGTCCATTTAATCCTAAACAATTCATTTCCTCCGGACTCTTTTTCCCAATCCAAGGCCAATCATACCTGTTCCATCTACCATATTCTGTATCCGTTGTTTGAGCCCTTCACCCATCTTCTTCTAATTAATTTAAATCTTACTAACTGTGCCTTTAATTAGTGAAAGGACAACAAAAGGCAAGAGACTTGTTAACCTCTTCTCCATAGATGCACTAGATCTCATATGATGAAAGTACGACACTAGAACATAGCTTTGTTATGTTCTTTATAATTATGCAGCTATATATGATAATTTTGCAATATGAAAATGAATGAGATGAGTCTTACTCCCTCAATTACCAATAATGAGATGAGTCCTTGTGGTTATAGCACATGAGGACCAAAAATTAGAGCATCTCTAATTTTGTGAACCACACTAAAAATATGATTGCAAAATACGTTTGTAATCAGTTAACATTATAATTATGATTTTGACAACATTCTATTTATGTAGCATTCATTGCCAATCCTAAACTCTAATTTTTTTTCTTAAACCTTTCCCAAAAGCTTAACTTAATGTGAAGTTCTCATAAGCAACTCTCATCCACTAGCAGCTACATATTCAAGTAACATGGCTCATATGTAAAGGATGATCAGTCTTTTCTTTTCAAGACATTCTGAATATTTTGCTTCAACAATAAATATCAACATTACATATGTTGACTACTTTTCTGATAATGATTCTTATGAATTATGCTCCATGATAAGTAATGATCTTTTATAGATGCTTTTATTATCTATGTCATAAATGAGCTAAGAAATAAGCTTATTATCTATGCCATAAATGAGCTAACAAATGAACTCAAATTCTTATGGTACATTGTGAAGATTTATCAATTAGCATAATCTGATTTTAACCTCATTTTTTCTTTCCCAAATCTCTTTTGATTAAGTTTAATTACTTTGTTACACCAAATTAGATCCTTTTTTAGTTCCTTTATTTGGTGCAAACATTCAACTCTATTCAGCAATTTTAGATTATAATACAACATCAAGGATCCTACAGTTATAAGAGGAACAGTGATCGAAAATTTTGACTTCCGTTGACCATTTCGATGATCAAGGTGATCCAGTCCAAACTGTGCTAGTGTTGCTATCTGAGTATACCGTTATGTCTTCCAAAAAAAACTACCTGTTTTTATTACTTTCTTTAAGTAGTTAGCCTCCTATATCTGTCCTTTAGTAATTAATGCAATCAATTTAATACTTTCTTTTACATTTGTTGTCAATGATTTCATGACTTGCGTTTGGTACCATTTAAGCACACAAATGTATATATCTTCTTAGTAGGTTAATTCCAATTATTTTCTAAATTGCAAGCAGTTTTTATGGAACTTGTAATGATTAGTCATATTTTTCGTTTAAGAGTTGTTTAAACAGGATGTTAAGATTCCAATCAGCCAATAAATGCTCTCTTAACTAACCTTTTTCTTCCAAAAAAGAGCCCTCCAAGGCAACTCATAGGGAATTAAAAAAGTTTATTGTGCTATTTAACATTGATTCAGACATCTGCTAAATCCACAATAAAAGTCTCCAAATATGCAATGAGAGAGCACACCAGAGGCATTCGATGAAGCTGGTAATCATTCTAATCAGGATGTTATAACAAACAACAAACCAGTACTTCACAACTTGCTATGATGATCCACACTAATTACAAGCTAAACAACCAAATAATATAAGTAAAAGTTGCAAATTAAATTACCAATAGATCCTGAAAGATTAGATCTGGCAACCAACTTAAGTAAGAAATATGGACCTAATATAGCATATTAATTTCACATTCTTATAATGTTCAATAAGTTTTAGTTGATATCTAGCTGTAAATTACTAGATATATGATGCTCAATAGAGATCCCTGAGGGTCTACATAAAGAACTAAATACCACCTCACTTCTGCACCAATAGTCACCGAGATCGCCTTAATGTCTATCATCTTTTTGGATCAATCAAAAGGACCATTCTAAGTTGATAATGGGTCCATCAAATCATCTCAATCTTCTGATAATCATGTGATTGGAAATAATCTTCATCCTCTTCCACCTTTAGCCAAGGTTAACTAAATTCTCAGATCACACCCTATGGGTCGTGTCGGATGTGTGTGCAGGTCAGGTGCTCAGCAGAATCTATACAACTGTACATTTTTCTAAAGCTCATTTTTCCTGTGAAATAAGGATTAGGTAGCTGGCCTCATGCCAAACCTTTAATTCATAGTAAAAAAGGCATGCTTTAGAAGCCAGAATACAATCCTAAAAAAATAGCCTACCAACTCAGAACTCAAGCCGTAATGTGAACGCGCATCTTTTCCAGGATGTTCAGATGCAATCTACTATATTTTAAGACCACAGCAATATATTATCAGACTATTGTTGATTATAATATACCCTTTTATTTTTATCAAGTATCAAAGAAAGAGATAAGATAAGTGAACTAAAAGATAAGCATGCTTAATAGCTAAAGGACCACCTCTTACAAAAAAGATACAAACTTTCCTTGATTCTCCCACATCTTACAGAAAAGATAGTTGCTTCCTCCTACGCGTACTAACATCTGCACCCATTTCCATATCTGCCCCAGGCTACTTATCTTTACATTCTTTATTTGGTGCCTTTTTTGTCTTAGTACTGGGGTCTTCAATGCTATCTGGATCTGAATCTTTCAGTATTAAAATTTCCTTTACAGTCTTGGCTTTCTTGCATTTGTCCTACTACTCGGGACTTTAAAAGTTTAAACAATCTTGATTTGATTCTTTCAGTATTGATATTTTCCTTTACAATCTTCCTTTTTTCCATCATTATCTTTAGCACTTTCCAGAAATAACATGGACTGAAGTACATGATAAATAGCATCTGCCAACCAAGAATACATCATCTTTTATCTCAGACAATGCAATAGCTTAAGTTGATACTCTCCCAGAAGTTTGCAGAAGATTGAGCAACCAATATCAGGAATTTATCTACGCTTAATTAAATTGTTGCAACCTTGTTGATTGGACACTATCATGGTTTCAGGTTTTAAGTTACCTAGGTGTAATTCCAGAAAATAATCTTCTCTTACTCCAATTATTTTGTTAAGAGATTCAGTAACATGGAAATTATATTGCTGTCTCATATAACAGTTCTTGATACATTAGTATCAGCTCAATTGGGCAAGAAGCCTCTGGCCTCTCCTTTCTTTCACATAAAACCATGTCTTAACCCAAACCATAGAACAAACAAATAATAATAGGGCAATTAAATAATCATTAGGATTGATCTAACTAAGAAAGTAACCACAACCAACATAATTGGGTTCATTTCTGCCAGACCAAAAAGGAAATCATAGAAGGCAAGAGTATGAAATTAAACAATCTTTATTAGAAGCCATTGTTCTGGAGGATAAGACAATAAACAGCAAGAAGAGCTATCAACCAATAGCTATGACAATTTTTTCTAAACCTGTCATAATAAAGCTTACCAAAGAAACCAAAGACCCAGAGCTCAAAATTAATTAGACAAGAACAACGATTGCAGCCAAGCAACAAATTGAATGAATATGTCTCGAAGATCCTATAAGCAAACTCTTCTTCGTAGTTCATGATACTATTGGAGTTCCTTAAAACTATAAAAAGAAATTACTTAGATAGAACCATTTCTTCGTCTAAAACATGGAGACATCTTGATCCAGACTAGAGGCCACAATGGACCCTTGATTTCACATATAAATGGTGTCCCTAACCTGCTGTGTCTCAATGGTTTAGATTGGATGATCTCAGTTGGGATATGGCCTGGAACAACTGTCAACAATTCTTTTAATCTTACTCAGTTGTTCTTGAACCATGATTTGTTATTAAGGATACCACTTTTTACAGAGTTCAATGACGGCAAAAGGTCCATATAGCTGACCTCGAATAGTTGAGATGTCCTAGATGTGTCATTGTAGTTGTTGTCATCATCCTTGCACCATGGAACTCACTTTTTCAGGGGGTGGATCACAATGCCGTTGTTCGCCCTATCCTTGCCAAGTCCATCATCCCATTTTGCCAGTAGCTTAAACTGACTGAGACCATTGCTCCAATGACCTATGCCAGATTGCCAATGATGAAGTAGGCAGGGAAGCCCACGTTTTGGCTGGTTAAGTGGCAAGAGAGGGAGAGCAAAAGAGAGAGAGAGAGAGAGGCTTCCACTTTTAAGCATTGTATACATCAGGTTGCATGGCCTTCCCATCTAAATGTTCACAAAGTTTGATAGCCCATTTCAGATTTCAACTGACTTGTGCATCCCAGCTGATTCTAGTAGAGTGGATTTCCTGAACAATCCAAATGCACAAACTCAGACATTGACAATCACAACCAGTCTGTGGAGGTTGAGCACTTCGAACGTTATGAGTCACCTTCAACCCATAATAGGGTGTGGCTTATTGAAGCAAAATCAAATTGGTGCAGTCCACTCTTAATTGAAGGATTTATTTTAATTATAGTTAATGATTAAGTCTACTCTGACCTCGTTTCATTTTGGTAAATATCTTCCATTTTGTAGGATCTTTTATAGTTCATCATTTTTTTTTCAATGCACTGTTTAGACAGCCAGTTACCTAAAAAGATCTGAACGATTTATGACTAGGTTGAATTGTCGTCTCAACGGCTAAGTAATTCACTTGTTGCAAATGTTTCAACTTGTAGCCAAAGATTATAATTTAGAATATTAGCATTGGCATCAAAATCGGGATTGTGATTCAGTAGTGACAATAGATTCAAGATTAGCATGATCAACTGGATCACTAGATCAATCAGAGGGCATGAGAATACATATCAATCTAAAAACAAAAAATATAAAAAAGAAGCAAGTGAACATTGCATGACAAAGGTACATTCGGTAGAGTGGCACAGACGTAGCTAGCGATGGATTGATGTAGATTGATTATTGGACATTGCATGACAGAGGTACACTATCTTAAAATGCACAATAGTTGGCACAAAAAATAACAAACCACAGACCCTTAAAAACTTGACTCTTATGAGAATAAATTATGAACACAAATTTGATGTGGAATTAACAGATAATATAATCTCAATATGTACATTCGGTAGTCAGAAAAGATCACAATATACAAAACATGTCAAAATACTTGACCTTTAGAAGAATAAATCATGTCATTAAAATGAACCTCAATAAGTTGAATATGGTGATTGAGAGTAACAATAGATCTTATGCACAATGATTAACTCCCTTATAGGTCACAAGAATAATAAATGTATGAACAATATGCCTTCATCCATAGGTTTACACCGTACAGGTTTTACATTCAGAGAAAAACAATGAAATTTTACCTGATTATCAACACTCATAGATCCTGGAAGATTTGCCATGGAAAATTTTAATTCACCAGTTTGGATCTTATGTTTCTCGTACTCAAGGAGTGCCTGTATAAGGGTCAAAAACAAGAAAACAACAATGCACATAGAGTAATATTGACCAAAAATGCACCTTTTTTTTATATTTGCTGAAAACGGCAATTAAACACCAAAAGGAATTTTATTGTCAACATTTATAGAACTGCATCCATGCTAGTTTTATGGCTACCACTATCCCAAGTTAAAACTAAAACTAGGGAACTGAATGATATGCCTCATTGCACAAAAATGGATGATATTTTCTTTTATTTAAGCATTAATTCAATTTTCAAGACACAAAACTATATCCATGAAGCTAAAACAATTGAAGAAACTTTTAATCACTAGTAAAATATAAGCATAGAGAAATTGGAGTTATTAAACTCCAAGATTTGATGCCAAAGTCCTCGAGTAATTAAGTTAAAACAATAAGAAAACATTAACACTAAGTGCATATCTCTGCAGATTCACTCTCTTAAATTGTTATGTTAATCTCATGATTTTCCATGCCAAAGAAGAGAAGACGAGTAAAAAGGCACCCATTGAAGTATGTTGTTCAATATATTAAAGTACTCATGCCATGATGGAGTGTCGGCTCATGTTGTGTAAAAGCATGACCAGCACAAGCCAACTGGATCTTACTTCAGTTTAATCTTTGTTTTCTCCAATTTGATGGTGATTGGCGACTTTATACTTCCTAAAAGAAGATATCTAACTGTTTAAACAGAAGAAAGCATTAAAAGTGATATGATAAAAGAAACACTGGAGGACCACATTCATCTGAGTTGGCTCAGCTTGCTCCTAAGCCAATTCATTTATTCAAAAGTGCAGCCACAAAGTAGGTTTCTCGGACAATGGAGCACCATCTTTAACTTCTAGAGTTCCCGACACAGGGAAAGGGAATGTTCCACTAGTATATATAGACCCAAGCTCGAAACACAATATAGACCCCAACATTGAGTCCACTCTTTTGCATGTTAATGCCACCAACATAATCTTTCTCAAAAATCCACAAATGTTGACTTCGGACCAACATTAAGTTCACTCATTTTACATTTAAGTTAATGCTGCCAACATATTCTTTCATACATCCAAGTGATCCTCTTAAGCTAAATATTAGTAGATCAAGATGGTACAACTAATAGCAATACATTCTAAAAAAACAAACGCCACATGATACTTGCGGAAATTGTTCTTTGTATGCCAAGTGAGCTAAAGTCAATACAAACTCTAAACTACAAGTTTGGGAATAATTACGATGTCTACTGGAAGCCATATACATGATGACAAAGTGGTCTTCTAGATATATATTGAAAACACTAAGTCATGAACATCATGGTTAGACATAGCAGGTAGGAACACCTTGTGTAAACCATAGTTGACTATTAAGAAGCACAATGAAGAAATCTTAGATTGACTATCAAGCTTTAGCAAATAACATCAAACCTTTTTGCAGATAAAGAAGAGAATTGTACAGAAGTGTGAACCCTCACAGATACAACTAAAAAATAGTCCATAATGTCCCATCTCCATGAATAGTTGGGACACGATGGCTTACTCTTTTTGTACATCTAAGGGGGTTTGCATGTCTGTGCAACTCTATTATGTTTTCTGGAACACTACAAATTTGCCGTAGTTGTAAATGTGTATCTGCGACGGTCACCATTTGTCATCATTGTCATTGTAGGTGTATATCTATAAGAGTCTGGGATAAATTTTAATTTCCCAGACCCAAACATCTACATATTTACATACTCACAAACAAGGTTTAAAATCTCGGTTCAATTTCGATCTCAATTGATGACTGAACCAGAAAGTATCGGTAAGGATCAATGTAATGAAACTCAGTATGGGTCAATACTATCTGGGCCAAAAAGGAAGAGAAAAGAGGATGGAGGATGGAGGATGAGGCAGAGGGAGAGGCAAAGAACTGGTTGAGAAAAATTAGGAGGCAAACATTCCAACACGAGGAAGAGATTAGGCAGAGGAACACACGAGAGATACAAAGAAAGAGAAAATAGGAGAGAGAAAGTGTGACAGGAGAGAAGAAAAAAAAAAGAGAGAGTTGTCATACTAGTACTGGCTGACAAGCATGGTTTTTTAAACCATGCTTACAAATATGAACATATATTAATGTTTAACTATAAGGAACACACAATACATACACCAAAAATGTAAAGGATATAAATGTACAAGCAGATAGCAGAATATCCAACTACTTGTCTATTGTTGAACAACCAGTTTGAGCAAATATTGAACAGTCTTCTACACCAACCACACAATGCACGAGTGGGCTTTTAGATGCCATATTCCATAAACATATTTAAAAGGACTTTGACCCCTTCGTAGCATTTAGAAAAAACAAAAACACAGTACTAAAAAAGATTGCAAGACAAAGATCGGTGCAAAAAGGTTATTGTTTGACAGCTTTTCAATAAAAAAACATATAGACATGGCCCACAATACTTTGTAAAGAAAAAATATTTTAGTCTAAATTATACGCAAATATTTGAAATTTTACGAAATAATTCCTTCACTAAAAAGCCCCACAGTTGATAGGCAAAACAGCTTTTAATCATCATGAAGAATTATGCAGAGTTGAGCTCTGAACTACTTAGTGAACATCTAAAGCAAGTTGCCAAGATTGATGACAGTAGATTAAGGTAATATGATGATCTAATGCATTACCTTCTCGAAAAAAATTCGAAATGACCAAGAAATTGTTGTACAGGTCCTGCATAGAAAGTGAGATCTATTAATACTTCATATCCCCCCAAGAAAAACAATGCTTTTCCACTTGATGTAGCAATACCACACTCCTAGACAGTTTGCTGCTTATATTTTCCTTGTGAACTTTTAGCATAATCATCTCTGTAGTTCATCTATAATATACTTCATGTAATAAAGGCAAATAAAAGGTGCATTTCATCAGCATAATCATCTCTGTATTTCATCTATAACATTTCATGTAATAAAGGCTAATAAAAAGTACATTTCATCCATGTTACGAACTGTTTGTCTTGCTCATTAAGTGACTAGTTTAGGCCGTATTGATAAACAATGGTGCAGCAGAAGATCAAAAAGGAAATCTTTTCAAAGAATGGTTTAAAAAAAATACACTACCAAATGAAATGTTTGAGTTGACAGGATACCTATTAAACAACCAACTATTAATTAGAAATTAGAAATCTTCAAGACAACAATACAATATCAAAATAAAAAGTTAATTCACCATATTAATCCTAGTTATTTTCTCCTATTTCATTTGTCTGTTGATACTATTTAAGAAATATGATATTTAACTAATGTCAAAGTTTAATTATACAAAAACAACTAACATAACTTGATTACTGGAATAGGATAGTTTATTTTTCCCAAGTTCAATTGTCTGTACAACTTATATCATACTGCTATTAGGTGTCCATTTAGGATGGTTTTCTCAGCAGCTAATTGATTTACCCTTACATAGTACTCAAGAAATAATATTTATTTCTGCTGGTAGTTCATATAAAAGATTTAGACTATGTAAGTTCATATAATATTTATTTCTGCTGGTAGTTCATATAAAAGATTTAGACCATTTAGGATAATGACTCATCAAAGAACAGGGTTCCTGTTGTTTCCAATAGGATTTGACAATCTGAAAGTGATCATCAAATACTTAATGAAATTTTCATGAATCCACGACTTAGTACTCAAGAAATAATATTTATTTCTGCTGGTAGTTCATATAAAAGATTTAGACTAAGTCGTGGATTCATGAAAATTTCATTAAGTATTTGATGATCACTTTCAGATTGTCAAATCCTATTGGAAACAACAGGAACCCTGTTCTTTGATGAGTCATTACACTTGGCAAAAGGAATATCAACACTAAATGACATGCAAAATGCTGCTGAGGTAGCCAAGCTGATCCATTCCACTCAGTTAGACCTTACAAGTGTATTATAATTGATCTAACCAGTTGCACGAACATTCGCAAGGATGCATATATTGTAAATGAATTTAAATCCATTTAATGTAGAAAAATGATGATAAATTGATCAGACTGGGTTTTAGATGTTCATAAAATTGTCCTCTAATTCTCCTTTAAGACCAATGTCTAAATAAAACAATTCTATAAGAACAACAATGAAAGACATAAAGGCTTACTTTGGAGGTTTGAAAGACTCGCCAACTTGACGCCAAAGCTTGCATGCTGTCACCTAGCAATCAAAGGTCAATTATGTCAGCACCAGAATTAAAAAAAAATTTACAAAACTGCTAAATGGACATTCACATATAGAAACCCAGATGTTCAGAATCGAAGAAGTTCAGTGTACAGTGAAGTCCTGTTTTAAATAACATGGCAAAGGTAACTAGTTACTAGCATTCACGTCATATTTTCCTGGTCACAAGGATCCACTAATATTACAACTTTGTTTTTACTGTTGCAGTGTGTTGATCCATGTGGAGAATCAGTCCTATGACAAGCAAAATCACTGAACAATTTCGAAGGAACATGAGGCAATGCAGGTGAAGTGTGTTGATCCATAGCCAACTAAAAATGTAACTAGCTAGAGCTCTGAGCAATATAAAAAGATGAGTTTATCACCTAAATCTCATATGAAGCACTAAGTTGATCAAACTGATAATTGATCAGCAATTGTTACTCTGATAGTCATTAAAGATGAAAGCAAAGGGAATAACTATTAAAAAAATTGTGAATTGTTGTTATTGGTTGAAATGATACAGTGCAAAGCCATATCTCCCAACTATCTGGTATCAACCTTGTGAATCATTTCCTGCCATTTAAGAAATTTTGCTATTCAAACTAGAGTGATCAGATCTCTTTAATTGTTTCTAACTAAGACATCACTCTTGTTGCCAATATGTTCCTACACCAACATCCATGCTCATATCCCTCAATCTAACAGTTAACTTCCAGTGAACCATGTACTGAAAGTTTGCATGTCTAGAATGACAAACAAGACATTTCAACTAGTGGAAATTAAATGCAATTTAGCTGTAAAAATGATGTCAGGGACTCTCATACACAATGCTGCAACTGAACATTTGACATATATTTGAATTTAATTATTAATCAGCACTTTGTTTCAAAATGTAGTTTGAGCAACCACATGCATGTGTGGTTAAATGTTCACTCTGCATAAAGCTATGCAGCCCATGCGATGCCAAACTCGTATATATAAAATAAATATGACTATCATGTCCTACAAGAGACAGGAATGTACACCATAGTAAAAATACATACTGCAAATTAGGAACTTAATCTAAGAAGTTCACATAATATGCCTATCAGGGCTGTTCTTATTTACATCCAAAGCTGACTAAGATTTTATTTTCTTTGATAAAGGTAATAAAAATGGAAACCACTTTAGCATAGTAATGGAGAACAGTTGTAAAAACCAACATAAAAAAATCATAGCTAAGCAATATCTAGAAAACAGGCAGCCGAATCACAAGGCTCCCACTAATATAGAGTCCAAGGAAGCAAGGAAGTGATTGTTTCGAAAAGTAAAACATCATACATACCTGATCATAACCACCCAATCTAGTAACTGTTCTCCACAACCTGCCGAAGAAAAGACCAAAAACCCTTTTTTGGAGTTTGAACTTTAAATTAAGACGTCAAAGGGATGAACCACGGCTTACTTGAGACAATTGAGTGCTTCTCCATAAAATTTAGGCGGTTTGAACTCCATGCTCCTCTCCCGATAGAAATTCTCCAACTCCTTCATGAAAGCAACCTGTTCTTCCTCTGTGCCAGAATCATCACCATCTGAGTAGGGTTCAAAGATGAACGACTGATTTGAGCCCTCTATAGGGGTTGAATTATCTCCTGCTGTCTGTTCCTCTTTTGAGGGTGTTTTGGTGTAATTATCTCCAGGATGAGGCTCCCTCACATCAGTCACTGCTGATATGGTCTTATTTTCTGATGTTATAGTTGCAGCCCCATTCTCTGCTTCAGCCTTGACATTGAGAATGCCACTTTGGTCAGAATCGGTCTCCATATGAGTCGTTGGCATGATAACTTGATCATCTGTATGCTTCCCCAAAAATGCATCATCTGTTTGTTTCTCCAAGGACATGTCATCTGTTTGCTTCTCCAAGGATGTGTTATCCTTTTGTTTCTCGAAGGGTCTGTCATCTGTTTGATTGTTCACGGGGGTGTCATCCGCTTGCTTCTCCAAGGGCGTGTTATCTGTTTGCTTCTCCAAGGACAATTCATCTCTTTGTGTTTCCAAGGACATGTCATTTGTTTGCTTCTCCAAGGGTATGTCATTTGTTTGGTTCTCCGAGGGCATGTCATCTGTTTGCTTCTCCGGCAATGCATCACCTGTTAGCTTCACGGACAGTGCATCATCAGTTTGCTTCTCCGGCAATGCATCACCTGTTAGCTTCACGGATGGTGCATCATCTGTTTGCTTCTCTGATGGTGCATCATCTGTTTTCTTATCTGACGGTGCACCATCTGTTCGTTTCTCCAATGGTGTCTCGACTGTTTGCTTCTCAAAGGATATCTCTTCCATTGAATTCTCCAACGGTGTGTTGTCTGTTGTCTTCTCTAAATGTGTCTCCTCTGTTGGCTTGTCCAAATGTGTATCGTCCAGTTCCGTGGATATATCGTGTTCGGCAGCGATCTTGACAGATTCAGATTTCCTGGTCAAATCAGGCTCCGCTCCCAACTGAGAGCTCTGATTGTCTGTGTGGTCCTTTGGCAAAGTTTGAAGGTCCCCACCATCATCTTTGGCATCAGTCACTTTGTTTTCAGGAAGCACTGGCATTTCTTGCTCTGGACCGACGGTAGCCATTGGCTCAGCCATCATTAACTAAAGGGCTCAAGAAGCCAAGATAAGTGAAAAAAACAAAAAGAAATCAGCAGAAATTTATGATGGCAAACAGAAATTGTACACGATCTATATGTTGTTGTAACTGTGATTTATCAAAAGCTCTTTGCATCCCTATTTGCAATCTATGGTAAGAATGGTATCTTGATGTTAGAAGTAAAGGTCCAACAAGAAGAGCAGAAAGACCATATCAAAACAATGCAATAGCCACAAGCCCTACACGATCAACAGATTCCAATATTCCTGCTCTTCCAAGAACCTAACCACTATCAACGAAGATGATTTCTTGCTAATAAATAAATCAGAAAATCATAAATTTGGACGATCAAATCACTCAACACCAACAAACAATTCCAATATGGACAAATAAATCAATGGAACTGAAGAAACCAGATTCAGAGGAATCTTCCGCGACCCATGCTAAGAAACACAAAAACGGGACACGGACACGACGATACATCATTGTTAAAAAATTAGGACACAGACATGGCGAAGATACACGTGTGTGTGTATATATATATATATATATATATATATATATATATATATATATATATATATATATATATATATATATATAAAATATTCGATTAACATGAGCTTTATAGTTTATAGTACTAACACTAATAACAATCCTCATTATAAAGTTCAAGAATTCCATCTGAGCCTAGCATCTCTGGAACACAAAAAACAAAATAATAAAACAATATGTTAGAAAAGTACAGAAACCATATCATATAATATGAGCTCAGGAAAATTGGACAAGGAAATGATCTCTAACATATGTAACATATAACATCAAGTAAAGCATATGGTATGTGATTTCTTGATAACAGCAAAATACAATTTCGAAATATATGCTCATGAAATCTGAAGAATGTTTCATATAACATCAAGTAAAGCATATGGTCTGTGGTTTCTTGATAACAGCAAAATACAATTTCGAAATATATGCACATAAAATCTGAAGAATGTTTTAAACAGTTGAAGCCTGAGTAAGACTAAAGTTCTTTAGATGGCTTAGTATGTTAATAAGACGTCAGATACCATTGACACTAGTGTGGAACAGGATCCACAAAACTTTTAGGAGTTCATCTGTGTGTTAAAAAAAATCAGAATCTTGTTTTAGTTAATAATCTGCACAAAGCAAAGAGAGAGGACAATAGTTAAACCACAGTCCCAGAATCTGAAGAACGCAAAGAATCTGTGTCCTCTAAACTTCTTATTTATAGGAGGAACACCCTGATCAATTTGCTTCTCAAATCTAGCACTATTCCATGCGAGCCATACCTATGATTTTTTATGGTTGAACTGGAAGACTTTTTCTTATGAAAGTTCGTTCTATGCACCCGAATTCACCCAGGGATATCAAAAGCAAGTGGCACCAGATCTCATACGAAACAAGCCCTGCGACAAATCAAGATCCGGAGAGGAGAAGGGTGGGAAATCTGGGACCAAACCCAAAGATCAAACCAGAAACAAGAAATCTGGGCCCTGATAAGCAGCAAGAGAGGATCGCATAGGGTTCGGTATAGTATAGTAGAAGCGGGCAAACTGCGGGTCAGCGTGGTACCTTGCGACGTAGCAGTAGAGGGTGAAGAAGAAGGCTTCGTCGGACGTCGGTGACGTCGCCGAGGGCCCGAGGATGCGCGACGGGTCGTGGTGGTCTGGTGGACGCAGGTGGGCTCGGGCAGCGGCAGAGCCACTTCCACAGTCCACGCCGGTGAGGCAGAAGGCTTCGCCGGTGAAGAAGAAGGCTTCGCGACGCAGGTGGCGGAGGCAGGTGGTCGAGATTTAACGCCGGCCGACGATCCTATTCGTAACGAAACAAGCAAAAAATCCGTCGCCGAAGAGATTTCTTGAATCAAGACACGTCCAACGATCCTATTCGAAGCAGCTCCAATGGCGTTTAGGGTTTCCTTCGCTCCAAAAAAACCCTAGGCCGAAAAACCAATGCCTTCCGAAATAGGAGAGAAAGGGGGGAATGAATTGCATCAGGACACGAGCCCGATTGTGGAATACGATTACCGCTACGTCAGCTTACCGCAACCATTACCCTGCCAAAGTAAGAAACGATCGAATGTCTTTCCGTTGAAGATAAACTGTAGTTCTGTTAATAAAAAATATAGATATAAATTAACAAATAAATTTAAAACAGGTCTAAGATAATTGCGAATTAGGAATTCTTATTAGTTTCAAAGTAATTTAAATATTTATGCATCATAAATAAGACGTTCGAGTCTACCTCTATCAAGATATGTGATATGTTAGGATATGTTTAATTATTTTGATATAAAAATTATATTTTCTCCAATCAAATAATGTCAAGATAATAATATTTATCACATCAAAATCAAATCTTAATTTAAATATTCTCTAAATCAAATATATCATATTTTATCTTATATTTAATACTCTTTTTTTATTGTATTAAGTATTTATTAATTTGAGTATTGAACGTATCTTATTGAAAATCATACGTATCATATCGTGATTGAGGCATTCGATTAATATGTGTTATTAATTCATTCAAGAGAGGAATGAGAAAAATATAATTTCCGTTGATTTATTTTATTTTTCTGGCTCAGATGAAGATCGAATTTTGATGCAGAACTCGTGTGCTTTCAATGGATTCCGAATTGCGAAGACAGTCAACCCTGAGAAATGTTATTTTGACCGAGGTCAACGAGCACGGCTGCTATTATTAAGGGGAGCAGAGTCGGAGGTTGTTGCCTGGGAATGATGGAGGGAGGTCGTTAACGGTAGTTAAGCGTCTCCACACGCTCGTCTCTAAACTTGGGCATGGAGAAGACCTATAAATCCTACCCACGAGACGCTTGTGAAGGATCAAACAAGCAGAGAAGCTATTGTATTTGGAAGGATCAAACACAAATGGAGATCGTGAAGCAGATGTTGTTGCTGCTGCTGTGCTTCCCATGCCATGGCATGGGAACAACAGCGGGTTCGGGGAAGGACAAGAGCTCGGGCACCTTCGATGTCAAGGATTTCGGTGCCAAGGCTAATGGCATGAGTGATGATAGCAAGGTATTAGTCTGAAGTTGGATGCATGATACTTCTCTCTCTCTCTCTCTCTCTCTCTCTCTCTCTCTCTCTCTCATTTTATGTGGAGAGGTTGAATCCTTGTTCCAAGAACCAGAAGGTTTAACATAGGAATGCAAGAGTTCTAACTGGTTGTGCACCTGCAACTCACTCTGATGCCACATGCAGGCGTTCCTGGCAGCTTGGGATGCAGCTTGCAAGTCATCTGGTAAGGTGAAGATTTTGGTGCCCAGCGGCACATACCTGCTCAATCCTGTTAAGTTCAGCGGCCCCTGTCGAGATGTCCAGACCTTGGAGTTCATGTTGCAGGCAAGACCTCGTTGATCTTGAAAGGCTTCATGTAATCTTACAAGCGTTGGAGTCAGTATGCCAATGTCTTCTCGTGATCAGAGACAGACATTTTGCAGGGCACGTTGAAGGCAACGACGGACTTGAACAAGTTCGGGAACGGCGAGGGCTGGGTGCAGTTTGGACGGGTCGACGGGCTGACCGTGACCGGTGGCGGGACCTTCGACGGCCAGGGCGCCGTCACCTGGCCCTACAACAAGTGTCCCAAGGAGAACTGCAAAGTCCTACCAACCGTAATCGATCCAGCTCTTTGGCCGTGCATATTATTCCCATCTATACTAGCCGATGTGCGTTCTCAGCTTTCTTCCTGGTGTTCATGGCGTGTGCGCAGTCGGTGAAGTTCGTGAACACCAACAACACGATCGTGAAGGACATCACCTCGCTCAACAGCAAGTTCTTCCACATGGCGCTGCTGGGCTGCCACAACTTCAAGGGGAGCGGCATCACCATCACCGCCCCCGCCACCAGCCCCAACACCGACGGCATCCACCTGGAGGGCAACTCGGGGGTGACCATCGCCAGCTCCAAGATCAGGACCGGAGACGACTGCGTCTCGATCGGCCACGGCAACTCCTTCGTCACCATCTCCGGCATCACCTGCGGCCCTGGCCGTGGCATCAGGTCAGGCATCTGCATCAGTACGAACGCATCTCAGCCGTGTTTTTTCTCATATGCCGTCATCACAGTGTCGGAAGCCTGGGGAGGTACAAGGACGAAGAGGATGTACAGAACATCGTGGTGAAGGACAGCAAGCTCATCGGGACGATGAACGGAGTGCGCGTGAAGACCTGGGCCAACTCGCCGGTCAAAACCAGCGCCATCAACATGACCTTTGAGAACCTGGTGATGAGGAACGTCGGCAATCCCATCGTCATCGACCAGACCTACTGCCCCTACGACAAGTGCGACAACTCGGTGAGCGATGAAGCGACACTCTTCGTACTCGTATTCTTATCGTGGTCCTGCTGTGGATGGAAGAGATTTCTTATGCATGCAGGCGTGGTCCAAGGTGAAGCTTAGCGACATCCACTTCAGGAACATAAAGGGGACGACGACGTCACCGGTGGCGGTGACGTTGAAGTGCAGCAAGGGGATGCCTTGCGAGAAGCTCAGCCTCCACGACGTCAACCTCCAACACGCCGGTCCCGGGAACATATCCTCCGCCTGTCTCAACGTCAAGGCAGAGTACAGTGGCACAAACAACCCCCCACCGTGCGAGTAATACATATAGCATGAATAACTAATTTACTAGGCATATACAAGTGTTTTGGCATCCATCTAGCCAACACAGTGAGGCAGGGCGCTACAAGACGGGATGATATGATGAGAGTTGTAAGACTTAAGAACTTACGTGTTCCTGTATGGGATGAGATGAAGTGATGGCTCTTTGATGTCGCCCTTCACCTACTGTATTGATGAAATTGTTGATATATATATTATTCATTATATTTTCTCCTCAACAATGTTGTGCTTTGACCTATAAGACTGTCGATGCAGTTTGTGTGACATAACTTTCCTCAACATCATCGTGCTATGATAACAATAATAATAATTATAATGGACAGTTTATGTGTGATCGCTTAAGTTCTTGCAAGCAAAATTGATGTCCTCCAATTCCAAATGAAGCTAAAAAGATCCAAGTTGCTCAGGATCCATCCATCAAATTAGTGGTTCTTATGAATGATAAAACAAAAAGAATTAACCAAGATAACGGAAGTACTCCTCCCTAAACATCATGTTGGCTCGTATTATAAGTTTCTGGCATTATGCCGCTTATTGGAAAACAAAAGCAAATAAACAGGAATTAATCTCAAAACAACTGGGGGTGCAGTGAAACTCACGTAGCCTTCGTATAAGTTCGAAGCCAATCCATGGTGACGCTCTTTGGTCTCTCGAGTGGTAAACCAAGTGCTCGGTCCCATATGAGCTGCATCAATAACACCCACTCTGAAGATTTGAAGAAAACAAAGATAAGTTTGAAATCATGTGTTGAAGGAAATGTATTTGAACCTGGGAGCCTATCCCGATGCTTCTTGAGACTCCAAATAGAACAGTGAAATACCTGCAAATATTAAATATGACAGAACTTAGGATAGCTGTAGCTGACTCAATAACAATTGAATTGCCACTATGGACTTCATGGTTGAATGGTAAAGCAGTTGGCTGATATCCCCAAACAGGTTATAGACTAGGTACTATGGGGTCAGCGATCAGCTTATAAACAAAAACAGGCAGTCCAACAGGCAATCCGTTACCTAAGCAGTGTCAATGTCTGCAGCCATACAGTATATGTAAGAAAGCTTTATTTCCGTGACTCAAAACCTTTTACTTGTGTCAAGAAAAAAAAACAGAAATAGGTGGGCAAGGATCGCGCTCAATAAGCTTAAAAGATTAAGAGAAAAAGAGAAACTTGCAACTAAATTTTCTTATCCTACATAATGTCATGTCAAACTCCATAATTCTATCCAACCAGGGTGGCAGAAAGGTTAAAAAGGTGGTCCAGTGCAACTGAAATCTTGCTCACCAAGGTAACAAAGAGGTGACCTTAACATGACATCAAGGCTCTCACTATGCTTGGTAGAAAGACTACAAGCTAAAACACTGCATCATGATGTCTTGACCAGAGTGTTCAAAACTTTTACCAGGAAAACAAGTACAAGTACCTCGTTAATGTATTGAAAACAACTTACCTTGCTTCAGATAATCCAAAATACTTCAGTAGAACTCCACTATGAGCATCAACATTGGGCCATGGGTTTTTGACCTGCAACAATACCAGCTTACAAGATTACTCTAACATAATGGTAAGACAGTATTACGAGTGTTGAAGCACACAAGAACTTGTACTAGAATTTCCTGGACAAGAAAATATCATGTCTGGCTATTGTTCGGCACAACATTAGCTTTTTGACTGTATATATTAGACCAAATAACCAAATTGGTTATCCACTGAATCTTTTTCCCTGACAAAATATTGCCAATCAAATTGATTAATAAGGGGTCTGGCAAAGCTACCTTGCCTAGCTCAGTAAGTATAGGAGGAACGACTTCATACAACTTCGAGACCTGCACCAAAAAAAAAGACAAACAAAAGCATTGTTCAATCTGGTTCCCAACTCCAAGTGAATACAGACAAACCAACAATCAGAACAGGTATTGTGGAATTAACCAGCTTGAAAAATGGATCATCGGGCAAGTGCTTTAATGCAAATTCCCTTTGGCATGTATATCTTGGATCTGTCTTCCGTAGAACTCCATGCCCATAACCAGGGACAACCTGTAGCCACAGAAATTGCAATTAAAATGACAACATATGATGCATAAAGTAAATACGAGGTCCATGACATGAAAAAAACTGTTAGCTCTATACTGAGCATATATTGCTAACAGAAGAAAATAGAATAAAAGTTTTTTTCTGGATACAAATTTATCAACTCAAATGGCAACAATTAGTATCAAAAGTACGGAAGACTTGATCTTCAAGTTTAGTGACAATTGGGGAATTTCAAATTTGAAATCAATTATTTTACCTTTTGCAATAATTGGACTTTGAGCATTCATCACATCAACAGAAGACTAAAATACAACTCCAATTATATGCAAGAATAAACAACATGATAAGGAACTAGGTACCTTGCCACTTTTTAATGTTTTCCAAACATAGTCCTTCAACTGATCAGTTGTAATGTCCTCTCCACATTCTTTGACAAGTGATTCTATCCACAGAAGAACTTCCTGAGACAGTAGAAAACAAATTAATTCACAAACTTTAGAACTAATGATAGATAGCATCTAACCATCTCGATAATTTTTTTAGATGACATAAAGAACAGTCTCAAAAAAAGGAAACATGTTGATTATATCAAAATTAGGAGGCACCAAGTCTTATAGCATAAGTAGAACTAGGAGCAAAAAAGTAAGTTGGCAGTCCAAAATATCTTGCTACTCCAGCAAGTATTTTGGGCAAACTGGTAAAGATTGTTGAAAAATCATAAGCTACTGCCTTCACATTATCTTTCAAGAGCTAGTTAGTTGAAAACCAACACTATGGTACCAAGATATTCCGGAATATGTCACAGCCTAAGAGGTGATGCATACCATGGAGAGAAGTGCCACCAAACAAGTCATACCTGATTAGCTAAGCCATGAAGCGGTCCAGCTAAACCATTCAGTGCAGCTGCAAACGAAAGGTAAGGATCTGAAAGAGCACTGCCGACCTGAATATTGTGTAAATGATTCGTAGGTAAAAGTTTTGCAGATGCAACAGATAACAAGCTCTACATTTATCTTCAATAATAGAATACTTGGGACTAAAATATTTAAATCAAACAAAAAATAAGATGCAAGTGAGAAGACCAATAGATTATAATATCTCATTTACCAGATGAGCAGTATGTGCACTAACATTTCCACCTTCGTGATCGCTGCAAAATTATATGCCTCAAAATGTCAGATATGGACCTATACCCCCAATATAATAACAAACTTGGGCAAGGATAACAGATTGATCACCTGTGTATAGTTACATACAGTCTCATCAACTCAAGCATTTTGGGATCATCAAACCCAAGCATGTGAGAAAAATTTGCTGCATAATCCAAAGAACTATCGGCAGGTATGATTTGACCATCCTTATAAATTCTGAATGATGCAGAAAAACAACTCTATCAATTTCTAAACATGAATCTCTGGCGCTGACAATTTATAAACAATAATGAACAAAGACATGTATGCCATATGGAAGAACTAAAATTGATTTCTTTACACATAACAAGATACTAAAAGAAGTTTTGTGTGTTCAGGAAAACTAATAAAGAGCAAGTCAATTTGGTGAACAGATGACATAATCAGGCAGCTCGCCAAAGAACCAGCTAAAATGAAATTATATCTGTGTAGCTGAACAAAATTATAGATCACTGTTAAGCTTCATCTTCAGTAATGAGAGACTACCAGGCAATAAGAACTGCATTAAATAAAACGTAGTTCAAAATTTTTTGCTGGTAAAGAGATACTCTACAAGACTGGAAGACTAGGTAATAAGTCATCAAGTAGAAATACAATCTGGTAAGTTGCAGAAACTTACCTCTGGTAGACATAGGAAGCCACTGTTGGAAGCCGAGCAATCAAATTCATAGAATCTTCATATGTTGGCTCCCAAAACCTATCAAGAATAGTAACTCTTATGTGCTCTTATATATCAATCAATTGTAAATAAATGTCGCAAGCACTTACTTTGTTTTTGGCATCCCTTTCTCATATGCCTTTTGAAATTCACTTTCAACCTGTGATGGTATAGTAAATTCTGTCTTAAAAGGAATTATAATAAACCTCAAATGTATTATCCTTTCTTTTTGATGAACTGAGAGATTTTACCCTTTTTACAATCTTAAATTCTTGAATCATGGGAAGATGCTAATTTTGTTACTACCTTAAAGATATACCAATTGAAAGATCACCTTTAGGAAGATCTTTTTTAATAATTAAAACTAAAGGAGACAAAAAAACTCCAACTAGCTTTTTCTACCAAAAATGGAATTAATTAGTGAAAAATTAATCTAAATCTGTGACTTGTGAGCATGGCAGCTAGGAGGTCAGCTAGGTAACCTGAGACCGAACTACTCCCACAAGACCAGACATGATATTACAAATTAAAGTGAAATTGAATTAGAATAATAAGATATTCGGGATGCATAAATACCGCTATGTGAAACTATATATGACTTCAACCGTATCATATGCATTCTTTCTAATAATTCATAGCCAAGATAGTCTAACACTTCTTTTTTTCTTCTACTATACCAAAAAATGCATCTTTAAAATCTGGCATTCATTTAAATGGCCTTTCACAATATAATGCAAAAGTTATAAATTCCAGAGTCCAGACTAAATATATCTTGTGAATTTAGCCCAACCTAGTGCTAAAAATGGTCAGCTAATTACCTGAAGCGCCATAACTCCACTAGCGAACTGTGTCATTGGATGAGCTGTGACAGGGAGAGCATCAATTGCTCTAAAAACATGTTCTGCAGCCAAGTTTCCACACAAAATTCAGAAAAAAATCTGAAAGAAGAAAAGTGCAATTACTCATATGTGTTAACACATGGCTTAATAGAGTAATAGATCCATGTGTTGGCCTAACAAAGTATTAGGTCCATGTGTCCTAAATGATGTCATTGGCATACATATTAGATTATTCTAAGAATATCTGTTGGTTACGGCAGTCAATTGTCAGTATTATTGCTACTTTGGAAGACAGAACAAGCACAATGAGACTTACAGTGTAAACTATGGTAGGAAACCAAACTTTGAAATTTATACGGTGACCTTTCATGCCACATTACTTGTATGTAAGACAACCCTCTCATAAATTATTCATGTGATAAATTAAAGGATCTTAATTCTTCACAACTATGAAACAGCATAGCTATATGTATGTCAGGTAATCTCTATGTTGTATAAAAATATTACAATAGTGATATCCTAGACTAGCATTGGACTGATGTACCAAATAACTTGTGAAGCAAGAAAGAATAATCTACCTATTATTCAGGGATTCTTAATCTACAAGGTTCACCTGAGGCACACAAACTATACATGTATTCAAGCACATTGATGAGCCTTAAAATTCCTAACATATCTATGATTATGAACACAAGTGACCAGTCAATGTCTTTGAAATATAAAAGAATACTGGAAGAATGTAATTACTACCAAAATATTAGCTGCAATAATCTCGTTAACCATGAAAAACCCAAAAAATATATAGTCAATAAGGGAACCTGGAACTTTTGCACGGCTCTGTAATTCTGCAGACAGCCCATCGACTTGCTCTTTGTTAGGCACCTAGGGTAAAGAAAAAGTAGTATAGCCTGAGGTATGGAAAAAGATTATGCTTTTAACCAAACTAACTAAAGGCAAAGACAAGACACTTTATGTAGAATACACATCATAGAGATAGAAAAGCATAGAAGAGAAAACTGATAGCAGGAGAACCACAAAGTGTTCAGGAAGGCATGAAATCATATTGGTGACTATGTTTTCAGTTGAGTAGTATTAGTGACCACCAGGCATGCAGGCTTCACCAATGAGGAAACTGTGGCACCCTAAGAACTAAACTCCCAGCAAATGTCTAAAAAACTATGAACTAGTAACCAAATGACCTTTGGCATATACAGAAGACCTAATTTTAGAAACCATAGCCACAGCAGTCTTGTGTATATTAGCACTCTTCTAGCATTGCTAGTTAAACCACTAGCAAAGAAACTTCCTTTATCAGTCTATTAAGAATCTCATATCTACTCATATATGGTCTCCTATTTAAGGAACCAAAATTTACAATAATGAGCACTTTCCAGAGAACCAAGGAGACAAGGAGTCAGTACTAATGCAATGATAAACAAATTCGGAGATCACCTTTCCGGTCAAAAGAAGCCATAGAAGACCCTCAGGCAATGGCTCCCCACCGGGGCTTGCAGCAGGCAATAGCTTTTGACATTCAGGAATAGAAAGCCCTCTGAATCTTATCCCCTGAAAAATAATCAGCATGTCTATCATATTACCAAATCTTAGAACAAATAATAAATTTAAGGAAAAAAATCATGTGCTTAAAAGCAGAATTCTTAAGTAAACTGTCTGTACATAAAGGGGGATTATGGAAATTATAAGTTCTCAGCACAAATATTTATATTCAGAGGAAATGCACCTCATCAGGATCAAGTAATGAAGTTTCCCACAGCAAACCTGTCATTCCCCTCATCCCACTGATGACCTGCTCACATGCAAGTTACTAGTGAAATGACAACTACTCACATGTATCTTAAACTGCTATGTGATCAAATACATATACCATGTCTACAGTAATATTTCCAAGTTGAACTTTTCCATGTTCTGCTTTCAGTTTCTTCAAGCATTCCTGAAAGAAAAAAATAGTATTGCTAGCAAAGCATAAGAAACAATCTCTTTCACAATTTCATTACTTCTACCTAATGGAAGTTTCACATTAATGCAAACTAGTTCTAAGGCATTCAAATAATTAATGCATCCCAAAATATGCCCTTTAATGCTTGTCAATTGTATGTTGAATATAGGTAGAAGAACAAGTCCATACAAATTGTTAGCTCCTTCCTTTGCCTCAGCATTCACATACCATGATTCAAGTTCACAGTTGCATAAATAAGAATAAAATCCAGTAGAAAACTTAACGATATGAACCGATGAACAAATTCACACCCATGCAAATATGGATCAATGGAAAAGATGATATCTTTTCCAAGCAAATTGTGACATAAAACAAAGCTTAATCAATGTCCTATACTCTCTTTGTAATTACATAATTATTACAGAAAGAATACTTCGTAGAATACTTGAGAGATAAGATATGAATGACAGAGGGATACACAATGAATGAAGAAAAGTTTATCAGATATGTTTATTGAATTTTACAATAGCTACACAGTGGTCAGTTGCAAGCAACAAAAAACTTGCAATATAAATATCATAAAAATCCACAACAAGCTAAAGCTTCAGTTGTCAAAATTTTCATGTTATAAACATCAAACAAATTGTTTTCAGCAGCTTTAGCTGTTTAAACTTTTTTGTCAGAAATTAAAATATGTTTCAAATTAAGTGCTAATAGTTGTTTTAAACATCAAAACAATAATAAGCCAAGACTAAAAAAAATCATCAAGTACTAAATTTTATCGTGGACTATCAAGTCAACACCATATGCTCCTCCAGCAATTATGACTGGAAACCATGATTCCAAAATGAGGATTGAACTACTTCAGAAAAAGAAAAAAAAACAATACCTGTTGCTCTGGAATCATATCCTTCAATTGAGCATGAAGATCCTGCAATGCGAAACATGGAACATGCAGCAAACAGTTAAATAATAAAGGAAACAAACCAAAATTCTGAATTTTAGCACAAAAAGGAAGAAGATAAATACAGGCAAGCAATCTAACAAACTAGCTGTCAAGACAGAATCATGAGAATCGCTAGATTATGAAGAAATAAAGTAGAGATGATCAAGTAGATTATTCATTGATCCTATGATAATTGCCTTCCACACCCAGCGCTACTAAGATCAATGCCAAATCCCGAGATATGGCTTGACAACCCGACCCTTCGACGAAGGACCAGCACAAGAAGGGCATGAACCTGATCACCATTGGACTGGCAAACCTTCAGTCAAGGGTGGCACATGTGGCAGGGAAGGGATTCTAGGCAAATTAGAGCGGTATATGAGGTGATCTCCATGTTGTTACAGAAGTTATTAGCTAGTGACATGAAGGCCAGTGGCATAAAAGAAGCTATAACTAAAGAAGTAATGGGACAGACATGATCTTGTCTCTCTTCTGCTTTCACCGCTATTAGGTAACAGGAGGGGAGAGAGCTGACACAACATACATTCATTTCTTTCTTTGTATTAATAGCTTCTTTTCCACCGCTTCCTCTATGTTATACACCCAGAAGCATTATAACACCGTGCAAGCTGATAAAAATCATGACAAGCTGCCTCATTTTCAGTTTAATCCAATGAAGCCCGTTTCACATCACATGTACCACCCTTGAGTGGTGGTTGGTCAACCAAGCCCATCTCTTCTTCCCATGCTAATCAACTATCTCAGGATTGGGGTGTTCAATCGTGATTCAAAATTTAATTCCAATATCCATAGCATCTGGTGGGGACGAGTCTGATCTACCCACTCCCTGAACAAAGTGTTAAAGATTCCTCACAAAAGGGTATCATTTTCGATGTGTTTACCATGGGCCTCAACTTATTGGGTTTGGAGCTAAAATTAATAGCCCAAAATAGTAGATATACGTGTCAATTCAGAAAAGAGAAGAACTTTTGGAGAAGCAAGCATGATCCTATGTCGGGGGAACACCTTTATAGTTGACAAAGATTAACTTCCAATTAGGAAGATTTAACCATTGGTCATGACGTAATCAGTGGATCCACTCCAGACACTGGGGCAAAGTATGGCCCCGGACACCCACCTCGGAGGACAACCAGACACACCCACAATAGAAATCCATGTGTCATGAGAACTATTGTTCGTAATATAATCAGTCCAATGTAGAACCCACAAGTATGCCCAATAAAGGTGGTTTTAGGTTGCCAACGATTTGAGTTTTTACTGAACAGTTCTCATGTTCCCATTTTCCAAGTCGAAGCAATTGACAGTGATAATCTTTGTAGACTTTGACTAGTGGTACAGTTTGTCTAATCTAGACGATTTTGGATCGCCAGATAGATAAGTACATTCAATCAAGAAGGTTTTGGATCACCACCAACCAGTGGTGGGGTACATAAGATAAAGGTGATTGTCAAATGATAGATAATCCTGGGAAATGGTTCTCGGGTCATGCAGTTCAAAGAAATCGATATTGACAATTTTGTGTTATCGATGGCCAATAGTGCATTTCATTTGATCAGGGTGGTTTTGGGTCCCCCAAAAATCAGTTATTCTAGAGATTTCAATCCAATTTTTGGCATGACTTGGAATCTTGTAAATGTATCTGATGAATAAATAAATAAGAGTTTGTATAAAAAAGAAAGGTATGTTAGACAATACAAGATAATCTGCTTAATGGTTTTCAACATTCCACTTTCGGGGAATGTTGATCCCTCCCATTATCAACAGTTGGTACTGGTAGCTTCAATGTCACTAAAGCTTACAACACTTGAAATAATCAAAGTGAGGAGAATTAAGCTGCCCCTTGAGTTGGATTAGGCCAATAATAACAATTGCCATTCAAGATATCCTTATCTATCGAGGTCACAAACAATGAAATCCACTACCTCTACTAAATTACTTATGTATAACCATGCCTGTATAAAGGGATGTGAAGGCAGCCAAGGGATGCCTAGGCTCTCTTAGAGTCCCAGTTATTACTCGTTTAGCTTGATCATTTGTGAACATGACCATCAAAGGCAACCATGCCATAGCGAACCCTCATTCCCCTGGGAATTGCAGCGCATGGTCCATGTCAACTCTCACTAACTAGTTCAGAGGACGACCAACCAAAAGAATTAAGCATCTCCAGTTCAAATTTATATCTAATGGTGATTGCAAGAACCATATTTAGCCATAATGTGCAATGTCAGTGTCATACCAGTGATAAGCATGTCAGACTAAGTAGACATGAACACCAAATTTCCTTTTAGCAAATACAAGCTTTCTTATTCAGTCCACAGCACATGAAGTCTCATATCAGCAATCACCACTAGTCAAATAAATCCAGTAGTGAAACAGAAAGAAGGACTCACAAGATCTGATGTGCTCTGGACTTGCAGCCATCGGATTGAACCCAACGATGTGGATTGGTGTGCCTGGAATCAAAGGTCGCCCAAAGAATTATGACAAATAACATAATGCAAACAGATTAACCACACAGGATAGACCATATAAGAAGTTCCGATTTCATTAAACTAGCGGTCAAGAAAAATATATTATATTCCCACGAGAATCACTTACCAGACGAGAGCGTAGCTTCGAGAGCGCAGCAACACTCCGGAAGAACACCATGGATCCAGAAATCGCCTGCGATAAGCATCATATCAAGACAAAGAACAACAACAGAAATGAAAGTCAAGAAAGAAATCACATACAATAAAGATCTGAGTCCAGATGAAAGCAAACAATAAACAGAAATAGATCCGATTGAGTTAGGGTTTTGGTGAACAGAAGGGGTTAAAGATGACATGATCGATGAGAAAAACCAGCGCAAAGGGTAAGACGAACTACCTGAAGCGAGAGGATGGAAACTGGGAAAGGGCGACTCGAGAAAGCGGTGGCGGGCGGGTGGCGGAAGCCAAGAAAGAGGACTTTTAGATCATATTTAGGGAGTGGCCAACTGTGTTTATTTATTTATTTATTTTTTTTGCCACCCGTTTCTGCGTTTTACCCGTCTCCCTACTAATTATGATTGGAGGCGGAAATGGGGCCCTTTATTACCCTTTTCCGAAATGGACTCTCCTTTTATACCCTCTTTTAAATAGAGACGTGCTTCATCTCCAGAATAATAGGAACGTCACCGCTTACTCGGACGGCTGAGGAAGATTTGACCCGATTAAAGATCGTACCGGACGGCTGAGAGGGATTTGACTCCACCTAAAGGTCGAGTCGTTGGAAGGAACTTGTAGGCCGCGTGAACCAAACGCTGCACTGCAGACCGGACACCGTGCAAGAGGCAAATTTGGAAATGTACTCTTCCTTTCCCCTCGCATAAACCACGCTGCGTGATCCAAAGGTCCCTCCAGCTCAATGTTCCTCGGGTTAGGGTCAGACTCATAATCACGAACAGCCAGATATGCACCGATCACCGGCATGGGTTGCAGCCACGCTAATCTTTGCAGTGGCAGTGGCAGTGGCAGTGGCTGCAAAGCTAGCAGCAGCTGCATCCACACCAGCAGGGGGAGGCGGCTCAAATCGGCCTCCCAGTCTTTTTCCCATTGGGGGTGCCATTAGACCATCAATGGTGGATAGAATGGGCTTGCAGCCTTCGGATGTGTTGCACCTGTTGCATACACCGGTGTTGATGGTAGGTGCAGAAGCACCATCATGAACGGCAGGAAGAACCATTGGATTGCCGAGGTTGGTCGACGAAGAAATTTTCTTGCTAACCAGAAATTTCTTGCTAATAAATCAGAAAATCGTAAATTTGGCCGACCAAATCACTGCGACATGGGCAAATAAATCAAGGGAACCGAAGAAACCTGATTCGGAGGAATCTGCGGCGACTCACGAAGAATGATGAGAGGAAAACCAGCGGCTCCGAGCCTTGGAAGCAGCTCTAATGGCGTTTAGGGTTTCTTTCGCTCCAAAAACAAACCCTAGGGCTTTTGGCCCATTTAGAAATCACCAGCGATCGACCGGCCCAGCAAAAGGCTCGAAGACATCGAGCCAAACCCAAGCCTTCAACCCTAACCCACCCGTGGCTCGACGGCAAATTCATTGAAACCCCCTCGATCTCTCCGCACCTGCGACGAACCGGTCGCAGCGCCTCGGTCTCATCGAAACCTCTTTCATTTAAGGAGCGGGGCGGCCTCCGATCGATCCAGACGCGAACCCCGCGCATCCTCCTCCTGCAGGTGAGAGATCGCGTCATCCTGATGTGATTCTCATGGTTTCTTTGGTCTTGTATCTGGCATTTCCGCCGTCGATGATGAGATATGGCCGCCGATCTCTTTCTCTTAGGAAGGCCGATGTGTGGAATTTGTTTTGCTTGTATATTGTAGATTACCTCTGAAACAAGTTTGGAGCGATTAAATTGATTGACTTTTCGTGCGAAATGCTTAATTTGGTCCATTCTGTTGTACTGAAACTCCAAGATCGAGCACAAGGGACGAGATGAAATCTTACCCATGGTGGTGTCTATGCGAGGAATCATACAGTGAACTGGAGTTTACACCTCATTCTAAGCTCAAATAGTGGAATGCTTCGCTCTTGAATGACTTGGTTTCTTATTCTGCATTTTTCTTCAATGCATGCGGAGTTAGTCGATTCTTTCATGAACTGCATTTATTAGTTGTGTTTAGGCAACATGATGTGTGATTTCACCGGATTACGTGCGGTTGTCTATTGATTGATACATGGAATTCTTAGCTTACTTAATACCTGAACTAATTGACTTTTATCTTTCTAAGATGCTAATGGGGAGTTGAGCTTTCCTGTGATTCGGAATGTTGGATATAAGCTTTTTGTATGTTTTTCAGACTTGTTGTTCGTTGGATCAAATTAGGGTATCTGAAGCCAAATCACTGGGTTCTGTCATGGTTCATCCAGGTTTATCTGACTTGTGAAGAACAATGGGGGCATCCGCAGCTGCTGGCTTGCAAGCTGTGGTAGCACGGCCTTACATCATTTCTCCTACACGAATGTTCACATCGACGACAACAATTTCTGGATTCAACCTGAAAGTAGCCAAACAAGGATTAACAAACTCATCTGGCATCTTCTCTCGCCAATCTCTTTGTGAGAGATATCCGTCAGCCTCCTCAAAGAACTGCAGAGTTGTTACTAGGGCAATGTCTGGGGAAACTGAGAAAGGGACTGCATATGGGTTGCCTATTGATCTAAGAGGTACAGGATTCGTTGTAGTTTAAACAGTTCTTTGCCTCTTAGTTTAATTTAGAACTACTTTCTTCTCGTATCATATGTAGCTTCTGTATATTGCACCAAATTAGATTGATTACCTGAAATTGTTCTCTTTACTTAAAATATCAAATTTTGTAATGACTTTGCTTTTTTGTGAAAAATCTGTTCAGTTTCCTGAGAAGTTAGATTTTTGTGATACTTTTTCTCAGTTCTTTTTTCACATAATGAGCCTTTTAATGATTTATCAGGAATCAATGGGTGCAGATTGTTGTTCTCATTGCTAGTAAGAAGAAAGTATAGAAAGGAGCTTGTAAGAAGAAAATAGAAAAATGAACTACTTTCTGATTTTAAATTAGCTTAGGATTGTTTTTGTTTTGCAACGTTGGAGTTTGGTGAAACTTGTTATACGCATCTGATATATCCATCTGAACATTTCAGATTCTTTTGTCAAATGATTTTCAGATCAATAATACATAGTTCAGCCATTTGTACCTTCACATTGTTGTGCTTCGCTTAGTTAAATATTACACTATCTGATCCTTTGAGATTTTCCAGGTTCCCCTTGAAGCCCTTAGACATCTTTTCCCATTATAACTTATGACAGATCATTGCCTAATTCCTTAACCTCATATCTTTTAAACTACTAGAGATCAGATGATCACTTATGCTTGGTTCCTGAATTTATGATAGTGTTACACATTTCATATCACTAACCTGTACTTCCAAGTGGAGACACCTCCATCCTCCTCTTGATGATTAGCCACTGTTTCATCTTTGGTAAGCTTTAAGTCCACATACCAAATTCTTTTGTTCAGGTAAGAGAGCATTTATTGCTGGAGTGGCTGATGACAATGGCTATGGTTGGGCAATTGCAAAGGCTCTTGCTGCTGCTGGGGCTGAAATTATCGTTGGTACATGGGTGCCTGTATGTCAATTTGAACTCTAATTAGTTTTGCCATTTGTTTTGGGTAACTACCTATCAGGTTTTCTAATGACCCATACTATTTCCTTTAGGCACTAAACATTTTTGAGACAAGCTTAAGGCGTGGAAAATTTGACGAGTCACGTCGGTATGCACTTTATGAGAGTCATGCATTTATGATTTGATTTATTTGTTTCCTTTTAATGTATAAGCACAGCTTCCCATGGCTTGTAACTCTATGAAGTGGTTATGTCAATGATTGCATTCTGCAGATTGCCAAATGGTTCACTTATGGAGATCTCCAAAATATATCCTCTTGATGCTATTTATGATACACCTGAGGATGTTCCAGAAGATGTATGAAACAAATGCCTATAATACTATTGTTCCTTTTGGTCTTTTCTTTTTCCTTTTTCAATCATAAACAGTTTTTGGTGTGTTATTATCATTTTAGGTCAAAACAAATAAACGTTATGCAGGATGTTCAAACTGGACTGTTAAGGTAGACCATCAAATCCTTGTCTTTACCAAACTATGTTCTTTTATTTCACATTATACATATCTTCTTGCCACTACACAGAGTGCAGCAGTCTGATCTCTGTGACAATGGTGCTTTTGAATATCATATTGGTTGTCTTCTGATACTGCAGTTTTTTGTTATTTGCACAGGAAGTTGCTGAATCTGTGAAGAATGATTTTGGAAGCATTGACATTCTTGTGCATTCTCTTGCCAATGGCCCGGAGGTATTATTCCTTCAATTTGTGTGTGTGTGTGTGTGTGTGTGTGTGTTGGTTCAAAGTCATAATTTATATGAACAGGTAACCAAGTCACTGTTGGAGACATCTAGAAGAGGATACCTTGCTGCGATCTCAGCATCAAGTTACTCTTTTGTTTCATTGCTCCAGCATTTCCTCCCAATAATGAATTCAGGTTTATTTCATTTCCTTAAAACATTACATGTGCCATATTTTATCATGGGTTGTGTAGGTGTCTTTTTAATACTGGTGACAACTGTTAATTTAGATATTGCTTTCTTGCTGATTAAGATGAGTTGAGTCGTGGGTTAAGGGTTTATCCTGCTAAACTTGATATTGGTTAAGGTGGAATAGATGAATCTCCTCAATGCAACTTAACCTAGTTGATATTGGATAAAATAACCCATGGGAAGATGTGAAATTGATTAATCCACCACTTTTTGTCCCTATAACCACCCTTTCCTTGTTTTTCTTTACATGTTTCCTCTTGTTAGTCATGTCTATCTTAGATAGACTATCTTTATCTACCAAATGATATTTTGGTTGGCAGCCAAACTTAAATGGATTAGGATAAATTAACCTGAATATTTTAACCCTCAGGATAGTATAAAAAAAACCTGAATAGTAGGAGCCCTTCTCTATATGTTTGACCTTGTAGGAAATTGGAAACAAATATCACATTATAACAGCAGCATTTTATATGTAGATCTAGGAAAAGTGAGAGGGAGGTCAGATGTAGAAGAAGGATCAAGATCATTTAAAATTACCTAGGAATAACTTATGCAATTTAAAACAAGAATTAACTGAAACATTTTAAAACTAACAGGGTTGTAACAATCCCTCATCATATAAGTCACCCAAGTAAATCAACAAACTTTTTAGTTACCTCTCAAGTGCTAGTTGGACTGATGGATCTAATTTTTTACTTCTTTGCTAAAGTTTTGATATTTTCATCTATTAATGCTTCAATTTTGCAAATGTGTTAAAACCAAGTTTAAAATCTGCAACTCAATGTGGCAGGGGGTGCTTCAATATCTCTAACATACATTGCCTCTGAAAGAACTATCCCAGGGTATAATCTTTCCTACCTTCTTGCTCAAAATTAGTTAATATGATGTTCAAATTATATATTTATCTTTTATTTAAACTTGTAGATATGGTGGTGGAATGAGTTCAGCAAAAGCAGCCTTGGAGAGTGATACCAGAGTAAAGTCTATTTTCTACAAAGTGTCCTGAATTTTTGAATGTTTTAGCAAGGTCTTTATTGCTGCTTTTTAATTGTTTTTTTGTACTTTTGTTCCTGGCTGTAGGTGCTGGCTTTTGAAGCCGGAAGAAAAGGCCAAATTAGAGTCAATACAATATCTGCAGGTATTTTTCTTTGCAAGTTCTAATTATGTTAAAATTGGAGTCTCGTGTTGTTTGAGATGAGATTAAACCTTCTCTCTCTCTCTCTCTTTATATATATATATATATATATATATATACACACACACCCACCTTACAAACTTCAGCTAAGCATTTGGTTGTTTTCAGTTATTACTATCTATCAATCATATTTTACTGATCAGTTCGGTTGCAAACCATTTATCACATGCAAGTATTAACTTGATAATCACATAGAGATTAAACATGTACACAGGGCCATTGGGAAGTCGAGCTGCAAAAGCTATTGGATTCATTGAAAAGATGATAGATTATTCATACTCTAATGCACCGCTGCAGAAAGAATTGCTCGCAGGTCAAACTTCTTAACTTAATTAAATCATTGCTACTTTATCTTATTTTAATCAAGCGCAATGAGTGTCACTTTCTTCCCATTTCCTTACCATGTTTTTTATATCAAATAAAATACCTTCTACAGATGAAGTTGGCAACACAGCAGCTTTCTTGGTATCCCCACTAGCTTCAGCAGTGACGGGTTCTGTTGTGTATGTGGACAATGGTCTGAACACCATGGGATTCGCAATCGATAGCTCAACGCTAGCAACATAATCGTAGGGATAAAAAAGAATAGAGGTTTCGACTTTTGTTTCTTTTGCGGCTTTGTCACCATTGAATAAAGAGTGGGATTGTCTTGGTGCATTTAGGGTTCAAGTCATTTTACTTAGCACTTGCTAGTGGAGTAATTAAAAAGTCAAACGTGTTCAAACTATTTTTAGTCTAATTTATGATGTTAGTATGCTTGTTTTCTACATTTCATAGGCATCTATTTTTGTTGAGTTTTTGTTTAGTTGGGTGTCGTGGAAAGCATAATCATGAGATAAAATGTTTTGGGCTAGGAGGGAGATTTAGTCTCTTATCATCTATTTTCCTTCAATATAATTTTCATCGTTTGTCTTTCGTTGGTATATATTTTCATCGTTCACTTTTCGTTGGCATATGTTTTCATCGTCGGTCATATATTTTCATCTTATGTATTTTGTCAATGTATATTTTTATCATTCTTTCGTAAGTATGTATTTTCATCGTTCATCTTTTATCGATTTATATTTTTATCATATGTTTTTCATTATATATATTTTCATCATCTATGGTCATATATTTTTGTTGTTTATCTTTCGTTAATATATATCTTCATCGTTTGTCTTATGTTGGTATATATTTTTGTTTGCCATCTTTTGTCGATATATATTTTTATTATTTATTTTTTTATTAATGTATATTTTTATAAATATTTTTTAATCTCAAAAGTATTTGATGATCATATACGATTTGACTTTCTTTGTTATTTTAATTATTTTATTTTTTCATAGAGTGAAAGCATGATGGGTAAAATGATAAAGGTCATTGAGAGTTGTGTGATCATTGAATTTTTTGAGATAGTTTAGAAAAATGATATAAAAAAATTTATGTTATTGAGAAGAAGATGTTAGGATTGATTGATGTGTTGAGTTATTATGAAATATAAGATATTTTAATATAAAAAAATATTTTATTCATGAATAATTATGAAACAAAGATGAGGAGATATTTAATGGTACAAGAATATGATATTTAGAAAAGAAGAAATAATTAATATTAATGATACGGGAAGATTTAAAGAAGATTATAAAAAAATTTAATAAAAATTATAAATAAATATTAAATATTTTAAATTTAATTAAATATATGAATTTTTATAGATTTTAATAACGATAAAAGATTTAAGCAGTGAACTTTAAATAGTTAGGACATACGATTTTATTGTTGTTGTTGTTATCTATCATCCATCAAATTATAAATACGATTATATACAATTATAAATTTATTTCTTTGACAGGGATAATATTTCTAATTTGAATTAAGAAATAATCTTCAGTTGTTAAAGATGAATCTTCCGATTCATAATCTTCAATCAAAAATACTTTTGATTTACGTCATCTTTTATTTTCTGTATTTGGTTTGTTTTTCTCCTCTCTCACAATTCATTACATACGCCAAAATATTACTAAACTTTACATTTATTTAAATAAAAAATAAACTAATTGGTTGGCATCACAAGTTAGTATTTCATGACATTCCCAAACTCACAGTATAAATAGTTGGGTTAATTAATTAGTCAAAAGAACGAATGTCAATAATACATGTGGTATGAAGCTATTAAGACATTGGAAAAAAAATCACTGGACTCTTACTTTCTCCAAAGATAGCTGAACAAACCATATGGCTAATATATACATGTCCTTCTTCTACTGAGACGCCTAGGCCTCCAAAGCTTTGCCAAAGTTCAATAAAATGTAAGTTAACCTACCACATCATCCATTGCAAAAGTTCTATGCGGCATTAGCTCTTCCCCAGCAGCAACAGAGTCCATCATCAACTGCAAAAACATAACATGAATCAGGAAGAATCAAATGCAATCATAGTGACATCTTAGAACATAAAAGTGACAATCTAGTACACAATAATTCTACTGATTTCTGTTTACAATCTTACCCCCTATGATTGTTTACCAATTCGAACATTATTAAGATCACGAAGAAGCAGTGCAGCACTAAGGTTGTGCCATAGAAATCGATAAATTTTTAGAAGCCCAAGAACTGGCAATTCTGCCCATATTCCTCTTAAACCAGTCATCTAAGAAGTTCTTCATTCACTTCGTAACGTTTGTAATATATATAAAAGAAAAGTTAGTAGAACCTGGTTAAAGAAGCAATACCTTCCAGTCTTTAAAATCGAATCTGAAAATGAAATGACTGTACGATACTTCGCCAGATGCCACTGCAGAGGCTTTGGGTGCATTTCTTGGAGCTAACCATGATCAACAAGTATGTCAGAAGCAATGCAACCGAATGTGTTTGAGAATGTGACCAAAGATCAAGATGGAGTCCAAAAGAAAAAGGCAGCATTCAAAGATGAAAGACCTACAAACTAGGTGATGCCCACTATCATCCACCGTAATCTCAGCTCTTCCATCCTTAACAAGAAATGAGAGGGCAAATATATTCTCTACAGTCTCGGAGAAAGATCCCCTGTTCAGCACTAGATTTTCCAGCCTTACGTTTCTCTTCCTCCGTAAGATCTCAAATATGGTTGACATATTCTTTTCGGTATCAGCCTTCACCTCAGACCCAGCATCAATGAGCTGTAAGTTCATGAAAGAACGACATTGTTTGAGTGAAGCATGTAAACAATCGCAATCAACTTCAACAAGGCTACAACTTATGTTCAGACCTACCCGTCACTACTAGATTCAATGCAGGGGAATCAATTGCCACAAACATTAGCAGTATAATGTAATTGCCACAGTAAAGATGTTCTTCAGATAACAGCAGACCATATTCTATCTAAAACATTATGAGCAGCTGCAAATCCATTAAATCTTGCAGTGTTTTCTTACTGATATGATGCACTTAATGAATTTAACAGCAAGCATAGACAACAAAACTCGATAAAAAAAAGTGGTCCTTCAGAAACCATGTAATAGTGCTCAATATAGTAAATAGTAAATTGAATGATTAAATATCAAAACATAGATATTCAAAACTTGTAGAAGATTGCATATTAATATATTCTGTAGCAAGCATAGAAAAACAAATACTTGACAAAAGAGGTCCTTCAGAAATTACAGAAAGTTGCCTAAAATAATAAATTATGTATTTGATAATTCAAACTCCAAAGAGGAGTAGCAGTTATGATGCAGCTAAATGCATGTCGACGACAAGCCAAGACAAATAACAGATAACCAGTGCTTGAGAAAGTACATGATATTGCCTGGAAACAAATGAATAGATTTTCATATAATAGATATCTAAACTTCAAATCTTTACATCTAAAGAGAAAATGTTGAATAGAAGTAACAATGTAGAAATAGTGTGACACTCTTCTTTTTCCAATATAATTATTAACTATTACAGCTCAAAGAAAAATATTGACCAATATATTAGGATAAAGAGATGAAAATATTTTGACAGATAAAAAGGATCTAAACAAACAACACCTGATACCTCATCAGGATGACTGCTTTCAGTAGCCCTTGTTCGTTTTCTCTGAACAACCACCTTGCGCTGTTTCAATTCAGTATACATGGGACCGATCCTGACATTGTGAATAACAAATGAGAAGTAGAATACAGGCAACAATATCTAGGATCTACTTATTTTGAAACTATTTGAAAGCCAAACCAGAACACATTTCAAAGACCATGGGAATTTACAGTTTAGATTGGTCCATTACATCGTAGGGCATCCAGGAGCAGTCCTAAAAACATGAGAAGCTGCATGACCAATGTCATCCCAGTTGAAAACTGGAATATTCTCAATATTTGCTTCACCTTGTTGTTGACCAAAATTCCTTAGCAATGCAGTCACAAAATCAGAAGGTGTCACTCCATTGCTTGTTTGGGACCTAACTGAGGTTAACAAGGTGTTGGCAATGTCCAGTAGAGCCTCAGCATCTGCAACTTGTTCCCTAGGTCTCTGAACTGTAATGATATGCAAAGGAAAAGAGAAAAAAGAATCCAGAATTTTGTTATTCAAATCTCACTCACTTCAAAGCATTTAAGGGAGAAGAAAAGGAACAAGCCAACATTGTTCAATGTTAAAGCCATAAGAAAAACAATTCACCACACCTAAATGGATCTTCAGCATAATATATGCAGTTTTCATGTCACGCAGAACATCCCAAGCAAAGCACAGAAGCACTAAAGAGAACAGAAATTGTTCATGGATGATACTGTGGAGGCTGCCGTATCACAACTGAACAATGAACACAGCCAATAATCTAAAACACCGGAGCTCAGTTGTCATTATTGATCATTGCAGTCAAGCCAGCCACACAAGCAATAACTACTACTGTAAGCCTTCCATTCCAACTGTTCCAGGTGGGAAATTACCAAGAGAAATTGCTAAAAAGAATTACCACATCGCTCACTGTGATGAGACTACAAAAGCCCGCCAAACGACAAGCAAAGAGCATCGCCACCATGCGAGTCAGCGCTCGATCATGAGCATAAGTGGCATTTCGTGGGATATCAGTAACTCACGAAACAAGATCAGGTTGACGGGAATTAGAACAGCGTGAAGAAGGTTGGCAAGTAGGGCATAACATCGGGAGCTGAAAGATGAAATATACGAGGTAAAAACATCAAATCCTTGGAGGATCGGCAAATTTACCATGTTCATGCAAGCTTTCCACTTCCGTGATGATCGAATTAAACCTCTCCGATTTAGCGCCTGTGATATCCTCCCGTTTACCTGAAGCAGCGAAAACACAAATTAGCACAAGGGATTACCTAATTCGTTTACCTAAGAAGAGACGGCAGAAAAATCCGCACTGCTGATGAGGTTCTTGACGGCAATGTAACGAGATCGAAGAATACGGCGGTCTGCCGTCCCTTGCCGGCGCCGCCCGGCGTCGCTGCTGCCGCCGTGCTCGCCTCCCACCACCTCTGCCACCGTCCCGCCCCTGGTTTCCGGCTTTCTCTTAACAGCCCTCGCCATGGGTCGAGTCTACAGCAGAGGAGCTATTATTGTTCGCGGAAGCCAGAAAGATCTCCCACGAGATACTCCGGCGTTGATCTCCCGACCGAGCCCTAATCGAAAACCCTAAAGAAGGCAGCAAAAGACGGGAGGACGAGAGGACGGGAAGAGGAGCGGTAACTGATAGGGGATTCCGCAATGGGAGGATCGTTCGGATATCCCGCGCGCTGTTGCCGGGAAACTTGAGCGAGTTCGTGCGCGCATCCGAAGCAGTGAAGGGAACGGACTTTTTGCGGCTTTGTAATATACGTCAATATGATCACAGCTGTTAAATACTTCATATTAGATATATCTGTGAAATGTATCGAAATAAAAACTCTAATGTGCGATATGATTATAGTTAAATCCGAACGCAAAATGAAATGATAGAAAAATGAAGAAAATGATGATATTATGAGGTACACAAAATGATAATTATAATCAAGGGTACTTAAATCCTATGGGGTCCATTCTCTAATTTTCTAATCCAACCGGTCAATCTAACCCAGGTTTCATATCATCAAGGGATATTGATGAGGTGTGGATTCAAACTATCATTCTCGTACTCAACCAGATGAGAGCTATTGGTGAACCTTTACACCATGGCTGAGGTGTCAACACGACTTGGTCCAATCTTGAATGCGTAAGGTTGTCCATGCAAATGTTCAGGTGGAAGAAGTGGGCATTAGATCGAGATGACCTATGGGCCTCATCGTCGGGCTCCTACACTCAAGTCAAGATCAGGAGAGAGATTTCTCGATTCGATCCCTTCAAAGTTAAAATTATATTTGAGTGGAGTAAGAGAGAATTGAGTGTTCGAAGTCCCCCTCATTGGTAAGAGGGTTAACTTTTATACCTGTGACGAGATAATCAGTCATACATTATCCCTTAATGGTTGTCGACTCCTCGAGATGATGACTTGTACCATGCAAACAAGCATCGATCAACTCGTACGGGTCGACGTCGTTCGACGTCATCTCGAGTTTTGCGAAACGATTCTGGGGTGTCCAACGTCGTATAGGTCAATATCGTGCGGCGTCGTCCCGAGTTTTACGGAACGACTCTAGGGTGTCTGGTGCCATCACAAGTTTTACAGAAACAACTCCAAGGTATCCGACGTCAAACAATACAGAGGTCACATGGTCACCTCGTTCGGATTTGAGGTGTCGCTCTGTATTAGTCCGAATGTCCTTTGTCTATTACCGCAATCAAAATGTGCCATGAGCGGCTTCCATAGAAGACGTTGCTGCGTACCTGAGTCGAAGAAGGTGATGTTATCAAGCTTGGGAGAGCGGCATTTTTCTTCTAGCCAAGTTATCTTTGGAGTACCTGCTCTCTATCATTGTTTTGTTTCATCGTGGCATGTGTCGTTCACGGTGGAATCTAAACGGCTGCAGTTGAGTTACGTGTCCCCATGCCTTACCGCACGTTATAATAGTGACGCGACGCTCTTTCTCGCATCCAACCAAGCCAGGGACGAAGGATAACGCCGTCGCCGCCCCGCCCTCTCTCCCATGCTCCTCGCAAATCGCCACCACCATCACCCAAATCAATCGCGAAATAGCAAGTCTTCCGCTCTTTCATGGCGACCGACGATCACAGGTGGTAGAAGAAGGCGAGATTCGAATTTACCCTCCCACTCCTCGGCGTCGCCATGAAGGCATCCCTCGAGCTCCGGGAGGATCGGAGTCCCCTGTTGCGAGCCAAGCTCCCTTTCACCGCCCTCGGCCTCCCTTTCCTCTCTGCCTTCACAGCCGGCGACCCCCGCGACCTCCGCCTCGACCTCAGCACCGCCTTCGACGCCGGCCCCGGCGTTCGCCTCTCCTACCGCCCCAACGACACCCGCAGCCCCTTCTGTCTCGCCGTAAGGATGGGGACCGGGGCCCTCGGCTCCCCGATCGCCGCCCCCTTCGGCATGTGCGCTGAGTTCAACCCCCTCGCATGGGGCGGAGGCAGCCCCTTCTTCTCCGTCGTTTTCAAGCCCCGCCTCGGCGACTTCTCCCTCAAAAGGATCGCTCGATCCGGATCAGGCACGCCTCCGCCGCAGGCTGGCTTCGGATCCACAGTTCCGGAGAATGGTTTCCACGACGGTAAGAGCGTGAACGGGTTCGGCCCCGGGGTCGCCTCCGTCGACGATGCCCGCAGCCTGCTTTTCGGCACAGAGCTCCGAGCGAGCAGTGTCCTTCCGCTGCGAGGGCCAACGGCCCTGAGGTTCCGCTGGGGGGTAAGGCTGCCGGCGGAGCTCCGCATCGCGAATGGCGAGGACCCCGCGGCGGGAGATGGGATCTCGTTCCGGAGGCTTCCACAGCTCGTGATGACTAAGATCACGATCGAGCACATGGTGGAAGGTAATAAGGCACGGGAACAGAAGAGCGAGTCCGTCACCGGGGTGGTGGCCGAGCCGTGGTCGTCGGTGAAGCAGCACCTGGAGGCGCTGAGGGCAGAGAACGGAGTTCTCAAAAGGGACGTGCGGCAGCTTTGTGCCGAGGTCTTCGCGAGAAGGCAGGCCCCGACATCCGGCGGAGCCCAGGTCAAGGAATGGAGGGGCGTCGAACGGGGCGGCAAGGCTGAGATGAGGCCTCCACCACCATCGGCGCCGACGGACACCAAAGATAGGCGAATCGACGGGAAATCGCTGCGAACTGGAGTCAAAGCGCGTACGGAGGACGTGAACGAGGAGCTGAAGAAGGCGCTGATGGCTGCCACCGGCTCCTCCGGGAAGTGAGCACCAACGTCGAACACTTGATCTGCGCTCAGTGGAAGGTTGTTGAATTGTAGATGAGCCGATAAATATGCTACCATGGTTTTCAAAATATACTACCATGATTTCATGTCTGGGCTTATGGATGAAACTGTGTAGTTAATTAGGTGTCTTTAGCGAACTCGAGTAACAGTTCTATGAGATATAATAACGTTCTGATCGGGCTAATTTCTACGGGTCCGGTTCACTTTAAAAAAAAGTTACATTGGATCCTCATAATTAGTAAATTATTAAATTTAATCTTATTTTTAACAATATTTTATTTCATAAAATTCACTGCCCGTTACATCGTACGTTGAGCTGACGCCGGAGATAAAATAATTATTTCATGTACTAAAATATTGGTACAAAATTTGCTGCTGCTGGATCAGGACGCGGCTACCCCCCTCTATAAAGAGTTGGGCGTCGACGACACGTCCTTGATGTCCACACGCGGAGAGATCTCCGTCCCCTCCGTATTCGATGACCACCGTGATCTAGTAGGCGACTTCCGCGTGGAAGGCGACGTCGATGCCTACGTAGTTGCAGTCCACTCTGCGATTATACAAACATGCCACGTGAAATGGTGTTATCTTAATTGGTGTTGGGACTGAGTTCCTCTTTGAGATGGCACAAACCAGTAGAAAAAGCTCAGGAGTTGTCACCGAGTGTACAGTACTTGGAGATCGACGACGTTGCAAAGCTGATATGATTGTCCAGAATTTGGCAAGGCCCCGAACGCAGTGCCGCTTAGGTCGAAGTGGACGGGCTCGGCGAGACTTGCCAGGGCACTCATTCGTGAGAACAGTCGTCACCGGATTCCCAGAGCGTGCAGCATTCTCCGTGCATCGAATCTTCCATGATCACCAAGGTTAAAAAAGTCGATCTTTTGAACAAAGTTTGATGTGCACGTCTTCGAAGCAAATGGATACCTGACAGCTAGCACCGCAGCCCTCGCCCGACTTAAAGATAGGACTTCCTGCTGCTATCATAGAAGAGAACGGAGGCCAGTCAACTAAATCACCATATCCGCATGCACCACTTGCACAGCTGGTATGCTTGTTAGCTGATTTAAGATGGACATGCTGTGCAACTATATATTCCAAGGCATTACCGTCACTTCCAGCGCCATGAGCACTTCCATACCGGGTGGCTCCCGCCAGCGACCAACCCTCAGTAGTCGAAGGGAAGTTTAAGCGCTTGGGGTTGAAGCAATTGCAAGGGTTGAGGAGAGAGACAAAGCAAGCAAAGCAATGAAACAATGAAGGGATCGCCGTAGAACCTATGTGGGATATGCACGTGCCTGCGCTTAGGGGAATCGATGCATAGGGTGAAGTCAACAGAGCCGAGAGGGGCGTCCGGGTCCATGGCGACGCAAGCGATGTGGGCCCGAAAGGGGGCAACGAGGGCATCGAACCGGGTCGACCATAGCCTGACACCAACTGATAGAAGATAAGATTTTTTCATGATAGAAAATAATATTTCTCCAACTATACGAAGAAATCAGAAAAATCCTCTATGTTGAGGAAAATCCTCTTTCCTAATCCCTATAAATAGGAGATGGATATGTTAAGAAAGTTACTTCAATAAAACTTCTTATCTTCTATTCTCTTCAACATGATATCAGAACAGGTGAGACGAGACTCTACGACCATCGAAACTTGTCATTCATCACATCCCTTATCTCTACATAACAAAGAAGGAAAAAATCTTATCTTCTATCAGCAACAACATCTTAATCATGTGAGGCTTTGTACGAATATATTAGTATATGAAATAATCATTTTATCCTTGAATTTGGTATCAATTCGATATCTGATGTCACATCGTAACGACTTCCAAATAAATAGATAGTGTTATTAAAAACGAAATCAAATATAATAATTTATTAATTAATATTTTAATATATTTTTTTAAAATATAAAAATCACGATGCTAACGAGCCCAAGAGCCCAAGAGGAATTACCTGTTGTCATCTGCGTAATCATTCGTTGCCATCATTACTCGTCGTTGCTTTGCTATTGAAGCTATAAAATAATAAGACTTGGAAATGACTAGAAAATCTAGCGCTGTCGACCGACTCTGGGTAATCATGCCTTTAGGTGATCTGGCAAGAAGACGAGTGCATTTTGACCTCGACTCAGAGAAGACAATTACCTCTCCTCCAAATGTTCTGTTCCCAAGGGAGGACATGTTTCTCAATAAGCATCATTTGCCACCATCTTCTGATTGCACACAGAGCCCTCTTCTCATCACGTTCTTCCTCTTGTTAACGCAAGCTATCATCTCAGATACCGATGCTGACAAGAGCTACTCCAACATCAAACAGGGCCCCCTTCCTCCAAAAGGATGTTGATCCAAAATAGACTCCGGTTTGATTCAATCAAAGTTCAAGTCAAACTTCAAATCGGCCATAATCCAACCAAATCAAGTTCAAGCTCGAATAAACTCAAGGTCTAGATCAAATGCAACTTATGTCTTACTAAGTTCAACTCAAATTGAATTTCGATCGAAGTTTAATTCAGCTCAATTAAAGTTTGACTCGAACACTAATTCAAATCTAACCTAGTCAAACACCAAGCAAGCCCAATCTCAAGATCAAGTTTTGATCATACCAACATCAACTCTAATTTTAGCATAACCAATCAGAGTTACACTCGGACTGGGAGAAGCCTTACAGCCAAATTGGAGGACAATTAAGGAGGCTGACCCTAGCAAGGGAGAGTCCTAACGGGGTTAGGACTATATCTCTTACAAGCACTAGGAAGGGGAGAGTCCACCCCTTGCTAAACCAGCTGATCCCACCATCTGATTAATCATCGACCTCGTGGTCATTACCCAAATAACAAAAAAAAAAAAACAAATAAATGCATGAGTAGAAAAAGGGGAGAGGGAAGCATAGCCGAAATGGCTTGATGTACCTCTATTGTCGCTCATCCTTCAAATCCATCAGCAAGCATCGATGGGATTATTCTGGAGACAGTGAACTACGAACACAGGACTCAATCAACTGCTGCCAATGTAAAGATAAACTTCGCCATCAGTGACCATACTTACTACAAAAACATGTTCTACTCCTATACAACAAAATTGAAGCTATATAGTCAAGGAAAATTCATGTACTCACATCATAATATGATTAAGGATGGAAGGTACTGCTGGTTATAAATGAAGCTAGGACGCAGCTGATGCCTGCTTCTGTAATGAAATTTGCAACAAGGTCAGGAGCATAAACATCAAAACATTAGGCAAAACTTATCACAATAGAAATAGAATACTCCTGATGAACATATAAAAAAAGAAGAGCAATATTGCATCATGACACTTCACATGCTTCAACGTAGATTAAATACTGTATTTTTAAGGAATTTCTCTTGTTGTCTCATCAGTTTGTAGTTGATGAAAAGCTAACAAGATGACAGCATAAAACCAATGAGAAAAGTTAAAATGATTTGATCTAATCAAAAGCTCCATAAATTTTAGAATAGATGGACGGTGAGTTGCACTCCATTGCAGCCGAGCATAAAATGTTACCATTAGCAATGCACTAAATTTTGCCAAGTTCCAAACCAAGGTAACATGCAAGTTCCTTCATGCAATTTAATTTATAAAGAGATTTATCTAATTTACAGTAGACGGGTCTCGAGACAATGGTAAGGTTGCTCGTTTGAGACCTACTAGACCAAGATTTGAGTCACAAAAACCATCTTTTTAAATATTTAAAGGTAAGATTATGTACAATGACCTCCCCAGACCCGTGCGACTGCTCTTTCTCTTTTATTTATATAATTTACAATAGAAATTGATAATGATACATGTCCAGTTCAATTTGAATCCTAAATTTAAAGGATCTACAACCATCTCTATCTCTTTATAAGGACCACATGTCAACATTATAGGCATTTGTTAGAATAAGGTCAAGGGTCACAGAATTGGTATTATCATCTCTCAACAAGAACAGATAGATACTGAATGAAGATTTTAAACAATGCAAAGTAATATTCAATCAATGGTCACTTAGAACCCTAGCGCTCCTGTCAAATGTGCTTCGTTGCTCCTATGGTTACAGACATCTTACCAGGAAAGAAGAGACAGCTCGACCTGTTAGATAAATTACATTCATGTCAAAGTCAATCAGATCATGACCCCGCTTGCTGTCCTGATACCCCATGCCCTATTAACCGTACTACGCAAACGACCGATACGGCTAGAAAGAGTACCTTAGCCAGTGAAGGGTTTGGGTTTCCATAAGACATCCACAACCTTGCTTCGAGCTTCACGGTCATGTCCTTCTCTTGGTGCGTCAAACGTTCCAGGTGCGGTAACCCCTTCCAACATCGGCGAGCACAACCTGACATTAGAAGCTGCAATCCGAAACACGGAGAACGAGATATAGATCGATCTTAGAAGCCTAAAAGTATAATCGCTTCGATCCAAAAATGGAAACAAGGAGAAGAAAACAAGAAGGAAACAGAGGTACCGCCAAACCATGAGGAATCTCCCTCAGGACTTGGCATCGGGAGATTGTCCAACGCCCCAGTCGTCGCCATGCCGGGGCAACAGGAGCGGTCGATCAGCGAAGGCCAACGCCTCCGTGATCTGAGTTCTTGGATCGGAAGTGACGGCTTCTTGTTTCAGAGAGGATTCGGGAGTCTAGGGTTCAGAATTGGCAAGGGGAAACGGAAAAGAAGAGAAGGCAGAGGAAGAACCGTGTGATGTGCAGCGCTCGACAGGCCGCTTTATATAGCCTTCCCAAATCTTCTGCCTTTTAGGCGGTTCTTTTAAGTAAACCACCTAAAAATATGAACTTCCCGGATTGCACTTCAGCTTCGGCTTTTAGTCTCTGATTCGCCAGGCAATATAGATCCGACGTGGCGGCCTAGGCCCGGGTCGAGTAGCCCATGAAAAACCCATGGGCTTTGCAAGCCCAACCAGTGACGATGAGGTGATGGCTGTCCTAACAACTTAAGTCACGGCCCACATTCTTTTTCTATATGTTCTTGGGGTGAATTCTAAGAAAAAAAAAAAAAATCTTTTTTTGGATTTTTTTTGGAAAGATATCCTATTTTTTAGAATTTTCTAAAGTATATTTTTTTTATCTAAAATATGAAATATTCTTTTTTCTCCTTTGTCCTATGGACCGCCTATAGGGTTTACACTATGTTACATTATTTTCAATAATATCATAAAAACATTATAACCAAGTATAAAAATATTGTAGCATAGTATTATATATATATATATATATAATAAAATAAAAAAACTCTGTTACATTGATTTTAAACTACGTTATAGTGTCTTCGATAAAATTATAATGTTTTTGTATAAATTTTTATTCTATGTTATATTATTTTCAATAAAATCAAACAAATGCCGTAACATAGTGTTTATTTTGCATTGCTGAAGGAACAGTATTTTTATTATTTTATAATATGTTTATATTATAAAGTTACAATGTCTGTTTACTATGTTATAGCGTTTTTTTTGGTATTATTGAAAATACTTTAACGTAATGTAAAAGCATAGTAGCTAGACACGTTCATCATACGGACCGATCCATAGAATAATAATAATAATAAATTATGAGCGAATTTCTAAACAAAGTTTTAACTTTAAATTTTTTTTTTACATAGCACTCCTACTTTAATAAAATTTGAAATAATATTTTTTTAAATCATTATTCTATCCCTTCATCAGTCGAACCATTTCTGTTCTGCCTCCGCCTAGCCTAGCCCGGCCACTACCTCCATCATCACCCTTGTCAAAGCCCAATAGCATGTGATGATAATGATCGTCCAAAACCAATAGGAGGCGGCCTCACGTGCGATAGAGGAAGAGATGAGCGATGAAAGAAGTGATAAAATAATCTTTTCATAATTTTTTAAAATAGAGGTGCTTTGTGAAAAAATTAAAAAAATACATAATTTTTTTTAGAATTCATCTCATAAGTATTTCAAGTAATATATAAAAAAAAAGAAGAAGAATTCAAGTGAGTAACACTTATTAAGGATAATTCAAAAACAAAACTATTTTAGGGTACAAAAGTGGAAGTCAGTGGTATGGTAAATATTCCCAATATATTAAAATTATCAATATGGTAAAGACCAAATTCTTTCGAATCAAATCTCATCAATAAATTTCCCTTTTATCTCATGGTCAGAATTATTAAGTAGGTTTCTTCGAATAAAATCTAAGTTATTTAATATCTTACTTTCATTTTAAACATTTATTAACAAAGGGCCTTGTTAATTGCGTTGTTCAAAATATTCATGAGAATATTCTCTCTCTAAGATAGGGTACAAAACATTCTTAATTCCATATAAAAGGATATTAAAATTGAGAATATAAATTCATAAAAAGTTAATCTCGGGACTAACTCGAACATCAGATGAATCGATTTGTGAAGTTTCTCCCGACTTCGATCTTTGTGTAAATAACATGATATTTCTATCTTAGGAGAAAATGCTTTTCACCTCGAACGATGTATAAGGATCAAGACTACGTCAAATTAGTAAGGATATTCAATGATATTTTTCTCCAATAACATACATATGTTTTTTTTTTTTTTTGTGAAGAATTGGTCAATTAAAAAATGTCTTGACGAAGAAAAATAAGAGGTGAGCACTATACATTTGACACTGAAATTTCACATTCTTATCATTTAATTTTCATGACTTTTATCATAATTTTGCCTAAATTTGATGAATGAATAACATTTTATTGAGGCGTAGCATCTCTCCTAAGAAAGAGATGAGCATTATGTATTGACACTGAAATTAAATATTTTTTAGCATTTAATTTTCATGACTTTTATCACAATTTTACCTATATTTTTCATTGTAAGGATTCATATGCCCTGACACAAAAGCCTAAGTTTTTATTAGGCTAAATCCTTCTCTAGCATCTCTCCTTGGAAAGAGATGAAGATTTTGATTTCCTTCTTTATAAGCTGCAATGTCTTTTCACTGTTATGATGGATGATGACATTTGGTGAGCTTTTATGTGCGTGAATGTGATCATGATGTCCCTTAGAAAAAAGCTATCCAATAATTGATGTCCTTTCAGAACCCAAAGAGTCATATTGTTGCTTTGGGCAATAATACAAACAATTCAAATGCTTCATTTAATACAAACATGCTTTAAACAAATCTGCAAAGCCTTCATCCCTTTTCTGTGGTGTCTCACTTCCCCTATTCTAATGAGAGCATCCAATCATTTGTCTATTCCCCATCATCTGATACTTGTCATCTTTAATTCACATCACCAACTTTCCATTTGCCAAAAAAGCCTTCTTTTGGTGCCATGGCAACATTCTGACTCCACCCTTCTTCACTACCCAACATGAGAATCCAATCACCAAGAAAAGGCTCACCATTAGAAGTCAGAAAACTTTGCATCTGCAGTCCTTTAGATAACAAGACTCCAAATGATCCTTGTCGCAGACTTTGAATCACTTTGAATCAATGATGTGCTACCAAACTGAGAGTTACAAACTGGAAGATGAACATGGCCTCTCTAGGATGTACTTCCCTTCAGTATGTTACTAGATTAATTTAAGAACCTTATCTAGTTCTTAGAAATAAAATATATTTTAGGTGTTCTAGCACAAGCTTATCAACAATTATAAGATGAATCCATCCAAGCCTTCACTATCTTCCCTCTTCTTCTATATTGAATATGAACCTGTGAATCAATCTGTTTTAGCTGCCTACAAATTATGTTTAATGCTGCTAAACAAAAGACTGTTTTGTATGATGATGATGATGATGATGATGATGAGCATAATACTGCAAACAACTGAGGCAGGTTTACATGAGAACAACACTTTCTGACTTGTGATAAGGGTGAGAGGGGTGCATTTGATTATTGCAAACCTGTCATTTGTGCTCCCTTGACTTGATAGAAAATGATATGGTGTGCCTCATTGTTGGTGTAATCTTTTATTACAAGAGTTCATAGATCTCAAAGCAACACTTATCTTCTCACTCGATCGGATCGCGTCTGTAATGAGATGGCCGTCCTCTTGTATACAGCTAGCTAGATTGAGATTAGAATATGATGCAAAGGATTAATTCTTGATTTGGATTACTTACTAGTTTATAATGTTCTCCTTGAGATAGCAAGAAGAGAGTGTTGATAGCTGTAATGATACTATTTTTTAGGTTCAAGTGATATTATTTTTCCCATCTTATTCCATCACCAGCTGAAGAAAATATTTCATAAGGTCGATACATACAGACAAGACTTCTCTGACGTGAGTGTTTGTAGTGCATGGATCCCCACGTAGAAGAGAGAGAGAGAGAGAGAGAGAGAGAGAGAGGTGCTGTTGTTGGCCATCATCTTTATCCTCGAACATGACCTGAGGAACACCAAACCAAACCCTAATCTACTTTTCCTAAAAATATAAAATAAATAAATAAAGTGTTCCAAGTGCTTTTGTTAGACTTTGATTTTGGAACTTCTTTTTTTTATGTTCTTTATTTGTTGACTTTTTGTTACAAGAAGGAAAATAGAAAACAATGTCGAACTTTCCAACGTGGAAATATTGACCTTTTTTTGTTGGATATAATTCTCATACATATTTGTTCATATTGTCGTTAATTATCATCATTATAGACTAAAAGAGCAAAAGAAAAGAAAATGCCACCGGTGTCAGCATGGTTGATAACTCCAAAGAGATTCTCCATTACCAGATTTGTTCTCTTGCGTTCTCTCTCTCTCTCTCTCTCTCTCTCTCTCTCTCTCTCTCTCTCTCTCTGCTTCTTTATGTTCTTGAGGGAAGGCCCACCTCGTTACGATCAACCTTCCCTTTTCCCAGCTATATTTATGGCCGAAACGTAGTTCCACCTTCTTCCAGCCTCTTGTCTTGATCCGAAAGAGAGAGAGAGCTGACAGTCAAGCTTGCTTCTTGTTCGATCTTGATGACAGCAATCTGTCATTTGTTGTGGGCTATTGTTTTCATTCAAGCCTTCTGCTTCAACAGCTAGTTGAGGGCGTTATGCTTGTCTTGTCGTTGAAGCCTCGTGGAATATGGGGGGACAGTAATCCTGCAAACAGAGAGCTTTCGGTCTCTAGAATAACGTCCGCGGCTTGCTTGCCTTCGCTTTCAGGATTCTTGTGGATCAAGAATGAGTGAATGAGTTGTTCCGGTGATCAAAGATCTAATCTTTCTCGGGAATTCCAGTCGTTCTTGTAGTGGTCTGCGATGAATCTCCAGACGAATGATCTCCATGACCTCTGTTTTGGATCATTGGGCAATGCTCCGTTTGAGGCTCTCGACCTTTCTTACAAGGCGCCCGCTTTCTTGGGGTGTTGTTTTCCTGTGGCAAGGAATCCCTTCTCTTCTCATACACCGAGGCGAGGTTTCATGCCGCCTGATCTGCCCACTCCTGGTTCGAGCTGTGTTGGATCGTCTCCTGCCGCCTTCTATGCTGCTGAGCAAATGATGGGCTTGCCTCTGCTCGACTACCGATCCGTCTCTAAACCGACAAGGACTTCCTCGGAAGCTTGGTCGTCGAACAAGCCCGCAGCGTCAGCGTCATTCTTCGAGCAAGACGGTATTAGTTGTCGGTCAAGGGATGATGCTTTGGACTCTGTCTTGAATCTTCGGATGCTGCAAAGCAGAGTTCCAAGCTCCAGAGATGATTTCAGTAATTTTCTACGTGAAGATCCCCAGCCTCATCCGGGGAGCAGACAGGCAGGTTGGAGTGCCGCCAGTCCACCTCTTGTCATTCATGATCCCTCTGTACGTATCTCTGCCTCTTCTTTTCTGTTCTGTCCTCCTCTTCGTGCTTGTTTGGTATTGGTTTCCGCAGCGCACGTAACCCTGCTTGTTTAATTGTCGGTTCTCCCTCTAAGGTCGGATGCGGTCCATCAAGCTCCTCGACGGAAAAGCAGAACTCTCAGCTTCAGACAGAGAAGCAACTGCCCAAGGCTTTGTCGACTGCTCCCGGCACGGCTCTCTCCAACAAAACGCGAATAAGGTGGACGCAGGATCTCCATGAGCGGTTTGTGGAGTGTGCGAATCGGCTCGGAGGAGCCGAGAGTAAGTAGCTTGATCTGATTACCTGTTCTACAAGGTAGAATTTGGTTTAGACTTCTCCTCGGATCCTAAACCATCATCATTCGCGTGTGTTCTTGTGGGTTCGCTTGCAGAAGCAACTCCAAAGGGGATTCTGAAGTTGATGAATTCAGCTGGGTTAACCATATACCATGTCAAGAGCCATTTGCAGGTAATCCTAAACTTGAGCAGGGAATAGTTTGATGCATCATAGTCTGCAGTTTCAAGCTGAGATGGTTTGTCTTGCAGAAATATAGGATTGCCAAGCACATGCCAGAACGAGCAGAAGGTAAAACTCTTCTTCTGTAAGAATCTTTAGCCTAAACCATAAGCTGTCGTTCGAACTTCTATGAAGCAAATTAAGATTTACATTAGCAAATGAATAAAACGAGAGATGTTGAAGATGGAAACATGGCCTGCAAATGTTTTGTTTGGCATGCAGAACAAAATCTTTTCCTGCTTGAGACTCATCTGTCTTTCATGTGAACTTTCAGTCTTAAGCTTCTGTGCTTTTCATGTCTCATAAAATATAGCAATGCATCGGACCAAGTTTGCATCAAAAATCACACAAACGAGTTTCTTGGATTGCTAAATATCTAAATTGTTGATACTGAATGAAAGCTTAAAAGCAAAGTGAAAAATAGCCTACAATTAAGTAGATAGATAGGTGCTGTTCCTGTTGAGGTATGAGGAGTATCAGAAATTTCTAATCATGGAATGGCTGGCAACAGCATGAATGCTGCCGTAGATTGATTTCCTGAAGAAAATATAGTTTGCCCATATTATGCATGCTCTTAAAGATGTTCATATTCTTCTCTCTAAATGCTGCAGGCAAGTTTGAAAGAAGAGCGGCTGCCAATGTTGCAGAACTCGATCCGAAAATGTAATTTCTGATAGATATCTTATGCACAAAAAGAATCGATTGGCTGCAGTTGCATCTTTCACTAATCAGAGGCTACCATTCTGTTGCAGTGGCATGCAGTTTACAGAAGCATTGAGGCTTCAACTAGATGTCCAAGTGCGTCTTCACGAGCAGCTGGAGGTGCGATGCTCTTCCTGCTTATGATTCTGATACGCGTTCTCATGTTGAATCATCACAAGTTGTTGTGTCTTGTCTCATTTTTGTTGAGTAGATTCAAAAGAACCTGCAGTTGAGAATAGAGGCACAGAGTAGGAAGCTGCAGCAGATGCTTGAAGAGCAAGCCAAAAGCAATACAAGTCATGTGCAGACTGAAAACATGGATGTCTCGTCTGCAGGAGATAGTCCTGCAGAAAGTTTCGACGATGCTCAACTGTTACACCAAGTTTCCATCGAAGATTAGTTAGCTTTAAGATGCAGCACACAGTTCCATTTCAAGTGTGGACAGGCTCGCCAGCTTTGAACATTCCTCAAGTCAAGTCTCCTAACACGTACTAAAGATGAAATTTTTGTCCGATAAATTCTTGTTGAATGGATGCTTGGTGTAATATGATCAATTTCTTCCAACACTCAAAGTGTGTTCACTTAGCTTTTCCACTGTTTTGGTACAAAAAAGGGATCCAAGACTTGGAATTCCATATGATCACACTGTTTGAATTAAGGATAGATGAATCTTTCTTACATATAGAAGAATGATGCTGATAGTGTTCTAAGGTCCTTTAGCTGGTTTTCATGTAACTTTTGACCATAATAAAAGGCTCTTATTTTGTTCTCGCAAAGAATTTTCGCTTTTCCTATCCATTCCAACAAATATTAAAGATCAAAGGTTTTGTTTTTTTTACATCTATGATGAGCACTTGTAATGTCATGACCTAAGTAAGTTGGCCTAGTAAAGTTGTATTATGGATGGTGGCACTTGATAAACTACCTATCCGAAACAGCATAGTGTGTAGGGTAGTCCATTAGTACCTCAAATTGAGTGGCTTTAGGTATCTCTCAACAACATTGCTGTTTGTTCTCTCCTAATGCCAATTTGCTGCAGCTGACTTACAATAGTCAACAAGAAATGACTTGGATTAGAAATGAACCAGAGATTATTTATTCAGAGCACCTAATTCCCAAAAGAAAAACAGTAAGCCTGACACTGAAATGCTCAGGTTTGTATTCAAAATCTGGGATGGAAATGTTTGGTAGCAAGCTTACAAGACAGTTTAAGAAAAATTTCCGGAGCTAGGCCTTCAATGTTGCATGAAACACAAGACTGCTTCAGTGCTCCAGGGTGCTTAAGCAATACATTATGCTTTGTTGACGCGAATCTTCTGCCCTTCCAACATCTGAAAAGACAAAAGTATTAGAGAAAAAAGAAAAAATTCCAGCCACATACGATGGTTGTTCTTGAGTCAATTACATGTCATTCAAAATGTGTAGCATTAGGAGGAAAGATATGGTTCAAGCAAAATCTCACACTAAGAATCTACTTAAGTATATCTCTTCAAAAGCAAAGGGCATGTGTTGAATGATAGGTTGTGCCAGGGAGAAGCTTGTTATAAGCTACATACTAATGAAGAACCGAATATGAGATTATTAGGGTTTCCTATAGAAGTGGTTCCAAGTGAACTCTACATTGCCGAGAAGAATCAGCTGGGTAAATTAAAGATTAACCCACACTTCAGCTGCCCAACTAATACATTAGTGATAAAATCATATCAGCAAGATGGAAAGAAAATAATGTTCTGAGACTTCTAAATGTTGCAAACAGAAACACATAAGCAGAAAGGAATTGGAATCACACATAACACCTAAATGAACAAGTGTCCTCTCATAAGAGAATAGAAGCTTCAAATGCTACTAAACTATGGATTGAAATTTGATTCCTTTTAAAGCTATTGAAATAGTGCAATGGTTTTGCTAGTTGGTTACAGTTGATACAGAATGAACAAGACTTACTATAAGTGGTTCTTTTCTCAAAATGTAGCACAACTAATATTAAGAACAAGATGTAGCACAACTTACTGCATTGTTGAATGATGCAATAGCAGCCTCCACTTCCTCATCAGAAGAAAATGATACAAAGCCAAAGCCACTGGACTTCGAAGTTCCTGGAACTCGGGACACTTTTGCACCAAGAACCTTTCCCTTTTCAGAGAAGAACTTGCTGAGTACATCAGTGGTAACTGTCTTCGCAAGATTGCCTATGTAAACCTTGTGTGGACTGTCAACAAACGTCGATTCTTCAGCTTGGAGAAGGGATAAATCAATGGTTTGAAAAGGTTTCTCTGTCACATTTACTTTGATTTTCCGACCTCCAACTTCCTGACACCAGGTTGCATTTAATGTTTGAGCTCAAACATGTCCATATAGCAAATGAAAGTAAACCAAATGCCCTAAATATCAAGTAAAAGTGTCCCATATCTGATGGTCCATAAAGTGGGACAAACAAACGAACCTCACAAACTTACAGTGTCATTAAGCTTTTCAATAGCTGCATTTGCATCCTCTACAGAGTTCATTGTCACAAATGCAAAACGCCGGCTCCTTCCAGAATATTTATCATACATAACCTGAAAGAGAAAACACATGACATATTAAATTCTCCTAGAATATGATCAGGCATACATAACATGGTTTTAGAGAAAGCAAGGAACCGAACCTTCTACCCATGATCAACTTGCAGATTAATGTCAGTTATTACAGTGATGATATTATGAGCATGCTGAAAGAATTTGCAGACCATTGCTTATGAAACATTTGAGGCAGCTTTCATTCGTGGCAGAGAGTGTTTATTAAAGCTCTAGTTCGAGCTCTCCAATTTGCAACTAGGTAGGGTGAAAGCAGCGGTTTCGCTACCAAACACAGCTCTTATTAATTTTTTTTACATAGTACAAGACAGATGAATTCCAAATTAAACTCGGTATATCACGAAGCTGTAGAGCTAAAATAGGAAGAAAGAAATCCAGAGAAGTAAAAACTCTCATTGTAGAATGTGGCAGACAATCAACTTCAAACATCCAAGCAGAGAATTCAAAGTATCATTACGTCTGTTAAAAGTTTAAATATACGAAAACAAATCAACAACACAGTACACCCAATAATTGTTGCCAAATCCCCTCCAAGATAGAAGCTTTCTGAACTACGACCAATTGAAGTTCTCAAGTTCTAAGGGGAAACAATCACAAAAAAGAAGGAAAAAGTGGGTCATAATACCTCGGCCTTCTCCACAGATCCATGTTCCGCAAACATCTTGGTCAACTCCTCATTGTCCACGGTCCTTGGGATGTTCCCCACGTAGAGCCTCCGCGCGACTTCCGGCTCAGCCGTTGCGGTGGAATCCACGGCCAAGATGGAAAAAGCTCTCCTCCTGCGGACAGAGCAAGAAGCAGAAGAGGACAAAGAGAAGGAGGACAATGATCGGTAGTTCGCAGGAGAAGCTCCGGCAACCAGCCAGGCGGATACTTTGGGGATTCCGCTGCATTCCCTGGGGTTATGGTAGAGATTGGGAGACAAGAACGACGAGATCGCCGCCATTCCTTCCAGAGAACGAAGAAACAAGGAAATTGAGGTGTAGGGTTTATAGCAAAGAGCGAGTTAGGGTTTTTGGGGCGGGCGAAGGAAGAGGGGCGAAGCAGGGAAAGAGATGAGGAGCGTTATCTGCTTTAAACGGTGACAACGGTGGGAGAAAGGGGTGATGGCGACTGCGTTCACATGTTCCTGAGGCACATCGTAATGCCACAACATTGTTTCGGCCCATCAAAGAGGAAGGCCCATGTCACTTATTACAGCCCAAGTCAAACCAATGTCAACGAGCAGCACAAGCCACCATGCCTCCAAAGTCAAATCTTATATTCTTTCTCGTTTGCACTTTCATCAGAATTAAGTTATCACTCATCCATTAAATGAGGCAAAAACAACTTCACTTGCATTATATCCAATCATCATTACATGTCTTTATGAAAACACTGACAAACTCGGAATTTTGCTAGAATGGATCGACGCAAAGCAGTTGACTTACAATTCTACAACCACATTTAGATGTCAAAGCTGAAAGCTGCAAACTGCAACGCTACATTTACAGTCTGAGAGCTCCTTTATTACTTCGGTTCTACACTTCAATCTGTAATAGTTGTTACCTGGTGATGTTTCTTCAATGCAGAGGACCTGTTCTTTTATGTACAGAGATGAGAAGAACATGAAGGCTAAGGTCAGACCCAGTTCCTGGTAATTGAGAAGTTGTGGAATCTGAAGGACACATCTCCGGCAGTATCCCTAGTGAGACTGCCCTCGGCACCACCTCTGTAGACCAAATCCTGCAGCACTTTATCCACTGGGGATGGCGGCACAAGAGACGGTGTTGGTGACAGCTCAAATGGCAGCGACGACGGTATCGTTGCCTCTGATCTCTCGGCCATGCTCGTCGGACTGGAAGGAGGCGTCTCCCACATGAGCAGGTGGAGTAAAATGGGCTTCAGCGCGTGTCGGTGCAGTGAGAGCTTCTGGCTGAGGGAGACCGTGTCGAAGCACCTGATGGCTCCTGATGTGGACACCATCCATGGAAGGACCTTCTCGTCCCCGACCCTTGAGATCACTAGTCGCTTTGAAGCTTCCGAAGCTTCTTTGAAGAGTTCTTTGAGTCCCGATCGAGCTGCAGCAACTCCTGAGTTGTTATCATCCGTTACGGACGATATGTAGATAAAACCCTGTTAAAAAAACTATCGTCTTTCAGAACATATTTAGGATCTTGAAGCTACGACATGTTTGAAGGCATGAGAAAACATTTACTGAAGGAAATGGCAGTAGCATTTCGAAGACTTAGGGTCCATAAATTCTGTCTAGATTCAAACAATTCTAGCGAAAGGGATGAATGATTTTAGGAAAGTTAAGGAATGAGCAACCAACAAAACAAATCCAACAATTGAATTTGTTGAAAGGTGTTAAAGAAAACCTCTTCGGTGCGACTAATCGCAAAGCCAAGCTTCGTATCGCCTTCCTGTAGCATAATTTCCAATGGCATCTCCCCTGCTATTGGGGTGTACCAAAGCCTAACAGCTCTTACCACCCCAATGTCCACTCCATGGTAATCCTCAAATCCATAGAGGCTGACATTTGCCAAGTTTGAGAGGTCAGCCAGTGATCCCATGTTTACCGTAGATGAAGCCGTCTCTCCTGAGATCTGTCACGACAAAATTAGAATTACTTTCAATTTACAAACAGAAGAGCTCAAAGAAGACTGGTGAAGAGAACAACATTGGGTGATATCTGGAGCTTGTTCTCAGATTACCTTAGTAAGCAGGGCCTCAGTTTGGAGGCTGCTGAAGGCAATGGGGACCCCTGATGCCTGTGAGGAGTTGAACCAAGCATTGGCTCGGGATAAGGTGTCCTCGAGAGAGCTATAGCGGGTGCCTGAAGGATCTGATGCCTTGGGAAGGATGAGCATGGAAAGAAAACAGCTCGAGTTCGAGGTGCGCAACGACTCCTTCATCTTCTTCTCCCATGGATACGAGACATAACCATCCTGGACTTGTGTGTTGCTCAGCACACACACCACCCTGGAGCTCCTTGACCCTTTTCAGAAGCGGTCAGTACAAAAACCATTAGATTGAGAAAGATGAAACCCGATCTGGCAGCATCCTTTGCCAGCTCTTTCAAATAGCCATGTCAAAATAAGCTATTAACTTAATGTTAACTTCTTAATGGCACTAATTTAACATTAATCCCAGTGAAGCGAAGCTATAATGCATCTTCTTCGAAGCAATCTACAGATACAGCAGGGATCTTAACTGCCGATAAGAACTTAAGCATCTACTCATGTGGATTGATTCCACACAAATCCTAGAAATATTTATTGCGACCACATTATGTTTTGTGTACGTGGAAGATGCACAATGTTTATTCTAACACTTTGGGGACTGGATCTAGAATCTGAATTACCCAGGGCAACATTTCTTGCAATCACCAAGAAGTGGCATGCGAGTGGTTCTCTAGAATACCGTCCATGACCCATTGCTTTCTTCAAAACAAATCTTATTCAAAAATCATCCCTGTGGATGTGCCCTAGAAGCCAAATTTTATTTGACATTAGACTAACAACAGTACATGTGGAGAACTGGAAATAAAAAGAATCAGACAAAATTTTCTCTGTTGAATAGAATCTAGTACAGTCTATGGAGTATCTGCTTCTGTAAAGGCCAAACGACATATATAAACAAAGAAGGTGATAAACCTTCATTTCACCCTTCAAGTTCACATAAGCATATTTACAGAGCAAAATATTGGTTCCATGCGTCGTGACAAATTTCACGAGGTCTCAATACATAAATTTAGTGTCCCACAAGCTTATTACGAAATAATTACATTATTCTTACAAAGGGATCCCGACCCAATTCCTTTGGATTTAAAAAGAAAACTCCAAAAATCAGATAGATATTCACTAGATACCTCAAGTCTGTATGAAAACTACATAAACATTCTCAGCCAAGAAACCTAATCATTGACCAATGTAAGTACAAGAAATATCTCGATAACAGGTTTGTAAAATTTTACCGACCTACTGAAACAACACAAAAGAAGAACTTTCATCTTCAATTTTTTCTAGCCATCAATTGAAAAATAGACCAATGAAATCAATATTCAACCACAATAGTTTTCCGTAATAGGCCAATGAAATCAATACTTAACCACAATAGGTTTGGCATACATCCTGAAATCCTCATACTTCTCTATACACAGAAACAGATCTTAAACTTCAAATCGCAAGTTGTGGACTCAACCCTGAAACATTCTATCTATACAAACAAATAAAACCTAAAAGGTTCAGAATTAACAATTATATGTTACACAAGGAGAGCTCCTGCAAGAGAGACTTAGTATTTTGTATGCTAGTGATCTGCATCTATAATGTTATTCTAAACATTCTTTCCATAAGATCTGTTCTATAATTGAAGAAGAATGAATGGATTCTTGGAATTTGATTCCCGTTTAACACCAAAAGAAAACACAGTAAAAGAAGGTGAAACTATTGCTTATAGATTTAGCACCGCAGAACTTCATCTTTGCCTCTTGACAATTGCATTAATATATTGTTCGAAACTTTGGAGGGGCTTATGTGCAAATGAAAGAGGAAAGGAGGAGAATTACTTACTCTGCAAGGCGATGCAGTCGGACTCGGAACGGTCGGCCAGGGCGACGGCGTAATTAGGGTCGCGGATCGAGCGGAGCAGGTACTGCCGCCGCCCTGCCGGCGGGTGGGGCACGACGCAGGCGTGGAGCTCAAGGATGACGGCGCTAGGGTCGCCGCCGCCGCGGCGGGCCTTGAGGAGGACGGAGGTGTCGCCGCGCTTGAACGCGGTGTGGAGGTACTTCATGACACCGGCCCGCCCGCCCTTGAAAGGCGCCTGGACCGGAGGCGAGCCCCCGAAGGTGACCTCCTCCAGGATGTCCCCGGTCTGCAGCGCCGCCGTCTCCCCGCCGGCCCCGCTCCACTCCTCCGCCTTGCTGCCCCCCGCCACGCACTCGATCGCCACCACCGTCGCGCGTCCCCCGCCGTCGGATCGGTCCATTTTCATCGCGCCTCTACAACAAAGCTTCAATCTTTACGGCTCTTCCACCGCCAAAAATCGATCTTTTCTCGAAATCGATGATAAAGTATCCCTGTAAGAGCGAAATTCGAAGAAAGATTTGAATTTTTTTTTTTTTGCACTCACGTTCTTCCCGAAGTCCGAGAGAGAGAGAGGGGAGACAAAGATCGTCGCTCCCCTCCGGAAGCTTCAAAGAGAGACCCAATTCGCGTGACGAAAGAGAGAGAGATATTAACTTAAGAACCCCAAAAGTCCTGCAACCAAAAGGAAGACTTTGACTATGGAAAAGCCACCATTCGTTGTCTTCCGATGGGCAGATATTAGCGACAGCGACACTTCCACGCGATATAATTATCTTAGAGCAAATTTAAGAATTTTTTTTAATTTCTGATTAACACTTTTATTTTTAAATATTATCAGAAATTATTTTTATAAAATAATGATATTATCCTTATTCATGTCTTTGTCTAGCATTGTCACCCTTATCGAATCTATTGGTTTTCGTTGGATTCTCCCTTACACTTGTTATTATTGGACTTCATTTGTCTCATCGATCTCGTATTATCTCTATAATCATAACCTCTTTCACTTGTGCTTAACTAGAGACAAAAGTAAAATAATTTGTAAAATATTTTTAAAATTAAAATATATGTAAATATTTTTTTAAAACTAAGGAATTCTTTCAAAAAAATTCTTCCAATGATATATAAAAGAAAGACCGATGACTTTACATGTTGGAAACCACGAGAACCTCCGATCACGGCCGTCCATTCGCTGCTGCAAGTGGAATCAATCACAACATTTGTCGTTGCAAAGTCAGCATGAGACAACGGTACGTTCTTCCCTCCTCATTGGTGGACACCCTCAGACTCCGTAACATTATTGGATTCTGTGCTGCAATGACACGACTTTGGGAACGTGCCATGGGAGGAAACCTCGGATCATTTCTCTATTCCCTGCTTCATGCATTCTTGTCCTCGATGCAGGGGATCTACCACAAGATTCGGCAGATCTAGTTGGGGCAGTACATGGTATAGCAGTTCTTTAATCCCTGATCTGATCACCTTCTTTGTTGCTCTGCTGATGTTCGCGAACAGCCTTACTGCTAGTGTGGTTGCTTGTACGCTTCTTCCTCTGTTAATGACATAAGATTACTTCCAGTTTTGAGCTACTGATACATGATTAGAATATGTACTTGTCCTGCAACTCCCATTACATTTAACAGCTCTTGCAACTTCATTGGTAGTCGACACCAATGACACAGCTTCTTTCAGAATCAAGAGCTCGAGATGTGAATCATGTTCAGAGTCAAGGATTCAGAATGAGGTGATCCAAGCTTGCTAAAGATTATGATATTGGTGTAAGAATCAAGGATTCAAGAGGAGTTGAATCAGACCTGCTGATTCTGGCATGTTTTCTACAGTAACAAGTAGCTTTCAGAATCAAGAATTCAAGATGATGAACTGAATCAGGCCTGCTGTTGATTCTGATCTTTATTTTATATAACAGCAAACTGCTTTAAAATATATCAACCTCACATGTTTAAGAAATGGAGCTTAGCATGACATCAGGGATGTCCAATAAGAAATTCTGATGTTCTGATGTTTGTCAGTAGGTGCAATTTTTGTGGATCTCTCCATTCCATGGAACAAGAAGTTGTCTTCAACCTGGAAAACAGCTTCATGATCAGCTAGTGCCAGTCTTCAACCTGTGGCATAGATATTTGTATATCAACATCCAGGGAAAGAAAATATTGTTCATCTTGAAAAGATCAAGAAGCTATTTTCAACTTCTATTTCCAGCTCCAATTGATATGGCCAATGTGATGATTGTTATTAAACCAATACAAATATAAATAGTTGGACTGTGTTTGGTCATGTGGACATCTCAGCCCACAACAAAACATGGTTGGCTCGATTCAATGGAAATCCAAATTCTTCAGCCAGTTGAGGGTTGAGATGGTCGAGGATAGCTTGTGGTCATTGGCAAAGAGCTGTTGCAAAGCTATAGCCAACCAGTTCAAGCTAAATCAGCTTCAGAGTAGTCCTTAGGGTCTTGTGTTGCTTACCACTGAATCTGAGCACAGTTTGAGATTGGTCTGGACAATCAAAGCCCCAAAGCTTTCTGATACATGTGCACTAGGTGAGGAGAAGTAGCCAAGGAGACAACAGGATGAGGGCAATGCTGGGTTCATTGGAGAACATGTTTATAGTCGAGCACTATGTCAGGGATGATAGATGTGAGGGTGCTACTCAAAATGCTTGATCAGCCACATTTATTTCTCACCGTGATGTGAGCAGCGTAACAACACATAACATGCTCTAACTTCATGTGTTGTGATAGCACAAGGGTGTCAAATGGACTACACACAACCATTGACAGCCCTCAGGAGCTCAATTAGGAGATATGAGAGAGAGAGACGAGAAGAAAGTGCTTTGGCACGGTAGAAGTAATGGAGACTCTGGTTTTCGTCAGCCCATCACTCTCAATGAAGACTTACTTCAAGAAACAAAGATGGGAAGATACAACCCACAGGCTTAATTTATGGGCGGATAATTTTCTGTCCACTTTGTTCATTATGGATCATTGATTTAAACTGTTTTTGCAACAATTATCCTCACTTACAAACTTTTAGTTGTCTTCCAATAAATTACTCATTTTTAGGGATAAAAACTCTAAATTATTTACAAAGAACAAAAATATATTCAAAAGAAGGTCTGACACTCTCCTTAAAAAAACTTGGACCTACACAAACAAATTATTAAGATAGATTATATATCTAATAATATTTAGAATGATCATCAATATCATCTTTAGCATTTCATCCGGTGCAAAACAACTTTAAATCCCAAACAAATGATAATAATTTTATAAAAAAATATCAAATGATAATATATTTATCAAACTCTTATAAATCAATTTTAATTTTTTTACTTATGTGGGACTAATTTGAGATATTATAATTTCGATCAAACCTTAACATGATGAATATAGGACTTAACTCTAGTTGTTCAATAGTGAGTTTCTGACTCCGAGTAGTTTTTTCCTATAGACACGAACTAATTGATCTATCAATTTTGTTAAACCTAAATTATTAGTCAAAATACTTAAGATAAAATTGATAATATTATATTTATCATATCCAGACTAGTCTTAATCTTATCTATTTTCGATGTGAAATTAATCTAATGTTACACCTCTTCTATGAGATTTTTTCTATTTAACTTCTTAGTTTTGCATCCCATATGATCTTCAGAAACCTAATAAGCTTCATTAAATGTGATGCAAAATGAGCTACTTACAAACATAAATAGATAACTAAATTCCTATATATCATAAATGGACTTGCAAAATATATTACGACACAATTGTACCTCGAGTTGCAGCCCAGAACTTGACTTTAGATCTCTCTTTCCTTCTAGACATCCATCATTCTTCTAAGAAATTGATGTTGCGATCGCCATTTCTTGTCTTTGATTCGCAGCAGCATTGAAGCCGAGTCGCCATACTTTCGTGATCTCTCGATCGTGCAGCCCAGAGTACGTGTCACAGGCTGACTCGATCTACATACGGTGTTTCCTGACGGCCCACCCCCATAAGAAGCCCCCGTTGTCTACGTCTTCGCACCGTATACCTGTCCACCATACCATACCGCGCACGTACTGTAGCAGAGTCAGTACACTCGGGACCAAGCAAGGATCACTGCGCCCTCGGTTGATCAGGGCCGTCCATCTAGATGGACCCCTTAAAGTGGACGCTTTGATCTCGTGGAGACGACTGGGTGGCGATGGACAGCGTCATAAATGCTTACTGTACTTATACATGCCACTGGTAAAACTGGTGTCGAGAAGTATACCTCACAAGCTGGAGGAGATCCGGTGTTAGAAAACGCAGGCGGACGACTTACCCGCAGTGAAACTTGCCCGCACTGCTTTCCCGTATCGATGCGAGAGAGCGACGTGTCGAGGCCTCTGTTAAAGAAAAGCTGTCGGCTATCTCGCCCCCACCGCTTCTCTTCTCGTCCCCACCCCGCCTCATACGGTGGCGAGTACGCCCGCGCCGTATGTTTATACGTGTGCATGACGGCAGCCGTAGGTACACCGGTTCGGGGCCCGCGGTCCCGCCCTCGTCGCCGCCCCTTTCGGAACCGCCAGTCTCGATCTCCCACCTCTCCACTCCCGGCCACAGTATATGAACACGGAGAAGAAGAGCAGAGAACGGAACAGGGGAACAAGAAATAAAGAAAGTCCCGTAATCTCCTACGTACGCATCTTTCTGCACCCTCCTCGTTCTTCGTGCTCCTGTTCCCCGTTCCGTTGCCTTTCCCTGAAGTGCCGCGTGCCTGTGCTACACCTAATCCGCGGTGAGGTTACCGAGACAATTATATGCCAGCCATGTCTACTCAGAAGCAGCTTGTTGAATTTTCTAGTTTGGCAAAGAAACATCATCATTCCACATGAATCTTCAAATATGGGAAGCTCGTAGCTACTACGAGTCAATGCATCTCTTTGGAGATAAAGGCTTTAAGACAGTTTTCAAGTTGTATTTTGTGTTAATGTGAGCAGAATTTTGATCCAATAGCATAAAATTATCCTCACCTTTGATGAGATTCTTTTTTTGCTACGACTGAAGGTGACCGGACTCCCAACCCCCTTCTAATTTTTAAGTACGGTTATCATACGTTCGTTTCAGAGCGCGGCCGTTGAAACCGCCTCAAGAGAAAAAAACAAGAGAGAGATGATAAAGAAGGGACGAGAGAGGAAGAGCTCTTTGACCGCCATAGGTGAGCTCTAGATGACGCCGGTTGCCTCCTCTTAGCGCCTTCCCTTTCGTATTGTCCTCCCGGTTCGAGGCCTTCCGCGGTGGTTTCCCCCCATCCGACGTGTCCCCCAATCGCTCCCGAGAGCAGGGGTTTCGATCTGGCGGAACGGGTGAAGGAATCGAGAGGGATCGGTTCGATTTGTGGATTTCCGGTGGCATTCGGCGGGGGACTCGGCGAATTGGGCTGCGATCGGTTTGGTTTGGAGGGAGTCGATGGGACCAGCGCGGTGCTCCGGCGTCGGATCTGGGAATTCCGGGGCCTATACGACGGAAATTGCGGAATCCTTACGCTTCGAGGAGGAGATCCACAGCATTGTCCACCCCAGCTTGGACTCCTCCCCCGCGGCTGGCGGCTCCTTCACTGCGCTCCTCGGCCTCCCAGCCAACCAAGCCGTGGAGCTCCTCCACGAGACGGGCCCCAGTGAGGCCCCCGGCTCTGCCGCGGCCCCCTCCCCTACCGGTGAGCTGTGGCGGCTCCGCCTCGGCGAGCACGCCGCCGGCCCCCTCCACCTTCCGCTTGGCTGCTCTCCCACCTTCCCCTCCAACGCTGCCCTCGTGGAGCGCGCCGCGAGGTTCTCCGTCTTCGCCGCCGAGGATTCACCGGCGTTGAGCTCCGGCGGCGGCCCTTCGCCACGGCTCAAGGCGGAGCCCCTCGACTCCGATTCCCCCCCTCTCCTCCCTATCCCTACCGAGAAGACTCAGCGGCCGGCAAAAAGGAAGGAGTGCGAGAAGAGCAAGGTAAACCGGGAACCTCCCCTCTCCCAGTAAGGTAACCTCCTCTTGTAGCTGTGGGGATGATATAATTTCCTCCCTTGGGACGCAGGCGAAGGGACCCGCAAAGAAGAGCAAGAGCGCGGAGGAGACCACTGCCGCAGCAGCGAAGGAGACGGCGGCGGAGAACACCGATGGTGAGAAGCTCCCCTATGTTCACGTCCGTGCTCGCCGAGGCCAAGCCACCGATAGCCACAGCTTAGCTGAGAGAGTACTACTGCTTCATTTGTGGCCTAATGATCCATTAATTAATTCCTTTAGCTCATTTATTTATTTATTTATTTCTTTAATTTATTGTAGGCGCGGAGGGAAAAAATAAATGCAAGGATGAAGCTTCTCCAAGAATTAGTTCCCGGGTGCAGCAAGGTTGGTATTTTTCTCATTACTCCTTTTCTTAATTGACATTTAATTAGTAACAAGTATATATATATATATATATATATATATATATATATATATATATATATATATATATATATATTGTGCTAAACTTGCAATAAATATTGTGCGTTGATGGCTTACTATTTATGCTTAGTGGTCTTATGGAGAGGGGGATTCCCTGGAGCCAGGTAATTTGGATCTGGTTCGGTTGGCTTCCTTTTGTAAGCGACCTTGTGTGTCCTTCGGCTGGGGCCCTTTCTAACTAGGTGCCCTCCCTGTTCGGGTCTGGGTATATCCACTTGTGATCCGACCTGTTAGAGTCAATCAATGTGTCGAACTCGTTCGCTTACCTTATCCCACAGGTCGGATCTGGATTTTGATCCGATAGTCTTCTGAAGGCCCGTTAGTCTCTCGATGGGGTTAGATCGTGGGTAAAGAAGGCATGGGGCCGCGAACGAAGTGGGTCGGGCGTGTGCAATCCAGCGCAAAGTGCGGCTCAATGCTCTAGGTGCCTGTGAAGGAAAAGTGACGGAGACGGGGACACGATGTGATTTGGGCGCTTGAGTAGACTTTGGGTATGTTGCGGTTGACACACGTATATTAAACGATGCACATCATCACGCAGAAAGAGGGATCCACTCGATTACTTAAATGCTAGTACCTAGTGAGGAAACCAATTATTATTATTCTGCTAAGCAACTTTTGTGCAGACCCACGACAGGGATTGTTGTTAATTGTGTGATTGAACGACTTTTCTTTCCCAAATCAGAATCAAAAACCAAATTTTGGCTGAAACAAACGACTAAGCTGTTGGTCTTTTAGAACTCTCTCTCTCTCTCTCTCTTTTTCATTCGGAGACAGAAAAAAAGGACTTGAGAGTGAACTATCTAATCTGTCTGTCCGTGACGCAGATAACAGGTACGGCTTTGGTGCTGGATGAAATCATCAATCACGTACAGTCGCTTCAAAGGCAAGTTGAGGTACACTACTCGCTCCACCACAAGTGTTGTCGCTCGCACAGCTGTATCACTGGAATTCACCAAAAAGCCCCTCAGTTGTTATTATTAGCTTAAGATAAGATAAACGAGAGAAATAATGATGAGATCACCGATTTCTCCACTGTGGTTCGCAGTTCCTGTCGATGAGATTAGCGGCCGTGAACCCGAGGATCGACTTTGGCGGCCTCGACAGCTTTTTATCGGCGGAGGTAACTTCTCGTTCTCCGTTCTGCGCATCTTTTCTGAATCCCATGTGGAACGGCTAGAAATATTCTCTTGCGATTTTCCGTTCTCGAAGACTGGAAACGAGTTAGTGTGACGTGAAACGTGGTCGTTGATGGCAGTGTGGACCGCTGGCGACGGCTAATGGGAGGGGAGGAGTGGCCTTGGATCCTGCGCTGTGGTCGTCGCACCCGGTAACGGCGAACGGAGCACGTTGGCTGCCGCAGCCGCAAATCCGGCACGTCGATGTCTGGCCAACTCAGCAGTCTTCGACGGCGTGGACGAGGGATGGACCCGCCCATCCGCACGCCCTCCTCAACCCCGGGGCTTCGCTCGTCGGCTACGATCCCGCCAGCTCCGGTAATTCCTGCACAAATTTCCCGTTATTTCATCTTCTTATACTTAATTGGCACGTATTGAGAATGCACGTCTTGAATCATCCCGTGGGCTCCGAACTGAGTGTAGGAAGAACTTTTGGGAGGACAGAGATGAGATCCGTTGTCTTTTGGTTTCTGACTGCTGCTGTCCCAGTCGGGTGGCATTGTCGGGCCCAAAGCCATAAATGATTGCCTCAGGCAACGTGGGCTGCCTGTTGTTTAATCGGCCTGCCCCGGACCACACCTTTCTCAAATCTGGTCCCAATGGTCCCCTTGGCATGTAGATTTCCTCCCTCACCATGTACAACTGTCTGTCTTCTATTTCTGACGGTCTTGGGCCTTCAAGGAAAAAGTTGGTGTCATAACTCTCGTCTGTGCAGTGGCTGTCTTTCCCCTGTTCCAACCTCATAATTCACAATCAGTCCTGTACAAGCCTATTGACTATTTACTTCAGATCAAGTGGATAGCAGCATAGCCATTCTGTAGGTTCCATTTCGTGTCAAATTTTGCTTCTTGTGTTCTTCGCTATACTTCACCATCAAAGACTGTCTTTTCCCCTAGGTCTTGGATGTTCACACTTGGTTTTACTAAGCCCAGCTGGTACCAACCAAGCTCGGTGCCGAACAACTCATGTACCATTGTGTGTCGAAGCTAAGTCATTAATTGACGATCTTGATATTACTGTGACAGGCATCTGGGCCACCACTCTGGACGATTTTAAACTAAGCTAGTTGCTGTATTTTGACTTTGGGTTGGAATCTTATCCTGGATGTCGGGAACTTTTACTGTTTATTTTTGACTTTCTAACTCGACAATTGACACTAATCTTAAGATCTCGTCACAGATCTCGAGCGGCTCGACTTATCATGAGTTCAAGCATTTTTACTCAGCAAAATCCTTTTGATGTTCCTCGTTCATATGAAATGGATGGGAAGGCCTGGTTACAGAAGAATGCATTTATTATTATTTTTGTTTTAGTTGGATCATTTTGCAAATCATGTTCGCCTCATCTGGAAGTCAGTGGTGCATTACCTCATATATGAAAAGAGAAAATTTCCTTTTACACTTGTACATAAACAGATAAAAATACCTCATATGAGAGAGAGAGAGAGAGAGAGAGAGAGAGCGCTATGCTTGTTCAGTCTATTTAAGTAATAAGAAACCTGCATCAATGAGCATGTTTATTGTTATTTTAGACATTTATGCATATCTAGACATGCATCATAGATGAAACACTGAACTGCATCCTTCTTGGTTTTGCAGTGTTGCTGAACTCGAACCAGTTGAAGACGGAACTCTGAACAGCAAGTGATGGTGCTTTCATACTGGCATATAACACCAGTTTGTACAGAGCAGAATTAATATATTGTTACGATTAGTGGAGTGGAAGTTGAAAGAGCTTCGTTCACAATTTCATGTGACCAGCTCTCTGATAATTTATTGAAGAGTATATACTCTACTTTCTCGTACATTATGCTTATATAAATTTCAGCCTTATGATTGAAGCAGCTTTTTTATCTCTTCCATTCAAGTTGCATTTGATCAATTAGATGAGGCAGTCATAATCTTTGCAACGAAGCATAATTATAACATGTTGGACTAGCCAATGCTTCTATGCACCAAACATGGAGTGTTATGCATTAAAACAATGGATCTTATCACGGTGTATTAACAATCACCAAACCAAGCTCTGAACAATCAAGACGCATCTTACTGACTAATGATTTCAACGTTTGCTTTACTCCACATCTCTATATCTTATCAAGCTTTTTAGCCTTAACAACAGGGTTTTCTTTGGCGATTGCGTCCTGGTTCGCCCTCAGGTAATCGAACGAGCAAGCGTGCTTGTCCGAGTAGCGGTGCGCTGCGCAGAAAAGATTCCCGCATCGACAAGTGAAACCAGTCAAACCAACCCGTTTCTTGCAAGAGCTGCACCTGTTTGGCTCCTCCTTTGCCTTTGCTTCTCCAGAGCTCGAGCCTTGAGCAACAGTCAGTTAACTTATTTCCATGAATACTAATGGAGGTATTCATAATAAGGAAGAATCATTAAGTAATATGAATTAATCATTTTATGTCAGATAAGTATTAATGACAAAGTATATATATATATATATATGTAAGATGACAGATCAACATGTCATAAGAATAGTACAAATGTTGTTCAACTAATGCTGCTATACTTGAAGGAAAATTCTCGACTGTCAACATGCCATAAGAATCGTACAAATGTTTGTCCTCAAATAAAATGAATCATCAAGCCTCATCAGCATGAAATCTAATTGACTACCGATTGATTGAATATAGAATTTTTTTTTTTAGGATCTTAAGCCATCTTAGCTAGTTAAGATTTTTCAAACATATTTCTTATCACTTATCGTTTGCAAAAGAAAAAAAAGATTTCTTTCATTAATACTAAGGCTTAAGTCTTATTAATACTTTCGAATGACTAAAGATTAAATCTTATCCTCACCACTTAAATTTTTTTATTAAATCCCCATCACTTACGATTTATCAAAAACAATATATTTTTTTTTATTAACACTAAGGTAATTATTTGTCTCTAGCCTTTGCCACATAAAATTTCACCTCTATGCAAAAAGTAACTACTTCAAATATTCAATCATATAATAAATTAATTTAAATATGTTAATTTTCATATAGAATATGTTATGCAAAATACACATAAAAGAATATATCAAACATGATATATATCTATCATGAACTTTGTTGGTTTTGTCCAAGTTATATAACATCCTTATGTGTCCATCTAAAAAGAGTCAAATCTTCATAAAATCTCTTAAAGGATCTAGAGAAGTCAGGTCAAATAAAACGTTTAACTAGGAATTTCATAAGTAAATATTTTAACAAATATTTGATAGACAATATAAATTACTTTGTAAGCTTATTATAAATAAATACAAAACTAACTAAGTTTATAACCGATATATCAAAAATATCAATAAGAAATGATAAGGATCAATACCTTTCATGTCTTCCCTTCCTATAGCTTTTTTTTTTTTCCCCCTCCTACAATCAATTATGTTTCTTGGTGATTGAAAGGAGAGTCAAAGGGGATTTTATAAAAGATCCTACTTCTGCCAACGAGACATAATCTTAATTCTTTTCATGATAGGATAATAAATAATCATATTCTATATTTAACCCATATTCATATTTTGTGTGACTTAAATCAAATTAAAAATCATATAAATTAAGTTTTATAATTTTAACCAAATCAATATTTAATTCAAACATAGCCTCATCGAATATTTACGTATAATATTGGACTATAATTGCTAAAAATTTATTTCTTAAAATATACCCTACCTAATATATATATATATATATATATATATATATATATATATATATATTATTTTTAAACTTAACATGTAAATGATACCTAAATTCTAAATGAAATAAAATTAGGATTTTCCCCAATTACTTAAATCATAAGTAGTAACATTTTCTACGTCAATTTGGGTTGGCTTGAGCATGGTTTGATATGTACCACCCCTTGGCATAGCCTAAGGTCCAATGATTGTCTTAATGAGTTATTTTTTGATATATTTTATAATAAATTTTAGGTCATTACTTGAAAAATTAATTTAATTTAGTTTAGCCAATTATTTAAAATAAAATTGATTTTATAGTAGAATGATACAAATGTAATATTAATATTAATGTTATTTTACCGATCATATCATGTTATTTGTTCTTTAAGCATATATCCATTATTGACATATGTGGGGATGTCAATTATACTATCTATAAGGATTTGCCCCTAATTAGTTGGGGATGAAGATATTTTATATTACTTGCACAAATATAGGATGATGACGGATAGGATACTTTCTATCGTGTACTCGTACTGACTATTAATATGTGGGCTGAGATGTTAGACCTAAACGCTAGATGGGCTAGACTTTCGTTATTAAAATTAGGTTAGACGAACCAATTGATTGTGATTCAATTATAAACCATATAGTTTAATTAAAAATATCATCTCGTGTCCCACACGCTATGCATACTCAATCCCCAATCACAAGCACCACCATCATGGTTGTTTAACTTTGTCTCCAAACAACTACAAATGACAAATAATGAATGACAATAATGATTGCTTAGTATTATTTTGTTTCTCCTCCTTTTCCCATCACACACTCTCTTGTCCCTCTTTCCTTTTCCCATATTCCCCTTTCATCATAGTTGTTCTTGATCTTCCTCTATCTTCCTTTTGCCTCTCCACAATTTTGATTCTATTTGTATTTAAATATATTTACTTTTTAATATAATTTTTTATATTATTAATTAAGTATTATATAATTTTATTTTTTAAAAAATTAAATGAATTAAGTAAGAGAATACAAAGAACTCATGGGTTTCTGCCCTTAGTGGAGATTCCTCGTCTGTGCTCTCACCCCGTCTAAATGGGGAGTAGGGTGGGGATGGAAGATAAAGGATGATATGAGGATGAGGATAGGGAAGCATTTCTTGCCCCATTAACATAATTAGATACATTTCTATATTACTATATATATAATCATAAACTAGCTGATTATATATATAATCATTCTAGGACCCTATAATAAACTATCAAGCTCTTTACTAATTAAACTAGCTGATCTAATATATAATCATAAAATCTCGATTATGCTCCATATAAAAGGAGCAAAGGGTTGTCATGCATCGACTCCCCTATACCATTCACTAAGCATGATTTACTATAATAAATGATGCATGATTCATTATGATAATTGGATATGCATTAATTATCTAAATGATAAAATAAAATAATATTTGATAATATTTTTTTTCAAAGAAAGATGTATAACGATAGAACGATTCCATTTAGGGATTAACTACATTTTAGAATAAAATAAATAAAAAATATTTATATAACCAAGTAAATATGTGATTACGATTAAAACAAAGATTAGTTAGAAAAAATCCAAAGATATAAATCATTATCCTAAGATGTATTTTTGGTATTCATACAAGTATACTTGGGAAAGTCATCCTAAGATACAATTGGTAGACCGAAAAGAATTCCGAAGATGGTTTAGTATTAACATATTGAAAAAGAAAAAAAATTATGAATAAAAAAGGTAGAGAAGATAAAAACTCTTAAAGTGTATAATAAGATTGGGTTATTTTTTCACCCCCTCTAATTGAATGAAAATGAAGAATTGGTAGCTTCTTCCATCCATCCAAAAAGTGCTACCACATCCCTACGCAATGCAACAACAAGAGTCGTTATTTACACGAGTCAGTGTAAGAGATAACAAACAAAATCATTGACACATGAGTTGGTTACAAAAAATTAATATTTTCCTCTAGCAATCCCTCACAAAATATATATATATTTTAAATAAATAAAATAATTATAATAAATAATTAATGTATATTTTAAATATTTAATCCTATTTAATGAAATAAGTATCAATATAAGAAAAAAAGTGAATCAGATCTTATCATCTTAATTATGTTTTTTTTACGTAAATAATTGAACGAATAAACTATCTTTGTTAGTCAAATGATTAAAAGTGTTAACTATCTTAGTCGATAAAGATTTTGATAATTTATCGAGAGGTCCTCAAAATATGGTCCAAAGGTATCGTAAGAAACAACCATCCGAGCATAATTCTAAAAAATCTAACACTAATATATATATATATATATATATATATATATATATATATATATATATATATATATATATATATATATATATATATATATATATATATATATATATATATATATAACTTTTTCTATCCAATTAAAAAAGCATCAATTTCATCATCAATTTCATTTGATTTAAATCATTGGTCAAAATCTTTAAATTAAAATTAATAATAATACACATAGAACCATTCACTTATGACGCAGAACCAATCAGAGCATTACATAAATCAAAGACGATACAAAACATCTTGCGATTATAAGATGCATATCTTATATAAATTCTGGTCTTCTAATTTCAAACAGTTTTTTTTTAATCTCTTCCATTTAGGTTGCATTTTATCAATACATAAGACAATCATAACCTTGCAACGAGGCATAATAAAAAATAATATATAGAGTGTCATGCATTACAGCGATGCATCTTATCAGAGGTTTCATATACGGTGACTAATAGTAACAACATCTACCAACAATAGACCAATGGCCGCAGCATTTGCTTACTCCAATTCTCTATATCTTATCAAGCTTTTTAGGCTTAACAACAGGGTTCGCTTTGGCGATTGCATTCTGTGCCGCACTCCGGTAATCAAATGAGCAGTCATGCTTATCCGAATAACGATGCACAGAGCAGAAGAGGTTCCCACACCGACAAGTGAAACCAGTCAAACCAACCCGTTTCTTGCAAGTGCTGCACCTGTTTGGCCCCTCCTTTGCCTTCTCTTCTACAGGCTCGCTTGAGCTCGAAGCACAAACCGATGGTGCCAAAACATTGTTGTTCGTCGAGAACTCATTGTAGCACTTGGAGCACATATTTCCGGTTGCCACACTTCCAAAGAAACCACAGTTGTTGATACAGAGAATTGGCTCTTCCCCGGCTTCGCTTCTAGTCTCATCATCATCTCCTATATCAAATTAACCACAGATGAGAATAAATAAAAAATTATAGTCATTCCAAAGTCTTTTGTTTTTAAGATAAGAGGTAAAGACAGGACTCAAAGTTCAGAACGATGAACTATCAAAATCTTTATTACCAACGAGGCTAATTAGCACCTTCGGTCATTTCAGAGTCACAAGCCAGTACCCTAAACCTTTATCATCAATCTAACTATCATAGCTAGATTAACATTATGAATCTTTTTGTTTTCCATGAATCTTCAATGATTTTGACTAGTTTCCTATTAAATAGATACGTAAATAAAAAGTAGGTAAAAAATAATAATACAATCTAATTTTACAACTAGAATAGAATTATTTATTTATAGTGAAGGAAATTGAATCTATACATTTACGGTATAGGTGTTTTGGATTAAGCAAGAACTAGCTGAATATGCTGTTTGCATTAGCCCAAAACCAGCTCAACGATCACTCCAATTAGTTTCAAAGTACTTCTGTGCATGCGTTCAAGGAGATATTTATAATAATGAAGAATTATCATATTGGAATGAGTTGATCCAAAATTATAGTTAATAAGCCGAACTATCAGTCTTTAGCCTTTGACCAACAAGACTAGATCATAAAATTTCATCTCTACATTCAATAGATTGTATGATAAATTAATTTAAACAAGTTGATTTTCAATATAGACTATGGTATGCATAAAATGTGTGAAGGAATATATCGAAAAAGATATTTACGAGAATGTATCAATAAGAAATAATAAGGATTACTACCTTTCGTCTCCTCTTTCTTAGCGGTCGACATTTTTCTTTGCTTCCTTTGATCAATCTTGCTTTTTCATGACTCGAAGATATTCGATTGGGATTTTATAGAAGAGATATCCTACTTCTCTAGACATAATCTCATTTTTTTTCATAATAGAAATAACTAATAATCATATTATATATTTATTCGTATCTATACTTTTGTCTAATTTAGACCAAATTGAAAAATATACATACTAAGATTTATAATTATAACTAAATCAATTTTGATTCCTAACATATTCTTAACCAATAATGAGTAAAACATTTAAGTGTAATTGCCAAAAAATTATTTCTTAAAATAAACCATACTTAGTTTTTATAGGAGAGATATTGATGGAGAGATTGTAGTCACAAATTTTCTAGGAATCTTGTATTACTAGATTTAACGATCCTCATACATGAAGGTAAATACATAAATAATAATTGAATATAATTTCTTTTCATGTGAATTGAAGACTACAATCCTAAATATATAGGTTTCCTATAAATTTATAACTAAAAAAATGATAGAATTGATTTACTAAAGACCTTGTTCAAGATATATATAATCGTCCATAGAGCTTATTCTGATATTGATCCAGATATAGAAGAATAACTCATTATGCTCTTAGCATGAGTATGATTTTGCTTTTTAGTAATCTCGTTCTGTTATGATACATCTAGTAAAACATAATGAGAACATATATCCAACCAGAATTATGATCAAATTTATCATAACTACCATAAAATTTATCACTCTTGTCATATCTGATAATTTTAATTTTTTTATTTAATTATCTTTTGATTTCATTTATGTACACCTAAAGATGTTAGTAGCTTAAGACATCAGATAATCATATCTTAACAGGTTATAAATAAAAGTGATAAAATATTTCTCTCTGCTAAAATATGAAATATGGAGTAACCCATACATGCAAACATATAAATATGAAATATGGAGTACCCCATAGATGCAAACATATATAATCTTAATGATTTCATAAAACTACATTTCATTCTAATATTTTATTACAAGATCATTATAACCTCAAAATTCATATTAATTCCATATAAACAATCATAGATAATTTAAAAAAAATTATTGCATAATGATGAGTTTACCACCACCAAAAGAGAAATAATATTTTTGACAATCCTAGATAAAGAACATAAATTTGTAGTAACATAACATGCATCCTCAAGATCTATCATACAAATCAAGGTTCGTTGTACCGTACCGTATCGGCGTTTCGATCCGGGCTCGGTACGGTACGGTACCGGTGTACCGGGCGGTACATCAAGGCGTACCGAGCGGTATGCCCTGGTGTACCGAATATTTTTTTTATTTTTTTATGCTGTAGCAGTGCTACAGTATAATACTGTAGCACTGTAGCGGTACCGGGCGATTCGCGTACCGATAACCTGTCGGACCGGTACGTACCACCCGGTACGGGCGGTATGCTTCGGTACGGCAGACCTTGATACAAATAATCTCTAAGTATATGCATTAAGTATCCACTATTATCGCTTCCACTTTAAGATGAATTCTTATAATAATGAATATTTCACTCTTTTGAATCTCATATTAAAATAAATATTTATTATTGGGTACATAAGTTGAAGCGTCAAAATCAATCCACCAAATTTTAAAAAATATCTTTTATAACGTTTGATTCGAAACATGCAAAGGTCAAACTTAAACCTTTTCTTTTCAAACCAAAATCTTATAGTCCTTTTTTACATAACCTTGTTGAATCTCGAATTTTGAAGATGACGTCAATTGTCATTTGTTATCTAATCCATATGTTGAGATAAGTGTGCAGGATTAACTACGATGAAAGTAAGACATGCAGCAGGAGTTGCGCCGGAGTCAAAACTATGATTACGTTGGGAGTTCGAGAGCTCGACAGAAGTCCGGACGGTCGTCGGAGGTTCTGCGGGAACAAATCCGAGAAGTCTAGGAGCTTGCCAAAAGAAGCTCGTCGGAACTCACCAAATGGATCGTCGCAAGTCCAGGAGTTTGCCGGAAGTCGGCAGGAGCATCACCGTGGGTTCATCGGATGATCGATGGAAGCTCGCCGAAAGCTCGCCGAAAGAAGCGATTGACGCACCGGAGCAAGTTGCAGTAAATGTCTTAAGAAATTCGTAGTTAGCACGATAATTAAGTTAGAAATGGGAGGTGATCCCATTAACTTAATCTTGGGGAAATTGAGCCCTTGACAGACCCAAATTGGGCCGAATGGATCAGCCCATTCGGACTCAAATTACTTGGCCAGAGGTGGCACCGCCTGGGTCGGCGTTGGCACCGCTCAGGGCTCAGTCTCCGAGCTCTGGCTGGGCGGTGCAACCGCCCTAGTCAGGCGGTGGCACCGCCTGAGCTCGGTCTCCAAGCTCTGGCTGGGCGGTGCAACCGCCCTAATCAGGCGGTGGCACCGCCTGAGCTCGGTCTCCGAGCTCTGGCAGGAGGTGCAACCGCCCCTAACAGGAGGTGGCACCGCCCAGAGGCTCAATCTTTGAGCTTTGCCAGGCGGTGCAACCGCCCCAGTCAGGCGGTGCAACCGCCAGACCCCGGAATTCCAAGAATTGATAGTTTTGAGCTCGGAATTCAAACTGGGTTGGGGCCTATAAATACCCCACCCTTTCAGCAATGACAGAGTAACCAAAAACCACCGAAATCCTGATCTTACTCTGTGATTTTTAGAGCTCAAAAGTGTTGTATGAGTTAAAAGTTCTTCTCCCTCTTTTCTTCCAAGTTCTGATCTTTCAAGAGAGGAGAGAAAATTCTGTAAGGGTTGTCTCCTAAGCCCGTCAAAAGGAGTGAAACTGTAAAAGGGTGGTTGGCCTTCGCCTATTGAAGGAAGGCCTCTAGTGGACGTCGGTGACCTCGTCGGTAGAGGAAGCCAGAAGTGGATGTAGGTCAAGATTGACCGAACAACTCTAAAATTGCGGTGCTCTCTGGTTTGCATTTACTTTGAGCATATTATCTTTACTGCAAACCTCCTCAATAGCTTACTGCCTTCTGCGCATTTACGATCGTGTTTCAAAGTTCAGTATTTTCTGAATCGATGTTTAGACGTAAATCAGTTTTATCGTACGAATATCATATTTCAGTTTGCGCTTACATTCTGATTTCCATCATAACTGCAAACTGGCTTTATTGATTCGCTTTAACTGCATCTCGCTTGATCACAAGTTAAAGTGATTTACGAATCAGGTTTTCTATCGAAATCATTTTTATCGTACGAACGCAGTTTTAATCGTCGAAAGTTTTCCGCTGCACTAATTCACCCCCCCCCCCTCTTAGTGCTCCTGATCCTAACAAACCTTTCTTACCACAAATGCTTTATTATAAAAACTTTCCCATTGTGAGTTTACATAGCATTTATAAACTGAGATGATTTACGTTTTAACTTTCTTTTATCATTACCTACTCCTTGAGTAGTATTCAAAATATTACGAATCTTTTCTACTTTAGTCTTAATTCTTCTTAACGTATATATTAGTCAGCTAATTTAAATTCCACTTATCCTTTATTTGTGTTGTGGCAAATTTTAAATGAGCCAAACTAAAAAGAAAAAAAATTAAAAATAAATTATATGAGAAAAGACTCAACTATATTTATGTTCAATGTTCTTGACTTTACAATTTTGTTAGTCATATTGATAATATAATCTTGAATTCCTTAAATAGTATTATATTAAATTTTAATAAGTTCTTTCATTAATATATCAGCCAATGACTTATCAATATATTTAAATTGATCTTTAAATATTTAATGTGCTAATTGTAGACTATAATAAAATCTAAATATTATTAGTAATTATCATAAAATTAAGTCTTTTATATCTTTTTTTATCATTTATTTTAATTATTTATTCCATAGTATTTTTTGGTAGTCATGTTTGTGATCCTTTCAACTAGTTTGATCAAAGTTTAATACACTCAACGTAAATTGCATATGCTCAAGTTATTTCTAATAATTTAATAAAAAAATATAGGGATATTTATAAAAATGTAATGTAGGAAGTATCACTATAATAAAATAATATAATATTAATATTTTAATTTTTTTTAAATAAATATTAAACTATTAATATTATCTATATTTCACCTTTGGTGAAATATTAATATATCTAGTGTTCATATAAAATTATTTATGGAGAACTGATATCATCCTTATGGAATAATATTACTATTTTTGGATATATAACCCTAAACTATAAAAATATCCAAAATAATATCATCCTATCCCATTATATAATTATTCAAAATAAATTATTTTTAAAATTATTTAAATATCATAATTATATGTATCATATGAATATTATTTTTTTCATTTTATTTAAGAGTGATGCTTTAATGTTATTTTATAAGTTATTGATTTAGGCCACTTTGATGGTTATAAGATCAATACAATAATATAAAATATAATTAAAAATATTTTATAAATAATAAAATAATTATTATATATTATATCTCATATGTCTATCAATTTAGACCACTTTGGTAGCTATCAATCAAATAAAATTTAAGGGTATAAATTATAAATAATATTTATTATTATTTTTAAATATGATGTATGTTGAAATAGTTCAATAATAAAAAAAATAATCATAATAATTATAGAATATTAATCAACAAAAAGAAAAACTCATATAATAACTATAATCATGATAAAACATAAATCATATCTTTATATGAAAATAAATATTATTTTATAATTTCAAATATATGTATATGAGTAACCAAACAAATATCCAAGAATAATAAATAAATTTTTAATTATTATATGTAAAATTTTATCAATATGTCATATGAGAAAAATAAAAAAATTAATAATTTTTTTTAATTCTATATGAAACCCTTAGACTAGTCAATCCTATTTAATTAGGCAGACCTAGAATTAGGCTAAATATTAACCTAATTAACTCAGTCAAAAATTAAAGTTAATCAAAATTTGACTTTCTTGAAATCGATAAAAACTTGATTGATCAAATCTAAATTCAATCAAGCAGGTAAAATACAGTCATAATCAAATTCAATCAAAATATTTGATTAAAATAAATCAGATTAGTCATTTTTATAATTGAGGATATAAGTAAAAAAATTAATTTCTAAAAGATAAAATTATTATTTTTCTTAAGATACATATTAGAATTATCTAATTTTTTAGGTGTGAAAACATTTAATAAAAAAGAAACCCTAAAACCTCAATAACCCTTGTAGCCATCGTTGTGTCCCATCACACCCAAGCGCATGGGTTTTGCGGTCATTTGCTACTTGCGCGCTGCTAGCGATCACTCTCACATGGCTGATCGTGTAGTTGTGGTGACATATCTGTCGCCATCCAAAATTTTCTAGGAAACTTGTACCAAAAATAGAGAGATATTGATGGAGAGATTGTAGTCACAAAAATTTGATCAGTCAAAATTTCACAATCTTGGATAGGATACCAGTTGAATGTCCTCCAAACAGTCATATTATCAGGGACAACTAAAGGAGATGAAAAATCTCCAGTTTTTCAGCATTACCAATAAGCATCAAGTGATTTCAGAAATACTGAGTGCATTAAAACCTTTGCCTGCTTGAGTCCAGTTAACTAATGATAAAGGACTCCAGAAATTATCATTCTGAAATCTAGTTTTCCTTTCTCCGAGATAGTAATGATCTTATGTGTACTTATTGCCATGATAAAACATGCCATTAACCTTCGTAACCCCTCATTACCTAAGAATTTCCAAATTCAGCATCTATCACCACAGACACTATTCGTAGCAGTATTGTCATAATTTCCACCCAAGTTAGTGCAAGAATTAGAATAAAAAAATAACATGGGAAAGATATATTTGAGACATACGTTACTGCTTCCAGTATGCATCTTTAACTTGTAGCAACAGCAACACATTGTGGTTGCATTATCCTATTGAAATTTTAGTTGTTCTAAATGATTATTAGATACATCAAGTTTTAATTCTCATCATAATAAAAGCTTGTGTAACACCAGAGATTTTGACAAACATCATAATAGTATGCAACAGATTGTATCACAAAGGCAGAAATTAAAAGAGAACAAAATAGTGTTCCTTTAGAGGACAGAGCACATTAGTCTATACCGCATACTAGCTTAGAAAACAACTAGGGTTGTTATCATTTTTCTCAAGCACAAACTCCACCTTTGTTCAGATCCAACCACATTCACAACATTGCAATGTATCAAGTTAACTCCATGTTTTTGTGTAACATTCGATCGCACATAGGCATCAAGACGTGTACCAATGTAAAAGGGAAAAAGTTCTAATTGGAATATCTTACAGTTGGTAACGATAGGTGCTGCTTAGAATCGTTTTGAAAGAGCGACCAGTGGGTAGCATGCATGGGTAGTTCTCAAAGATTGTTTATTGCACTGAGAGAAGACTGCAAAAAAGAAGTCAGTTGACCAGGCAGAATTAACTGAATGGTTCTTAACAACAATCGGTCACTTTATACTCCTGCCAACTATGTTCAAGAAATTGGCCGTATGTTAGATCAAGTAAACATAAAACAGGAAGATGAAAAATTCCAGATCAGTTAGAAAAATCAGGTAAAACATCACATCTAATTGCATAAATTAAACTCTGAGAACATTAAAAAAACAGAATTCCTGATGTTGTGCAGCAAAGAGAATGCAGAATGAATGTGATGTTTACATCTACGGTCCAGTAGAACAGAATAAAAGAAAGTAGGAGAAACCTTACTTTTTTTTTTTTTGACTGACAACCTTACTGGCAGACTTGTCCACCAAAGCTCCCATAAGAAATTGCACCCTCATATTAGTTTGAAGATGGCAAGTGACAATTATTTTGAAGCTACACCAATCAATTCAATGGCATTAAAGCACATCTAAAAATTCATTAAGAATCCATCATTCTATTTTCAAAGAAAATTTCATACATCTTCATGGCAGCATTTTCAACTGCATTTTTTACTCCTATTTTCTCAAAGCAGCAAACAAGAGCCTCATATGTAAGATTATTAGGAAAATTATCATTTTCTTTCATCATGAACAGAAAACGGCAGGCTTCACTAATGTTCCCTTCTTTACAGAATCCACATTAGGTCAGGCTCCTATCCAGCATCCAACATCTTGTGAAATAAAACACTTGCATCTTGCATGCGTTTCCTTTTGCAGAAACAATTAAGGAGAGCACAACGTCTTGTGAAATAAAACACTTGCATCTTGCATGTGCTGCCTTTTGCAGAAACAATTAAGGAGAGCACAACAAGTGACAACATCAGGTGTTATTCCATTATTGCTCATGCTACACCATATGAGAAATGCTTCTTCCAAATTTTCAACTTGAGAATAACTCTCAATTGCATTGGTAAATGTGATTCTTTCAGGAGAAAACCCCCTTCTAACAAGTTCATTGAAGACTTCTCTTGATTCCTTGACGTAGCCTCTTCTGATAAGTCCATGCATGAGAATGCTATATGTCACGACATCTGCGGATACACCATCCTTTTCCGACATCCTTCAACTCATATGCCCTATGCATGTGGCCCTTCTTCCTGTAACCATTGATCAATGTATTATAGGTGACAACATCAGGTTGTACACCCTCCATTTTCATCAAAAAAGAATGTACCGTGCACCACAAAGATCATTTCTGTCACAACAGCTTTCTATCAACACTGTATATGTAAAAACAGTTGGCTTAGCCCCTCTTTTCAGCATTAGTGCAAATGTCTTCAAAGCCTGATCTATCTCACATGCTCTACAGTAACCAACGATAATAGCTGTGTGATTGAATGAGTCAGGATCTAACCCCACCTCAAACATCTCTTTGAACAGCTCATAAACTTCTACCATATTGCCATTTTTACATAACTTTAATATCAAGCTATTATACACAAAAACATCAGGAATGCTACTTAGAGAGTTCAAAAGATGTACGGCATCACCAACCTACCAACTTTGCAATAACCATCAACAACTGAAGAGCCCAAAACATCATCATGAGAGATGCCCAACTGCAACATTTTATATAGTGGAGCAGTTGCCTCTTTGAGGAGTCCCCATTTGCACAAGGCATTTATCATTGTTGTATGCACAACAACATCGGCTTGACCACCATAGTTCTGAATCTCGAAGAGCAATGTATAAGCACAGTCGAAGTCACCATGAGCACCAAACTCCCGGATAAATAAACTTATAATCGGCATTTCCACAAATACCTTCCATGCCAATTTGAACTGCTTGGATTCCAGCAGCAACTCGATGAGAGAACTCTACACACGGATGGTCGGGTACATGCCAAGGTTCCTCATATCATCCACCAAACTAATAGCCATCTTGATCATTCCTTTATCTACATAACGCTTAACGAGCATGCTATATACAGTTTCCAAAACTCTCCTACTATTGCTAGTTTCACGCAACGCATCAGACAAGAGCTGATGCCATTCTCCAGCGCTGTACTCATCAACATCCCTAAGAACACTCCGAAGGAGATTCACTGCGATGTCGTTCATATTCCCCGAAACCGCTATGTGCACCATCGTGGAAACCGCGCGGACGCCATGCTTCAAACCGCTGTACCTCTGCGACAGCCTAAAGAAGTAGAAAGCCAGCGCCGCGTCGGAGCTGCCCTCGAACAGATCGTTCAGCAGGGCAACCACATTGCACTCGCACAGCTCGACTTCGAGCGAGTTCGGGGAGCCCAGAATCCAGCCCCGGCGCGAGAGGCTGGCCCGCATCCACTTCATCATGTCGGCCTCGCAGAACCATTGTCTTGAGAAGGAGTACCTTCGCCGGGAGGCGACGAAGGTACAAAGAAAAGCAACATCCCTCATCACCATCATGCTACTTGGGCTTGCCGGCGGCGCCGGCGAGACCGTGCTTGTGGATCTCATGGACTACGTTCTCGATCGCGTCGGATTCTTGCCTTTCATTCAAAGCATCCCCTTGCTGGTGGTTGTTTCCTCCTGTTCAAAGGCCTCTGTTGTTGATGCCGTGGACGGGGAGTCCACATTGGTTCGATTCGGTTCGGTACCGAAAATACAAGCTCCTCGGAGGGGTACACCGGGTGGGTCACGTGAGAAGATGGATCCGACTGGCACGATCCGGGGCATTGTTTGTTCATCGTAAACGGGTTATGGATTAGTCCCGAAGTGGCACTTAAGCCTCGCTAAGGTTTTTATACAAGTAGTCAGCATTGGAGGGATGTTCTCGACTTAACCCTTTCGATGGTTAAGTTAGTAGAGAAGTAAAAAATAGTCAAACTATCTCCTTTGAGTATTGAAGACTAGCTTTTATACTCGAGTCATCAGATTGGGGTACCCCTTGCATCATCCCATGATTCATTAATGTCGATGACCGGTAGGTGCACCTCTCTATAGGTGGTATCAGGGAAGGACAACATCAAGAGTATTGTTTGTCAAGGTGAATGACCCCCTACGTTAAGAGTATGAAAATTCATAATTTTATTATTTTATAATGAAAGATTGATCTAATTGCTCATGATTTTTTTTTTCATATTGAAATATTTTTTTATTTAAATATTATCTCATCGTTTGCTTAGTACTTTATCACTAATCAGATTCATTAAATTATATCTTATTTGATTCACGTAAAGAGAAAAAAAATTCTAATGTTTGTCGCTTAATTAACACTTCTAAATTAAATAAGGGGCGGAGATAAAGATAATAAATGGGGATAGAGGCAGGAATGGAGGGTTTTCTTTATTAGCACATAGCACTCCCCACTCCGTTCCTATACACATCTCATCTCTCATCTCTTATCCCCCATCCTCACCTCGTTCCTCGAAAATAATCTATATTGATAGACGTAAGCAATACAATTCATCCCCTCCTTAATCCCCTCCTTAACTGATGACATGACCAATATGCTCGATGAGATTATCCTCAAATATCTCATCGATTGCATCCTGTCACAACTTCGTTTAGTCTAAATCATTGGTCAAAATATTTAATCTAAAATTAATAATAATTCATTCATAGACCTTATAAGTTAATCTTAGTTTTGTTCAATTATAATGTGAGACTAATACAAGTGTCACAATCTCTCTCATTTAAGGGTTTGACATCCTCAGTAAGATCCAACATAGTCTAAGTCAAATCCTAACATGATACATGTGAGTCATAGCTCACTGATGACTCCACATCATGATGAGTCCTCCGACTTCATCCACTAATAGTCATTTTTGTCTTGAGTCATTCACTGAGCCCAAATACTAGGTCAGCTATGATACCATTTGTCATGATTCGAGCCTAATGAGTTGATTAGCCTATCAACTTCGTTGAACCCACATTGAATTTTTTTTTCATAAAATTATTGCTAGTCATAGGTGCCCAGCAAGTCAATCACGTGAGTGATGGCACGTGTGATTTGATACAGAATCTTTTTGCTTATTATATTTTGGCGTATATCACTTTATAACTATTGCATAAATGCATATATATATTGTGATGTCCTTGGATTTGTGCAATGAGAATCGGATCGTGATGAGAACACGATAATGAGATCGATTCACCTTTAAACACATATCCTAAATAATCCTGGTCATAGGTTACTCGAGATGGACATCGTGATAACCGGACAGACTGGTGTGCTGTATACCCATTCATATGATGGATGCAACTGGTCTCATAGTTACTCGTGTAGGGACACTAGGGATACAGTACATGTGCTCATTGGAGAATGAGTTCACTGATTGATCAGCTTACGAAATGTTGGATGGTTGATGATGCCTTATTGTCAGACAACGATTCCGTAGTCCTAGTGGTGTATCTGGTCCTTAGACTTGAGACACCAAGGATGTCCTGTATGAGTGCTCCACTCTTTGATACCATACTTATAGGTTTGGCTGTCCCAGATCTAGTACAGCTGGTCATTGGGAGTGGTAGTCGACCTTACGAGGGCTATTGAGTGTCGATAGAGGATCATCCACTCTCGGCATCATGAGAGGAATATCCCATGTGTTCTTGCTCAGACAAATCCTTGGCCAGGGTCATTCGGGTTGAGAGAGAAAGAGTTCTCCGGGAGAATCCGATTAGAGCGAGACTCGAGTAGAAACCGTATGGGTCTGATAGCACCATGCTCGATATACGGTCTTTGGGATATTAGATGGATGAGGGACTATAGGTACACGGTAACTGAGGACAGACAGGTCCAATGGATTGGATTCCTCTGTATCGTCTGGGGACTACGGCGTAGTGGCCTAGTACATCCATAGTCGATGAGTTGAGTGAATTATTACAGAGATAATAATTCACTGAGTTGGAAGAAGTTCTAACAGGTATGACTCACGGCCAGCTCGATATTGGGCCTAGAGGGTCACACACATATGGTAGGCATTGCGATGAGTAGAGGTTCAGATATGAGATATCCGATGGAGCCCTTGTCTTATTGGATGCAGATCCAATACCCACTAGGGAGGACCCATTAGGGTTTGACAGGGGGCATCTATAAATAGGAGGGATTCAGAGCCTCATAGGCTAGAGCCTTTAAGAGTAGGCCTGGAGTTTTGAGGAGCGTCGTCGTAGCCCTGTTGTGTGGATCACCGCTAGAGAGGATGACGCTTGACCTCCTTCACCCTCTCCTAATGATCTGCAAGGAAACAGGGATATACGATCTCCCTAGGTAACACAATCTACTATATACGCAGTTTTAAGTTTCACGGATTTTTGCGTACCAATCTTCGCACGACGACGAACATCTCTTTGGGAATCGGGGATTTTGTTTTCTTATTCTTCCGCTGTGCATATGATGTCGCCCCCAAGATTTCCCAACAGTGGTATCAGAGCCAGGTTGTTCGTGCGAATGATTGGTTTTGAATTGCGTGTGTTGTGTTTAGGAAGAATTTTGACGTCAAAATCGTTGACGCAAAAATAAGGAAGGGCAGCAATAGTTGCTGCCCTCGATCTGTGTGCGTGCAGCGCAGCCGAAGGCAGGCAGCACAGGGGCTGTGCCTACAGCAACCGGCCGGCGGCCTGCTTGCAGCAGGCTTACGTCCGGCGGGGCTGGCAGCCCGCGGGTGAAACCCCCCCCCCCCCCCCCCCCCCCCCCACCCACAGGGGCGGCCGCCCGGCGGGACAGCACCGCCTGCGGGCGTTGCCCCACCGGCAGAACCGCCCGCGGGGGCGCCCACCTGCAGCGGCAGCGCCGCTAGCGCCCTCGCCCCGCCGCACAGGTCGCCGCCAGCAGGGTGGCGGCGGCGGCAGCAGTAAGAGGGAATTAGGGTTTTGGGAAAAAGATAGTTTTGCCCCTGTGAATTTGAGAAATTTTAATTTTCGTCTTTTGTCCAAATTATGAAAATACCCTTAGGAATGAGAAATTCCCGACATGTCCCTGATTTCAGAAAATATTAATTAATTAAAAAGTTTAGTTGATTATTATTTTTATTATTATCTAGTAGTCCTACATGATGATGATTATTTATGCATGTGATGTATGATGTGTGGACGGATGATCATTGACCGTGTGATGTGTGTGCTTGTAATTAATATTATTGAGGTATGCGAGCCTCCATTATATTTCTTGGTTATTGTCGGTCCTGCGTGCCCATGATTAAGTTGTAATCACATGAGGAGGCGTAGCGGGAGCGTGGATACGATAGCGGGACCCACGAGACGGATGATCGTGATGCATGAAGATGCATCAAGATGTCGACGGAACCGACAAGGACGAGATGGACGATCACAGGGCATAGAGATGCACCGTTGCACACATAGATCTTGATGTGAGTGATTAGGCCTACTGGCTCGGGCCTAATCACATTAGGTTGTAGTCCATGATCATCTGGTGTGATTGCTTATACACATACTAGATATGTATATATATTTGCATGCGATGTAGATATATATTAAATATGTATATGTGTGACATGTCATATTAGGAGACCAAATCATATAAACATCTCTCGATAATATTAAGTCGGTAAACGTGAGGCAATTAGATTGACCCACGTGGCCTTCCATCATTATAAGTAGGAACCGATTCCCGGTGTAGGTTGAGTTGGTCGAGTCCCTCGAGACTCACCTACATCGCGATTCGCTATCTTGCTTACGACATAGAGATGTCACCGGTGACCTGAGGGCATGGTATGCTTGGTCGAGTCCCTCGAGGGTATATCATCAAATCAGACTCATCTTGTAACGAAGGTATTGACTTAACTGAGCATCATGGTTGGTCGAGTCCCTCGAGGCCATGGTGATTCGGAGGCCGAACAGGACGGGAATCACAAGGAGTTGTGATCGACAAGAGTTGCCTACCTTTTAGGCTTAGTGTGATTGGTCGAGTCCCTCGAGGTTACACTAAGACGTTGATTGGATCCTGATCCCCACTAGAAGTCGGTCGGAGACTTCCGTTTCATGTGCTGAGGGTGTCGCGTGACTCGTTAGTAAAATAGTGGGAGCATATTAAGATAGAAGTCCATATCTTGATAGTTTATTTCTTGCAAAATCTGCATATTATTCATTTCTGCTGCATCTTTATTTTTAGAAAATGTCGCTTTTGAATCCCTTACGTGGCATACTTGATGTCAACCGCCTCACTGGTCCAAATTATACGGATTGGCTCCGTAACTTGAGAATTATTCTCACAGCGGAGAAAATCGTGTACGTCCTTGATACAGTGATGCCTATGCCCGAAGAAGGGGCAAGTGAGGATGAGATCGCTCACTACGTGAAGTACATTGATGACTCCACTCATGCTCAGTGCTATATGTTGAGCTCTATGACTCCTGAGTTACAGAGACAACATAAAAAGATGGATGTCAGATCCATTCTCCTACATGTCATCAAATTGTTTGAGGAACAGGGAAGGACTCAGCGATATGAGATATCCAAGAGCCTCTTCCGCACTAGGATGACTTTGGGGACACCGGTTCAGAACCATGTCCTAAAGATGGTTGAGTGGATAGAGAAACTCATAGGTCTAGGAATGGTCCTAGATGATAACTTGTGTGTGGACATTGTGCTTCAGTCCCTACCAGATTCCTTTTCACATTCATAATGAATTTTAATATGAACAAGCTTGAGGTGACTCTCCCAGAGCTTCTCAATATGTTGAGGGAGGCAGAGAGTACTATTAAGAAAGAGAAGCCAGTTCTCTACACTAGTGAGACCAAAAAGAAAAGGAAAGCAGAAAGGTCTCTTAAGAAGGGAAAGGGCAAGGGCAAACCAGGTAAAGCAAAGGTTGCTAAGAAAGACCCAGCAAAAGACAAAGGCCAGTGCTTCCACTGTGGTAAAGATGGGCACTGGAAGAGGAACCGCAAAGAGTACCTTGCAGAAAGGGCGAAATAGAAGCTTGGAGAAGCTTCGGGTACATTCATGATCAATCTCCAATTGTTAGATTTTTGTGATAGTGCATTGGTATTGGATACCAGTATTGCTTATCACATCTATAATTTATTATAAATTCTAGCAAAGTCGAGGGGAGATTGACGAGAGGAATATTGCATAAAGGTTTGTTTATGCAAGACACTACTCCACATATCATGAATGTAAGTGTCTAAGAGGAAACGAGATGAGGTGAACAGTGCATACCTATGGCATTGTAGGCTAGGTCATATCCATGAGGGAATGATTCAAAAGTTGCCTTCGTGGAAAACTGACCAACTCTCCATTTAGTGGAATTGGAGAGAGAGCCGCTGAGCTGTTGGAACTCATACATAGTGATGTATGTGGACCCATGTCAACTCATGTCATTGGTGGTTACTCCTACTTCATTACTTTTACTGATGATTTCTCAAGGTATGGATATGTGTACTTAATGAAGTGCAAGTCCGAGGCCTTTGAGAAATTCAGAGAGTATAAGAATGAGGTGGAGAACCAGACTGGAAAGAGTATCAAAACTCTTCGATCAGGTCGAGGAGGTGAGTACTTAAGTACAGAGTTTACTCGGTTCCTTAAGGACCATGGGATATTTGGACACCTCCTTATACACCTCAGCTCAATGGTGTCTCTAGAAGGAGGAATCGTACGCTATTAGACATGGTACGATCAATGATGAGTTTCGCTTACCTACCCATTTTATTCTAGGGATATGCCCTAGAGACCGCAGCTTATCTTCTGAACAGAGTTCCAACTAAGTCGGTAGTGTCTACACCATATGAGATATGGAAAGGGAAGAAGCCTGATCTTAAGGTTGTTAAGATTTGGGGCTGCCCTGCCCACGTTAAAAGACACAACCCCGATAAGTTAGAATCAAAGACAGAGTGATGCAAATTTATGGGATACCCCAAGGAAACTTATGGGTATTATTTCTATCATCTCGAGGACCAAAAGATCTTTGTAGCTAAGAGAGCAGTGTTCCTTGAGAAAGAACATATTCTTGGCAGAGATAGTGGGAGAATGATATAGTTGAGTGAGGTTGGAGAACCAAGCTCAAGCACCACTCTACAGCCCGAGTCTATTCAAGTACCTAATACACAAGTTTCAACTTTATGCAGGTCTGATAGAGTATCCCATCCTTCTAATAGATATGTGAGACATATTAGAGGAGAGGATGTTGAGGATATTGATCCTCAGACCTACGAGGAGGCTATTATGAGTATAGACTCCGGGAAGTGGCAAGAAGCCATGAATTCTGAGATGGATTCTATGTACTCCAACAAGGTTTGGAACCTAGTTGATGCGCCCGAAGGTATTGTACTCATCGGTTGTAAGTGGATCTTTAAGAAAAAAACGGAGTAGATGGAAAGGTAGAGACCTATAAAGCAAGGCTAGTGGCTAAGGGGTATCGTCAAAGGCAAGGTGTTGACTACGACGAAACCTTCTCACCCGTAGCAATGCTAAAATCCATCAGAATTCTATTGGCTATATTGCAGCACACTATGATTATGAGATCTGGCAGATGGATGTGAAAACTGCATTCCTCAATGGGAACCTCAAGGAGGAGGTGTATATGATGCAACCTGAGGGATTCGTGTCCAAGAATTGCCCAGAGAAGGTGTGTAGGTTGCTTAGATCCATTTATGGACTAAAGCAAGCTTCCCGAAGTTGAAACATAAGATTTGATGAGGCAATCAGATCTTATGACTTCGTTAAGAACGAAGATGAGCCTTGTGTGTACAGGAAGGTAAGTGGAAGCGTTATCACCTTTTTGGTATTATATGTGGATGACATCCTCATCATTGGGAACGACGTAGGAATGCTATCCACAGTAAAGGCTTGGTTATCTAGACACTTCTCCATGAAGGACTTAGGGGAAGCATCCTATATCTTGGGGATTAGAATATATAGAGATAGATCCAAGAGGATGCTTGGCTTGTCCCAGTCCAGGTACATAGAAACCATTGTCAAAAGGTTTGGCATGAAAAATTTCAAGAGAGGTCTCATACCGATGAGACATGGGATATCGCTTTCTACGAGTATGTCCCCAAAGACTCCAGAAGAAAGGGCGAACATGAATATGATACCTTATGCCTCAGCAATATGGTCTATCATATATGCCATGCTATGTACTAGGCCTGATATAACGCATGCTCTGAGTGTCACGAGCAGGTATCAGGCGGATCCAAGCTTCGAGCACTGGAAAGCAGTAAAGTATATCCTTAAGTACTTGAGAAGGACTAAGGATCTTTTACTAGTATATGGAGGTAATAACCTTAAGGTTGAAGGCTACACTGACTCAAGTTTTTAGTCTGATGTCGATGATAGCAAGTCGAATTCAAGGTATGTGTACACCTTGAATGGAGGAGCAGTGTGCTGGAAGAGTTCCAAGCAAGATACCATTGCTGACTCGACCACAGAGGCGGAGTATATTGCTGCATCAGATGCAGCAAAGGAAGGAGTATGGTTGAAGATGTTCATCACAGATTTGGGAGTCGTTCCGGATAGCGAGAAGTCGACTTCCTTATATTGCGACAACTATGGGGCGATTACTCAAATAAGGGAACTCGGGTCTCATCAGAAGTGTTCTGAGGAGGTTCCAGCTTATCAGAGAGATCGTAACCCGAGGAGATGTAGCAGTGGAAAGAGTTCCATCCGAAGATAACATTGTAGATCCACTAACAAAGCCGTTATCTCAGATTATCTTTGAGCGTCACAGGGGTCTGATGGGGATCATACACATAGGTGATTGGCTTTAGGTCAAGTGGGAGATTGCTAGTCATAGGTGCCTATCAAGCCAATCACGTGAGTGATGGCACATGTGACTTGATACATAATCTTTTTGCTTATTATATTTTGGCGTATATCACTTTATAACTATTGCATAAATACATATATATATATATATATATATATATATTGTGATGTCCTTGGATTTGTGTAATGAGAATCGGATCGTGATGAGATCACGATAATGTGATCGATTCACCTTTAAACACATATCCTAAATAATCCTGGTCATAGATTACTCGAGAGGGACATCGTGATAACCAGACAGACTGGTGTGCTGTATACCCGTCCATATGATGGATGCAACTGGTCTCATAGTTGCTCGTGTAGGGACACTAGGGATACAGTACAGGTGCTTATTGGAGAATGAGTTCACTAATTGATCCGCTTATGGAATGCTGGATGGTTGATGATGCCTTATTGTCAGACAGCGATTCCGTAGTCCTAGTGGTGTATCTGGTCCTTAGATTTGAGATACCAACGATGTCCTGTATGAGTGCTCCACTCTTTGATACCATACTTATAGGTTTGGCTGTCCCAGATCTAGTACAGCTGGTCATTGGGAGTGGTAGTCAACCTTACGAGGGCTATTGAGTGTCGATAGATGATCATCTACTCTCGGCGTCATGAGAGGAATATCCCATGTGTTCTTGCTCAGACAAATCCCTGGCCAGGGTCATTCGGGTTGAGAGAGAAAGAGTTCTCCGGGAGAATCCGATTAGAGTGAGACTCGAGTAGAAACTGTATGGGTCTGACAGCACCATGCTCGATATACGGTCTCTGGGATATTAGATGGATGAGAGACTATATGTACACGATAACTGAGGACAGACAGGTCCAATGGATTGGATTCCCCTGTATCGTTTGGGGACTACGACGTAGTGGCCTAGTACGTTCGTAGTTGATGAGTCGAGTGAATTATTACAGAGATAATAATTAACTGAGTTGGAAGGAGTTCTAACAGGTATGACTCACGGCCAGCTCGATATTGGGCCTAGCGGGTCACACACATATGGTAGGCATTGCGATGAGTAGAGGTTCGGATATGAGATATCCGACGGAGCCCTTGTCTTATTGGATGCAGATCCAATACCCACTAAGGAGGACCCATTATGGTTTGACAAGGGGCCTCTATAAATAGGAGGGATTCAGAGCCTCATAGGCTAGAGCCTTGCTTGCCTCTCCTATTCTCCTCCCTCTTTCCACCTCAGAGTAGGCCTGGAGTTTTGAGGAGCGTCGTCGTAGCCCTGCTGTGTGGATCACCGCTAGAGAGGAGGACGTTTGACCTCCTTCATCCACTCCTAATGATCTGCAAGGAAACAAGGATATACGATTTCCCTAGGTAACACAATCTACTCTATACGCAGTTTTAAGTTTTGCGGATTTTTGCGTACCAATCTTCGCACGACGACGAACATCTCTTTAGGAATCGGGGATTTTGTTTTTTCTTATTCTTCCGCTGCGCATATGATGTCGCCCCCAAGATTTCCCAACAATTACAACATCTTTCCACTCTTTAATAAATAAATAAATAATCATAACTTTATTAATACACATAAATTATAAATATTTATTATAATTTATTTATTTATTTATTAAAATAAAAGTTTAAAATAGTAAACATACTAATATCAACTTAAAAATAAAATCCAACTAATTCTACCTAATATTAGAGAAAAGCCTATTCTCTATTAGAATAGTCTATGCTATTGGGAGATTGTTTTGAAAATCAATAAGTAGCCATAGGCTTTATTTAGCAACACTAAGTAAGAAACTCAATAAGTCAACTATAAAATAAATATATATCTAAAAGTCAATCATCTCAGTATATCAAATACTCGAAGGAGCTCACCTCTAATGCAGATAAAGAAGCTTTATCTTATGAGATAAGTTATGTTATCTAAAAAAAGGATGAAGACAAACTCATATTGCACTTCTAACAATGAATAAAGCGGTCTTCGTCACTCGTCAAATTAGGGACACATTCCTCCCAATACCGGAGAGAGAAACCATTCAATTGTCATGTTTGATAACCCGCTAATCCCCGAAGAGGATCGACCTACCTCTCTTTGGTAGAGAAACAAAATCATCTCATACTACTCATGTCCATATCGAAATAAAATAATATTTTAAAATATCTTAATTTATCTTTCAAATATCATTAATGTGAAAGAATATCACTTAACTCTTAATTCATTTGAACCCTAGCTCAATAATCTAATTGAACTTGATTTAACTAGAACCTAACTCAATCAATCTCCAATAATCATTTAACCGATTTGGAACTGGTCTAATTTAAAATAGATTAGATTCAATTTTGATTAAATAAATTTGAATAAGTTAACCCGAGGATAATTGACTATTTAGTGTTAAATCATATCCACGGATGTAATTGAAACCTCTAAGTTAATCATAATTTTCACCAAAATTGATTAAATCAAAACTGATTCACTTCTATAAACGTTATAATATATTAAATCGATTTTAATTTAAAATATATTAATCCGATAAGTTTGTTGACTTAAGCCCTTAATCAGTTTAAATTGATTAATTAAATTGATATAAAGATTTAATTTTATAAATAATATGGGCTTAATTTCATAAATATTATCATGTCACCTAATTAGAGGAAGATTTTGTTTCAATTAATTGAATTGAACCGATTCATTTAAATTATATATTTTTTTAAATTACTTAAAATTATAAATCAATTAATCAAATTGAATTAAGAGATTTTGAATCGATTCAATTAGGTAGCTCCGAATTGATTTCCATTCAAACTATCTTTATCTAAACCAAATTAAAAAAATAATTCATGTGTTCAATCCAAAAAGAAATACTATTCACATTTGATGCGTCCATCCACGATAAAAGAAGTAAAGCACTTGATACGACCAAACCATCCTATTGTGTATAACTCATTTGTTCATGTAACCAAATCAGTCTAAGCATCCAACACAACTATCCATTTAAGATAAAAAAAACATATGAAGTGCCAATAATGACTAAAGTGTCCACAAGAAACAAAAGGTGACTGGACTCAATTATCTTGTAATATAGGTAATAGCTATCATGGTCCATATATGATATTTGTGTTCTAGAATAGATATTCCATCCACCCTAGACAACAAAGCATTAGATACATCTCACATGACCAAACCCCTTTCACTTTATGCGTCTAGACAAAAAAAAATGATTAAAGTATCATTTCATCACCTTCTAATATAAATAATAATGGTAAGGCCATGCTGTTTCAGATATACAAACTGAATATAAATGATATGATTATTATTTTGGATGAATCAAGACTCATGAAATTTGACCATGCTTGGATATTTTATTTTCTAAAAATATTTTCTAAGTATTTTCTAAAAATGACAAAAGGCCACTACACATACTAAGAAAATATTTTCTTATTAAATTAGTGATATATATATATATAATTTATTTATGAACTCACAGTAGTAAACTTGAGCTTTTAAGTTATTTATGGATATTTTTCATCAACAATCAATAAGTTAAAACTAAGAATATCAAAAAAATTATGTGGGATGTAACATATTTCCTAGTCTAATTGTGATGTAGAAACATAATAAGATATACAAACTTTAAAGAACATCTTTTCTAAATCATAAAGAAAATAAGATATGTTAAATCTATTTTATCATATCAAAATGATGACCAAAATGGACCCTCACATTTTAACCGTCATGCCAAAGATTATTGTTAGGGGAGGAAACTTGAACTTATATAAAATGAATAGCACAAAACGTATTAAGAAAAATATATACCTAATTTCTACTATTAGATCGATCTTGTACATATATCTAATACTAATCATTATCAACATGAGGTAAGATCGTCTTAAAGGTCAAGATTAGTGGATGCTAAGATATCCATTTGGTTAACAAATTTAAACTGAATTGATTTTGATTTAAAGGATATCAATTCAATTGAATTTACTATCCTAAATTCTTAACCCGTTTAAACCGATTAATTAAACCAACACAAAAGTCTAATTTTAAAAATATTTTGAACTCAATTACATAAATCTTATTGTGGTATCTAATTTGACTAAGATTCCAATTTGATTCAATTAAATTGAATCATTTTATTTGAGATATATATTTTTAAATTATTTAAAATTATAAATCAATTAATCGAGTTGGATTAATCAGTTTTGAATCGATTTGATTCGTTAGATCCAAATCGATTTTGATTATAACTATCTTACTTTAATCAAATCCAACAAAAAAATGATTTGATTTTATCTTAACAGTTCTATATGAATCGGTTTAAACACCTCAACAAGTCACTACCATTCTCAAATTGGTCCTTATTTAAAATACTATCACAATAAATATCATATATCAATCGATTTAACCCATTCAAACTGAAGTGATTCACTATCCTAAATCCTTAACCGATTCAAACTAATTAATAAATCGACACAAAAGTCTAATTTTATAAATTTTATAGTGTTACTTAATTGGACCAAAATTTTGATTCGGTTCTATTTAATATAATTTTACTTAAAATTATAAATTAATTAATCGAGTCATATTAGCCGGGTTTTAAATTGATTTGATCTAAATTGATTTCAATTTGATTCCAATTCGATTCAATTAAATTGAATCATTTCATTTGAGATATATATTTTTTTAATTATTTAAAATTATAAATCAATTAATCGAGTCGGATTAATCAGTTTTGAATCGATTTGATTTGATAGATCCAAATCGATTTTGCTTAGAACTATCTTACTTTAATCAAATCCAACAAAAAAATGATTTGATTTTATCTTAACAGTTCATATGAATAGGTTTAAACACTTCACTACCATTCTCAAATCGGTCCTTATTTGAAATACTATCACAATAAATATCATATATCAATAGATTTAACCCATTCAAACTGAAGTGATTCACTATCCTAAATCCTTAATTGATTCAAACTAATTAATGAAACCGACACAAAAGTCTAATTTTATAAATTTTATAGTGTTATTTAATTGGACCAAAATTTTGATTCGGTTCTATTTAATATAATTTTACTTAAAATTATAAATTAATTAATCGAGTCATATTAGTCAGGTTTTAAATTGATTTGATCTAAATTGATTTCAATTTGATTCCAATTAGATTCAATAAAATTGAATCATTTCATTTGAGATATATATTTTTAAATTATTTAAAATTATAAATCGATTAATCGAGTCAGATTAATCGGTTTTGAATCGATTCGATTAGATAGATCCAAATCGATTTTGATTAAAACTATCTTACTTTAATTGAATCAAATAGAAAAGAGATTTGATTTGATCTTAACAGTTTGATGCTAATCAATTTAAACACCCCCAACAAGCCACTACCATTCTCAAATAGTGCCATAATAAATAACATAACAGATATCCATCGATTTAACCAGGTTGAACAAAAGTGATTTTGATTGAAAAGATACCAATCCGATTAAATTGGCTATCATAAACCTTTAACCAATTCAAACTGATTAATCAAATCAACACAAAGGTCTAATTTTACAAATGATATGAATTCAATTTTATAAATCTTATAGTGTTATTTAATTGGACCAAAATTTGATTGGGTTCAATTAAATTGAATCGGTTCATTTAAGATATATATATATATATATATTAAATTATTTAAAAATATAAATTAATTAATCGAGTCATATTAGTCGGTTTTAAATTGATTTAATTTGATTAGATATATCCAAATTGATCTATCTCGATCAATTGAACGCAACTCGATCGACTCGACCCAACCCAACCCGATCATGGACTAGGACCGATTCGATCGCTTTGGAACTCGAGTTAGATCATGGTGCTAACTTGAGCCGGATTGGAACTAATCATATATAACCCCGTCGGAGTCAAAATTAAATACGACAATACATGAATTCTTCTATTATATACTCTTACGTTATAAAATTAATGATAATATTTGTCTTATATGTATAAATATATAGATTAAGCGGATTTAAGCCAATCAATTCCTTCCTAATTTTAAATCTAATCAAAATTTGACCAAACCAAACCAAACCAAACCAAATCAATATGCAACTGTAACGGAAAAGGAGAGGGTATTTAAATCCGAAGAAATAAATAAATATTATGAATACAATTCCGTAAAATCCGAGGGTGTTTTCTGCAAGATTTGATCCTACAAGAACAAGAGAAATCCAACCCTCACGGATTTGGGGAAGAAAGAGACGGGACAAAGCCAAAAGGGAAGCATCGCTCGCCCAAGAAACCCTAATCGACTACCGGGAGAGCCCTAATCTCGAAGCTCCGCAGAAGTAGCTTCTTGATTCCGGCTCCTTTCCCTTTCCTCATCGGTAGTTGCTCTGCCGTGGAAGAAATCAGGTAGCTCCTCTAAGAATAGTTGTAATTGGCTTGGTGTTCCTCTGTCTTTGTCCGATCGGTGCGCTAAAAGTGGAACCTTGTCGATTGGTGCCCTTTAATCTGTTGGTTTTGTTATGTTTTCTGTGGATTTGTTGCTCGTTGGCAAAAATCTGGGTGGTCGTGAATATGTGCAGCTGAACGCGCATTGTATCGTTGTCTTTGGTGGATTGTATTTTAGGCCGACTATGAGCATGATATCTTGAACTGGAATTAGTGCTTGTACATGTTGTAGATGGTCCCTATATGTGCATGTTTACTTGCAGAAAATGCATGTCTGCTGCAACAGCCATTTATACGGTGAGGACTCATTTTAGGGCTTACTAAGTGATGGAGAATGGATGATATATTTGTGAGTTTTGAGAGGTAGATCCAGGTTTCCTGGATGTGATTGATGTGAGACCTGCAACTTTTATTCGCATTTACTCATGTCTCCCATGTACTATGCAAAAATGCTTTCAAAATGACATATCTTGATTGATCCTCTTAGCTCTGAAACCAAAGTCTTAAAGTATTCTTTGCTTTCTTCAATAGATAAACATTTATATGATCAACTATGTGCACTGAGAAATGTAGATGCTAGTGTCTCTAGGAACCAACACATGTAAATGGATTAGTAGAGAATGAGCTGATTCCTTGATCTGTTTCCTGATTCAACGTTAGCTTCACTTGCGCTGTGAATGTCTGACAAAAATTGTTTTTATTTTATTGTGAATCCAAGTTTCTTTCTTTTTTCCTACCTTCTTGCTTCAGCTTCCAGAATTTTGTATGTATTTCAGGTGGAACTCGGTCTACGTGGACAAACTAAAATATAGCTAATGTCTGTTCATGGTTGCATCAATCAAGTTATGAATGACAGTGGAGAAGACGACGAGGGACCTATTATTTTTAAGAGGCCAAATTCTTCATCGAAACAAAGCCACTTGAGCTCTACATCAAAGAAGACAACTCAAAAGCATGATGGTTCTAATCTTGTTTCTGGTCAAATTGCTCGTAATGGTGAGAACTCTCGTTTGCAAAGTGCTGAAGTGCTCCCTACTGCAAAGACATTGAATGAGAAGCCTATCTCACATTCACAGTCTTCGGTCTCTGTCCAGTCAAAACACATATCCTATCATAAATCCACAACCAATGATGTGAGACCAAAGTATCAGGATGTGTCATCACTTGAAGTTCGAGAATCTGATGATTCAGATGATGGTAAACCATTAAGCCATAGACTTAATTCACCACCAGCAGCAGTTCAAAAGAAAAATTCCATGGGCTCAGAGAAGACACATATGCATTCCTCAGATCACAAGTTTGTAAACAAGAGTACAGATAAGATGAATCTGGACAAGCCAATCATCAAAAGAGAGGATTCTGATGATTCTGATGATGAGAAGCCACTGAGCTTAAAATTTTCTTCTTCGACTGTTGTCAATAAAGGTGGTCCCTCACATGCCATGAAGACACAATCTGCAAAGCCTACCCTGAAGATTAACTCAGATATCAAGGGTTGCTCTGATGATTCAGAAGATGAAAAACCTCTTCTTTCTAGGTTTCAGTCAAAAGCCATTGGCAGTTCATCTATGAAAAGTTCAACTTCAGATGACAAGCCTTTGTCGTCTAAGTTAAAATTAAATGGTTCTAGCAAGAAGGAAGGTAATAGTGAGAATAGGTCCTCTGGTGGTGGACAGAAGCGGCCTCTTGGTGATCCTGATCCTACAGGTTCTTCATCAGTTAAGAAAGCAAAAGTTTCTGAAACCTCTGCTTCTGTGAAAGTTAAGCACGAAGTTGCGGTAAAGAAAGAAATAAAAGCAGACGATACCAATCATGTGTCAATTTCACAAAGAATAAAGAAGTCAGTATCTTCTAACAGCGCATCAACCAGCAAGAATGTGTCTCAGAAAAATCATTCATTATTTAAGAAAGATATCAAGAAAATGAAGAAAAAAGATAAGGATTCTAAATTTTCAAAGATATTGAAGGTGCCTCCTGGATCTGGTGGGGGACAGAAGTGGACTACCTTGGAACACAATGGTGTTATTTTTCCTCCCCCATACAATCCCCATGGCATTAAAATGCTTTACAAAGGACAACCAGTTGATCTGACTCCCGAACAAGAGGAGGTTAGCTTTCAGAGATGTTTGGGTCACTTGTTGTCCTACAATTACAACATTTGTTCCCTTTTCTTTCACTCTTTTGCTGCATATTGCTTCCTGTACTTCCAAAAAAGACCAGTAATATTTGTTAAATTTTTGTCGAACTGCAAGGAGTTTTGATGATTTACAGGTTCAAACATCTTTTTCTTTTTTTCCTTTTTTTACTTCTTAAACTCTCCGGTTGCAGGTTGCAACAATGTTTGCCGTGATGAAGGACACAGAGTATGCCACCAAAAACCAATTTATTGAGAACTTCATGAATGACTGGCGACAAATACTTGGTAAAAGTCATGTAATTAAGAAATTTGAGCTGTGTGATTTCACCCCAATTTATGAATGGCATCTAAGGGAGAAGGAAAAGAAGAAGCAGATGAGCACTGAGGTAAATTCCCCTGCAATTGTCTATATAGGTTATCTGATACTGTGATTTGATGAGATAGACACACGAGCAATGGTTTCTTACCTTTTGAATTTGTTATTATCTAACATTAACTATAGATTTAGCTATTTGCTTCATTTGCATGCATATAGTCTTGTACATGGAATTGTGTGAATTTTGATGCTGGCATACATTAGAAGTTGTCGTTGATGTACTTCTGGCCCTTTTCTCTATGGAGAATAAGCCTCTAGGAATAATCACATTTATATTCTTTTGTGAGTTTGTTTCTTGTCCATTACTGCATTTTAGGGGATAACTGATTGCAAGTTCTTAGATTGTGAAGAGGGCTTTCTTTTAGTCTTTTGCTCTTCATCTATAACTTACCATGATTGTTAAATGATTTCCTTGTTATTTTTCTTGTCAGTAATGCTTAGTGTACAACTTCTATTTGAAGTTATTAAATTCTAAACTTTCATCATACATCTATGATTTAAAATGTGCATAAAATTGCAAATCTGTTGAGAATATTGTTAGTCAGAACTATTAAGATGTTGTTCACCATCCCTACTTTTAGCTGTGATTTGAAAATTTTGTGCCACAAAAATTCCTTTTGTTATTGCAATAGTTCAAAAAAAAAGGAATAAAGATGTATCGAGAGGAACAAACGCATGTAGTTATTAATTGACAGTGCATCTTGGACAAAACAATCCATGTCATTTCTTTTTTTACCTCCAAATTAAAATTTATCTTATTGTGTTAGTAAGTATGAGTTACTACGTGTCTATTTTTCTTATGTAGGAGAAGAAGGCCTTAAAGGAAGAGAAATTAAAGCAAGAGGAGAAATACATGTGGGCTATTGTTGATGGTGTGAAAGAGAAGGTAAACTCTAAGTTCTGACTTCAAATTTCATGTTCTTTGTTAGTGTTTTGGTTTGTAATATGAAGTTGGTAGTTAACATGTTTTATGCTGCATCTCTATTTACAGGAAAGCTTTTAAACTTGAATTATATTATTACCTGGTTCTCATGGCTTTGAGTTAAGATGTTGCATGTTTGTTCTTTATTGACAGTCGTGAATTGATTTGTGCATGTAACTTTTATCAAATTTAGAGTTTAGTACAAGTTTGTTATGTTATGGGCATGTTTTATGCAGCTTGAAACATACCATCCACCACATGATAAGTAAATCCGTGATAGATGCTTTGAATTTTGGAAGTCACCTACAAGTTTCTTGAATAGATATATATTTTTTAAATTGGTACTCTCAGCATAGGTTTTTTTGGAAGAGAACTGATACATAATGCAAGGTATCTTTCTTCATCAGTGCTATGACATCTAGGATGCATTTTGTCAAGTATTATACCTTGATTATGGTGATGCATATTGTAAAGTTTGTGGCCATTCTTTGTCTTTGATTTATAATGCCTAGAGCTAATGAGTTGGTTTTTATAGGTTGGAAATTTTAGGGTTGAACCACCAGGGTTGTTTCGAGGCCGAGGAGAGCATCCAAAGGTTCTATTCCCATCATTACTATACTGCTAATAACTGTTATTAGCCGTCTGACAGGATGAGTATAAATTCAGAAACATCTTGCATTGTTTATGAAATTTTAGATGGGAAAGCTGAAAAAGAGAATTCGCCCAAGTGATATTACAATCAATATAGGAAAAGAAGCACCAATTCCAGAATGTCCAATACCTGGTGAAAGGTAATGCAATTCAAAAATACTATGAAATTACTAGTGAGCATTCTAAATTCAGCACTCGAGTCTCCTTTTTCAGGTGGAAAGAAGTAAAACATGATAACACTGTCACATGGTTGGCTTTTTGGAATGATCCCATAAATCCAAAAGAGTTCAAGTATGTCTTTTTGGCAGCCAGCAGTTCATTAAAAGGACAAAGCGACAAAGAGAAGTATGAGAAAGCGAGGCTGTTGAAGGTACTGATTGCTTGATCTTTTTTCCTTTGGAACCGATAACATGCATGAATTTTGACCAGTATATTGGTCCCTAGGCATTAAGTAGAAAGAATTAGGATTTTGTTAAAAATCTCTAGTGTCCACCATTAGACATTGGTGCATGTCTCTTATAATATTCTATTTATTTTACAGAATTATATACACAATATTCGTGCGAATTATACAAGGGACTTTACCAGTAAAGATCCAACAAAGCGGCAAATAGCAGTAGCAACCTACCTTATTGATAAGCTAGCACTTAGGGCTGGCAATGAAAAGGTAAATCAGTATCATTTCGACAGTTTGATCCTCGTTTATTCTGCATTGTTGTACGTTTGAGTTTTGCTAGTGTCTAAATTTCCAATTTTTCTAACCCTTTCAACTATCTGGTCAACTCGTATTTGATCTTGAAAACTAGGCCAGACCATATCAACCTTTCCCCCCAAACACATGCATATTAATTGCAAGATGTTCTTTTTACAAGTTTTGTTGGTAACCTAGATGGGTTAGCTATGTAATTTCCGAAAAGAACAGGCTGATGATTGAATGGATGGTGAAGCTTGTAAATTGTCTCCAACTTACACATTATGAAATGTGGTTGCGACATATAAACATGAGCTTATGTTGAGGTGTTCCTATTTGTTGATACCTCAGTTTATTGAGAACTTATAAGTTGCAGTTTGACTTATTATATTATACCTTGTTAGCAAAACTTTGATCTAATCCTATCCTACTACTTTTTGATGGCGTCAATCTAGCTTTAAGCTTGTTACAATGCCTCATAAAATTCCATGCACTCTGGATTTCTTATAGTCACTGTGCCTAGTAAAATTCTTATTCACCATGAGAGGTTGATATCGAATGAGCTGCATCATAGTTATTCATTCACTTGACACTGAAACATCAAATTGCTGATGGTCCTAACCTTGACTGCTTATCCATCAGATTTCGCCAGGATCAATCTTGAAGGACTTAAACATGAAGATCAAAATTTACTATCATTTTTGCTGTTGTTTTTGTTGGCCGTAGTTTTCCAGGTTGCTGAGGGATACTTCCTCAGCTAATGACCATGGGAAATTTTGCCATCCTACTTTTCAGGATGGTTGCTCTTGTGCTGGGTGTATCTTATCTTGCAAGAGCAATTGATTATATTTGTTTCTTACATTGAGATGTTGCCTGTTTATTCTTTTTCCTCGAACATTCTTACAGGATGATGACGAGGCTGATACCGTTGGTTGCTGCACTCTAAAGGTGGAGAATGTTGAGTTGGTGCCTCCAAATATGTTAAAGGTATAATCTTTTAGGTATACCCACTTGTTTTGTTTCATTCATTCCTCGAATGATTTTAACACTTTTTATCTCTCCAGTTTGACTTCCTGGGTAAAGATTCTATCAGATACTTGAATACTGTAGTAGTTGAACTGCCTGTCTATAAAGCAATTGGAGAATTCCAAACTGGTGAGAGGTGACTACATAAATTTGTATGTCCAGTTTCTGTCAACAGTATGTTTGAACGTTAATTATACATTATTATTCATCAGCTAAAAAGAGTGATGGAGGCAGAAAAAGTAAGGGTGATGATCTATTTGACCTGCTGGACACAAGCAAACTCAATGCACATTTGAAGGAACTCATGCCTGGGCTTACCGCCAAAGTTTTCCGTACATACAATGCTTCTATTACTTTGGATGATATAGTAAGTATGAAGCTGACAGCAAATTTCTATGATTTTCCTCTGTAAGCACGACAGTCCACAAATTCTATCAACTCCTTTCCTCTGACCTGCTTTCTGATAATGAATAGCTTGGTATTCCATGCAATACTGATGTATAGTTGTATTTCTGCTCTTGAGTGCTGGAGAATGATGTTATTGGGTATTGAAACATGTTTTTATAAGTCTATTGATCTCTAGACTATATACTATATCTTTTACTAATACTTGATTTTATTGTCACCTCAAATGTGCACCTTTTTTTTAATCGATATTTCATTCCACACTGTCATCAATGTATTGAAATCCTATTGACTAGAGAAATGGGTTTTGGTTCCTTTTTGTCCATAATTATTTTGCCATGATATCACAGTTGAATAAAGAAACCAAGGATGGCACTCTTCCTGAAAAGATCGCTGTCTATCAGCATGCAAACAAAGAGGTAGTGGTGGCTTCTTTTTTGTCTATTCATTGATTGTGTAGCTTTAAATCCTGATCACAATTGATGGTCTCTGTGACAAAACAGGTTGCAATTATTTGTAATCATCAGCGTAGTGTCTCAAAGTCCCACGAAAGTCAGATGTCTAAGTTAAATGAGAAGATAAACGACTTAAAGGTCTATTGTTTTACAAGTTCTTGTTGATTTATTTTCTGTAAATTTTTCTCTAAAGATACCTATGTGATTTATGTGTTGCAAACAGACCCAGAGAGAGGAATTGGAGATGGATTTGAGTAGGGCTAGGAAAGGGAAGCCTCCACTCAAAGATAGAGAAGGGAAGACAAAGAAAAACTTGTCCCCTGAAGTGTAATATACTTATCTGGAGACTCGAACTTGAAATTTCTTTTAATGTCTGATCTGATGCATTTCAAGTTGCAGGATAGAAAAGAAGCTGGCTCAGGTTGATGCAAAGATCGAGAAGATGGAGTTGGATAAGAAAATAAAGGAGGATTTGAAAACAGTTGCACTTGGAACATCAAAGATTAATTACCTTGATCCCAGAATATCGGTTGCATGGTGCAAGCGCCATGAAGTTCCCATCGAGAAGGTTCATCATCTGCTACTTTATATTTCTGAAAATTCTCTTAACCTTAGCGTTTATGAAACTTATTTTCATCCATTAGCGATTGCATCCAGTAGATGGTTTAATTTATTAGATGTTACTCCACGGTCAAATACATATATTTATTTCTCCCAACAGAAAACTCATTTCTCATATTTATAATTCTTGGCCTGTTATGCCATCCAGATATTTAACAAGTCACTACTTGCAAAATTCGCCTGGGCAATGGACGTGGAGCCAGACTTCAGATTCTAATGCATCACTTGGTAATGATTTAATTTCTAATGTGCGCCATCCACTTCTCAAAACCAAAGGAGGTTCCAATCTTGTTTCTAATTATCTGGAGCTGCATCAAGAAGTCTCTCGCGATACTTCCATAGAAATTTATATATACACTGTGATTCAAATCGGTAGGGAACTCGAGTTCTTGTTTCTTTATATACATTAAAATGTTCACATTGATCTCCTTGATCTGTTCTCCCCGGGACTAACTTGTTATGTGAGCTTTGGTCCTTTTAGTCGCCAAGTTGAAGCTAGTGCTAGGCAAAATGCTTTTGTTTGTTGATGGAATCTAATGACTACTTCCAACTTTAATGAGCCATCTTTGGAAGATATCCTGCTGTCTGTGTTGGATGTATTGTTGGATATTATTTATGATGGATGATTTGATCGCAGGTGATTTTGAACCCATCTTTCTTGCCCAAGTGCCAATATAATCTATTACCTGCATCGCATTCTCTTTGCCAGAGTTTATTGAAACCACAGTGAAGTTGATGTTATGATCATTCATTTAAGAGGTGTTTTACTTTACAGAATTTTAAACACCATTTCTCTGAAGCCTTTCAAGTGAGAAATAGATTCTTTTCAGGTCCACCTTCCCAAGCATGCCGACGCGTGCTATATCGGTACGGATCTGATAATTGACTATCTAAAACCAAGTCACTAAAACAAACATCAATCTTCTTACATTAAGCCCATAGGTTAAATTATTAAGTTCTGAAATATAAAAGTTCTTGATAAATTAGACTTTCTCTTTAACCAAATTCTATGGAAGAGATTTGAATGGGAGGGAGAAGGTTTGCAAACAACTTTCAACTCGATATTCAATTTTTGACATGATAATTTCTTAATATAATATTCGGAATAGAATAGGGGATCGTTAACTTATTGAACCTAAACCCAATAACCTAAATCACAGAGGCAAAATATTAAGATCTAAATTAAGAACAATATATCCATCAGATTTTTATAACTCGATCAAAATTTTAATTTACTTTGGATCATGGTACACCCTCGGACCAGTACACAGCAAACCATCTCAAAACAGGGCATAGCAGCCATCACCATATAAATAAATATAACTACACCCTTAAAAGAAGTGTCATCCTGTAAAAGTTGCAGATGCACCAATCTCGGTGGCAGAAACACCTCATGATTTAACAGAGGCTCAGATAAAGAAAGACATCTCCACCGGCTGAATGAATGACAACACGCCCTCACCAAATAACTGATACAGTGATGCCAAGAGATGCCCTGCATCAAGATCCTCCTTCCAGGCTTGGGCCAACACGGCAGATCCGGTCGGTGTTCTTCTACCTCCGAATGCCTCGACCGATACCTGCCCTGCAGCAGACGATTGCCCCATACCGGTTCCAGATGATTGTGTAGGAAATCTGTCCTCTGCACCTTGCGAGCCGGTTGTCATGGCAATCGGTTGCATGGTACCTATAGCTCCATCAACTGCCATCTTCTTAAATGGTGGCTGCTGCATAGAGTGGATGGTGCTTGGCTTGCGCTTGTCTGGTTGCACGAGAAAACAAATAACTCTTAGAAATTATAACGATATTGACTAGCTATTTGGTGAAAGAAAAGAACACTTATCCAAGAGCATATACAATGGCATTTCCAAGTTTAAGAGAATTTGTTATGTTTATATTACAGTAAAGTAGTAAAAGTAGGTACGGATTGACTAGTCTGTTTATGGCAGACCACCATGTCATATGTCCTCTTTAAGTTAGTTATGTCTTGAGTGGAGCAGCAAACTGAAAAGTACAGAAAATTAATTAAGATTAAGTCTCGTCACCATGAAAGCCTGCCATCAAACATGAAAAATCTACACTGATCTCAATGATGCTCCAAGAAGCAAAGTAATTAGCACAATGATACAAAAAATTTAACTTGTCCATAAGTGTATAAATCTATTATTGTCCATCAGTGATAGATACACAAACAAAACTCTAAATCTAGATTCGCCACACAACAGACGCACAACACCGTGCAAACACCACCAGATTCCTAGAAATTCTTGTGTACCATCATGCATGCATGTTGCAATCATGTGTACCACCAACATGACTAGACATGGTTTCAGAATGGCCAATCGATTGTAAACAAACTTATCGTGTCCAGCGTAGTTCAGCGAGTCATATTGTGACCACCACCTCAGTTATTTGGAGTTTCGTTTAAATTCAAGACTTTTTTCCCCCTCTCAGTATTTTTTTGCTTGGTTCTAGTGTCTTGTATTATTACAATGTTATTACCAAACCCCATCCTGCATCTTTCCAGAAGCCCTTCCTATACTACAACAGCTACACCTTACTCCAGTATCTGAAAATTTTGTGGTGATAGGGTTGGAGTCATGATGGAATGTGACTAACACCACCTGATCAATTTGGAACTTCCTTTAAATAATAGCTTTGTTGTCACTGTTATTACCAAAACCCCATCCTGCATCATTTCAGAAGCCTTTACCATTCTATCAGAATTCCACCTTGCTCCAGTTTGAGAGAAAATCCCCTAGTACAGAAGTCCCAGGTTTTTCAGTTTAACCATTACTCTTGAAGATTCCTCACAGATCAGGATCAACGATAATGCTGATGAACTACTGTTAGAGATGAATGACAAAGAAGTTGCTAAGTCCTTATGGAACAAAAAAGAGGAGCACGCACAAGAGGATGATGATAGATAGCATTTCTGCTCAAAAATTGTTTCACAAGAATAAGATATATGGAATGAAAAAATGTAGCAACTAAAAATTCAAGAATAAACAAAATTGCTTACTTGGTGTGCTAGTTGCAACTCTTCCATTACTCCTCCAAACTTTATGTTTTGGAGGAGATAAGAGACCTGGAAACAACTTGAGCCGGTCATATAAACATTTACCTGCAGCACACTGAAATATGCAGTCTACAAATAAGAATCATGTTTCAATATATATTTTTAAGATATAACTGAATAAATGGATAAGACATACCAGTAAGGCACCATATACTCGCCAAGCTTCTTTCCGCTTCATCTCATTCTTCTGCTTTTCCAGTTGCATCTCAGGCTCTAAGAGTTGCAAATATGGCTCGAGGTTAGGCAGAACTAGAAGACGTACCTAGCAAGGTTGAGATACACCTATCAGTTGGAAGCAGAAATAAGATTGCAAGAAAGACAGAGTAATAGGAACTACCACACCAGGTCCCAGTGCAGCAAGGCCTTGAATGGCACCGTAATGTTGTGTCAGTGCTTTAGATGGATCCAGAAAAGCATTAATCAGTGTCTTTGTCAATCGGGACTGCAGATTGTGATACACATGACCATATCTGTTCAAAGAATTATTAGCGAATTTGATACTCAGAACTGGGAGTTCAAAGCATAAATGACCAAATGTGCAAATGTTCTCTAAGAATACACAAAATGATGCTTCAAGGGAATTAAAGTACTGGAACCCGATAAAATGTTATAGACAATTCATCACAAGCATGAAACATCACTGCTCAGGCAAATTGCATCACGACATAACTGTTCCAAGACCTAAACATTAGCATATAGGTATCACAATTTTCATCTCTTCTTAGAAAAAATGACAATCAGAGAAGGATATAATGCAACTTCTTGCTGGTGCAATGGAAGACTGCACACTAGTAAGCAGTGACTACTTATTTTTAAGTTGTTAAATATGAAAACAAAAGCTTTTCTGATGACTTATCCATCTTAAACGAGTAAATACTAACCACTGAAGCTCAGAAGTAATGTCTTAGTTATTGTAATAAACTTACATATTATATTGGACATTTAGATGTCTGCACTTCACCTTGTTTTCATAGGTGCACTTGATTACTTTCGCTTGACTAGCAATATTTTGGTCACAGTTGGTTAAGATGAATGGCATTTCAAAAGCACCTTTAAAAGTGCATTTTAAACTAAGACACGACTATCATAACAATATTGAAAGAGACTTAAAAGAACATGTCAAACTACTGCCAGAAGCACAACATGGGCTAACTGTCATCCCCGAGACTAAAAGCAAGGCTACCCATCCCATCCCTGATTAATATGTTTATGGGACTGACGTTTGAAAGTCCCAAATGTCATCATTTTTTTCATCCAACCACTCAAATGTTGAATCTCGAGGATGCTAACAGATATAAGCTCCTTGCAGATTACTGCATGCAAGATGTTCATAGAAAAACTTTTGGAAAGAACAGGGAGATGTACAAGATTAGTCAAACAAAAGGATGCCCTTACAAGCATATGCATAGAAGTTTATAATAATTTTTCTGTTTCAGCATTATTCTACTGATAAGTTGTATCTAGATATTTTCCCTATGCTAAACAGTGATGAGAATTCTTTATTTAATTTTTTTTGGAATATTGAAGTGTTGTTAAAGAATTAGAATGAAGTTCTACATTTGACACAGAATGTCCAACCTTCTGCACACTGATGCAGCTAGATTTGCAGAGAAGTCTCTGAGTTCCCAGTGGCTATCAGCTATTCTACTCCCTAACCTTTTGGCAACCACACATGTTATAATTGATGGCATCAGCTGATGCAACTGTAGATGAGAAAAAACCATTAATTAGAACAAATGTGGGTGGCTGTACAATATTGTCTGAAATATAGTGTCAGAAGGATCAGCATAATAAATATCAAAGTTCATGCCAACAAATACACTGGATACAATCCACAAAAAGATGACATACATAAGGTTCTATGTGAATATGTGGATTATGGAGAAGGCTTCGGACCACACGCATCAAAGCAAACAAGATAGGAAGATCATGTAAGCTTCGGGCAACCTGCAACAAGAAATGGTTTATACAAATGTATGACCTAAGATGATATATTCTACTGATTTGTGATTGACAAACTTGACCTCATCAGCAATGAAGTACGAAAAATATGGAACTAATGGATGAATTCCTGAATCCGCTGCCAAACTCAGTAATGCTTCCTTGAAGAGGATGGACTCAGGCCTAGTCACAGTAAGCTCAGTAATTTTGTCAAAATAGAGCTGCAACAAGAAATTAAGAGAAAACAACTATGACAGAATTCTTTTAAGGAAGCTTATAAAATATAACAATGAGAAACAAAAGAGAACCTAAACTGAGTTACTGGAATAAGGAAAAAATACCTGGAGTTCTCTAGACAATACATGCTTAACAGGAAGTTTAAGATCAACATGAAGTCCATCATCCTTGCTGTTATCAGACTTCTTATTTTCAGATGGGGCTACAATTGCTAGAAATAATATGCACAACAATCAATCTCAGTTCTAGTTAGAAAACAATACGACCAAAAGAGAGGTGGATATTATAAATAAAATTTAGAATTTCTAGAATTGATGATTTGAGGAGCAAGAGAGGAGATTGAGTAACTAGCAAATATCTAAAGATTGAGGAATAAACAAACTAGGGTGAATTCCATAATTGTTGAGTTTAAAACTTCACATACTCCATCAAAGTTTAAAAGATTCATGCATAACCCTCAAAGAATTAAAAATGTATTAAACATGCTTCCCCAGGCTATGTACTAGAAACTTCATTAGGTGTGGATGTCTATGTCTATGTACTTATGCATGCATCTTTCACGAGGACCATACTAGAAATGAAAAGTCAATTTAATACTAGATATTTGAAAGTTTATCTTTATGATTTGTAATGATTGTAATATTCTTCTTTCTTATGTTAAAAGGTCAACTCCATAAAGAGACAACATATTGCAAGCACACAAAAAAATGATGAGTGCCAGAAAGCTCGCAAGCAGGATGTACATCAGCCTATAATAGATTTTGTTCCACTTTCCAAGAGGTTTAAGCCTCATGTAAGGAATAAGGTCCAACTGCAGCATAAACATTCTCAAAAGATACTATTAAGGGACAGGGTGCTACTATGCAACTAATCTCAGGATATTTTGGCCCTTAACTCTGTGTTACAAAATTTAGGTCAAATAGTACAAGTCTTCTTCATGTATGAGTTCATTTTAATATTAGCTGATGCTGCTGGATATCTACAGGTGTGAACATATGAATTATCCAATTCCAGTTTAAGGATGAGGGATTTCTGGCATCCAATTAGCCAATTCTAATAATGTAAAGTGTGAGCACAGGTACATGTCAAATTCTAAAGCCTGACATGAATTATTTGCTTCAAAGAGGAAATAGAATATGTCTTTTGAATTTCATAAGTGCTGTCTCATATAGATGACTAACACTGCCATGCTCACATGCTGTGGCAAGTCTAAGATATAATACGTCAACAAGAAAAACAAGGTACATATTCTAAATTACTTAACAGTTGGAGATGTGAGATAGATTCGCATTGCTCCTTTCTGATCAATTTTTTATCCAATTCCAGCTATCACACTATCAGTCCCACTCTTTCATCTTTTCTGACAAAGAATTTGAGGAAAACTAACCAAGTTGACAAGAAAGAAAGGCATATTAACTCTGTCATGAACATAGGGAAATAAAACCTTCAACAGGAGAATTTTCTGGAATCGCAGGTTGGACCCCCTCGATAGCAAGCCAGTGTGCCACAACAGCAGTATCAAGTGGTGCTTTGGGTAAGGGTGCATCAATAACCTGCAGATTCCCAATGCCAGCAAAAATGACAGTGTCTGTGGAGCAATATAAATTATACCAAAAATACCAACTTCACATACCTCCTTGAAATCCACATCTCTGTCATCAATATAAAACAGATCCTTGTGCCCTACAGCCCTTTTGAACCGCAAAGGATCCCCAGATGCAAATCCATATAAAGGCTGTGACAGAAAAAACACATCTACAATAATTATGTTTTGATGTGATGTTACTCAAAAGGCACACAAAAAGTTTCAAACAAATCTCTTTTGATTTCCAACCCAATTGAGAATCCTCTGAGCACGAATATTCCCTGATTCAAACTAAACATATTGTCAAAAGAACTGAAAATCCTTGTGAAAGATTACTTGGTAATCAGAGAAAGCGGAAATGAAACCACCATAGTGGACTACAGAGACTAGCTAGTTTCACAATGAAAATGATGGTGTTACAGCTAAATTTTGCATGTTTCACAAAATTTATAGCTAACTCTAGGTAACAACACAGGGATCTTTCACCAAGATACTGACAATGGAAGAAAAACTAACAATGTCATCAGAAGGCGAGGGACATGCCAAACCACAGTAAGGACTAACATTGTTGAAGTGAGTCGAACCCAGGATGCTTAACATATACGTTCTCTTTTTTCACACAAGGAACTCTAAGAGTGATGAATTAGTACATTGCCTCATTTGGTACCCAGAATAATCGATATGGAGGGAATAATAACCAGTACTTACCCTAATAAAGGTCTTACTTTTTAAATCAAGTTGGTCAAGTGTGGTTCTCGATTCGAAACTGTTACGGGACTGTGAAGAGAGAAGAAAAATGGTGTTTATTCGAGGTTCCCACAACATTCGTTCGAATCCACAGCAGCAGGAAGCAATTTGTATCACCAGAAGCTAAAATTTGTACCTTTACAAGCAACAGATCTCGTGGTCCCGCATCAAAAGCCCATCAAATAAAACCCCGCCGAAAGAAAGAAAAAGGAAGCAAAATTCGAAGGTAGAAGGCCCACATAAACGAACCCTACTAACCTCAATATTCCTCAGACTAAGCGCGCTGTCCACGTCATCCGCCGTCAAGATCGTTCTCTTCGAGTGGCGCATGCACTTGATCGCCTCCTGCGCAGACCGTCACCACGTCAGAGGCCACGGAAACAAAAGAAAACAAAGAAACAGGCTGAAAGAACCGGAACTCAGAACCTCAAGAAAACCCTAAAGGGAAGGAGGAGGATTTTTGTGCAGAACCTGCATGATCTCACGGAGGCGGTACTCAACATCGGGGGCGAGGGCGAGGGCGACATCGGGGGAGAGGTTGGCGATGCCAATGCTTTGCGCGATCACCTCAATCGTCTCCTTCGGTACGATACTCATCGCTTCTCTCTTTTCTTCCCTTCCTCCGCCTCCTCTTACCGCGCGCGAGGCAGAAACCGCAAGGACGTGCTCCGGTGACACTTTTAAATCGGATCCGGTTATGGCGAATCGGGTTTAACCAGCTAAGAGCACGGTGAGGTGACCGCCTGTCGATGGGATATGGTCACTCTCCGACGTTTATGTGATGACGCGTGTATGGGAGACCTTGCTTTGATCGGAATCCAGCAACATTTTTAGCAGTTGTTCTTGTGTTGGTAAAAACCATCAGCTAAGATATGATTTCGCTGGTCCAAGCATGTTTGAGTCACCCAAGTATTAATCGTACAAATATATGGTGGATGCTGTCAATTGTTTTATGATTCTTTTCTTTGATCACAGTAAATTTACATGCATGCAGTATCGTCTTCATTAATAACTTCATTAGGCTCCAATGTTGGGATATTGATGCTCTTGAGGACTACTCATCATAAAAAGTCGAGATCCTGTTTACTGTCCCAAACTCACAAGTTAACCCATCGTCTCACAAGTAAACACAAGCGATGGTTTGAGTTTTTATCTCTTTCTCTACCGGGCTTTACTAATATGAACATATACACAAACCTTTCTACACCAGCAAACAAAAGAGAGCTTAACTGAGAATTGATTGTTCTTTCAGGGACTCGAGACATGGGATTATTGAATAGAACAATTATAAAGGTACCAAATTGAAATAAGTTCTAATTATTGCGGTAGAGAAATCAACTGATACGGCCATCATCAATTCACAACATGAGCTTGGCCATACTGGTCCTAGGCTGATATCACGGAATAGCTGGCAGAACCTTCCCGGTACATGATCCGAATCCCACGTTATAATCCTTCCCCTGCATTTGTTTCACAGAGAATCAGCAACTGTCATACATGTATAACATATGTCGCATCATAATTTACCACTTGGCTTCACAACCTTATGCAGGATATGAACTTTCTGATTAGAATGAAAACATTTCTTATAAAATCACGATGAGCACTTTCTTTCTCCCGACAAAGAAAAAAAAGGATCTACAATTCATTATGACAATCAACTGTACTGTTATGATTCTGGAACGATGACTAATAGGAGACTGAAAAAAGAATGACACATTCAACAAACAATTGGAAAGTAGATAGCATAGCACACAAGTTAATTTGGGATCGTGGGCCTCTTTAGGATCGGCTGGAAAAAAGGAACCAAATCATATATAAACATAGTGCAGAAGATTTAGAGTTGCAATGATAACACTGCTATGTGGTTACTGTTTTAATGGACCTTAAAGCTTAGGCAGATCAACTTACAGCTAAACACTTAATTGCTAATTTGTGAGTCACTCTTGAAGCATGCTACACGAATTATGATTTCTCTTAAAAGTAAACACTTTATACAAAACAACATGAAAGTATAACTGGTTTATATTGCCCATATTTAGAAAGCATGTTGGTAAAGCATAATTCATGATAGTTCTATGAAAATTAACAAGCTAATTTATTGTGATATTTCTACCACCCAAAGCAGCAACCTAATGGCACGAGCAATATGACATAAGTCACAATAAAACAGTCTAATAAACATTTTCTTTTCCTTAAGAGGGCAATGATGATGTAAATACGAAAAGCCTTAAATAAAGAAATTTAATATCATTGGAACAGACCTTGCAACAAGCTGTGAAAAAGACTTCATCTCCATCCTCCAAAAATTTGCGAGCTGCACCAATCAGGTTAAGTGGCTTTTGTCCATTCCAAGTTAACTCCAGCAAGCATCCAAGGGATTCTGCTTCCTGGTAGAATGATTATTTTATTAAAGAAAATAATGATCAGTAATAACTGAAAAGAAGAAAGACTGTCCAAAAGTTGATTATTTTCAAAAGTATAACGAAGAAAAACACATACAGGTCCACTGATGGTCCCAGTTCCAAGTAGGTCACCAGGTCGTAAATTGCACCCATTGATAGTGTGGTGTGCTAGTTGTTGAGTTAGTGTCCAATACCTAGTTCACATGATATAAACCACCACAGTTTGTTACTTAAATCGAGTATTAGATTCCAAAAAGGGCATATAACAAAAACAATGAGTTGGTTATAAAGATCAATTAGTAGATAAGATTATATATTCAGAAGCACTATAAAAGGACACATAGCTGATGCTCACTTTCTCAGGTTCCTATACAGCTGATGCACTAATAAAGATATGAAGTAAAATGCCGTATACATGTAAAATTCCAAGAGGTGTATACCAGGTATATGTCCTATATATACATTAAGATGTTAGGTAAAAAACACTAAAAATATCATCCTATATATTGTGCAGATAAGCCAAAATAATTGTAAAAATCTCCAGAGAAACATAAATAATCAATCATGAGAAGCCATGTGAAGCCACCAAAGCTCATCTTATGAAAGTTTTATCTGTACAAAGTTAGATAAGAAAAAAAGGAGGGGAATGAAACCATCAATTTGTTCTCCATTTTATGAATAAATGTGTGACAATCTGCAAATGGTTTCTTTTCTCTGCAGAGAATACAAATTGCATGGAGAAGAATATCATAAAAAAAATTATTTCTTTTCAAACAATCACAATGACAAAGCAAGTATATCTTATATAACAGCAATGTTGAATGTGCCAACTACTTGTTTAAATTATACAAAAAGAAAATGTCAAAAGTGTTTTTAAGAACAAAATATGGAACACTTCCAATCAAATCTAGACCTAAAAGCATAACTCAATCCAACCTAATATATATCAGACTGCATCATATGGGCTTCAAAACAAATGCAAATGTAATACTTTCAGTTAGAATGTTTATCAACTAGTGTCATCCCAATAGATATTCAACGACTGTTTGTAAAATGTAAATCACTGTAATGTCAGAAAACTTGTTAGGTCCACATGCACAGCTCCATCAATGAGTTAAAAAGTTACAAGGCAAATTAGATGCTAACTACTAGTGACAGTTTATTGTAGTAGAACCACCCCAAGACACACACATACACAAGAGACTACAACAGGAAGTAACTATTTTATCCATTATAACAAAAAAAAATCAAAGAAATTAAGCACCAAAATAATCAGGATGGACATTTTCTTCTTTGAGATAGTAAAAAGAAAGGTGAAAATAGAAGAACCAACTAAAAATTAACAGAATCTTGCAAAGAAAGATGGCCAGAAGTATTTTTGAAAGAAGGATAGCATGTCCTTACAAATTATTGAAATTGCTCCTTGTGACGATCACTGGATGTTCATGCCCTGCAGGTTTGATCCATACCTTTACAGCAAAAGTGTACAATATCAATAGAAGAATACAGCAAACCATCCATGAAAGCTTATACAGATTAGTAATTGGTCAATATAACATTGATATTAGAAATATTTTTGGGAAACTGAAGTTTCGGGGAGCAGTTGGAAAGCAAAGGAACTAACCAATGAAATAAGCTAAGGGTCATACCTCGAGAGGAATATCGTAGTTTATATGCTTAGACTCTGCCAAGTACGGCAAGGGCTGAGGATCCTGCAATTTATAGAATATTACTTGTAGCTAAAATTTTGTCCTACAAATACCTTCTTACTAGTCAATTAACCATATGTAATTTAGTTCAACAAACAGGCAGAAAAAATTGTCCAAACTGTATTCAACAGAGTAATTTAAATCAAGGTATGCAATATCATACCGTACCGGAGTTTCGACGTTCGCTCGGTACAGTACGATATTGTATACCGAGTGGTATACCGTTCGATATATATATATATAATTCGGCGACGTCGTTGAACTCTTCTCTCAGGCGGGGCGACGTCGCCAAGGCGATGTCGTCGAGTTTATATATATATATATATATTAATAAATATATATTTATATATTTTGATTATATATATATATTTATTTATTTATTTTATAAAAGGCGACGTTGTGTCGTCGAGGCGATGCGACATCGCCTCGTGTATATATATATATATATATATATATATATATATATATATATATTTTTTTTTTTTTTTTTTTTTTTTTTTTTTTCGTTCCGTCCGGTAACGGGCGGTCCGTGTACCGATCAACTGACGGACCGGTACATACCGCCCGTACCGAACGATATTATTCGAAATTGCATATCTTGATTTAAATTCCTAATGCCAACTAAAATAAGGGATATATGCACCTGCTTTGGACCATCACAAGCAAAAGGTTCAAGAGCATCTAGTGTCACAATCCAGGGCGATATTGTTGTACCTGAAAAAAAAATTGCAGGACAATTTTTTTCCAAACCTCAGTAAGTTGAATGCACTTATGCATTAAAAGAAAACACTAAATATTTGCTTACCAAAACTCTTTCCAAGAAAAGGCCCAAGAGGAACATATTCCCATGCTTGGATATCCCTGGCTGTCAAGAATCTTCTAGTTGATTAAAAATCCAGAGCAAAGAAACCAAATGTTTAATAAGTTAAAAGTACTACAAGAAGAAAAGAAATGCTAACTACCACTCCAATCATTCATCAGTACAAGTCCAAATATATGATCTGCTGCATCATCAACATTGATCGGTTTGCCCAATTCATTTCCTGGACCAACTATGGCAGCCTGGAGTAGCAGGAGAAAGTCCCTTAAAGATGATAATTAACTGCTAGGTAAATATCATGCAATTCAGCAGAAACTATTACAAACATGTACCCTCTGGTAATTTAATGGGCAATGCATGATTCATAAACAAGCCATTGAATGAGCAAAGACCTTGAGATATGGAGATCAATTCATATAAAAATGAAATAAGAAACTAGGTGGTTTATGTGGAACAAAAAGGTATGAAACAATTTCATACAACACTAACCATTTCAAGCTCAAAGTCCAGCTTTTGTGTTGGTCCAAAATAAGGTGGAGACTTTTCCGTTGGATATCCTTGTCCTCTAATCATACAGAAACATATATTAGCTTCAAATGACAATACCTCAGAGCATGTTGTGTCAAATTTGCTAGATATAATAAATAATTAACCACACAGGTGAATGAAGTGTGGGCATGAACTAGTGGGGTCCTCTGAAGGTTATCACATAAAATCAGCAAGCCCAATTCTAAAAAATTTGGGAAAGAGATCGAATCTGTAGTAAATTACTAATATGGCTAAGGAGTATGACATAATAAGACATGGAACAAAGATATTAAAAGAGGTAATAAGAATAAAAATTTCAGAATATTTTAGGTCCCGGGTTACTTCTTTGCAACTTGAATAATCAGGATTCAAGTCAAGAGACAATTTCTACATTTTTAGAGCAGGCCTCCGCAACGTATGCATTCAGATGGTAAAAAAGCATGAAAATCTTATGGACTTGATATGAGCTTTATCATCTGAATAGATGCACTCTTTATGCATATATTTCTGAAGGAAAGTCATAGTTGGGATTTAACCCTTTCATTGTTCCAAGGTATACTTTTAGATGGTAAACATGAAAATCTTATGGACTTGATATGACCTTTATCATCTGAATAGATGCACTCTTTATGCATATATTTTCTGAAGGATGGTTGTTTAGAAAAAAACTAATCAAGTAAATGAAGGATTTAAGCTTCAGCAATGAAACTAAATGCTCTGGATCACATATTCGACATGGAACATACACAAACAGACTAAAAAATTATATATGTTCTAAAAAATATTAAGGTTATCAAATTGGTGCTACTTGAATTATCGTAAGGAGCATCTAAAAATCAACTAAAACGCACCTTGGGCGAATGATATCTGTACCAGAAATTACAACAGAAGACGCCCGCCCATGATAAGCTATAGGAAGGTGAAACCTGAAATTTCACCAACTTTCAATTAGGGAAAAGGCATACAATCTCAATATAGAAATTTTGCTTTCATGCAACAATGCATGTAACAGAATAGATAAACAACATTTTTAATGCTTAAAAATGGTGCCCAAAGAGATATTAACAGAATATTAGCGATAATTTCAGCATTTTACCTGATGTGAGTAGGTTTTCATTACAAGATTGCCTGTTAAGGTCAAATATATTCATTTTTTGGTGGCAGATATAGCAAGTTAGCAACAGTTTGTTTGTGGATGAGCAAGAAACATTGCTGACACCACCATTCTCTCTCTCTCTCTCAATTGTTATAAGTTATTTTCACAACTGAGAATATTAGATTATGTAAATCAGAATAGATGCAGCATAAAAAGTAGAACATTCTCTTTTTCCTGGTCAACTACAATATTTAAAAGATAGTTACATGGTTTTGATCAATTGGGAGAGAGCGGAGAAGGATACATACATCCAAAATAATCAAGATCACCGTGGTATAGATTCAGATTATCTTAAGTTTGACAAGTCAAGTGGTTGTCTAACTGAATCAAATGATAAGTGTAAAATACCAATTCTATTTCTAAAAAACAAAATTTAAGGTATGAAAGAAAATAGAAGATCTCAATCAATCTGCCATTGAAGATACTAGCATATTTAATTTAACATTAAATAATTGCACAGAATAAATGAGACATAACCAAGATGTAACAGAAGAACTAGACAGAGCTAACAAAAGTAACATATAGGATCACATAATCAATGCATGACTTCAGAACTTGTGGGTTACAGGACAAACAATAGATACTAAAAGGACAGCAGATAACCAGAACTGCAGGTATGAAAAAATCTTTAGTGTCCAAGATTAGCATAGCATAACTAGAATCTAGAAATAAAAGCAGGTAAAGGTTAGAAGGATAAAATGAGCAAGTATTGCATTAGATAAAAGGATACGGATGTTATAAAGGATTTAGTGGCCAGATTCTAAAGTAGATTTGTGGGCTGATGTTAAAAAATGTACTAATTATAATAATATGTTCAACTATGCAGATCGAGTCCAGATAACATGTAAAGGTAACTGCTGTAGAGAAGAACAAAAGCTACCAGTTGACTGGAATTGGGTTCTCTGGTCCTCGAAATATGGTCCCACAGTTCTTTGCATGATGCATGGAAGAAAAGAAGTCTGTATAATCTCCAATTACAGTAGGAAGAAGCATCTCCACCTCATTCTGTTTTTGGTAAATGGTGAAACGGTCATTTAACTTCAAGAACAACTTTTCAACTTCAGAAATAGATATGAGTCAATGACATTCACATACCATATTCAGAAGGGACTTCTCCCTTAAACTAGTATTGTCACGTAGTGTTGGGTCTTCAGCTGCATAGAATAAGAAAAAAGTGTAGGGGAAGTTTTGTGAACCTCAGGATCACTGATATATTATGTACACCTATTTAGACATTAACACAACAAATTCAGCCTACTTTTTCTGCCACTGAGCCAATGACAACTGCAGATGTTGATACAGTACAAGAAACTTGGGACGACAACAGGAGAATAGATAAAGATAGTCATAATGGAAACGTTGACGCATGAGTTTTTTGGTTTATGCAGCATTTAGTTTTCTTATCAAAGGTAAAATTGAGCAAGACAAACATTTATTGCATTTGTTGTGCGACGATAACTAGTCAGTTTCAGCAAAAATAAAATCACAAATCTGCAACACGGTCTCTTCCATTTTCAGCATGCTATGAACTAATGGAAATTCAAGGGGATCTCTTATGATTAAAACCAGCAGAATCTTGCAATAACGGAAAGATATTGGTCTATACTCACCTAAGGTACCTTCCACATCTTGCACAAAAAGCAAACCTTCTACAAAATCCTAAACACATTGTTGCATAACATGCAAAAGCCAATACAAAATGGAAAATTGGGACAATTGTTACCTGACAGAAGTCTTTGTAAAGTCAACCTAGCCTCCTTCCACGCAGGTCTTCCCATTCCTACGAACATGTTAAGAGAAGGCTGGTCCAAGAGAGGAACTAAATAATTATTATACAGATAAAAGAATCGAAAAGCAAGTAATGAGCAGGAACACAGCAAAGAGAACTTCCAGTTCTTCATGCCATAACCTGGAGGAAGCATGGTGAGTCCTTGAGGATGGGGCCATCGAAGAGACCAGCAGCAGAGATAACCGAGAGGTCGAGGACGAAATCGCCGATGGCGACGCCGGGGCGAGGTGCCGGACGGGATCCATCGCCCCTGGCTGTGGAAGTGGGGCGGAAGACGCCGTAGGGGAGGTTTTCGAGCGGGAAGTGGGAGTCGGGAAACACCTCGACGAACGACCTCAGTCCCATCTCTCTCTCTCTCTCTCTCTCTCTCTCTCTCGATCGAGGGTTTTATCATATGAAAGGCGAGCCGAGACAGTAAGGGGCGGTTAGGTACAGGGAATTAATCCATTAAAATTTTAAATCCCAATTTACTTGACTATTTTATAAAAATATTACTTTTATTACAATTCGCCTTTTCTTAATATATTTTATATTTAAAATCCTCATTATTAATCCCTACCAATTTATCAATTATTATTATTATTATTATTATCTCACAGGACCGCAAAGGAAAAAGAAGTGGAAGGATGCTTTTACCCTCCAGTCTTCTGACCCAGCAACCACATCTGCATGTCTACCAGCTCCAGCTCTTCAAGATCCAGTCTTGGTAAGTGAGCCTGGAAGCATATCTGTCTCGATGTGCTTTTGGTGCTGGGACTTTCTGAAGGTGGCTTTTCACTACTTGGTCAAATGAGGTTCTAATTTAAGACCGACGCATTGCAAAAGAAGATAACCTGCGACGGCAAGACAAAGACAATAAGTAGCTGCGTGACCAAGCTTCATGCATTCGCCAAAATGCTGTGAGAGTAGCAGTCATCTCTCCTCGAACAAACAGCCGGAATGGCGTAATTCAACCGATACTACCTCCACTGTGACCCCTTCATTGCTAGGAGAGCTATGAGTTTCTATTGCTCAAAGGGGGGAGAATTCCAGAGACCAAAGCCACCAACACTTATTCCCTCGCCAGCCAAATCCCTCAGCTGACAGTGATAACCATCAGGATCTTGTTGTTTCACAAAGCGCTCTTGACAGCTTGGAGTCTTATCATTTTGGGCGAAGGAGCGGCAGAGGAGAAAACCTCTCCTTTCGGCTCTTCTCCATTTTTGACTATGATTACCATGCCATCTTCTTTAACTCGTAATAATGTACTTTGGAACTCCTCCCGGCCAATATCATCTCCCTGTCCAATTCAGACGTCTTCACCAATTCTTCTTTATCAGCATCATTCTTGTAAATATCTCTTCCGACTGAAAGAGTATTGTTGGAGACACCACTGCTATGCCTGCCGCCATTGTCAGCATCCTTCCAGCCGTGCCTCCTGTATTTCTCAAGTGAGTCGAATCTCGTCTTTAGAGGAATCGAAGAGCCCGAAGGCCGTCTTTTTTAATACTCTGGGTTATCAGAGTCATCATCCTTCGAATCGCTTCCATCAAAGTAAGAATTTTCCTGCCTCCATCTTGATTGCGAACATGAATTAGTGTCCTTTCTGCCAGACCCGGGTTCCCTGCAGCCTGCAATCGGCCATGATTGCCTATCCCTTCTCTGCAATTAACTAAAGTTGCGTTCAGCATAGTTTGGACTGAATAAAAAACGAGCGTTTCTTCGACGAAAGATATGGAGAAACTAAAGCAGAACACAGGATTCGGAACTCTTCCAAATTGATTGAAATTTTCACTCTAACAAGATTTATTTATGAGTCTATATGTCGATAAATTCCGCAATCAATAATGTTCTTGGAGAAATGATTCCTTCCGAAAGGTCTCCATCTCCTCAAATTGTCCATAGTCGAAGATGGCAATATCAATAGTCCTAGGCCCAGAAAACATCAACTAAAAAGACGATTTTTATGCGTAATCGTATTTGAATCGGAATAAACCGTCCGAAAAAGAGGATCTTGCAAAATTAAAAATCAACTAAAAAAAGCGGAAACCCAAGAACTGAGAGATGGCGAAAGGAAACAGTCGCAGATAGAAGAAGACCTATCCGAACGCTAACCTCAATTCCGATCGGAGAAGAGCAGAGTCGTTGGGGTTTCGGTGTACCGAGGAAGAACGGGAGGCCATGAATTCCTCTTTGCCACGTAGCCATGCTGACACAACATGGTCTGACCAACCATGCAACGTGAAACAAACTCAAAAAGGTTGCCTTGTATTAGGCGGGCCCGAGTTCCTCGCCATCAAGCACTGCCATGTTCACAACCATGAACCCATGAGAAGCGCGGACATGCAATCCAGAACACTCCAACTTGCAAATTTGAAGATTACATGAGATTCAAGATTAATTACATATTATTCTATATAATTAGTTATTATTAAGATTTTAATCTCTATATTTTTAAATTTTATATTAAATTTTTTATATTTATAAAAATAAAATATTTAATCATGTTTCTTTACGTTCTCAATTCTATTGAAAAAAATATCATAAAATTTATCAGATTCCGTCTCACTTCAATTTATCATTCAATACATCATAAATATAAATATATTAATTTAATTTTAAAAAAAATATAAAAAAATACTTAAAATAATTAATTATTTATAAAAATAATTTATAATTAGTCTTAAAATTCATGATGATTCAATGAATTGCATACGTGAAGAAAATGTCATTATTTTAACATTATATCTCAGTATATTGTACTTTGGTTGTCTTTCTTGGCTAAGAAAGTTTCCGTAGACGTCTTTATTAGATTGCATGATATTTTAGATCGAAAACCAACGTACAGATCGTCAACCCTCGTCCTTTGATGGGCCCGCCCGATAGCTACCGTTACCCTCGACGAAGGGGCAAAATCCGATTACGTGTACGAAGGGCCGCAACAAAATCCGCACCTCCCGGCACGAATCTTCATGCACCCTGATCACCAAGAGGGCGCATCATCGACCGTCAGATCTGCCATCCGTTCCGCCATGATTGGCTCCATCGATGAAACATCGAAGACAGTATGTGCTCTGTAGCTGATCCGACGTGCCACTGATGATTCTATGCCGGTCTTTGTCACTCAATTAATCATCATTCAATTATTTAGAGCATTGGATAGCTATAAATATGTTAGGTGCTCGGCTTCAGCCTTCAATTGGGGAAGGATGTCTTCTCATTGGTGGACAATTAGAAGTCGAAGCATGCATGCGTGCCAATAATCTCTCCTCGCTGATATAATAAACTATAAAACAATCGAACTCTATATTGATTGTGGTGTTTTTAAATATATTATAGTGATTTTTGACATCTTCAAAAAAAAAATACTTTAGATTTATATGAAAAATACTATAACCGAAGACCAGTCCAATCAAAAGGACGAAAAGACATTTTGACATGTCAATGATATGAAAAATAGATTAAAAAAAATGCACGCAAAATATAAATTTATCTGATCCCAACTGTATATGTAAAGAAGCATTAAATTAATTTCTTGATATAACTATCGGACTTAGGCCTCATCAAATCATCATCATAATATATTCTTTTCTAAAAATCTATAATATGCTAAACGATGCATAACTTGATGTCATCTGTTCAGATATTTCTGTTTAATCTATAAGGTACCATATTTAATCCAAGATCACTATCAATCTACAAGGAGGAACTAGATCATTTCTTTTTTTTTTTCTATCCTTTTATAGGATCAACTAGATTGATGATGATTTAAGAAGAGAGTTGAGGAGAAAACTATAATCCCTCGACTATGTTTGCTATGAGATATACGTTTGTACGTGTCCTTAGTCCCTCTGTCATTTCAAAAAACTAACTAGATTGATAGTTTATGGAGAGAGTTGAGGAGAAAATTATAATCTAACATCACCTTGCCGAGTCCATCTCAGCGCGACCTGCCCGCCTGAGTCGTGTCCCTCGACCGTAGACTGCCGAGCCCCCCTCAGGGCGACCTGCCGCCCGAGCCACACCCCTCTACCATGTTGCTCGAGACCACGCCTGCGTGACCTGTCCGCCTGAGTCGTGCTCCTCGATCGCATGATGCCTGAGACCACGCCTGCGCAACCTGTCCGCCTACGTCGTGCTCCTCGGCCGCATGATGCCCGAGACCACGCCTGCGCAACCTGTCCTCCTACGTCGTGCTCCTCGGCTCCATGCTCCCCGAGACACACCTGCGCGGCCAGCCCACCTGCGTTGTGCTCCTCGGCTCCATGCTTCCCGAGATCACACCTGCGCGGCAAGCCCGCCTATGTCGTGCTCCTCGGCTCCATGCTCCCTGAGACACACCTGCGCGGCCAGCCCGCCTGCGTCGTGCTCCTCGGCTCCATGCTTCCCGAGATCACACCTGCATGGCTCGCCTGCCTGCGTCGTGCTCCTCGGCTCCATTTTCCCCGAGACACACCTGCGCGGCCAGCTCGCCTGTGTCGTGCTCCTCGGCTCCATGCTTCCCAAGATCACACCTGCGCGGCTAGCCCGCCTACGTCGTGCTCCTTGGCTCCATTTTCCCCGAGACACGCCGGCGCGGCTAGCCCGTCTGAAAGCTAAAGCCATGCCTCGGACTCTCGTTACAACGACCGACGCATAGCTTCTTTCCGGGGGAAAATATGATGAGGATAGTAGTTATGATAAGACTCGGCTGACGTCAGCCGACGCCTCACGCCTCGATCGACACGATTGCACTCGGTCAACCGAACCGGAACACCGGCCGAGGCGCATTAATGCCTACTCAGGCTCGGTTCTTCACGCCACGCCAACGCCCATGTCAGATGCTATCAGCCTGCCTCCTATAGGCGGGCACATCAAACAACAGTAGGCTTCCCTATAAATACCCTCTCGTTCATCAGAGAGGGAGGGACAGACACACTAAAAACACTTCTTCTCCTGAAACCCCCTCCACAATCATCGAACTTGATCGTCGGAAGGGTCGGGCCGAGCACCCCGACCCGACCTTTGTGCAGGTACGAAGCCGAAGGTCCCCGCCAGAAACAACTTTGAGCCGTGGCCTCGGGGCCGACGCGGCTCGGTTCAGGTCCGGACGACGAGGATCTCTTCGGGACGTTCCTTGAGCCCACGGGGTCGGTCTGATGTGGCGTCCGATCAGGACGGTGTGGCCGTCTCCTCCGGGCAGGAACTCCTCGCCTGTGCGTCCGGCGGGGACCTTCGACTTCGCACTTGCACAAAGGTCGGGTCGGGATGCTCGGCCCGACCCCTCCGACGATCAAGTTAGATGATTGTGGAGGGGGTTTCAAGAGAAGAAGTGTTTTTAGTGTGTTTGTCCCTCCCTCTCTGATGAACGAGATGGTATTTATAGGGAAGCTTATTGTTGTTTGATATGCCCACCTGCAGGAGGCAGGCTGATAGCGTCTGACATGGGCGTTGGCATGGCGTGAAGAACCGAGCCTGATTAGGCGTTAATACGCCTCGACCGGTGTTCCGATTCGGTTGATCGAGTGCAGTCACATCGATCGAGGCGTGAGGCGTTGACTGATGTCAGCCGAGTCTTATCATAATTACTATCCTCGTCAAAGGTTATCTGATAAGGAATCATACTTTAAGTAGACTTCGACTAAAATATTTCAATAGAATCCAATTAATTATATTATATAATAACAAAATCTAACATATATGTCAATGATCTCTCCTCGCTGATATAATAAACTATAAAATTAGTTCAAGAACAAGAATAAACTATAAAATAATCGAACTCTATATTGATTGTGGTGTTTTTAAATATATTATAGTGATTTTTGACATCTTCAAAAAAAAAAATACTTTAGATTTATATGAAAAATAGTGTAACGGAAGACCAGTCCAATCAAAAGGACGAAAAGACTTTTTGACCATGTCAATGATATGAAAAATAGATAAAAAAAAATACACGTAAAATATAAATTTGTCTGATCCCAACTGTATATGTAAAGAAGATTTAAATTGATTTCTTGATATAACAATCGCACTTGGCCTCATCAAATCATCAATCATAATATATCCTTTCCTTGATTCCAAGTATTTTTGATGGCACATTATTCATTTACTATAGAGAGGGGGCCAAGCGCTGTAGCAGCAGTTAAGCTGGGGGCCATTGGTGAAGTGACCGCATCGCAATCTCAAGTATTCCATACCCGATACGCAATTGGGGTGCCCACCGGGGCCCACCACATGACCTCCATTATTATATTGTTTTTGCCCACTGTCTCTTTGTCCGAAGCCAGCAAAGCGAACGCGAACGCGCACGCACACCGTCACCCTCGCTTCTCTCACACCCAGAGCAGCAGCAGCAGCAGCGGAGGAGGGTAGAGAGGAGCACGGAAGCGCTCGGATCTCCTCCTGAGATCCACCCCTCCGAACCGTAGCCCTCCGATCGACGCTCTACGGTGAGCGCCCTCCTCCTCCCATCTCTTCCTGCTTCCCCTTCTTTCCCAGCCTGGAACCCTCTGCGTTCTCGTGATCTCGTGAAGAAACGCCGCTCGCCTCGGGCTTTTCGCTGCCCCAACCGCCCGCATTCTCAGGGGATCGGTTTGTTGGGTACCTTTCGGCTCCATTCGAAGTGGCCTTTTAGCAATTGGCGCGTGGTTCGCTAAACGAAGGGTCTTTTTCTTCGATGCATTGCTCGGAGATGGTTATTCCTGCTTCCGATTCCGTCGATTGGAGTTAGTTCAGGTTCCAAAGGCTGCTTCTCTCTTGAGTCTCTCCGTCGTAGTTTCGCTGGGTACTGTCGACTCCATGCCCTTTTGGTGGATCTGCGGTCCGGCTTTCAACTTCCCACTCTACTTTTACTGGACAGTTGTCTCGATTACACCATATGGTAACATCATGGCTGGAGAACATGTTACTTCCTATTTTAACCAGTGACTGTCTTAAGATAAAGACTTACGGTTGGCAGGATTCGGCCTGTGTGATGTGGTTGGGGGAGATGGTGATCGTTGCATTCTTTTTGGAGTTCTTCATTTTCTTTTTACTCTACAATCTTTGAGTAGGCTTAGCTTGTTCTATGGTGTAATTTTAGTTTGATCTAAAAATGTTACTTCTTTACGTCAACCAGTCGCTATCTTAACATAAGGACATACAGTTGGCAACATATAACTTGTGTGACATGGTTAGTTACATTCTTTTTGGAGTTCTTTATTTGCTTTTTGCTCTCTACTGTTTTGGAGTAGACTCAGCTGCTTCCTTAAATGTGGTGAATTTTTAGTTTGATCTGGGAATAATTGTGGACTTGAGGCTGGAGCAGTTCACTGTTGAGGTTGTTTAGCTAGGTGTAGTTGGCCCTCAGGTGCCTTAAGAAACTTTCAGTATTTTGTGCTTTAATCCTGTCGGGAGTTCTTTTAAATTAATTCTTAGTGTGCCAATTGCACCACATGTTTCTTTACTCCATCTTGCTAGACAAAAACCCAACTCTTTTGTTTCTTTATCGCTACAGCAATCTCAGCTAGTTGGAGCGGTCTAAAATTCATACTTTGTGACAAGGACTCGCTTGTTACATGTTTCATCAGTCAGCAGGAGTAAGCTTTCTTACTGTTCTATAAGGTATAACGATCTGGCATGATTCGATTTGACCTTTCTAGTCCAGTACAGTGGAGATAGTATGTGTATGGAGTCTTCCATTGTGCAGGTTCCCTTGAGCTGTAAATGGCGGTTTCAGATACTCAGAATCCATTATTAGGTGAAACAACATGCGGATCTTTGCTGCAGCAGTTGCAGGTTATTCAATTTCTTGCAGATTTTTCTTACTTGCAATCAGCAACATGAAGCTGATTAAATGACTGTCCCTGTATTTCAGCTAATATGGGACGAGGTTGGTGAAAGTGATGAAGAACGCGATAGGATGTTGCTTCAGCTAGAGCAAGAGTGCTTAGAGGTATATAAGAGGAAAGTTGAGCAGGCTTCAAAGACAAGGGTCCTTCTTCTGCAGTCCTTGGCTGATTCGAAAGCTGAGCTTCTCAGACTGCTTTCTGCTCTTGGAGAAAAGTCTTTTGATGGCATCGTGAGTTACATTTATGTTCCTCAGAATCCAGTGGCCAAGAAATCTACCTGGATAAAAAAAGTGACCTTTTTATGACTTGCATCATATTTACAATGCATAAATTATTCATGATGGGACATTACCTTGTGCATTGGCAACACATTCTTAGATTAATTCTTTATGATGAGAGACAGGAAAGTGGTTACGCTGTAACCTACAAGCATGCTTTTGAAGTCTGCTTTAGAATATTATATTTAGATAAAAAGAAACTCTCTGAATATGGCACTGGTTCTTTTATTTATCATACAATACCATTATCTCAGCCTCCAAGACCTTAGGATATAATTAGGTATTGATCTGTATCAACTCTTGGAGCAGGAGTAGGGTTCAACTGATAGAAATAAGGTGGACTCTCTGACATATGGTTATTTCCATGCCTGAAGAGCCCTTGTTTATAGTGACATATTATTTCAACTGATAGAAACCATCAAATAATGTTGTTTATGTCGTCGGGAACAATAAATTTATTTTGAGATCAAAACAAGGTGTCAAATTTAATGGCCATTAATACCCTTCATCTTTTCTTTTTGATATCTTTCGTCGACTTTAATCATCAGAAAACTTGCATCTATTTTATGCCAACTAGTTCCATACTAATTAGGTTTGGCATACCTGTGAACACGTAAGTATCCTTCGAGAGCTGGAACTTTCCTTTTTCTAAGATTTTTTTCCAGAGTCCATCAGTGCTTATAAGTAACATAATATTGCAATAAGTTGCCTTCCAATGTAAAACTTTGTCCTGAGAAGTTGTTGTGTAGTTACTGCCTGAAATTCATAGTACACAGATACAGCATATTTGTCAGACCAGAATAGTTCTTATTTAACAAGTACAGGATTTGAACCATAACTGCAAAACCACCTATTTTTGGTTTCTGTTTCCATGATCAAAAATTGGATTTTTAATTAATAACAGTTGCTAATTCATATGTTTCAGCCTGATAAATCCTCTGGCACAATCAAGGAGCAACTAGCAGCTATAGCACCACTTCTGGAGCAACTGTGCAAGCAGAAAGAGGATAGGATAAGAGAATTTGCTGATGTGCAACTGCAAATTGAGAAGATCCGTGGAGAAATTGCTGGAACTTCAATAATTGGTGAGCAAATGAGGACACCAACAGTTGATGAGGAGGATTTGTCACTGAAAAAGCTGGATGAGTATCAGCAACAACTGCAAGAACTTCAGAAAGAAAAGGTTCCTTGTCATAGTGATGTTGCTGAGTTTATCTTGAAAGGATGATTCCTGTGGTAACATTTGCATGTATAATTCTGCAGAGTGATAGGCTGCACAAGATCCTTGATTTTGTTAGCACAGTTCATGATCTGTGTGCTGTTCTGGGGTTGGATTTCTTCAGTACGGTAACTGAAGTTCATCCTAGCTTAAATGACTCTGTTAGTGTACAATCAAAGAGCATCAGTAATGATACCTTATCCAAGCTTTCTGGGATGGTCATGGTGCTTAAAGAAGATAAAAAAATGCGACTAAAAAAGGTAAGTTCTACAATGCAGCATCATATTGGCTCTTCAGTAGTTCTTTTCAGCTTTATGCTAATGGATAAACAACATAACTGTACACTTCACTGGATTCAATCCTAGTTTTGGTGTTTGGACAGCATTCCTTTCAAACTTTTCAATCTCCTGATTGTGCTCGGGGTCTACCACTATTTGAAATTCTAAACTTCCACATGTATTGGCATGTTATGACAATCGAGCATTCATCTGTTTTAGATGTAATGTTGTTAATGATTCTGGCTTGTTATATTGATGTCTATAGTTTGATCAAATGGGTATTGTCTTGTATTAGAAAAATGATATTGGAATTAACTGCTGGTTTTGTTGCATGCTGACTCTAAATAGCAACTGAAATCCCGGATCATAATCTTTGACATTCTTTTCTGTATCGGACATGTTAATTTTGTATTTGTTAAACATCCCGGTTCATAATCTTTGACATTCTTTTCTGTATCAGACATGTTAATTTTGTATTTGTTAACATCAGGAATGAGGTTCATTTATCGGAGTAGATCTCCATGATTTCACATGTCAATTCTTCATGGAGCATATCCTAAAAGAAAGTGAGATTAGATTATACTCCGTGGTGCACCATGATTATGATTTAGCAACTAATTTTGTGTTAACTTGTTGTTTCCAATTACCCGCATTCCTTTCTGCAAGATACAGCTTTTTCCTGTTCTAGTTCATATGAGGAGCATTCTTTTCTCTATATTCTTGATCGAAGCCCTTCTTTCATTGGCTATACCAAATTTATTCGGACTTTAATTTCTTGCTGGGCATTAAGCCATGGAAATTTCTTCCACAGGCTTCCATTTGATGGACCAGAAATTCAGTTCATTGTTCTACATCCTTACATTTGCTACTTCAACAAGAACAAGCATAGTTATTACTATTTGGTATCAGCTGTATATTTCTGAGATTTAGCTCTTTCAAGAGCAATATCACTAGTCAAATCCAGGGCCATCAAATTTGTTTTAAGTTGCTAACATCTGCAAAAATCCACATCCTTATTTGATATTCCCAATTATTATGCTGGTCGAGTTACCTAGTGCAACCTTATTCTTGAGGCTTGGGATTACCATGAAAAGGATGCAATAGTATGCATGTGTAAGCAAAAGCGAGCTTAAAATATATCTGGAATTTTTAAAACGTATCACTTTTTCATCTTTAAATGACCTTAGAAGTGTTACTAATAAAGTAGAGTTGTCCATGTTCTTCCCTTTTTGATATGTGGCAGTCTCCTCTCTTGCCTAAATTTATCTTGCCTTGGAATTCAGCTTGGGGTTTATTTGTCAAGTCATCTCTATTGGATTGAGTTTCTGTCACAGAACATGTGATTATATGGAGAGAATATAACGAATAATATATGTGTAAACTATGTGCTGTTGATCAGATAAAACATAATTTCATTATTGTGTTTAGATGATGAGGCAGGAATAAACATGTTTATAGGTAATAATATTTTCCGTTCTATTGTTATCATCTCTTTTCTTCTGATGTTTGGCTTCACATTTTATATCAATTAGAAAATGCATGAGCTAGTTTTGAGTTTTGCTTTTATTCCCTTTTCAGCTTCAAGAGTTAGCTGCTCAGCTTACTGATCTTTGGAATCTGATGGATACACCAATGGAAGAGCAGAGTCTGTTTAGTCATGTAACCAGTAATATGTCTGCTACAGTGGATGAGGTCACTGTTCCTGGAGCTCTCGCCCTTGACCTGATTGAGCAGGTTAGTTAGAAGAGAATTCTTAATGATGCTCAACTTTTTTGCATCGTACAATTGAGTCGATGCTAAAGTTCTTTTTTTTTTTCATTTTTCTTCTGTTGTTGCACATATTCTCTCTTTCTATGTCAAGGCTGAAGTGGAAGTTGAAAGGTTAGATCAGCTAAAGGCAAGCAAGATGAAGGAAATAGCTTTCAAGAAACAAACTGAACTTGAAGACATTTACACTCATGCTCATGTAGACATCAATTCTGCAGCTGCAAGAGATAAAATATTGGCTCTAATTGACTCTGGAAATGTTGAACCTTCAGACTTACTAGCAGAAATGGATAACCAGATATTGAAAGCTAAAGAGGAAGCAATGAGCAGGAAAGAAATTTTGGAAAAGGTTGAAAAATGGATGTCAGCATGCGAAGAAGAAAGCTGGCTTGAAGACTATAATCGGGTACCAACAGTAACTTGCTATCATGTTTACATATTCTTACACTTGCAATTTTTTATGCATTACTAATTTATTATTCTGCTCGGTGGCCACCTTGATCTCCAAGGCCAACAGTATTCTGTTATACATCTTTTCAAATTTCCTGACTTTGTGATAAAAATCTTCTGTTGATGGAAGGTAAGATCTAATTCCGACAAGAGCAATTGTCTCTCTACACTGTGTCTTATGTTGATGCGCACACATTTGTTGATGTTGCTTTATGCTAATCATTTTTCTGTTTGTAACTTGTAGTTGCTTCTGGGTATATGTTCTTTCATATCAAGTTTCTTTTAGCATGCTATGACAACCTAAAAGTTGAAGAAGTTTCTTACAAAGACCAGCTTGAAGTGTTATATAATTGCTACTAGAACATGACATCTGACATTTAGCTTGTCCATGTAGTCTCTTTGTGCATAATTGAACTTGAGAAATTATTAGAATAAAGAAGGGAATCTACAATGGAATAGTTCCTTTCTGTGGTCCAAGCAATTCTCTTGACCCATGATAAAATTCCAACCAAATCTGACTTGTGTGATGTATGATTTCGTTTTTCAGGATGATAACAGATATAACTCGAGTAGAGGTGCACATTTAAATCTGAAGCGTGCTGAAAAAGCTCGTGTATTGGTTAACAAGATTCCAGGTATCTTTGTAAAACCTTGTTGAGGTCTATCAATTTTGTATCTCTTATTATGATCAAATTTCTGAAAGAAAATTTATGCCTTCTGGCAAGAATTGTTTTCAATGCACTTGTAGAGGATAAGTAGGTGGCTGCTTTTCCATATAGACAAGCAATGGATATTTTCATTTCCAGGTTCCTTATCCTATTAAAGGTGCACTTAACACTGGAGCAGTATGATAAATGCTCTATCAGGTGGGAAAAAATATATAGATGCAAGGGTTTATAGCAAATATATTTTAGTACCTGCACAAGCATTAATGATCGATATTTTAGTATGTTGCTATCATATTTTAACATATTGATAGCTTGCCTCAAAAGATTGGTAATGTGTTAACAACTGCAATTATTGGATGGAGTCATTGGCAAGTGAACATTGCAATTGCCAAATATATGACCAAGCTTTCAGCTAAGGTGATTATTCAAACTGCCAAAGATGTGAAATCCTTTGCTTTCCTGTATTCCTAATCCTAGAAAACAAGGTAATTTTCTCCATAACTGAGGAATGCTGGCTTCTCATCATCTGTATTACTTTTCTTAAAGGATCATTCTGGTGCATTTTTATTTCCAATATCATCAGAATCAGATTGAGACTGTGCATTTTACTAGCTCCTTGATAGCTAAAAGATCCTGGTTGGGACAAGTAACAGAAAACATGAGTGCCAATCAATGTTCCTCTTTAGTAGATTGATTCTGCAGCTGATTTTTATGATTAGAAATTGATCTACAGTTAAGTCTGTAATGGCTGGAAAATCATTTCAAAATGTTTTAATGACTTGACACCATTTGTTTTTTCAGCTCTTGTTGATATGCTGGTTGCCAAAACTCGTACATGGGAGGAGGATCGTGGCATGTCATTCACCTACGATGGTGTTCCACTTCCTGCGATGCTAGATGAATACACCATGCTTAGGCAGGAAAGAGAGGGGGAGAAACGAAAGCAAAGGGTAATTTTCAGCTTGTTCAATGTTCATGATGGTCTACTAACCCTAATTCATGGCCAGTCACAGGTCATGAGGCTTATATTTCCTTGCTTTGTGCTCATAAACAGGATCAAAAGCGCATCCATGAGCAACTTGCCACCGAACAAGAAGCTTTGTTCGGTTCAAGGCCAAGTCCTGCCAGGCCGCTTGGTCCGAAGAAGGTGGTGGGGCCTCGCCCAAATGGCAGTACATCAAATGGGACCCCAAGCCGGCGGCTATCCCTCAATGCCCATCAAGGCAGTGTTAACGGTGTTCGATCTATGAGCAGGGATGGAAAGCGAGACAGCAACAGGACTGCAGCTCCAGTGAACTACGTCAAGGAGGAGGCAGCCTCCCAAATGTCTGCCACTGAACAAGCTCCAGCTTCACCATGACTACATTTGCACCTCTTCTCCTTCTCAATTGATGCAGTCGTTGTTAGGTTGTGATAAGTTGATCTACTTGACCGAGGAATCAGCTCTATACTTATAAACTGTGTCCTGCTTACTTTCCGAACATAATATTTGTCATTGTAATTAAATAAACATGCCTTGTATTACTTCATTTCTGGTGAAGACTATGCTTAATTAACAGAATTCATGCATATATGGAATTAGCTTTATATATATATAAATATATTATTTTCCTAGAGCGGGTCTAAACTTTCAAAAATTTTCGTAGAGTGTTTTTGTTTTTATAAATGATTATTTTACTCTTTAACGCTCATCAATCTATTTTTGTCTTTGTCCTGAACCTCATGTCATCTCTATCATCACTTGTGATGATGACGATCTCATTCGATCCATCTCCTCTACCTAGACTCTAAATTGATTTTTTTCTCATGACAAGGGATAATTGAAAATTTTTTAAAAATAAAATATTTTTTAAGAATTCCTCGTGTGTATATATATATATATATATATATATATATATATATATATATATATATATATATATACCGGAGCCTTTTTTTAAACCCCCGTGCACGGGAAACTAGCCGTTGCGGTATCAACGACGTCGCCGTCTCTTCCAACGGCTACTTAAATCGCCTCTTCTTCTTCTTGGTTGTTGTTCGTCTTCTTGTTCTTTCTTTCCCTAAGCCAAAATGATGGTGGAATCCTCTTCACTTCCTCCTCTTCCCCCTCCACTGGCGTCGGCTGCACAGCCCCCGATCCCCACCCCTCCGGCCACCGACAGGAGGCCCCGCCGGCCCCGTGCTAGGGAGGTCACCTCTCGCTACCTGTCCCCCTCCCCTTCCTCCTCCTCCTCCTCCTCCTCCTGTTCGTCTTCCGAAGCCCAACACTTCGCTGCGTCTCCGAGGAATGTTTGCCCCGCCGTCTCCCTCCTCCCACTCCTCCCCAAGAAGCCGCAGAAGCATCACGAACCCCCGGAGGCCGACGAGAACCAGCCCCTGGCATCCACCCGGCGCAGCGTGGAGACGCCCCTCCCCGTCTCCACCAAGCCTCCCGCCACCCTCAAGAAGAAGGCCGTCGTCCGGTTGTTCGCGGACAACAATGCCGGTACCGGTGCAGCGGAGCAGCCACCGCGGCCGGGTGATACGAAGCGGAGGCCGAGGCCGGGAACCCCGATGCCGCCCCACCTTGTCGCGGATGGCACCAGCGTCGGGAGAAGGAACCCCCGCCCTCCCACGCCGGCCCGGGTGAGCCCGTTTCCGTTCGAGGGCAACAGCTACGGTCATGGAAGCGGCGATAATCGGCTCGAGGAGACCTTGTCGGAGAATTCTTTCTCGGATTCAGAGACTTGCAGCGTTAGCAGCCAGGGCGGCCTCTGCGACAGCCCGCCCCTCCTCCCCCCTGCGTCTTGCAGATCGAGGCCGGTGGCCGAGGTCCGGTCCTCCATGCCGGAGGCCGACCTCCTGTCGGCCAGACGCGCCACGGAAGCGTGTTCCAGCCGACAAACCGGCGCCGAAGACTCTGCTTGTAGGGCGTCGACCAGCTCGTTCTGCCTCCGATCCCTAACCTCGGCCATGTCCTGCCGTCAGCAGCAGCATCCGCTCAATTTGAGCAAGTCCGTCAATAGGCCCCTTTTCTCGTCAAAGCCGCCGCAACCTCCGACTGCTAAATCCATCACGGAGGTGAAGAAGGGGAAGAAGGAGTCGAGCCGGAAGGAGGAAGTCCATGTGCTTAAGCTACTCGACAACCATTACGTGCAGTGGAGGTTCATTAACGCCAAAGCACGAGCAGCAATGGAAGCTCGGAGAATTGCTGCCGAGGTTGGTGAACGTTGCGGCTCCATCAACAATTTGAGCTGATTTCTCATCGATCATCACACAAATACTGAACAGATTGTATTGTTTTCAGAGATCACTGCACGGGCTTTCGGCGACGATCGCAGAGCTCCAAAGCTCCGTTACTGAGAAGAAGATCCAACTCGAACAACTCAAGAGAAGAGAAAGTCTATCGTCCATCATCCGCTGTCAGGTAAGGCCTGTTCTTCTTATATGTGTGGATTTCAATTCTCTCCTCATCTGCATTGGATCACTCTGCTCTGATCCACGCAAAGGGTGTTTGTTGATTCAGAAGGTTTCAATGCTTGCAATAGGCAAAGTTTTTGAACCAGGGTTAGGATTTCAATCCAGCTACAATTTTAACACCCCATTTAATCCGATATCAAAAATGGTAAAAAGATATGTTAACCGTCGTTGTTTTAGACGATTTTTGGACCAGTAGTATAGGCTCAACAAACTAATAGGTTAGTTATCCCATCAGACTAGGTCGATACTATCAAAGCTGACAGGCATATGGCGAATGACTCAAGTAGGTAAGGATGACGACTAGTACCCATGGATGAAGTTAAAAGGCATGTTACCCTGATTTAATCGTGCATCAAAAGTGATAAAAGATGGGTCTATGGTCATTAATTTAGGTTTAAACATTTTTGAACTAGTGATTTAGACATGTTAATAGGTTGATACTATAAAAGCCGACGGGCATACAGCGAATGACTCAAGTAGGTAAGGATGACGACTACCCATAGATGAAGTTAAAAGGCATGTTACCCTGGTTTAATCGTGCATCAAAAGTGATAGAAGATGGGTCTACGGTCATTAATTTAGGTTTAAACACTTTTGAACTAGTGATTTAGACATGTTAATAGGTTGATACTATCAAAGCCGACGGGCATACAGCGAATGACTCAAGTAGGTAAGGATGACGACTACCCATGGGTGAAGTTAAAAGACATGTTACCCTAGTTTAATCGTGCATCAAAAGTGATAGAAGATGGGTCTACGGTCATTAATTTAGGTTTAAACATTTTTGAACTAGTGATTTAGACATGTTAATAGGTTGATACTATCAAAGCCGATGGGCATACAGTGAATGACTCAAGTCGGTAAGGATGATGACTACCCATGGATGAAGTTAAAAGGCATGTTACCTTGGTTTAATCGTGCATCAAAAGTGATAGAAGATAGGTCTACGGTCATTAATTTAGGTTTAAACATTTTTGAACTAGTGATTTAGACATGTTAATAGGTTGATACTATCAAAGCCAACGGGCATACAACGAATGACTCAAGTAGGTAAGGATGACGACTACTACCCATGGATGAAGTTAAAAGGCATGTTACCCTGGTTTAATCGTGCATCAAAAGCGATAAAAGATGGGTCTACGGTCATTAATTTAGGTTTAAACATTTTTGAACTAGTGATTTAGACATGTTAATAGGTTGATACTATCAAAGCCGACGGGCATACAGCGAATGACTCAAGTAGGTAAGGATGACTACCTACTCAAAAGACTCGAGTAGGTAAGGATGAAGTTAAAAGACACATTACCCTATTTAATCGCACATCAAAAGTGATAGAACTAGTGATTTAGCCTACGATCATTAATTTGGGTTTAAATATTTTTGAACTAGTGATTTAGACAGGTTAATAGGTCAATCATCGTGTGACAATAATGATATTGTTGCTACTCATGCATCAGATTTCCCAGGTTCACTACTCTGATTTCATCAGAAACAGCAGTATTCCGGAGTAAACTAAACTAGCAGGATAAGAAAATTGCAAAATTTAAGCATCTAGTGAAGTAATTTTGGCAAATCCAACAACAGGTGATGAACCAAGTGTGCTTGCAGCATGATGACAATGATCGACTCTTTTTATGTGTGGCCTCAATCCTCATGTAGGAGCATTACTAGGAGGACCTTCTTTCTCTTCTTTTCTTTTTTATCCTTTGAGGGATGCAAAAACATATAAATCCATTTCCATGATAAATGCAAAAACATATAACATCTTGTTCGTGATCATATACTAATAGAATCATGGTCCTCTGCTCCTAGATGCTGCATTTGGATGAGTGGACAGTTCTTGAAGACGAATATTCAAGTTCTCTTTCAGGAGCAACAAAGGCTCTTCAGGATGCTTCACTTAGACTCCCAATTAATGGGAATGTGAAGGTACAACATCTTTGGGTTAATTTCTCTATGAATCATAACATTTTACTCCCTTTTTTTTTTCTCTTTTTGGTTGATTTTAAATTATATATGATCTTTTTTTCAGGTTGATAATAGAGAACTCAAAGAAGTTCTAGACTATGCATTACTAATGCTGGAATCACTTTCTCCATGTGTGGAAAATTTTCTACCAAAGGTAAAATTTGTTGGATATATAACTGCATGCATGATTTCTAACTTCTTCTAAAAAGAATTTGAGAATCTTCGTTACTAATCTACCTGCCATATGTTCTCCTTAGTTCTGCAGGCTTGTTCTTCCATAAACCAATGTTTATCATATCACTCACATACGCAATATTTCTGTTTTTCATTATTTTTTTTTTTTATAAGGTTGTTTGATACATGATTCTGTAACCAAGTCGATGCTCCTAAATGCCAAACTTGTGACGTGCAAGAGAAATATAAAGTTCTGTTTAAGTACTGAGAGGGTTGACTCTTTTTCGAAGGCTGACTAAAATTTTTTGAACTGCATGAGCATGTCTTATGTGATGAATTAGGCATTTAGTTTACTGAATGATTACTTCAAATGAACTTTCAAGTATTTGTAAATTATGTTACCAATATATCAAGAAATTTTATCAAGAATTAGACACCTAAACCAATGACTAACTTCTGATGAACAGTCTCTGTCTCTGTCTCTCTCTCTTCTCTCCTCTCTCCCCTTGTGTCTTTGGTACATGAGCCTTCCACCTAGTGATTACTTGTGAATGCCAAACTTGTAACTGTGAAAGAAAAGTATAAAGTTCTATCAAGTGCTGGGGACTCTTTTTTTAAAGGTTAGCTAAGTTCTTTTGAACTGCATAAGTACGTCTTATGTGAAAGACTATTTACCAAGATTTGATAAATCATGTCACCAACTCACCTAATTTTCTTTTAGACTGTAGTAAAGATTTAACTTTGCTAAGTTGCAGCTTGTAGTCCTTCTTTGTCTTTGATGTTCTACCATGTTTATCTTTACATTGCTAGACTCTTATAATGGATTACTCTTACAACAGACAGCAGATATTGATAATGTAGCTTCAGATCTCGCAAGTGTAATCAGTACTCAGAAAACTCTAGTTGAGGAATGTGGAAATCTTTTATCGGAGGCACATAGGTTGCAGGTTAGCCTAGTTTCACCAAAGATGGTGCTTACATCCATTTTATGAGGCAACTCTTAGTAGTTGTGGAATCTGGCAAAAAGAAGTTTAATCTTTTTAATACTGTTGTTTTCAGGTGAAGGAATGCAGTTTGAGGACCCAACTTATTCAAGTAAAGCAGCACAATGTATACTCAAGTACAGTACTTCAGGTCTCTTAAGCATTCCAACTGTCAGGAAAACCATATGTTATTTTTTCATTCTTTGAGTTCATTGAGATGCCACTGTGTCAATAAGAACAACCGTCAGAAAGGAGAGAGTTTCCAGTGAAGACAGTGACATCCATTCATTATGAGGCTAGATCTAGTATCTCAACTTTTGTACATCAACTTTTCTTGTATGGAAACATTTTCAAACCATGGATGAACAGTTTCAGAATAAGGTCTTGTGTCTTCTGGTGCTTCAGTTGTTAGTCTGATTTCTGAAGAGAGTACACGATTCATGGATCTAGGGAAGAAGAAAAAACCCAAAACTTGGTCCCCTTGTTGGCTAAGATTTAACTTTGAGCTAAGCTAGAAACTACAGGAAACTAGATTCAGATTGATATTGATAAATGCTATGGAGGGACAAATCATGAAGCCAACTGAAACAAGGTGCCTTTGATTTGTTTTCAGAATTGTATCAAACATAATGTATCATGCTCAATGATATTTTTCTTTTAACTCAAAGCTGGTGTCTTTATATGGAGTTTTTACAGCTGCAGAACATTGCTTATTTCTAACAGTTTTGGATCATAGGGAGGTTAAAATTTCAGGTTCAAGAGTTTGTTAAACTCTTGTTCTATCAAGAGTTTGTTAACTTGTTCTAACATATAATCTACGGTCAGGGGAGATTCTCTCTCAGATAAACCATCTCTTCAATTAAATGAATCATCAAATTATTCAGGCAGAATAATAAATAGTTGCTAGAGACTGCAACAAGAATGGATCAACCTGACTCAACCCAAGTCCAAGAAAAATACTTCACTGAAGAAATTTTTTTAATTTTAGGAAAAGAAAACCACTTTTGAAGTTATATCAACTAAAAGCATTCTGCAATTTGTAAGTATCAAGGAATGCTTCAACGCTGAGACCAAATTTAACAACAGTACTGCAAACTTAATGCAGTAAAGGTGGAGATAGAAATCTACTATGTTGAGACACACCAAGAGAATACATTCTTCGCAGACATCACATAGTTTGCTGACATACCAGGCACCAAATTGCACTCATCCCATGGCATGCTTCTGCGTCCAGGCCTGGGCAGTCATCTCATACTTTGCTCTGTCAGTCTTGTACATGTGAGCAATTTCAGGCACTAATGGATCATCTGGATTTGGATCTGTCAGAAGGGAACAAATGGACAGCAACACCTAGAAGTAGACAAATACATCATATGTTAAGATCTAAAAGCCGCAAGGAAAGACTCATTGACCAAGACAACTATGTCTAAGCAACATTGGGACATCTCTGTTGCCACAGATCCTAGAGTAGCTCCAACAATGTCCAGCCATCCAGATTCCACAAGCCTATAACAACTGGTCCAGTCATCCAAAGTTAGCTCTCAAACTAGCTAGGAGTTTATAGTTGTTAAATGGTAAATCATACATGGAGAACAAGAACAATTTGGATCATGAGCTGCAGTTTCTCAAACCCTTCTTAGTATCAAAATAGATTTAAGCCAATAGTGAACTAATAGATACACCTAGTTAATTGAGGCTGTTCCACACGATGAGAAAGAATCAAGGGTCTAGAAACAGATCTAAAGTACCTTTGATATAGTCAGGGCAGGGCTCCACTGATCCTTTAGAATGTCAAGGCATATACTCCCATTGCTATTAATATTTGGATGGAAAACCTTGGTGCAGAAGGACACCTGAAGAGGACATAATGTTGCATAAATTATTCTACGACATGCGAGCAATGGGCGTGGCAACAAAATGGAAAGCAGTGCAATTAATTTGATATGCATAATAATGTGCTAGATAGAGTTAATAAGCTGTGTGGCCATGACTCTATGATGCCCACGATTTTGGGCTCACATTTAATACACCTAGATCCAAGTTTTTGTTAGGCCACAGTTGAGTAGCTAGGAAGTAGGACTCGAAAAGCTGACATGAAAAACACATTACATTTATCCATAAACAAACTATTAAGTATCCTTCAATTAAGTATGTGAAGATATCAAATTAATAATGAGATAAGCTTAAGACCTACACAGATGTTGGTTTATGATCACTTGGTGATTTAGCCAACTCTAAAGATGTAAACGATGCTAGTTATCTCAAAACAAAGATTGCTATTTTGCTCAGTCATTACAGCTAACCCTAGTCATGAGCTCCAATTGCAACATATTCTCATGTACAAACGAAAAGATATTAGCCATATATGACATGATGTGCAAGATAGGAGCTCCCTTTTACAAGTTTGTGACTCTAGATGTATACATGGGAATATCTTACGTATATTGTTAAAAGGCCAGCTTATTGGTGCTCCCAGTGGACTTAAGCTTTTAAAGATTGCCATAAGTTTCTCAGTTAACAATAAAGTCTAATTACGTGTCAGAAACTGACACTAAACTCGTATAGATAGATTTTGATTGCATTCTTTTATTTGTCAAAAAAGGTCATATTTATTAGTGTTGTCAAACAAATGGTCTTATTAAATTTGTTCATATACAAAAACACAGGGAAATATATAACTTTGCTGACACGGATAATGATCGATTCTAAATGCCATAGTTTCATTTTAACTTGAAAGAATTCTTCAATCATCTGATTGAGTAAGCTATTAAACCTTTAAAATTTATCAGAAAAAAAAAGAAACAAACATGATTCTGAAATAAAATTTATAAGCAGCTCTGGTAGCAAACAAAAATTTCAAAGAAGAAATTTAAGTAAATTGCAACTGATCACAAGAAAGGATAGAGCAGATATATATTTTAAAGCACAAATCATTAATAGATGTGCGCCAAGTCAATAACAATAGTCTAAAATATGAACAATTTACCTTGGGTGGCTTGAAAGGATAATCTGGTGGAAAGTGTATATTCACCAGAAATACACCTCCAGCAAAAGGGCTATCGCTAGGTCCCATAATAGTTGCTTGCCAGTGGAACATATCTTCAGCCACAGGGCCTATAGAATCAAAGAAACAAGCAACATAATGTGATTGCAGAAGCAATTTATTAAGACCACCATGTAGCAATTATATTAATATTTATCCTTCATTAAGATCCATTATTTTTTTTTCATATGTCCCTTTCTTTGAGAACCAGATTTCCTACCATCTATTTCATTAATAAAAATGTTCATACACAATCAAGTGTTATATTTGATAATTCACTTGTGTAATAGGAAGAAACCTTCTAAAAATAATGAGTCTATAATATTATAATTGCAACAATTTCAAAAACTATATCACAGAAATCCCTCTATCTATAAGCTGTAGTCCCAAGTTTAGACTCCCTCTTTTTTATTGCTTACACATTTAAAAAAGCATTGGTTCCAATGCTTGTGAGGGACCATTCGATGTCTTTTAAATTAAGCAGACAGTTCTCTAAACAATTTTCTTAAAGAAGCTAGGCTCCTCGAATAAACGAATCATAAAGACTCAAGTCATCTATTACCCTGTTACTCAAAATTTTGGGTGCACCAAACCAACACTTTCAAGAGCAGAGATTTAGTTTAATATGAGGATAATCTCCGTCATAATAATTGGTTTAAATCGGCATAAAGATATGTAAGCAACCATTCAAACAGGTAATGCTAGGAAGTAAGCATCACCTGCGCTGCACGATGTGGGAGGATCCTTCTGCAAGTCCTTCAACTCCTTCAAAATCCGCCTCGAGGCCATCAATAGCAATCGGAATCACAAATCTTGTCGAGGTCTCTGAAACAATCGAAGAACAATCGAGACTTGAAGTGATCCCATGAGATGCAAAAGAAAAATTTTGATGTAATGCACCGGTAAATCAAACACTAGAAGCAACATCGAGACTCGGGTGCCCCTCCCCCAACGAAGAATATCCCTCCAGAGTCCTAATAACACCTTCAAATGTCATGGCAGAAGCTATTACCTTGCCCAAAATCCAATCTTTTTCGACAAAACCCACCAAAATATCGAGAAGTTAAAATTAAGATGGTGAACAGATAGATCAGCAATCTCTCATCTCCTCAAAGAAAACGAAGATGGATAGGTCAGCAAATCCACTGAGTCAGCGGTCGAAACTGTACCAATCAAACATATAAACCAAGAACTAAAAGAACCACCATCGCCAGAATCATACCGTCCGAGGTCGAAGAAATGGACTTCGATCGATCGACTCGTTCGCGCTCTTGCTCGGCGGGTTTCCGGTCCCGAGGCATATTTATAGGGCGGGATTTGGATTGTGCCGGCGCGTTTCCTATGATGGAAATGGGTAAAGATTGTCCGTTGGATAGTGGATGGACGGATCCGATGGCTCGAATACACGCAAAGGCAACCGCATCCTTTTCTTTCCTCTGCATTTAAAGGCGGGGTGGGGTCGCGTGAGAAGCACGCTGGTTAAAGTGGCCGGTTACTAATTCGTGTTGCATCCCTCGTCTCAAGTGGCCATCCCCTGCCCTACACTTGTACGGTGGAGGAAACCCCACTATCAATAATACAACAAAAATAATAAAGTAATAATATTATTCTGCTAAAAATAAATATTTGATAGGTGAGAGAGTAGAGAGTCAACACTTTTCTATCTCACTTTTTTTGGTCAACCTTTTTGATGGGATTCTTCTGAATCAACTTTACCATAATATTCCAAATACATTGACAGAATTTTGTAATTATGAATACCCTTTTTTGTTTGATTTGATTATTTTCTTTAATATATATATATATATATATATGTATATATGTCTATGAAAAAAATAACTAATTGCATAAAAAAATAAAATCCACATAAATCTAAGATTTATATATGGATAGATAAATTACCATATAAATATATATAATAAAAATATAATTCTCCATAGAAAGATATAATGCATAGCTATTCACGTAACAAATGTTATAACACTGGCTAACAAGTTCTTATTTGCCTTTGGAAAACGGAAATATAATGGAGCGAAACACTCCCGCACCGTCGATCCTCAAATAGGGTACGTGGCATCTTCTGGTCCCTTGAGACATGGATCTTGCGGCTATTCACTAGTGGCAGCCGTGTGCTTTACGGGTGGAGTACCCGCAAATTGTATCATATCCAAACCCGACCCACTAACAACTTAAATCCAAAGCAGAGTACCTTTTGACCGCTGCTGCGTGTTGGACCAGAAGACAACGGTAGTCAACTCCAAGTAACTCGTAGAACACAACAATGCGACTTTGTTTCATAGCAGGTAGTACATGAACAATTAAAGGGCTGTTACAGAACAATTGTGGAGTGGGACAGTGGGAGTTTTCTCAATGATCTTACAAGATGGCACCAAATTTGCAAGTTCTGATAACAGAGAAGGAATCCATCTTGCAGACAATACATCAGCACGGTTGGTTTCCTAATTCAGCAAACATACTGATAGAAGAACTGGCCTTCGATGGTTGCGGCAGTGGTGGAGCTGTGCAGGTTTACTGAACTCATCGATAGCAGATGGAGGAGAGATGGGGAGGAAATGGCCCTGGTTGCCATGTCTGGAGCTTCTTGTTTGGTCATGCTGAAACCATTCGACGCGATTTGCTCTGACGCTATCTTATATGCCTTTGCTAGCAAGGAATCGATGTACTTCTGATGCGCGTCCATTCGAATCTGCAGATGCTTCTGAACCTGATCAAGGAGCCTGACAAAGAGTTTTAGTACAATCTGATAAGCATTAGAAGCTAATAAGATGAAGATCTTAGTTGACAGAAATACTACAAGTTAAGATGGATGTTATGTGTAATCACAGTTGACACTCCAAGTTTAAACTTGATACAGAAATGAACGTATGTGGACAGGCTGATAATAAAACTAAAGAAGAAAGATGAACAAAAACAGTGTAGTAAGAAATATGTGAATGTCTATCACAGATTAAAAGTCAAAGAGGCTGAAAAAGAAAATATGGATCACAGCGTAGTAGGTCGAAACCAGGAATCTTGATGTAGACAAGATGTTACTTGGTAACGTGGATGAAGTCAAATTTTATCATGTCAGAGCAGAACACTTAATGATGGCAAATGTTTAGGACCTTAGGCTATGAAAAATGTTGATGAAATCAAAGAGAAAGAAGATTTAGTTACCTCCACTTGTTCAAGCAGTCTTTGCACTTCCATTTGTGCTCTTAGTGCCTCTTTCACTTCCTGACCCCTAAAAGCAGGAGCACCAACCATGTCCAATGTTTCCCGACATGCTCATGCATCGTGCCTTGTACAAATTCACAGAATTAGAGGTCCAAGCAAAATAGACCCGTGTTTATTCGACGGGAAGGTTAGATACTACTTACTGACATCAAGAGTAGGTACTTTTTGGAGATAAAGCACTGCTGCTCCTATTCTCTAAAATGCGGGAAGCTGAGATTCAAGTGGCAAGGAGTTAAAAGCGATGTAGCCGAATAAATGTAAAACAATCAGGCTGCTGTATGATCACTTGTACTGATTGTCAAAAAAGTAAAATCCCGATGATTGGATTCGATTAGTTTCTCTCATACAACTAGATATGAAAAGGTGATTCCCAAGACAGTCAATGCAAGAATCTCTTTCAAGTATTTACTCTGCCTGCTCTTATCTGTTTTCCACTAGCCTTCTGAATTGGTAACCGACGAGAAACATTTTCTGAAAAAAAAGATATAGCAAGTTCCATCGACAAGAAGGACAATTTAAGAGGAATTTGGAAAGAGATCCAAGATCTGACTTATCTGACTATATTAGGAAAGAAGATAGAACTGAGACAGACTCCGAACTTCTTTTCCCCGATAGGTAGTTATAACGACGGGGGTTTAAATAGATCACCTAAAGACAACAAGGCCTTCTACCAAATTCTTTGGAACCTTTTTGGAAAGATTATTGAATGAGCAGACAAGGTGTTGAGCAAAGACAACACAAAGGAAGAACTTCTGGACCTGCCATCTTTTGACTGTTCAGTCATTTCTTTGCTTGATTGCTTTCCTGATCTGTATTTCTGAAAACATTAACAGGGAAAACCAAGTACATCAGTGAAAATCAAATTGATTCTATCAGCAACAAGAACTCAGAGGAGCTTCATGAATTGAGAATCATTAACTTGTCTAACAGTACCTGGAGATGACTCTTCAGGTGAAAAAGTATCAGCCCTTTATAGCACCCATCGTTTGCATGATAGCCTTTGGTGTTGCTTCTACAGTATTCAACATGTCACAGACAAATGATCATCAAAACCAACAATTTACATCAATTCAAATCACTAAGATGAGAGATAATACTTTGGCAAAAGATGCTTAAACAAAGAGAATTTGATTCATGTGTTCATGACTGACTCTATAACGTAAAATATTACTTGACAAGGGAAGCAGCAACAATCGGGGGAAAATTAAACTGTTCATAACTCTGATACATGTGTTCCATGTGTCATCAAACTATATCACCATACATTATTCAGCTTCATAATTGTGTTTTAATTGTGACTCCATTTGCTAGTTTTGCTGAGGATTAGTTCAAGATCATTCAACAAGTTTTAGGTAAGTTAGATGGAATTGTCTAAACAGTGACACCAAGAAATAGTGTAAAGTCAGGCAGAATCTGGTCATGCTGTGAAGTTGTGATATCAAAACTATTTTTGATTATTTTCATTCACCACGACCAAGAAAGCTATGCCTCATCCAGATTCACCAGCTTTAAATGTCTCATGAAAATGATTTGGATCTTGCTTTGTTTATCCTTAGCAAAGTCATTGGTGAAGCCTTTGACTGATCAAGACTCCTCTAGGCAATGGTTATGTCTAAAGAAAGCCAGAAAAATGTATCCAATGAAACCATTTATTTGCTTACTTGCTATCTGCTTGTTTTGATTACTTGAAACAAGTCAAACTTTTATTAGTCAGTCCTAAATCTGTCGTTTGCTTTTGTTTGCCAAATGAGTACATCAAAAGCTAAAAACTAATTGCAACAACTGCACATTACAGTGGCCATTGGAGCTGAGTGATGGCTAATGAGAGGCAAATGGAAAGAGGAACCCGAAAGCATGGGACATCAGAAGAACAAATAAGCAACGATATCAAAGCACTCCTACTTGGATCACGAAAAGCCCGTAGTCAATTGAGAAGGCGCACGTTTCGGTCATTCATGAGAGACAACAGAGAACAAGTTCTAGCGGCCTAAAAGGCAAAAGGAGGGAGACAGGGATGGCAGCGAGAGGAATAAACAACGCAACAAAACCAGATAACTTTCGAAGCGATTCAAAACGACAGAGAAATCGATTCGCAAGCCCACACCTTTCGGTCATTGATGATGGAGAACCAGGGAACACTTGCAGCAAAAGGCAAAAAGGTACCAACTTTCGGGGGCCCCGAGCTGGGCGACGGCGTCGACGAATCGCTCGTGGAGGTCAGCCGTCCATCGGAGGCTGCAGCTTGGGGTCCGCCGTCGGGACCAGTCTCGGGCTGTGGGTCTCCTCCGATGGAATCGAAGCTTCGGGTCGGTGGATCAACCCAGAAAACAAGATCAAAACAATTACACGCTCTCTCAAGCTCTGAGAGAGAGAGAGAGAGAGAGAGAGAGAAGAAATGTGGTGGCTTTTTGGCTCTTTGCTATGGTTATTCCAATGGTCTTTGAGGTCCAAATGCGGGGTGGGCTTTGGTACCTTTTGGCATTGAACCGAGAAAAAAGCTCAAACACCTCTCTCTCTCTCTCTCTCTCTCTCTATTTTAATTGAATTATAGTTGTTGATGGGATAGGAAGAAGGATTAGGAAACAAGAATGAACCATACGGCTAGAGAGAGAGAGAGCCATGTGGGAGACGTCCAACGTTCGCTTTTCAATTGACCTCTGCGTTTAGCTGAAGCATCCATTGTCTTGAACAAGTCAACGGCTGTGGCTTCTTCCATCTACTTTTCTTCATGTTGTTGATGTTGTTATAGGTTGTACTCTTTGTTTAACCTCACAAAGGAGTTGTTGATGCTTGTGCTTTAGAGCTTCATCCTCTCCTGCTGAGGCTGGAAGTGGGCATGGGGGATGCACATAAGAGGAAGGTCCAACTGTTCTATGATCATTCATCTTCTTAAAAGAATTCTTTGTTCTTTTTTATCCTTGATAAAGTAGAACTTGAACTCAATATGTAATAGGTTGGAAGATCAATTGAAGCAGATTGTGATTGTTAATCATCTAAGATTGAAGGGTATAAAGGATTCAGAAACCTTGAATCTGAGGAATGATTGATGTTCCATTGGGATATACAAGATGATAAGTGGGTGGATCATATAATGGTGGCTATCTGTCCATGAAATCTCATGGAGTTCAATAATATGATTGATGTTGATGACATTATTGCATAATAGTATCAGCTTGGCTTGCATTTGATGATGGACTGGAAACAGAGGATGCCATCTCATGGACCTCAGTGATACAGGCCTACTCAAAACCATGGGTGTGGCTGCACATCGCAGGTCTTCTCTCAGATGCATCAAAACAGACAAACAAAGAAGCTGATGGAAAGACACAAACAGAGACCTTGGAAATGATACCACCATCACCTGTTCTTGTCATCTCCCAGGACAAAAATGTTCACCCTTAACAGTTGAAATCTTACTATCATGTCATCCTTTGCAATGCAATCTACTTATCAAATTATATCCGATTGCCTGATATTATCATTGTATTTGTAATGTGATCAATGTTCACTTGATTTCAGGATTTCTTGGAATGCTAGAACAACTTCATCCTCATTTACCAATATCGACACCCGAGTCTTTTCTGTTTCCAACTTGGAGTGAAGCAGTCAGAATCATAGATTTGTAAATGAGTAGAAATTGATGAGCAATGTATTATTTTCAATGATAAGTAGATCTGAAAATAATGGAATACATGATCTCCATGCCAGAGAAGAGTAGAATCCATCAATATCCATGTCCAGGAGCAAAGTTATTGTAGCTGCCATGAGTTTTGGGAGATGGTGGCACATTCTGTGAAGCTCTGTCACCCAGGAGCTGCCTTTTGGGAAGAAGAACTCCATCTTCTGTAGACAAACATGTAGAACAACTGTAAACTAAATATGGACTTTCTCTAAGTGAGACTAACTAAGATGCATGAGGAACTGAGTCTCTCCCAGAGCTTGAAGCAATTCTAATCCAAAGAAAAAGGATAAAAACTGAAAGAAAACAAAAAAACAAAAAAAGAAGAGACCAATACACCTGCTGTTATCTTCTAGTGTTTGCCAATGGGGAAGAACTACCACCAAGCAAGAGAGAGAGAGAGAGAGTACCAAGAGCATTTGGAAGGTGCATGATGACTCTGGAATCAACTGCAGCTGAGCAAGCAAGCAGGAACAGAAGGAAGACAACCCTGTGAGAGCATCTGCTATCCATGTTATCAGTCAACTCATTCTCTCTCCATGATGCTACTCTCTTAGATTTATAGAGCAGTTGTGTCAGTGCACCTTCGAAGTCCTCGCCAGAGGGGATCTAATTCTTGCTGCTGCGTGTTAGTCAACACCTGATGAAGAAGAAGTCACAAGTACCCTGTTTGACCCTCCAACTCTGGTCAGGATTTCCTATGGTCCATGCCAAACTTTGAATGGCTTGGTGTGGATTCTAATGGACAAGCCTAACTATTTTATTCAATTTAATGTTGATTTTGATGATTGATTGATGTGTTAAAATTGATTTGACTCGATTTATTTTTCAAAAATAAATTTTTTTCTTATGCTTTCAAACTTGAAAAATGATTCTTTTCTTAACATCGAAGATCCCAGTTTGGATTGTCTCGATAACTAGACTGATTTTTAAGAGTATGTCGAACAAATTTTCTTCGGTAGTTATATAAAAAGTTATTCTATATAAAACAATAGTATGAAGGAGAGAAGACTAACTTACGTTGTCTGAAATTTAATGGATTAGATTCGATTGGAAGAATATTTTCATTAGATTTGGTACTAACGCAATAAGTATATTTTAATGATATCTGATGATTAGATTTTATACAGACACGCATTCTTTTGTCCCCCATGCAGATATAGTTATGTCCCCGACATATCCAACTCTTGGATTGCCTATGGATTTGGTCGTCACTCCCTTCTCTCAAGATAAGTCCATCCTATGATCGTGTGACTACCGGCCCATGTGAGGTGTCCTCAACGGATGTTATCCAAGTCATATGATTGGCCATAGATTTGCTTGGTCGCCGCCTCCCTCTGTCCTCCTCTCCATCTAAAGATTGTGTTGTTAACCGCCCAAGTGAAGTGTTCCCCCCTCTAACCCAAGGGAAGAAGGAGGAGGCTATGATTGCGTCTTTTCCTACTCCCCTACGACTGCGCTCCCCCTTCCGGTGCCCCAGGCCTCTGTTTCCCCGAGAAAATGGGGGGTGCCGGAGGCGGGGATGGACTTGGAGGAGCTCCATGTGCTTGGCTGCTGCGCCGTTCGTCAAGGACGGAGCTCTGAGGGTCAATGGCAGGGAGGCGCTGACCGGCGTGCCCCAGAATGTCGTCGTCTCGCCGCCGTTGATGGATGGAGCAGCGGCGTTCTTGGGCGCGGTGGCCGATCGAGAGGACTCGCGGCACGTCTTCAAACTCGGTGTTCTTAGGTAAAAAATGCATCTTTCTTTCTCTGTGTTACGTATACATTCGCATATGAATCTCGAAGCCTTTCTTGGTTTCTCATGATTGGAGATCTGAATGATTCAGATGAGCAATATACATTATACTTTGATTCAAGATGATTAAAGATTGTCAAGAAATCAACCATCTGATGCCAAAATTTGGTTTTCCTTTTTCTTTATCGATTATACACATTTTACTCTTCTTTCCCCCCAACAAAAAATCCTTTTAACCTTTATCACTCTTGTTGATTTATTTTGCTCGTCTTGTTCTTATTTCAGTTTGCTTTATTGGAATGCCACTGTTTTGATGTGCTTGAATGCCTCATCATATGATGCCAAACTAGAACATTCTTCATCTATCATTTTAGATGAAGGGAATTGTCTCTTTGATGTAGCTTCATTCATGGTATTGTGATGCAGGGACTACCGACTACTTTGCTTATTCAGGTTCAAGATCTGGTGGATGATTCCCCGCGTGGGGACTGCAGGCAGTGATGTGCCTTTTGAGACCCAAATGCTGCTTCTTGAAGCAAGACAATATGAGGCTGTTGATGGAGGAGTTCGCGAAGCCGCAGCCGATCCAGCATTCTATATACTCTTCTTGCCTGTCTTAGATGGTGATTACAGAAGCAGCTTGCAGGGGAACTCCTCAGATGAACTTGAGTTCTGCATTGAAAGTGGTAGTTATCTTGCAGCCATTGTCTAATGGCTATCGTCACACTCCTTTAATGACTGCTTTGATGTTGTTACTGCTCCTGTAGGTGATCCAGCGACTACAGGATCCCGGTTCCTGGAAGCAGTGTTTGTGAGTCACGGGAGCAATCCATTTGACCTCATGAAGGAATCCATGAAGTATGTCTCCTCCAAATGCAATGAAGAACATCTGATCTTTATTAAATGTTACAGTCTTTAAATTTTCTGCAGGATTAGAACATCATCATCAACTCCTCTGATATACTACCCTTTACAGAATGCTAGAGAAACACAAGGGGACCTTTTCAGTGCGTGAGCATAAAATGGCAAGTTGAGGATCACATGTTATGTTATGTATCAATGATTTATCGGATGAGACATGTTGAAACTTATTACCTCTTCTGCTTTGTTGGCTGTTGAATCAGAAACCTGGAGTGCTGGATTATTTTGGCTGGTGCACTTGGGATGCTTTCTACTTTGATGTTAATCCTCAAGGAATTGAAGATGGTTTGAAGAGGTAACTATCTTCATGCTTTTTCCAATGGAATCTATCAAGTATTATATGTGTAGCTGCCTCTGCTGACAATTCTGGTTTGTTGTATTAGTCTAGTTGTTTGAAGTTGTAAATTGCAAAATGATTATGCTGCAACTGCAAGAATGTGGATTTAATGTATGATAGAACTTTGCTGGTTTCCATCAGTCTAGAGGATCAGTTGGCAGCATAAATAAGAAACTGGTTCCTGCACAGTGGCAATCAAGAAAAATATCTGCTCTAACTTTAATATATTGTTATGAATTTTCTTAAAGTATAAAGATACATTATGTATGTCTGTGTGTGTGTGTGTGTGTGTGTGTGTGGTGCTTAATATACTCATTGATCTCTGTTGATCTAGTTTATCGAAAGGAGGCACACCGCCAAAATTCCTACTGATAGATGATGGTTGGCAGGACACCTCAAATGAATTCCAGAAAGAAGGTGAACCAGCTGCTGAAGGATCTCAGTATGTTTTTTACAGCATTAGTTCTTCATCTTGATACAAGTAGTCCTTATCTATCATCTAAATTTTTATCTCCAATACGAAGGTATGGTGCTAGATTAGTCAGTGTTAAAGAGAACAACAAATTCCGAAGAACAGCAGATGGAGCCTCGAACAATGGAGCTACTTCTTTGAAGGATTTTGTTTCAAATATAAAGCAAACATATGGACTAAGGTAGATGTTCAACCATATCTCCTTTTCTTTCAATGTATCACAAGTTACATTCTTCTTTAAACCCCAATTAGGTATGTCTATGTATGGCACGCACTGATGGGGTACTGGGGAGGAGTAAGTCCAGATGCAGCAGAAACAAAGAAGTACAATTCAAAGCTAGTTTATCCTGTTCAATCTCCAGGAAATCTTTCGCATTCCAGAGACTTGACTATGGATTGCATGGAGAAGTATGGGGTTGGCATGGTCGACCCTGAGAAAGCATTTGATTTCTATGATGATCTGCACAGCTATCTCATGTCACAAAATATAGATGGAGTTAAAGTGGATGTACAAAATATCCTGGAAACAATTGGAACAAGTCATGGTGGCCGGGTATCCTTGGCTCATCGCTTTCATGAGGCACTCGAGAAATCTATCGCGAAGAACTTTCAGGATAATAGTATCATATGCTGCATGGCACAGAGCACAGACTCAATATACAGGCGAGGAATACAAGTAGAACAATGCTTCTAATCTCATTTTAATTCAACATTAACAGCACAGTGATGTTTCGTCTCATATTTCGTGATTCCAGTTCGAAAGTGAACTCTATTACCAGAGCCTCAGATGATTACATGCCAAGAAACATGTTATCACAGACACTTCATGTTGCTGCTGTTGCATTCAATAGTATGTGGCTTGGAGAGGTTATGGTCCCAGACTGGGATATGTTCTATGTGAGTCTTTGCTACTTCTATCAGTTAAATTGAAATGATTTTGACTCTTTATTCTCATGACACCTTGATTGCCAATAATGCAGCAAATAATTTATGATTCTTGTCGTTGCATCTGTTGTCTTTCCCTTTGTAAACTGACTATGTGGTAATAATGCCATAACAATGATTCCAGAGCCTCCATTATGCCGCAGAGTTCCATGCAGCTGCAAGAGCTTTGGGAGGTTGTGGAGTCTACATCAGGTGAAAACATATGACATGTTTTGGCATGTAGAGATAACTTGTTCAAACTATAAAACTTTGAGGTATGATGATCAAACTATGTCTTACAGTGACAAACCAAATCAGCATGATTTTGAGCTTCTTAAAAAGCTTGTTCTTCCCGATGGATCAATCCTCAGAGCTAAATATCCCGGGAGGCCTACTCGAGATTGTTTATTTGATGATCCAGTGATGGATGGGAAAAGGTGTAGTTCCTTTCCATCAGTAAACTCCATCAGAGAACTGTTACCTTCTATCAAGAGGAAGTACTGTGCTTTATATAACATTTGCTCTCTCTCTCTCTAATGAACAGCCTGCTGAAGATATGGAATCATAACAAATGTACTGGAATCCTTGGCATCTTCAATTGTCAGGGTGCAGGGACATGGCCATGCCTTAAAGTTCCAAGTACTCCAAGTTCTGAGGTCACATACCTCACTGGCCATGTTAGCCCTGGTGATGTTGAGTATCTTGAAGAGGTTGCAGGTGATAATTGGACTGGTGATTGTGCAGTTTACTCCTACCATGATGGTAAGTATCATTAGCTCTCTCTCATGCTCTCATACACAGTACATATTCATCTACAGAATTGTTACCTACTTCATCAAATGCAAATTTATTCTGACTATACCCTTAAGAGAGACAGATCACATGGCAGTAAATGTGGAACAACCAAAGACACTGCCATCCACTATAATATTTCAGTGTCCAAATAGTAGAGATGCCAAGTACATGGACATTAAAGCTGCAGGATACTGAATGTTTGAGAACAAAATGGCAAATTTATCCTATTCAGGTTTCAGACTAGAATTACTTCACTGCTTTCTTATTTTCTTTAGAAAAAGAAAAAAAGAGTAGAATTTATATATTCTTTCATACACTATATTGAGCTGCAAACTAATATAGGAAGAGACATGGCTGAATGAGCAGATGGATGACAGTGATTAAAACTTGCCATGTAGTGCTCCTATTCCTGAGTGGAAAGGAAGCATGTTAATGTTTTTCATGCTGTGACCGACTTTAATCTCACTTCTCTCCTTTCTTTGGAGCAATTAGAGTTTGATTTTGAGTGTCTCTCTAGTTTGTTATCAGAATCACATGACACAGGCACCTTTCCTTGCTCATCTTTCTTCCAAAACAACAGGATCTCTCTCCACATTGCCAAAGAATGGATCACTGGATGTCACACTAAATGTTCTGCAGTGCAAACTTTTCACCATATCTCCAATCAAGGTAAGTTATTATTCATTTTAATGACTGTTGCCTCAACAATTCTTCTGCGTCACGCCTTGTTCTTCCATTTGTTCAGAGCTATGACGATACCATCCAATTTGCACCGATCGGACTGATCAAAATGTACAACTCTGGTGGTGCCATCGAAGCCATGGACTTCATGAGCGATCGATCTTTGTGCCGTTTGAGCATCAAGGGCAGAGGATCTGGTCTTTTTGGAGCTTATTCCAGCTTAAAACCCAAAGTTTGCACAGTTAACTCAACCTCTGAGGAGTTCATGTTCAAGGATGACAACCACATGCTGACACTAACAATTCCTTCAGGAGTGGATTACTGGGAAATATGTGTCTGTTTTGATGCATGACATTTGTTTATGCCTCAAAACCATTCATTTCTCCTTTTTTTTTTGTAATCAATTATGTAGAGAAGACAGAAAAATAAAGATTCAATCTAAAGAATTTCAGTAAATTGCAGTTTGAAGACAACAAAATTTGAAGATATTAGCTAGCTTAATTAGTAACTAGATATGGAATCCTGTCATTACTACTTACCTTTACAACAAAAAAACAACCACCCACCAATTTCATCATATCCAAGCTTGAACAAAAATCTTGATTTAGATATTTATTTTTCTAACTAAACCCGAAAATCCGATTTAAGTGGATAAGAAAGACTGAAAGGTCTGAAAAAACTGAATCACTCTCATAAATGATGGCCCTTTATATCTCTATCGTCCTCATCTTAAATTATGTATATTACCAAATAAATAAATAATAAATAAAAATAATATTTATTTTTCTAACTAAATCTGAAAATTCGATTTAAGTGGATAAGAAAGACTTGAAAGGTCAGAAAAAACTCAACCACTCATAAATGATGGCCCTTTATATCTCTATCATCCTCATCTTAAATTATGTATATTACCAAATAAAATAATATTTGTTTTTCTAACTAAACTAGAAAATTCGATTTAAGTGGATAAGAAAGACTGAAAGGTCAGAAAAAACTTAATCACTCTGATGGCCCTTTATATCTCTATCATCCTCATCTTAAATTATGTATATTATCAAATAAATAAATAACAAATAAAAGAACAGGTGACCCCTTTAAAAGTGTCGGTGATGCTGGAGCTGTTGATGATGTTTTGCTGCTAAGCTTGCCATGGCGAATTGCCGGAGAACCGCTATGTGTATTACAAGTTGGAGACAATTTGGGTTTGCCAAAGTTGGTGCCCACTTAGATCCCAGACTTTGTGTTCCTAAGAAGGAGAACAGGTGGGTCCACCAGTTCCAAAAGGGCCCCACCCAAAATGAACTAAGCTCTTGTTTTCTAAAATTTCTTTGTCAAATAGTAGATAAAATAATAATCACCAAATCCTTCCTTCTACAGCTTTTCAATTGCCTTTGATTTGGATTAATTATTTTGATTCAAATTTCCATGTGAACAGTAGAAAATAATCACCAAATTCTTCATTCCACAACTTTTCAGTATCATTTTTTATTGAATAACAACTATTTAATTAATTTTTATTGAATACTAGCAGTGTAAATTACAGTGTGCTCAAAATTAGAATTCTATAAACTTATATATATATATATATATATATATATATATATATATATATATATATATATATATATATATATATATATATATATATATATATATATATATAACATGTTTAAAAATATTAAAAATGATTTAAGTAAACTGTTAATTTCAATCAAACTAATTATAAGCTTAAAAATATAATATTATAATAGTCTATGAATAATAATGACTAAAGAGATATAATATAATATCACTTAATAAAATATTATAAATATTATTAAAAAATAAATAAGACAAATAAAAATATTATAATAATTAAAAATTAATAAAAATATATAAGAAATTTTAGCAGAAAAAACTTTTGAGAGATGTTTTAGGTATTTTTAAATCAAAGATATTATTTGAAAAAAAAAAGATAAGATATTTTTTAAGAAATACATAAAAATATGGATATTTTCTATAAAAAACCCGTTATATATATATTTATTTATTTAGTTATTCGACCAGAGAGTGACGATTGACCTCTCTCTCTCTCTCTCTCTCTAGTGTTTATTTTATTTAATTTTAATTGGACCAGTGACAACGCACATGGAGGTGGACCCCACTTGATGGCCCACCACGTGGCGCCAATGGAGCAGAGGGTGTCCCACTCCGCCTCCGATTTTTTTTTTTTATCGAATGAATAAAATAATTAAAAAATAACTCTCACAATATATATATATATGTATATAATATTAAACATAGAAAATGATAGCTCGATTATAAAATCTCCAGCAATTTTTATATTTTGTTAGATTATTATTAACACTAAAAAGGGACTACAAAAGTCTCCAATACTCTCTTTCAGGCAACTCAAATTGGCTGGTTCTTCCGTTTAATTAAATAAAAAATCAATCAAATTGGATCCAATTCAACTTCGTCTTTCTTAATTATTCTCCGATCAATGGTCGAATCAGACCAACCAAGACTGTGGGAGACAGACGAGCCACATTAAAATAATTGTAACCCACTATAGTCCATCGTTTAATCCAGTCACATTACTGTCTCCATCCACAAGTTGATTCGTCCAAGTATATATACGTTGTCCATCAGATCGATCACAACGGGCTTTCGGAGCCTAATGGACGGCTGGGATGTCCCATCCGACTGGTGATATATACATACACTCCCTTTTATCGATTAACTACGCATCTCTTCTCTCGCACTCTCTCCCGGTGAACAGAGTTGCGTGGTGGGGTAGATGGTACGTGACGGGGTGTGTTTATCAGCTTCGCCAGGTGTATATACTCCTTTTAGTAGAAAAAGAAGGAAAAGGGCAGGAAAGCCGTAAGCGCTCCCCATCTCGTTTCGTGGCTGCTTCAGCCCTCGACGAGAGGCCGGAAGCGGTTCCCGTCGGCGCCTCCCTCTCCTGCTCGTCCTTGCTGTTGGGGGCAGCGGAGGGAAGAGGGTGGGTGGTGGCGTGTCTTGAGCGAGGCTTTCCCGGCGGAGGATGAGCGGCGGCTGAAGATGACGAGGAGGAGACTCGTTCTGGCCTTGCTCTGCCTCACGGTCCTCTCGCCCATCGTTCTTTACACCGATCGGCTCTCTGCATCCTCCAATCCCAGCTGTGAGTGCTCGAATTTGAGGGGACGGGGGGAAGGATCGAATTTTTTAGGGGGAAATGGGGGTTGTGCTTGATGATTTATGAGAAATTCTTGTCGTTTTGATGGTATTCTCATGCTTCTTTCTCTTCTTTCTCTTCTTGTTTGCACAGCAAACAATGAGGTCGGGGATGAGGCTTCCAGTCTGGTAAGTATTAACTTTTCCTTTCTAATTCCAATTTTGGAGATGCACGATCTTAGAAGAATTCACTCGACGACTGTTCCTTCTCCAGAGCTTTGGGACTTCCGACGCCGGGGAACTGCGCGCGCTTGCGCAGGTAGCACTGGAATTCTCTCCCAAGTTTTCTGCCTCCGTTCGTCTTTTGGATCTCAGAGTTCCGGTGAAGACTTGGTTCTTTTTCGCAAGATCTTGATCTTGACACTATAAAAATATCCTATTCTGTTACAGGAGTTGACGAATTCTGTGAAGGAGCCAATAGGAGTCGTATACTCCGATAATTCAAACAATTCCAATCAGATTCTGACGACTCCGGAGGATGGATCGAAAGACTCAACCGCCAAAGGTCGGGTTCCCCTTTATTTGCCTTCTGTTGGAAGAATTTTACACTTTGTGGATCTTGATGTGTTGGTAGATCAGAGATCTCTTGTCAATGGAGGTCTTTACAAGGTCACAAGATATATGGTTTTATCTCCAAGAAGTGGTAGGTTGCTGATGACTGTTAATTTGTTCAATGATTTACAGAACTGCCATTGGGGAAATCTGAGGAGCACAAGAGCAGAGTTCTGTCGGCTGCAGTAGATGAGAGGAGTTTGCCAGAGGAGGGAGTGATCAAGGAAGTGACCGATGGGGTGACTGGAAACAATAGTTTAGAGAAGCCTGAGTCAGTGGAAGAGAACAAGGAGGAAACAGGATCTCAACATACTATTCCAATTACTGTTCCAGAAAAAGAGGTATCTTAACTATTTATTTTTAAGATTATTCATCTCTTTTGATATAAGTTTCTTTTTTCCCCATTTTAGTTATATTATCTTTAGGTTTGGGGATATCATACTGTAATTGTTAATTGTTGCTTCTGTATGTGGACCAGTGGGATCATATGAAGTTTACATAGTTTCATTGGTGATGACTTGTTACTTTTTTCCTATTTGAACTTACTTATGATCTGTTTGTGCTTTTCGGACAGTTCTTTGTGGTGGGAAAATTTTTTTGTTGAAGTTGCTGGAGCACTTCGATGCTCTAATGTTTACAGAAATTCATATGAATTATAAGTTGCTGATGTGGCTTGATGGAAGAAGATCTTATATTATATTGGTGACATGAGAAATACTTCTATGCTTTGGTGGGAAAATTAAGTATAATAAATTCTGCAATACAACTATGCGTATAGGTGCACTAGCCTTGTAATGTTATGACAATCTTGACTTAATAAACTGCATAAATGATTATGTCAATCCATCACAACCAAATTAACATATTCAGAATAGGCTTGTAAGAAAGCGATAACTGGGATGGGTACTTTTGATATTGTTATTTGGGAAGGTTTCTCAATTTAATTTCTTTAAGTCACCATCTCTATTGCATCAGAATAGTTCATAACTAATGAGAGATCTGAATGAATTCAGCTTAAGCCCCTTTAAAAGGTAGTTTGATGAGATCTGCAGGAGCCGTAGATTAGTTTGGAAGATGTTTTTGATGTTAACCAAGAGAGTGAAGAGAAAAGAATGACATGACTACTCGCTGAAGAGAATCATTTAACTTGTAATTTGCAGTATTTGCCTCCAGTCCCTTTTGTCATCTTTTGCTTCTAACCAAGCCACCAAAGTTCACCTATTAGTTGGTTTTCAGGAAAACAAATCTGAAGAGAAAGTTAAACAGGTGCCACCCAGGAACAATACAGAAAAACATCATATAGTTCCTAGCGAGAAAAAGAGCAGCAGCACAACAATTCCTGATGCTAGGGTCAGGCAACTCAAGGATCAGTTAATTCGTGCAAAGGTTTATCTCAGCATCGGGCCCATTCGATCAAATCCTCACTTTGTAAGGGAGTTACGTTTACGTATAAAGGATGTTCAGCGTGCCCTTGGGGATGCAACCAAGGATTCTGATCTGCCAAGAAGGTAAGCGCTTGGATTTGCAATAACTTCTGATTATCTGATTGTTTGATGGAATTTTGTTTCTAATTCTTATGTAATGTTGATTAATCTGCATGTTTTATTCATGTATATGGATGTTATGTAATTGTACTCATATATACATGGCTTCTGCTCTTATGGTTTTCTTGACATTACTTTCATGGTGTCTAATTTAGTGCATATGAGAGACTGAAGGCGATGGAGCTAACTTTGGCGAAAGGCAAGCAGATCCAAGATGATTGTGCTGCTGTTGTAAAGAAGCTCCGTGCTATGGTTCACTCCAGCGAGGAACAGTTACGAGTTCATAAGAAACAGTCATTGTTTCTAGCACAACTTGCTGCAAAGACCATTCCCAAAGGTCTACATTGTCTTCCTTTAAGGCTTTCTGCCGAGTACTTCTCTATGAACTCTAGCCAGCGGCAGTTCCCATATGAAGAAAAACTTGAAGACCCTGACCTCTTTCACTATGCTTTGTTTTCGGATAATGTGTTGGCTACAGCAGTGGTGGTGAACTCAACTGTATCTAATGCTAAGGTCAGTGCTTGATACATTGCTGCCATTCATATTAATTTATTGATTTCAGTTTGCTTCTGTTAGTTAAACAGAAATATCTTTCTTGCAGAACCCAGCAGATCATGTTTTCCACATTGTAACTGACAGACTGAACTATGCAGCTATGAGGATGTGGTTTTTAGCTAACCCACCTGGAAAAGCTGCCATTCAAGTTCAGAACATTGAAGAATTTACATGGCTAAATGACAGCTATAGTCCAGTGTTGAAACAGCTGAGGTCACAGTCCATGATCGACTATTACTTCAGGACTCATCATGCTACTGCAAACTCTGATGCAAACCTGAAGTACCGAAACCCAAAGTACCTATCCATCTTAAATCACCTGCGATTTTACCTACCTGAGGTATTTCCAAAGCTGCACAAAGTGGTGTTTTTAGATGATGATGTTGTCGTACGGAGAGACCTGACTGGCCTTTGGGAGATCAATATGAAAGGAAAAGTCAATGGTGCAATTGAGACATGTGGACAAAGCTTTCACCGTTTTGATAAGTATCTTAATTTCTCAAATCCTCTTATTGCCAAGAGATTCAATCCTCGTGCTTGTGGTTGGGCGTACGGAATGAATGTGTTTGATTTGGACGAGTGGAGGAAGCAGAAGGTTACTGAAGTTTATCACTACTGGCAGAATCTGGTAAGATATGATGCATATCTTTCTAATGTTTTGTTTACTTGTTATCTATTGTATACATTGCGTATCCCTCGTGCTTTGCTTTTGTACATTATAACCTATTTTTCCAGTCAAGATTTTGAAATCTTGGATTATTATCTTGTCTCATATTCTTTTCAATATTGGAGAATTTGAATTAGAGAACCAGAATCTTCTTCAGAAAGGCAGTCAACTTTTTGAGCCTTGGTGATGTGGTTACCATGTTTATAGGTGTGGGACAAGCTTATAACTTCTCTAGTGTCACATGCCAATATAGTAGTGTGATCAGGGTAACTGGTTTGTTTATTTGGAAAAAGAGAATTCTGTTTTGTCTTTATTTAGTTAGAAACGTAAAAGATCTCCCAGGCCTCTCTTGTATGCTAGATTTTGAAATTCTCTATCTGACTTTGCAGCTGCACTCTATACTTCATATATCTCCAATCTGTCTCATGTCTATGCTTTTCACAGAATGTTGATAGACAACTATGGAAATTGGGAAGTCTTCCTCCTGGTTTAATAACATTCTACAACCGTACACTTTCCATCGATCGTCGGTGGCATGTTTTGGGCCTTGGGTATAACCCACATGTAGACCACAAGGATATTGAGCAAGCAGCAGTCATCCACTACAATGGAAACATGAAGCCTTGGTTGGATATTGGCATACCTCAGTATCGTGGCTATTGGTCTAAGAATGTAGATTACAATCACATTTTCCTACGGGAATGCAACATCAATCCTTGAGACTGGACATGGTTCTCAGATATTTTCCGACCCACTTTCCATGTATCTTTTGAGGTTCTTTCTTGTTTTCCTTCTCAGCACCGAATTAAAACTGCTCAGCTCGATTTTGCTCGAATTTTCTCGATAGCCTCGTATTCATTGTAGCTTTTCTTGTTCCCATGGTTTTAGTATCTGCACAAATGCTGTCCTACTGTATATGCTTCGTTACTAATATTAGGCATCAGGGATTACATCATGGGATACTTTTTTTTTTTTTTTTCCTTCCAAAGTTTTCATGTAATATAAACTTGTGTTGTAGCACTTTCATGTAAAACCACTGTATGCCCAATTGTTTCAATTGGCTTCAGATTTAATTGCAATGGATTTCTTTCTCATCATTATAACTTGTGTTTTTATCATGCTTCTCTCTGGTAGTCAAGAATCAGTCTTGTTGGTTTGCTGATCTCATTTGACTTCCTCAGAACTCGACTTAGTTCTAAAAGCTATCTGTCCTAAACAAATTACAAACACGAGCAGGCATGGTCTAAAGCTATCAACTCCTCCACGAGCATCATAAATACTGCTGCTGTAAGTTCCTGTCCCTTTTCTTTGAAGTTGACAACATTGATGATTCACATGTCGAGCCCTCTTTGACAAACTAACAACTTTGAGTCCATGGTTTCTTGCACCTAACAACATGAGAGCTTCTGTATTTTCTTCCAGCTGACTAAGCCATTACCCCATGTACTTAATGCTTTCATCTGTCGTATCAATATAATGACTGTGAGGACACTGATGTGATTGTTGATTGGATTTCCTCGGTGGCCAAAGTACTTTTGTCTCTTACCTTTGTCCCTTCTCAATACCTCTGTATTCTGAGCCCTGAATGCATGGTGCCGAATGCAGAAAAGAAAACAAGTGTTGAGTGACATATTGATGACAAATTGGTGCATCATTTATTCATATCTGGTGAGGGCTTTTGTCTTTGCATGCCTTCCATGTGAGGTGATGGTCAAGAGGTTGATGTGTCCATCAGCTCTTGTATGGCTGGAAAGAACAAGGTAGGTCCCAAGAGCAATGAATTGTTGCATACATGTCGGTGGACTGTCTTCTCTACATTGTGCGCTGTATAATTTAATTATATGTTCCTGAGGAGGAGTACTTGAATTTTTAATTATTATTTATTTTAAAATAAATGATGTAAATAGGATTCGAATTTAGAAATTTATGATAAGTTATCAGAAGGGATAAATTTATGATAAATTTGAAAATTTTAGATGAATCGAAAATGACAAGTATAAAAAAAAATTATAGAAGGAATGATTATTATTTTTTCATTGTTGACCCAAACAGAAAAGCTTTGAGTTTTATTTAAAAAATAAAAAATTATTACGTTAAATAGTGTATAAAACGTCAATCGAGTTAACCCAAACTTATTATGAATAATTATGATATGAATGTAAATAAATCTTATCCTATGACATTGTTATTGAAGGGTTAAGTACGTCATATTTCTATGTCATGTTAATATGGGTTAATGACGACAAGAATGACCACATAACTCCCTGTTCCTAAGCCAAAATGAATGCCAGATTCGCTTATACGAGTAATCTACAAGGTTTAAATGAGTAATCTACATTTACTCTTCAATAGGTTAAAGACAAATAATCTTATTAATTGGTTATTTCTTTCGCCTAATCGAAGCATCCTAATCATAATTCACCAACATTTAATTGGTATGTTGTTGCGTGCATATTTTCAAGATTTGAGAATGGTTTCTATCGATCGAGATCTTGATATTTAAGTTGCATTACATGAATCTAATCCGCATATTTATTACAGATAGGAAGGCAAGAAATCATTCATATGTCAATTGGGTCCAATCTGCGCGGACTCCGATCTGATTCGGTCGGACCCGATTCAAGTCCATGGTTAGGGCTCGTTGCGGCGAGAAGCCTATGGGATTCCCCCGATGCCCCGGAGGAGGGACCGGCCGGGAGAAGGAAGGAGAAAGATCGAACCAGGAAAGGAAGGAAAGAAAGAGGCCAAGAACGGCTGGTGGATCGGGATTTCGTGGGACGAGGATACTGCGATTTGGTTATCATTGCTCGATCCACTGGCGACTCATATGGTAAGCCAAATTTACTTCCCCATGATACCGATCCAAAGAAAGATGCGGCCTTTATCCTCTGCGAGCTCATAAATAGCGAGAAGGAACGTAGAGTACAACAGGGCAGTGATATCTTCTTATCCTTTACGTGCGTTTCTCAGTTGGTCTTGTACGGTCGATCGTATCTTCGGCTGTGAGCAGAGGTTTGTGAGTTCTTGTGCTCCATGTTTCCCTCATTTCAGAACATTTGAAATGCCATTCCATGTTTTGAATGTTTGCATGGGAATCATGAATGCAGTCATGCGTCGGCTTGAACCTTTCAACCGCATGCAGGAATCTTAAAATATGCATGGGTGTTCATTGCTTGGCAAGTATGAGATGATGTTCAATCTAGGATATTCTACTTTTTGTTGTTGAAATTATGTGATTTGCTCCACTTTGTTTCTATGTAAGAATTATAGACAGAAATGAAAGAACCAGTATGTTCCACTATAGTGGCTTTCATAATCTATACGGTAGATTCTATAACAGTTTAGAGAGATTTTGTCGCCGATAGTCCCGATGCATGTGTTAATTTTCTGTTGAACACTCTTGGTTTATGAAGATTTTGATGCGTAAGATGGCATTGGTCATGTCGATCAGCTCGTTGATCTGGTTGTTGTTTTCCTTTTCCTTTTGCTTTATGTGTCTTTCTTATTTTGTTTCAGGAGTACCCTATTTATTTTACTCAGAATCTGATTACTTGTTCTTCCTTTTCCTTTCCTATTTGAAGATGTCTGAAGTCACCGAACTTTATTTTTTCATTCTTCATTTTGTCTTATCAGCTTTTTTTTCTAAAAAAAGAAATAGAAGGATTAATCTTTCATGAAATTATCTGCTGTCTCAATAGTTAAAAAAATCGACAGATAGCAATAATTCAACTTTGTCTCTATTTATCCGTTCGTTTTATAAAATTCTGAATCACTAAGTAGCTTTGTTGCATGGTTTAGGGCTTGTAAATCATTTCAAGTAATAACTTTATGCATACATAGCTAGATTTTGTTAGATTTAATTGATTTTCCAATAATATCCTGTTTATATCAAGTTAAGAAAATCCAAGAGACTTTAGTACCATCTTCTTCATTAAACAAAATCCTCATAATTTCCATCAAACAGGGCAATTGTTGAAGCATCGTTGAACCTGGAGTTGCTAGAATTTCAGTAAGCAAGCTTTGCTCATTGAAAGTTCAGCAAGAATCTTGTAGTATTACGATTTCCCTGTCTCAGGCTTGTCTTAACCATCATTCTTACCTTCTCAGCACAGGATCCTTTCCGCAGGTTTCCAACATACTTATATAGCTTGAAAATTTTGCAAGTTCTTCCCTACAAAAAAGGATGGAGGTACACTTGACAATAATTCTTAAAATCTATCATTTATAGAGACTGTTAAATAGTTGTCACACTTTTGGATTCTTGAAATAAATTTTGATTGCAAGCTTTACCCAAGAAGATTGGGTGGTTTATGTGGCGAACTTCTTTTGTTGAGCATAACTTTTTACTTATCTGAAGCTATTCAAAAAAGAAAACAAGATCTTTGATGATCTGATTGATGGAATTAACATGTGTGCTTGGTTTTGCAGCAAAAAATAGTGATCAAGATTAATGTGATATGTGACAGGTGCCGCAACAAGGCCCTGAAGTTAGCATCAAGTGTGAGAGGTATCTTTTTTTTTTATATGTCCTGGGCACTAAGTTTACCATAGGTTGAATGCTCCTATCAGCCTAACAAAGGATTCCTTATGGTAGGTGTGGAATCTGTTGCAATACAAGGCAGGAACAGGAACCGTGTAGTAGTGACTGGAGAAGGGGTTGATTCTGTATGCTTAACAAGCATTTTAAGGCAGAAGATGGGCTATGCAGAGATCATTGGTATAAGCAGAGCGAGCTTTGATGAGGTTCAGGAGTGTGAGGTGCCAGGCCATCAGGAAGTACCACAATGTTACAACAATTACTGTGGACCTCCGCAGATGATGTCTAATGGAGTTTGCAATACATATTCAAATGGTTACAACCATTATTATCCACCACACCCACATACCATCCATGATGGGTGGTATGCCTCTCGCCCAAGCTTTTGCTCGATTATGTAAAATATTATTGTAAGTAATGTCATGTTGGTTTGGGCTTGAATAATTTGTTCATATGGAACTTGAATGGAATGATAAGGAGAAGGTAGGTACTTTCTCATGTATATTTGCCACATGGATATGAACTTGAACATAGTCTTTGAACTTTCTATGCTCCACAACGGCAGGAGCTTTGTGTACCAAACTTTTTTTTCGCCTTTTGTTATGTTGACCAGTTTGGAACCTTTATGCTCAGGATTATGATATCTGCTCTTTCATTTCTTCTTGGTTATGAATGAGTCAAAGAAGAGGATCACACTGGAGACTCAAGCAATAGAGGTGATGCACTATTCATCAGCCTGTTACTGTTAGCTGAGAGGTCATTTAGAAGGTCTTGCACACATAAGTAGTTTTAAGTTATTTTCTTTTGTATATAATTGTTCTTACTAGTGTTTGAATCTATGGTTTTACAATTATGTAAAACTGCTGATGTGTTTCCCAATTTTTAGTATGACAACGTAGACTTGCAGGAGTAGGAGCAGCTAAGGCAGTGAGGCAAACAGTTTCTGCAGAGGAAAGCATGGTAGTGACAGAACACAGCTTAGTCTGTTGCAGCGTATGTAGAATTTTGACTGTGAGCAATTTCCTAGCTTTGTATACTGATATCTGCTTCTTTTACTTTTATTTTCTTCTGTTGTATTAAAATGTAGCTAATTCCAGATGATCTTATGTAAGTTAAAAAGCTAATTGCAAGTTAAAATGCTTTGGTTTGGTAGTGTGAAGAAATGAGAGAAGAACTGGATGTGGAGAGCTCATCGACTGCATTGTGTACAATCCACTGCATCTCATTTGAATCAGTCTTGGAAAATAATTCTAGTCATAGCAGGCAAGCTTTTCATTTTCAAATATTAAATTCCAGTTAGACTGAATTATCTTTTCTGAAACACAAATGTGATCTATGGAGAACCAGTCATCTCCCCTCATCATCTGCCCCACCTCATTGCAATTGGATGTCTTCTTTTCTACAGGAGATCAACAATTACTGCAATCATATTCGTGTTTTGGCTCCAGGTAATTATCTACCCATTCTTTTGTATGGATTTGCTCCTAGTAAACCTCTGTTTTATATGCAAAATGTCTTGCCAATAGATTTGTTTCTTCACCAGAGCAACACTGATTTCGGAACATGTCTAATCAATCCCACTAATTATAGTTTGATTCATGCATGACAGAGAAGCTGGGTTGGTTGATGTGTTCTTCAATAGCTTGCAATCATCACCATATAAGAACCACACGGTTGAAGCCTATCAAGCTTTGTCTCACAGGCGTTCCCCAGGTTGTTGCTACTTTCTAATCTGGAATCCTGCAGCAATACCCAATCCCATTCTGTGAGAGGCTTCAAAGTCCTTGAAGAAACAAACCATTCCTTCAGCTGTCCTCAATCTATGAACACCTCTTTCTGTGTACTTGCATCATGATTTTGAAGCTTATCACTTCTTTCCTTCTGACAAGAAGAAGATGCTGCAGATGATGAATTTACCACATCTCTCTCTCTCTCTCTCGCTCTCGCTCTCTCTCATAAATAAAGATCTGACTTGGTTATCAAGCAAGGTAGGGAATGTGTGTCTCTTCGATTTCCTCTCTATGTACACATTAAATGCAAATTGTTATCTTCGACATGCATGGTTGTATCTTCTCTTAGTTGCAATAATACCCAACATTTACACAAAAAAAATCCTTGGCATGTAAGAATGCATGAGATATGTTCCAAAAATATGTAAATTAAGTAATCGTTTACTCATCCAATCCTTATCTTTCTCAACTTTTGATCATAACATCTATTACATCTGTCGATATGATTGGCATTTTAAAATATATTTATTACATCCATATAGCATCATAAATTATTATTAAATAACATAATAGTATATATATATATATATATATATATATATTTTTATATGTGTGGATTTAAGAAAGAATCATTGATGACAATTAAGAGCTTAGAAGGAATCAATTTAACACTTCAATAATTTCATGCTAATTGCTAAGGATTCTTGTTGAGGAATTATCAATGCCCTCTTTAGATCATTTCGGATCTGAAATGTGATTTTTCATGTCAAAGATATTAAGATTTAATAAAGTTTATATGGCAAACATACATACATTTACTGAGACCTTAACAGCCGACGTATCGGACGATATTGAGAACAGTCGTCTGCCAACGATATATATCTTAAAGTACGTTATCTGTCCGCTGCCAGTCCCGTACTCGGGTTCCTCCGCTTGCCCTAATCAGAAGGGGGAGCTCTTGAGGCAAGAAAAGATGGCAACTTTGTTGGCAAACCGAAGGTTTCACATCTCCCTCCATGGCCAGTTTCGATGCCTTGTTATTTCTTCGGGGTAATTCGTCTGTCCCAACTTCTCTCTTTCCACCATCTCCTCGATCGCTTGAAGGAGGGAAAGATGACCGAGGTTGATTATGTGGATTTTTACCTGGTTAGAGTAATTTTGCGTTCTCCTTTTTTGATCTTTAGGGTGAAGAACAGACGTGATTCGTTCAGTCGTGTTAGATGCATTCCGGGGGAATACGCCAAGATCAGGAAAGCATCAAATTTTTCGCATCTGAAGACTGCCAAGGAGAGAGAAACCTACCCGACCGAAACAGTCTCTTCCAAAAATATCAAATTTCACCGGAATTTTTCACGCAACAGTCTCCCTGATGCAGAAGGCGGTAAGTTCCTCGAACCTGTCTTTTAATTTCATTTTTATCTGATTATTCGCTTGAGGACTAGGTTAAATGTGGTTTGATGTAGAATCATGTGCTTTTGTGTTAGACCTTGATCTTAATTGTGGTTTTATTGTTGATGATAGCTTGGCCGGATTTCTTTTTTTTTTTTTTTGGTGTTTTGTGAGACATCAGAAGAAACAGCGAAATCGGTTAGATATTTGCATTGAAGAGCTTGTTTCGTGACATTATGCTTTCCTCTAGTTCCTTTCAGTGAAGAAGTGCCTCTTGGATATGGTTTACATGTGACATTATAAGAAGCAGCTAAAGAAAAGGTGCCAAATGCTCAAGGCACATACACACCATGCCTCGTTGGTTGCATTATTTTTCGTTACATACTAAAAAATACAAATGCAAATGGTTCCTAACATTCCTTAGCCAAAACAAGAGACGTGTTAATGTTGCTGGTATCCGCAGGAAAAAGAACACTAGATGATTTTCTTGTTCCATAGGACACCATGTCAGTTCTGTTTCTAAAGGAGGCAAGAGCTTCTCATTATGATCTGAGCTGCTTCTTTTATCAGATATTTGTTTCTTATACTTTAAGCAAAGCAGACATAGAGATCTTCCTCTCCGTCACCTGACTAATTATTTAGGGTTGTGATTAAAAATTGAGATTGACCATTTTAGTTTCTGAAGATTCTAGTAATTTCCTGGTTTTTTACTTGAAACAGAGTTACGATTGTCAAATAGTACAGTCCCCTTTAGACATGAACATAATATGAGTGAATGATCATATTCCGTACACTGTTCATTTTTTTTAGTTCTAAGAAGCACAGGCACAGACATGACATGCCATTTAAAAAAAAAATAGGACATAGACATGGTGAGGACATGTGTATTTTTTAATATATATATATATATATATATATATATTATATTAACATGAGTTTTATAGTATTTGTACGTAAATTTTATAAACTCCTCATTGTGAACAAATAAATATCACAATTAAAATCATCTAATGTAAGTATCCAAAATAAAGGTTGAGTACATCAAATAATATTTAACAATCTCCAGATATAATTGATATATGTTTCCTTGCAACGATCTCCAGATTTCTTTTCTTGCGATGCCAATGATTTGTCTCCATTTAGAATCCGAAGCAGATGACCCTCATGTGAGGGCCATGCCACAAAGCGCGCGGGAGCGAAGCGGGGGCAATGCCGTGTCCCACAACTAGAAATGAAAGAAAAATAAAAGACAACTGATACGATGACATGTGTCGAACACAGACACATCCACCGAAAGCACGTGTCAGTGCTTCTTAGTTCTATTTCTCAAAAAACTGAAAAATATTGTATGTTTGTGCTGATGTTCTTGAAGAATTGTGTACATGCATTTCATGTTCTGATAGTAAATTAAGATTCCTATTTGTAATCCTGAGGGCCTGAGTGAAGTAGGCGGGTTATTATGAGAAGGCAATGCAACAAACAACCAGAAGTTAAGCCAATGATAGGTTTCAGAACCTTTTGTACCCAACTGTACTTTATCTACACTGATGATGCTTTCATTTATTGCTTACTATCATCTACCTCTTTGCAGCAAGCTCAAGTGGTATCTTTGATAGAACTGAAGAACTCCTAGAGTTCAAAGATGTCAGTAGTTGTTCTCTAGATATCATGGAGGATGCTGCAGAGGAAGAGTTTGGACAATGCCCTGGTGAGGAACAAGATTCTGATATAACAAAGATCACTGAAACTGGGGAAGTAATGAAAAGTAGAATTAAGCAGGATGCTGAGCAAATGGCAATTGAATTACTTTCGGCCAGGTTTGGACTTATGCACCTATAAAGTTATTTTTATTATGATTTGGTGTGTCATAAGATTATTATTGCACATTGCCATATAACCATGTTGTTGAACTTGAGAGGCTCTTTCATTGACTTATTAATGTGTTCCTCTTTTCTTATTCTGTTATGTTGTATGTTAAATTTTTAATATCTTATTTTTCTTATCTTAATAAGCATGGGCATCTTCAATCTATGAATAACTTATTTCAATCTGCTTTTTCTCTTACCATTACCACTTGTTGTATGTTAGTTATGGATGATTTGAGTAATAATTATGACAAGATATTAACTATGCAGTCTCTGCACAGAGCATTTACAACACTTGAGCTGCGAAAAAAATTACGAGGCAAAAAATACCCTCTTGATATAGTTGACTCGCTGATAGCCAGTTTAAAAGACAGGCAAGTTTCTAATCTTCTTCTGAGTACATTTCTTTTGAGTCTGTTCTTATTTATTAACAATCAGGAAGTGGTTTAACAGTCCCATGGAGATAAACTGCAATTTGTTCATGTGCTTATTAAAATAATAGTACTTATGATGGTCAATTTCAACTAGCTTGTATTAATTTTTTGTGAAAATAGGGGTACTTGTGTAATATTATAGATTGAACTAGTTTTCTGGTTTGGTGGAAAACTATTTCTGATTTCAACAGTTGAAAGCTGCAAGGTTATGCATACATTTGGTGGACTGAGATATGTTATGCCTCACTAACAACTTAATGATTAACATTTTTCACTTCATCTTCATAGCTAGGAAGCCACATATGAGTGCTAAGTGAGTAGTTTCTGTTGATAATGCTACTTATAAGATTTGATTGGACATTTTACTTTCATGCATCATAAGGAAAAATTTACATAGATACATGTTAATTTTCAACATATTTTTATGCACACAAAATGACAATTTTCTCAAGTATTCATCTGTTTCAATGATTTTAATTCTTATAGGGGTTTGATAAATGATGGTCTATATGCGGAGTCATTCTCTCACTCTCGTTGGTTGTCCTCGACTTGGGGTCCAAAACGTATAAAAAAGGTGAGACTTATGAACCCAACTCCTCTCTTATGCATTCTTTAGTCTCAACTCCTGGACATTGTAACTTAATGGAACTTAATGGCTGATGTTTTGAGTGCACAATTGGACACATATATGTTTGAAGGTTTGGCATAAAATTCATCGATAGCTGATTTGGTGCCACAGTGAAATGTCCGATCCTTCTTTTGGCTACCAGAAGGGCATGGTCGGCATATGCACTAACAGGTTTATGTTCTTCAAACAGGCACTTAGGCACAAAGGGGTGAGTGAAATGGTAGCCGATAAAGCAACAAAAGAGGTATTTGAGGAGGATGACACTGGTGGCAACGATCAGAACATACAACATGGCATTTCCAAAAATTCAATGGAACATCTCTATCTTCAGGCCTCTAAGCAGTGGTTTCGCAGCCAGGACTCATCTCTTCAGATTCGGAAGTCGAGAATTGTAAGGTGGCTGCAGTACCGTGGATTCAGCTGGGTAATCACTAACAACATATTAAGAAGGCTCGAATCAGATTATCCACCATGAGAGTGTCCTTGGCAACCTGCTGATAATTTCTCCAAAATCCTGCTGTAATTATTGCCCAGGTACATTACCATCATAATGTTCACAGCCAAGGATTACATATAATGTTACAGCCTTAAGAATCCACAATTGTACAGCAGAACTCAAGTATGTGATGGGGGAAAATTAACATATAAACAAAGTGGAAAATGTTGGCAGTAATCCTTACATTTCACATGTTTTTCTTGAAAATGATGAATTCACAAATTAGAAATGGGATCCAATAGAAATTCCTTTAGGTAATCTACATTATACTATGAAATGCTTGTGTTTCACATTTCCATAAAATGTGAAGAGGTAACACATTTCCATAAAAGTGTTCATCTAACTTGGCAGCACCCTTCAAAATCGCCACAGCAAAAGTGATGGAGCTAGTGCCCTGGATGCTGACCACGTCAATATTTAAGCTGAATTAGTAGAGGGATCTTGGTTTTGGTCTGGAATGCATTAATTAAATGGACTTTTGCCTGCATTGTACCACTACTGAAGGAAACTCCATCCAAGCCTTGTGAAGTCTAAAGGTTGTAGATCAGTAGAGTACCTCATACGAATTCTTTTTTTTCGTCTTCTTCCTGGGTAACTCTTAATATTTCCATTCCCGAAGAATCATATTCTGTTTACATGATCTTTCTCTCTTAATATTTCTTTTTCCAAAGAATCAAATTCTGTTTACATGATCTTTCCGAATGCTCTCTATACACCTTACATGACTAGCTTTGTGGTGACATTCTGTAATGAAATGCTATGTTCTTGGGAAAGCTAAGACTAATAGCTTTGTGGTGACATTCTGAAAGGATGGTCCAATTGCACCAGCTTGAAAATGTGGAAAAATTTGTGCTTGAATTTTTCTTCTTCTTCCTCTTCTTGGAAAGTAGATAGCTGATGTTCTTCACTATGCATAATATACTTTTTGTGAGATCTCCATGAACTGAGCAGATAGCTGATGTTGATTTCTCTGCTTTTGGTAGGTTTGGAGAGTGGCTTCTGCTGAATCACTTGTGGAGAACATGCTTGCCTACTCTTGATGCATGTTGATAATGGCATGACCAATTGGTTGATGTTCCAAATCCTGCACTCGGGGATGTGCGTTCATCTCATTGTCTTTTGGAGTTAGCAAAAGCAATCAAGCTTTATTCTCTATATGTGAGGCTAGTTGCACACAAGACTAACAGTGATTAGAGTATCTTTCACAACTTAATGCTGAAACTTTTTGTTTTTTTGCTTCCTAACAATTTCCATGGAGTTTTATAAGGTATAAATGCCAATTATACTTTCATTGTCTCTATTTTAATAGACAAATGATAGTTGATAGAGAGAATATTGTCAGTTAATTATCATCCGACATGCGATCTGCTTGAGGTATTTTAGGTGAAAGAAGAAGACGGAGATCCTCCACCTGTCTGTTCACGTGGACAAAGGTGGTCGTCGAGATCAAAGAGGGATTGTTGGAGGTGGTTAGAGGTTGTCTCTTCGTAAAGTATTTTATTAAATATTTTATTCTTTTATAATTAGATATAAAAGTTGATCTTTAACACAACACAATAAAGATAAGGTTTATCTTTTTTGACTATTCACATTCATATTCATACATCTCGGTTTATTAACTTTGACGTCGGAGGGATCGAGTCGGGAAATCTCTTTGGATCGTGGTCTTCGTGTAAATAGCATATTAGGAACTCGATGTTTTCACCTTGAAGGTACCTTGGACAACTTTGCGCATGCGGGTTTGGGCCACGTTTGATTGACAAGGACGTCAATAACTTCTTCTCTCATGCTAGGAAGGCCCAATGTTGTAGAAATGCTCATCCGACCCTCTCAATCAACACTAAGCGAGGAGGCTTTGCCCTTGACTCATAATACTTTCACTCAATTGGGCAGTAGCCACCCTTTCAGCACACACGGACGCATCCACCTCGGCGTAAACATCGATGTGATACTGGCGTCCATTTAGTGACTCGGGCCTCTCACCCTTAGGGACGACTCTAAGCCACATATTCGTCCTTGTCGATGTGTTCTTGAATCTCACCTAGCAATTGCAAATGCTAACAAACATGACACAAGCTATCGTTCCACTTTTGCCCCAGTTAGTCTGATAAGTGATGCCACCAACTTATCCATGGTCACTAGCTCAACCGTCACCGGCATCGGCACAAGCACTAGCATTGGTACCAACACCCATCGAGGTTCCCCCACCTAACGTGATGTCGATATCCCAAGAACACCCAAGACCCGTCAAACTACCGATCGAGGGGGCACTTCACTCATCAACTGTGGAATTTAACGAACTACACCACTACTCTACCCTACCTGAATCTGAGACCCAGTCAGTGGTTTCGACAGAGGATTCCCTATAGATCATGTTAGGCAGATGGACCAATGTTTGGAGGAGATGTGATGAGAGTTCCAACAATCCAAAGGGGAAGAGTTGGTCGACCCCACCTTGGGTCGATCGTTATTAACCTAGAAAATCCAGGAAGAATTGATTCCAATAAACTTTTGCCTCCCGTCGTTGAAGGCATTCAATGACAATGCCAACCCAATATAGCACATTATAACTTTTCATGCCCAAATATAATTGTGTGGCACTTTAGATGCTTTGATGTGCCACACCTTCCGGACCAGGCTCAACACGAGAATGACACGCCCGCCTGAAGTCGCTTTCCATCGGTTCTTTTTCCTAGCTTGTGAGGGAGTTCGAACTTCACTTCCTCCGGAATGTCCGCCCGAGGTCATCGGCGGCAATGCTTCTTAGGCTCAAGCAAGGGGAGGAGGAAATGCTCTTTGTCAATCGGTTCACTAATGAAATCTGAGGCGTGGTAGATATCCATCTGTCGCTTATAATATAAACTTTCATGATGGGGCTCAAACCCTCTCATCTCTTTTGGTCATGCTCGAAAGGCCTTCGGTGACGATACCAATGATACTTCAGAGGACTAATCAATATATTACCGTCAAGGCTATGGTCTCGGTAAGCGTTAGGAGTCATTCAAGAGGCCGAAGTAGGAGCGACCACAATCCACCCCGACCCCAAGATCACCACGGTGAAGGAGGAACAAACATCCCAAGTTACCTCATCTAAGGTTCAAGTTGACCCCCTTGAATATGTCTAAAACTGAAATTTTTTTGCATATAAAAGAGAAGAGGCTCTTAAAAGACCTCACCTAATAAAGACTATTGACAAAAAGAGATGAGTGCAAATACTGTCGGTTCTATCAGGATTATGACCACGACACAAAGGATTATCGCAACTTGAAAGAGCAAATTAAAGAACTCATACATCAGAGACACCTCGGGCGGTTCATTCGAAAGCACCGGGAACCCTCACCCCAACCTCAAGGGCCGATGGAGAGATAAATTGATTTCATCATTGGTGGACCCGCCTTAGGAGAAAATAGCTCCTCGGGTCATAAAACTTACGCCCGAGTTACCATTGAAAAGCACCCGAGGATAGAGGATGACCTTGAGATAACCTTCAAGGAGGAAAAGACAGAGTACCTCAACTTAAACTACGACAATGCTTTGATAGTTTTTGTAAGGATGATCAACGCTCAAGTGAAGAGGGTCATGATTGACACAGGTAGCTCTATCGATATCCTCTACTTTGATACTTTCTAAAAACCTGGCCTCTAGACTAATGACCTTACCTCTTTGACTTCTTTGTTGACGGGGTTCACTATCGGCTCTATCTCCTCTCTCGGGATCGTGAACCTGCATGTTACATTCGAAGATAAGCCTTGCTCTAAAATGATACTAGTTAGATTTATAATGGATATCCCCTCGGCATACTACGCAATCATAGGGTGACCCACACTGAATAAACCTAGGGCGATCGTGTCGACCTACCACATGGTGATGAAGTTTCCAACAAGAACCGACATTGGAGAGCTGAGAAGTAACCCAAGGGAGTTACTCCGGTGCCTACCTGATGGTAGTCTTCCTACTGAAGAAGGCTCAACCCGAGACTCCACTTATGGACCCTTGAGACCTCACCAAGTTCATCCCACATCCTGAGTTGGTAGAGCCATGGGTTGAAGCACTCCTAGACATGACCTAGTGCTTTAGAAAGCTAAAGTCAATGATCCAACTAGATCCTGGGATAAGCTAGTGCCAAATTCGAAATGGCCATATCGCGTCATCAAGATTGTTCAAAATGGAACCTATTGCCTTTTGACGACAGAAGGGGTGGTGCCTTTAAGGACATTACATATTGCAAACTTAAAAGAGGTTCTACCCTTTGAGGTATCCCTCAGGGTTATGTCAGGGTGATTACGCCCCAATCATCAAGTTTTGGTCCACCATATCTTTGGTGCAAGTTAAAAAAAAAAAAGGTAAAAATATTTTCAAGGTATTAGTGTTGCAAATTGAGGAAAGAAAGTTTCATTACTTGAAAAGACTACACCAACTCGATCGGGCCTCTATATCCAAAATGAGACCTTGACCTATCGAGGTAGAGACTGGTCGAGTGGATAAGCTCGATGATGCAACAGGTAAAAAATGCAAGGACTAAGTTAGGTAGGTAGACTCGATCATGAGAGACAATTGATGAATGGCGTAGCCGACATCGAGTACACGGTCAAAAAGAGCTGTGATGTAATGGTAATGTTATTCGTCAAAAGTAACAAATGTATGAAGACCACTTCGAAAAGCATGAAAGAAACTTGTCACGACAAAAGACACAAGACAAAATATACTTAAGATGCATAACTAAAAAAAAACTCAATTTAATGAGAAATCCATCGTTAAAAGACATAAGACAAAATATGTTCGAAATACATAAGTCGGTCGAAAAAACCTCAAGTTACGTACACGTCGACGATACCTCAACGACTTTTTTCCTCAACAACGATCAACATAGATTAACACAAACATAAATAAAAAGCTTTCTTAATTTTATCTAATACTATCAACTTTCAAGGGCTAATTATTACACGTGTAATAATTATGACCGGAGAAAAGAAAAACTAATGAGAAGAACTCGGAAAGAGAAAAAGGGTGAAATGAAGTGTTCAAAGCGTTTTGGACGTGCCACAGGTTACAAACTCATGAAAGAAAGGGGAAAAACATCGCGAACACAAATCAGCCAAGAACTTCCCAATTGAGACCTAAAACAATCTCAAATTAAAATTAACAGAAAATTTGACCAGATCTAAAACAAAGCAACTATATCAAATACACCTCAGAAGCATAAAACATTGGAAATGGCAATCAGCTCTTATATCACGGGCGCATAAAGCATCAACAGAGAAGATCCCCTGTCATGGCACATCCAAATTATAACAGAAATTTTACAGGTATCAATCACACTTCGATCATGAATTTTACAGGTGCTTTTCAACAGAGAGATTGGGTAGAACAGTCTCAAGAGAAAGGTTGGATCGTCATTAGCTGCTGTCTTAATCTTCCGAGACACATGGCAGATGTGAAGATCACAGTGCCTCACTACATTGCCATCTCAGCTTGCAATGCTGCAAGTTCATCTTCCTCGGCAGTATTTTTCTGGGGAACAGGCCGAGCAGGTACTCTACCAGCAGGAACATGAACTGGCGCAGCAGGAGCAGTTGTAGCAGGCTGAAGAAGCTGTTCCTCCAACTCGGCTCCCTCCAACTCTTCCAGTTCTGCTTCCAACTCATCCTGCCATCACAGTTTTTGGTTCATACATCAAAATTAAGAAAAGTAGATAAGTGTAAGAACACTGATCACGGGAAGAAGGTATACTTCATCAAAGTCAGCTGCTGCTCCAATAGGAGTGGCTAATGCTTCCTGAATTTGCTTCATGTTCTCTGTCTGTTCATTGATCTCGTCCATGGTCTTGTCAACATCATCAATATTACTATAGAAAACAGAACAACATCAATCAGTTTTTCACCCCTTCTTTATTGTTATACAAGAGGTCAACAATAACAGCACACTACAGTAAGGAACAGGATGACCAGAGCATCATAAACAATTCTAGTGTCAGTCAAAATCTGCATCATGTAACGAAATAATGACTTCATCAAGACCATAGCCTGGAAGAAAGTTTCAGTGTAGGTGACAAACAATGAGTTGTTTTCACAGGTCTAAGTGCAAACACTACAAATGATTCTGAAGTAATGGATATTAAAGCATACAAATAAGCAAATAGGAGTTCATCTACTTACGTTGCTTTTTGCATAGCTTTCATTGCTGCTGCTCCAGTTCTCAAAGCGTCAACAGTTTCTGTTGTAGCTTTTGCACCTTCCAACATTATCATCTGGAGTTCATCCCAATAAAATATTAGTCAGAATGATATAAAGGAAATATGCAAGCATAGCCTTGGAAACCACTATCATACTTAATTTGAGTTAATACCTGATCATGAATCCTCAACTGGAAGTTTCCAAGTTGCTCAACTTGTTGTTCATAAAGCCTCTTCCTCTTCAAGCATTGTATAGCAGCTAATAGAGATAGATAAAAAAAATCCCATTAGTGTAAATGTGATAAATAAACATAAAATGGCATTTACCGCAAGAAAGCTGGCTATAATAGTTGCACTGATGTGCATGTTGATTTTCAAATGCTGGTATAATAAAGCAAGTTTCTAAAAGGCACTGAGATCATGTCATCAAAAACATGACATTATTACTAAACAAGTTTCTGAAAAAAATGAACTACCGAAATCAGGATTTTAGAAAGACGCAAGGAACATGTTAATAACCTTCAAAAACCTCCATGAAACTTAAATGGTTGATGATGATAAAAGTATGTCAGGCCTGTCCATGTCTAAAAAAGTAAGTTTCATATTTACCTATGGATCAACTTACATGATATTGGAACGGGCAAACATTCATACACTAAAGAAAGGAAGGAGCATAATGATATAAAAATTACCAGGATTTGAGAAAGATGCAAGGAACAAGTCAATAACCTTCAGAAACCTCCACGAAACTTAAATGGTTGATGATGATAAAGATGGCAGGCCCATCCATATAAAAAATGTTTCATATTTAGCTATGGATCAATAATTGGAATGGGCAGACATTCATGTACTAAAGAGAGGAGTGAGAATAGTGAATATTAAATTAGCATAGTACAGATAAATATAGAACCAATACACTCATATGGTAACACAGTATAGTGATAGCCATCCCCAATTTTGCTATGTTCCAAAATATCCTTTGATGAGCCATTAGTCACCTCTATGACATCTAGAACTGACAATGCTATAAAACCATGACACAAATTTTCAGCTCCCAAGGATGATTGCATGGAGTAGGTGGAGCACTTGATTCATTTTGTTGAACAAGTGGGACCAGGATAAGCATCCAACATTATAAAAATGTTCTAGGAATCAACCATCTCAGATATAAACAGACCATTGCCCAACTCCTGAATCAACCAACTCAACAGTTTTTGCTCTCATAAAACCACTGGATCTACCCCTGCAGCCTAGTAGGAGTCATATGACATGTTGTATTATTATATATAATATACTGGAAAAACATCTAGGAGCAGTATCAGGTCGATCTAATCCTGCTGCCTACTATGAGCTGTTTCTTGTATGGCAAAGGTTTTTACCATTAAACATTTAAACTAAAAGTTTATCTGGGAAGAGGTTCATCATTTAAGTTACACGAGATTATTCTTCCTGGGTCAATTAAATAAGATAAATAGTTTCATATTTAGAATGTTAATATAAACATGACTTCTTTGTTTCATGCACTGAATTGCTCTGATTATCTCCTTTATACATATATTCAGTTTTGCATTTCCCGAAGGACAACAATACCTAGGCAAAGATGGTGATATAATAAACAACAGCATACCCACAAAGGACTAACTGTTAGTCAAAGCAGTTAACAGTGTCGACAAGAAAACTTTGGATAAAAATCAAAGGCAAAGTTGGAAGGCAGATGCCTGGTATTCAATCGAAGCAGATCTCGAGATGTATCACAAAATATAAGGGACAAAATGATGGAAGAAAATGTCTAATTTCACACAGGAAACAACAGGAAGAAAAAGGAAAACAAAATTAGCTCAGAGGTCAAAGTGCTAGATTGGATGGATAAGTTAATTTGAAGAAGAAATAAAATTGACTTTGCGAAAGTGAAACAAGCACGTACAAGAGACTGATCATGATCAGTAAAGCCTTTAGTAACAGTATATAGGTTATTGTACTAAACAGAAATATCAAGCTAGCAAGGGACAGGTGTACCCTCAGGGACAATATCTAGATACACAATACTGAATAGTCCAGACTGCCAAATGTGATAAAGGATACCCTTCAAGCAAAGATGTTAAATAATTGAAACCTACAAGTACTTACTCCATGATAAAATGAGCAAAAGAAAGAGGGAACATATTTGACAAGTAAAAGAATCCAGTTGTTTTCTTTAGCGAGAATGGAAAACAAAGAATTTAGAAAACAAAAAACAAAAAAAATCCACCAAAACCAATATAATTCTTGAACCAGTCGAAACTTTTTTCTACACTCCATTCTCTCAATACCAATAATTATAGAATGCTAGTTTATTTATATGCACATCTGTATTCACAAGAAACTTCAAATTGTAGAATGCAAGGAGATATAGAAAGGAGAAGACTAGCTACTTATGAGGATAAAAGGTCACCCAAAGCAATCTATGCAATTTCTGTACTAAGACACAAATGTGAGCAGATCATCCAGCCACCGTAAACAAATCAGTACATGAACCTCAACACAGAAAACACTTGTCAATGTTAGTCACAATGGCAGAATTATTTTGTATCAACATTTTGGTTCTTTAGCTACATAAACAATGTAGCCCTACCTTCATGGAAAAGCATGTCAAAAAAGACCATGCTAACAGATCATGTTGGTAGAACTAGTGTTTGTGAGCATTATAAACATCCACAAGTAGATCATAAATCTGTACCTCTCTTATTCTTTGCTCTTGTGAACTCCTTAGCCTTTTCAACTTCAGCAGCAGCCTTCTTCAAGAGAACTTTCTCCTTTTTCTCAAGCATCTCAAGTGTCTGCAGCATAAAGACCAGCAAATTAGAGAAATAATTAATGCAGTATTGCAACTATGCTAATTATGATAACAATGACTTTACAGTTCATATCGAGGAGATCATATCTCTGAGGCGTGAGGATCACAGTCATTTTAAGGGAGATGTTTAGGTGCATATACATAACGAGTCACTTCAAATGTCCATACCTACCATGTGAAACCATAATAGAGGACACCATACATAACTCAACATCTATTTTATTTACTTAGATACTGCTTCTTGGATGAAGAAAGATGATTTTTTAAAGATTTATATAGAAGTTCAAAAACTTCATTGTGAAATTAAATACAAAATAAAGCATCAGAAGTTTTGTTCTTCAAGTCCTAAATAAAAAGAAACCTATGAACCATCTTAAAGTTATCAATATTTAGCCCAAAGGCAGCTTTCTTTATAACAATTTTACAAAAAAAATGAATTGCTAACATCCCATTCCCACATATATCACAATTTGCAGTGTTAATAACAAAATCATTAAAGGAAAATTTATAGTGTAAATCATTTTTCTAAGATCAGTCAGATGCACCAAACAGATGAAGCATCATTTATTATTATTGTGCATTATTCATGCATAGCATTCCAACAGAATAGTAATCAAAATAATCCAGCATAATTTCTGGAAAAGAAAAAGGCTTCTAACCTCCTAATTAGTTCAGGGTCACATAAGAGTTAGTATTGCTAAAATAACATTGTTCAAGATTTAAATGGATGTGTAAGGTTATTTGAAAACTATACAACAAAAAATGTTTCCATTTGTGAACAACTACGATAGCACCCATTATAAGAAAATATGTTCAAGAAAATCTGGGCATGTTCAAAAGTAGACTTATAAATGCATTGTTAAGATAAGAAACTAGTGGTGCAAAGAAAGGTAGAGGAAGCCCTAGTATGGCTTTATTAGAAACAATAAAAGAATATTGATGGCTATCAATTTGACTAGTGGTATTACCCTTAGTAAAGCTCAATGGCAGGAAAAGGTACATGAAGCCACCCCAAATAATCAAATCTACAAAGTATTGCACAAGCTTAGATTGAAACAAATCAAATAAGAAATCCAAAAGAACACATGTCCGAGTCTTGGCTTCACTCCTTTTGAGTTTGATAAGCAATGTATTGGACCTCAAGACACGAACATCATAGTCTATATGATTTGATAACTATGGCAGAAATAGCAAACTGATCATGGCAACATATCTTCTGCATCCATACTCCAAGTTCTTTTTATAAGAGTCTATCTTTCTTGACTTTTTTTATAGTACTTCATATGCCCATAACTGTCGCCTCCCCTTTTTATTCCCCTGTTAGAACTCTCTTCACCTTCTCCTATGATGAACCTGAACTTCTTTCCTTTATCACTTAGATCATGACAAGTAACATGAGACCCTTGTGGCAGGCTTCAAGGTTCTATGTCCTGGAGAATCAAGTGACAACTTTTAAATCCGTCATCAGCAGATGTCCCAACACACATCCTCTCATCATAAGGCAAGGAATGCAACGAATTAGTTCTTTATCCAGGTTGTAAAAACTCTTTTCTAGATCTCTATACTTGATAGGTATAAAGTCTATCTTTCCACCATGATAAATCAAAAAGAGCAACCTGTATCTGTAGACAAGCACGGTTGATGAACTATGAATATCACAGAAAGGCTTACTTAAGTTGAAGTGCAGAAGCCTTAGATAAGACTTGCCTCCAAAGAAAGAAAGGAGCTTACAATGCAGTCGAGGATGCATAAATGTGAGTATACATAAATATGTCCAATACATGGTCAACCATGCAACCACTGTCATAATTTTTGCTTCTCCTTTCAATTTCAACTTCTACAAGAATGTTATTCTAATTCAAGAACTTGATTTTTTTCTACTTTGATCTTTTGTTGGCCCCTTACTTGGCTATAATGTCTTTAATCTCACTTAGTTCATATAGATCAGTTAGATTTTAGATCAACAAAGTCAGTTATCTCACATTAATTATGTCATAGCTTCAACATTTCAACATTTTGGAGCATATCTGAGAAAATCATTGGACTTATGGAAAGCACTCGGCCTTAGTTCTCCCAACAGCTAATGCAACTTAATTATGTAAAAGATAGAATTACATTTGTAATTATGAATTATAATCATATCTAGCTTCAGAAAAAGAAACCAAAAAGACTAAGCTGCACCACAAAGTGAGCTGAAAAAAAAAAGACCTTATTGCAAGACACCTTACCACAAATCATATTTGTCATAAGTAAAAATTTCTCCTGCCATCATCCTATATAATGATGAACTTGCACAGACTTTACCTAAATCTTGAGGAAGGTAGCACCACACGGAATTACTTTCAAACATCGTTCCTAGTAAAGTACATAAAATATACTATCAGAAGCACAGAAAATGAAACTACTACTATCAGCGGGTTCAGCAGCAATGGGACTTCCTAAGGACAATAAGAAAACAAACAGAAAATAACAAAACGAGAGGAAGGTTTCTGTTAACAACTGGCCAAACACATCAGAGATTGATTGTCATTAAGATTCTAACACAAAATAACCATCATATTAGACAAAGTAAAAAAGACAATCTTTCTTTCATGTTTACATAGGTTTTCAGTGTTGTTACTGCGAGGACCATAATAGGCCACCATCTAGAAAGGCAATCAATCATATACCCTGATCATATAGTATCCAAACAAACACAAAAGCAATTTCGTAATACAAGAAATTCCACTAGTCAACTGTGCACTTTGCACCCGATAACAAATAATTAGATAAATTAAACCAAAGAAAAGGGGAGCGAAATCCATCGGTACCTCATTTAATTTATCGAGAGTGGCCACGGCATTGGTTTGCTCCTTGGGCTTTCCAAACAGCCTACTGAACATCTTGACCGGCTTCTAAGGGACAAACCTCTGCAACAAGACAAAGTTTTAGCCCCGGATCCCCAATTCAAAACCAAAACCCTAGATGGAAAACTGAAAAATCTCTCTTTGATCGCTCCCAACGATCGCGTACGGGATAATCCATTGTCGAAACGAGGTAAAAACCAAAAAAAAACAAGAAAAAGAAGCATGGAGAAAGAGATGTCTGCGACAGATGATCAAATCTTCGAGATCGAACCCAACACGGACCAAGAAGATAAGACCGATCGATCGCCCTTAGGGGATACAAGGACCCTACGAGGGCGATCGTGGATGGGATCGACAGATGATCCGAGAATTCGAGGGTAACGGTAGTAGGAAGCACGGGATTCCTTCGACGAGAATCCAGCGAAGGAGGGTAAAGATGAATACACGAGAGGTAGGCCGACAAAGTCCGGCCGCTGCGTGTTTCGATCGGGCTGACTCACCCCAGAGAAGACCCCAAGGATCGTACGTCATCCGTCACCGAAGTGGGTCGCACCATTTACGGTAGTTGTGCCTCGATTCGTTGTGTTACGACTTTTTCCCTTACAGGTTGGACGGTCCAGATCTGATCTCGGTGGTCCGAGAGATGGATCCAGCTTTTGATCGGGAACCATAATACCTATAATACCCTCCTAAACCTCATTAAATTACGCGGGAGTCTCGCTGTGAAGTTGCCAACCCAAGGGTTATTTGGGTAAACAAAGAGATCGTAGTGTACCCTGTTCTCGAGAGAGCTTTTATGAGACGCCTCTCTTTCCCCTTCGTTCGAAACAGAGTCGGACGCCACGCAACAGTGTTCGGTGATCTTTCTTCTCCGATCGGCAGACATCATCGAGCTTTCGTTCTTTCTCTTCTTGAATTGGCGTTGTAGTATTTCGATCTCTATACGATCCTTTTATCTCCTTAGAACTCAAAGAGTAGAACAGATGCTAAGGTGGTGCAGTTGCAATTTGCTTCAAAGATTACGGCGCCGAGAAGCTCCAACACAACATCTGTAACTACGGCGTCGACTCATTCATCGCAGTTTTGACTTCCTCATGCTTGGGGATGTCTATCCCCACCGTCCAATCTCGATCTGAAGGATGAAACGGTTCGATCGGGCGTATACCGTTGTGCGGCCTAAATTAGTGGACGGCTCCTGATGAATATTGTGAGTTCTATTTGAAAGTAAAGCTGGAGAGGATCCGCATCAGGTGATTCTCGAGGAGTGGTTCCCGTGCCGCCGCTGATTCGGTTGCGGGCCGCAATAGCTAATCGCATCATCACGTCATTGGCTTAGGGTTGTCGTTTAGAGAATTGCCTTTGGTTTCGTCTGTTGAAGCGATGATCCGATCCTAACGTCCCGATCTACACGCGCTCGCTGCCATCGGCCTTTTCATCGCCTGAATCGCTGCCGGCGGATCCTCTCTCGTGGTCGACAGTCTTGCCGATACTTCGATTTCGGTCCTCCTTCGTTTTCGTAGTTAGCGCTAGGCTTCTTGGTGTTGCCCTTTCTTTCGACGAAAATTGGATATTTCCGTTTGGAGATGGGTTTTTGATATTATCCTCTCGGCAATTTTCATTTACAGATTGGTTCTTGATTACCTTTGGTTGTTTTAGTCCTGTGCATCTGATCCGCCTACCAATTGTATGGCAGAGCAACTAGTTGCGCTGCAACTTTAGTTGAAATTGAATGCGTCTTTTCCTTTCCGGCTGGGGGGATTACACAAAGATGAGTGTTTGTTTATCTTCCCCACTTTTTTGTTGACCTTTTATGCAGGAAAATAATACTTACCATCATGATGATTATTTACCGTAAAATTTGTATTCGTCTTATATTGGGCCCATTCACTTTTTTGTTTTATTAGGAATTGACCTTTGCACACTGTTATGTTGCTAGCTGTTCTTTCCACATCAGTCAATAATTTGCTCTTGTTTAATGTGTCCTTCAAATTGATTTTAGAACCAAGGACAAATTAGGCCTTTCGTTTCAGGTACTTTAAACTTTTACTGTTCTTTTTCTATCTGACCTCTATGTTTCATTGACCGCTCTACACGCAAAATAGAAAACGAAAAATGAAAAAAAGAGAAGAGCAATGTCGAACAATCATTTAGGAGGGTTTGAGAATGACATGCCACTTACGTTCAGTGAAATTGTGTAGTAGACTATAATTATTTTATTGCCATATTCTACATGTTTTTACTCTGAATATACTGTTTTCTATTGAATACACACTTAGAAGAATAAGAAGCATGTAACACATACTAAGTTTCTTGCTGTTACTATTTGGTCTTCTTAGTGTCTTATTTCTTCTGTTGCAACACCAATGATGTTTTTGCAATTTTAATAAGATTACGATCTCACTTTGTTTATCTTATTTTATAATTATTTTGTAATTATCAGGTTCTAGGAGGGCTGCAAAACTATTCAGGAACAGATTTATGTCGATTTTAGTGAATCAGTCATCCGTTTTGGGTCCAGAATTGACTGATGATGTAGAGGTTGCTCTGCTGTCTGCAGTCGATGATGACCATGGAGGTGTCATTGTTGAATTGAAGGAACCAATGGACCCTGCAGCTTTCCATACTTCGTTAAGAGCATCTATAAGTAATTGGAAGAAGCAGGTTATTTTCTCAATCATGGATATTTTTTCCCCTCTTGGATGTCCTGTGTTTTGCTTCAGCTTTCTTGGTACATAAACTAGCTAGTGCTACATAGTAATAGCAACTGGCTCAACATCTGAAGCCAATTAACATGCTTGTTCATTACATGAAATATTTTTAATATCAATAGTGGAGGACTATATGCTCTCTCCTTGTTTTAGAAACTTTGAAATGGTATACTGGAGTTGCTGCTTTATGAACACGACTCCTTTTCTATGGCATATGCTAAATTGCATATGCTACTTGGGAATAGTTTAACCTTTGAATGTGCTGCCAAATGCTTATGCAATAGATAGAACATTTATAATATTTAAGGATTGTCGTATTGTATCAGGTACTGGACCCTTATTGGTTGTCGGCATTGGTGTTTCAACGACGAAGAAAGAGAGAAGAGGAAGGGCGGAAGAAGAGGAGTAAGAAGGTGGAAGATAAAGGAAGATAGAGGAAGAACAAACATTTGTACATAATTTTATTGACTTAAAAAGGGCCTATGATAGAATTCTAGGAATCTATTATGATGGGTTTTAAAATAGAAAGAATTATTTAGTAAGTATAGTGATATGATAAAAAATATTTATCATAGGGTAGTCATTATAGTGATTTTTCAATGATTAAGAGAGTTAAGTTATTATCCATTTTAGATCCATAGTGTTCTGCATTGCTAATGTAGGTCTTACTAGTTATATATAAGATTAGTTCACATGGTATATGTTATTTGCTTATGGTATTGTTCTTCTTGGTGACAGCTTAGCTAAGATTAATCATGAACTTGAATTATGCAGACTTACCTAGAAAACTATTTCGTAGGTTTTATATCATGTAGAACTAAGGCAAGATCTATGAATTTGTAATACTAAGAAAAGAACAAGGGATGCAGTTATGTTGGATGGATAAGAAGAAATGTATAAAATATAGTTATTTTATATTATCATTCAAAAAGGAGAAATTGATATTCTTCACATAGTAAAAATTAAACAAAGGTTTTATGATCATCAAATGTCCCTTATATTAAAAAAAATTCATATGATATTTTTTTGGTTGGCCATGCCTTATAATAGTGGTGTTGGACTGTTAAAAGAACATACAAAAATTTAATTGTAGTTGAGAGAAAACACTAAAGGAAAGAAATATTTTCGTTCATAAATAACTAGGTTCAACTTTAACATATAAGATGCAATCATGTAAGTTGTTGTGAACAAATGTTGAAGGGGATTTAGATGTTAGATGAAATGGTTGATGCCAAGAAAAGGTTGAGAGAGACTTGATAAGGCTTCTTAGAAGCAATAAAAGTAGGTGTTTGCTAAGTTTAACTATACATGATGCTTTATACAAAGATTGACATAGTAAAAGATTCATGTAGTCCTCCAAATGGTTAGGACACTAGTGTGTTGTTGTACAATTGTGTCTCCCAAATACTTTCATCTTTTGTTTTTGGCTTTTGCATAAATTTTGAATGCATGTACAGTTGGCTTGAAATTTAATATTTGCCATTATTTTATTCCATTTTCAGGGAATAAAGGGTGCTTGGATTAAATTGCCTATTCAACTTGCAAATCTTGTTGAAGCTTGTGTCAAGGTAATTTTTTTTATAGACAAATGATATACAAGAAATTCCTATCTAAAGTTTCATGAATGCCTTCTATTTATGATTCAAAAATTTGTAAAAAAGAATTCTTCAATGAATCTTAAAAGTTTATTAGATCTTCTCTTCTCTCACCCCCTACTTCTGTGTATATACATGTAGGAGACACATTTATATGTAACCAAGATAGTGTTGGGAAATCTGGGGCGGCATCATATGCCCAGCGGAAAAATAGAAACAGAAATAACAGATTTCCCACAGAAAAAATATTTTTTATTGTCGTGCAAAGATTTGTGCACAAAAACTTGTAAAACAAAAAAGCTGTGCGTATATAGAAGATTGTGTTACCTAAGGAAATTATATATCCCTGATCCACACGGCATTCTTCAAATCGCTGCCCATTATCCAAGCCTCTTAGATTAGTGAGTCTCTACCCATTAATCTCTGATTAGCTCTTATTGGATCTCATCTATAAGATATAATAATTCAGTGCTTAATGAATATCCAATAAGATAGGGGCTCCGGTGGACATATCATATCTGAACGTCTACTCGTCACAACACTTATCATATCTATATGACCCTCTAGGTCTAATATCGAGCTGGTCATGAGTCGTACTATTCAGAACTTCTTCTGACTTAGTGAATTATTATCTTCATAGCAATTCACTCGATTTATCGACTTCGACTTATCAATTGGTGTGCTGTCAGACCCATATAGTTTCTCCTTAAGTCTCACTCTAATCGAAATTTTCCGGAGTATTCTCTCTCTCAATCTGAATGACCTTGGCCAAGGATTTGTCTGAGTAAGAGTATACTAGATCTGAAACTTTTAAACCTATAAGTCTGGTATCAAAGAGTGGAGTACTCATACATGGCATCCTTAGTGTCTCAAGTCGACCAGGTACACTACTGGGATGACGAAATCGCTGTATGACAAAGAGGTATCATATGGATGGGTATACAACACACCAGTCGTCTTTATCATATGGATGGGTATACAACACACCAGTCTGTCCGGTTATCTTGATGTCTCTCTCGAGTAACCTATAATCAGGATTATTTAGGGTCTGTGTTTAAAGGTTCGGTCTCATTATTGTGATCTAATCACGATCCGATTCTTATTGCACATATCAATGGACATCATAATATACTTATGTATCAAGTAATATAAAGTGATAAAATGTCAAAATAATAATGAGCAAAAAAGAGTGCATGTCATGCCACACGTGTCATCACTTACGTGATTGGCTTGCAGGACACCTATGACTAGTAGATAGATGGTAATTGCCTATATCCATGCGGTGAAGCATGCAATTCTATTCCTTAAACAAAACTGTTTAGGGATATGTAGACAATGGTTTTGTGCTATTTTGAACAAAATAGCATGAATTTTTTGTTTATACACAATGTTTAGAAATATAAAATTATGTAAACAAATTATCAAATGTTCCATTAGAGAATTTATACACCCTAATATTGGTTAATAAATAGGGTACCTATACATTCAGATATCTGTTATGGGGATTTAACCTCTGTTAAAGTGAAGTATACAGTTTGTTATCTGTTACACATTTATTTTTCCTTTTTACTTTATTACGTTTGTGATTATGTCTTTCTCCTTGTTATGGAGTCGTAATTATTTTATTCAATCAATCTTAACTTGAAGAAAATTTGTTTACTCGAGGCATATTATCAAATCTTCCAACAATCTATTGTTACTTATATGAGTACATCTCCTTGCATTTCTAACATGTGTACCTCATTTTAGGCAGAATTGCCTTTTGTACCAACTGGTTGCTCATGAAAATTTGTCATTGAACTTGCATATGTTCTTCTAGCCTGACCTTTATAGATGTATGTGTCATAGAATGCTGAATTTTTTAAATACATATTAAAAAAATCATTCCTTTTAATCTGTCACATTACATTTATTTTGGAAATGTATGTCATAATTTTATTTTAGCCTGATTAATATAGTAATTTTGCCTGAATATTTTTATGAACTTTATTCTTATTCAGGAGGGATTTTGGTACCACCATGCAGAACCCAGTTACTTGATGCTTGTTTGTTGGCTTCCTAATACCGAACATACCATACCTGTAAATGCCTCACATAGAGTGGGAGTTGGAGCTTTTGTAATGAATGATAAAAGAGAGGTATTTCAAATGTGTTATTTATGTTTAAATTTGTCTCCATAGGCAACAGATATGAACCTGATATGCTTTCTTCAGATTCATTTGCTCTTATGTCATTTACTTTGCTCATTACTACTTCTCTAATGGAGTTCTATGTGTTGTGATGTTTGTTTCATTTTTTTTAGTGACCGTCATTGTTTATAGTTATTCTGAATCTTAAAATAATTTCACTTGGTAGGTTTTGGTGGTCCAAGAAAAGAATGGCATACTTAGAGGTTTAGGTCTATGGAAGTTTCCCACAGGAGTTGTTGAACAAGTAAAATACTCCAACCTTGAATATTGAACAAAATATTGATGTTTTCTGGATTGTTTAGATATTATTTTTTCACCATCTAAAGAGTTCCTTTTCTTTTGTAGGGTGAAGATATTCATGCTGGAGTAATAAGGGAAGTAAAAGAAGAGACAGGAGTATGTAATTTCCCTTCAGATACACAAAGGAATAAAAAAATAAATCAGAGTGGTCTTCTTATTTTAATAACCTCAAAATTTTCAAGGCCAATTTGCTCAGTCTAACTAATTTCTCTTTCTATATATCACAGATTGACACTGAATTTATTGAAGTTCTTGCATTCAGGTATTGCAGCATACTCATTTATGACAACTATATATGTAACTAAAAGATCATTTCTTTTTTTGTTGTATGTACCATATCCATCTGGCATTTATGATCAAGTTCTTTCAACATGTGATTCTTTCTTGGAGATGGTTTTCATTGATTTTGAGAACTTATATGTGTGACGAGTTTATCACGATAGGAAGCCTTGTTCTCTATATTCGTTGTCACTGTTATAGTTCTTTTAGATATTACCACAGGCATGCAAGCTTCACAGCCCAAGAAAAAAAAAGATGTAGATGCCTTTACATGACTAAACTGTACCAACAAATTGCATTTAGTTGACACCATTCAGCCTTTTATGATTTGTGTATTTACAGGCAGAGCCACAAGTCGTTCTTTGGGAAGTCAGATTTATTCTTTGTGTGCATGTTACGCCCTCTTTCACACGACATTTATCCTCAAGAATTAGAGATCGAAGCTGCCCAGGTAAAGGAAGAGACAAGGCTGGTAAAAGCTAATTATCGTCCCTTGGTTCTTCATACAAGCAACTGTTTCTTCCTGGAATAACTACATCTAGCATGACCATCCCTGGTTAATAATACCGGTAGCAAGCTGTGTGACAATCTTTATGCAGCTTTTCTGCGTGATCATGCAAGCATATAGAAAGTAGCAATTCCAATTTGCAGCATGTTGTAGGATGATAATTATCTTTATGCAGTGGATGCCAGTGGAGGAATATGCAGCACAACCTCTCGTCCAGAAACATGAGCTATTAAAGTATATTCTTGATGTCGGCATGGCAAAGATCGACAAGGGCTATTCTGGCTTCTCGCCAGTTTCCGTGAAGGCACCATTCTCTGGTTCACAGGGCCATCTCTATCTAAACAGCAGGGACTTGAACCTGCCAAGAACTGTCAACATGTCTTAGAGATGTTAATTGTCTGTGAGTTCATTATATTCATGCTTCTTCATTATTCTCTAGTCACATGCAATTTCTCGTACATTATTAGGCGATCAAACTTATTGACAGTCTTCGTGATATCTGTCTGTAAGTTGGAACCATAACTTTCCATTCAGATGTAATTGGATGATTTAATGACGCATGAAGATAATGTGACTGCAGGTGCCGAGTCTAAAAGATACAAGTGATCAATAACATGCATTGAGTTCTAATAATACATGCTTCGTGAAATGTCACATGGTAACAGTATGTATGGATGACAACTGAGAAAGAGAAGATGAGTAGCTCTTAATGGTCATCAATCTTTTGCCTCTTTGGAGCTTGTTCAGACTCATCACCGTTGCTCCCCACCACCGAGTCTCCCATTACTTGATCGAGAGGTGAATGGTTGCAGTTATCCTACAAGCACATCGATTGAGAGGATGTTCAGATAAAAAGAAAATGGTATTGTACAAGATATGTTCGATTTAATTGCAACAAGACTTGCATTTATATCTAATTTATTCTCGACATGTTCATTTAATCACCTGCAGATAAAGTGCAACAAATTCAACATTGCTACTGCATCCTAAGGGTCACTGAGTTATTCTTGACCACCAAACAAGCATCAAACAAACATTATCGTTTGAAACCTTATTGATGGGGCCCGAGTTAAACAATGGAACTCGAATGAAGATTAGTCCGAGACAGCTTTAACCAAGGAGGTACGAATACCGACATCCATGGGTTACCACTAGAGAAAAAGGATCACAACCGACGAGACCTCGATACATCTCTAGTTGCGATACCATGTGCATTCACAAATTTAAATGGAAAGCTGGTAGTAAGAACAGATGAAAATGAATACATAGCATATACCTTTGCACTGGACATAGTAGTAGTGGCAACAGACCTTCTATTTGCTCGCCTACCTAGATTGATCTGAACAGAGATACTAGCTTGAGACAGATCCACACCGGAACTTTGCAGTGCTTGTGTTATCGTTGTTAAAAACCTGTATGCACATAAGCAATAAGAAAACAGTTTGAGTTCTTCTAAGTCATTCTGAACCCAGAGTTGACAAGCATGAATAAACTCTCACAAATATAAGTAACAGAAAGAGAGCAAGTAGTAAACCTACCAAACGCCAAAATTCCTGATAGCTTGCAGAAAATTCAAGAAGTCTAAACAATTTGTACAAGACTTATCAGCAGAAATGCTCAAAGAAAAGTCACGATCATACCCAGCGAATCATTGATAGATATTATGATCTATAATTCACTGAGTAATCACAACTATGGATGCCCCGACAAAATAGAGGCAGATGATCTGGCATTTTTAAAGCCTAAAACACCTTTAAAGAGAAAATAATATTGTAGTTTAATCAGGACTCACCCCTGAGAGTAGACAGTGGAAATGTTTATTGTGCCTTCGTCAATTACTAGCTCTCCTTGTTCACTCAACATGTCGCTGCTCATGGTGCAGTCAGCTGGACATGATGATCTTTGCCATCCAGATTGTGGCTGAGATAGGAAGTTATCTGGATCTGAAACTAACCTCTCTTGAGGATGGGATAAACCAGGTCCTCTTTCAAGCGAGGCATAAGCATTTGATTGCAAAGGATCAAGCACTGTATCTGTACCAGCATTAGTATCAGTCTCTGCAGCATTTGTTGCATTTAATGGCACTACTGGGATGTTATTGTCAATGAACTTTTCACTGAACAAAAATCCAGGTTGAGCAGGCCCATTTTTAGGGTCGCAGATGCCATCTGTGTTACTCTGTCATTAGCCAACACAAAAGGAACTTCAATACAAAAAATCGCTATTGATGTGAGCACTTCTAGGCTTAAGCATGCTCAGTTATCACATTAACCATAAGAAATTCAAACATAAGCTACCTTGAACCACAATTAAATGATTTTAAATGAGTTAATTCAAGAAAATGTCCTCTTTGGGAAGGGAAAATAGGTAATATTTAGGAATATAGAAATTAAACATATGCATTAACTCATGCCCATTTCAACCAAATAGAATATCATATTACCCATGGCACAAGTTTTGCATTTTCCTGATTCCAGCCTGAGTATAATTCGTGCTTCTGTTCCTTCTCTTGTAAAAACTTAATATATTCAATAACCTGCATAAGGGCGTAATGTTTAGGAATCACGTGTTCAAATAGCTTTAGTTGCAAATAGAAAAAATAAGTAAAGTTGTACCTCCATGAGAAATGAAGCTCTATCCCTCTTCTGATCACTATGTGGTATAAGATCTCTAAGAATCTGAAATCTGTAGTATAAGCCATTTCTCTTGCATGATGTATTGGCCATAGTAAGTCAAAGAGCAATAAAAAAAAGCTTAGGGCTCAATAAGTTGTTCATTGTTCCATTTTGGCTATTCTAGCCCTAAATTCAATGATGTAGTACCACAAAAGTGATCCTAAAATAACTGAAGGCCAAAAAAGATACATATTATAAAACTCGAGGCAAACAAGGAAAGATAGCTACAAAACAGTGCAACAAAGGTCACATGATAGGCAAATTTGTTCTCTGTGATGTTAGTATAGAAACAAGTTCACTATCACTGAAAAGCAAGGATCACTGTATCATGGTGTACCGCTCGATACAGGCAGTATGTATCAGTCTAACAAGGGATTGGTATGAACGGTACATGTCAGTCCGTCAGTACAACCCATCATACCATGTGTTTGGTATGTCGGTACGTACCGTACCAATGGCCAGTCGATACATCGATACGGATCAATAAGGTGAACCATGTTGAAAAGAATAAAAAAACTATTGTTGAGAAAAAAAAAACAGCCATAGGAGAAAAACAAGGAAAATCTAAACAAATTTCGATATACTAGATTTGTATATTTTAGAACAAAATTGAAGGATGCTGATGCTAACTTGACCAAAGAGGAGAGAGAGAGAGAGAGAGAGAGAGAATTAAGTAGCCATAAATTCATCAACCTTTTAGACATGAGGCCCCTCTTTAAAAAGATTACATAGGACTTATTAGATTGTCTAGGACTAATTAGATATCTAAATGCTAAAAGATTTCAATTGGTCCTTTGAAAGTCTAATACCAATGTATGCCGCATTGGGAAAGATCAATACTATAGAAAGTGATATTTCACCCACATGTTGCTCTATAAGGTTTTGCATCAAGTACATAACTAGACATGATATGCAAGAATGGTCATTTCAAGTTGGTATTTGACAGGTATAGTCTAGAAACCACAAACTTGACTCATCTACCTTAAGTAGTTTTCACAGGTCTCAATAAATACAATCTATAAGGATCACTTTGTATATTAACTCAATTGGTGCTGACTGGTCCACGGTCGATACTGGTTGGCTTCTATCCTAACTGATTGTTTCAGCATTTTTTTCCTGACAAACTTCCGATCTTCTTAGAAAAGACCATTTTGATGATCCAATTCGAAAAATCCTGATCCTATATCCTGCAGCCAATCCGAAATCTGAACCCTTTACAGAAACAAGTTTAGAGGTGTCTATGATAAGGACATGGAGGAGATCCAATAAGAAGATCTCAAGATAGTTCCTTGAGAATATTAATGAAAGGAGTATGTGCCTGTGAAAAAGAAATGAATTGTAATTTTGCCTACCTGTCATTGATCTTGCACCTTCTGCGTTGCTCCATTGCGGAATGCTTTGATCTTGGACTTGTGGGCATGGCTGCCTTCTCACCACTCTTCCCATCCACCTTCGCCGAAAGTTCCACTACAACAGAGAGGAAGCAAAAGAAGTATCAAATTTACAGCCAATCAAAACTTTGTGATAGTTTGGAAGTACCCTTTGTTATGCTTAATAAAACACATTTTATTCATCAAAAAGCAAAAAAAAAAAAAAGCCATTTGGTCTGAACAAATGCAAGCGATAAAAAAACATATCAGAAACCTAATGATGGCCAAACAGCTTCGAACTGTGGAACAAACAAATCACAGTTGATCTGACCACCACTACCCTTCCCAGTTTGAAATTTCAGGAATTGCATTGTGATGTTTCGATATGTGTATTCATATATACTGTTGATAGCTCCCACAAAAGTAGCTTCTCATGTCATCATTTCATTAAATCTACAAACATACTGTCTCATAACTTTCTAACACTTACTCTCACGTGCAGACCTTAAAAATATTTAATTTAGCCATAGCAAATTAATATATATTCCTTGTAGAGACAGGGACAAGAGATTGGAAGTAAAAATGCACTCCCTATTCATTCAACACGCATTGCCTGTTCATTCATGGAATATCTCAATACCAGAAGTCGTTCTTGCCATTGAGCAAAGGGCACATTCAGCTATTGTTGGGAAAGAATATTGTGAATAAAAAGCTTATACAAACGCATGCGAGCTTATCTTCCTGGCATAGTCTTCCCATATAATACATACTATCTTTATTCCATACCTTAAAAGACCATGAAAGGAAAAAAAAGAAGAAATCTTTCTGAAAGAGATGAAAGCAGACTTAGGAACCCAATCTGGATACTCTCCAACTCAGCAAAGTAGACTATTTTAACAAAGAAAAGAAGATGGACGAATAGGGCAAAGAAAAAGAGGTCTCCGACATAGGAATTAGCAAAATAAGAAGATTTGATGCAGAAACTTACTGCATTTCATCTTTTAATTGGAAAGAAGAATTAAAGCCCCACGAAACCTAATTGCTCTATTCGACTCCGCAAGTTAAGAGCCTAATTTCCCCCCATGAATCCAGATAAACGAATAAAAAGGGTATATTTTTCTATACGGAGATAAATGAAGAGAAAATAGAAGCAATCGAACACCGAAAAATAGAGAAGAGAAAGGAAGGAAAGGGTAAGAAAAGGAAAACAGTACCTCCCGGAGAGCAGGAGCGCCGTCCCCTCCCGAGCTCCTCCTCGTCTCCGCTCGATCTGCAGGCCGACTCCATCAATCGATTCCCCCCTCCTGATCGTCGTCCAACGTCCGCCTAACTCGCACCAGCTCTCAGCGACCACATGGAGATTGATCGATCCACGGAAAGAAACCCGAAACCCTAAGCCCGGCGCGCCCTTTTGTTTGATTGGGTCCTCTACCTGCCAATTGTCAACAAATAGAGGGCCAAAGTGCAATTTTACACTCCGTTATAAATTGTGACAATATACCAAATAATATTGATATATATTTGTTCATTTTATAATATAATAATATTGATATATATATATATATATATGAGAGAGAATACACTAAATATATTTACAACTTCTCACTAGTTTTGACTGTCTTTAGATGGATTATAATACTATGAGAAGAATATCCAGATGAATAATGGAATGTATCTCCATTTTCCTGTTTATATTGTTTAATGATTAAAATAAAATAATAATAATAATATTATTATTATTATTATTATTATAACTCCTAATTATTTGAACCAATTAGATTTAATCACTAAGAATTTAAGAGAAGAAAGTAAAAGTGGATTTATAAAAATATAATAATAATAATCTTATTAATTTAAAATTATATATTTGAATATAATAAATCAAATTTAACGAAGTATTGTTAATAGGAACTAAAAAAAGGGAAAAGAAAAATGATATCTTACATTAATATAATAAATGTAAATTTTATAATAATGATATCTTAAATTTGAATATAATAAATCAAATTTATAATAAATCATTTTATAAAAAAATCAAATTTGAATTTGAATATAATAAATCATTTTATTAAAAAAATGACATCTTAAATTTGAATATAATAAATCAAATTTACAAAGCAACGATCTTACATTAATGTTTTTATAATGTCAATTTTAAATTATTTTTGTTGAGAAGACTTTCTACACTGAAAGATGATATCTTGATCATCAAAGTGGGCACCGAAATGTCGTCATGCAGCTCTCAATTCAACATCTTGATTGATCGATTTGTCTTGTGCACTATTGCCACGCATAAAGAGCTCTCCATCGACCATTCCATGATCAGATCACAGAATTAGGCATTCAATCATTGACATATCCCTTTTATTTTCTTACTAATATGATTTATCAGCATTCTATTATTTCTAATATGTTATGTTAAAAGAGTTTTTAGTATTTTTTTATTTGACGTAATTATCCCGCTGTGGCGGTACGGCTGTTTCGGTCCCTTAGGAAAAGAAGGCGCCAAAGCCTTCGCGGACAGGGTGACGTCGCCGTCGCAAAGATCCCCCACTACTTATCGTCCACGTCATCACTCGCTTCCATCGTTGGGCGGCGAGCATGGGCCCCACTGACACTAACCGGGTGAGAAGTTTGCATGGGCGGTCGATCCGTAAGGGGAGTGCGGATCTCATACCGACGGGTGAGATCGTTTGGCATCACGAGCACCGACGGCGGATGAATGCGCTCGCAGACAAGATCTCTGTACTTAACCACGGTTAGTTCCTTAACCCCGTATCGCCGCCACGGCGGGGTTCCATAGAGACCGAGGGGAGGTCGGGGAACGGGGCGGAGAGAAGAGTGGGATCGCGGCCGTCGGTTCCAGCTGAGTCGATCTCCGATCTCCTTGGTAGGAGGGCTTACCCTGCCGTGCTTCGTGTGTGTAAGCTCTTCTGCATCTTAGTAGTTCACGGAGAAGTATGGCCTAGCTGTGAGTCCTCTTTTTCTGACGATCTACTCTCTTGCAGCTTTTGCCTCTTCCGTGCGCACCAAGGAGAGGAAGAAGACGCTCTCCACATTGGCTTTTCTGGCCTGGTTTCCATGTCTCCTAACCTGCCGGCACAGATGGCAGTTGCAGTCTTAAGGAGTACCACTAGCAGTGACTTCCATGACAACAGAGCTAGCGAGGGAAAGCCTGTGGGGAGGCGGCGTGTGTTCATCCAGACGGAGACTGGCTGCGTGTTGGGGATCGAGTTAGATCGGCAGGACAATGCCCACACGGTGAAGAGGAGGCTGCAGCTCGCTCTCCATGTCCCCACCGAGGAGAGCTCGCTCGTGTTCGGTGATCTCGTGTTGAAGAACGATCTCAGCGCCATTCGTGGCGACTCCCCACTGCTTCTCACGAGAAGCTCCATGCACAGGAGCTCCTCCACCCCCTGCCTCTCCCCGGGCGTAAAGGACCTCCACCAGAGCGACTCGAGCGGGCCAGTTGAGATGCTGGGCTGCTCCAGTCGCCGTGCTCCAATGAAACAGCTCGTCGGGGACGCCGTGAAGGCTATCAGACGCGGTGTCGATCCCGTACCCGTGCACAGTGGGCTCGGAGGTGCGTACTACTTCAGGAACAGCAGCGGCGACAAGGTCGCGATCGTGAAGCCGACGGATGAAGAGCCATTGGCACCCAACAATCCCAAAGGTTTCGCCGGGAAAGCTCTCGGGCAACCAGGCCTGAAGAGATCCGTGCGTGTTGGCGAGACCGGCTTCAGGGAGGTGGCTGCGTACCTTCTTGACCATGGGAGCTTCGCACGCGTTCCTCCGACGGCGCTTGTAAAGATCACCCACTCGGTGTTCCATGTCAACGTTGGATTGAGTAGCGGCAACACCTGCAGCAGAAAGCGACAGTGTATCAGCAAGATCGCTTCGTTCCAGCAGTTCATCCCGCATGACTTCGACGCCAGCGACTACGGCACGTCGAGCTTCCCTGTCTCTGCGATCCACAGAATAGGGATGCTCGATGTACGAATCCTCAACACGGATAGGCATGCTGGGAATCTGCTGGTGAGGAAGGTTGAGACTGGGGATGGTAGACTTGGGGGATGGATGGACCTGATCCCCATAGATCATGGCCTCTGCTTGCCGGAGAGCATGGAGGATCCCTATTTCGAGTGGGTCCACTGGCCACAGGCATCGGTACCGTTTTCTGAAGACGAGTTAGAGTACATTGCCAATCTCGATCCGACGAGAGATTCCGACATGCTTCGGATGGAGCTGCCGATGATCCGTGAAGCCTGCCTTCGAGTTCTGGTCTTGTGCACGATCTTTCTCAAGGAAGCAGCAAGAATCGGGCTTTGCTTGGCGGAGATTGGTGAGATGATGAGCAGAGAGTTGAGGGGAATGGAGGAAGAACCCAGCGAGCTGGAGGTCGTTTGCATGGAGGCGAGGAGGTTAGTAGCAGAAAGAGAGGTACTAAGTCCAAAAGCAGAGTTAAAGGAGGAGGAGGAAGAAGGCTTACACTTTCATGTCGAATGCAAAGAGGATGATCAGGATAACACGTACAATTCATTGCAAGCATTCAGAAAGCATCCGCCGAAGTTGGAGGAGAGCATCGAGGAAGATGAGGAGATCACTGACTTCACACATGTTCGTGAGGAGTCTGCTGCATCACTGAAGGGTGTCAACCTCACTGAAACAACTAAGAGAAACCAGACTGCTAAGGCATATGATAGGGATGAAACACTTCATTTTGGCACGAGTTTTGTGAGGCTGGCAGACATGAGTGAAGAGGAATGGGGAGGTTTTCTTGAGAACTTCCAGGTGTTGTTGCAGAGTGCATTCCATGATCGAAAGTGTTTGGCCACAAAACAGAGGCAGAAGCAGAGGCTGGGGATAGCATAATAGCATACAATTTGGTGAGGGAGGAGGAAGTGAGCTTGTGATGCTCCTGTGTATTTTCAGCTTGTAGCTGCTAGAAATAAAACCTTCAAAAAGTGGACATGAATAATGTTAGGCCATGGCTGCTTGAAATAAAACTTAGATCATGTATATTGCAATCTAATTTGCATATTGTCTGCAATGGTCTTTGGATTGTTTTTATCAACCTGTTTTCCCTGCAGGCACTGAAATTTGTGGAGATTGATTGTGATTGTAATTTAGGTAACAATAATGCATTTAAAAATTTTGATGTGAAAATCCTTCTGGGAAGTTCAATTATCACTTACAAAAATAATTCTCATTTTCGCTGCCTAGGAATGATCATTCTCTGCATCTGTTGAAACTATAGCTTAGTGTATGTAGATTGGCAATAATAAGAGAACTCCTGGCAGGTCCACTATGGATTTAAGAATTTGGATTGGTTTGGTAACTTAGTTGATTAAATGTAGATTCCTTGTGGGGGTTTTGGTGGTTCATCACATTGAATGATTCTTGAAAATAGAAAACTAAAGCAATTCTATAATATTAATCACAAAAAAGTAGAGGATAAAAGACAATGTGAGTCACTGACCTTGTAAAAGATATTGATTCTTGGTTGCTTGGTGCCCAAAGTCATCTACAGACTGAACCCCCAGTTGAAGATATAAGAAATGCAGTAGGCTTCATAAAGTGTAGGTTGACTGGATTTCACATAAGGCAATTTTGCATGGGTAGATATCCTTTGAAATTAGTCTTGAATACAAAATTATTCACTAGCAAGATTCTTCATTCAACCACAAGCATGATATATCATCAAGTAATATGGTCATAGATCATTCATCAGCTAAATGACCTCTGCTAACTCATTTACTTTAATGATCTAATTCATACTGTTGGTGACCTCTTCAAGAAATGCTGAAGCACAATGGTAGGGATTGCATGTTATATTTCTTCACTTTGTTTTTTGAAGGGTCACACTGTGCTGTTCACTTTGTTGGGAGCATTTGCTGTACTTCTGCAACCTTTTAAACCTGTAGCAAACATTTCTGCCAATGGAGTCTGGTGGAAGCTTGATGAGAGAGTCCCAAACAGGGACAAAAAGCTCTGCTGCCTCCCTCATCCAAAATTATGGGCAACAGTCTCTGAAACAGATGCCAAGAAATCATTGCAGCATAATTGATGCTGGTAGGAAACAGGAAAACAATGGGCCAGTTGCTGATACAGCCCACTGTAAGTTTGTAGGACCACCCAGCCAAAGTTTTTCTGATCTTGGTTCTGACCATAATTGTTTCTGATGGTGAGGAACATGTCTGCAGGCTGCAAGTCCCTGTCCAACTTCACCCACAATCTCCATTTTTGAGTTCCAAGATGATGACTTTGATTGTGATAAGATGATTTGAATACAATAAATTTTCAGAAACTATTGTATCATACACTCAGATGCTAGTTTTCCTGAGGATCCATACCCTGGTTTCTCTTACAGTGATTTGCATAGTATTTCTCTGCTGTTTGCTACTGATACGCTTGCTTATAGCTAAATAACCCAATTGCAGAGTTCTGACTAACAGCTGTTTAACCTCACCCTATGACAAATATCTGGCTCATTAACTTCTGATGTCTGAAATCATTTGTGGATTCAATTCTGAGCCTTGACAAAATGTGCTGATAACTTGAAGAGCTTTGTTAAGACCTTAACCGAGTGTTTTTACCACAAACAGTGGTCCTCTCCTATCATTAGCTTTCGGTGAAGAGACTTGTCATGCCAACAAGGAAAAGAACATTGACTTTATTAAGGAAGTGAAGCGCTAGATTTCCTAATGCCCATTTTTGATGTGTTTCACCTTAAACCAATAATCAGCAAAAAGAATATATCATAGAATTTAATAAAGACATCTTGATATCTGATCATTCTTTCCTGATTTCCTTTCTGCATGGTGATGAATCTTGTATTTTCAGCAGTAAACCCTGTCAATTTCAATCACAGTCTCTCATGAAATGCCTGCAAAAAAAGTTCATACAATTCTACCTAGTCATTGCTTGTTCAGCAAAGCTTATGAAAAAGAAACATCCTACTTCCTTGCTCCATTAAGGACAAAGACTAGTATGTGAATAAGAGTATACGTTGCTTCATATGAAGGCTTGCCAATTCTTAAGATTCTAATTTAAACTATAAAATGGTTTTCTTATTTTTGCAATCTGAAACAAAATGTGGCAACAGAACAGACATTACCTTATTACAAATGAAATGTGATAGGCTGAAGTTTCTCTTTGGAGATTTGCTGCGATGGTGGTAGAATGCTTTCTTCAACACTGAGGCTGCGGTTCAGCAAGAAGCACAGAACTTGCAACCCGGCAATTGTAGTTTAAAGTCCGCATCACTTCTCAAAAAACAACAATTATAATTATAGAATTGCTGGTGTCACCTGCACTATACAGAAAACAGTTCAAAATTATTCTTAGCAAGCTGAAAGGTAGTCAATATGTCTTCCGTAGACAATTCCAGCATAAGAACCCAGATTTTATTTGCCTCCGTGTTTATTTCTACACTTCCCATTCCAAAAGAATGATTCATGAAAATTTTCAAAATTAAACTGAATAACAGGCAAACACTGTGCCTGCTCACGCCACTCCACTAAGCCTTTGACACAGGCCTGCACATACTAAAGAATACCTTTCTTGCATTACAAGAAGCTGAAGAATTAGCTGACTCTTGAAGCTAGATTTCTTTTTCGCTCAATCAATAACCAAGTTTCCTCTTAAATGCTTTCTGAAATTACAAAAAAAGAAGTCGTCGGAGTATTTACAGAATCGTCCATCTTGTCAGTATCTCCATCTATAACTATGGCCACAAAAATTGGTGTCTCTGCACTCTCCACTATAACAGAAACACAATCAGCTTATCTTAATTTAGCTTCATCGAAAAGCAAGATCCCTAGTCAGTGAGGGCACATGGTTTTATTATACCTCTTGCTATCCTTCATGTGGGTAAAAATCTAATTGCATATTTGCCAACTCAATTTTCTGTATTGATTTTGGTCATAACATACATGAATCTTTGCCCCTGCCAGTGCCCAAATAAGGCCGTCATTATAGGGTTGCTGTGGTATCATCCATCCTACAAGCTGACGAACAAAGACATGTTGCTCAATATATTCACTAAACATCCACTGGCTGATATTTCCACCATATATCAGCTCCAAACAAGTGTAGTTAAGTAAGAAGATTATACCCCTGGATATCTTGCTTACTGGCTAAAGCAACTCCAAACTTAAGTTATGTAGGCTACTGAGTTTCCTGGTTCAAGTAGCTGACTGTGTCCTGACATCAGGAGCAGAGAAATGATGTGCCTAAAGAAGATGATCTAGCGACTACTCACCAAAAGTCACCACATGAACAAACTCCTCCACTAAATTTATGGAAGCGGATGGCATCTCTTACAAGAATATCCCGACCAGTGATTTTAGAAATAAACTTAGTTGCATTGTGGCAATCCACACAAACACGGAGGTTCTTAACTACTCTTATAGGTAGTTCTGGTGGGATAAAAATTAAACCAAAAGCAATAGCAAGCTTCTCACTGTGGTGGCCAAGCATATGAATCTTCTCCGACTCACTTACATCATGCAAGACAGAGCTCAAGTCAGGCTTGTATCCTTCTGCAATCATCTTATCATTGAGCTTCTCTAGTTCAGCATATATTCTCTCTGAATAGGGGTGAGACTGATCATCAGCAGAAAAGATGTGAACCTTGTTCTTGTACTTAATCCAACTGCAACCAGGCTCCTTTTTTACCTTTTTATCTCTCATTCCCCTTCTCAGTTTTGCTACCTCATCCCAGTTTCCTCTGGATGCATGCAAACTTGAGAGCAACACATAGCTTGCTGGGTTATTGGGATCAAGTTCTATTAAGTTCTCAGCTGCCCATTTCCCAATCTCCAATTCACCATGGAATCTGCATGAGCTCAGCAGTGTTGCCCATCCAATTGCATCAGGGTGACAAGGCATCTGTTTTATAAAATCCTCAGCCTCCTTTAACCTTCCTGCTCTGCTTAATAGATCAATCATACATGTGTAGTGATCTGCTACAGGAACAATATGGTGATCATGTATCATGGAATTATAATAGCTATATCCTTTCTCCACCAGCCCTGTTCGACTGCACGCAGAAAGAACACCAATAAACGTGATGCCATCAGGCTTCACACCATCATTCAACATTTTCTCAAACAAGTCGATCGTTTCTTTTGCTTTTCCAAACTGTGCATAACCTGAGACCAAGGCAGTCCATGAGACCGAGTCTCTAGTCTGCATCTCATCAAACGATCTATGTGAGTCTTCAATGATCCCACACTTACCATATAAGGTCACTATTGCATTAGAAACAGTAATGAATGAAATCAACCCTGAAACTATTGCTCGACAATGAAGCTGTGTGCCTTCTTCCAAGCTTGCCAGATTGGCGCAGGAGCTAATCACACTGCCAAGGGCAAAATCATCTGGCTCGACCCCATGTTTTTGCATTTCACAAAAAATCCTGACAGCTTCCTCACTACATCCATTCTGACCATAGCCCACAAGCATCGCTGTCCATGACACGATGTTCTTAGTTCTCATCCTCCTAAAAACCACTTCTGCGTGCCTGATGCTCCTACATTTGGAGTACATGTCGACCAAAGCACTCCCTACAAAAACATTGTCGTCATAGTGAGTCCTACTTATGTAGGCATGGGTCTGCTTCCCTAGTTCTAAAGCAGAAAGACCTCCACAGGCAGTTAGAATACTGCCAAATGTAAACTGATCGATACCGACACCTGCTGCTCTCATTTCCCTAAACAAATCAATGGCTTCCAACTCCAATCCATTCTTTGTAAGCCCAGTAACCATCGTCGTCCATGAAATCGAGTCCCTTTCTGCCATTTCTCGGAATAACTTCTTTGAATCCTCAACCATACCACAACGAAGCAGCCCGGTCATCATAGTGTTGTACATAACAACATTCTTCTCCTCCATACCTTGGAAGACCTGCAGTGCCTCTCTGATAAACCCAGATTTCGAGTACATATCCACCAGAGGACTGCCCACAAAGACATACAACTCGAATCCAAACTTTATTATTTGACAATGGACTTGCCGACCCAAACTGGCCGACGAGCATGCTGACGAGAGTATAAGCATGGTAGAGAAAGTGATACGGTTGGGTATGCGCCCTTCCCTCAACATGGCACAGTAGGCCACGACAGCTCTATCTCGGGAGCCATGGCCTGCATAGCCCGAGATGAGGGAGTTCCACGACACGCCATCCCTTTCAGGCATCGAGAAGAACACTTTTTCCATTTGTGGGATGCACCCGGCCTTGGAGTAGGCCGAGAGGATGGCGTTCCATGAGAAGGAATTCGGATGGGGAATTTTGTAGAACAGGTTGCGGGCGTAGCTGAGAAGGTCGGACTTGGCGTAGCAGGTGATGAGTGTGTTGGACAGGAAGGTGTCGGCCGAGAGGCTGAGAGTCTTCAGGATCAAGCAGTGAAGCTTCTTGAGGTGCGATCGGTCTTGGGTTTGGGACCAGAGCTTTAGGAGGGAAGAGTAGTGGTTTGAGAGAGAGGAAGCCATGGCGGCAGGAAGAAGAGCGGGTGACCAAGACGGGTATTTATCGGGGAAGAATCCGTAAGGATTCCTCAGTGGCCGTGACATCAACCGAATGTTCTTCTGAGGTCTAATCAAATCATGTCCGGAGAAGTGAAACCAGTCATGCCATAGAAGAGACGAAGATCCAACAAAGGCACAAGAAGATCTTGCAGCAGATCTTTGTTGGATCCATTTGAGCCTCGCCCGTCTTGACTTTTTTAAGTCAACTAAATTAATACGATTCCAATGTCAATATCTTTATAGGTACTATATGTGATTCGAATTTCTCGTCACTTAAAATATATAAATATATATATTTTCCTTGTATAAAAAAATACTTAAAATTCTCGATTTTTATTTATCATTACTCGATGTTTCAATCTTTTAATCTCAATCTCTCAATTGCCACAAATGGTCTTCGAATATGCATAGCAACACGTTGTTGTCTATGGATGCATGATGAGCTTTACAAGACGAAGCGACATTTTGACAAACACCGTTTGGGCATGAGAGGAGTTGACGACACTTTTACAGGCATCCGTCGACACGCATCATCTGAGCGACCAAAGCTTCGATTTTTATCTCAAAACCTCGATAACATGCCGCACTACAGAACGGAAAGCCGAGTTCTGGTTTTCGAGATCATACCTAGCGAGAGATTAGATCGTCGTCTTGGGTAGGGAGCTCGTGGCGGCACACCGGGCACGTGTTCCTAATCCCGAGCCACGGCAGGATGCAGCCCGCATGGTAGATGTGCGAGCACGGCAGCCGCCTTGCGGCCTCCGCCGACGCGATTCCATCCTTGCAGACCGCGCAGAAGGTGTTTCTTTTAGCCGCGTCCTCGTCCGACAAGACCACGATCGGAAGCCTCTCGACGACCGGCCTCGCCGCGGGGGTGATTCCGATGTTATCTTGGTCGATTTCATGCTCCACCGTGTCGCCGCGCAGTTCCTCCTCCTCCGCACGATCATCTTCTTCAAGATAGTATCCGGCGTCCTCATCGACATCGGCATCGTTCCCTTCTCCTACTCTTAAGTGCGACCCAAACGAAAACCAGGAGTCGGATACCACTCTCCTCTTCCTAATCTTCCCAGTAAATTATAATATGACATATCAAATGATTTGTAGTGTATTTTGATTTCATTTGACTCGTTTATATTATTATCGATAAGCTTTACCCTATTTTTGTTATGGCAGTCAAAAAAATATAATAGATTAAAAATACTGTAATATGTCAAAACATTATAATAGTTAAAAAAATTGATGAACAATTTGAGTATTTTAAAAATTAGTAGCACTATTTGAGAAAAATAAAATTAAAGGTACAAAAATATAAAGTATAACACTATATTTGGTTATTTTATTTATAGTGAACAAGTATTTAATTCATCGTAATTAAGTATTTTCTTTAGTTACATAAGTTCTTCTTATAATAAAAGACAAAGGTTTCATATAATTTTTGCTTCTATTTTTATTATTTTTATATTATTTTTTATATGAGGTATATGAGAGTTGTATTGTTCCCTTATGTATTCTTTATCTACCCACTTGACGATTTTATTGAAGGTCGTTCGAACTTTTCTTAGGAGTATGTCATTGATCATTTTTATACAATAATGCTTGGTACTCGGATATTGGCTCGAGACATTTCGTCTGTCCCTATATAAGTATAGATTTAATAATAAACTTATGTATACTAGAAGCTAAAATAGTTACAACTTAATAATTTTGTTGTAATTGGATGATTCGCTTTGTATTTATCTAATTTGATTTCATGGATTTAAATAAAATGAAAAAGATTTTTTTTTTCAACGAAGAAGATTAAATAACTAGGATTTCATATGTACAACGATTTAATCACTACATCCAATGAATTTAAAATTTTCTAACAATTTTGATACCTTAGTATCATTAGAGAACTAATACTCTTTATTATATATATAATGGTAAAATTTACCAAACTAATTAAGTTTTTTTTTACGCATATAAGAAATAAAAGAATTTTCATTTTTATTATAATCATGCCATACTTTTCACAATATAAAAATATTTTTTTGCTATCAAAGTAAATAAAAAAATTTAGAATTCGATTTACGTACACCCTTATTCTATATACTACGATTTACCTAATTCTAACTAATTTTGATACTAAAGAAGTTCAATATATTAATTAATGTGATTTGTTAATAGATAGATGCATCGATCAAGATTTCCATATGGATGGGATGAGGTTTTCGTATATTTGATAGATAGTAGATAATTTAAATATGATAATTTATCCTTAAAAAAAATTATTGAATGAATGGACTCTAAATTATGAGATTTTGGTATTTGAAGATACTAATTGCAGTGAGAATGAAATTTCCACAATGTCTGCAAAACCATATGACGTCATTTGAGAATAAAAAGGAAATAAAAATAATTATTGTACCCAACGAATCGATTTTAAAAAGAATCATTAATCGAATAAATCGAATAATTTTGTTGATACATTCAAATAATTAAAAATGTTTCACAAGCATTGAACTATATTTATTGTCATAACCCAAAAAATTCATAGGTTCATAAAAATTGAAACTATTTAAATCATGATCATAAATAAATACATAAATATACTCTTGAAAAATAAATGAATATAAAAAGTTTTGTTATCAAGATCTATCTTTTTCTAAATATCCTTATATTTTTTCATTTATATTTCTAAATATCCTGATAATATGATACATAGTGCAATATAGTCAAAACATGATATTTTATATTATATTATATATGTAGAATATAAAAGTAATAAAAATGTATACCTGAAAAAAAAAAAAAAAGAGTCCAAACAATAGATCTTTTTATTCTCTTTTTCTATCAAATTACAAGAGGATATCTTTGTTATAATTACAAGAGGATAACAAGTCCTTTATTTTTCCAACTTGATTACTCTTTTGACTTTATAATTTATTTTTTTATCTGAATAGTGTTTTTTTTAATATCTGTTTCTAATCCATATGTTCTAATTCATTAAAAAAAAGTAAAAATGGTATAGTGGTTTTATAGTTCCATCCTATACCAACCAAATAAAGTACATTAAATAATTATATGGATCGATAAAAACCTCTAGTAAAACACTCATAACTCAACAAATAAAGTATATTAAATAATTTATTTTAGGGATTGACGACTTATCTATTCAATAACTTTGGCACTTAATGTTCTCAAAATAGATCAAGTTGAGCGAATTATAAAATAAACAAACATCTATTCGTAAAACAATCTAGTATGAATATATGGATGAACCGATCTCATTAGATATCTTTGTTTCAAAATAAAAATAATTAAAATTAGAGGATATGTATTATCTATATGGGAGATATCCCAATTCGAAGATCATAGCAATAAATATTTCATCATATATGTATTTTTTTAAATTTTCGAATGGATTTATATAGTCTCATTAATGGTAATTATTTGATGTAATAATAGCCTTTGGTTATTATTTAGATAGTTCATATATAATTCATATATAGTGTTTTGATCTGAAATTCGAATTTTTTCATATTTCAACAGTAACATATTATTCCATAAAGCTAAGATTCAAAATATAAAATAAAAAATATCAGAATATTTTCTAAGGAAAACCATGGCTTCTTGTTTACTCACTATTTATGGGTGCCCCCACCACTTACCACGTGGACAAAACATCCAATATTTAGGCACCACGTATCCATCTTAATCCTTGCGGAAGACCGACCAGTGACGTCAAGAGACCAAAGACGGGTACGTCATCGCATCCTCCGAAGCTTCCCCAAAATGATGGGCATCACCGTCCCAATCGAGCATCACCGTCCCCTACCTCCCTTCGCCTCGACTTTTATGGATCGTGGAATCCCCGAGGTGCTCCTGTCGTTCCACCACAAATACCGGGCTCCTCCCCCTGCAGCAGCGAGCAAGGCAAGTCGCAGAGAGCGAGCAGCGATGGGAAACGTGGGGAGCATCTTTGCCTGCTTTGGCTGCAACAGCAAGCAGCGGCGGAAGGGCCACGACGCTTACCGGTACGCGTCGAGGCCGCTGGAGCCGGTGCAGCGCAAGGTTCGGCGGACCGACGAGGACTGCGGCAGCTGGTTCTCCGAGTTCGACATCGACGGGAAAGCCGAGGAGTTCATCGTCAGACAACGCAGGAGGATGACCGAAGGTGAGCTGCCGGGAGCGGGAGGAGTCGATGACAGGGAACGCGGGAGGCTTTGGGTTCAGTAAGGCATTTCAACGAGCAGGTTGAGAGAGCGTGGGCTGTAAGGCTTGTCAAAGCTTATGAAGAGACGAGTATAACTAACTATTCCTAATCCATCTCTTCTTTCTTCCATTTCGTGCTCTGAGACACACAAACAATGAGGATTATGACTAATTAGGAAACACGAAATAGGATTAATGATTAGGCCCATGGGCCGGCACAACGAGAACTCAGACAATTTGGGCCCATGGGCTGCCATTTGCAAGACCATATCTTGGTGATATCGAAAAATATATTATGTTTTTTATTTTAAATAAATAATTTTTATTCATTAAATTAAACGACATATAAGATATGCTTGGCGCTACGAGTCGAGCGACGGATCGACTCATCATCATTATACAACCGATCGAGAGACGTATCATCGTTCCTCATCCATTTTCCTCTTAACAATTTTAAGCACTCTTTAATTTTTTTTTTTTCTCTTGTGATACTTATTTACTATTGATCTCTCACCCATATTAGCTTTTGATAATATTTATCGTTCGATTGGGATTACATTTCCAAATAATCCAACTTATCGATAACATCTCATGATGTAACAAAGTTCGAGTCGAACAAGACTCTCATCCTCCCCCTCCCCCTCCCTACGTCGTTTTTCAGGGGACTTAGGCACCAATCTGTCGAGGACATGTTTTCAAACTATAATTGACATCAACTTGAATGTGAAATATGTCAATTGGGCAATCAAATCAATGAACATAATGCAAAAATATATATTCATTCAATAACAAAAAAAAACATTACAAAAATGCTCTCTCTCTTTCTCTCTCTCTCTCTCTCTCTAAAAAGAGATTAAAATAGTATATATATATATATATTTATATATTCTCAATTTGATGTGTGTCGGTGGTGGAAGAAGTGCATTATTACAAGAATTTAATTATAAGGAAGACGGTGGTCAGAGGAGTCATAGAAAAGCATTTAGCATCTCATCTTTGACATGTCAAAAGCAAGCTCATGTAGCTTGGCATTGTATGTATGATTGACAACACACAAAGACTTGAGCAGTACCCCAAAGGATATAATTGGACCGACACTTTGCCATTCGAAATCTAGAGAGACAAGAGAGAGAGAGATTCTTTATATTTTGACATAGATGTGTTGATGTTGGATACTGGATCGTGATCGCGGTCGTGGTTATGCTCATTAGATATTACCTATGGATGAGGTCGATCGTTGGACTTATCGTAGTCATCATCGGTGTTATCACGGTAGAGATACAAATGAAGCTTGAATATAGGATTGTTAAGCATTCGACCATTCCTCTACATGCTGTGCAAAACATGAACAAACAGAAAGACACGGACATACATAAGTACTATATCAAACATCCTGTTTAGAATTTTGTCCGTGACATTCTTCCTCACTTGTTCCTTCGACGTTCTCGTGGCATTCTCCCCCACTACATCAAACATCCTGTTTAGAACTCTGTTCGTGATATTCTCCCCAAATTATTATTTATTTATATATATTTTAAGTCTAAATACTAAGTTTTTTTTGGGTGATTTCTTTTAGATATTGATTGTATTTAACGTTTTCTTCTTGTATTGTTCAAACCCATTTCTTCACATTAATTACGTACGATTCTTTATCGGATCCGGGTGTAGATCCTTTACGGATCCGACCCGATAAGAAAGAATCCATCGTCTTCCCCTTCCCCCCCCCCTTATTGAGGTGGAATCCCTGCGCGCCCCTCGGACGGAGAACCACACGGCTTTTGGCACCTCAGACGGCGACGGGCGGCGACAGCTAATGGAGCCAAATCGAACGGGAGCAGTGCCTTGCTGCATAGTGCACCTCATGGACTACTTTTTCCTCTTCTTCCTCGTGTCTTGGCAATGAGAACAGCAGACAGTGTTGGTAGCTGCAGAGCTCGTGCGTGAGAGATCAGTCACGCTCATGGACCGCCCCCACACTGCTCGCGAGCTGCCCCTCGCACTAAGCTGGAAACAGTAAGGAGAAGCCGCTTTCTTCGAGAAGGCCCCATTGCCGCAGCTGTGGTCAGTGTTTCTATCCATTACTCATTTTGGAGTAAATTACATGCATATAAAAGTTTGAAATTCTATTAGTTAATGAAAACTTTAGCAATCAGAAAAAAAATTGAGAAAGAAAGTACTTTTATATTAAATTGAATTAATTCAGAAAGAGTTTTGTTCTTCATATTTGATTATTCTCATAAAAAATAAATTTTGATTAAATCTTATGTCTAACTTTTTACATTATTGAACTCTCCATTTTTCTAGGGAAAGTATGCTAAAGTTGATGGCTGAGGAGAAGTAGAGAAGAGGGGAGTATTGGTTTGGAATATGTTTCAGGGGGAGGGGGGGAATGGGATTCGAAAGGAATCAAACAAAGATGATGTTGGTGTTGATGTTGAACTTGCTGTGTGCTTCCATGAACAAGTGTGGAAGGATGGGGATTGACTTGCAGCACAGTCAAGCAAGAGCCCATGATATTATCATTTCTCAGGAAATGGAGAAGGAAAAGTGGAAATATCCCCTCATGCTTGTGCAAACCACTTTCGATCTGTTCACATTTCTCTAGTTGCAGAATGAACAGATGAGCAAACAAAGGGTGAAGTGAAATGGTGAGATTCTTGCTGTTCATACTGTTTGGAAAAGAACACCTTTACTGGTACTACTGATAGCATCACAAGAACTGTGTCCAAACTTGAATCTCGATTATTATAATGACGTTATGATGTAATGAACCCAGAAATGTACTTGAATCAAGACCTGGTTGGTGGCTTACAGCAATCATTTAAGGTCACCTAATCCACTCTTACTACTGACCTGGAAAGATAAAGAGGTGGCAAAATAAGGTATGCAATCATCATAAGCCACAAGTAGTCTCAGTTGAGTTCTTCTCATGATATATGTTGATTGTGATGCTCATTTAATCTACTCTTAGACATGTTCAAGTGTTTTTGCTCTTTTCAACCATGATTGTGAATCTTTACAGTGAATCTTTTGGCTTCTTGTCCATCAGAAAAGAAGTATTTTGGTGCTTCATGGCACTTCTCTCTCTCTCTCTCTCTCTCTCGGTTTACCTTGACAAAGCCATGGCTTTTTTGTTTGGAGTATGGTGATGAACTGTAGGAGGAAGATAGAGATCTTGGAGGGATTGAGATCAAGTCCTTCAAGTTCTCTTCCTGGAGCATCAACCAGGAAATAAGCAGAATTAAGCCCCCCTGGCCTCTTCCTCTAAAAGAGGCAGCCATTGAATGGAGAACATATCTACAAGGAGCGAATTCACTTGAGAGAGATCTAAAGCTCATCCCCCCCTGCTATAAATCCATTCCCCTTTGTCTCCTCCTCTGCACTATATCTTTTGCAGCACAATTCAGGGCCGGAATCCCGGTTGCCAAAACTGCCTCATCTGGCCCTGTGAGCTCTAGGCTGGCCGCGAATGGGGAGGCACTCTTGCTGCTACAAGCAGAAGCTGAGGAAAGGGTTGTGGTCTCCGGAGGAGGACGAGAAGCTTGTGAAGCACATCGCCAAGTATGGCCATGGCTGTTGGAGCTCTGTCCCCAAGCTAGCAGGTAATTCGACTGTTCGATTCTGCAGTGTTTCTTTCCTTGCGTGACATGTCCAATTCTGCAGACCTGCAGAGGTGCGGAAAGAGCTGCAGATTGAGGTGGATCAACTACCTGAGGCCTGATCTGAAGAGGGGCACCTTCTCGCAGCAAGAGGAGAAACTCATCATCGAGCTCCATGCAGCCGTCGGCAACAGGTAGCGGCAGTTTACGTTCTCGAGTTCAAGCACTGGTCTTGAAGTCCAATGCCGTCTCATGTCTCTCGCCTTCAGGTGGTCTCAGATTGCGGCCCAGTTGCCGGGAAGAACCGATAACGAGATCAAGAACTACTGGAACTCATGCATCAAGAAGAAGTTGAGGCAGAGCGGCATCGATCCGAGCACCCACAGACCACTCAGCGAGGTCGAGGGAGGAGACGACAAAGAAGCCATGGCCGGCGGCAGAAGCTCCACCTCCGCACCACCACCATCCCATACCATCGAATGCACTCCTCTTCTACAAGCAAATGATGTTGTTGTTCCGTCATCGATCTCAATCTCCGTGCCAGACCTCCGGTGTTTGGAGGCCGGCAGTTGCAGCAACACCAGCGCAAACAGTGCCAACAGCAGCAGTGAGTTCGAGCTGCAAAACAGCAGCAGCCTCTTCGACGGCAGCATCTTCCAGTGGTTGGAGTTGTTTCCAAGCAAAGGCGCCCAGCACCATTTCGACGGCGAGCCGGAGGATCTGAAGTGGTCCGAGTACCTCAACGGCACGATCGGCTCCGATGATGGATTGCTCGGAGAGATCAAAAAGGAGTAGAAGAAGATTCTTGTGACATGACCCAACCAAATGAAGGAAGCAGTTCATTTAACCACAGTATCAGACTTCAGATTGTTTGCAGGTTTGTGAGTCACAGATTTGTCATGCACATAAATCTGTTACCTCTCTTTGGATTTGTTCTTCCAAACTTCGTAGCTTATTTATTACATGGAACAATCAAGTCTCTATTTCAAGTTTGATCTCACTGCATGCATGCATGCATGCATTGTAATCAACCTTCACTGCTGTCTGTGTCTTGCTCATCTGATGGTATCTAAATCTCCTCAACTTCAGTTTCTAGGCTTTGATAGAAGAAATGATGCAGAATCCAGGAAAGGAAAATGTTGACTTTTTTTGGCAGCCAACTACTGGTTAAGATGTCTAGAAAAGTCAGAACTTGCAAATGAAGGAAAAAAAGTAAGAGAAACATGGCAAGGTGGTGACTCCCTCCCTACCTCTGCAATCAATTTGGTGGAATAGTCATTGCAGCAGTTGTTTGTTTTCTCTTTTGTTTGGACAAAGTGTGTGTTGTCCTTGAAAAGCACCCTTTTCTCCTCCATTTCCTTTTCAGATGTTCACATCATTAGTTACTTTCACAAGATTATCTGAATGATACAACAAATGAATTTAATCATTCGACAACGTCACTGTATGAATTATTAAATCCAACTGTTTGATTTGATCATTGATAGATATATATATGAGGAAAAAGAATGAAATCAGTGTCATTTCTTTCTAATTCTCCAACTAATGTAGAATTAATCTTATCGGTGTCAAGTCTTTAAATCGATGGATCTATACTTTTAGAAAAGGAATTATCCTTGTTCTTTATTAGGAATTATCGATGGATCGAGGTCAAGTAACTTGGAAGTGTGGATCAATCCTCATCTCAGCTGGTGGTTGATCAAACTAGGTTTAGTGTCTCAGGTCATCATGTTCAAGGCATAAAACACTGGCAATGAGTTCATTCACATCCCACAAATTTTCTTCTTCTTTCAAGTGGTCTGATTCACTGCACATTAGTTATCAGCAATGCAGGCTTCACTCTCCTTGGACTTGGGAGGCTATAAATACATCATTCATCATCTGCAATACTGCAATTGCAATCCTGATCCCACACACCACAATTTTCATGACAACACAAGATCCAAGACACATAAATGGATTCCCTGAATACTCATTAATGAATGTCTCGTGGACCAGAAATAGGAGCATTCAAGGCATTCACAAGATTAGACATCCAAAAACAATGACCTGTACCTCAAAAGTACACAGAACAAAGAAGAGTTTCTTGATATGTACTACAGGACCATTGATCCGAACAAGTTAAGATTTTGTACTCTAGGTTGTATGTGTTTTCGGAATTTACCATCACAGCAACAAAATTACAGGAACCAGTTCTTTTCCTTGCAGTAAGAGAATCACAGAGTGCTCTTTGAAATGACTTCCCCGAATCGAACAAACCACTGGCCGTCAGACAGGCTGCTGCTGTCATGCTTCGCATTAGCCTTGACGACCGGACCAGCTGCAAGGTAATGTGTGTAGTCCGTCGGTTTTGGGGCTGCCGTGCTGGGTTTTGAACTTGGTGCAGGTAGCAGGGTGACCAGCACTAGCGCAACCTGATGCATGCTGGGCCTGTCAGATGGGTGCCGCTTGGTACACAACAGTGCAAGCTGGAATGCTTTCTTGACAAGCCCCATATCCATGCATGTTATCGACACTTCCGAATCCACTGCCTCCATCACAGTGTTGTCATCCGCCTTTGACAGTATCTGCACATCAAAGGAGTTGATTCATTTGAAAAAACTATGAACGTGACAGACACAATTTGATGTTTAAAGGCTTTATCCCACCAGTTGGTGCAGATTGGATTCATTGTCAACCGGCTTCTTTCCAGTGAGCAACTCCAAAAGGACGATTCCGAAGCTGTAAACATCAGATTTTTCAGTGAGCCTGGACGTTCGGGCATACTCTGGATCAATGTAGCCGATAGTGCCAAGCACATAAGTTGATGCATGAGTCTTGGCAGGAGAGAGACACTTGGCTGTGCCAAAATCCGAGAGGTGAGCTTCAAAGTTCTCATCAAGCAGGATGTTGGATGACTTCACATCTCTGTGGATGATTCGCGGGTTGCAGTCATGGTGAAGGTACGCTAGCCCTTGTGCCGCACCAATTGCTATTTTCAGTCGTGTTTCCCAGTCAAGCTTCACCTTCTTCGATGGGCCTGAAATGTGATAATTCATTCGAAATTGTGACCAAAGGGAAAAGGAATACAGAGGAAGATGTGTCAGATATGCCAACCGTGAAGAAGATCCCACAAGGAGCCATTTTCCATGTAATCATAGAAGAGAAGATTCCCATTGGGGGAGAGCGAGTAACCATGTAAGCTGACCAAGTTTCTATGCCTAATACTACCGACAGTCTCTAGCTCGGTCTCAAACTCGCGAAGATTGTGTGGATATTGACTATGAAGCCTCTTTATAGCAATTGCCTTGGAGTTCTTGAGCATGCATTTGTACACTGTGCTTGAAGCACCATAACCAATTATATGCTTCTCACTCAAGTTTTCAGTGAGTCGCATGATATCATCATATGTATGAATGGCCATGTCCATTTGGAGAACAACCAGTTTTGGAGGACCTGAAACATAGAAACAATAACAAAATTTAAAGAACCATGCACGGTAACCACCAAGAAGGAATAACAAATGGAGAAATAATTAAGACATGCCTTGGATATCTCGGTTTGATCCTTTGATAATTTGGCTTGGTTGATTGGATCGATATATTGCCACTAACACCATCGTTAGCAGTGTAATGCACCCTAAAGTGATGCAAACCACTGCAGCTCTAGAAACAGCGACTGCAAAACAGTGAAAACAATAAGAATAGTGCACTAAGCATGACATAAAAGAATGACAGCCGACAAAATTGCAAATTTTGAGATACCTTTTGGTTGATGAAAAGTTGGTCCGCAAAGTGATTGTAACCAGCTTCCACAAAGCAGCGCATTACCAAGGAAACTGGAGATGCAAGTCAAACTAATACTTATCTGACTACAAAACCGACAAAATTGAGCTGGAAAAACAAACAACTTCAATGTTCACCTTTCTGGAGGAAATCTTGAAAAGTTCTTGTACAGAGGAATGTCACCAGAAAAGTTGTTAAAAGAAAGATTCCTGAATTCATATAAAAGGAAAGTCAATGATTAGTAAATTTTCAAGTCATCGTTCCAGAACACTAAAGAATATGACAAAACTCACAGGGATGTTAAGCTGAAACAGTTAGCCAACTGGGCAGGGATCTCTCCATACAGATTGTTGTTGTTTAGAATCCTGTAGCCCGCCCCCAATACGAAGAGTCAATTGCAGAAAACAAATATTTCCAAGTTAAGATATCCAAGTGAATGGACTTACAGAGTATCTAAATACTGCAACTGACCCAATTCCTCAGGAATTTTTCCTGACAGCTTGTTGTATGACATATCACTGTAGAACAAAGATGTACATTCAGAAAAAAAGAAAAGGGATGACAATATTGAAGACACCAAACCTTACATGACAACTGAATTGACTTACATGACTTGAACACTTCTTAGATTCCCGAATTCAGCAGGTAGACGTCCAGCAAGGTCATTTCTGCTTAAGTTGCTACAATCACGAGAAAAATGCTGTAAGACTGATTGCAACTATCAACATTAGTTGAAGAATGCCATTGACTTACAGTACGAGAAGATGCTCAAGGTCGCCAACAGAATCAGGAATTGGACCAGAGAAATCATTGTCAGAGAGATCTCTGGAAGTTATGGAAGTAGACATAATTATCGAATATGACACAAAAGTACTATTTAGAAGTATTTGCCTATTAAGTAAATGGATCACTTACAGAGTGTCAAGATTGACAATTCGACCCAACTCAGAGGGAATCTCTCCATTAAAATTGTTCAAAGAGAAATTTCTGCAGATAAGTAGAGACGACACATCAAAACACGACAAATTAAATATCAATATTTTAGTCAACTTTGTCGCTTCGGCAAAAAAGGTCATGAGATCTTCACAAAAAGGCGCATGCATAGTAGGAAACACCCTCTGAGCCAAATATATTTGAACTTGTTGCAAAAAAGAATAATTCATTTAGAATAACAAAAGCAATGCTTTCCTACTGCTGAAAGCACTGGCATGATTTACAAAAAGAGGAAAGAAAAATAAGTGGTTGGTACTTACAGATAGGTCAGACTCTCGAGCTTCTGAAACTCTAGAGGTATGGAACCATTTAATCGGTTACCGCAAACATTGCTGAGGATGACATTAATGATAAGAACAAATACTGGTAGATTAAAAGAGAAAGCTAAAAACTGTTACTCACAATTTATTCAGTGCAGTGCAAGAACTGATGTTTCGAGGAATAGGACCCTCAAGGCAGTTATTGGCAAGATTCCTATGACAGAGGTATAGAAGCATATGATCATAAAACTCATCAAATCATCTTTTCGAGAAACAACGGAATGTGTCTTGAAAAGTTATATAACTAAAAGTTCTCACAGTTCAAACAGCTCTTCAAGTTTTCCAAGCTCCTCTGGAATACTACCTACTAGTTGGTTATCATTCAGCTGCCTGTTTATCCATGACAGTAAAATAGACATCAACAAAGACTGGAAAATTTTCAGCACTTCACTGAAGTAAATAATCTCACAGATAGCTAAGCTTTGTCATGTTCCCCAACTCGGGAGGGATTGGTCCAGTCAGCTTGTTGCCATGCAAATACCTGGAAGGAATCAGGATACAGTATTTAAAAATGAGATAAAAGATTGGTGTAAAACAAGGAAAAGGCTCAAAACTCACAGCTTCCCAGTGTATGAAAGATTGCCAAGTATGGGTGGAATGGTCCCAACCAGTTCATTTTCACTTAAATCACTGCAAATTAAGAGGAACAAAATGGATCATTTCAGCAGAAATAGGTCGTACTCCCAAGCCAAACAACAGACACTTACAGAACTGCAAGGGCCTGCATCAGCCCAATCACATCTGGAATTTTTCCGATTAGTCTGTTCCCTTGAAGTGAGCTGCAAGACAAAACAGGCCCAGAATATAGTTAGAAACAAAAAAAAAAGAAACAGTAGTTAGCTTTATATTAGAAGATTAATAAAGATAAGGGACATATTCAGAGACCAGATCATAAATCTGAGGCAAACATAGGTGAAAGGAGAAACACAAAGTTCAAAGCTTAATAGGTAGTACATGCAACCACCTCCAAAGAACCAAGATGAACATGAGAGTCTGAGTTTTTACTACTATTTAACCTAGTCTCGGCATAGTAAAAGCAGACATACAGTGTAGCTACTTGTAGAAAGCCAATATTATAAGGAATCTCCCCTGTGATTTGGTTGTATGATATATCCCTACAAATCATAAAGAAGAATGTTAAGACCATTTCCCTTGATCAAAAAAATGATTCTATTCCAACAATCTCTGTGGAGGCAAACCAGCGTACAATATCTCAAAGCTGGTACAGTTGCCTATGCTCTCTGGAATAGTCCCAGTAAGATTATTTCCTCGAACATCACTGCATGACAAGAATGTAGAGAGTGTTACTTGAGAAGGACATAATCTTGGTCAGTAAGAAACCAGAAAACATGAACAGTCCGAAGATAGGATGAAGACGACGCACAAGTACCACAGGCCAGTCAATTGGCACATATCAGGAGACAAGTTACCGGTTAGCGAGTTACCACGCAAGCCTCTGGAATGCACAACAACAAGTGAGCATCGCAGTTTTATGTGTCCAAATGAAATCTTGCTCATCACATGGATGATTGGAAATGGAGGTGTCGAAGAACCTACAGATACTGTAGCACTTCATTCCAGTAGATGAGCCGAGGAATTTCTCCAGTGAGCTGATTCTGGGCTAAATCCCTGTCCAAAATGCCAAACACATCAGATTTTTGGTGGAATGAAGCTAATATTGGTCAACAGCCACAGAATATGTAACACCACAGCTAACTGATCCGCACAAGTTGGCATGCAAAAGACCAGAACTTGGAGAAGCATTAAAATGAGGGGAAAAGAATAAAACTGGTCAAGGAATCCAAGAAGCTCACAGGGTTTTGAGGTTTGGAATTTGGGATAGTGTTGAGGGAATGGGCCCTGTCAGCTTGTTGTTCTTCAAGTTCCTGCATCGCAACATGCATTAGCCTCATGTTTTAGGATTCTTTGGTGAAAACAGGAACCAAGAAGGTTGCAGAGATCAGCTCACAATTCCTCGAGCTGCTTGAGCTTCGATAACAAAAATGGAATGTCCCCATACAGAGCGTTTCCAGACAAATCCCTGCAAGATTTTCCACAGATATTGAGGAAACCAAAATGGATATATATCGAGGAAACAGTGGGAAGAAATAGAGAATGTGTATTATATTACAAGTATTTTAGAGCTACACAGTCCCCAATCTCATCTGGGATTTGCCCTGTGAGCTGATTCCCCTTCAAATCACTGCACCCGTCAAAAGATATCCATTACACAGCATTAGAATACTCCATTGAGCTAACCAACAACTAAGAACGAGAGCCTAAAAGAGGAACCAGATTTCTCACATGGATTGCAAGTTCTTGAGCTCCCCAACTGCGGGCGAGATCTCTCCACCGAGGTTGAGGTTCGACAGGTTTCTTCCGTTTCAATCGCCACCCAAGGAAAAGCTCATGAGCACCAAAGTCGAACAAACAGACAACACAAAGAGGATAAGATTAGAGGGGAACCCATACAAGGCGATGACGGCTGAGGTGAGGTTGTCGCAGAGCACGCCTCTCCAGGAGCAGTGGTCGTCCGCGTCGCCGGTGGCGTTGGCACTGCCACCTCCGGCTGCGGCTCCGGCGCCGGCGCCGGCGGGGGTCCAGTCCAAGAGCATGTTGGCCACGTTGCTGAAGGAAGCCTTGAGCGACAACAGCGCTATCCCTGTCGTGGAACGTCGGGTTCAGGCAAGGAGGAGGAGGAACAGGAGGAAGAGGAGGGGGAAATGGACCTTCGTCCGAGAGCGGGGAGACGGGCGGCGCGATGAGCAGGAGCAGCACTGCTGCAGCGACCACGAGACGCGTCGACGACGGCTCCTCTCCCTCCATAGCTCGAGCACTTTGGAAGCTAGCCAAGCGGGGAACCGAGAGGGGCGTGGTACATTCCTCGACTGTGAACGAGTGAGTGAAGAGTGAGACTGAGAGGTGGTGTGTGTGTATTTGGGCGGATGAAGCAGGCACACCAGCCAAAACGGCGGTGGCGACAACGACGTGACTCTTCCTTCCAGCTCCAGAGCCGTGGACCCGCCGGTGGACCCGTGGTCCCTCTTCCTCTCTCTCTCTCTCTCTCTCTCCCTGGCGGGCGCACCACACAATAATATCGCCCCGTAGAGAGCAGCAGTACCTGCACACCTACTCCTGCTGCTGCAGCTCCAACCAGTGCTTCCGCGGCTCGGCCTACTGCTCTGCCAACCTTCACAAAAAGTGACACAACTTTACTTCGCCCTCGCGAATCGGCCCAGCAATATCGCCATTGGAAGTATCATATACCGGTCGCTCGCTCATAAGGCAGCGCCGATCTCCATGCACCGGGAAGCGCGCCCAAAGAGACAAACATGCTAACAGAGCCTGGCCGCCGCTGAGGGACGCAGCGAGCGATTAGGGGCGGGCAGGAAAGAGGGAACCACAATAAAGAGCGGGCTTGTCTGGGGGGACTGCGTTGTGCACCGCGGTCAGTCGAGCTCAGTCACACTGGGGACGCGTGGTCAAACAGCTGGCCTTGCCATGCCGGTGCCTCGCTGCTCCCGCTGCCGCTGTAGGCTACGTTCGCGGCAGGAGGGAGATTACAGCATGTCGACCGGAGAATGCGATGGCGACCTGCCCTGCACTCTCCACGATACGCTCACATGGGAGGGCGCGGGCGACAGTGATGCTTATGACTGCTACTTCTGCGGCAGCAACACAGCTCATGCAGAGAAGAAGGCGCACGTACGTATACGTGTACATGCATGTAGAGCATATCGGAATACGTACGTACGTACAGGTGTGGATTCGCATGCATGGGATTGAAGTGAAAGAGGGAAGACCGATTAGGCAAGGACGAGGGGAAGAGCTCAAAGAAGGGACCAGCAATAATGTAGTGAGGGGAAGGGAAGTCATGCATGTGTTCTATCTACAAGACGATTCCAATGCAGTGTCCACCACGGAACAGTGATACTGATCCAACTGCTACAGCGCTAACTCATCCAAAGAGCAGCCATTGACAGGAACGTGCATTGCCTCCTCATCCTCTTTGTTTTGAGCTTCAATGATTGGAGATGTGGTTCATCTACATCCTGACTCAAGTCACCGGTTGTGTCCCTCCTATGATTCTCTGAGAGAGAGACAGAGATTGGCATGACTCAGCTCATCCCTCCCATTGCCAAGTGAGCTCAACTGGCATGACAAGTTAAGACGAGGACACAATCACAACAACAACAGTGGAATCTTCCTCCGCCGAGCAGGAGGATCCATTGGAGACCACCAAAAGGATGAAAGAGAGAAGAAGTTCTCGCAACAGGACATCCTCACATCCAGATGAGGGGAGGGAGGCGGGGGGGGGACAAGAACTGAGATAGGGCAGCTGCATGCATGCTTGTTTGCCTGCCTCAAACATGCCAGTTCATGGAAGCAGCTCATCAGACCTCAGCCACCGCCTGTAGCTGACACTGGTGGTGGTGGCCGGTGGTGGTGCATGGTGAGGGACCTACAGCCTTCAATTGAACCATGAAGATGGATTGATTGAACCCGTCATGGAATCCGTGACACCCCCCCCCCCCCCCCCCCCCCTCTCTCTCTCTCTCCTGTCTAATGAAGTCATGATGGACTGCTGCAGCACTGAGAGAAATCTTATCCCTCCTCTCCCCCACCCCCAGCAACGGCATTTTACTCCTCCTGCCATGGCAAGTATTGGAAGAAACATAGGGTGGTGGTGGTGTCCTTAGCGTTTACCTGGGACTGAAACGATGGTAGTGGGAGGAGCAGGAAGACAACTTGCTGCAGTGGAACTTGTTATGAGAATCTAGAAATTGAGAGAAAGAATGCTTTTGTTTCCCTGAATTCATCATGAGTTCTTATGAAGAGGAAGAAGACAATATGATACTTTCATGGCTTTGGTGGACTCATCTCAAGTTGGTCACAGTGTCTGTCTTCTACATCATCTCACGTAAGTGGGCTTCTCCAACCCATAAAGGTTTGGGCCGCTCACTTAGGGCTCCACGCGGCTTCCTTCTTGGGTTCCTTATGAGATACGGCTCATATCCATCGGCTCGGCCCGATCAAATCTTGGGCCGTTGACTCGTTGACCGAATCAGTTCATCAATTAATCGGATTATATTTTTGATTAAATATTATGTAATGTATATGATGTTAAAATAAATTTAAATAAAGGCGAATTCTAAAAAAAATAAGAATTAATTATAAATAATCAGTCATCCTGTGGGGGAATAAAATAAGAATTAATTATTTATGTGGGACCGCTGTCTTCCTTACCAATCAGATGGCTCGGTTCCGATCCTGTATCCATTTCAAGCCGAATAACTGAACCGCTCCGTTTGAGCCGCCGCTTCTCATGCGTCCGTTGCCGTGAGTGCTGCTTTTGCGCCCCGACTTGGGATACCACTTCAAGCTACGAAAGGCTGAAGTCGGGCCGCAACGGCACGTGCCGACTTAGGGTTTCTTTCCTATCAAACAACGCGAACCGTATAAAGATCGAAAGCCCTCCAACTGATCCCTCCCTCTTTCTCTCCCGCTTGGGTCGCTGCGCCTCCACGCACAACCCTTCCACCGACCACGGCAGAGAGCGTCGCAGCCGCCGCCACTATGCCGTCTCTCGTCTTGTCCGATCCTCTTATCTCCTCCGAGGAGACCAAGAAATCGAAGCCCAAGAAGCCCCAGTACGGCTCCCCTGAGGAGGAGAAGAAGAACAAGAAAAAGAAGAAGCAGCACGTGGAGATCGAGCTCAGCGACCTCGAGCTCGACAACGGCACGGGGGAGACGACGGCGTCTGAGAAGAAGAAGGTTAAGAAGGAGAAGAAGAGAAAGGTTCCCGATGATGAGGATAAGAGCGACACCACCTCGGATTCCACCGAGGTTGGCGAGAAGAAAACCGCGACAGCTAATGGGGCCCCGGCGAAGAAGCCGAAGCTGATGAAGGACGAGGGAGAGACAGATAGCGGCGCGGCCGACGATCCGAACGCCTTGTCCAATTTTAGGATCTCGAAGGTCTTGAGGGAGACTCTGAATTCGAAGGGGATAAAGGCGCTGTTCCCCATCCAGGCCATGACTTTCGATCTCATACTCGATGGGTTTGATTTAGTTGGTCGAGCACGGACTGGTCAGGTGCGGAATCTCTTGCTTCTTTATGTTTTACCAAGATTGGTAGTTCATGCTTCAAAATACTGTTGTGAAAGAACATAATTATGTGGTAGTTCTCTGACTTCCAAATAGTTTTTTTAATCAAATAAGTAATGCACGTGTTGAGAATTCTTAGGGTAAGCAGGCGGAACGTATTTTTGAAAATTTCTGGCTAGTTATTCGGAAAACATGCTTTTTTGTATTGTATGGTTCGGTCTGCTCCACTGTTGGTGGCATGAAGGGTATTCCCTTAGGTTTCCTATAGAACCCTTTTCTAATATCCCACATTTTATGGCACAACATGTTATCATCACGGACAATCTATTAATTACTAGTAACGTGGTGACTTTCGTGGTTTGTGCGAAGGTGGGTGCTGATCCGGATTGGTGGGTTGAGATTGGCTAGGTCCTATATATGCATGTATTTAAATGTATGGAATTATCTGACAGAAACGTGCTTTCTTGGTTATGGCCAGTTCTAAAATGATCCCTTTAAACTTGTAGCTTCTTGAATTGGTTGCCTGGTCCAATTTGGGTGATCTGGTTCAAGATCCAAAAATCTCATGTCTTATCTGTTGTGAAGTTTACTAATTACATTTCCCTCAACAGAGTTAATTTAAGTAACAAAAAGGGTTTATGTGGCCAACACCAATTAGAGCCAAGCATTCTGTTGTCATTTTTGCTGATATTGTCATATAATCTAGTAAAAACATCTTTTATGTATTTCCATATCTTCTACTTTCTTGCTTTTATCTATATATTTGGCGTGATGATGGTTTTGATTCATGGGCATATAATTAGATGTTATTCCTTGTTATCTGTGCTGTACTTACTGTTTGCTGTAAATAATATTAATTGCTTGGCTGGCTGATGATTTTCTGATATATCTGGCCATATTTACAGGGCAAAACCTTGGCTTTTGTGTTGCCTATATTGGAGTCATTGACAAATGGGGTTCACAAAGCATCAAGGAAAACAGGTTATGGAAGATCTCCAACTGTTTTGGTACTCCTTCCGACTCGAGAGCTTGCAAATCAGGTAGTTTCGGATCTGAGTTTGTTGACATGTTAAATGTACAAGTATCTTATGTTTCTTTAGATGGAACTTGATGGACATCATATTAAATCTCAGGTTCATTCGGACTTTGAGGTCTATGGCGGGGCAGTTGGGTTATCTTCATGCTGCTTATATGGTGGATCTCCTTACCGTGCTCAGGAAATTTCACTAAAGCGAGGAGTTGATATTGTTGTTGGAACTCCAGGGCGCATAAAAGTGAGTTATCTTTCTTTAGCTTCATATGCTTTTGTTGACTTTTTAGACTTTATTTCTTGACTGAAAATATTTTTTGTTCTTCTTACAGGATCACATAGAGAGGGGGACTCTTGACCTAAAAACATTGAAGTTCCGTGTGCTTGATGAAGCAGATGAAATGTTGAACATGGGATTTGTTGATGATGTGGAACTCATTCTCGGTATGGATCTTCTCTTCCCAGCTTCTGCACTACCTTTTCATGTTGTTAAGGATCTCTCCATGATGCTATGCATTGGATGCTTTGAGTTAGATCTGCCTTCCTTCTTTGTAGGCCGATCAAACTCCAGTGTCCCATATTGAACTGTTAATTGTACCATATATAAAAATGTTGGCAGATTCTTGTTGTTGTTGGATTTTTTATTTTTAGCTGTACTGAAAGGCTTGTTGAATCCATGTTGCCGTATGTAAGTTTTCAGATAAATGCTTGATCAATATTAATTTCCAGTTGATGCACTTGATCAGATGAATGTCTGACAATTTAGTCTTACGGCCACTTCTATGTAGTGTGTTTAATGTTTTGGTGTTATATGTTTAATTTTCTCCTTGAAAAGCACCAAATATGTTGGTTTTGTTGGTTTTATCTTGAGATTTACATCTGCAGTTTGGGATCCAGACTGGCAGCTCATGCCTGCTTATAATATTGACTAACTACTTGCATGGTAATCTGCATATATGTGGTTAATGTGAACTCAGTGTTCTTTTTGCTATTCTTATCTTGCAGGTAAAGTTGAGGATGTTAGCAAGGTGCAAACGCTTCTCTTCAGTGCTACCTTGCCTGACTGGGTGAAGAAGGTTTGAATCAATTTATCTTATGTGTTACCCCCTTTCCATTCAAGTAAATTTCACATAAGGTTCTAAGCATGGTTTCAAATACTATGGTATGCCAACAATACCACGTTGGTAGATCGGTGCATAGATGTACTAAACAAATTTTAATAAGTTATATGTTTGTGCACTGCAAACAATACTATATTGGTCAGTATGTATCTGTCCAAATTTCCAATATCAATACTAGTAACATTATTTAATACCTTGGATCTAAGTGCATTAATATGTTTGAATTCCTTTTCCTGCATATAATACCTTTTCAATTGCTTCCAGATTTCCACAAGGTTTCTAAAGAAAGATAAGAAAACAGCTGATCTTGTCGGCAATGAGAAACTGAAGGCTAGTGCTAGCGTCAGACATCTTGTTCTTCCTTGTACTCGTTCAGCAAGGCCACAAATTATTCCTGATGTCATCCGTTGTTATAGCCAGTTTGTAATTTTTATGGTCATCAATATATTAATTTTCTTTATTCATTTTTTTTACTTGTTCCTAAATGGTCTTTGTATGCAAACTTTCGTAGTGGTGGTCGAACCATTGTTTTCACTGAGACAAAAGAATCTGCATCTGAACTTGCTGGATTATTACCTGGAGCCCGGGCTTTGCATGGAGACGTAATGCAAGCACAACGTGAAGTAAGTACAATGAGATTTCAAACTGCATCTGGTCTTGCTTGCACTTTTTCAGTTATTCTAGATACAATCATATATCCTTTCTTTAGAATCGGATGGCATGCAGGTGTTCTTTGTCAATATTCATATATGACTTGTTATTATGCAGGTCATACTCTCTGGATTCAGGTCAGGCAGGTTTTTGGTTTTGGTTGCTACAAATGTGGCAGCACGTGGCTTAGACATAAATGATGTGCAGCTGATTATACAGGTGCATTCTTTATTTCCTGGAAGTATTTCCATCAATTAAATGAGCACATCTAACCTTCATAAATAATAATTACTGATTAACTTTTCCAGTGTGAGCCCCCACGCGATGTTGAAGCTTACATCCATAGATCAGGGCGAACTGGAAGGGCTGGTAATCATTTTAACTTTGTGGTCAATGTTGGTTTTTTATGCCAATGAGTTGCTAAGAGATGTCTCGTTCAGGCAATACCGGGGTTGCGATTTTGCTTTATGAACCCAAACACTCCTTTAGTCTTTCTAGAATAGAAAGAGAGTCGGGTGTTAAGTTTGAGCACATCTCTGCACCTCAGCCTACTGATATTGCTGAATCAGCTGGATCTGAAGCAGTTGATGCTATCTCAAATGTCTCTGACAGGCAAGCTGTTAAAATTTTCCTATTTGGAAATTCCTCAGTGCTAGGTTAGCTTTTATTGTCAACTCAAGGTGTTTATTCGTTGAAATGCAGTGTTATTCCAGTTTTTCGTTCACAAGCGGAACATCTCTTAAGCTCCTCTGGGTTATCAGCAGTGGATATACTAGCAAAAGCCCTTGCTAAGGCTGCTGTAAGTTGCCCTTGCTTGTAGAAGCTATATAATTCTTGTACTGATTCGTAATCCTCCTTTGTAATATGTATATTTTTTATGACAGGGGTTTACTGATATAAAGAAGAGGTCACTGCTCTCTTCGATGGAGAATTATGTAACATTACTTCTTCAGACAGGAAGGCCAATCTATTCACCTTCGTACGAGCTGAACCTTTTTCAAATATGCTTCAAGTTTAAGTTATTTGGAAACTCTTTATTGATGGTGTTTTCTGCAAATTGAGACATTAGTATTCAGTACATGATCCTCATTTTTGGTCACTGTTTTCTCTCAGGTTTGCTTTTAGTACCTTTAGAAGATTCTTGCCTGATGACAAGATTGAAGGTGTTAAAGGCCTCTCTCTTACTGCTGATGGCACAGGTGCAGTTTTCGATGTGCCTGCTGATGATGTGGATGCATTCCTTGAAGGTAAGCTGTATACACCTTTCAGGTCTGATCGCTAATTGTTCACGAAGTTCTTAAAAGACAACAATGAGTATCGAAACATATCACACTGGACTTGTATCCACTGAGATTTTTTCTTTCGCTTTGCAGGCCAAGAAAATGCTCACTCCGTGAACATCGAGGTCCTGGAAAAATTGCCTCCCCTGCAAGACCGAGACCAGTCGAGAGGTGGCAACTCAGGTCGAGGAAGGTTCGGCGGCGGCGGTGGCAGGTTCTCCGGCGGTAGAGGCGGCGGCGGCAACGGTTCGTACCGAAGAACTGGTGGTTTCTCTAATGGAGGTGGTCGGGGAAGAGGTTACGGTGGAGCTAACAGATTTAACAACAGGAGGAAGTGAAGCTGCAATTTTTAAGTGTCCAATTATTTTTTGTATTTCTAATCGAGGGATTAAACTTATATTATTTAAACCTATATCCATTCATGCAATGACTTACGCTTTTTCGTTTGAATGAAAATGAAACAGTAGCTATTGCTGTGGCAGTCGATCTCCAGATTTGCAAGTATTAACATTGGTTCGATTTCCGCCGTGGACAACGTTCGATAGATAAAGCAAGCAAAGAGGGAGATGGGGCGACAGATGAACCACGGGCCGGCCCGGTTGGTTTTGTCGATTCCGTCCTCGACCGGCCGGCTTAAAGATGTGACCTCAAATAAACCTAAAATAAAGCAAAATTAGACCAGAATTTCTTAGATCATCGATTTTAATCTAATAATTCCCTCAAAACAAAATTCCAATTTCGAGCGATTAGGGGTTCAGCCAAAACGGACCGCGTCGAATGGCAGCTCGCGCGCACCGACTCCTCCTCCCCTCTGCCTTCCACCGAAGCGTGATCCCCGACCCATCTCTCCACCTTTTACCCCCGTTGCTGAGCACCGCAATCTGCAGCGGCGGCCGTCGACGCCGCGTTCGCGCCCAATTAATCGTGGGAAGAATGGCGTCTGGTGGCTCCCGAGCCCCTTCCTCGCCCACGCGCATCACCCTTCCGGGCGGCGACTCCGTCGAGGTCGTAGCCGCCCCCGGCGTCTCCGATTCTGACCTCAGGTTAAAGTTTTGATGCCATTTCTATGACATGCATGCTTATCTCCTATTAAATTTTAGTTATTATTTTACATCTGCATCTTTAATCGCAGAAATGCCATCAGTTCTTCCCTTTTTAAGCAGTGGTTGAAGAATATGCAGAGTGACACTGGCCTTCTAGCGGGAGGGCATATGTCTTTAAGACAAGTGTACATTCAGGTGGCTTGATCTTCTGCTCATCTATGATTAAATCTTAGAAACCAGTTGCAGTTGCACAATTACATTTTTTTCTCCTATCTTGTTGGTGATCTGGTTTTCAAGCCTTTGGAATTCTTGTAGTTTTCTGAATGATTGATATGTTGTTTGCAGGGAGTGGATATGTTTGGTAGAGGTGTTGGGTTCTTAAAGTTCAAAGCAGATGTTTTTGATAAAGAAACACAAGCAAAGGTAACCTAATTATCAATTTTAGGATAATTAACTTTAATGTCCACCATTTTTCGGAAAAAAGTGATGTGCTTGTCATATTTGTGTGCTATGTTTGGAAATAAAGTGTTGGATCTTTAAAGTTTAGGACTTTTTTCTTTTGGTGACGGGGAAATCCAAATAGATCAAGCTAGATATCACTTATTAGAGCAGATGCTTTGAGAAAAGATCTCATCCTTCCTCAGTGTCTTGTTTTCTTCTATTTGTTGTATGCAAGTGCATATTGCTTGTGACCACGTGGCTGCACTTTTGATGTTCGTATGTTTTGATTTACTTTCTGTTAAATTGCTTCTTTACAAAACTAAAAATAATGTGCTTATCCTTTAGAAGGTGGATCATAACTTTCAATCTAGTATGTGATGCATTTTATATTTTATGCTTCTGCAAATATGCCTTATATTTAATTAACAAAACTTGCATTTTGTATGTCGTTGTTGAGTTATGTTAGTCACTGAGAATGCTGTTTTTCAGCTTGAAAGCCAACTAGATTCCTTTGGGTTGTCCTTTCATTTTTCTTTTTGTTGAAGGTGTGTTTGACCACTTTCATTGAAACACTTAAAGACAAAAAGATGGATACTGATGAAAAAATTTGCAGTTTTGAGATCTTGGACAGAGCCCATCTTAACATAAATGCATAGCAAAATATACATAAAATGAGATACTAATATGCCTTTTCCTTTTACTGTCTTTGCCTTTTGGTTGTGACTTGTAAATTTGCATTTGCACTCTTTGGAATGCATAGGAAACTTCATATGTGTCCACCATAGTTAACTCGTTCATTAAGCAGAACTGTGGAAGCATAAGAAGAAAAAATGTCTCTTCATATGTGTCCACCATAGTGAACCATTCATTAAGTAGAACTGTGGAAGTATAGGAAGAATAAAATGTCTCTTATTAACATCAGGAACACTGTCATAGAAGATATTCTGTAAACAAAGCTTATTTAGCATACTTAAACACAAAATACTTGCAGTCTTCGAGAGATGAGCACACTTTACCCAAGGAACCTGCCTATTTGTCTCAAACTTTTTTTCTTATTGCTTCTTGAAGAATAGGCAAGTTTCTGAAACTAAAATAGAAATGCTCAGGATGCAGCAACAAACAAGTATCACAGTTATCATGTATAAAATACTGATGTTGTAGAGTTGAAGGCCACATGCATGCATTGTGGTAATAATCACATGTATACATTATTCATTTAAAATATCACCATCTTTTGTTGAACTGCATTTACTTGTTTCATGAATTTTTTTCTGATTGTAGCATTCTGCTGAGAAGTTAATTTCTTGGAATGGTTTTTGATATTACATGTGTTTACTATGTTCTATCATGTTATCTGTGATCTGCATAAGATTAAAACTTTTAACTTATGTGAGCTTTGCATCTTTAGTTACTAGTTATGAGCATTTATTTATATGTAAGATCTTGTTCGGTTTGTTTATGTGTCCTTTATAATATCTTTAGATTCCAGGAATTGTGTTTGCAAGGGGACCAGCTGTTGCTGTGTTGATTCTTTTAGAGTCGAGAGGAAAAACTTATGTTGTTCTTACAGAACAGGTATGCTCCAACACTGAGAACAGATTTTATGAATAACTTGGCCTTTGATGCCTTAAGGGCACAGCCTGATAGAATCTCAAGACAATTATGAGCTATAACAAGTTATTTAAATCTATTTAGTATCTACAGAACTCTAGACTTTATGCTATCTGATTTCTTGAAAATCTGATAAAATTTACTGAATATTTAAGCCTAGGGTTCCTGTTGGAAAACTCATTTTGGAACTCCCAGCTGGCATGATAGATGATGAAGGCGGTGATGTTGTTGGCACAGCAGTTCGTGAGGTAATATCCATTATTTTAATTTGTTTTTCACCCACTTCAATAAAAGGATGCATGTTTCGTTTGAATATTAACCTTATGAATGGAAGGTGCTGCACTTATCAGATTTGAAGGGGTAGTCAAGTGCATAGCCCTAGGGAAGGGAATATATGACTACTATTTGAATAACATGTTGATCCCCATGTAATTTGGTGGATTAGATTATTTAGTTGGGGCTATGCAAATGAACCTATTATTCAAAACTTACTTTGGGATGATCATGATCATACATTTCATATCTGCTATTTGAACAACATGTTGATGCCCATGCAATTTGGTGGATTAGATAATTTAGTTGGGGCTTTGCAAATGAACCTATTAAACCTGTGACATCTTGGTTAGTCTCACACTCAAGGTGGGAGAGTGATTGTAATTATTTATAGGGCTAGATTAGCCTATTACCATTTTTGAGTCAACATTTTTGAGTTGCTGAGTTTTGTCGTCTTTTAGGATTGAATGTGACAATGTAGAGTCATTTCTGGATTGGGCTATAAGCCTCACAAGCGGCCTACTAAAATGCATAAGCATTCTTGGCTAGGTGGTTTCAAAGCTATTGGATCAATAGTCCAACGGGTTGGGGTGACATAAGTTCCTCCAATTAAAGGCTCGGCGTTCTTGTTAAAACCCAATGCCCAACATAGTTCAGAATCATCCCATAACATGTGACATGATTTATTGTCCAGTCCAGTCCAATTATGGCTCCACATCTGGTATGACATGGGCAATTTCCATAGTATGTGACATGACTTATAGTCAAGTCCAATGGTGGCTCCACGTCTGATATAACTGGAGCAGTTTCCATAGTAGGCGACATGACTTATAGTCCAGTCCAATGATCACTCCACATCTGATATAACTCGAGCAGTTTCCATAGTAGGTGACATGACTTATAGTCCAGTCCAATGATCACTCCACATCTGATATATCTCTCGTCCATTCACCTTAGATGCTTAGTTTGCTAAGATACTATTTGTCATGATTGATTCTGGTGGACTATTAACTCAATAACTTGGAGGCTGCCAAACTATATTGCTAATCAATGCTTAAAACAAAGTTATTGCTAATCAATCCCCCACTTTTGACGTGGGACTATTAGCATGTCACATAGCCAAACTTAGTAATTAAATGGAACCATTGCATTTGATTTGGTGCTGGTTTAGATTTTTATATCAATCAATTTGGGTTGATTAAACGATGGACACTCCTGATATAGTTTCATTTGGGGTTAAAAAATTCATTCAAACAAAACTGAATATGATATATTAAATGCTATATATAAACAAACATAGAAATTATCTATTTCGTCATTTTTTAAGATTTAAAGATTTATTGAAACATAGGCTTTTACATGAAAGATCTCTTCTGCTAATGGAAAAATGAACATAGATCTCTTAGTTTTGTCAGAGATTCAACTTGTACTTGTCTTCTGAATCAGCTACTTATAGCATGAACTGGATCAATATGGAGATCAATAATTGGACCAAAACTTCTCTTTTTGACATACAAAACAGTATTGGCCATCATGTTCCATTTTGGGCTGCAGGGTTTCTCCTCATTGTAATTTGCAATAGAGACAAATCATATATATCCTTTAAGACAAATCATAGGATGATGGTATTTCCAGCATTTTCATATTTGACACATGAATCCTTTGCTTATTGAACACTAGTCATAACTGATATAAGGATAGTTGATGATGCAGATAGCCTGGGCATGCATGACAAAATCTTTACAATGGTATATATTGTATTTACACCTTTAGGAGTCAATATGATGCTTCCAGACTTTACATGTATTGTATGTGCAGTTATCCGTCTTTTAAGCTCTTAAGTTTTAAGTTCAAGATAATTATTTAATGTACAGGCACTCCAATGTCTGTCTTATGTTTCTTTTATTTTGTCAATGATGCATGATAAATCACTGACAGGTTGAAGAGGAGATAGGGATACACTTGAACAAGGAGGATATGGTGAATCTTACAGCATTTCTTGATCCTGTAACCGGATGCAAAGTTTTTCCATCACCGGTAAATTGATGAAACTTCTCCCAAGTTGCATTAAAATTAATGGCATGACCAGGAACCACAATTCCATGTGCCGTCAATCTAGAATGGATACAGAGTGAAGTATAAAATGTCACCGACAAGGATGGGTATAAAGGGTGGCTTATTTATTTCCATTTCAAGGGATCCATTAGTGTCAAATCTCAAATATCAGCTTATTTTGTTCTCATTGATTCAAATGTCTTGACAAGTCAGACAAGATCAATGATTTAAAAAGCGCCAAGGTCCCAAAACGCTTGCCCAAACGAAGCGAGACACTCTGAAATATTAAAATATAAAAAATATATAATATAATAAAAATATAATTATTTAAATAAAAATATGATATTAAATTAAAAATATATTGTTTATAGTATATTACTTACTGTTAACAGTAGTTAGAGGGGAGAAAAAATGTTAATAGTAACGGAGGATTAGTTTAAGATTGTTGCGGTAGTGCTGCAAACGACAGCAACAACAGAAGCTGCGGACAAAAACATCGGTAGCGACGGAAGCTGTGAACAGCAGTAGTGACAGCGACGAAAGCTGTGGATAGCAACAATGGTGGAAGCTCCAGAGGAAGTTTGTCGGTGGTGAAGGAACCTACAGTCCACTCCCTCGACAATGGAAGGAATTGCACACAGAGCAACAGCGGAAGGAAGCTACAGGGACCGTCAGACTCGTCCATTAGCGACAGAGGAAGGCTCGGTCCGCTGCATATGCGGTAGAGGCAGCAACAGAAAGCATCAACAACGAAGGCAAAAGCAGTGCTAGGGTTCCTCGAGGTCGCGTGGGCGTGAAGGGTGGCTTTTGAGGTAAGAAACTACGTTATTTAACCGAACCAGACTTTTTAAACTACGTTATTTAACCAAACCAGACTTAAAAAGTCTGGTTCGGTTCGCTTAATTGAATCGAGCAAGGACCCAACGCCTGGTCTCGGGCGAGCGCCCAGGCAACGCCTCTTCGAAGCATGCCGCCTGGCCTTTAAACGAGGTGCTCTCGCCTCGCCTTGCCCGAGCGCCTGAGTGCCTTTTTAAATCACCGGGTAAGATGACTTGCAAGTCAGTGAAAAATCTTAAAGTTTAACAAATCTAAAGCAGATTCAACATAAATGTTAAAGGGAAAATATGTAAAATGTGTGTGATACAGTTTGCAGAACAAGAAAGAAAATACCTTTTAGTTCAGATATAATAATCGCAACTAATATTCTACATCAATTGGGTAAAGAGCTGAGCAACAATGAAGGTCATGCTTGCTAGTGTATTCAAAGGCGGCGGCGTTTGTTATAAGACGTGACACACCACCAGAAAAATAATAAAGTTAGATTTTGCCTGATAATGTGGAACATAAATTGTATTACAAAGTCCTTGACTAGTAAAACAATTTGAAATCTACAAATTTGACAAAATATAATCTTAAATATTGGTGATGGTGTACCAGGTTCATTTACCAAAGGTTGAGAATCGAAGACTTATTCGATATATTTTTACATCTAAAACATTAATCTAGTGATGGGTGTACTAGATCCTCTTACTAAAGGTTGAGGATTTGAAACCTCATCCGATTTATATTTTGAAAGTTGTCAGCTAACTTATTTGGTAAAGATCTTGATAGTTTATCGCAAGGTCTTGTGTTCGAATCTCGTCTTCATTACTTATTCTTTGCGAAAAAAAAAAAAACCCTTCAAATTTTCAAAGGTTATAGGATGAAGCAGAAAGCTTACCTTAAGGAAACATCTACATTTGCCAAGATTTACAAAACACAACGAGGAGTATAAAGAAATCTTGCAAATAAAGCATAAGTGGCCCCAATCTGTAGAAGATTTTACTCTCTAGGTTGTGACTATATTTTCAGGGTGAGAAGGTATTCTCAGTTTTGGAATTTTGTCCATGTAACCATGAGCTGTTGATCTCTCTCCTGCACCATTTTAAGTCAGTCTTCAAGGGAATTCACAGGGTTGTATGTGTAGATCTTCTCTATTGAAGTCGTCAAAATATGCTATGAACATTTTGATTGATTTCCAGTGGAATGATATAATTGCCGCATCACATTGCAGTTCAGACTTTGTTATTTACTTTCAAACCCACAGGATTCTTCTTGTGCTTTGTTAGGGTGGGTGCGACGAGGAACTGAGCCTGTTTCTTTATAGAGGCCATGTAGAGGAGGAGATCATAAGTGCCCTGCAGGGAAAGGAGATGGGCCTCCGTGATCATGGTGAGCTGATTAAGGTACATGTTGTTCCTTACGATACACTTTGGCGTGTGACTGCTGATGCAAAAGCTCTAGCTGCAATTGCCCTATATGAAATGGCGAAGAGGAATGGCTTTTTGCCTTGAACTGCTCGACTCGAGTATGCTGTGCAAGTCCATATACAAATTCCCTGAAGCTGCCTTTTGTCAACATTTCACATTGGAGATTTGCTCTCTTTCATTTAGCCAATAAATCTTTGTATTTGGTGTCACGAATTGTATGCAATTTTTCCTTTGATAAGCAGTGAAGGTAATTAGATGACTTGTCTATAGGACATTTTGAGCTACCGGACAGATTAACCACATTGTTCAATTCCAGATTTGATGGAGTGACATATGTGAGAAAGTAAACATGTTATTTTCTTTTGGAAAGACTAATTTTTTTCGTCTGATTTGTTAATGTGTTACCAAATGTGTTATCTTTAATTTTTTTTTATATGAATGATAAGTGATGAAAGTCGATATTATTATGAAGGATATTTTTCTTTTTCTGGATATATTCAATTCAAATGGATATTGGAATCAATTCGATATGATCTATCTAACCAAAGATTGCAATTGAGATCGTATGACTACATGATCAGATGGGGCCTCATGTTGGACATCAAGAACATGTAAATTGAGGAATTCATAATGCAAGTCAGGTTAGAATCGAGTCAGGTTGATTCAACAAGGCATCTTATAGTAGTTCTTTTTCTTTTTTAATGAAGCTTATTATTTATATCCTTTTTTTATTATTGATTTTTTTTTTACCATTGATAATTTTTTAAAAAATAAAAAATATTATTTTATTATTTATTATCTTAGGAATGTCGATTTTATTTTATATTATTTTTTACCTCTTATTTCATGTTTGCTTCTTTTGCTAATGGTCGTCATTGATGCTATAAATGTAGCCCTCCGAGAAGAAAGAAGAAGAGGATGAAGAAGAAGAAGATATTTAAGTTAAAAGAAAATTAAAATAAAATTATAAATAGTAAAAGAAAAATACAAATGGTAATCTTCTTTTTTTTTTGTATAATAATTAAATGGTGGATTTATCATAGAATCTTCCCATCAACAATTAAACTGTTGTGTAAGTTCCTCCCGCGTTCTTCCATTGCATTGGCTACAGCAGCATCAGCCCGCCGTCCACATCGTCACCAGCCCGTTGACTTGGCGATGGAGCTTCTCTCGGAGGAGAGGATCGTGAGCCGGATATAAGTCAAGGAAGGCCGTCAGATGAACTACGCCTTGCCCCTCCAACAGCTCATCGGGTCCGAAGTCAACAGCCTTCGTCACGAACCCGTGCGACGCACAGATCGGGGTCCACTGTCGCCAGACCCTAATATGGACGACCATCCGATGGATATGGAACAATGATTTAGCAGAGGATCCTTCTTGTGGTCGTCTGCTTTGATGCCCATCGCAACACAAGCCCTCCCCCTTCCCATCCATTACAGCCCTTCTATATATCAGTCGCTTAGATGGGCAAGGGCGGTGAAGTAAGCGGAGATGGGGCGAAGGTGGAGGAGGAGAACATGGCCGCCTGGTTGGTGGCTGTTAACACCCTCAAGATCCAACCTTTTCGACTCCCGCCTCTGGGTTTGGCCTCTCTTCCATTGCTCGATTGCTTCTATGGGTGGTATGATTAGCATTATACTGCTATCTAGTTTAGATGTTCTTACTCGGGACTCAATTTTGACCATGGAGTATGGATTCGAGCAGAAACATGGATCTTTCTTTCTTTTCTTCTTCCCTTTGCTGGAGTTGTCTTGACGCTTGTTTGATCGGGATTACTGATCAAAATCGAAATTTTCAGGGCCTCACGACGTTCGGGTGAGGATGAAGGCTGTCGGCATCTGTGGCAGTGATGTCCATCACCTCAAGGTTATTGAGTGCGAACATGTCACAAGTTGTGTATCAATTGAGTGCTAAATTGGGATGAATCAAATGATTGTCCCTTCTCATTTTCCTCTGAATACTGCAGACCATGAGGTGTGCCCATTTCGTTGTCAAAGAGCCCATGGTAATCGGGCATGAGTGTGCTGGTGTGATAGAAGAGGTGGGCTGCGAAGTGAAGTCCCTGGTTGTGGGTGATCGCGTGGCGTTGGAACCTGGAATCAGTTGCGGGCACTGCAAATACTGCAAGGGTGGCCGCTATAACCTTTGCCGCAGCATGAGGTTCTTCGGTTCACCCCCTGTCAATGGCTCCCTAGCTAATCAGGTGATCAGGCTTAGATTTTACTCGAAATATTATATTTGTTCTAAAATAAGAAGAAGCTGTAATGCCGAATCTAATCTTGAGGTAATTTGCTTTGTCTAATGAATAGGATTCCCTAGTAACATGATTAAGCAACAATCAATCAAGAATTACAACCAAGTCTCTATGATGTGTTTTTTATGTTGCTACTCATACAAGAGAAGGTTAAAATGCATAACAAACTTCTAAATCGAACCGTGTCTCTGTCTGTGCTCTTTGTTTCTTTTCAACATAAAGCTGTATACAAACAGGAGAATCATTATCGGGCCATCAGCTTCACAACCTTGTTAATAAGTTGATAATCTTCAGCTGCAAGTTATATTCTTGCTAATAATCATGCATCTTACCATATATTACATGCAACACAGCCTGTATAATTGCATCAAAATTTAGTTTTTAGAAAAAATATTGTGCACTGTTGCTGGTTTGGGAATTAATAATAAACTTGTCCTGCATTTACAGGTGGTACATCCTGCTAATTTGTGTTTTAGGCTCCCCGAGAACGTGAGCTTGGAGGAAGGGGCAATGTGTGAGCCCCTTAGTGTTGGGATTCATGCTTGCCGTCGTGCTAGTGTAGGTCCGGAGACTAATGTGCTAATTATGGGTGCTGGCCCGATAGGGCTGGTTACGATGCTTGCAGCTCGAGCTTTTGGTGCTCTACGGATCATCATGGTGGATGTTGATAGTTATCGCCTATCTGTGGCAAAATCTCTTGGTGCAGATGACTTTGTAAAAGTTTCTACAAACAGTCAGGTTTTTGCCTATTTAGTCACTTAAATCAAGAAGCAGTAGTGCATATATTGTGCTATTTAGTCACTTTTATTTTTAGTCTGCACATTCTTAAACACAACAACAACACCAATAGCAAGCTGTGATGTCCCCAACTATTTGCAGTCAGTTTACCTTGATGCTATGATTGTCGTAAGTTACGAATATTTATGACATTACCCAACTAGAAATTCTCTTGTCATCAATACTTGGAAGCAACTTTAACCAGACAGGTATTATCATTTGTCATGCTTGAATTTTAAGCAATAGATTTCCTTTATGTCTGTGCAGCATACCCTTCATCATAGTTATTGCATTTTATTGAGTTTATAGGGGATGCCAGCGTTAGTGGTCGCTTGTGTTGTGGCCTCTAACACAATTACTTCTGTAGGACGTAGATGAAGAGGTTATTCAGATACAACAGGCTATGGGCAATGATATCGATGTGAGCTTTGACTGTGCTGGGTTTAGCAAAACAGTGTCAACTGCCTTGAATGCCACCCGTGCTGGTGGTAAAGTTTGCCTCATAGGTATGGGACGTAATGAGATGACTGTCCCCCTTACTCCTGCCGCAGCAAGGTATAACCTTCTGCATGACTGATCTGTGGAAAGTGTTAGATGCTTGAGAGATATTATTGAACATATGAAAGAATAATACATGACTTGATAATAGACGTTGATTCGTTATTGGCTGATAATAAGTTCCTTATGTATGTTGGTTGCAGAGAGGTGGATGTCATCGGCATTTTCCGCTACAAGGATACTTGGCCACTATGTCTTGAGTTTTTGAGGACTGGAAAGATCGATGTCAAGCCTCTGATAACACACAGATTTGGGTTCTCCCAGGAGGAGCTGGTGGAAGCCTTTGAAGTTAGCGCTCGCGGTGGTGATGCTATAAAAGTGATGTTCAACCTCTAGCTTCCAAGACATATTGGTCATCAAGTGCTTGTAGCAGTTAAGCTTGTCTGGAAAGAGTTGTGATTGCAGGAAGATGATGGTGGTGATGCTCTAAATTGATGTTGAAACTCCTGCTGAAAGACATGGTTATCAAGTGTTTGTAGTGTGTTCATGTCATTGCAGTTCTTCTAAGAAGATGTTGGTGATGATGCTATGAATTTGATGTATAAATTATAAATTGTAGCAGCATCAAAAAATGGTCATCAAGTGCTTGTAGCAGTGTTCTTCGATAAAAGGGGTTGATTTGATCAAACAAAATGATATGGTGATTGAATGCTTCCTTCGCCTTGGTTAATCCCTTTTACAACACATTGGGTGATTAGAATTTGAGCTACAAAATACATTTTTGATTAAAAGAATATGGTCGTGTACATGATTTCATGCGACTTAGGTGGTATGACGCCCTTGTAATATCTGTTGACAAAGGATTAGCCTCTTTGAGACCTCATTCAATCTCTTAGAAGACAAGAATTAGCTAATACATGGGTAACTATTATCATTGTTCTATCGAAACATAATTGGAGATCACATAAGCATAATCGAGATCACATAAGCATAATCAAATAAAAAAACTTCATTAGCAACCGAAAACACATATACTTTACGCATAAATGGTTATGCAACATTATTTACAAGGTCATAAAATAATCTAATCTTGAAAACCACCTATAAAACAGGAAACTAATCCAAACATATCCGACGTAAGAGATCATAAATGGTGAATTATACTTGCAATTTGAAGTATCATGAGTTTCTTATTTTCAAAAATAAATAAAAAATGATGAATGACTATCTTGAGAAATCTTAGGATATTTTACTTAAAATTTTTTTTTACTATTAGATTTTTAACTTATTGTGCCCCTTAATTATAATTATATATATATATATATATATATATATATATATATATATATATATATATATATATATATATATATATATATAATATGCTGTCATGATCACAACGAAAAGCTACAATTAATTACACATTAACACTACATGCATTTGATACTAGTCCTTTTAATGATGACAATTCATGTCTATGAGTGGACCATATCACCACATTCGTATTGTGTGAGCATTGGTTCTTCCCATCCAACAATAACATCATTCTTTACCAACGCATCGTACCACTGGACGCACAATGTGGGGTCTACCACCATCAACCGTGGTGCACAACGGGTAAGTTTTACTAAGGTAGACTTCGAGCTCAGTTAGAGGATCGTGTGGCGGATAAGGAACAATGATTGAGAGTATCTCTCTTCCGCGCCGCTAATCCGTCTTTATGGTCATCTGTTCTGATCCCCGTCGCTATCGGAGCCCTCCTCCTTGTCCTCCCTTGAAGCCCTTCTATATAGCAACCACCGTCAGTGCATCAGCAGATCGGCATTCACAGAGATGGGGAAGGGCGGAGAAGGAAGCGGAGATGGGGCGAAGGTGGAAGAGGAGAACATGGCCGCGTGGTTGGTGTCTGTCAATACCCTCAAGATCCAACCTTTCCGACTCCCGTCTCTTGGTTTGGCCTCTCTTCCATCATCTCTTTCTTTTCTCGGCTTGATTTGCTTCTATACGGCTGTCTAGTTTAGATGTTCTTATTCGAGAACCGATCTTGAGTCCTTGACCATGGAATATGGATACGGGTACAAACATGGCTTTATTTTTCTTTTGGGGAAGGAGTTATCTTGACGATTGTTTGGTGGAGATTACTGATCAAAATCGAAATTTTTAGGGCCTTACGACGTTCGGGTGAGGATGAAGGCTGTCGGCATATGTGGCAGTGATGTTCATTACCTCAAGGTTAGGTTTGCTTACGGAATCCTTGCTATTTTGGTTTGAGAGAACAGCGATTTGGATGAATCGAGTGATGTCCCTTCTCATCTTGTCTGAGAACTGCAGACCCTGAGGTGTGCCCATTTCGTTGTCAAAGAACCCATGGTAATCGGGCATGAGTGTGCTGGGGTAATAGAAGAGGTGGGCAGCGAAGTGGAGTCCCTGGTTGTGGGTGACCGCGTGGCGTTAGAACCTGGGATCAGCTGCTGGCGCTGCAAATACTGCAAGGGTGGCCGCTATAACCTTTGCCCTGACATGAAGTTCTTCGCAACACCCCCTGTTCATGGCTCCCTAGCTAATCAGGTGCCAAAGCTTAGATTTTACCCAAAATATTCTATTTGTGCTAAAATAAATAGGAAAAGAAGCTGTAATTCCAATTAGAATTTTGGAGGTAATTTGCTTTATCTAATGAGTAGGATTTCCTCATAACATGATTAAGAAGAAAAATAAAGAATTACAATCACGTCTCTATACTTTTGTTTTCTATGTTGCTGAAGAAGATGACAATGCATTAAGAAACTTAATAAATGGATTCTCCACTTTCTCTTTTTTTGTTTTGAACATAAAACGCATCGTTGTTGATGTGTTGATAATCTTCAGCTATAAATTCTATTGTTGCTAATAATCATGGATCTTATCATATGATATGCTTGCAATGCAACCTGTATGACTTGCATGAAAAATTAGTTTCAAAAAGTAATGTGCACAGTTGCTGGTTTTGGAATTAATGAAAATTTGTGCTGCATTTACAGGTGGTACATCCTGCTGATTTGTGCTTTAAGCTTCCTGAGAATGTGAGCTTGGAGGAAGGGGCAATGTGTGAGCCCCTTAGTGTTGGGATCCATGCTTGCCGTCGTGCTAATGTAAGTTCAGAAACTAATGTGCTAATTATGGGTGCTGGGCCAATAGGGTTAGTCACAATGCTCGCAGCTCGTGCTTTTGGTGCTCCACGAATCATCATAGTGGATGTTGATGGTTATCGTCTATCTGTTGCAAAATCTCTTGGTGCAGATGACGTTGTAAAAGTTTCTACAAGCAATCAGGTTCTTGTCTATTCCGTCGCTTTCATCAAGAATTAGTAGTGCAGTATATTGTGCTATTTAACTTTTTGATCTACTGCACAATAATTTCCTTATCTTTTCTAATCTGCAAATTCTTGAACATGATTTATAAGCTTTTTGATATGACATATCGTATTATCTAATGTAGCATTTTGTTCAAACATTGGTTGGCTTCTATATTTCATATTGTTCTGGTCCAATTTATCTTTGTTTGTAGTGTCATATGATCTATTTTCAGCACCCTATGTGTCTCTCTTTGTTAAGATCGATTTTTGAATTCAAATTTAATGATAAGTTCTGCAGAAATTCCATCAACTTGACTTGAATCATATACTCCATCACCTTTATCAATGTTGCTATTGTCATGATCATGCTTTGAGTTGATACAAATAACAAAAACAATCCGTTATGGGTCCATACGTGGATGCTTTGAGTTGATATGAATTAGAAGTCTCTTTTTACCCCTGAAACTAAGACCACTCACTGATCATAGATGAGGTGCGTATGATTATTCTTTCTACTCACACTAGATTGGTCCAACTTGTTCCCAAGTTTTTATCTGCCTGATGTATGTCAGAATTTAAATGATGGTTGCATCACAGGGTTAAAGCTATGTTATTAGGTGGTATTTGGGCATCTGTTGATAACTTATTTATTCTAGTTGATGTCAGAATGTTTCCTATTAGATGCATGGTACAGCAAAAGCTTTTAAGCAAGTTGATGTTCTTGTTTTCTGGCATAGTGTTTGTGGATTGTTCTTAGTAACGTTGGAGAACTGGAAGAAGCGACTTGTCAATTGAGAGTAAATGTGAAAGTTGTTCACAACCTTTTATTTCATGCAGAAGCCAATGCATGATCCTATATGAATATATATGTGAATTCATAAAGACATATCCTGGTTTGAAATTAATAACAAAATTGGATTGGTTGGGTTCAATCTAAGCTGCAGTTGGTGCCAGGCTGGATGATGCTTCTTATCTAGGTTAAAGATTCTGCTAATAGATAAAAGCTGTTAGAAGACATGAAGATCAAGGTTGGAGTAGTGAAAAATCACATCAAAAGCACACCACAGTGAAACCAATGTAATTATTCATGACGCATCAAACAAAGCTTGGAAGTAACAAATTTGGATGTGTTCTGCATTTTTCTCCATGAAGTTATCTGATCCCAAAAGATGGAGATGGATGTATGTGTCTGAAGGATGGGTATTTTCAGCTCTTCATGTTAGGTGTGTAAATGACATGCTATAAAAATGCGGACTTAATTAGATATTCTCTTGCCATCAATGCTAAAAGCAACTCCAACAAGATAGGTATTGTCACTTGTCATGCTTGAATTTGTTTAGGTAATGGAACAGATTTCCTTTTTGTCTGTGCTGCATGCTCTTCATTGTAGTTGCTTTTTATTGTGTTTATTGAGGATGTCACCGCTATTAGTTGCTTGTGGTGTGGCTGTCTAACACAACTTACATCTATAGGACATAGATGAGGATGTTGTTCAGATACAAAAGGCTATGGGCAGTGACATTGATGTGAGCTTTGACTGTGCTGGGTTTAGCAAAACAATGTCGACAGCCTTGAATGCCACCCGTGCTGGTGGTAAAGTTTGCCTTGTAGGCATGGGACATAATGAGATGACTGTCCCCCTTACTCCTGCCGCAGCAAGGTACAACATTCTTCAAGACTGACCTATGAAAACTTTTACATATGATCGAACATTTGAAAGAATAGTTTTGATATCAAACTGTAAAATCTTATTAGTAAAGATTTAGAATATGACATGATGAGAGAAGTTGATTCGTTACTTGCTGATTATAAGATTCCTTTGTATGTTTTTCACAGAGAGGTGGATGTCGTTGGCATTTTCCGCTACAAGGAAACTTGGCCACTATGCATCGAGTTCTTGAGGAGTGGAAAGATTGATGTCAAGCCTCTGATAACACATAGATTTGGATTCTCTCAGGAGGAGGTGGTGGAAGCCTTTGAAGTCAGCGCTCGCGGTGGTGATGCCATAAAAGTGATGTTCAACCTCTAGCTTCCAAGACATGGTGGTCATCAAGTGCTTATAGCAGCTAAGCTTGTCTAATAAGAGATATGCTAAGATGTCAACGCAGTTCTGCTAAGAATATGGTGGTGGTGATGCTCTAAGTTTGATGTTGAAACTCCAGCTGCCAAGACATGGTCATCCAGTGTTGGTAGTGTTCGAGTGAGTTTATGTTGCAGTTCTGCCGAGGAGATATTGGTAATGATGCTATAAATTTGATAGTTCAGATTCTAGTAGAGTCGAGACATGCTAGTGTTTGTAGCATATTTCTTCAAAAGGGGTTGATATGATAGTATATATATATATATATGTTGTGTTTGAGAACATATTTACATTTTAAATATACAATTAGAGAATAAAAGTTTGAGTAAACATACAGTTATAGAATGTTTTAGGTGTTTGATAAGTAATAGATGAAGACTGTGTTTTATATATGCATTGACGTAATTATTGTTGGGTAAAATTAAATTATATCTCAACAGTACATTAAATAATTTATTCTTTTAATATTTTTAATATTTATTCAAAATTAAATATATTTTTTATTCAAATTAATTAGTAAATGATATATATATATATGCAATCTTATAAAAAATTTTGTTTCTTAAATAAAAATATAATCATATAAATAAATATATTTTTTTTAAAAAAAATAAATAATTAAAAATGCATCTTATAGAAATATAAATTATGTTGATTTTTTATTAAATCATTTTAGTAATCTTATAATTTTAGATAATGTCATAGGGTATTCTAAAAATCTAAAATTTATATTAGCATCTCGAAAATATTAAAATACTAATACTATCCTAAGGTAACATTAGCATTTGAGCATTTCAAAATCTTGATTAGATATGATTTTTAAAAAAATTATGAAACAAATATAAATTCATATTTGAAATATGCATTTCAAATATATAGCTCTGCATTCACTAAAATGAACTGCTTATGATCTTCCTTGGGTTGACTTTTGCCTTTTTTAGAGTTTTTTTGGTCCTTGGTGTCATCATCAATTCTTTTTGTGAAATACATGTTGGTGTAAAAGAGTAATGAATTGAATTGGTTCATGGGAATTTTATGACCATATTAAAATTAATTTAAACTTAAATATATTTTAGTTTAGCATTAAGATTAATAGATATATTATTTTATCAAATTGAATCATGATAAATAATATTAAAATCAAGGACATAGGCAAGTTGTAAATGAGATGAGATTAGATAAACATCATGATGTAAAGCCATCACTTAGTCATTGTAATATTCATGTTAGGTTAATAGATTGCAGCACTATATATTATATTCATCCTTAACGACGATTAGTTCCATATTAGAAGTTAAATAATGATTAAATTGATATATAAGATCTTGATGAACATTCATATTATTATTATTATTATTATTATTAACTTAAACTTTGATATTAAATTAAATTTTAATTGTATCTTAAGATGGGAATTATATTCTATTTTTCCTAATCAAATATCATAAATGCGAATCCTCATTTCGATTTCTATTTGATGGTCGGATCCTGTGCAGCAAGTGCCATCGAGCCATTCACGAATCTCAAAGGCTTACCCGCTATATCCGATCAAGTCGCCATCGTACCGGGGTGAACCGGCGGAATCGTCAACCGGGTTTAAACCGTTCTCCTCCTCGTCCTCTTCGTTCGCCGCCGTCTCCTCGCCCGAGATGGGCGTCGGCGGTAACTTCTGGGACCTGTTGAAGCCCTACGCGCACAATGAAGGGGTCGACTTCCTCCGGGACAAGCGCGTCGCCGTCGACCTCTCCTTCTGGCTCGTCCAGCACGAGGCCGCCATCCGAAGCAGGAGCCCCCGCGCTCGGAACCCTCACCTCCGCACCACCTTCTTCCGCACCGTCGCCCTCTTCTCCAAGGTTCGGTTTCTCGATCCGGCTTCCCCCACCCCCCCTCCTTTCCTCAAGGGAAGATGGCCGATTAGGGTTTATGATCCGTGGAATATTTGGTTAGATGGGGGCGTATCCGGTGTTCGTGGTGGACGGAGCGCCGTCGCCGTTGAAGGCGCAGGCGAGGATCGAGCGCTTCTTTCGGATGTCGGGGTTGGACCCCACGGCGCTGCCGAAGCCCGTGGAGGACGAGGAGGGGGAGGCAAGTCCAGTGAAGCAGCGGAATCAGGCCTTCACCAGATGTGTGCGGGAATGCATGGTGAGCTGAAAATGATTGCATTTTCTGTATTCACAATGCACTTGTCATGGCCTCCTCTTGATGGTTGCTTATTAATTGCTTGTTTTCAAGATTTACTTCAGAGGTAGGCAAAACCCCAGAGAAAAAATAGAAACCTACAGAAAGAGAGAAGATGAATTAATGGAATACTTTTCTAGTTAATATTGATTTACACTTGTACACTACCCACACCGACTATTATTCTTACTGCTAGAGTAATTGCGTGCATGGTGCTTCATGGTCGCCTGCACTTAGACCATGGATGAACAAGCCAATCGAATGTGCATTACACAAAGTCATGTTCATCATTTACACAATTTTTTCATTTGTCATTTCATAATTTATGATTCTTCTGATGTTAAGATCATACTATCCAAAGTTCCTCTTCGTTTATCATAAATCAGAAGATATAATTCATCAAAATTGGCGTATTCTTGCCCAAAATAAAAAGAATTTCCTCACACATTGGTTTTCGTTTGACCAATGTGATTGCACATTAAAATAAATTGCCTGTCATTTCATAAATATGCCGACAGATGTGAGCATGCTGGAAGGCTCTTTTGGATGATACTGCCATTATCACCCTTGCATTAATGGTTTGGCATGTTATTCTCCCCCATGGTATGTGCTTACATCTGTTGGACACCATTTAGGCAAGATGCAAGGATGACACACTAATATGACTAGAAAGTATCCGTTGATTGCTATGAATGATAAGGCATGCTTTATATTTTGTGCACTTTAATGTTTTACAAGTCATAACACTAGATATGTTGGAATATTATGCATCCAACTCATCCATTTTTTACATCCTTGGTTTTTAGAATAAAGGTTGTTTTGCCAACTGAATTCCTACATTTCTTGACTAGGTAAAATTGGGTATCCTATGTTTTCTTGATACTTTTCTGTGTTAACTGTGTTGTAGATGTTGGATAGTCTTTGGAATTTCGTTTTCCTGGTAGGAGTTTGTACACTCCGTGTTTTGATAATTTATTGATTTTATATTTGTATCTTCTTTAAGGATGCAGTTTTTCTAAAATAACTGGAGTAGTCATATATGCGCAATGCTTTTCAATAATAGGAGCTCCTCAGACTTCTAGGAATGCCTGTTTTAGAAGCTCGTTCAGAAGCTGAAGCTCTCTGTGCACAACTAAATAGTGAAGGTCATGTGGATGCTTGTATCACTGCTGACAGCGATGCCTTTCTTTTTGGAGCCACATGCGTCATAAAGAGACTAAGATCTAACTCTAAAGTAAGGAATACGTCTTTTATGCCCAGTCATATTTGATTTACTGAAGTACATTCTCATCTTTATCTGCTTTTGTCGTCATCATGCATATTTGATTTTCCACCCTAACATGCATAAGCGTCACACTTTATCAGGAACCATTCGAATGCTACAATGTATCAGATATTGAAGCAGGCCTGGGTTTGGGAAGAAAACAGCTGATAGCCATTGCTCTTTTGGTTGGCAGCGATCATAATTTACATGGGGTCCCTGGTTTTGGGGTTGATACTGCTGTTCGCTTCGTCCGGTTATTTAATGAGGATGAGATTTTGAATAGGTAACTGCCAGATTGATCTTTGGCCTTGTTTTTACTTGTTTAGATGTTATGATCAATTAGGCAAATGTTTTCTTTTGACAATTTTGGCATGTTTTACAGGTTATTGGAGATAGGCAAGGGGGACATAGACCTAGTAAATGGAATTACGAAGTCACCCAGTTCAAGTATGGGTTCTGGAAATGTAAGATCCCCACACTGCTCAAACTGTGGTCATCCAGGCAGCAAAAGTGCTCACCTCAAAATTGCTTGTGAGTACTGTGTTACTAATGGTTCTCGGAACTGCTTGAAAAAGTCTTCTGGTTTCAAATGCACATGCTCCAGCTGTGCTGAGGTACGTTTTATTTCTGATTGCCTCATTAACCTAGTCTGTCCTCGTTTTTTCTTTTTTGTCTTTAAGCAGTTTAACATTGACTTGTCTCTCAAGAGCATCGTAATTATTGTAAAATAACTGTTACTCGTCTTTGCCCTCCCTTGTTGTCTACTTGTTTTCTCTTGTACCTTCTTTTGAGTAAATTTGTGATCTTGGTTTGTAATGGCAGGAGCGCAAGTTCAAGGTGCATCAAAGACATGAAAATTGGCAAATCAAGATGTGCAAGATCATTTCTGCTGAGCCGAAGTTTCCGAACAATGAGATCATTGCATTATTTTTAGCTAACAACCATGGGTATTACAGCGGTAAAAGTTCTAAAATTGTGAATTTTATCATGGTGTTGGTGGTCCCCTAAAAAACAGGAAACCTTCATTATGCATAAATTGATGTGCTAGGTCTTATAGAAATTATTGATGTAAAAGTTCTCTTCTTTTTTCTTCTGACTGTGGTTTGTAGTACAGTAGTTGGGATTAGTCCTTGTGAGGAGCCTTTTTTGTTTTATGTCATAAATCTAGCGAAATATACCAGCCCTGTGCATACTTTATAGCAATATTATCATACATGGCCAAGGGTTTGAATTCTTTGGAGGTGTGATGCTGTCCCTCTGCATTAATTAATGATGTTGATTTTTCTCCTAATGGTTTTCTATTTGAGGTGTCCTTTCTGTGAAAGTGACTACAGATTTAACTTGTTTGGGGCAACCAACAAATATATTGTTAAATACTTGACTTAATAATCAGTCCATAATATAGTCTTTAGTATGACAGTATGTGTGAACATGAATTGGTTCAGAATTGTTCCTCATCCAGAGTTTGGACACCTATAGTAAGCTTGGTAATGAGTGAGATATTAGTTATCATTGTCTGTAGTGCCTTATATCATGAATGGGTAGAATTATCTCAAAGCAGCTATAGACCATGTAGCTCCTGTAGACAAGAATTGTTGCATGTACTTCAAATTTTTTTAGCCATTTGGAGAAGATGTTGTACATAGGTTTATTGCATTGGGTTCTAGAGTTTATTTTGTATGGGCTCCTCACAGTATTTGTTTTTGTTTCGTATTGGATGACTGCTTCAGAGATTCTGAGTTATGGATTCAAATACCAGTATACAACCAAACCCCATAGTGGTATAGAAAATTTGTATCTGTTATATATATATATATATATATGTTATGTGTATGTTACTCTCAACTGCATACACTTCATACAAGTACATGTTGCATGCTGGTTTTTATTTCCTTGGTTTGATGTAAAACCGGTAACAAGTGCCATGGAATTTGTGCAGTTCTTTCAGGCATTTACAAAAAGGAATACACAGTCATACCAAATCAAACATATATTAGTAGTTCACCACCGAGCGCAAGTGTAGGCTGTTCTTCAATCTTTATACTAGTGTAAGCAAAAGAATTTGCATAGCTGCATACAAGTACAGCTATGTGTGTTTGTGTGCGTGCGCGCGTGCGCTAGCATACACTGCATACGAGTACATGTTACGTGCTGGTTTTTATTTCCTTGGTTTGATGTCAATCCTGTAACAAGTACCATGGAATTTGTGCAGTTCTTTGAGGTGAGACATGATGCATTTACAAAAAGGAATACAAGGTCATACCAAATCAAACACATATTTGTAGTCCACCACCGAGTGCAAGTATATGTTGTTTTTCAAACTTTATACTAGTGTAAGCAAAAGAATTTGCATAACAGTTATGCTATTACCATTCATATTGATGGAAAAAGAGACATGCATATTAATGTGTAAACTTTATGTATGGCTCACATATTTTTCTAAGGTAAAGTTTAAATGCTTAGTAAGATAGTAATGATAAGTAGGGGTAGGTGAGCATTAACATTTATATTGATCGAAGTCAGTGAGCAGTCAATGCAACCTAAGGATGATTTAGATCAGTGTTCTAGGTGGCATTGTATTACCTTCCTGATGTCTCCAAGCCATTGCATGGAGCCTTCATAGAGCCTTGGTATCTAAGAACCTGCTGATTCTGTGTTATCCATTTAGAACAATTTAACTGATAGTTTTCACCACATTCCTTGTGATAACTATTGACTGTATACATTGCACCTGATGTATATGCCAGTTTAGTTCGGTTAAGGCTTTTTAAGTAAAACCATGGCCTACACACTGCTACTCTCCATTGCTGATGAAATTTAATATCCTGGTAACCTAATCCATGTTTTGTGCTTATAAAGCTAGATTTTGTTCAATATTGAAATGATGGATTGCAGTATATTGTGTCTCACATTAGCTTTTGTCAAGAGTTTGACATGGTCGGCATAACACAGCATACAAGGGCATGCAATGTGTTGATACTTGGGTGACAAGTTAAAATGTTCATATCCAATAATCATATTGGTTTTCATCTTCATGAGGTGTTCTTAAATGCCGAAACATTACTAAGGATGAGTTGAATAAATAACAAAATGGCAGCATACAAATTCTAATTTGCTTATTGCTGAACCATTTCCTAAATTTTGATGCTTTAATCTTTTCTAGTATCCTGAAGATTGAAAATGTTATTTGGACAGTTTCTGTTCCGATAGAATCATCTCCAAGATTACATTGACTATCTTCCTTTCATGATTCAGTATGTTCTGTCATTTTACCACCTTATGTTAGACTCATGATTAATCTCTCAACCTTTGTTTTCACCTATAAAAGATTGTTGCTTAGTCAATTATAATGTACTGTGCAGAAAAGGATGGCCCATCGCTTAGCTGGGATAAGCCTAAAGTTGAGGATCTGATTGACTTCCTAACTTATTACCAGCACTGGGAGCCATCTTATATTCGGCAGAGGATGATTCCCATGTTGTCTACTGTGTACTTGAGAGAAATGGCCTCAACTCAGAATGAGAGCTCACTGCTAAATGACCAATATAAGTTTCACTCCATTCTGCGGGTGAAGATAAGTCATGGTCATCCTTACTACTTGGTCAAATGGAAGAGAGCTGCCATCAATACTGTCGTTCATAGTGTCTCCACTGAGCAAACTGAAGTCGACCAGACCCAATTATCGGGATCCATTGAGTCAACAGATCCATTAGATGAGCCAGATGTTCCAACAATTCTTGTGGATAATGGATGCTGGTTTCTCTTGACTGATGAAAACATAAATCTTGTACAAGCTGCATTTCCCAAAGAGGTCAACAACTTCATGGAAGAAAAGGTACGCACTATTCTTTACTTGTTCATAACAATCTTCTATGTTGTTAGTTGTAACATTTATTCCAGTAATAAGGTATTTCTAGGGCGACATGTTTGCTCTCTGTGTTTATTTGTCAATCAGGAGGGTACGGTGTCCTTGGACATCAATGTGTTGCTTATGAGCACATTGCTTATGAGCTGATCGCTTTTAACCTGATATACAAAAACCAACAGGACAATCTTCTAAATCTTTTACTTATGCTATTTTGTATCTAAGGTCCTTGAATTAATGACTCAGTCAACACAAAGTTCAAATAGTCAAATTGGATTGGGAAATCAGAAGGTTAGTATGTTGGTATCAAGTTACCATCCATATACTTGGCTGTGTTTCGACCAGATTACTGGATTTGCTTCTTTTCAGTTTTCAGATTAAATTTGTCAGTATATGCTAGTAATTCTTATGTTATAGCAATAATAGTAGGCACCTGCTTCCCAGAATGTTCGTTAGCTTTTTTACCGAGCTAACAGAATCCTAGTTTGAGAAGGAAGAAAGTCTGGTTGCTTGGGGTATTGGCTTCGGAGTACAGCTTGTTTGTCAAAATTTTTTTACAGTTTCAAAGGGTCACTGACCTTTTACTATTTCTGGTTTCTTTTATCCTCTATTGCAACTTATGTTTGCTTTTCTTCTCCTCCTTTGATGCCTCTATTCTTCTAGTATTCTATGTTTCTTGCTATTAATCAGAAGTATTGGAATTTATTTTGTTGATGACGTTGCAGATCTGTTGCTACTTTCAGATTGTACTTAAATCAGAAGTATTGGAACATATTAGCACTTCAATTTATAAAAGATTATTAAGTATTTCTTATTTTAGGACCGTTTAATTCTATCCTTCAAGTAAATCTTGGACCTCACAGATTTAATCTATCTTGTAAGGTTCACTTTTAGTTCTCCAACTTTGGGAAATTTTTGATAGGTTTCTGTATATTAAGAGGTTCAATTGTCAAACTTTGCAGGGGTCAGAAGAATTTAGATCAAAACAGAGCAAATATATGTACAAAGCTGGTATGTCTGACAAATTGGCACCTTCTAAATCCACTGGCGTCCAACTTAGCATCACCGAGTTTTACCGTTCAGAAAAAGTATTGGCTCAACCTGCATTGGGTGATGACTCAGAGAAGAAATCAGGCAAAGGCAAGTCACCAGGAGATCATAGAAGGAAGTCAGATGATGTGGATAAGAACTTACCCAAATCTGTTCGGAGACGCCTCTTGTTCGACTAGCTTGTGTCCGTTCTCTTCTTAGTTTAGATTTTGCTTTCGTGTCTGTATAGCTATTTTGCTTGTTCTGCGCTTTCATGTATATTATGAAGAAATGATGTTAAATGTGGCAGCCTCTTCTTTCGCCCAACCCATTTTGAGAATTAGTGATCGAAGTATATGATACAAAGCCTGACCAATTAAGTTCTTTTGACATTTGAATTGTTGTAATTGGCTTCTTCAGCTCATTTACCACTAAGAAAACGGTGGAGAAAGATGGGAATCACTACCATTGTAGGTAGCAGATGTGCAGGTATGCATCTTCTTTTACTCTCTCCTGGAATATTCTTCCTTATAACGAGACCTGTACCTTTTTGACAGTGACAGGGCTTCCTTTTCTTGCCTCGATAGAATGCTGCCCATCAATATTGGATCCTACGATGTGAGAGGGCATCAGGCAGATGTTGACAGAGATCTTTGCATAAGCTGGTAATCTATTCAACCCCTCATAAACATATCTATCTCATGTGAAGAAATCGTATGTAATTTATCATGTTCCTAATCTGTACCATAAAAAAAAAATATCGGCTACTTTAACTCGTTGTCATTCTCCGTCGTCAGATGGAGTGGCTCCAGAGTGGCACGTCAGCGCCTGCGTCCACGTCGTCCCAGTTACACCCACCGTTGGGCGGCGGCTCCACCAGCAGCAACCCTTCCGCCATCCCGGAGTAGTAACCGAAGCCCAAATCCATGTCGTCGTAAGCCATCGCATCGATTGCGTCTCCTCCTCCGGTATCCTCTTCCGGCGACATCGTTGAAGTCGTGGCCGCTGCCGATGATGCTGCTGCAGAGGTCTTCCCCTCCTTTGCATCGCCGTTGGAGTCCGACGGCGGCCGGAACGCCTCCGCCGCCTCCGCTGCGGCCCGTGCGATGTCCCGGGGGCCGGAGAACGAGGGCGGCACGCGGAGCCGCCACGCCGAGTCAGCGAAGTTGAGGCAGGCGGAGCGGCCCCGGAGCATCATCGCCGCGACGTCGTGCGCCCGCGCCGCCATATCGGCGGTGGGGAACGTGCCCACCCAGATCCTGGACTTCTTGTTGGGTTCCCGGACCTCGCAGACCCACCGTCCGGCGGCGCCCCGCTGGCGGACGCCCCTGTACACCGGGTGGCGCGTCTCCCGGAACTTGGTCCGCCCCGCGGGCCGCTTCGGCGGCGCCTGCGACACCGTTGGGTAGGACCACGTCTCCCGTGATCCCGAGGCGGACGCGGCGCCGTCTTCGCCACCAGAGAAGGTCTCCATGCTTCGGCTATGACGCTTTGTTCCGGAGTGTGCGGTGGAGCGACTGAAGAGGTGTGTCTTGTTGTTGGGGAAGAAGGGGCAGAGCCATGCGGGCATAGATATACACACAGCGGCAAGCGGCGACGTCGCCCTCGCAACGCGGGAACAACGACGACAGCTGGATCAAGCCGAGCAGAGACCTTCGACTTCACTCCACTCTTTTCCTTCTCGAGGATAGAATGGTAATGGCGTGCTCTACCTTCGCGACACAGGTGGCCGTCGCGTCTGCGCTGGCATTACCGTACTTGTCCAACGACAGGGGCGGTGCGGGCTGTCGTCAGAGCCCGGCGCTGCCGGGACTGGACTCGGGGTGGTCAAAGGTAAAAGCCTCTGCTGCAGGATCGAGGAAGGAAGCCGCCGACCCGAGATTGATGCCACGTATGCAGGTGTCAAGTACCGACTTAGGGCACAGCGGCCCGTTTACTTTTTCTTGGTATGGAAGATATCTTGACGCACTTCTGACGGTTAGCTGTCAGTTTGGTCGCCCGCGCAAGACACGCGCTTTCTAGTGGTACGGTCGGTGACGGTTGGCAATTCCGAACAACCCGACTTAACATGCCCCCTTCTCTCCACTCAAGAAGCATCCCCTGAAGCTTCTCTACCCTTCCCAAGCCATCCATCAGTCTCTCTCTCTCTCTCTCTCTCTCTCTCTCTGACTACGTCAAAGCTAGCAGCATGGCGTCAGGATAAGGATAAAAGTTTCAAGCATTGAACCATCCGTTTAAAGCACATGTTGTTTTGACTTGTGGCAGTTTGGAAAGATCCGACTGCTGCACCAACTTGGACTGCACAGACTGGTGCAGATGAGAAATGTCACAGTACTCGACCACCAACATCCACAGACTCTCTCTCAGGGAGTGGAGTACTGATGCTGCTGGGTAGCCCAATTAAGCTGATTAGATCCTTAATGTCATTATAGTTAATTTTTAATAACGTCATCGAAGCTTCAAATAACATTATTTTCATAGAGTAATAGCTTTTCCTTTTAGATTGAAGTCTTTGCTATTGGACGTGACTTTATTGGAAGGATACTAATATTTTTAATTAATAATTTAAATATGTTGAACATAGAAATATGTGTAAGGGGGCAAATATGCTATTTCGAACCTTTGAAGGGATAGATATGTGAAGAACAGAGCAGGACAGGATCCATCCAACGGTCAGGATTGTCCAGCCGCGTCTGCCACATCCCACCCTCCTTCAAAGCTGGTCATCGGGCGGTGTATCAAAGAAACCCCACCGCCGCCCATCGAGATGCTCTCCGTCCGGCCATCCTCTCCTCCGCCCTGCCTGGCGGCCCCGCCTCCGCCGCTCACCCGCCCCTGCCCTGCTCGGCGGCTCCTCCCCTGCGTCGCCGTGGCCGCCGCCACTGGACAGCGAGGAAGGCGACGAGGCGACGACGATTACCACGCTACCATCCGGTCCCTCAACTCCCGCGGCCGCCACACTCCAAGAAAGTCGCTCGGCCAGGTAAGAACACGTTCGGCAAGAAGGAAAGATAACGATCGTCCGGTTCTTGGACCTTTCGAGGTCTTGATTCGACTTGTTTCGTCTCCTCTCTTCGCCCAGCATTATATGTTGAATTCGAGCGTTAACGAGGAGCTCGTTAGGGTCGCGGGGGTCGGAGAAGGCGATGTGGTCCTGGAGATAGGGCCAGGAACAGGTTCTTTGACCAACGTCCTGATAGATGCCGGCGCTACGGTGGTTGCCATCGAAAAGGTCAGCAATTCTTCGCTCTCGCGACCCTGTACGCATTTTTCTTTATTTATATGTTTGCTTACATGACGAAGCTGCAATTTTCTTTTACTTTTTCTCTGAATAGGTGTTGAGATTAATGTATTTCACCTCAAAATTGCCACTAATTTATAGAACTCATATTCTCTATCAAGTTTTACAAAGTCTTCCCTTTCTTATCTGTACATCTTTATTAATTTTGTCTTGACATATAGTCTGTAACCATAATGATAGAGTGAAGAAAGACTGTCTTGGGGAGCTGCGAGAGGAACATTCATTTAAGATAAAGCACAAATCAGCCAAGACTTTTCGGGCTTTTTGGGTGTAAGCGAGTTCTTTAGGCCTAAGGATATACGTCAATTAGATTCTTTTTACTTGATTTCTTCCTCCTTGTCACTAGAGTGACATAACTATGAGACCTGGAGTGACAGTCCGACCAAGTCTCAGTTACTGGTCTAACCGATTAGACCATTTGCTTAATTGAAAAATATATAATTATATAAAAATTTTACATAATATTTGAAATTTTTTCATATAAAAATATTAATAAATATGGCCATATATATTTTCACTAACTTCTTTTGCTCTTGTGAGCAAATCTTCCACTTTTGGAATAAGTTCCTGATGATTTAGATTTCAATGTATCAAGAATTGAATATCTTTGTGAGTTGCATATATATATATATATATATATATATATATATATATATATATATATATATATATATATATATATATATATATATATATATATATATATATATAATAATAATAATAATAATAATAATAATAATAATAATAATATGTGTCTACATTTTTTTATATAAATTGTCACTCACATATTGCGAGCTTAGTAGTTATTCCAAACTCGATAGTTCTGGAAAGTGAATCCCTTATTTCTTGAGTCTTCAAGCTAGTGGAGTAGTATCCATCTTACTTTACTAAAGAGAATTGGGCTTGTATGAAGTTTCACTACTTTAGGCTCCTTTGTAGATGACATGTCTATTTGCAACTAAGGTATCGAACTGATTAACAGTGAATTCACTGTTGACTACTAGTTCTAAAGATAGGGCATTTTCGGTTTCAATTTTTCTTCAAACTCATGCTTTAAATCTTTAAGAGATTTTTAATCCAAATTTCCAATTTGTTGCAAAATTATCATAAAAATTTGGAACTTCCTTTCTATTTCAGGATCCACACATGGCCACTCTTGTTCAGGAAAGGTTTCGTTCTACAGACCAATTGATGGTAATCCTGCTTTAAGTTACTATTGGATCTTTCCCTGAATGTTGTTTGTTTCATTGTTCTTGCCATGGTTATTGCCATGGAAATGTTTTTCAGTACGATTTAAGATTATTTAGTCTTTTCTAAAAAACTTAAATGATACTTCAGGCTGTAGTTTCTGTAATTTGTTTCAGGAGTCACGGACTTTGTGATAATAATTTCCATAATATACAGCTACCTCTAGATCCTGTTATCAGCTTATCAGGCACGTACCTGAAAGTTCTTGATTAACCTACCAATAAGTAGTTTGGTATTGAATCATATCACTTGGCAGTTCTCCTTATTCTCTAAACCTTTTGGAAACCTGCCTAAAGAAGAAGATGACACCTACATGATTGACATGCTCTCTTCGAAACTTGAAGATCTAAATATTTAATTATTTCCATGTTTAACTAAATGGTGGAACATAAATCGCTAATTTCTTCATTGATGGCCCTTAAAGTACTTTTGACATTTTGTACTAATCAAATTCTCAGTAACTCATTGCATGAGTAAATCAACCAAGCCACCTTATGAATCTCTCCTGGAGCCATAATTACTATCTTGTGCCATGTCCTAATGCATTTATCTAGATGAAATTTGACCTAGGAGTCATCTATAGCTTAGTTATCATTTTTTTTAATGGCCCTCTGAGATTACCTTAATATGTTGTACTTGATCTCACATCCTTGATCTCCCTTTTTCAATGGGCATATCCTTGTCTGGATGTGTGACTTAATCTTGAATCTTGCTTGTTGTCACCCATTCTTCATGATTTGGAAGCCTTTTCTCATTTTAAATCCCTTTTTTTTTCTCAAAGCAATTATATCCAGAACTTCTCAATGTTTGTTTTTTCCAGAAAAACCGTTCCTTCATAAAATGTGTTGGAGTAGACAACTTAATTGTTATGTGGAGCTCTCAATATGCCATATATCCTGTAATATGCACCTCATATCATGTTGACAAAACGGTAACACATATGAAAGATAATGAGCAAGTTTTATTTATATCCCTATAATTGTTGGAAATTCCATACAATTATGTGTGTATCATACAAACACATGTAGTATCACTATCACAAGAATGATATGAAATGGAGGTGCTTCTCATAAAAATATATTTTATTCCTGACATGCTGTTTTCTGGTTGTTAAGAATGTTTTATAAAGATAACAGGCTCATATATCTAATTAAATTGTAACTGAAACAGACTTCTAAATATGAAAAAAATTCAGTTTTCTTAGTATCGCAATATAGTTTAAGCTTTTAATTTTTAAACTAAAGACCCTTGAGCTGAAAATGTAACAAGGATTGTAAACTAAAGTTCCTTGAATTGATAGTGAATTCTAAAATTTCTAAATTGGACTATCAAAGATTCTTTAGTCACCTAAAATTTTTCAAGAAGTGTCCAGGACCTTGAACCTGATTCAGTACCACTTCCCTATCAAACCCTTTTGACACATTTTAGAAAGAAAATTCCATCTAGATTCCCTCAGATCAATATGCAATGAGCTGAATTTCCAATTGATTTGAGAGGCTAATTTAAGGCGACATGTCAGAGCAGTGTACTTTCAATTAGTTAATAAAGTATCTGTTGAAACTTCTACTGGTTGTGTAGGTTTTGCAAGAAGACTTCACAAAATGCCATATCCATTCACATTTAAGTTCATTATTGGAGAAGAATCACAAGGAAAGCAGTCCAACATATGCAAAGGTTTGCATTATTTTTGGTTCTTTTCTTTTTATTTCTTATGAAACTACGTATTCTATTGTGTAGTTTATTCCTAGTGAGTTTTGTAGTTTGACATAGTTGATTAATGTTTGTTATAGCATTTCTGAAAGTTTTTATCACTTGCTAGTTACCATATTGTCAATTCTACATAAGCAAGTATTCATCATTAGATGCATCTAGATTCTATTTTATTTTCTTTTTGAGTCTTACAATTGACTCCAAGAATGTGATGGGAGGAAACATACATAATAGTTACAATGAGTAACATTATACTTAATTTTGCTAGAAGAGCATGTTAAAGTTGTTTGTATATATTCTGTGAGTTTCCCATTTCATAACTTTGTCAAGTTGCTGCTTCGGTTAAGGACTAGTATTTTCCAAGTCCACTAAGCAACTAAGAAGTTGTTTCCAGAGTGGCCATGGAAAACTACCTGTATTGCTTCTCAACATCAATCCATTTGCAAATCATGTGGTTTAGTTGCAATGTATGTACAGTATCTATGTACAGTATGTAGTTTGCAATATATGGCTATGCTTTCAGTAGCGGTTAGTGCCTTAAAATAGACATAGAAGTATAGAACACAGGTTTCGTGCATAGAACCAGCACTTAAGTAAACCAAAAGACAATAATAAAATAATTAGCATTTAATTGAGAACATAGGCTTCCAAAGCAGTGGTCCTGAATAAAAATTTTTGGCTGCTGCAAAGTACATTAGGTAGGCCAGTAGAAACAGACCTATATCTATGGTATGTTTAAATATTGTACTTGTACATTTTATCTTTTCTTCTCTTGTATTGTTGTTACGTATGCCATTCATTTATGAAATTAATGCGCCTATACCTTGTGTTCTAATAGTACCCCAGGATTTACTTTGTCCCTTACCAAGTGTAAGTAAACCTGACAATTAGAGTATCAGTTTGATTTATGCAGATCACGTTGCTAGCATGTTATAAAATTAAAGTTGATTACATCATATTTATATATAGATTTGGAGCAATAAGAAGGCATCAAACTCATTATTTTATGGTTCCACTTTCTTTTCTTTCTGCAGGTGGTTTCAAACTTACCTTTTAATATAAGCACCGAAGTCGTAAAGCAACTTCTTCCTATGGGTGATGTCTTCTCTGATGTCGTCCTTTTACTTCAGGTCTTGAGTGTTACTTTGTCACCTATACCTGTTTCAATGTGAATAATTTGGGGACATGAGTACTCACTCGTATTTATTACTTTGAAATGTGACATTAACCCCCACTCTCAGTAGGTCAGCATTTTTTCTTTCTGACATTAACCCCCACTCTCAGTAGGTCTTAGAATTGCTAATAATACTTCAATCCATCCTCTAGATATCAGTAGTGGTTCAGCAATTGTTCACTGCTTCTACTTCCTATTTTGATCCAGAAAATTTCTGTCATTTGCAATTCATTTACCTTGCTGTAAGACATTTTCTAATGTCGTTCGGATTTGTCTAATGCACTACTCGGATGTTACTGTGGATCTAGGAATATATGAACATTCTTTTTTGGCATAAATATGTTATCATTGTCAGCGATGATGTTTCACCTTGATAAACATAATCTGTATGAAAAATGAAAGTGCTGTGAGCAACAGATTGTAATGTTTTACATATCATGCTTGTAAAATACTGATACAGTACAGAGGTGCATACTGTGCATGCGATACTGTGCTAGTGCATGATACACATTGGCATCCATCAACTTTCATATGCGGCTACCCATTGGTACGTGACCTACAACTCACATATGCAAGTTCAACACAGCATTCTATGATACATACCATGCACGTGGTAAGGTCTCGTTAGTCCTTACATTTATAGGCAACTCATGATTGCCACATGACAATCTACTCCTAAGTCCTATCACTTCTAATTTTTTGTAATATTTGATGATCCTGCTCTTGAAACTTTGGTAAGGTTTTTCAGTTGTACTTTTTTTGGTCATGTGCTTAACTTCCACTATTACTTGTCAAGCTATGTCTTGAGCATTGTTATATTTTCACTTAGTGTTCTACTGATTTATTCTTGAACAAATTATGTTACACTTTTCATACTTGGTCACTTAATACTTGCTGGTCAAATTTCTTT